>NC_143133.1:119950736-121200736 GCF_059928025.1 Delphinapterus leucas | reverse complement strand
TCAAGTGGGATGTCAGTAGGCAGTTCAATACGTTGTATTAGGAGTCAAGGCACAGAGCTCCTTGAATATGAATATTCCGCTGTCTAATGAAGGGTGGCAGCATGTGCCATCTCAAAATGTACCACTTTGGTATAAGGATTATTTTGAGCTGAAGGTAACTGAGAAGAAGCAGATACAAAAAAAGCTACCTGTCTTTTCCCTATTTACCTAAAAGCAGGACATAAATTTCCAAAGGTGTCTCTCCTCCCCTCTGTACCAGGAAGGACAAAATCAATCACCAGAGACAACTTTAGATCCCACCAACCTGAAGATAGCACCAGAGGAATTTACATGACAAATTTACTAACTAGCCTTTATCTACTACAGTAGATATTCATTTCCTCCCATATATTTATTTTCCCACATCTTGTGGCCCTTGGAAGCTTAAAACTGCTTTCCTTTGTCCTGCCATTTCTCCACAAATTTATCATTATTTGTTGATGAAGCTATACTTCAGTTATTAAGCCACTGCTTTGAGTTACTCATTCTTCTCTGGTTATCTCCCATGTATACATGAGGTACACATGTTAATTAACTTCTATTTGTTTTTCTCTTGTTAACGGGTCTTCTGTTACAGAAATTCCTGAGACAACGAGAATAAGCATTTACTTATGATTAAAGAATAAACTCTTCATCATTGTTTAATGGTCTTTAACTCATTTGGAGTCCATAATTTATTTTACATTATTGATTTATGCCTTGAATCCTTACTATGATAGTAGTAAAAATTTTACAAAGAAAAATGTGTATACGTTTGTATAGAATTTGAAGACACTTTTTGTTTCTAAAGAGAAAAATAATCTTCAAAAATCTGATGATATTAAAAGAAAGATATGCTGGATATAATTTCATAAATGTTTAAAATTTATACTATTTAAGATTGTGTTGTACTTCAGTGTTGACAATTTTATTGAGAAATAATCATATATTAAAAATCCCCTACTATTCCAGAGTATAAAAAGTATTTCAATTTAAAACTTGTTTCTTTAATTTAGAGATTTTATTATAGTTGTACTGTAACCACCGCTGCAATGTTGAATGAGGTACAAGTATGATACCCCACTTCTCATCAGTTTCTGAGAAAACTCTGCTTTTATTAGAAGTAGCACACAAAAGAGAGTCAGTTTGATAAATAAGGATGTGAAACGGGCCTATGGGAAGAGGGAACATGATATGTTTAAAGAAACTGAAAGGGAGCTTGTGTGGATGGAGGGAAGGTAAGCTAGGAACCATTAGAAGACATTGAGTTGCTTTAAAGAGAATTGTTACTCTGGACAAATTGACTCTGAGAGCTAATGAGACATCTGACATATGACAGATGTCATATGTCAGACATCTGACATATGACATCTGACATATGAAGTGCAATAAATGAGTTCAGCTATGGTATTATGAATGATTTATGTAGTGAACAGATCAGGGTACCAATTTCATCACTCTGTTTACCAACTTGTGGCCTTGGCATATTAGTTGGCCTAGCTAAGTAATGTCTCTATCTATAAAGGTAGGATAAAGTACATATTGGGTTGGCCAAAAAGTTAGTTTGGGTTCTTCTGTTGTGAGAATTAAATAAAATACTATATTTATTATATAAATTCAGTTCACTAGCACATGCTTAGATGTAGTAAAAACTAAATGAGAATAAGAATGGCAATGTAAGTTTTTTCTGAGCGGCCCAAATATAATTTCACTATAATTAAAGTGAATGAAAGTCATTTTAAAATATCCTGATTTATCTTGCGATAAATAGATTTTGAAGCCTGGAAATAAAGACATAGCATTGGATCTGGAGTGTGAATACGTAGGTTCAAGTCCTAGCATGTTTCTTATTAATATATGTAGATGTCATTGGTTGAATTGTGCCCCTATCCCCAAAAATGTCATTATACATTTATCCAGACCTGTAGAACATATAACACCAAGAGCAAATTCTAATGTAAACTATAGACTTTGGGAGATAATGATGTATCAATGGAGGTTCATCCTTGGTATCAAATGTACCACCCTAGTGTGGGATGTTGGTAATTCGAAAGGCTGTGCATCTGTGGGAGCAGGAGAGCACGTGAGAAACCTGTATCTTCTGCTCAATATTGCTGTGAACCTGAAACTGCTTTAAAAAATAAAATGTATGAAAAACACAACAAAAAAGCTAATGAAATAATTACAAAAAAAATTAAAAGGGGGAAATGGTTATAGAGAAGAGAGGGGAGTGGCTTATACTATGGAGCAGCCTAGTTTAGAATTTAGGCTAGTTCTATATTTATTTACCACCATGTATGGAATGTTATAACGCTAATAGTTATAATTACCTATGTGGCTAATGCTATCCATTACAACAAATATATAGAAGAATAATGTATCCCTTATGATTTCTAAAAGGTAAGTCAGTTCACTTTAGATTAATAAAACTCCAAATGTTCTATGATTACAGAATCAAAGCAGTAAATGAAGCTATTTTTAAACAGAATCACTTGTGCTAAGTTCTATCTTTGTGTAATAGAGCTTTTAATTTGCTTAGAATGTCCACACAACTAAATACAACACTACCATTTCTGAGAGTTTTTCACTTATAATTTTGTCTTAGAATGTGACTTTAAATCACTTTTGATCAACATCTGCTGTTGATTTTTTCAGTTTGCATTAGAACAAAACAAATTTTAATCTCTACTGAACAACTCCACAGGAGACCTGAGTTCTAGTCTCTGCTCTCTCATTAATAGCTGTGTGACTATAGTTATTGTTATGTAAATTATCGTTTTAAAATGAGGAGCTCCTACTCGTGTTCCTGGACAAAATAACACTTATTATTACTACAAAATTTCTTTTT
The DNA here is from genome assembly GCF_059928025.1 of Delphinapterus leucas. Classification (NCBI taxonomy): domain Eukaryota; kingdom Metazoa; phylum Chordata; class Mammalia; order Artiodactyla; family Monodontidae; genus Delphinapterus; species Delphinapterus leucas. Next base: position 121,197,870 of record NC_143133.1, on the reverse strand, counting down.
CGAGCTGTCTTTGACAGTTGCCAAGTATGCAGATAATAGATTCAGAGAAGTATTCAAGCTGGTACCTAGGCTTGGTAGGTTCCTTATATCATAGTTACTTGCTTATGGGCACTTTCACTACTAGTTAGAGACTGAGGTACCTCTTATTATGACTATTAAAGAGTAACTAAAATCTTAAAATCTAATCAATGCTGCATATTATCTAGATTCTTAATACCTAAGTAAACTAGAATACAAACAATGTGAAATTCAATGCAGATAACTAACTAAAAAGATGTATTTTTAAAGAATACAAATAGAACATAATAAATATCTAGATTAGTTTGTGTCAAAAAGATTTGGGGATTGTCTACGAGCCCTACTAGTGCCAAGAATGTAATGGGGCTGGCAAGAAAGGGAATCTAATCTTAGTCCACATAAATAGGAGAAATGTATTATATAGCCAGTATTCAAATCAAGACTGATATGTATTCCATTCTATTTGTATCACTCAGAACATATCAGGGTGAATTTGGGCAAGTACTTCACCTCATTTGTTCTTAGTTAAATATGTAAAATAGGTATAATAAAACCAGTTACCAATATAGTTGTTATGATAAGTAGACAAATATATGAGAGACATATAGAATAGTTCTTGTATAGAATAAGCACTAAAAAAGTATTTATAAGATAAAGAAATATAATAGCAATTAAAGTCATGATGGGTCTAGAAATTGATGGGATAGTGAGTAATTTTCCTAGCCAATCAGTGCTCACTTCTGTCTCTGCCTTGTTACATTTTGGACAGCTCTGATTCTGATTTCCAAGTAATCCTGCCTTTCTGTGACTGGATACTATATTAAAGGAAAGATCAGTTTTAAAGTTTCAAAATATGATTTTTCTGCTACTGAGTTTTTTTTTAGAAGGAATCCTATACAATGAACTTAAGATATAGACTAGAGGAAACAAAATATGTCTGTAATATTTGGAATATTTTTAGAATTTAGATTTTTTAAATCCATGAAAAGAATATAGAGAAACACCATACTTTTGGAGACAAACTCTAACGTAAAGAAGAAAAATGAAATATATTGAGTTTTCAGATACTAATACTAATATTGGAGCAAATATGAGAACATACTTTTTCAAGTTCTCAAAAGTATGCTAGCAGTTGCTTTTCATGATTTTCACTATGATTTTATTCACTGCTACTAATAGCTAGACCCTGAGTCTTGAGAAAGGTCAAGCTATCTATGAGTTATGTTTTAAAGCAAATCAAACCAGACTGATACTCTTAACTCTTAATCACTTCCATTAGAGTAATAACTTGCAATCATAAGGCTCTTTTCCATGGATCCTTTTTCTGAATAATCTACCTCCATTATAGAAGTAGATGGCAATGCTCCTTTTCACAGTTCTCAAGTACATCTCTAATTTTCTCCACTGTGGAAGCAGTTAATGGCTTATCTTCTCTTTCTTTATGACATGAATGTTAATAGCAAGGGTCTGCGAGATAAGTGACTAAATCCTAGATGAAAGGATTTGTTGGAAACATTTCAAATCATGGCAGAAAATAAAATTGTTTTTGTTTTTTTCTAATTTCTATCATATTGGTGTGTCATGGCCATTTCATTTTTGTTACAGAATAACATACTGCCGCACATGCTTAGGAAAACATCCACCGGACTAAGGCAGATGCAGTGAGGACAAGCCATCTCTTTTTCATCATTTTCAAATATTTCTAAATTTCTTCATGTGACATTGAGATATAGGCTATATGGTTTTATGAATATAGGCTCTAAACTATTCAAACTGTCAGTGTTCTAGGACCTCTTTTATTTAAGAATCATTACTAAGTTTCCTTTTCCATTAAAAATCCTCAGTATTTACTTACGTTGTTTGGAATAAAGGATTCTGAGTATATTTGAAAGAATGTTGGACTGGGTGTCAGATAATTGGTTTCAAATTTACTCTGCTACACAAGATCTATGATATGTCTGGAAAGTCCCTCCATCTCTCTTAAATCTCTCAATTCTATAGGACCATTTTGTCTCAGCCCCAAGCCTTCTTGCTCAGTAGCAGGCAGCTCTGATCAACTATGGGTATAGCCTCCTTCTCTTGGGTCTGGCCTATTTTATCTTTGGGGTAGTCAATTCAACAGCATTTGTAAACCATACTTCACGAGAATGACAATAATACGCCGTTTTGATCAGTGCTGGCTCAATCTCATTATCTCAACTTTAAGGCTTAGCTTATTGAAAACCTTGTAATAGAAGACAGTTCACACACACAAGTTCAGCCTCAACTCCCCACTTCCTAAAATTTCTAAGGTCTGTACTTAATTTCTTATCATTATTTTTTATCTCTCCTAAAATGTCATTACAAATAACTTCTATGTTTCCAACTGCTTTAGTTTCATTTTTCTACCCCTAAATGTAAACTTTTTCTCTGTCTTAATTTCTAATTATGTCTCAACAAAATGGAATGAGTACAGAAATTTTTGAGGTGAGGACAATATTCAGATGTCAACCTATGTGTCCTAGAATTTCAGGAATGGAAAACAGGAAGAGTTTTAGACTCCTGTGAAAATACTATCATAAGATATGCTTATATGATTATGCTAGATATGCTATCCCAACTTGAGCACTCAAAGAGCATCTATTTTTAAAGATGTATCAGTTTTCTTTAAATTGGCTTGGTTGCATACTGTTTTTCATCTCATTTTGTCTCAATAGAAGACATTGGCTAGGTAATATGATGCAATAGATAGAATCTCCCTGAACCTCAGTTTGCCTTACGGGGCTGAAATTCCTATAAGATTGATTACGCTGTTAGGTTTTCTTCCCTGTAAAAGTACTGTGGAAAGAATGATGGTGAAAGGGAAATAGATAACATAGTATCTGCCATTAATACATTAGTGCTATTTTTTTAAACCTAAAAAGTAACTCAGAACAATTATTTATGGTTATGCATGCTATCGTAAGAGTAAGGAGAAATGATAGCTCCAGAGATCAATTAATCTGTAAAATCAACATTTATTAATCTAATGTTCACTATATGCCAAGCACTCAATACATACCAGATTCTGAACAAGTAGAAGCCCCAAAGCAGGTGGTACAGGACAGATTGGGAGCAGCATGAAAAAACAGTCTGCTAGAAATAGGGGGTTACAATAAAAACCTAACATTAAAGATGGGAGACAACAAACTCCCGCTCTGGGTAAATCATTCTTACCTGCCTGTATCACTTCATCAGTTACATCTATTTATCATTCCACAAAGGTCATTATCATTCCGTATATATTTCTTAACATAACACACATCCTTTTCCTGAGCATTATAAGGCATGAGAGAGCCTTATGTTGCTTCAGATTCCAGCATGAATTTTTAAACCTCTAAAATGAAAAGTCATGATTAGGTGTCTCAAAAATAGCTACTTTGAGTGATAAAAATATCTTTATGGAAACTGGTAACATCTCCTACATGCATTTGCAGAAATAAAGAGATTTTATTGCAGAACTCTGGGACAAAGCACTCTTCATCTACTAAAGAAAGTGGTCATTAGAGTAAATGGTGAAGTTACTTAGGTTTATATCAGTAATGCATGGAATTAACCATATTTAATGTTATTAGAGAGGAATAAGCCATTTCCCTAATCATAATCATCTTGATCCAATTCCACCCTTCAGAAATTTTAATTTATCTAACTTATAAGAAAATATGTTAAACAAAGGCACTTCACAATATTAGTGCAATTTGCATCAAATGCACTAGAGAAAATTACCTAATACAATTTTCTAAGCCATTTAGTATCATGAAATTGGCACTAAAAGGAGAAAATTGCATTTCATGATTTGTAGGCTGTTAAAAACATCACACACCTGAATTCACACAATCTACATATTTTTATGCAGTTTCCTCAACAAAAAAACCAAATCTTTAATAAGCCAGAACACTAACCTGAAGATTTTACTGTATTAAATTAAAACAGAAAGATAAGACATCTAGCTCTATTTGAGAAACCAACAGTAACTATAAAAGCACTATAATCATTTCTCTCCCTCTTTTGGAATAAAATTACGAGTCTCTTCTTATCTCTATAGTTATTTTTTTGTAAGACAGAAGGAATAAAAAAATTAAAAGGGGTACTAAAAAATACGTGTATATGCTTTTTTAATGTTTATACTCTATTGAATAAAAGGTTACTGAAAGGACCAAACAGATAAGACATATATGTTAATAGAGTACATTAATTTCCCTTTAAAAAATATACTTTATTAGAAGCTTTGTGTCTGTATAAAATTAATTATATAAACTAGATTGAGTTATTCATTTAGAATAACTTGTAAGGAAGGCCTTCTGATTTGAAATTCCCTAGTCAGCTATCAGAGAGAGAGGGAGTCAAAATAAATGAAGCATTTTATATTTGGAATTATGATAAACAATACAAGTTTTTCAGAATTTGTTAAATGAGTTCAACAGAGTAGCTATCATTTCTATCTTATCATCATAGTCATGTGGCACATAAAACAGTGACAATAAAATGCTGTAAAGAGAATTATTCTTGAGATTCTTCTGTAGTCTTGGTGCTGCAAACATGGCAGGGTCACATTTCAACTTAGACACCCAAAAACTGACTCATCTTGCCAAAAGCAATAGAATATAAAACATCACCTTAACCTCATCATCAGAAAGAGAAATGAGATGGCAGAAAAGACACAAGGGCAGACACAGATTTCTCAGGCAAGAGAAGGAGCTACAGGGCCAAGCAAATAGACAAAGTCATTCCTGAGGTTAACAACTAATACAGGCGGCAAGCATTTTGCAGGACATGTTCAAGCAAAGGAAGCAAAGACTCTGTAGAAATCAATTTATAAAGACTGTACTTAAAGTGACCTTTGAGCAATTGCATTAGCAGGAACTGAGAATTTCTTGCAAACAGAATAAGGATCCTAAAATAAGAGATATCAACACCGGGGAAGAAAGGCACAGAAACAAGAGCAAAGTGACATACACAAAAGAGGAATCTAGATTAAAGGGGAATAGAGACTACTTCCTAAGCTAAACTAAGCCTCTCTTACATTTTCTTAGCAATAAGTAATTGTCACTGTACATTAGAACCCTATAGCCTACTTTTGGAGTGGCTGCATATGTCTGTGCCAGAGGTAGCTATATGATAAAATCCATACAGTGTCATATACACTGTCATTCCCTGGTATGGGTTCTATTATATACACATATTTTATATATATATATGGTTTATTAATGAAGTTGAGAACTAACATGCCAGTCTGGAAAATGTAACTTACAGATTTGTGGGTCATGTAAATTCTACCTAATAATTAGTCAAAATCCCAGAATGTGGTGACAGAACAGTAGGTGGCCTTCTAAAATGGCCCTAATGATCCCCACTTACCTGTATTCACAATCTTTTGTGGTTCCCTTCACCTGAGTGTTGGCTGGATGTGGAAAAGGAATATCAATAGTAAAGATACGTTACAAGATTCTGTGACTTCCATCTTGCTCATACTGTATTTCTGGCTCTTCATGCTCACTTCCCTTGAGGGAAGCCAGCTGCCTTTGTGTGCACTGCTCTATAGAGAGACCCACTTGGCAAGGAACTGAGGCCAGCCTCCAGCCAACAGCCAAGGAGAAACTGAGGCCTCAGTCCAACAGCCTCTGAGAAAGTGAATTGTACCAGCAGGATCTTTTCCCAGTCAAGATACCTGGATGAAGCCTTGCCAAAGACCCTGAGCCAGGGGACCCAGTCAAGCCTCACTCAGATGCCTGAACCAAAGAAACTGAGAGATGATAAATATTGCTCTAAGCCATTAAATGTTGGAGTAATCTGTTAAGAAACAATAGATAACAAATACAATATCACTCTTTAAAGAAATTTTCCTTAACAAGATTTATATCTTTGTGGTTTTGTCACATAGTTACTAAAGTTTACACAAATGCCTGAACAAATAAAAAAATATCTTTATTACATCTAAATTTGAAATAACTGACCTCCATTAAAGGCTATCTTTTTGTTTTGCTATAAACTTGTGTCACATTATCTGTAGTCATTTTACCAAATCTTTATTTTTTTCTCTCAAGATATCTACTTAATAAGAATGAGAAAAGAGAAAAAATTATCTACTTTAAAGAAAAAGTAATCTAGAAAGGGAAATTAATACCTGACTATTATTTAACTATTACCAAAGAATAACAATTCTTATAAAAGTTAGGAGTTAAATTTATAAAATGAAATAATATGTTTAAAACAATAAAGCCTGTTTCTTCAAAATTTAATTAAATGTTTGAGAATATAATAAATAATCAAAAATATATTTTACATCTAAATCCAGTACTTTAATTTTTACTTCAAGAGGAGTCTTGTACACTTATTTACTTGCAATAACTTATTGCATAGGCCCACACATGTACCAGAAAGCATAAAATGCATGGAGCTCAGGCATTCCTACCCTAGTAAAATAAGGTTTATTTGGTGTTTCTATTCAGTGATGAAACTGTTTCAAGACCCCCTGCCCTTCTATCCTTGTTCTTTATTTGGCCTCTGAAATCTGCAAGAGCTATTCAGCTTCAAGGGACTTCTCTACTGGCTTTAGAGTTTGCCTACTCTCAAATGTGACCTCAATGACCTCTGTCCTAACCTTTGACTTCCAGAACTTTAGTCTTCCTGTGCTGATTACTGTAGAGTATTTAACCTGCAATGCTCTATTTCTAGTCCGGAGTTTTGACGGATTCGGTTTCAGCTCCAGTCTGAGTTACCTTACTTGTTCGTATCCTATGCCACCTGCAGTACCTATTGCTCTTTTGATAAAAAGAGCAAATATTTTAATTAGCATTTCATTCATTGCTCAACAACAAACATTTAGTAAGTATATAGTAAGGGCCTCCCTTATGCAAAGGATTTTCAATTCCTATTCTAATGTCCTTGCCTCTTCCTTCTGCAATAAACTTTGATTGATCCAAGTGATCTGGATTTCTCAGTCCTTCCTACTCACCAGACAAATCTGAATGATAGGACGATAATTTTTTTTTTTTAAATCAGAAATTGGAAAAAACTTTTATTTTTATACCTCCAAGAGTTGAATCAACATACTAGTTGCATAATGCCCTTCTCGCCTTGGTTTGTAGAAGTCAACACATCCTTCCTTATCTCAGAACCCTGTGGTACAGACCCCCCTCACAGTAAAAGTTGACATGGGAGTATGTTTCTTTTTGCACTTCATGGTCCCAAGTGGTGGTACAGTTTTTAGCTGAACAATTTCTGATTGAGTTTAGGAATAATTTTCTAGCTCTATTCTACCTGACTTATTTTTTTATTTTTTAATTTTTTAACATCTTTATTGGGGTATAATTGCTTTAAAATGGTGTGCTAGTTTCTGCTTTATAACAAAGTGGACGATAATATTTAAACAGTGTCAGCTTCCATTGACTAGGCCTTAACATCTGACATCCTCCCAGACTATAGAGTCCAGTGCTGACCCTCAGGTAACATATTCTGCAAAGCAGTATAATACAGTGGAAATTGTTTGGTCTTAGAGGCAAATGAGCTCAAGTTAAAATTCTAACTCCAACACTTGGAAATGTAAGATCTTGGGAAAGTTACTCAGCTTCCTAAATTATGACAGAAAACCTCTCTCTGCTGAGATATTACTAAGAAAAATGGGTCTAAATACAAAGTCTAATGTGCTGACTTATCAACCACACTGTAAAACTTTGTGTATAGTCAGAAAGACATCTCTCCTTTCCTTCTTGGAGTACAAAAGTGTTTAGACAAGAAAAGTAAATCTTTTGTGACAAAGGATATTATTTGTTGAGGAGTGAGACTCCATGCCCTTTGAGAGAGAGGGAAAGAATTAAGTACACTTTAGAGATGTAAGGGAATATTTAAGAGACGAAGGTCTCAAAGACACTAGAGTCATGGAAAGTATGTCCCCCTTTAATGTAGCACTGGATGAGTGTATATTGCTGGAGCCATAGCTCTAAATTCCCCTTTTGTCCATCTATAAGAGAAAAGGTCAACTGCCATAGGCCAAAAACAAAGCAAAACTAAACAAAATGAGAAATCATGAATGCAAAGAAATAACATCTGGTAGCCTGGAACACCCGTTTTAAACCAGCCCCCATCAGATAGGAAAGAAGATCGGAGACGCTTATCCAAGACTGGGACTCATAGAAGATGACAATCTGAGTGAGTAAAATCAATGAAATTATTTGCCTACAAAGGGTGGATGCTGCTAAATGGTGTGAAAAAGATTAGAGAGCAGTGATAATTCTCTGGATATATATTGTTGCATAGTTTTGACTTTTAGAAGCATATTAATGTTCTACATATCAAAAAATATTGTTTGCAAACAGAAACAAATGAACCTAACTCTAAAATGAATAACATAGCCACACTAAAAGAGGAAAACATAGCTAACCCACAGTGTTTAAACCCAGTACAAAGAAAACTTAGTACAAAGAAGAAGAAAACTACAAACAAATCTTGAACATTTTTTTAGTCAGTTTGTTTAGTAGGTGTGAGTATAGCAATTCTGAAACTCTTTATATGCATGGTACAATTGAGCAAATGAGTAAACGTGCAGATCTTGCCTCTCAGAATGGAAGAAGTAAGTGATGAATGTGGAATGAAGAAAAGCAAGGAAAAATTCTGTGGCAGATGACTGAAATTAGAGGCAAGTATGAACTTATACAACTAATTACCTCTCTGTCTCCATGTCTCTCTCTCTCCCTCTCTCTCTCTCTGTCTGTCTCTCTCCTGAAAGAGCAGGAAACAACCACACCCTAGTAGCAATGAGAACACCTAGTACCCAGATCTTGTTTTCTAAATACTATTCATTACCTAGTAAAGGAAACTGGCTCGCTGGAAAAATGGTTGAGTCAAGGACTTGATCTGGGAAGGTACTAGATGGTTCTGTAATATTTTCTTATTCCTGAAATGAAGTGCCCCCAAAGTGCTAAAATAAATGATGGGGAGAGGCACGTCAAAATGTCCTAGGAAGAGTTTGAAGGGGCTAGCATTGGCCAAATCTGTATAAGCATCAGAAATATTTTTTGCAGTAATGTGTTAGAATCAACTGAATATAATAGAGATCTATTAGTAATAGTGATCATAAATATATAGGTAGATATATTAACAAATAAAGGTGAATGGGGGGTTCTTCTTTACAATAAATAGCTAACTGATAAATCTGGACTGAGAGGCAGAGTTAGAAAAATCCCTGTATGGTCACCATTATATTTAGTAAAAATTGGTTTGGGCAAGAATCATCAAATAATGCTAAAGAGAGGTAGAGGAAGGATGATGAGAAACAGTATTTACATAATCTCAAAGTATCTCCCTATAAATTACCTATTACTTACAAAAAAGAAATATAATATTTATACGGTAGGTAAAATAGACAAAATCTTAACCAAATGACCTTACTAATAAAGGACAAATAGTCACTCTGTGCCTCTAAATGTGATACCCTGAAAAATACACATATGACATATGTAGCATTTCAGCCATAAATACATATTCTGATCCTAATCATGAGGAAACACCAGAAAAGCCAAAATTGAGGAAAATTCCTCAAGTTCTTAAAAAAATCACCATCCTGAAAGACAAAGCCTATGCCAGTTTAAAGAAAACTAAAGACACATGACAGCTAAATGCCAAACATGATCCTGGATTGGATTCTGTATCTCCCAAAAATGATATAAAGGACATTAGTGAGATAACTGACAAATATAAGATATGCATTATTAAAGTTATTATATCAATGTTAAATTTTCTAAACTTGATAGCTGTACTGGGTTCTATAAATAATATCCTTATTCTTTGGAAACAAACATTAAAATTTTAAGGCCTAAATGGTGGCACAATGTATGCACCTATTCTCAAATGGTTCAGAAAACTTTGTACTATTGTTGCAATTTTAGTCTAAGAATAAACATATTTCAAAACAAGAGGTTAAAAAAATTCAATAAAACATTGAAGTTGAACTTAAAGCTGAGGCCAGAATCACATATAAACAACATAAAATGAAGTTCTGGGATGACAGAATATGTTTGAAATGTAATTAAAATACTTTAATTTCTATAATTTTGTTACCAAAAATATTAGTATAATATATTGAAAATTTGACATAATAGTGCAGGGGCCATAATTTCTTACTAATACTAGCTGTGAGTTAGTTTTGTTTCTGTACATATGTGAAATTTAATAAATGGTAGCTCTGAACTGAAGCTGGTGGAAGAGAAAGTATATTTTGGCTCCTTCTGAAAGTGTATGTATGATGTTGTCCCCAAGTTACTACTTGATTTTAACTGACCAATGTATACACCTATGTTCTTTTCCACTCCTGGACTTGACCATTTGCTCCACAATAGTGAGACAAATTAAGAGAAATAATGCCTCAAACTGAAGTCTGTGCATTGCTTGAATAAAATGCTTCCTAAACAATTTCAAGGCTATCATCAGACTGTTGCCCTTAATTATATATTTTATTTCTAATCCTTTTTCATGTGCTTGATTTTTTACACAATCACTTGTCATCATTTTACTTTCCATTGAATACACATTTTCAGTATGGCCCCGGAGTCTAATGGCAGGAGGGTTTCTAGAGGGTTTATCATGTAACAAATACCTGCATTTCCAGGGCACAGCCATTTTGTTACTTCTTCCGTGGTTTCCATCAAACTATTTTCTCTGCTAGTAACCATTGCTTGTTAGTCATTACTGTTATCCTGGATTTTATAAGATTTTTTTTTTTCAAGCAATAGCTTGAAAATGTTATTTTTTTTCTTACATGAAATAGCTGTTCCTATATCTTGGTTGAACACCTCATATAAAAACTGTTTCCAAATCTTTAAAGTCATAACAGAATTTCAAAATATGAAGCATATTATAAATTAAATTTTATTTGTTACCTCTATTTCGAAATGAATCTTTGTATATTAACACAAAGGCAAATGTCATGCCTCGTTTGTGCTAGTAATAGTATGCCTTATAAAACTGCATGATCCTATGACTACTAGTCACTGGTAAGTTCAAGGATGTCAGAAATGATTTTGAAGTGAGCATTTATTAGCCCATTCTGTCTTCCAAAGTTTGAGACCTGAAGTTAAAGCCGAATTGCATATTTTGGCTAAATGATAAAACAGAATCCAAGCTTCCATTCATTTCTAGTTTATATGAATGTTTATATGAAAGCTTTGAGAAACACACTTTGAATAAATGTGGGAAATGAGAATACATGGTTAGTGTTAAAGATAGTAATTGTTTATAAATTTTAACTACTATTAATCAAATTCATATGTAAATAAATTTTAAATAAATTCAATGGGATTTTAACAAGTTTTATCCTTATTAGAGTTAGGTATTTGATCTTTAACATTATAAAAATCCTCAGGGTAATTTGTAGCTGTTAAGACAGAAGTCTAGTTTGTTATTTCCCCTCTACAGTGATTTAATAAAAATGCCTCAGACACTTGCTAAGCCTAAATACAATGTGAAATCTCAGTCATGAATGTGGATAATTTAAAAAATTTTCTCCTTTACTTTGTGTTTCTGAATTCTTTATATTTCTATAATTCTTCCTAATTTCTATAGCAAATTGCTTTTATAATTGGAACAAATCTACACATATTATATAAAAATATTTTGATGAAATAGAAAGTATTCTAAATATTTTGAAATAAAAACAGTAGCTAATATAATTTTTTAAAGACGCTCTAGAACTCAATAGCATATTCACTTACCCAAATTCACCCAAGTAATCATCAGACCAATATTGGTAATTGCATCAGATACCTGAAGTCAAATAAAACATGAGGTAGCTTTAAATAAGGATATGGGGAATCTGAAGAGGAAAGGAGGAAAAGGTCAGAGTGCTGGTTGTGAAAACTACATGGCAGAAACCAGGCTTTACCATGTATTTATTAATACAATCATAAATATTTTTATATTATAATTTAAAGAAAAAGATTTAAAGATAAAACTAAAAGTTCTGAACTTTCAATTGATTGAAAATTTTCTATATTCTAATACGAGGAGAAAAAGGCAATTGAAAACATTAATTCTCAAAATTTAGATAAATATATAAATAATTTCTTAAAAAGTGTCCTAAATATCTCCTGTGTCCATTCGTATTCATTGTTTTCTTCATCTACCAGAAGCACGGCTTAAGTAGAAATTGTATGGCATTATAAGCCAAGTCAATTGTTTTAGTTTTAACACTAACAAGTGAAGGGTTCCAGAATATGCCACCCCGAAATATGCCACTTTGGCATAAGGATTAGTTTGGGCAAAAGTGACTTGGAAAACAACAGATGCAAGAAGGACACCCTGATCGCCTCTATTCTTCCTAAAAGCATAGATAAAACTCCCATGGTAAAGATGCCCTCCCTAAACCAGGAGGAAAAGAACATTCTTATCACCTTAGATGGGGAGTTAAGACCAAGAGAAAGATGTACAAACAAGTTTTGTTAAAATAACCCTTCTTTAGTCCTCCCTATATATTACAGTTACTTTTCCACAATTACTACTCTTTGTGCAACATAGTATATAAGCACTTAGGCCTAACTGTTTTGGAGTCTTCATTTTCCTGTGAGGATTACCATGTACATGTAAAAATATTAAGTAAAATTTGTATGCTTGCCACCTGTTAATCTGTCATATGTCAACTTAATCCTTAGGCCTAGCCAGAGAAGTTAAGAGGATAAAGGAAAAGTTTTGCCTCCCTTACAAAAGTAAATTTTTTGAGCTTGTCAAACATCTTTAACATCACTAGGCCTCATTTTTCTTATCAATAAAAGAAGTTAGAATTAAACCAGCATTTCCCAAATTACTACAAATTTAGAGGCTGACAACACAATTTATCTCACAGTTCTATAGGTCCAAAGTCCAACATAGATCTCACTGGGCAAAATTCAAGGTGTCAGCAGACACATGTCAGTATTCCTTGTGTCTTCCAGCTTCTGGAAGCTGCCTGTAACCCTTGGCTTATGGCCCCCTTCCTTCACCTTCAAAGCCATCAGTGGGAAAGGTTTTCTGCTTTTTTCAGTCATATGATTATTCTGGATCCACCCAGATAATACAGAATAATCACCCCACCTCAAGGCCTTTAACCTTAATTATGTTGCCATATAAGATAAAATACTTACAATTTCTGGGGGTTAGGAAATGGGCATTTATGAGGGGGCAACTGTTCGGCCCACCACATAGTATTTCATGTGACTGCAGTTTAGGACCATGATTATTGATCTCTGAGAGCAAAAAATTATGTGGCCAAATAAGACTGTGAAATCCTCTAATAGTTGTTACTTTTGGAGAGTCAAAGTATATATTACTACTTTATGGACTCTAAAAGTCTACAAAGTATTTAAAAATTTTTGTTTAATAATTATTTTATATATTTTCACACCTATTACCTGGGAAGATTTTCTCTAAACACTAATTGTAAAGTACATAAATAAAATATCTTGTTTATTTCAGCAAAAATAGTCTATATATATTAACTTAGTAATAACCATGAATATTCAAAATCACGATCTGAAGGATGTTAAAAGTCCTCAAAAACGAAATAAAGGGCATAACGTGTACAATGACAGGTATGTGTCCATTACACAAGAATTCACTAGAATTACAGACTGGCAAGAAAGACCATGGATTAACTAGATTAACCCCTCAAGTAGTTTGTCAAAAAAAGGGAATTTAAAGCAAGCAATGTAATCTGACTATATAGGGGAAGTAGATCCCATGTACCTTGGTAAAGCATTTCCTTAGTTTCTATTCTCTCAATAAGCTCAAAGTTGCTTAGTACGTTTGTCTACCAAGATAGGAACCTGAAAGGCAAGAGACTAGCCTAAATCCCACTCCCTCAAAAACCTTTTCTACAAGCAAAACCTCAAACTCGTCTGGGATGTGAATCAAACGCATCATCAGAAAAGCCATATCCTCCTCATCTGTGCACCCATATCTCAATCTTCAGTTTTCCTATAATCAAAGAAAGCCAATTTCTCTGCAATTTTCAACAAAGGTTAAAGCAAAAAAGAGTTTCTGGTAAATATTTACTTAATCAGAAACTCTAATAATGAAAATAGCCCCTCTTCCTATAGCAATACAAAATTGAACATATCTATATTAAGCAGTAACTACTTAGGTGCTTCTGTTCCTAACTATGGCATAGCCATAGCCTTCACTGGCTAGAAACTAAAAACTAAACACCTGGGGAGACAGAAGTTGTTAAGATTTAGAATTTAGAAGTTTTCCTATTCATTTATCATCAAATATACAGTATCTGTGTAATCAAGGAAATAAAACACCCATCTGTTTTAGCCAAGAGCTCAGGACTAAGTGAGAAAGAGAATATTTACAATAAATAATCACTATGTAATCATTAAACCACATCTGTCTTCTAGGCAAAGAAAAATAATTATCTACTTCTGCAAAGAACTTTCATGCATTTTTAATTAATTGATAGTAAAGATCATTACTTATGGCTATTAAATGATATTTGAACGTGCCCAACATTGATTTCTTATTAATAGAGAAGTACATATCATATATACTCAAGAGTTTCATATTAGCATAAACACACACACATACATACACACTCGGAAAATACAAAACATTGCCTATGGGAGTTAAAATGTTAATTATTTTTGCTAACTATCCTAATCAGGAAAACAGAATTTTAAAAATCAGCTAATACATTTTTCCTTTTAGGTACTAATATATGGCTCTTGAAATTTCAAAGTAAAATGTTATAATTGGGGTAAAAAAAAAGTTTAAGTCCTCACCCCTTAGAAATGATTTTTTTCATTTTTAACATCTTTATTGGTATAATTGCTTTACAATGGTTTCTGAGTTTCTGCTGTGAAACTAAATTAAAAAGGGAATCAGCTATATGTATACATATATCTGCATATCCCCTCCCTCTTGCGTCTCCCTCCCACCCTCCTTATCCAAACCCTCTAGGTGGTCACAAAGCACCGAACTGATCTCCCTGTGCAATGCAGTTGCTTCTTACTAGCTATCTATTTTACATTTGGTAGTGTATATATGTCAGTGCTATGCTCTCACTTTGCCCAAGCTTATCCTTCCCCCTCCCAGTATCCTCAAGGCCATTCTCTATGTCTGCATCTTTATTCCTGTCCTGCCGCAAAGTTGGTCAGAATCATTTTTCTTTTTTTTTTAAGATTCCATATATATATGTGTTAGCATACGGTATTTGTTGTTCTCTTTCTGACTTACTTCACTCTGTATGACTGACTCTAGGTCTGTCACCTCACTACAAATAACACAATTTTGTTTCTTTTTATGGCTGAGTAATATTCCATTGTATATATGTGCCACATCTTCTTTACCCATTCATCTGTTGATGGACATTTAGGTTGCTTCCATGTCCTGGCTATGGTAAATAGTGCTGCAGTGAACATTGTGGTACATGACTCCTTTTGAATTATGGTTTTCTCAGGGTATATGCCCAGTAGTGGGATTGCTGGGTCATATGGTAGTTCTATTTTTAGTTTTATAAGGAACTTCCATACTGTTCTCCATAGTGGCTGTATCAATTTACATTCCCACCAAAGTGCAAGAGGGTTCCCTTTTCTCCACACCCTCTCCACCATTTATTGTTTGTAGATTTTTTGATGATGGCCATTCTGACTGGTGTGAGGTGATACCTCATTGTAGTTTTAACTGGCATTTCTCTAATGATAAGTAATGTTGAGCATCCTTTCATGTGTTTGTTGGCAATCTGTATATCTTCTTTGGAGAAATGTCTATTTAGGTCTTCTACCCATTTTTGGATTGGGTTTTTTGTTTTTTTGATATTGAGCTGCATGAGCTGCTTGTATATTTTGGAGATTAATCCTTTGTCAGTTGCTTCATTTGCAATCAGGCACTTTTTATATACAGTCCATATATTATCAAGATCATAGTCATTAGAGATCATCTGAAGCATTATATCATCATCCAAGGATTGGTGACAGACTGCCAACAGGACAGGTCCAGATATCTTGGGAAATCTGTCTCATTAGATGTCATCTGCTTCAGTTCTGGGAAATCTTTACTTTCACATCACCAGATGATGGCCAGTTCCAGTCAGAGTTTGGTGCTTTCTATAGGTGGGTCATATAAATCCAAGAGTCTATGTCTTGAAGTTTGGCAGCCAAAGGGATGGTTAGTGGTACCTGATAAGGACCTTTCCAATGAAGTTGAAAACAGTTCTGGAGGTGTCTTTTCCAATAGACAAAAATCTCCAGATTGTAATGTGTGATGCTTTGTCTCCCAAGGGTGCACTATGAAAAGATTGCTTTACCAAAGCATGGTTATTTTTAATAGAAGTCATTAGGCCTTTGCAATATTGGAATATCTCTCCTTTTTTTTCAGTTGTAGGTCAGAAGCAGCAGAAGCTAAGTACATTGAACGTCCTGTGACTATTTCAAAGAGTGAGAGTTTATGGGTTCCAAAAAGGATTGGTCTGAGATTTCCTTTTCTGAGGTCAACTGTTGGGCTTCTCTAGTCAGCTTTTCTAAATTATCATTTGGGAGAAATATCCTTTAGTATCATGACAGAGGTTTGGCTGCTGTTGGTCCCTTTACAGCATTCTTTATTGAAATATCAGCAAGATGATTTCCCCTAGCTTCCAGAGAGTCAAATTTAGAATGCCCCAGAATCTTAATAACAGCAAAAGATCAGGCAAAAAGTACTGCATCCAATAATTCTTGCACATAGGGGTCATTTAAAATTTTTATTTCCACTGGATGTGAGGAAGCCATGTTGCTCCCACAACATCCCAAAATCATGAACCACTCTGAAATCATATCTACTGTCAGTATAAATAATGGTAGTTTCGTCCTTGGCTAAAGTACAGATCCATGTTAGAGAGTAAAATTCAGCCTGTTGGGCCGAAGTAGCCATAAGTAAAGATGCTGCCTCAGTGACATCAAAAGGAGTTATAATAGCATACCCAGCACAGTATTTGCCATTGTCACCTTTTAAATAAGAGCCATCAATGAACTATGAAAAGTTAATGTTAACCAGTAGAATTTCCTGTAGATCATCATGGGGAGTCAGGAGGTGGTCTGTCAGTGTTAAGCAGCAGTGAGGGACTTCATTGATGATGGATGGGAGAAGAGTAGCTATTATAATGTAAGAGTTATGTGAGGAGCAGTTAACAAAAGGACTTATAAGAGGTAAGGCAGCTGTCTGAGAAATGTTGATGTGATGAGAATTCAGGAGAGCTTCTACTCTATGAGGTACAAAAATTGTTAAAGGGCATCCCACAATGATTTTTTTTGGTGGCTTTAACTATAAGGGCAGTGGCCGTAATGGCTCTAAGGAAAGAGGTGTAGCCACCAACTGGACCCATGCCACAGTGTCCAGTTGCTGGTTACAATAGTCTATGGGTGGATGGTGGTCTCTTGTTTTTGAGTTAGTAGCCCAAGGGCATTCCTTTCCTTTTCATATACAAAAAAGGAAAAGGGAATCTGATAATTGGGATGCCCAAGGGCAGGTGGGTTCATCAAACATTCCTTTAAGGCTTCAAAGGCTATGTTGTCTGGTTTTTCCCATAAAATTAGGTTGGAGTTCTTATTTTTCAGTAAAACATATAGAGGTATGGTATAAGAAATATGGAATCCAATTTTGGCAATAATCAACTAGCCTGAGAAAACCTTGCAAGTTGGTACTTAGCTTTGGGAAACTTGGGACACCATGAAGTCTATCTGAATCTAGGTGTAGCCTTTGCTCTGATATCAGATGCCCTAAATATCAAACCCGGGTTTGGGAAAACTGCAATTTTTCTTTGGCAACCTTATTCCCTTTGAAGCTAAAATCTTTAGCAAGTGGATGCTATCTTCCTGTGAGACTTGAGAAGGAAAGTAAAGAAGCAACTCATCTGCATATTGCAACAAAGTAGGACCTCTAGGGAACTTTATATCATCCAGATCAGCCTTCAGGATTTGTGAGAAATTAGAAAAACTCTCAGTAAAACCCTGAGGCATTATTGTCCAGGCGAATTGTTTTTCTTCCCAAGTGAAGGCAAAAAGGTATTGGCTGGTTTCATCAATTAGAATAACTAATTCACTGCATAAATCAATTATAGTAAAGAATTTACTTCCAGTGGTGAAACCAAGCAGGACCCTGTGGACCTTCTGGGCACAAAAGCCTTTCTGTCTCCTGTTTCTTGACTCCATGACCTTCCCTGAGTTCCAAAGGGCAGATTCTAAGGGAATCTTAGAAGGGATGCAAAGACAAGGGAGAGGCAGCCAGGAAACAATAGTGTAGCCTTGGGGCAGGGTCCTGGTTCCACCTGAAGGGACACCTTTAAGCTCTTTAAGATACAGGCATTCTTCATACCAGAGAAAGACCACCTGAGGCTACATTAAAGGAGCCAGAGAAGCTCATCAAGACATTACCGGAGACCAGATTAGAGGAATGAAGGCCCTGCATACACCTTAATCTTATCAGCAACCCCACCCTTCAACCATTGCTATAAAACTCCTCATCAAATCCTTCTGGGTTGGGACACATAGTTTTCAAGGGTAGGATTCCTCTGTGTCCCCCTTTGCCTGGCAAAGCAATGAAGCTATTCTTTCCTACTTCACCCAAAACCCTGTCTCTGGCACCGGTGTACAGAGGCTCAGCTTTCGGCATCTGTGGGAGTGGATGTTAGTAACGTATGAGGGTTAGGAACAACACGGTGTTGAGGGATAACAATGTGGTTTATTGCTCAGAGGTCCTGCACAAACCTCTATCCTTGGCCCTTGGGTTTTATCGCTGACAAAATAGGACTGTTACAGAGGCTAGTACAAGGGATGATGAGAGCTTGAGCCTTGTAATCTTCTATGATGGGCCTTATGCCTTGAAATACTTCATTACTTACAGAGTGTTGATTAACTGGGGGAGGAGGTTTTGAGGGATCTATTTGAATGCTGATGGGTGGTGTGCGGTGAGTTTTGCTAACATCATTTGGAGATTTTGCCCATAAGGAAATGGTAGCTGATTCAATAGGAACAAATGATCAGTGTTTCCAGAATCTGCTCTAGTACCATCAGAGACCGAACAAATAAAGGGTCATTTAATTCACCTAGTGTGTTACTTTGATGACTACTGTCAAATTCTAGAATTATTTCCCCCTTTTGGGAGAAAGAAATTCTAGCATACTTGTCTAAGAAGTCTCAGCATAATAAATGGGTAGGGGTGGATGAACTAAAGAGAACAGAGTAAGTATCTCCCAAAGGGCCTAAACAAAAGGGAACAGGTTCAGAGACAGGAACCTCTTGCGGTTCATTAGAGATCCCCCTCCTATTCTAGCTGTTTTAGGACTAACAGGCAGTGGCTGTTTTATAGTAGTAAGGTTGAGCACTGAAAGTTTGGCTCAAGTGTCAACTAGAACTGGAAGAGATTCATCCCTAATCCGGAGAAAAGATTTACCAAGCTGATTAAGAGGGAGGATTGGGAAGAGTGCCTGTAGTTCCTCACAGCCCCATCATTGAGAATTGGGAGGAAGGTGGAAAGGCTGGTTAGAGGTCCAAAGGCACCCAAAGTGCTTAAATTTGTAACAATCTCTTTTCCAATATCCTACCTCTTTTCAATAATAGCAGAAACTAGAAAGGTTTTGTTTTCGTGTTGGAACCTTCATTCATTGGAGGTGAAGATTAAGAATTTTGGTGCTCTTGCTTTTACAGTGCAAGAGAGGTGGTGTGCCAGATTAGCAAAATCTGGAGTGGACATAGTTTCCCATTCCACCCTGGTTCTTTTCACTAGAAGGGAAAGGTCCTGATTCAGCCCATTAATAAACATAGGCTTAAAAGCTACCTGAGTGAAACGAATATCTGAAGGAAGACTAAAATTTGCTTTAAAAATAATCTGAGTTGATTATAATAATCAGGAACAGGTTCATCAGATTTTTGTGTGCAAGCCCAAATTTTGTTCTAATCAACAGCTTTGAAAAGCCTTAGGAATTGCTCAATGAAGTTTGCCTAATGATTGATCTAGCCTGATCATATAAGTTAGTGGGCTAGTCTCCTGGTTGTAATTCTAGAGACCTTTCAGGATTTTCCCAATTAGCAGTTTTCATCCACTGCTTGGCCTGGTCTTTGCCGAAAGACATATGAATTAGCTGATATAAGTCTGAGAGATGAGGTTGATAAGTTTAAATGACTATACTAAATTCCTTAGTAAATATGTGAGGATCTTTAATTACTTTGGGAAAATCTTTGACTATGCCTTGCAATTCAGCTTTAGTTCAGAGAGTATGAGAAATTAAGGGTTTAGCTCCTGGATCCTCAGAAAGCTTAATTTTAAATGGATGGGTTCTGACTGACAAGTTGAGAGGAAAAGGAAGTGGGGAGAGTTTCAGAGAAAAGGGAAAGATTGGTGAGGGATTATTGTGGGGAAATTGAGGATATAGAGGAGGCATAAAGTGGTTTAGAAGAAAAGGAGGAAGATGGTGCTAGAGGTGGAGTCTGACCAAGGAAGAGAAGAAGCAGCCTGAGGCCTCTGGATCCATCTTATCTTTCTTTAATCCTTTGTTTGTCTCAGTTAATCTTAAAATCTTATTTTGCAGAGAGTCAATTTTAGACTCCTGATAACATTGGGAAACCTCAAAATACCTATCAAAATAAGCACTCCACTCAGTTCTGAAATTTTTGAGCTATTGTAGTCCAATTCTGTTTTAAGGAAATTAAGTTTGGGGAATTCAAAAGTTCCCCATAATGGCCACTGATGTTCTAAATTGCCTTTGGTCAGGTTAGTCCATTTAGTTAGAAATGCACATGAGGAAGAACCATGTTTTTTAGACATAAAATCAGCTGAAATACCTGTAAGGGGGAGGGGGGTAGCTTCAAAATACTTCAAAAACCAGGATCTCATTTGTCAGAGGTTTTTCCTCTAATGTAAACAATTTACAAATAGCTCAAACATTTTACAGCACAAAAGGCTCAATTCAAACAACGTGCAAACTAACCCCAAAGGTACTAAGGAGACAGCTTGGTCCCAGAGGAGCCAGGCTGAAGGCTTTTTTAGCCAGTCTCCAGATGGGCCCTTCCAAAACAACAGGCCAAAATTAAATTGACCTCTAACAAAATTTAAATTTCTTATGATTTCTCAGAAAATAATGTTTTTGATATATTACAAGGAAAAAAAGCCCAAATCAAAACATAGTATTTGTAACTGAGTAAAAGATACAGTCTAGAATGATAAATTGATTGGTGGTACAATAATTCCTTTAACTGTTGTATTTACTGGATGTATACAAATGCCTTTAACTGTTGTATTTACTGAATGCATACAAATTCCAGTAATAATCCTAAAAGTTATATGAATATAAATTTAGGTTACCTGGATCGCTAGCAAGCTCTGTATTATTTATACTGCAGCATGGAGATAAATGAGGACGGTGCTATGTGAACTGCTGTCATAAACTTAGAGAAAAGAAGGTCCACGAAGTGACAAATAACAAGAATGTGACAATCTCCTGATGTTTTTGAGACACTATAGTATGCTTATCAATGAAACAGCCCTGGGCATATATTTTTGGCATAAATATACAATTCTTGACAGTACTGATGAAAATTCCCTTACATTATTACTGTAATGTTACTTTTTAAGTCTTCACCATTGGCCAACTTATAAACAAATATAGATTTGATGATCTAGGCTGTCATGGTTTCTTGCCAAGGCTACAAACAGACTTACATGGAATTTCTTACACTAGAAGAAGAGATTCAATGTCCTGAATGCCAGTTTCACAGTGGCCAGCTACCAGCCCTATTACCGTATTACTAGCTACAAAAACTTTTAAAACAGCAATAGGGGCTTCCCTGGTGGCACAGTGGTTGAGAGTCCGCCTGCCGATGCAGGAGACACGGGTTCGTGCCCCGGTCCGGGAAGATCCCACATGCCGCAGAGCGGCTGGGCCCGTGAGCCATGACCGCTGAGCCTGCGCATCCGGAGCCTGTGCTCCGCAACGGGAGAGGCCACAACAGTGAGAGGCCTGCGTACCGCAAAAACAAAAACAAAAACAAAAACAACAGCAATAGAAAGAGGTCTATCTAGGGTCACTCAGAGCAAGCTGAAGGAATAGTAACTGTGTACTACTGGTCACTTGGCAGGTCCTTTACAATGCTGAGTAAAGTACAGAACTACTCTAGTCATAATGCAGGTATTAACAGAGATTAAGTTTCCAGAACCTCTTTTTAAAAACAACAACATTGAGGGACTTACCTGGTGGTCCAGTGGCTAAGACTCCATGCTCCCAATGCAGGGGACTTGGGCTTGATCCCTGGTCAGGGAACTAGATCCCACATGCATGTTGCAACTAAGAGTTCGCATGCCACAACTAAGAGTTCGCATGCCACAACTAAAGATCCTGCATGCGGCCATGAAGATCTCACATGCCATAACTAAGACCCGGTGCAGCCAAAATAAATAAATATATTTTAATAAAAATAAAAACATTGAGCCTTTATTTTACAAATTTGTGGAATGTTTTACTTAAGCAAAACAAACAAGCCAATTCAAAAAAATGGGCAAAATTTTTGCTTAAGAAATATTTTTGCTTAACTAAGAGTTCCTGCTGTTTTCATGTGAACTAACTGATAGGGAACCATTCTAGGAGAATCACTGGCTCTTATAACCAACTTTAGAGTGTGGGAAGAATTATCCTCAGTTTAAAAAAAAAATTGTTATAAAGCATAAACTAACAACAACAACAAAAAAGAATTATCCCCAGTGCCATAAGCCATTTAGGACTATTTGGTTGGGGGAGAAGAAACAAAATGATGTATTCTAGCCAGAGGGATTAGAGAAAACCCAAAACACAGTCTCTTAATATCACGAAAAGAAATCTGCTCTTGGGACTTCCCTGGTGGTCCAGTGGTTAAGAATCCACCTTCCAGTGCAGGGGATATGGGTTCGATCCCTGCTCAGGGAACTAAGATCCCAGATGCCACAGGACAACTAAGCCAGTGCGCCACAACTAGAGAGAAGCCTGCACACCACAATGAAAGACCCCACATGCCGCAACGAAGATCCCACATGCTGCAACTAAGACCTAATGCAGCCAAATAAATATTTTAAAAGAAAAATAAAAAAGGAGATCATGCTGAAAACCCTCCACTGGCTCCCCCCAACCCTCAGAATCAAACCCAAATTCCTTACTCTAGGTTTAAAAAAAAAAAATCTCTCACCTCTTCTATTTAACATTTTACTGGAAGTTCTACTTAGTGCAATAAGGTCAGAGAAAGGAATAAACAGTCTCCATAATGGAAAGGACAAGTAAAACTTTCTTAATGCACAGAAGGCATTATCATGTATATAGAAAATCTGGTGATATTTATAAGAAAAGTTACTGGAACTAATAAGTGAGTTTTGTAGAATTGCAGGATGCAAGATCAATATACAAAAAATCAACTGCCTTTCTAATTATGAGCAATAAACAATCAAAAATTAAAGTTTTAAAAATACCATTTACAATAGCATCAAAAATATGAAATATGGGGAGACCTATGACAGAAGATGTGAAATACCTGTAGACATAAATGTGATGTAAAACATTATTGAGAGAAATGAACAAAAACCTAAATAGTATGGAGGCATATCATGTTCACTGATTGAAAGATTGTTAACAATATTAACAATATTAACAATATTGTTAAGGTGGCAATTCTTCTCAAATAGAACTACAGATTCAACACAATCGCAATTTTTTTTAAAAAAGCAGGTTTTTAAAAATCAATTGAGAAACTGATTTTAAAATTTACATGGGATGCAAAGGATTTGATATAGCTAAAACAACTTTGTGAAAGAAAAAATTTGTAGGATGCCTAATTTCACAACTTACTATAAAGCTACATTGATTAGAACAGTGTAGCACTGGTTACATGTAGTCAAATAGATCAAGAGAATGGAATGGAAAGAATAGCTACAGTGAGTGCAGAAATAGATTCATAACTGATTTTATCAAAGGTGAAAAGGCAGTTCAGTAGAGAAAGGACAGTCTTTCAACACATGATGCTGGAACAACTGGATATTCATATGCAATAAAATGAACTTCAGTTCAAAGTGTCCAACAATAATAGCAAAGACAAAAACAAGAGCTAACACTTTCTACCCACTCTTCTTAGCACTTAATATGTATAATTTTACCTAAATCACACAAAATATTGGGATATTATGCCTATTTTAAAGATGGAAGACACAAGCACGAGGAGTTCTTGCCCAAGGTTCCATAGAAAGCAGCAGAAGGGGGATATAAATCCGTGCTGATTACAGACTGGCTGATCTTAAGGAATATCATACAGTTAAGAATAGAAGGTAGTTATAAATATGTTAATATGAAAAAATCTCCAAGAGAAAAAAGGTGTAAAATAGATGAAAGTGTGCTCTCATGTGTGTTAGTGTATGTGTGTGTAATCACTATGGATTTTATTTTCTGGAAAGAATCACAAAATCATGTAATAATTACCTCATTAACTTTGGATATGTATGTGTATTGTTTTTATTTAGAAACATCAATAGCCATTATATAGGCAAGAAAATTATGACCTATTTTTATTAACCTCTTTGTAGTTTTTTATATGAAAAACACACAATTTCATATTTTAAAGTAATAAAAGCAATGTTAGTAATAAAAATCCATGAATCAGTAATTTTAACCTAACAATCATTAAATTCATCCATTCATATATTAATTTAATAATTCATTCATTCATTAAACAAATATTTATTAAGCACTTAACAACCATATAAACAATTTTCTAGGTCAGGAGTTGGCAAACATTTTCTGAAAAGGCTAGATAGGAAATGTGTTAGGCTTTGTGGATCATAAAGTCTTGGTCACAACTACTCAACTCTGCCTTTGTATTGCAAATGTACAATAGACAATATATATACAAAATGACTATGGTTGTGTTTCAATAAATCTTTATTTACAAAAATAGGAATCAGACCAGTTTGGTCCATAGACTATAGTTTGCCAACTTCTGTTCTAGGTGATTATTTTTAATCCGTCTAGGTGTTTTTAGCCTACAAATACATAAACATGTATAGTTATAATAAATACACATCCATATAATTTATATATGCCTATTGATACTGCATGTGCACACAGACACACACAGTAAAAGAATCAACTAAGAGGTTACACCTGACTTAAGTATAAGATGCAGATGTAATACCATGGAATTATGTAAAAATAATATTAGTGATTATATACTTAACTGATAACAAGTAAGTTACTCAAAGTAAAGAATTTAGAGGAGAAAACATGATGCAGCATTATTCTCAGATTTTGCATAAAGAAAGCAGGCGATGAACTGAAGAGAAGATTAATTGTGAACTGGATGTGGATGTACATTAAAATGTGTCAAGAAAATAGGCCATCACATATTTAAACTAGGAGGTGAAATCCTTCACTACACAATTATATTGAGTCTGCATCTGGAATACTCATTTTAGTTGCATATCTCAGTACCAGAAACACACAGAATAACCTGCAAGCTGTTCAAGAAACAGCATTAAAAATAGTTCAAAGACAGAAGAAAGTGATTTTAGTTGATGAAATGATAAATATGCAACTAAGGAATAATTATATGACAATAAAGAAACTTTAGAGAGACAGCAGGTCCATTTATCAAAATATTTTAAAAGAATTTAAATGAAATTGTAACATTTATATTTTATAAATTAACTTCCACTAACAAACCCTGGAATTTGGAATTAGACCAGAAAAAAATAGTTGAGTACATAAGAGAAGGGGTATAACTGTGGGCGCAAAAGGTGAATTTTTGCTGCTCCATGTTCTCTAACATTAATCAGTTTATATAATAATGAAGACCCAAGTTACATAACATCATCCCTATGGGAGTCAGCCCATAACTTGACTTGCTCAATTTTTGAAACATAAGGTTAGAAAGTTTTAGCAGCTGGGAAAATATTGTAGTTCTAAATAAATGGTACACTTTTGGATAACCCGATTCTTCCACAGATCATCACACTTGAAGATGAAAAATGATGTGAAATAGAGATAAGGGAGATAAAATTCTGAACACCGTACCTTTTATTTCTTTCAAGCACATGTTGTACCCTAGTCTGCCATGGTTCACTGCAACCAAATTGGTTTTCTCTTCTTGTATCAATATACAAATCATGGTTCTCTCAGAAGGCATAAACTAACTTTCCCATTATTCCTGTGAATGTCATCAGTCAGGATGTTGGTAGCTAATCCATGTTGCTTTCTTGTAGGATGTACCTTGAGATTTCCAGAATATTATTTGTTGCAAGTAATAAGAAAAGCTTTAAAACATGCTTTTAGCTAGGTGATATACACCTGCACTTTTTAATAATTCCCTAAGCATACTATTCTTTTGATGAAAAATATAGAGAAATACCTGAGTGTCTTTAAAACATTTTTTGTGATTAAATGTTTTAAATTTTGTGATTAAATTCAAATGTGAATTGTATAAAAAAGAAACATATTAAAATATATTCCTCTAATGAGTAAATTACATTGAATAAAACTTCAGAAGAAATAGTAATTAGAAAGAGCAGTAGAAAAGCAGTAATCATTCTAAGTATAATTAACCTTTAAATGATAACATAAAAAATAATAAATTTTTAAGTTACCATATTGAGACTTGAGAACCCAAATTAGTGTCAGCAGTTCTTTTTGATATTTATTAAATTAGAGAACATATTTATCCACTTTAAAAATCTAAGAAATACGAAACAAAATGTTAGAATGTTTATTTAGAGGGTTTGCTTCATTAGAGCTAATTACTTAGGATTAATAAATTATTGTACACATATCTTTTTTATACATAGGTCCATGCCAATATATTTTATGAGGTTTCAATTCATCAAGCTCAAATAATTAATTCACACATAAAAAGTTTACTTTTACTGTGGACATAATTTGGAATTTTTAATCAAACCTTTTTCTCCTTTTAATATTAAAAGTATATGCTAACTGAACAAAGTTAAGAATTTAATTTAATGCAGCAAATATTTATCAAATGCACCCTATGTGCAAGGAACAGGCTAGGTGCTAGAATATAAACATTTGTAAAATAAAGCCCTTTCTTCAAAGGGCTTAAAATCAAATACTGTAAGACCAGCATACAAATAGTTATAAAGTAAAAAAAGGGCAAATATTTTTAAAGTGTTCAAGTAAATATGGGTCTCCAACGAGATAAATGCCTATTTCACGTTTGTGGAGAGCTCAAAAAAAGACTCATAAAGGAGGAAACTTTGATTGGGTTATGAAGGCTAGATGGGATTTCTACAGAAGAAGGTGCACAGAGAGACACTCTACACGGATGGCACAGCATCCATAGAAAACTAGAAGTGATAATGAGGCAATGACTAGAAGATATAGTCACATGTACACCTCCCCCATAAAACAGCTAAAGCACAGGTATGCATATGCATTGTGGGAAAATGCAAAAATTAGTCTTGGAGTATTTCTACACAAACACTTAAAACCCAAGATAAGAAATTTGGACTTAATTTAAGAAGGAACAGAAAACAGCAAGTAATTTTGGGCACAGTTAGCATATAACTGATAGACTAGAATGCAGAGAGATTTTAGGAAAAGATTAATTTGGAGGTTACTGAAATAACCTAGAAAAGTGCAGATAACGACCTAAACCACGTGGCAAAGAAAGGAATGGAAGGGAAGGAATAATGTGAGAAATATGGTACAAATAGAATCTAGAGCACTTAGCAGTTGAATTGATTAGGGATGGGCATGGAATGGATGAGAGGAAGCCAAAATTGACCTTGAGATTCTTGTTGGTATAATTATTCCAGTTGTTCTGGGAACTTCAAAATAAGATGCCTCTGTTTCTTTGTGCATTTGGTTTTACTTGCTTTTCCTTCATTGTACCAGGACATTGGTAGCCCTTTTCCATCTTAAGATCATGTCTTTAAATCCAAGGAGAAATTTTCATATTAATTCCTTGACAAATTTCTTACCTTAATTTGTTCTGTTTTCTCTTTCTGGAACTCCTGTTAGCTATTTTTCTCCCAGATTTCCTTATGTGCTTCTTGTGAATTATTTAAAAAGTTAAAACTCTTATATAAATAGTTTCTATATATTCTTCTAAAAGATTTAAATTATGCTTTTCAAAATAAATATTTAATCTACACGGAATTGAATTTTGCATATGGCATGTCGCAATGATCCAATTCCTTTATTTCCAATATGGATTATTAATATTTTTATGCAACAGGTCTCAAAAAGTCCATCTATCCCCCAGCGATCTTCAAGGCCACCTCTCACATATATCAAGCTTTCTTATATATATAAGTTTATTTTGAGGTAATCTGTTCTGCTCTATTGTTGTTGATCCCTATACCAATATCACCCTGATTTAATTACTATTGTACCATGCAATCTTATGTGGTATAGGAATTCCCCTGCAATGTTCTTCCTTAGGAGTGTTTTATATACTCTTTACTATTTCAAATAAACTTTAAATAATCTTGTCAAGTTCCTTGAGAAATCTTTTTTATAAAGCCACTAAATTTACAGATCAAGTTGGGAAAATTCAAACTTTAGAAACTTTCTGTTCATGAATATGGTACATTTCTCCATTTATTTAGGTAATTGTAATGTCTTTCCATATAGTTTTATTTATACTTCTTTTGTTGGATTTATTTCTCTGTACCTCACATTTTGTTGCTATTTACATATGAACTTTTATATAATTTTACATTTTCTAATCACTGCTGGTATATAGAAATGCAATCACTTTTTGTACAGAGATTCTCAAAATCTCTTATGAATCTTATTATTTATCTATAGATTCTTTTATTTTTCTGTTAATATAATCTTCAAGTAATGCCAGTTTTTGACACTTTCTCATTTTATTATCTATGTATCTATCACTAATGTTTCCCACATGCTCCATCAAATCCAATGCCTACTGATTTAATTTTTCAAATTCTAAAATGCTTCTGATAGCCTTATCTGTCAAAGTTTTTGCTCTTTAAAACTCCATCCATTCTCCTCCAATCTTTATGAATCCATTCCATGCCAATCTTTATCCACATTTTTTCCCTTTTCTTATTATTCAAGATACTTCCTCCAACTTAAAGAAAGAAAAAAAAAGATAGTGCCTCCATTATTCTCTCAAATAGGAGTGGAAATCATAAGACATCCTTGTCCTTTTCTTGAACGTGAAAAAAATGTTTTTAGGGTAAGCTGGGACAAAGTGAGAGAGTGGCATGGACATATATACACTACCAAATGTAAAACAGATAGCTAGTGGGAAGCAGCCCAATAGCACAGGGAGATCATCTCGGTGTTTTGTGTCCACCTAGAGGGGTGGGATAGGGAGGGTGGGAGGGAGATGCAAGAGGGAGGAGATATGGGGATATATGTATATGTGTACTGATTCACTTTGTTATAATGCAGAAACTGCTTTAGTATAACTGTAAAGCAATTATACTCCAATAACGATGTTAAAAAAAGAAAAAGATTATAACATTGAATACAATCTTTGTCCTATGTTTTGAGTAAATATTCAATTAGAATAAAGTTTCCATCTACTATTAGTTTCCTAAGAGGATCTTTTTTTGAACAGGAGTAAGACTCTGCACCCAATTCTAATGTGTGGGTATTTTCTCCACATATTCAAGCAGTTTTCTGGCACCAGCTATGTATCCTACAATTCTACCCAATTCTGACACTATCTACCTAGAAATAGCATCAGACCGCACAGGTTAAGTGTTCAGTCCTACAAGACTGCCTCCCCCACATACTTCAGATGACAATTACAAGTCTAGGTTGTCACCTATGCTTCTGACTGACTGGCTACAGATTAGAAGTTCCAATGAACCCCACCTTGGGTTGAATAAGAACAGTGACTCATTTCATCCTAACCAACGATCAATGATGACTGATATGTTATTATAGCACCACTAGATAGAATGGAATTACAATTTTACACTGGGTTATCTATCACCTATCAAACTTATCATCTTTTCAAAATGAGTCAACTGTTGACTCTGAAACGGCAAATAGTTCTTCTGTTACATATAGTTTGTTTGTTTGTTTTAATTTCCAAAAAAACTGTTGCTTCATGTTCACTGAGGTATATCAAAATAGAATTACAGGTATTTATGTTTTTTACAGTTATTTTCCTGTAAGTGATTTCCAATCTCATAGCATTGTGGTCAGAAAAGATGCTTGATACAATTTCAATTTTCTTAAATTTTCCGAGGCTTGATTTGTGACCCAAGATGTGATCTATCCTGGAGAATGTTCCATCTGCACTTGAGAAGAAAGTGTATTCTGCCACTTTTGGTGGAATGTTCTATAAATACCAATTAAATCTATCTGGTCTATTGTGTTATTTAAAGCTTTTGTTTCCTTATTTATTTTCTGTTTGGATGATCTATCCATTGCTGTAAGTGGGGTGTTAAAGTCCCCTACTATTATTGTGTTACTGTCGATTTCCCCTTTCACGGTTATTAGCATTTGCCTTATGTATCGAGGTGCTCCTATGTTGGGTGCACAAACATTTATAATTGTTACATCTTCTTCTTGGATCGATCCCTTGATCATTATGTAGTGTCCTTCCTTATCTCTTTTAACAGTCTTTATTTTAAAGACTGTTTTATCTGACATGAGTATTGCTACTCCAGCTTCCTTTTAATTTCCATTTACATGGAATATCTTTTTCCATCCCTTCACTTTCAGTCTGTATGTGTCCCTAGGTGTGAAGTGGGTCTCTTGTAGACAGCATGTATATGGGTCTTGTTTTTGTATCCATTCAGCCAGTCTGTGTCTTTTGGTTGGGGCATTTAATCCATTTACATTCAAGGTTATTATCATTATGTATGTTCCTATTATCATTTTCTTAATTGTTTTCAGTTTGTTTTTGCAGGTCATTTTCTTCCCTTGTGTTTCCCACTTAGAGAAGTTTCTTTAGCATTGTTGTAAAGCTGGTTTAGTGGTGCTGAATTCTCTTGGCTTTTGCTTATCTGAAAAGCTTTTGATTTTTCTGTCGAATCTGAAGGAGACCCTTGCTGGGTAGAGTAATCCTGGTTGTAGGTCTTTCCCTTTCTTAACTTTAAGTATATCCTGCCACTCCCTTCGGGCCTGCAGAGTTTCTACTGAAAAGTCAGCTGATAACCTTGTGAGGTTTCACTTGTATGTCATGGAGGTTAAATAGTGTTCTACTGAATAACCAAGAGATCACTGAAGAAATCAAAGAAGAAATAAAAAAATACATAGAAAAAAATGACAAAGAAAACATGATGACCCAAAACCTATGGGACGCAGCAAAAGCAGTTCAAACAGGGAAGTTTGTAGCAATTCAATCTCACCTCAAGTAGCAAGAAAAATCTCAAATAAACAACCTAACCTTACACCTAAAGCAACTAGAGAAAGAAAAACAAAGAAAACCCAAAGTCAGTAGAAGGAGAGAAATCATAAAGATCAGAGCAGAAATAAATGAAATAGAAATGAAGAAAACAATAGCGAAGATCAGTAAAACTAAAAGCTGGTTCCTTGAGCAGATAAACAAAATTGATAAACCCTTAGCCAGACTCATCAAGAAAAAAAGGGAAAGGATGCAAGTCAGTAAAATTAGAAATGAAAAAGGAGAAATCACAACTGACACTGCAGAAATACAAACGATTATAAGAGACTACTACAAACAACTATATGCCAATGAAATGGACAACCACAAAGAAA
Source organism: Delphinapterus leucas (assembly GCF_059928025.1). NCBI lineage: Eukaryota > Metazoa > Chordata > Mammalia > Artiodactyla > Monodontidae > Delphinapterus > Delphinapterus leucas. The sequence continues at coordinate 121,166,171 of NC_143133.1, read as the reverse complement.
TGTACAAATTCTTGGAAAGGTACAATATTCCAAGACTAAACCAGGAAGAATTAGAAAATGTAAACAGACCTATCACTAGTAAGGAAATTGAAATCATAATTTAAAATCTTCCAACAAACAGAAGTCCAGGACCAGATGGCTTCACAGGTGAATTCTATTAAACATTTAGAGAAGAGCTAACACCGATCCTTCTCAAACTCTTCCAAAAAACTGCAGAGGGAGAAACGTTCCCAAATTCATTCTACAAAACCACCATCACCCTGATACCAAAACCAGAAAAAGATGTCACAAAAAAAGAAAATTATAGACCAATATCATTGATGAACAAAGATGCAAAAATCCTGAACAAAATACTAGCAAATAGAATCCAACAACATATTAAAAGGATCATACACCATGATCAAGTGGGATTTATACCAGGGATGCAAGGATTCTTCAATATAGTGAAATCAATCAATATGATACACCATATTAACAAACTGAAGGAGAAAAACCGTATGATCATCTCAATAGATGTAGAAAAAGCTTTTGACAAAATTCAACACCCATTTATGATAAAAACTATCCAGAAAATGGGCATAGAGGGAACCTATCTCAACAGAATAAAGGCCACATCTGAAAAACCCACAGCAAACATCATACTCAATGGTGAAATACTGAAAGCATTTCCACTAAGATCAGGAACAAGACCAGGATGTCCAGTCTTGCCACTCTTATTCAGCATAGTTTTGGAAATCCTAGCCATGGAAAGCAGAGAAGAAAAAGAAATACAAATTGGAAAAGAAGGAGTAAAACTGTCACCGTTTGCAGACGACATGATACTATGCATACAAAATCCTAAAGATGCCACCAGAAAACTACTAGAACTAATCAATGAATTTGGTAAGGTAGCAGGATACAACATTAATGCACAGAAACCTCTGGCCTTCCTATACACTAACAATGAAAAATCAGAAAGAGAAACTAAGGAAACAATCCCATTTACCATCACAACAAAAACAATAAAATACCTAGGAATAAACCTACCTAAGGAGGTGAAAGACTTATACCCAGAAAGCTATAAAACACTGATGAAAGAAAGCAAAGATGACATAAACAGATGGAGAAATATACTATGTTCTGGGACTGGAAGAATCAATATTGTGAAAATGACTATACTACACAAAGCAATCTACAGATTCAGTGCAATCCCTAACAAATTACCAATGGCATTCCTCACAGAATGAGAACAAAAAATTTTATAATTCATATGGAAACACAAAACACCCTGAATAGCCAAAGCAATGTTGAGAAAGAAAAACAGAGTTGAAGTAATCAGGCTCCCCAACTTCAAACAATACTACAAAGCTACAGTAATCAAGACAGTATGGTACTGGCACAAAAACAGAAATATAGATCAATGGTACAGGATAGAAAGCCCAGAGATAAACCCATGCACATATGGCCACATAATTTATGACAAAGGAGGCAAGAACATACAATGGAGAAAAGACAGTCTCTTCAATAAGTGGTGCTGGGAAAACTGGACACCTACACGTGAAAGAATGAAATTAGAACACTACCTAACACCATAAACAAAAATAAACTCCAAATGGATTAAAGACCTAAAGGTAAGACCAGATACTATAAAACTCTTAGAGGAAAACAAAGGAAAAACACTCTTTGACATAAACCACAGCAAGATCTTTTTTGACCTACCTCCTAGAGAAATGGAAATGAAAACAAAAATAAACAAATGGGACCTAATGAAACTTAAAAGCTTTTGCACATTAAAGGAAACCATAAACAAGATGAAAAGACAACCCTCAGAATGAGAGAAAATATTTGCAAATGAAACAACAGACAAAGGATTAATCTCCAAAATATACAAACAGCTCATGGAGCTCAATATCAAAAAAAAAATCCAATTAAAAAATGGGGGGAAGACCTAAATACACATTTCACCAAAGAAGACATACAGATGGCCAAGAGGCACATGAAAAGATGCTCAACATCACTAATTATTAGAGAAATGCAAATCAAAACTACAATGAGGTATCACCTCACACCAGTTAGAATGGCCATTATCAAAAAATCTAGAAATAATAAATCCTGGAAAGGATGTGGTGAAAAGGGAACCCTCCTACACTGTTCGTGGGAAAGTAAATTGATACAACTACTATGGAGAAGAGTATGGAGGTTCCTTAAAAAACTAAAAACTGAAGTATCATATGACCCAGGGCATATACCCTGAGAAAACCATAAATCAAAAGAGACATGTACCACAGTGCTAATTGCAGCACTACTTACAATAGTCAGGACATGGAACCAACCTAAATGTCCACCGACAGATGAATGGATAAAGAAGATGTGGCACATATATACAATGGAATATTACTCAGCCATAAAAAGAAACGAAATTGAGTTATTTGTAGTGAGGTTGATGGACCTAGAGTCTGTCATACAGAGTGAAGTAAGACAGAAAGAGAAATACAAATACTGTATGCTAACGCATATATATGGAATTAAAAAAAAAAGGTACTGATAAACCTAGTGACAGGGCAGGAATAAAGACGTAGACATAGAGAATGGACTTGACGACATGGTGGGGGAGGGGGTAGCTAGGGCAGAGTAGCATAGACATATATATACCACCAAATGTAAAATAGATAGCCAGTGGGAAGCAGCTGCATAGCACAATGAGATCAGCTCGGTGCTTTGCAACGACCTAGAGGGGTGGGATAGGGAGGATGGAAGGGAGGCTCAAGAGGGAGGGAATATGGGGATGTATGTGTGCATGTGGCTGATTCACTTTTTTGTGCAACAGAAGCTAGCGCAGTATTGTGAAGCAGTTATACTCCAATAAAGATCTATTAAATAATAATAAATGACATATGTTCACTCCTCTTATTACTTGAATATACTACAAAATCTGAAAAACCAAGGGATAAGGTAGGGAAGATAAGCTGAAATATTCCTCTTTTCTCTCTCTCTCTTTCTCCCCTCATTCCTCGTTCCCTCCCTCTTTCATTTTAACAATTTGGATAAGAGAAGTCTTTAATTATATTCTGTTTCTCCATAGCACATTCTTAGGGGAAAAAAAAAAAAACTTGAGTAAGTAGAGGAGTAGACTGAGTATACTTTGACATAGATATAGAAAATAACTCAGTGACAAAAGACAGGTTCCAGAAATGAATTAAAATATAATAATCATATAATATGAAAAACATGTGGGGAAAATGACTGTTTAATAATGTTCTTGGCATAATTGCCTATATATACCAAAGAAAAACTATTTTTACCTCAAGCTAGACACAAAAAATGATCTTCTTATAAAGCAAAGGAATAACAACTATCAATTAACTATTTAAGAATTAGGAAAATATGTTTATACCTTTGGAATGAAAGAGGCCCTCTTAAAGAAAGAAAATCCAGAAACTATGAAGTAACAGATATCTACATTTAAATATATATAATTTAAATATTTCTGAATCCAAAGATACCATACACAAACAAAAAAGTGCCAGTCAAAATGCAGTCATAAGAATGTTATATCTCTACTATATGATGACCTCTATAATTTTTCTAGTCAAAAGCAATTAAAGAAAATAAAAAATGGGCAAACATATTCCTACTCATGTAGAAGAAGGCATACAAATAGGTGACATATTAAAAAAAGATATAAAACTTCAGAAAAAATGTAAATTAAAAACAAGTTTGCTCTTTTTACTTGACTGGATAAAATTTTTAAATTGATAATATCTAATGCTGCTCTTATTGTGGGGAAATGGGTACTTTCATACATTTTTGGTGGATATGTAATTCATACCACTTATTTGAAAAGTAATGTAGCCATTTCTATTGAAATCTAAAATGTGCATTAACTTTGACTCAATAGTCCCACTTTAATAAGCTAATCCATTAAGATTAAACTCCAGCATGTAAGCTGGATGTTCTTTGAACATCCAGTTTTTGTTATCTTTATTAATATCAAACATATGGAGACAATCTGAAAGATCCAAAATAAGGAAATGACTGAATGAATCTGTAATGTCTATTCTATGAATACATATATGTTACTAGTATATAATTATTTAAAAATAAGTTATTAATGTTATGGGAAAATGTTTATGATATATTGTTAAGTGAAAAAATACAAGTGGTTTTGACATTTTAGAAAATGTAAACCATAGAAAAAGGAAGAAAAGAAAATAGAAATACATAGCCTCATCCAGACATAACCAATATTATATTTTGTTATATTTCTAATTAGTCTTTCTGTCAAGTCCAAAAGTTTGCCTAAATCAATCTTAAAGGATGCATCAAAGTACACAGTCAACAGAGTGAAAAAGCAACCTATGTGGAACAGAATAGACAGCCCAAAATTAGACCTCTGTATATACAGTCAATGGAACTTTGGCAAGCAAAGACAATATTATGGAGTAAAGACAGTCTCTTCAACAAATGGTGCTGTAACAACTGGATATCCACATGCAAAAAAAAAAATTAATTTAGACACAGACATTATATCCTTCACAAAAATTAATTTAAAATGGATCACAGATCTAAAGTAAAACTCAAAACTATAAAACTCCTAGAAGATAACGTAGGAGAAAACCTTGATGACTTTTGATATGGTGAAGCCTTTTTAGGTACACCACCAAAGACACATCCATGAAAGAAAGAACTGATTAGCTGAACTTCATTAAGATTAAAAACAACTGCTCTGTGAAAGACAACATCAAGAGAAATAGAAGACAAGCCATAGACTGGGAGGAAATAAAAGACTCCTATGATAAAGGACTGTTTTCCAAAATACTCAAGGAACTTATAATACTCGACAATAAGAAAATAAACTCAGGTAAAAAATGGTCCCAATATTTAACAGACACCTCACTGAAGAAGATATACAGATATCAAATAATGATATGGAAAAGATGTTCCACATCACATATCATCAGGGAAGTTCAAATTAAAACAACGAGTTGCCACTACACAACCATTAGAATGGCCCAAAACTGACAACACCAAATACTGGCAAGGATGTAGAGCCACAAGAACTTTTATTCATTCCTGGTGGGAATGTAAAATGGTACAGTTACATTGAAAGACAGTTTGGAAGTGTCCAATAATACACGTTCTTACCATATGATCTAGCAATCACACTCCTTGATATTTACGCAAAGGAGTTGAAAACTTGTCCACACAAAAACCTGTTTTTTTTTTTTAAACCACACAGATGTTTATAGCAGTTTTCTTCATAATTGCCCAAACTTGGAAGCAATCAAGATATCTGTGAGTAGATGAATGGATAAAAAAACAGTGGTAGGAAACTCCCTGGTGGCGCAGTGGATAAGAATCCGCCTGCCAGTGCAGGGGACATGGGTTCGACCCCTGGTCCAGGAAGATCCCACATGCCGTGGAGCAACTAAGCCTGCGCACCACAACTACTAAATCCTGCGCACCTAGAGCGCATGCTCCGCAACAAGAGAAGCCACCCCAATGAGAAGCCCGTGCACCGCAACAAAGAGTAGCCCCTGCTACCGCAACTAGAGAAAGCCTGTGCGCAGCAATGAAGACCCAACGCAGCCAAAAAAACCCCAAAAAACAAAAAACACACACAAAACAGTGGTATACAGACAATAGAAATTACACAGTATTAAAAAGAAATGAGCTATAAAATCATGAAAAGGCATGAGGAATCAAATTTGTATTACCAAGTGAAAGAAGCCAATCTGAAAAGGCTATAATACTGTGTGATATTTTGCAAAATGCAAAACTATGAGACAATCAGTAATCACAAGGGGTGATGGGAGAGGGAAGGATGAATAGGCAGAGCAGAGGATTCATAGGGCACTGAAAATACTCTCTGTATGATATTAAAATGATAGATATATGCCATTATTCATTTGTCCAAACCCATAGAATGTACAACACCAAGGGGGAACCCTAAGGTTAAGTATGGGCTTTGAATGACTATGATCTTGATATGTCAACAGAGGCTCATCCTTGGTAATAAACATACTGCTCTGGTCAGGGATGCTGATAATGGGAGAGGCTATGCAAGGGTGGGGGCAGGGGATGTGTGGGAAATCTTTGTATTTTCTGCTCAATATTGCTGTGAACCTAAAAGTGATCTAAAAAATAAATTTTTCAAAATATAAGCAACCTATGGAATGGGAGAAAATATTTGCAAATCACATATCTGATAAGAGATTAGCATTCAGAATATATAAAGAACTCCTATAACTCAACAACAAACAATCCTATTAAAACATATGCAAAGAACTTGAATAGGCATTTCTCCAAAGAAGATATTCAAATGACCATCAAGCACATGAAATGATGTTCAACATCACTAATCACTGGGGAAATGCACATCAAAACCACAATGAGATACTGTCTCACACCCAAGAGGATGGTTATTATTAAAAATCAAAAAATAACAAGTGTTGACAAAGATGTGGAGAAATTGGAATACCACTGTTGGTAGGAATATAGAATGGTATAATCACTATGGAAAACAGTATGGAGGTTCCTGAAAAAATTAACAATAGAATTACTATATGATCCAGCAATTCTACTACTGGGTATACACCCCAAAGCAGAGTCTTGAAGAAACTCATATTCACAGCATTATTCACAATAGCCAAAAGGTGGAAGCAACCCAAGGGTCACTGATAGATGAATGGATAAACAAAATGTGTTATACGTATACAATGGCATATTATTCAGCCTTAAAAAGGAAGGAAATTGTGACACATGCTACAATATGGATGAACCTTGAGAATACTACGTTAAGTGAATATGCCAGTCACAAAAAGACAGGAACTGTGCGATTCCACTTATATGAGGTACCTTGAGTGGTCAAATTCATTGAGACAGAAAGTACATTGGTGACTGCCAGGCATTGCAGAGAGGTGAAATAGTGAGTTGTTGTTTAATGGGTATAGAATTTCAGTTTTGAAAGATGAAAAGAGTTTTTAATATTGCACAATGTGAATGTACTTAACACTATAAAATTGTACACAAAAATAGTTAAGATGATAAATTTTATGTTATGCATATATCCACAATTTAAAAATTTTTTAAATTAATCTTAAAAGATACTAGCCATTTCTGAATACTTTACATGGGAAAATCTTTGTCATAGTAGAGAAAATTCAGTCCTAAAGCCAAGAATCCAAGTATGTTCTTATATTGATCTTTGGTCTCAATTTTACTTGAGGGTAGTTCCATTCTAAATGGTAATGTAATAATCCATATTCTGAAAGGATAGCCCCATATCTTGCAAGTTCTCTGAGTCTGTGGGAGAAATTTGGCCAGAAGAAAATGACATAAAAATCTTTTATAACATAGCCACAGTGGACTGAATTGAGGACTTAACAATTTAAAACAGAACATATGTCTGAATAGACATTTAAATATGATATGAAAGGCAAAGAAGAAAAAATATATGGCAGCAATGAAAATTTAGTTTCCTAGTTTCCAACCCCTAGATCTAAGGCATAGCCTGAGCATTCTCTCTGAGGATGAGTGTATTGAATGATGTCCCTCTTGAAGCATGACTCAACTGAGAGCCAAAGTATCACCTGAATGAGACTACTTCCCTTCTGCTATCCCAAGAAAAAAGCCCAATCTTCACCAGTTTTTTTCCAAAGGTAGATGCTCATGCGTAGTTGGCCTAAGACCCATTCAAAAGAATAAGCCTTTAGCATTCTAAAGGAGACAAATTTATTAATACTTGAGAACTAAAATATTTTAACAGCCAGTTCTGGCTGCCAAGTAAAGATTACTTCTGATTTATATTATATTCTATACCCAAACATACTAAATATCTGAGCATAACCATATTTAATATGCCTTTCCCTTTTCCACTTCAAAGGCAAGATAATCAGTATAATATTCTTTAAGAACTACCCCAGGCAGCAAATATCCTGTCCTTTTCCCTTCTCTTCTTAAAGAAAGATAAACAAAATATGTTTAGAATATGTTGCCACTTTTCAAAAAATAAACCAAAGCTGCTCCAGTTGACCTAAGACCCTATATTAACATTTTAACTGCCTAGAGTTTTAACTGAAAATAACCTACTCTAGAGCTATATCTTCAGTATTCTCAACACTATGATGTATTCATTTGCAGTTTACTTAGTTCAACAATTACACCCATTTGCTTCCTCTCTTTCTTGATATACAAAGATATAAATCATCCAGCTCTGAACTGTATTATTTCATTACCTTTTTAGGTTTTACTACTAATAGAGGCACAGGGATGTGAACTTCTATATCAGATGAATTTTTTTCAAAATGAAGAGTTTCCAAAAGCATAAAAAATTTCTAACCCAGTGAAAAATCTACATACAATACTTCGATACGCAAATATCCGGTAGTGCTGAAAGTGTTTAGATTGGAACTTAGAATATGCTTGCATGCATTTACTATATACACTACCTCATTCACTTTAAATACCTCCATGAAATATTTTAAGAAGTATATATCTTAAAGAAGTATATGTCAGAGACCTAAAGAGCTTATGTTATGCTAGTTTGTTCAAAGTTGCAAAAATATTAATAGGTAGACCTGGACGAAGACTCAGTTCATGACTCCAAGACCTGCACCTTTTTTGTTTGAATGAAATATGTTGCCACTTATTGTTAACACTTAAATTAATATTTTGGAAATGAGCAACGATTCAGACATGTTGTGTAGAAATATTTTTTCACAGTAAATTACTGATAATATGAAAATTAAATAAACACAATATATGTAAATTTAATAGAATCATCATGATCCCTACACTGTAATCAGGTATTCTATTTATAAACTTAGAGAGCGTCAGTACCTATCAGCTAATTCACACACTTATCAGAGGCAAATCAGGGATTTCAATTTTATTTGTATTATTACCAAAAAAGAAAAAAAAAACTGACTGCTACATAGAAAGAAAGAAAGAAAGAAAGAAACCAGCACAAGTTCCTCAATCTCATCTTAAGACATTCCACAAAAATCATTTGAAAAACGAATTCAAAGCCATGGAAATTTCACTGTGGGAGTTTTGTATGTGTCATAAAGCCTCCTGCTATGGAGTTTTTAGATCTAATTTTCATTCCTAGATAAGAACTGAAAGGAAAATCACTATTAAGCAGCAGCTCGGCTCTATTCACCTTGTTCAGAATTATTTGAAATGGTCTGGGACCTTCCAGAATACAGGATGTTGTTGATGTCTATTTTTAAATGTTTGTTTTTCTCATCATATGAGGCCTTATAGTATTCTGAGTTTGTGATTTTAGTGCATGACTTGTGACTGCACCATGGTATGTGTTCTTAAGAGTAGCAATGTTTTCAAGATGGACACTAGTCTCTAAAAAAAAGACTGTTAAATCTCCTTCTTTTTGAGCAAGTTTTATTTTTTTATTTTACTTCTTAACTGATATGCTTACTGAATACGAATATAACCACTGAGCACTTAGGAGCCTGGCTCTATAGGGCTGCACATTTTCTATAAATCTCATAAGTGGAACTCTCTGTCAGGGAGCTTTACTGTGCCCAAAATAGAGACAGTATAAAAATATTTTATTGGGAGAAGGTAACAAAACATAACATATAGGTCAAGTTCAGAGATACATACAAACTCTGTGGTTATTTTCTTTTATAGATGTACTTCAACAAGAAGACTGATTAAATATACTACATGTTTGATTCATCCACTGACTAATTTTATTTCTAGCATCGCAATTTTTGAAAAATTATTTTTTTAAATTACAATTTACTACTGTATTATTTATAGTACAATACTGCATCCAAATGAATGATTAAATAAATATTGTGACAATTTATCTTTAAAAGTCTTTATATTTTATTAACTTTCACCTTTGAAAATGTTTCAAGTACTTGCATTCTATTAGATGTTTCATCCTTTCTGTTATGCCTATAATTCCAGAAGCATAGTTTACAAAGATACGTTCTCTCTCTCTCTGTCTCTGTCTCTCTGTCTCTGTCTCTGTCTCTGTCTCTGTCTCTCTCTCTCTCTCTATATATATATAGAGAGAGAGAGAGAGAAAGAGAGAGAGAGAGAGTGCAGCCCACATTATATAGGGGAAGGGGGCTCTTCCTCTCACTGTATGTAGATATGAAGAATTTGCAAAAGCAATGATGAAGAACTTTTCCCATAACTCTTGGATTCAGCACAAGAATCTAAACCTTGTGCTGAATCTAAATCAAGGATACTAGAAGGCATCACAGAGGGGAGAAAGAAAATTAGTGGAAAGAGCTGTCACTATGCTGTGAATCCCCACCCTACTCATCTGTGGAGGACGAGAAGGGCGCATCCTTTTAACAGGTCTAGAAAGGGGGCATTTAAAAAAACCACTCAGAGATTTTTGAAATGCATTCACTGTATTAATTAGACTCCTGCCTAGGATAATGGGATTGGCTTATACTGCCAGACTTTGAAGGGCCTAGAAATGCTAGAGCTTTTATCAAAATTGGGTGTGTGTTAGAAGAGAGAGAGCGCTAGATTGCAGTTGTGTTGGGTCCTGTGTAACAGAGCCACCTAGAATGGCAAGAGGACATCGGGCAGGAAGTTTAGAGGTTACCCAGTGACTACAGAAGGAGAATCAGTGGACCACCCAAAATAGGTAAGTGTCTGCCTGGATGAAGAAAATAGAGAGGTCCAAGAGAGAACTCCTGGATCCCACAAAAGTATACATGAGGTTCAGCTTTATACATCTGTCATCCCAGAGGGCTTGAAGTCAGCTTATTAACCAGTTCAGATAAGAACTGTTCAATTCAATGTCTTCTCCTTCTCCATATTCCCCATCCCTGTGAAGTCCAAAACCACAGCTAAAACGTGGGGGCAGGAGAAGGAAAAAGAAGGCTTAAATCAAAGGAAAAAAGATGTTAACCAAGCTATACCCTCATTTACACTGCAGGTTCAAGCTGGAGAAAGGAGGGAAAAACAATTGCAGCTGACTGAATTTCGCAGCTTGGGGAAAATCAACGAGACTGGGATATTTTAATTTCTTATTTGAGACTTCTTTCAGGATAAAGTGTCTATAGTAGAGCACTGTGTCTATTTTTTAAAGGTAGGCAGAAAAATCATGAGCCTGCTTGAGTTTTTAAACCAGAGGCAAGGAAATGTTACCCCTGCTTAAAGTTTAAAGGAAAATCCTAAAAGACAAAAATCCATACAATGTGCTCAGTAAGCATGTTAGTTACATGTATATTTTATAAAGTTTACCTACTAGCCAGTGAAAATAGGCAATATTCCTTAATATCTTGGGAAATTCCCAGGGTAGTGTCTGATAGGCCCTTCTGTGTCATTTGGTCATCCTCGAACCAACAGCTCTGTGCAAGGGACAGTAGTTCTCTGACTAGGCATGCATCAGTTTCCCATTTATTCAGGAAAAGGGGCTCTGTTACCATGAGAAAGGTCGAAGAAGACAGACAAAAACAGCAAATGTCCACTAGGATAAGTATCAATATCCTAAGTGTATCGGTAAGTAACTATGTTAGCATGTGAAAGAAAGAGCATTATTATACCCTGTTCCTATGGTCTTTCTTCTACATGGCAGCTATCTAGTGAAATGTTTGTGATGACTTAGACAAAGTGAATTTGATAGAATTACTTATAATTTCATTATTTTCCTAAATTAAAATTCAATTTTCTCTTCTATCAAGGGACCTCTACAAATTTAGGAGATCAGAAGTATAATTCAGATTATATCGTGTTCGAATTTACATTTGAATTAACTTTATGTGTATCTTGAATTCATTTCATAATCAATGTTTGTCCTGTGTGCCTAAGTGGATTTGTACTAATGATCATAAATAATTTTTCCCACTTGATTTATTATCACTAAAAATGTACATGCAAAACATATATTTATTATTGATGTCATATAAGTATATACATATATAATAGGACTACTTACAGATCACCAAGAAAATCTCCTGCAATTGAAACGAAATAATTTCCTGATGAGAGTTAATTAAAATATTGGCAAACTAGGAAGTCCTAATTTTTCTTCTTCAATTTTTCCACAGAAAGATATTAAAAACTAAGAAAGAAAACAAAGCCACCAAAGCAATGAAAATCAGGATAAATGGTCAGGCATCTGCTTGACTCCAGAGGGGATTTCTAATAACTAAAGGTTAGATGAAGCCATTAAGCAGAATCATTTAGGAGAAGGTAATAAATTACGTCCATTAAAACTTAATGCATATTCTTACCTTAGAGACATGGTACCATCACTGGATGAAGCAAAATAAGTCATCGTTTTAAACAGTAGGAACAGTTTTCTAAGTAACTCAAAGCCATTCTCTGTTGCCCTCCATTACTACAGCTGGGACTACAAATCCAATAATCAACAAATTCCATGACAGAATTGAACTGGAATTAACAAATTACTCCCCAGAAAGAAGTTAGTAGCAAAGGGAGATGAAGGCAAGAATAACCATGAGAAGAGTGTATACTCTCTGGGCTACAGTTTTCACAACTGTTTCAAATTATCCTAAGATTAATTCTTATCTACACACTGACATAGCTGAGTAGGCAGTGAAAGCAAAAGTGCCAGTCCATTAGATTAATGACTAAATAGCAAAGAACCTTCTAATTTCAGAGCTGGCAGAAAGATTCTAATAGCAACCAGGTATTACTGAAGTAGAACAAGAAGAATCAATGTATTTGATGACTGGCAAGTATGACCTTTTCATTAAGAACACAAAAACAATAACATGTCAATTATGGTACAAAAGAAGATGACAATGAATCTGTGTGGTACAAATAAATATATTCTTCTTGAATAATATGAACTATAGAAAAAAAAAAAGGTAAATTTTAGAAATCAAATAGGTGAAATATTTCTACACTTATAAGTTAATACTATTTACAAATCTATACTAATACATTTAAAAACCTGAATTAAATAGAATGTTTTTGGGGAAAATAATCAAATTATTAGATAAAAATTAGAAACCCAGGAAGGAATTTTTAAAAATTGTCATAGAATTTCCATCTTTAAAGGACTCCGAGCTGAAGAATTTTGCAAAATAAGAGTGAATCTCTGAAATTATGTACATCACATACTACAAATCAATGTAATATGCAAATAACAAGTTATGATCAAATATTTTCAAAATATATGACAGGAAATGGTGTAGCATGCTTAATATATCTGAAGGTCTTTAAAATCAAGAAAAGAATAACCATAAGATACCAATTGAAAAATGGCATTAATGCATGACTAGACATTTCACACGCAAAAAAGTAAAATGGTTAAGAACAGCATCATTATTTATCAAATTAGATAGACTAAAACAAGACACATTTTCTTTGCCTCTCAAAATGACAAAGAAAAAACAAAAAGGAAAACAGAATTTTCAGCAACAATGAAGATTTTGTGAAACAGAACAATTCATTTACTGCTGACCAGAGTTTAACTGATATAACCATTCTAGAAAATAATTTGTCAATAGGCACAAATTCCTTCATAAATACCCAGGCCATTGGCACCATAATTCTCAAATTAAGCTGTACTAAGGAAGCAAACAGTTCTGAATCTTTGGCGACCTCTCTCTTCAGACAGTTTACGGGGAGTGATGACCATGTGGGGAAGTTTTTATGGTCTTGGTCCAAAAGTAGCATTCCATCACCTCCTACCACACTGCACTGGCCAGAAATCAGGAATGTGGCCACCACTAACTACAAGGGAGGCTGGGGAATATGACCTGGGTGTGCGCAGAACAAAAATATTACAAATTTTAATTAACGCAAATGAAAATCTGCCACACCATCTTTCCCAAATAGGACTAGTCAAGAAGAGAGGCACATAGGTTTAAGGGACTAGGTGGGCGAAACAGGTGAAAGGGATTAAGAGGTACAACACCCCCAGTTATATAAAAAAGTCATGGGGGACTCAATATACAGCATAAGGAATATGGTCAATAATACTGTAATAACTTTGTATGGGGACAGAGGATTACTAGACTTATTGTGGTGATAATTTCATAATGTATGCAAATGTCAAATCATTATGTAGTACATCTGAAACTAACAATATTGTACGTCAACATATTTAAATTTAAAAAAGAATAGATGCAAATAGATCCAAATAGACAAGGAAACAAAAAATAATGGGAGGAGGGAATAAAAACTCTGAATGCCCTTCTTATCACACTATATCAGAAAGCACATGATATTAATATGATACACCACTGGGGACACTAACTCGATCACTTGGTTAAGGTAGCATTTGCCAGATTTCTGCACTATAAAGTTACTATTTCTTCCCTTTCTATACTTTATTCTATGGAAGTGAGTCACTAAGTCCAGCCAACACAAATAAGCATTGGGGGTGGGGGAGAAAAGGATTAGATTACACTTCACCTCTTGGAGTGGGAAGTACCTACATAAATGACTTAAAATTTTTCTCTAAGGAAGATTTGTCCCTTCTTCCTCATTTATTTAATCACTAATTTGTGTCAGTCTGGACTCATACATATTAATTTTATACTCTGGGTTATAATCCAGTACTTATTTTATTTTATTGATCAAACTGCTCCAGCTTTGGCAATTAGGATACCTCTACCCTTTCGATTTTTTTAGTGCTTTCTTACTTTTTACTTTCTGGCATTATAAAGTGTTCTAGACTCATGTTGTATTTTCTTTGCCCCAGTACTAGAATCAATCATTTTTCCAAGGAGCTCTGGTTATGTTATTGAAAAATTGTATTTCGAAAACAAGATGTGGGTCCTGGCCTGGCTGTACTTACAGCTGCAATTAATACATGCTTGTTGCTGATGATTATGGTGACATAAGACGAGACATCAAGGACTGTGAATCAGTGTGAAATGAATGTGTGTGTATTTATATATACATAACTGATCCTTATTTGACAGTATATTAGTAAATTATTTGGGTGTAAAAAATTGTCTCATTTACTACTCTTTCTTATTCACTATTTTAATCATAATATCTTTAAAATCCCTAACCTTACTATGTACACCATGTGGTAAATAAAATATATATTTTTATAGATACCTCAATTGTTTATGGCTAGGTATTAAGGAAATGGAATAGCTAGTGAGTTATACAACAACATTCTTTGTATTATTAAGTTGGCAAAAAATAAGATATTTAACATCCTTCAATAGTAAGATAAAATCAACCCGTCTTATGTTCAGGCTTAACAGAGGATAAAATAAAGATGAGAGCTTTTGGAAAATCATAGAGAAATATGAAGGTGCCTTATAGACCTAGAGTCTGTCATACAGAGTGAAGTAAGTCAGAAAGAAAAAGATAAATACCGTATGCTAACACATATATATGGAATTTAAGAAGAAAAAAAAAATGTCCTGAAGAACCCAGGGGTAAGACAGGAATAAAGACACAGACCTACTACAGAACGGACTTGAGGATATGAGGAGGGGGAAGGGTAAGCTGTGACAAAGGGAGAGAGAGGCATGGACATATATACACTACCAAACGTAAGATAGATAGCTAGTGGGAAGCAGCCGCATGGCACAGGGATATCGGCTCGGTGCTATGTGACCGCCTGGAGGGGTGGGATAGGGAGGGTGGGAGGGAGGGAGACGCAAGAGGGAAGAGATATGGGAACATATGTATATGTATAACTGATTCACTTTGTTATAAAGCAGAAACTAACACACCATTGTAAAGCAATTATACCCCAATAAAGATGTTAAAAAAAAAAAGTCATGATGATTAAAATACCCATTCAATGTTTTTTTATGGTAGAACTGAATACTATTTCCTATATTCTTTTAGTGAGGTCAGAAAGAAAAAGAAATATTAAGTAATGTAACTTACTTAGCAAGGAAAGGAATGAGGTTAATACTTTCCTAACTTTTTATTTTCTCTTTTACTAAGGTTCTGATTTTTGTAGCCCTATTTTCACAGGTAAAGTAGCACTAGAATACTAACTATCCATAACAAATTTTGAGAAACAACATGATTTTCCACCTATCTAGCAAAAAAAAAAAAAAAAGGCTTTAGAGCCATACTTTGAGGTTTCCTTTCCATTACTTGTAACATTCTATTGGAGACTAGGAAATCATTTTTATTTTATTATTGCTATTGTCTTTTTCTATTTGGCATTATTGATTTGTTTCTACTCCATTTATTCCTGAGCACAGACTGCATGAGGACTGATTAATTTGTTGTTTGTCAAAAACATCACGAGTCGTGATACAAGTACAGCTTGGGGAATAGAATTTGCTAACCTAGGCTTAACTACGTGTTACAACTAAATTCTCTCTCTCTCTCTCAAAAAAAAAAAAAAAGACTGTAAGTTTGTATAATAACAGAAGTTGTTTTTTAGAGAATTATTTCTTAGCAAAAGCTTGACCAGCTTATGCCAATTCAAATGTGCATCCTCTGAAGACTTATTAAATTATAAAAAGAGCAAAAGATAAGAGTGATCTTGTTTGCAGGAAAAGAAGGGGCATACTACTTTAAATGTCTGAAGCTTGAAAACATTATAAATACAATTAATAAATTCTATCAAATTTCCTCAGATTAAAAAAATTTTTAATACTATATTGTTTTAACATATTGGTTTATAGAACTTACTAGACAGATTATCTCATGTTCACATTGTAACAGAAAGCGAAGGGCAGGTCTATTTAGATAAAATGTACACACTATCAACTTAAATATTTATATTTAACTTAAGTATGTATATACACTTAAATATATATATTAACTTAAGTTTAATCCTTCTTTTAGAATGTAAGGCTCACGAAGGCAAGAATTTCTGTCTATTTTGTTCAAAGCTGTATCGCCAATACCTGGCATTAATTAGGTGCACAAATGAATAAGTAAAATGCAGGAAAAAGTATCATTATCCCCATTTCAGGGATAAGAAAAACAAAGTACATATTTATTAATTGATTTATAATTCTGATTTAATTTTCTGACTTCTGATCTCATTTGAAAAACCCTAGATCTCTGTCTGGCAATGATTTGTTCCTGTGGCCAATTTAAGTTTAGGAATTAGAATCAGTGATATTTCTATAATACATAAAAGGGACTAGTATTTCTCAGGAATTGCAAGGGTACTTTTCTGGAAGATTCATTTGCATTGCAAACTTCTTGTTTTACTTAAATTATATGGCTTTAGTAGGCTTGACGGAGATTATTTAGGGGTAAAGCAGAGATAACTCCCCCCACCAAAATCTCTTTTTCACTCATTCTCTTTTTCTGTCACTAACTGGAGAACCAGAGTAAGTATATGCCATATCAGTAGTAATAACAAGATACACATACTATTCCCTTCCATTATCTCAGCCATGCAAGCCCATTTAAGTGTTACAGAAAGTGATATATACTAGCAAGTCAGCCTAGGAAAGGAGAAATGTGAGTTTGATACCAGCAGTGGCTATAGTCAAGGTAGTACTAAGAAAGAGTACCAGGGTGGCGCAGTGGTTAAGAATCCGCCTGCCAATGCAGGGGACACGGGTTCAAGCCCTGGTCTGGGAAGATCCCACATGCCACGGAGCAACTAAGCCCGTGCACCACAACTACTCAGCCTGAGCTCTAGAGCCTGCGAGCCACAACTACTGAAGCCCGTGTGCCTAGAGCCCGTGCTCCTCAACAAGAGAAGCCACCGCGATGAGAAGCCCGTGCACCGCAAAGAAGAGTAGCTCCCGCTCACCGCCAACTACAGAAAGCCCGCGTGCGGCAACAAAGACCCAACGCAGCCAAAAATAAAAATAAATAAATAAAAAGAAAGAGTGCCAGGGTAATAGAGGGAGACATGCGAGCTAGAAATTGTGGAACTCTATATTAAATTATGCTGATACTACATCATAGTTTATAAGAATGGTGGTTAGATAAGTCTCCATTGTCATTCAGTTTTGTCTAATTAGTATTGCTAGCAAGTAATCTTTAGTATAAAAATCCAGACTTGCTTACTAAGGTAAGTAAGTAGCCCAAGGGAACTGTAGCAGAACATATTTTCCAAAGAACATCGAACTTGCTCTTCTGCAATGTGACCTTGCTGTTCCTCCATCAAGAGTTGGAGTCTATTTCCCCTGCTCTTGAACCTCAGCTGCCTTTTGTGACTTGCCTTATAGATAGAATGTGGCAGAGGGATAATTTGGGACTTCCAAAGCTAGGTCATAAGAAGGCTGCAGCCCTCTGCCAGGGTCTCTTATAATGCTTCTTTTTGGGAAACTCCCTCTGGGAATTCAATTGCTATGCTGTGAGAAGCCAGCATCAGCTTCCAGTCATGAGAGTGATCCTTCCTGGACATCCAGCTCACTCAAGCCTTTAGATGATGCCAGCTCCAGCTCACATCTTATTGCAGCAAATGGGAGACTCCAATGGATAACTGCCCAGCTGAACCCAGTCAACCCACAGAATCATGAGAGACAAAAGAATTTTCTTTTAAGCCATTAAACATTTGGGTATTTTGATACATAGTAAAGGGTAATACAAATAGGAACAAAGCTTTTTTAACTCATTAAGAATGTAAAATATTTCAGGGTAGGAGAAACCTTGGTTAAATGAGTTCTTTCAGGGTACCAGTTCATTCAGAGAACAGCTCAGGCATAAAATCTTACTATCATCCAAATGAGTGACCTGAGTACAAGCACATGATCACAGGATGCACTATTTTTCAACAAAATGCTGTTTTCTTGTTAATCAAGTGGTTTGCCTTCAAAATAAGGAAATTTCTTGCTAGAATCAATTTGAGGACTCATGCTGTAGTGGCTGCTTTACTTGTATTTTATATTCTCGTTGTTAGGTAAGTAGAATGGCAGCAATGGTACTCATTACTAGTAAGCCTTTTATCATTATGAGTTGTTACTTCACATCCATCAGCAGAGTGGTGTCAGATGTAAGTGGTGTCTAAATTTCTATCTTCATGCATACAAGAGGTACAGAACATAGCTTAACGATCCATTCCTAAGTTATTTACAATAATCAGTTCAAAAGTGACATTTACTTGACACAGGACCTAACTAGGGAGCCGTCTGTTTTCATTTTCTTATTTCTTCACCTGGTCACAGATGTTCCTTCTTACCTGCCCTAAAAGTGCACATATCTCTTCTATTGGGGATGAAAAAGCAAGTACTGAAGACTGGCTAAAAATCCATTTTTGCATAAAGAACAGCAACACCTCACTGATGTATCTGTTCAAATAGTGGTCAATGGATGGGAGAAGGAAAAAACTGAAAGTGTGTGTGTGTGTGTGTGTGTGTGTGTGTGTGTGTGTGTTTACAGGTGTATTTGATATTTATAGCATCTGGTTATCTCAGAACTCAGATACAAAACCCTCTCATTTTGTTCATGAGGAAATACAGAGAAGCAGACCCTGGACACCATGTTAAAATTCTATCTAGAGGCTTTAACATTATGATAACCTGCCAAACTTCATAAAGCTATCCAACCTTAAACACAAGAAGGCTTACTCATTTGCACATGCCAGTATATATAAAAGGATAACACAAGAAGATATTAGGTAATTAGGAACAGAAAAGTATGAAAGGGAAATTTGTTAGTTATTGTAGAGCATAGATCAAGACATTTTTGCTCCAGGCTTTTAAAAAAAGCTTCTTCTAAATAGCTTCAGATAAATATTTTCCCAAAGAATTTATTCTTTGCTTACCATTATCCCTAAAAATGTAATAGCTAAAAGCTATTAATCCCAAAGGCACTAATTATCTGAAAAGTTTTTGTTAAGTAGCATCTATGTATGACATTATAAAATATACTGTGAAATATTAAAAAAAAAAGAAAGAAAAAGTAGGACATGTTCTCTGGCCTCACTAAGATTACAGAGCAAATCAAAAAGGCAAAATTAGGTTGAACTAAACAATACTAAAGATACAAAAGTTATAATGTCATATCCAAGTACAGTCTTTCAGATGGGAATTAAGGCTGGTTTAAGTTATAGGATTCAGAATGCTGGAGACAATCTGCCATGGGCCCTGAGGATCCCTGCACATTCTTTCTGTGTGGCAAAGAATGCAAGGTCCTGATCACTCTTTACCTGATCCATTCCATTTTCCAGGCTTGTTTTGTTGTTGTTGTTTTTTCCAGTGAGCAACATGGAGGGATGAAGTAACACCTCTTCCCAAAGAACAGCTTTATTTCCACTCACTACAAAAGCAGTGAATCTCCCAAGTGGTGATTCTCTCTCCTCTAACCTGAAACAGCCCATAGTATGTGCAGGCACCCATCATGGGTCCTCTATAGCCCACATGTATAGCTGTCAGGCAAAATACAGGATGTCTAGTTAAATCTGAATTTTGGATAAACAATGGACTTTTTCATTTGTGTCTCAAATATTGATGGTACATATGTAAAATGATAAAATAGTTAATTAAAATTCAAATTTAACTACATATTTTTTTGTCTGATAAATTCAACAAGCCTATCTCCATGGTACATGGTAAGCATGGGAACCAACAAAAGCAAACATGAAGCTCTGACTACTGCTTTTGCTTTTGCTGTGAGTAATGAAGTCCTTTGTCACTGACCCGTGAGTCTCATGTCTTCCCAGCAGTCATGATACAGTAACAGGCTAACATGTTACCCTGCAAGTATGGAAAAATCTCAGATTCTGCAGAGTTCCTGATACAGAGAAGGGGAGTTTGTTTGGACCTGTCCCATTTTAGTAGTTTATAGCTAAGCAAAGGAAAGGCTAGGGGGGTTTTCTAGACGGAGAAACTGAGCCAAAATGGAACACTCTTTGGAGAATAAAAAGAAAGTAAAACTGCATGTTCAGAAAAAACAAAGTTATAGAGGGCCTTAAAATTGTTGAGAAACAATTCTCTATGGGTCCCTTGCATTTCTTATAAGCAGAAGCACTGATTGTTTTTGTTTTAACTAACTTTTCAAATATGTTTATACAGTGAACAGCCTTGAAAGGCAGTATATCCTTCCAGAGCTAAGGGTAAGTTTGTCTACTGTTCAGTGTAATAAAGGTAATGTCTCCTTGTGCAAAGTTCAGGCAGGCTTACAACACCTTTCAAATATTCAAATGTCCTAACTTTGATATTCCTCTCATGTAACGCAGCACACTGTATGTTAGGCATCACCTGGCCTTCTTACTACCCTAAACAAACTGGGTCTTAGGGAAATGATGCAAATGCTGATGCTCTTGCTGCTGCTATTGCGTCAAGTAATAAAAGGTCTATGTCTCTGTTCCAGGTGTCTCATACCTTCTGCCAGCATCTATGAACTGTGGCAAGCTAACCTGTTAGCTTGCAGATAGAATAAAATACCAAACTCTACACAGTTCTTAAGACTATAGAGGGTTTTGTAATTTTGAAGAATTTATACATGTGATAGTCACTAGAGGACTACTACATGTTTTGACTTGAAGGTTGACAGGAAGAAGGTGAGATTTTGACATGATTCTCATGCTCTTTCTCACCTCCAGGACCTTCCTATATACTGATTCACTGGCTGGAAGAATGTTACCCTGTCCCCTTCTTCTTAGTACACAAAATGCACCCCCCCGCTACACATGCATACATAATTTCCAGGCTAAGTACTTCTGTATGAGCTGTCACTCATTCCAAGAAGACTTCCCTGGCCCCCTCTTTTGTTTCTTCTAAGTACTCCTAAAATGTCTTGCACTTTTAAGAGTCTGCATCACATTACTGTAACTTCTGTTCATACACCATTTCACCCACTAAACTCTGAGATCTGTAAAGACAAGTTTAAAGTCATATTCTCAATCCTTAGGATGATAGTTGGCATATTAAAAAAGTCTTGATAAATAGTTGTTGAAAGAAGAGTTGTAGAAGTTGCAGGAAATTCCCTTCTTTGTGATATGTTTGGCTGAATTTTCAAAGACATTATTTTTGAGCACTAATCTATGATTATGGAGTGCCATGAAAACTTAATGAGTGAGAAAAGACAAGGGCCCAATATTTTAGTTTCTCATTCTATTTCCAGAAAGTTTTTCCCTATTTAGTTGGCTCACTGCAAGACTTGAAAGATGGCCTTTCTAGTCTCAAGAATTTCTTATACTGGCTACTTTATTTTTTTATAGTGGCTAATTTAAGGGAAGATTGTTTTCCCACTAAAGATGGAATTTAGGGACTTCCCTGGTGGTCCAGTGGTTAAGACTCCATGCTTCCACAGCAGGGGGTGTGGGTTCGATCCCTGGTCGGGGAACTAGGATCCTGCATACCAGCGTGGTGTGGCCAAGAAAAAAAAAAAGATGTAACTTAAAATATCGTTATTAGAGTAATTATGGGGAAAGAAGGGAAGAAGTCCATTCCAGATGGATAAAGACAATAAAATATAGGTTCTATGGACTAAATTGTGTCCTCCTCAAATTCATATTTTAAAGCCCTAACCCCTAATATGATTAAATTTGGAGATAGAGTCATTAGGAGTTAGTTAAGATTAAATGAAGTCATAAGGGCAGGGCCATAGATAACGTAGGACTGGTGTCTTTATAAGAAAAAGGAGAGAGAGAGAGAGAGAGAGAGAGATCACTCTCTTTATCTCCACATGCACACAATATGTCAATATTGTAGGGGTTAAAGTTTTATCCCCCAGAGATTTCATTGCACAGGCCTGTTCAATATGGAATTCTAAAAACATGGAAAATAGTTATTTTACTAAGGCATCTAGTGTACCAAAATTGTTATAAAAAATGAAATTAGAAGGTAATTTTTCTATGCTAACACATTTATTTAAACTAGGACGTTAACCTACTTTAGCTAAATTAGAAAGAAAAGTATTGATCTGAGGAGAGTTGTGCATTTTTGAAACTCTTATGTAGGATAGAGAATAGAACATAATATAAAGTATCTTGAAGGTTTTTCTTGCACATATATACTGACAGACATTCTGTAATTAGCCAAATATTTTAAAATATGGGTTTCCTCCCTTTTTTATGTTTCATAGTAAAATGTTTAAAGGACAGAATTGTTTACACATACATCAATTTCGTTTTCTACACCGTCTATAGTATACCCAGAGAAACACTATTCTTTGACTACTTGGTATTAAGAGATATTGCCCCTGACTTTGGCAGGATTATCAGTAAGATATTGAACCTGATGAGGTTTAATAAGACATTTTAAAATCTACTTTTTAAGCTGGATGACAAATAGCATGCATGGGTTTATTTTCCACCAACCCATTTTAGCTACTCAAAAATAAAGCTGTGTCAGAGTGAATAACTTAAACTACATAGTGCTTGTTGACAAGCCTAGATTTTCACACACATTCTTAGCGAATATTACCCAACTAAATTTAAAGTTTACAGTGAGGGAAATCACATATACATCCAACTCATGTTTTTTATTTTTCAATAATAATACTCTAGCATTTTATTAAATGTTTGTGTCAGGCACTGTGCTTAGTACTTCACATGCATTACTGTATTTTATCACTTCTAAGAAACTTATTTTTCACATTTTAGTATCTCTGAAATATGGATTTATCTTAAAATAACTGTTAGACAGATATCAGAATTCAGTTGTTACTGTGTGTACATATATGAACTTGGCTGTTATCCCTAGGATCATGACTAGATAACTGAAGTCCCTCGGTCAACAAATCATTTAAGGACCATAGTTAAGCTGGTAGTATATTTGTTTGTTAAATAACGGTGCATTTTACAATATCTTTACTCATGGTCAAATTGCCTCTAGATTAGTTTTTTTTTTTGCTGAAAAATAGAAATCGTATTGCATTTTGATGGGCAACAACCCCAATTGTTCATCATTTCTTAAGGGAAAAGTCTCATACCAAGCTTTCCAAAGCAAAGACTAGAAATATTTTGTCTCTGACTAGACATTTATATCTTTAAATGTCCAATGTTATCTGACTTTGATCTCCCACATTTACATGTAAGCTTTAATTCAGTAAACTAGCCATCTTAATATGTATAGGATAGGATGCAAAGGGATTAGAAAGATAAATTTAGAGTCAGAAGGTCATAATGGTAATAATAATAATAATAATAAACTTGAAAAACCATCAAAAACAGTGCTATTGAGAGAGCAAAATAATTATTTTAAACTGTAAATTTTATATAAGAAAGCAAACTACTTTATAAATGTAGTGTTAGTAATAAATCTGAGCAAATAGCCCACACAATCCATGACTCTCATTAATAATGCAAAAAAGAAATTTTTTTGTTGTTTTTACCATTTTTGCTACTTGAACATATCACTGGTAAATGCTGAGATAAAAAACTAGATTTAAAAAATGCTATAGAAAATTCAACGGAGCGGCGTGGAGTCCTTGGGAAGCAAAATAAGATAAAGATAACAGGAACCGATAGGCTTGGTTCCAATACTTATTTAGTTGTGCATATTGAACATACATTTCAAGAATATCAATGAAAAAATTCAAAAGTGATTTAAGCCAATACAGTGAATTCATAAGCACATTAATTTGCCTGAAGTAGGTGTTCAGTGAATATAGGTTGAATGAATATCTGTAACAGTGGAAGGGTTACAAGGAACAGTAGTCTTGAAAAGGATACAAATACATTTGGCTACAAAATAATTTCACCTGTAAGATCTGAGAGTAGCAACAACATTTGAAATATGACAGGAGTAATGGAATTAAAGAAATTATGATAGCCAAATAAACAAGATGGGAATAATCATGAACATGACCAAAACAAAAGGATATTTTGTAAGTGAAATATAATTCGTGAAAGCACACAAACTTTGGAAAGATCTGTGTGAAGCTGATGTGCCCATTAATCCGCAGACAATATCAAATGGTTAATCAGACAATGAATCAATCTTCCCTGACATTAATTGAGTTGGTGAAATAAATTAATAATTATCTACATATTAAGCACCAGCTGTTGGTCTATAATCCATATAAATATGTGAACAGTTTCCAGACAAAACTAATTCAACTTATCAATGCAAAGTAATAACAGAAATCATAGGCTAATTCCAAAAGCACAACATGATGATGCAGTAGATTATGCAAATTTTGCTGCAAAACTACAAAATAATGCCTAGATTCACCAAAAGTAGAAAAAGCCAAGGAGTCTATTTGAATTGACTTACTTACCTCTTAGTGTTACTAGAAATCTTCAAATAAAATAATTGTGGTTGTTTTACTATACAACAATCAAACTCAAGAGACTATTTGAAGCAAATTTAGCTACTGTTATACAATGTCCATTATGTTCAAGTACTATTAGCTACAATTCAGTTAAGACAAAAGCAGCTCAATATTTTTTAACAACATAAATTACCATAAAATATGTTGAAAACTGACTCTATCTCTTGGCCCGATGTTATATTCTTCTGATTCTTCCTTGTTAGTTATAGGAAATAACTTATCTAGTATCTCTTATTATTTATGTATACATTTAAGTTACAACTACATCTTGCTCATGCATTTCATCAGAAATTAATCTGAAATTCAGATTAGATATAAATAAAACATTTGTTCTTCAGCAAAAATAAATATTAACTTTCTGTATAAAACTATTGGATTGAAAGCATAAATATCAAAATAATTAAGTATACTGTAAAATATTACAGTTATGAAAGAGTGCTCTATTAGAGGATGTCTTATTCAAACTCGAAGGTGGCTCATCATTTTTGCTTTATTAATCCTAAAAAATCTTACAAAATACAAGAAAAAGTAATATTATAAAATTAATTTTAAAAATTCAGTGTCTCCAGAGTTAATAGACCACATGGCCAGTATGAAAAATTAAATATGAAATGTTCATAAAATTGACTATATAAAAATAAAGAATGCATAATATAGAATGTTTATGGTTTTATTATTACCAGGCAAGAGGCAAAGACTTTTTAGGCTATATTCTTAATTTATTTTAAAAAATATAAGAACTACTCTGAAAAAATGACAGCAATATATACACACACATATTTATGTATATATTGTTCCTAAAACCAAAATATTACTTGCCTTTTTTTAATTGATTTTCTATTACAGTGAGAAAATATATCTTATTAAATCTGAGCAATCAAAAATAGAGAAGGAAAGTATTACAGTCACTCTTTTAATATGATTATTTCCTAGACAGAGAAGGCAAGATATTATTCAATATCAAATTCAGAACAAAGAAATGGCTTTAGAAATATTCAGGTGTCATAACTTGTTTAAATTTCCATCAACACAGTGAGAAATATTCCTCAAAGATACTCAGCCTCACTTACCAAGTGACCTGGGCAATGCTTCCGAGACCTCCTATCAGTCTTGATGTTAAATTTAGTTTTTCAGCATTAAAAAATAACTAAGTTTATGCAATCAAAAACTTAGGAAGTTAAAAATATATTCTGTAAATTTTTACAGCTTTTGAATGATAAAAATGTTAAAGATCTCTATGGTTTTTAGATAACCTTCAGGTTAGTTGAAAGTAAAAGAGTACTCTGTATATTTATATTTGATAAATATTTTTTTAATTCTAAAAACCTCTTGTCCTTGATTGAATACTGAAGAAACTTAAAGCACAAAGTTTCTGTACAAAGTTATTGCACACTAAATGCTCTCACAGCCACCATATTAAAGGAACAAAGGCCGAAAATGTCACCTGGTCTAGGAAGAATGTTTCTGCTAGATTGTGCTAGGTTGGTTGAGTTGTCAGAATAAGATAAATGGAGCTGAGCTGTACCATTAACCTGTGACATTTCTGACAGTGCAAGGCTATGGCTATGAGAAAAGTAGACTATTTTTTTCTTTGCTATTCCTCAATTTATAATAGGAATAAGAAAAGATAGATGAAATGTTTTAATGCAAGACAGAAACAGATCAGAGGTCTATCTTGAATAATAGATGCTTTCCATTATATGTAAAAGCATATTCCCAAATCAGAATATATTAATAAATATATCACATAATTTTTTTCTATATTTAAAGGAGATAAACACTAAAATAGTCCTTACTTTTATCTAGCCATTTAAGAACAACAAAAGCTGCTTTTCCTTATTGACACCTTGACTTGTACTTCCATCAAAAAAGATTAATTAAAACTAAGTCATTTTTATGACAATAAATCTCATACCATTCTTAAAATCACTATTAAGTTTAAAATGCAGAAGCAGTAATAGCACTTTGTTTTTAGGTTTACTAAAATTACATAGAAACTTTAATATGCTTATAGTTTTTTTTTATTCCTGAGTTTCCCACTGACATGGAAAAAGTAAAATAGATAGATGATGGCGGTATTTTTGGAAAGATGAGCTAACAAGATAACACAAAGACTAAATACCAGTTAATGTTCATAATAAGAGTAAAAAATCTAATAAAATCATGAATTAGTACTGATATTTACTTATGATTTGATGATAAAATCTAATTCTCTAATATGGCTCTATGCCTTATTTATATGTGTCAATGAAATGACTTTTTATGATCCTGCATCCTCGCAATGCATATACCAAAAATTCAGTTTTAAAGGACAAGAATGTTACACATTTACTGACTCATAGGAACAAATATCTTTTATAAAATCACATAACTAATATAGGCCAACAAAAAATTCTGTACTGGTCACTGTGCTGAAGAAGGACAACATGAAGATGCAGAGAGATATAGAGCTTGTACTCAATGGGCCCAAGACTAGAAAGGAATGCAGAAATAGGATCAATGCCTATATCGATAATACAGTGCTAAAATGCAACGGTGCTCAGAACGAGTTATCAATTATTCATTCTACAATAATTTATTGGATTATTACTATATGCCAGATACTGTTCTAATTGTATTTAAAAGGGAACGGAGAGATATACAATTAAACAGGTAGGTAGGTAGATAGGCACACAGGTACATAGATATGGATATTTCTCCCAAATATTTAAGAAAATATTATTAATAATGTGTATTATATATATAATATATGTACATATATATCACAACCTTCAAATCATGTTGTACACATATGGATTTGTTGTGTGAAGTGATGCTTTTTTAAAAATTAGTACAGATTTAATAGTACTCCTATCCAGCATTAAGTAATATCCATGATCTCTCAATTCTTGATCAAATGTTACATTTTTTAATTGCAACGTTGAAATTTCATTTAGAATCTGAAGTGGCAAATTCACCTCCTTAGTCTTCCTATTTTATGAACTATTCAATTATCTCAACCTTTTACACTTCAAGGTTGGTGCTACTATTACTTTTCAAGATTTACCTGGTCATCACATTGAGAATTTTAATTATGGAAAATCAATGCAGAATTTTAAGAACAATGATCAGTATTAAAATATAGAGACTGCTTACACTCCAACACAGCTATTTATCTTTGTTTTATATCTCAGGAAAACAATGCTGCTTATTCCCTATAGGTCCCTAACAACACATAATGATGGTTATCTCTTAAAACTTTCTTTTTCATCCCCCCAGCCCCAGCCTCACACAGCTTTACTGAGGTACAACTGACAAATAAAAATTGTACATAAAATAAAGTGTGCAGGGAGTTCCCTGGTGGCCTAGTGGTTAGGATTCCAGGAGTTCACTGCTGTGGCCCAGGTTCAGCTCCTGGTCAGAGAACTGACACCCCACAAGCCGAATAGTGCAGCCAAAAAAAAAAAAAAAGGGGGTGCAATGCAATGATTCGACACACCTGTACACTGTGAAATGATGACCACAATGTGTTAATTAACACATCCATTACCTCACATAGTTCAACTCTGTGCATGTGGTGAGAACGCAAAATCTACTCTCAGTAAATCCCAAGTATTCAAAACAGTATGCTCTCTTTTTTTGTGAACTTGATTATATTCCACACATAAGTGAGATCATACAGTGTGTGTCATTTTGTGTCTGACTTATTTTGCGTAATGTCTTCCAGGCTCACCCATGTTGTCGCAAATAGCAGGATTTATTTTAAAGGCTGAAAATATTCTATTTTGTGTGTTTTTACATTTTCATATTTTCTTTATCCATTCTTTTGTTGACAGTTATTTAGGCTGTTGTCATATATTGGATACTGTAAATGATGCTGCAGTGAACATGGATGTGCAGATATCTTTTCAAGATCCTGATTTCATTTCCTTTGAATATACCCCCCAAAGGTCGGATTGCTGGATCATATGGTAGTTCTATTTTATTATTACACAATGGCTATACCAATCTACATTCCCACCAACAGTGTACAAGTGTTTCCTTTTCTCCACATTCTCGCCAGCACTTGTTATCTCTTGCCTTTCAATAAATGCCATTCTAACAGGGTGTGAGGTGATATCTCATTATGGTTTTGATTTGCATTTCCCTGATGATTAGTGATGCTGAGCATCTTTTCATATATCTGCTGGCTATTCGTATGTCTTCGTTGGAAAAATGTCTAATCAGATCTTTTGCCCATTTTTAAATTGGGTGTTTGGTTTTTCGCTGTTGAATTGTAGGAGTTTCTCATATATTTTGCATATTAACCCCTTATTAGATATATGGTTTGCAAATATTTCTTCCATTCCATAAGTTGCCTTTTCTTTTTGTTGATTATTTCCTTTGCTGTGCAGATACTTTTTAGTTTGATGTAGTCCCACTCATTTATTTTTTACTATTGTTGCCTGTGCTTTGGGTGTCACATCCAAAAATTCATTGCTAAGACCAATGTCAAGGAGATTTTCCCCTATGTTTTCTTCTAGGAGTTTTACAGTTTCAGGTCTTACATTTAAATCTTTAATCCATTTTGAGTTCATTACTATTTGTAGTGTAATGAGTCCAATTTCATTTTTTTGCAAGTGAATTTTGAATTTTCCCAACATCATTTATTCGAGAGACTATCCTTTCCCTATTATGTATTCTTGGCCACCTAGTCAAAGATTAGTTGACCTATGCAGGGGTTTATTTCTGGGCTATAAATTCTGTTCCATTGGTTTATGTATATGTTTTTATGCCAGTACCACATTGTTTTGATTACTATAGATTTGTAGTATATTTTGAATTCAGGTAGTGTGATATCTGCAGATATTTTCCTCTTTCTCAAGATGGCTTTGGCTATTTGGGGTCTTTTTGTGGCTCCAGAAGAATTTTAGGATTGTTTTCTCTAATTACATAAAATAATGCCATTGGAATTTTGATAGGGGTTGCACTGAAGCTGTAGATCACTTTGGGTACATTCTAACAAATATTAATTTTTCTGATACATGAACACAGGATACCTTTCCATTATTTGTGTCTTCTTCAGTTTCTTTCATCAATGTCTTATATTTTTCTCCATACAGATCTTTCACCTCCTTGGTTAAATTTATTCCAAAGTGTTTTATTTATTTATATATTTTTGCTGCTATTGTGAATGGCATCAGGGAGTTCATTGGTAGTGTATAGAAACACAACTGATTTTTGTATGTTGATTTTGTATCCTGAAACTTTACTGAATTCATGTATTAGTTCTAAGTTTTTTGTGTAGTCTTTCAGGTTATCCATCTATCTAGCTATCTATCTATCTATCTAAAAGCATGTTCTCTTCAAACAGAGACATAAAGAAAAAATATTTAATTTTTCACCACTGAGCATGATGTTAGCTGTGGGCTTGTCATATATGGCATTTATTATGTCAAGGTATATTCCTTTTATATACAATTTGTTGAGTTTTTATGATGAAAGTTTGTTGAATTTTGTTAAATGCTTTTTCTGCATCCTTTGAGATAATCATATGTAAATCAAATAACAGGGAGACTAAATAGTAGCAGCTGGGCAAAAATGTAGTCAAAAATAGTTTAAAAACAAAGTTAAGGGTAAATATCAGACTAAGTAGCATGCAATCCAATAAGCATTATGAGGGATGAAGGAGCTCAGTTTTGTAAAAGAGGGAATCTTATAATGAATATGTAACATATATGTGGAACCTATATCTATGAAAACCAACATCATAAAGTGAAATCCTGGCATCTTTCCCTCTAAAATTAGGGAAAAGTCAAGGATGTTAGCTCTCACCATTTCTGTTTAATATTGTACTGGAGGTGATAGTGCAATGAAGGAAGAAAAAAGAAATTAAATAATGTATTCAAAGCAAGAAGTAATCCTTGTTTTTAGCAAATAACATTACTACCAATGTCTAAAAATCTAAGGATTATACAAGGCAATTGCTAGAACTAATAAGTTAACTTAATAAGATTTTAAGATTCAAAATAAACATATTATCAGAACAGAATGAAAAATAAAATTATTCCACTTATAATTGATATTAATTATATGCATCAAACTTTCAGAAATCATGATGCATCATAGTACACAGTGTTTGTATACACACACACATATACAAATATATATGCATATTCATGTGTGTTGATTATCTGTCACTTCTATTTTAGTATTTCTGTTTTACATCTAGAACAGAACATTTTGGAAATAATGTAAAGGAAAGACATGGGGAAATAATTTTAGCTAATTTTCTAGTTTATTATAACTTTTACTATTATTCATTTCACCTTATCATAGACCATGACAGCAGAGCAGTTATATGAAGAGACTTTTTTTTTAAATCTAAAATTCACTTTTTACCTTTATATCCAAATGAGCAAAATGAAAAAATCTTTGAACACCCATACAAATATTATATAGTACTACAATAACAAAGAAAATTCATTCAAGTCTTCTATAATGCTTTATTTCTTATTTTTCTCCTAACTAAGCAATGTTTGTTAAAAGATGAAATGATTCCTGCTAAACATCTTTCCCTAAGTTATAATTATAAATCTTTATTTATAATTCACTTTCATCAGTATGTAGGAGTTAATATAACATAGGAAAGTTATAGGCATAGTCATTTTGAACAAAGTGTGATTATGTTCATAAAATAACACCTATTCTTCTTTCTCTTTGATTTTATTTGGTGTTTAACTTACTTGTGCTCTAAACAATAAACCAAAACACTGTTTTCTCTCCAAATTATTTTATTGTCAATAATGACAAATTAAAGTGGCTTGCCTATGACTTTTACTGCTCAACATAAATAGATCCACAGATATTTAATTGGTACCTACTTGTAGAGTATTTTTAGGGCAATATAAACTGCACTTCAGTATAAAAATAAGAATAGGATGCTGTAATGTAATAATAATTAATTCCTGATATTCATATATTTAATATCTGGGATATACCATCAAAAATGCTTATAAAAATGGAGTATATTAATATCTTTAATATCATATGTGATAAGTATGTTTAATGTTTAGGAAAATCATTAATAGCATTTATAAAAAATAGCATTTGGCAAAAATATACTTTGGATATTATTTTGATATTTTGATATACTTATGATACTTTTTATCTATAGATAGTACATATAACAAAATGCATAGAAATGTTAAATTATTATATCAATTTCTCGGAATCAAAGAAGTGAAAATATTTTATGCCCATTTTATTGCTAAAACATTTTTTTAGAAAAATCAAAGCAATATATGACTGATTTTCATGGAAATCATTGTAAAAGTTAAAGTGGTCTACTCAATGTAACAAAATCATTTTACTTGGGGTCAGTTATTAACAAGGAATTAGATATAATCTTAATTCTCTATTTCTCTACTGTCGAACTTGAAAGTATCACACGATAATTGAAGTGTAAGAAAATTCATGTTATGTATGTGTCTTTCTTCTTATGGTATATATTTATATCTTAGGTCACACTGGAATATACCAATTGATATTTTAGAAAATAACAAAATAATCAAAACAAGTAAGAGAAAATTAAACCTCAGAGAATAATTGCCAAATAAATTCAAAAGGGCTGAACAAAAGCAGAACTTTCCAGAATAAGGGCAATATTTATAATCACTTTGAAAAGTGCTTGGACCAGTTTAGTAATGATTATTTGATGAATGAATCAATCAAATCATGCAATTGCATCTTTTTCATTAGAACTGATAAAAATCACTCTTCATTCATTGTTCAACAGACACTGAATGCCTGTTATGTACCAGAGATATTAGAATGCAATCTCATGGAACTTAGAGTCTAGTAAAAATTTTAATGACATAATTTTAAAAAAGAAAGTTGTTTGGTTTGAATACATAAGCTTTTAAAGACATTGCCGAAATTATTTCAATTCTCTACTCAGGCTATTTAAATTATTAATGGAGAATTTCTTTGGTTCTGCTCTCATGTTTCATGAAACAGTTTTGTTAAAACTCTTTACATGTATTTTAGACATTAAGAGACTTCTCAATGTATAGCCATATACTAAGCCATGACTTCTCAATGTATAGCCATATACTAAGCCATATATAGCCATGTCACCTAAGAGTTTCCTGGTGTACATTATTCTCACCTACATCCACATAATCAACAATTTTTGATGCAAATTTTGATACTATCAAGCAAATTACATTCTAGGCTACATGTGCTTTATGTGTATATCACAGTACCATAGTACTGCTTTTTTGTTAATGCTACACTTATATGTAAGTATGTAATCTCAACATCTAACCATTTAACTGTTTAGTTCTTTAAGTTACTTTAAATGGCTTCTTTGCAACAACATTAAACATACAGTTGTGAGGCC
The DNA here is from genome assembly GCF_059928025.1 of Delphinapterus leucas. Lineage (NCBI taxonomy): Eukaryota > Metazoa > Chordata > Mammalia > Artiodactyla > Monodontidae > Delphinapterus > Delphinapterus leucas. The sequence goes on along the minus strand of NC_143133.1, from coordinate 121,132,741 downwards.
ATACACACAGATAGATATATTTATTAAGTTAATGAGAAATTTCTTTGCCTCTTTCTTTATGGACTCATTTACTTGACTTCTATAAGCATATCTATCTAGCAGTGGTTAAAGTTGTATTAGATTAATGTGTCTTTTCCAAATGGGACATTGTTTCAAGAGGGTCTGATATAAGAGAATTTGAGATGACTCCCTCTATTCCAAAGATAATTTTGGTAAAATTCACATTATTTTCACCAGTATTAACTACTCTAACAAAACTTGTAGGCTGAAGACTGGGCCACACAAAATGGCATCACCAGAAAGTGAGATATATTGAAATTACCTCAAATGTTGTAGATGAATATCTTTAAAAAGTCTTTCAGTACTTCCAATCTCAAGGATTTTAAAATCTGAAAACCTAGACTTGAACTGATATACCAAAATTCATGTCCTTCTATACTGTGATTTAAGAGAATGAAATTTAAAGAGAATGTGATGTTTATTTGATGTGACTTTTGATCTGATTTTTCAGAAACCTTTGAAATACAACTTTAGTAAAATCTTTCATCTTAATATGGCATGCGTATACATTATTTGAGAGAAGTACATGCCTCACATATTTGTTTTGACAATAAAATTAGAAAAAAATTTTAAAGCATCTAGAACAAATAAGGCATCAGAATACATTAGTTCCTTTCCCTTTCAAAGAAAATAAAAGACAGACTGTCACAAGAACTCATGAAGAAAAAAAGCATTCTATCTGTCTTGTGTCACTGTTTTAGACAAAAGAATTATTTTTCACTAGTCCTCAGCCAATCAAATAAGCACCTTAAAAGAAACAAATAAACATTCCACAAATGAATTTATCTTCTCTGACAAACTGGATGTTGTGCCAGAGAAATGTGTGTTATTTGACCCACAAATTGTTGCAATGTCCTACCTTTTAATACCAAATTGAAAGATTCAGAGGGAAGCAAACATCACATGCCTCTAATCACTCGTGAAACTGTCTGGGTTAAATTTGACACTTAAGAGGCTGGAAACCCTGCACATAATATAACCTATTTTTCAATTAAGCAGATCTCACTTGGGAGGAGGGCAATGTTCAATACTCTCACTTGAAAGGCACAATGAATAAATCAGTAATATATTCTTTTGTATTCTAGTCTTCTGAAGACTCTTTATTTTGAAACTCTGGTCAAGATAGGTAAATTTACTTTGCTTCCCTCCCTTCAAGAGCAGGTTTAGATGTCTTAAAGCTTTTTGTCAGTGACAACACTAGATTTGGGATGAAATGCTGTCGTCTTTTGTTCCCCACAATGTCATGTTCAAAACTGGGTAAAGTGTACAAGCAAACTGCATGGCATAGCAGGGTCAAGAAAGTTACAGGCAACTGCAGTGTACTTTCCTCATAGCCTAAAGGTACAATTATGTATTTTCTCTGATAACCTTAAAAACTAGCCTTCATCAAATATTATTTAGAGTATAATGTGAGGGTTATAAATAAACTGTTGCCTCTTTAAGCAATCCAGAGGGACATAAAAGACAGATGGAGAACTGAATGTGGCCTATTGTTTTATATAGCTATCATTTTTTTAAAAATCCCCCTTCACAAGAAAAGCCTTTGCTACCTGGCAGCTGTTGAATAGAGTGGGCTGAAAGCATCTTGCTAGAAAAACAGTGAAACCAGCAACACAACAATGTGAGCTCAGTACTACAGTCTTCTTTTTTTGTTTTTTAATAGATCTTTATTGGAGTAAAACTGCTCCACAATACTGTGTTAGTTTCTGTTGCACAACAAAGTGAATCAGCCATATGCATACATATGTCCCCATATATCCTCCCTCTTGAGCCTCCCTCCTACCCTCCCTATCCCACCCCTCTAGGTCATCACAAAGCACCAAGCCAATCTCCCTGTGCTATGCTGCTGCTTCCCACCAGCCAACTATTTCACATTTGGTGGTGTATATATGTCGATGCTACTCTCACTTCGCCCCAGCTTTGCCCTCCCACCCCATGTCCTCAAGTCCATTCTCTATGTCTAACTCTTTATTCCTGCCCTGCAACTAGGTTCATCAGTACCATTTTTTTCTTTTAGATTCCACATATATGTGTTAGCATATGGTATTTGTTTATCTCTTTCTGACTTATTTCACTGTGTATGACAGATTCTAGGTTCATCCACCTCACTACAAATAACTCAATTTTGTTTCCTTTATGGCTAAATAATATTCCATTCTATATATGTGCCACATCTTCTTTATTCTTCTTTATTGTAAATAGTGCTGCAATGAACATTACAGTACATGTCTCTTTTGATTTATGGTTTTCTCAGGGTATATGCCCAGTAGTGGGATTTCTGGGTCATATGAGAGTTCTATTTTTAGTTTCTTAGGGAACCTCCATACTATTTTCCATTGTGGTTGTATCAATTTACATTCCCACCAACAGTGCAGAAGGGTTCCCTTTTCACCATAACCTTTCCAGCACTTATTGTTTCTAGATTTTTGATAATGGCCATTCTGACCAGTGTGAGGTGATACCTCATTGATACTTTTGATTGGCATTTCCCTAATAATTAGTGATGTTGAGCATCTTTTCATGTGTCTCTTGGCCATCTGTATGTCTTCCTTGGTGAAATGTCTATTTAGATCTTCCATTCCATTTTTCAATGGATTGTTTGTTTTTTTGATATTGAGCTTCATGAGCTGCTTGTATATTTTGGAGATTAATCCTTTGTCTGTTGTTACATTTGCAAATATTTTCTCCCATTCTGAGGATTGTCTTTTTGTCTTGTTTATGGTTTCACTTGCTGTGCAAAACCTTTTAAGTTTAATTAACTCCCATTTGTTTATTTTTGTTTTACTTTCTGTTACTCTAGGAGGTGGGTCAAAAAAGATCTTTCAGTGGTTTATGTCAAAGAGTGTTTTTCCTACGTTTCCCTCTAAGAGTTTTATAGTGTCTGGTCTTAAAGTCTTTAATCCATTTGGTGCTTATTTTTGTGTATAGTGTTAGGAAGTGTTCTAATTTCATTCTTTTACATGTAGCTGTCCAGTTTTCCCAGCACCACTTATTGGAGAGACTGTCTTTTCTCCATTGTACGTTCTTGCCTCCTTTGTCATAAATTAGGTGGCCATATGTTTGTGGGTTTATCTCTGGGCATTCTATCCTGTACCATTGATATATATTTCTGGTTTTGTGCCAGCACCACACTGCCTTGATTACTGTAGCTTTGTGGTATAGTTTGAAGTCAAGGAACCTCATTCCTCCAACTCTGTTTTTCTTTCTCAAGATTGATTTGGCTATTTGGGGTCGTTTGTGTTTTCATATGAATTGTAACATTTTTTATTCTAATTCTGTGAAGAATGCCATTGGAAGTTTGATAGGGATTGCATTGAATCTGTAGACTGCTTTGGGTAGTATAGTCATTTTCACAATATTGATTCTTCCAATCCAAGAACATGGTATTTTTCTCCATCTGTTTATGTCATCTTTGATTTCTTTCATCAGTGTTTTATAGTTTTCTGAGTACAAGTCTTTCACCTCCTTAGTCAAGTTTATTCATAGGTGTTTTATTCTTTTGGTTGCAATGGTAAATGAGAGTATTTCCTTAATTTCTCTTTCTGATTGTTCATTGTTGGTGTATAGGAAGGCCAGAGATTTCTGTGCATTAATTTTGTATCCTGAAACCTTACCAAATTCATTGATGAGTTCTAGTAGTTTTCTCTGGCATCTTTAGTATTTCCTGTGTATAGTATCATGTTATCAGCAGTGACAGTTTTACTTCTTCTTTTCCAATTTGTATTCCTTTTATTTCTTTTTCTTCTCTGATTGCTGTGACTAGGACTTCCAAAACTATGTTGGATAAGAGTGGCAAGAGTGGACATCCTTATTTTGTTCCTGATCCTTGTGGAATGCTTTTAGTTTTTCACCATTGAGTATGATGCTTGTTGTGGGTTTGTCATATATGGCCTTTATTATGTTGAGGTAGGTTCCCTCTATGCCCATTTTCTGGAGAGTTTTTCTTCATCGGCAGGCGGACTCTCAACCACTGCGCCACCAGGGAAGCCCTGTTGGAAGATTTTAAATTAAGGTTTCAATTTCATTACTTGTGATAGGTCTGTTTATATTTTCTAATTCTTCCTGGTTCAGTCTTGGAAAATTGTACCTTTCTAAGAATTTGTCCATTTCTTCATGGTTGTCCATTTTATTGGCATGTAGTTGTTTGTAGTAGTCTCTTATAATCATTTGTATTTCTGCAGTGTCAGTTGTGATTTCTCCTTTTTTCATTTCTAATTTTACTGATTTGCATCCTCTCCCTTTTTCTCTTGATGAGTCTGGCTAAGGGTTTATTAATTTTGTTTATCTCCTCAGAGAACCAGCTTTTAGTTTTATTGAACTTTACTATTGTTTTCCTCATTTCTATTTCATTTATTTCTGCTCTGATCTTTATGATTTCTTTCCTTCTACTGACTTTGGGTTTTATATGTTCTTCTTTCTCTAGTTGTTTTAATAGTAGGGTTAGATTGTGTATTTGAGATTTTTCTTGTTTCTTGAGGTGAGATTGAATTGCTATAACTTCCCTCTTAGAACTGCTTTTGCTGCATCCCATAGGTTTTGGGCTGTTGTGTTTTCATTGTCATTTGTTTCTATGTATTTTTTAATTTCTTCTTTGATTTCTTCAGTGATCTCTTGGTTATTTAGTAGCTCACTGTTTAGCCTCCATGTATTTGTGGTTTTTTACACTTTTTTTTCCTGTAATTGATTTCCAATCTCACAGTGTTGTGGTCAGAAAAGATGCTTGATATGATTTCAATTTTCTTAAATTTTCCAAGGCTTGCTTTGTGACCCGAGATGTGATCTATCCTGGAGAATGTTCCATGCACACTTGAGAAGAAAGTGTATTCTGCCACTTTTGGGTGGAATATTCTATAAATATCAATTAGATCTATCTGGTCTATTGTGTCATTTAAAGCTTGTGTTTCCTTATTTATTTTCTGTTTGGATGATCTGTCCATTGCTGTAAGTGGGGTGTTAAAGTCCCCTACTATTATTGTGTTACTGTCGATTTCCCCTTTCATGGTTGTTACCATTTGCCTTATGTATTGAGGTGCTCCTATGTTGGGTGCATAAACATTTATAACTTTTGTATCTTCTTGGATTGATCCTTTGATCATTATGTAGTGTTCCTCCTTTTCTCTTGTAACAGTCTTTATTTTAAAGTCTATTTTTTAAAAATTTTATTTATTTATTTTTGGCTGTGTTGCGTCTTCATTTCTGTGCGAGGGCTTTCTCCTATTGCGGCGAGTGGGGGCCACTCTTCATCACGGTGAGCGGGCCTCTTACTGTCGCGGCCTCTCCTGCTGTGGAGCACAGGCTCCAGATGCACAGGCTCAGTAGTTGTGGCTCACGGGCCTAGTTGCCCCGCGGCATGTGGGATCTTCCCAGAACAGGGCTTGAACCCATGTCTGCTGCATTGGCAGGCAGATTCTCAACCACTGCGCCACCAGGGAAGTCTGTTAAAGTCTGTTTTATCTGATATGAGTGTTGCTACTCCAGCTTTCTTTTGATTTCCATTTGCATGGAATATCTTTTTCCATCCCTTCACTTTCAGTCTGTATGTGTCCCTACGTCTGAAGTGGATCTCTTGTAGAGAGCATATATATGGGTCTTTTTTTTGTTTCCATTCAGCCAGTCTGTGTCTTTCGGTTGGGGCATTTAATCCATTTACATTCAAGGTTATTACCGATATGTATGTTCCTATTACCATTTTATTAATTGTTTTGGGTTTGTTTTTGTTGGTCTTTTTCTTCTCTTGAGTTTCTGGCTTAGAGAAGTTTCTTTATTATTTGTTGTAAAGCTGGTTGGTGGTGCTGAATTCTCTTAGCTTTTGCTTGTCTGAAAAGCTTTTGACTTTTCCATCGAATCTGAATGAGATCCTTGCTAGGTAGAGTAATCTTGGTTGTAGGTTTTTCTCTTTCATCACTTTAAGTATACCCTGCCACTCCCTTCTGGCCTGCAGGGTTTTGCTCAAAAATCCGCCAATAACCTTCCAGGGATTACTTTTTATTTTTTGTTTTTCCCTTGCTGCTTTTAATAGTTTTTCTTTGAATTTAAGTTTTGTTAGTTTGATTAATATGTGCCTTGGTGTGTTTTTCCTAGGGTTTATCCTGTATCCTGTATGGGACTCTCTGTGTTTCCTGGACTTGGGTCACTATTTCCTTTCTCATGTTAGGGAAGTTTTCGACTATAATCTCTTCAAATATTTTCTCAGACCCTTTCTTTTTTCTTCTTCTGGGACCCCTATAATTTGAATGCTGGTGCTTTACTGTTTCCCAGAGGTCTCTGAGATTGTCTTCAATTCTTTTCATTCTTTTTTCTTTATTCTGCTCCTCGGCGGTTATTCCCACCACTTTGTCTTCCAGCTCACTTATTCGTTCTTCTGCCTCAGTTATTCTGTTACTGATTCCTTCTAGTGTATTTTTCATTTTGGTTATTGTGTTGTTCATCTCTGTTTGTTTCCTCTTTACTTTTTCTAGATCTTTTTTAAACATTTCTTGCATTTTCTCAATCTGTGCCTCCATTCTAATTCTGAGATTCTGGATCATCTTTACTATCATTACTCTGAATTCTTTTTCAGGTAGATTGCTTATTTCCTCTTCATTTATTTGGTCTTGTAGGTTTTCACCTTGCTCCTTCATCTGTGACATATTTTTTTTCCCATCTCTCTTTTTTTTATTAATGAGTGGGTTTGTGTTCCTGTCTTACTGGTTACTTGGCCTGAGGTTTCCAACAATGGAGTGTGTATGCTATTGGGTAGAGCTGGGTGTTGGTGCTGAGATGAGGACCTCTGTGAGACCTTGCTCCAATGAATATTCCCTGGAGTCTAAGGTTCTCTTTTCATCCAGTGGTTCAGACTTGGAGCTCCCACCTCAGGAGTTTCAGTCCAACCCAGGCTCATGAACCAAGACCCCGCAAGCTGCATGGGGCAGCAAAAAAATGAAAAGAGAGAATAACAAAGTAAAAAATAAAATTAGGCTAGGAAACTAATAGATATGTTAGAAAGAATATAAAAATAAAAATATAGATGAATCAACAACTGGAAGGTACATCAGTACCACAGTAGTAAAAAAAGAGGAGGAGGGAAAAGAAAAAAAAGAGGGGGGGAAGGCCTTGGCTGTGGAGGGTGGGCCCTAAGCAAGGGCGAGGTTTGGGTGGTGGGCAGGGCCTATGCTTAGGACCCACAGGGCTGGAAAAGGTCCTGGGGGATGTGGTGGGGTGGGGCTTAGGCTCAAGGAACAGAAGGGGCCCAGGTGTGCCCCCCACCTCTGGTCTCAGAGGGCAGGGGACCTCACCTGGGAGCCCAGCAGGCTTCCTGGGCTCGAGTGGCTGGGGCAAACCCTCTGGTTTCTCTTCAGATGTACAGTCTTCTTAAGATGAAGGACTTGAAACTTTGGTTTTAAAGATATAGTTCATAAAATAATATTAAGAAGACTTTTTATTTTGCTATTCATTTCCAAGTAAGCTGCAGCTATCAGAGTTTCAAATACTCTAGCATCCTTAGGCTTCACTAGCTGCATTTTAACCTCTGCCATGTGGCATGTGAATGTGGCTTGTTTAGTTAGTTTTATGACATAATTAATAGACATTGTCAGAGACTCATTTTTGATCAAGAGGGAGTTGGCAGCCCTTTGTTGCTTTCATTCTAGGTTTTGAGAAAGGTGCCAGATGGTATGTCCTACTACAAACTGCAATGTGGAAGACATCCTTTTTGGACACTTTTGAATCCTTTTTGGCCAACTTCATTGACTCCTGCATAAGTTCAGTTAGTTACAGTTTTACTAAACTTGCTATAGGTACATAGATTGTTTCTGGACTCCCTCTAAAACTTTATTGATGTAAAAATAATTTGATATTTTTCTCATCTATGTGGCTTAGAGAGGAGGCAATGTGAGATACTGGAAAAAAGTGTTTCCACTATACATAAATTCCAGTCCAAGCCCTGCCAGAAACAGACTCTTTCCAGGTCTCAGTTGCTTCATCTTTGTGATGAGGCATTGGGCTAAATGATCTGATCTCTTCTCACTGGAAAAATCCATGGTCCTGTGGGTCTTGCTAAGTGTAATCAATCACAAACTTTATGCTGCTTGAAGTAGACCCTTGCTTGGCTTTCACAAATTAAAATGTGTGGTTTTGAAGACTTGTGAGAATCCTTGAAGTTCCATAACAGGTAGCAATGTCTAATTTTGCTGAGGAACAAATTTTATTTGCACACAGTGCAAGACTATATGCAGGAGTCATATTTATTATAACAAAATCCAGCCCTCCACCCACCATTTGTATCTCAATGTTGAAGTCTTATGTTATCTTCTTGTTATCAGTAGATTCCAAAGGGATTGCTTCTTTTTTTTCTTTTTCTTTTTTCTTTTTTTTCTTTTTGGGTATGTCTTGTTTCACTTTATGGTGGAAGCTTATAATGTAATATATTCTATTACTTTAAAAATTAGTCTTTTATATAAAAATTAAATTATACATCAAAATTAACTAAACATAGATGTAGAATGGAAACTAGAAGCATAAGGACCCATGGAAAAGTCTCACATGCCTCCATACTTTCAATTCATATCAGAATCATCTAACTTCTCCATCTTAAACATTCACAGATTCCAAAAGCTTTGATGCTTTTTGTAAATCAATATATGTATATACCGTTTAAAAGACATTCATGTTTATTCTCTAAATTAGCATAATTATATATGTATATATGATAAAACCTTAATAAGTGATATAAATTATGGTGCAAATTACCCTAATAATTTCAAAATCAATTCTTGACTTTAGAAATGCTTGGTGTAATCATTTGTTTGGTATGCATATCACTAAGTATTGCCTCAGCACAATCCGTGATTTGACACAGAGAACTACATCAAAGTTTTCTAAAAATTTCTCCCATTTAATTGATAGTAATTAAACATCTCAATAAGCAGAGGATTTCTCTTTAGATCAACATTGTTTATAGTCCTAACTTCTCCTTCAGCTTCTGTTAAATTAATAGCAAATGCATTTAAGTATTTTCTAGCCCATGTCTGAGATCCTTATAGATTCAATTTTCTTTTATAACTAAAACATGACAATAAACCTGAATCTCATATTTAATAGAATTAAAGTAATCCTTCAGGTCATGTGAGAGATGGCACAAAGTCATGGTTAAGAACATGGGCATGTTGCCAGGCTGTCTGATTTAGAATCCTGTTTCTGCTGTTTAAGTTTGAAATAATATATAAATGCCTCAGTTTCCTTGCCTATTGAATGAGGAAGATTCAGATGTGTTGGAATGGTGTCCGGACCTTGATTTATTGTTAATATTGATGCCATTAATGCCTGTGACTAGCTGTCATGCAGTGAATTAAATAGAGGTAATATTTAACTGAGAAGTTTGAAAACAGGGATTTGCACTCCAGGCATCTCCTAGCCCCATGTTATTTTCACAGGCTCCTTCCATCTTCTTCCCCCTTTGCAAAAATTCCCACTCTGCTAGAAGAATCAGCAATCCCTGCTCTTTGCCTGAGGTGTCCCAATTACCCTCTATCTACTAGCTGTCACCATCTCTCTCTGCTTCACAAAGTCCTATGGAGGCTACAGTCTACCCGTGAACTATTTGACAGTAGCTGAGGTAGGACCATTGGTGGGGCTACAACCTTATGGTGGGAGATGAATAATAAGCATTTGTCTTCCAAGATGCTAACACTGCCTCTAGGGATGCCACCTTCCCATCTTTCCTTCTGGTACGTGGGCCTGGCTTTGGGCAGAGGGAAACAGGAGTGGATGGAGCAGTTCAAGAGCTGTAGTGAGTGCAGTGAGCCATCTGGCAGTTGAGCAGACTCGCTAGGGCCAGTGTGGCTCTAAATCATGACTACTCTGATGTCTCTGTAACATGAGACATAGGATGGACATGAAATAAGGGAAGACCCCCGGGCATTACCAGGTGAGGAGCCCATGTTGTTGCCTAGGCTGATCTGTTAATTTGGTCAGTGATGGCACTACACAAGATAATAGCTGCCAACTTCAGAGAAGAAGCAAAATTCTAAAAGCCCTCATTAAAACAGACATTAATCCTTTAGGTGCTAGGGAGGTATATAAAGTGGTCCCTGGAGAGGGTTGAGGCTATTTATCAACAGATATAGACATAGTTCAACAACAGGTAAAGCCATCCCAATGTGTGTTGGCTAAATATCAGTTCTATCCATACTAACACTGGAATCTCCATATTCTCCCATCCCTCAGGCATGGACTAGTATTCTGCTGCAATATGGGAACCTCAAAGGTATCTGTCTGTCTTCAGGTAGGTGAACAAAAGGTACTCAATAGGTATTTACTGAATGAGTGACTGGATGAATGAATGTACCAATAGAAAGAACTTTTTCCTGTCTTATCTTGTCAAAAAGTTTGGACCACTTACTAGCACTGATTATTTAAATAGATCTTATGCTTGAGGTGTGCTGAAAACTCTCTTAACACCAGTGAAATGGAGGACTACTGAAATGAGCAGAGGCTTTGAAGTCAGATACATCATAATTCAAATCCCAGTTTTGTTCCTACCATCTTTTGTGATCACAAACAAATCATTTCTGCTCTCTGAGACTATGATACAATAACACTCATTTTCTCATTACTAAAGATAAAAATGTTTTCTTTACAAACGTTTTAGGAAAGTAAGGAAACATACATAAAGTGTATGTACCTAGTGCCTGGAAAAAATTAATAATCAGTTGTACCTGTTATTATTATATATTGGTATTGTTATCAACACACTGCATTAGACTATCAGCCTTCCCTTGACTGGGAAGGAAAGTCTTAATATTAAGGTCAATCTCCCATGACATCAATTAGCTAAATTCTGGTTTCTTTTCCATCCTACATACCCAGGTTATAAGTTTGCTGCACACTTAAAACCCAGGCCTCTTTGTCTAACAATAATTCAGAACACAGTCCTTGACATCTTTTTTCACTAAAATCTATATGTAATTAATGAATTCTCCGCTAATCATCAGAAAACACTTTGAGGAGAGAATAGAAACAGGAAAAATACACTTTCTGATGTATACCCTAACCATCTGCCAAGCATCCTGATTCTTACTACGACTGAGTATTAACACTTCTTATCTTAATTACATGTAACGCTTCTCCAGAAGTCAGATAATTATTTCACTCTGTGGACTTGTGAACCCAGAACCCAAGTTAAAAGCTTCAGGTAAAGGTTATTTGGTTCCCATAATCGTATTAACACACTGGGAAAAACAGGTATCCTAACCCTCTGCTTTGTAGAGCATTTCTCTATCTCTAGATCTTGAACTGGTTTTAATTTGAAATGGTCTTAACTATCACAGGCTACTTAATGTAAAATGTATGTAAAAAGGACAAATTATCAAAGTTGGAAGATTAGTCTCTAGCCAGTAGGAGCTGAAATTAGCAGAGGGGTCACAGCACTTTGCCTGCAGACGGATGGGCCACCAATGTGGGGTGAAAAATCTCAATGCGACTTTTCAATACATAATTTGGAGCAGACATTCAGATCTTTACTATGAGATAGTAACTTAACCAAGATAACCATTTGAAATAAAAATGGTTTTAACATCCCAGGTCAGTTGTATTTCAGTGTCATTTGTTCCTACTAGACAACCATGGCTTATAAAATAAACCATGTGTGGTGTATGTATGTAGAAGACACAAGAAAAGCACAAGATGCTCCCTCCCATCATTTCTTCCTAAAAATAAAAGTAATGTCACAGAACCCTTAAAACCATCCCAAATTTTTAAATCCTGCATATGTCAATAACTTTCTTGTATACATGTGATTCCTGTTGGGTAAGTATAGTTTCCCAATACAGAGCAGAACTTATTGTTTATATCTCCTTATTTATAAAAGATTCCTAAATCTAAAAATATGGAGAGAACTCATCAATGAAAGAGAATGCATTTTCATAAATGCTCAGCATCAGAGTATTAACAGGTTAAATCACTAGTATGAAAATCAATCTAAGGTACAAAATAGGTCCAAACAGTATCATGAGGAAAATCTTTCATAAATTATGTTGCTATAATTTATGCCTTTAGGCTAACTGGGACATTTAAAATTAAAATCATCAAGGTAGAATCTGAACTGAATATACATTCCTAAATGATGTAGATAAACATTTGAAAAAGAAAATTTAAATATCAGAATGATAATACACTTTGGTCAGATAAACTTATATTTTAGACTCTGTTGTAAGTTCTTTATTTTCTAACTAGCAAAATAAGCACCTTATTCTCTCTTTTATTATTTTATAGGTAATGTTTGAAAGCAAAGAAGATAGGTGATAGAACACTGAAAGATGATTGATAATTAGAGGAAAACTGATGAAGTCTGTATGAACTAGAAAAAAGTAGTTTGAATCTGAAAAGTAAATAAAGAAGAAATGAAAAATGGGTTCACATTATTTAAAAGTATTTTCCACATTTTTAAAGAAACATTGAATATTACATAGTGTGAAATACATTTGACATTTCTTTACTGACTCTCAGTAAATCCATAAGAAATTACTTTTGCCCTATGAAAGGACTCACACTTTATGATTATAGTTATGCTAAAAATATCTCAAGTGAAATTTTTGGAAATGCTTATTAATATGAATTGCATTGCCTGACATATAATAAAAACAGGTATACAATCTTGAACAGATAAATGGATACTCTGATGGTAATATTACTATCACAAATTTGCACAAGCTCAAATGAGTTTTTATCTAAAGGCCTTGAGATATCATTTATGATAAAAGTTTTATGGGGTTTATGACAAATATTTCCATTTACACATTGTAATGAAGAAAGTGAAGCATATAAAGGACTGTTAAATTGCTAGCATGTCTACTGTGCCCTACAAACACACTGATTTATCTGTCTTTTACTTATAGAATTACAATTAAATGGGAGAAAAAAAAATACACCAAGAAGTAGCGTTTTCTTATCATTCCATTTTTTAACTATTCTCTAACTTGTAAGGAGAAAAATCAAAATTTGATGAAACTATAAACAAAACCAAGCACATATTTTTCTGTATAGAGGGAACCTTTGGCATCAACCTTCTATGTCTCTGACCCAGGATTAAAAAAATAAAGAGAAAAGTATTGTAAATTAATAGTCCATGTTCTTATAGGGAAAAAAATGCTACCATTTCACAGTTATCCATAAGTTAAATATATTAGAATGCATGATATTTTGTTAGATGAAACATATGCTTTTAAATCTTTTAAATTTATGTATTTTATCCAAAAATTATAATTTCCCTACCTCATTCTCATCTCTGTACATTGGGGAGATAATCAGAAATAAAGTTAAATCTATGCCATAAAGGATATGCATGAAGAGATAATGCATATATGTATAAAACATTAAAATATAACAGTAGAAATTATCCTATCATTAAAGCTTTAATGAATGATCTAGACAATAAATGAAGTTTCATAAGAGCATGCAAACCTTAAAAGCCAAGAAAATTATTAAAGATGAGATAAACTAAGTAGACTATTCAACAATTCATTTTACTGATGTTACTAAGGTTCTCTTTAAACCAAGATGTACTAAAATGATCATCATTTGCTATGACTTATTGGTGCTAAGAGAGGACTTTTTGTCCAAATGTAATGTTTTGTCCCTGGACTTTTTGTCCAATGATGCCTCACATGCCTTTAGTAGACGACCAAAACTTTTCACAGTAGAGCTAAATTTAAATATGTAAAACAAAGGTGGTGACCTTGATAATATGGTAACTTAAATTCACAATGTGGTATATATATATATATATATATATATATATATATATGTTTAGTACCAGATTCACTCCTCAATGCCCATTTTGACTCAGGTATTAGGGAATCACATAGCAGCACAGAATGGGGAAAGGAAGGAAAGTGATTTGTTGGTCTAATTTTGTTACTTAACAACATGGCCAAAGGTAAGTTTTGATTTCAGATAACAATGTCTCAATGAACAGTATTGGGAAAAATATTTACACAATGTCTCAATGAACAGTATTGGGAAAAATATTTACCGATATGAAAAAAAAAAAAGGAATGTTGAATCTCCACCTTTCTCATCTTCCACCAAAATTTCAAATGGAAAGTAAAAAAGAAGAAAAAAAACCCTGAGTACTAACAAAACATTGAGAGTTTGTTTGCTTTGTTTGTTTGTTTTTTAACATTTTACAGTGTTAAACAATTGGATACATTTCACCTAACAGAAATGCAAAATTTCTCTCTGAGAAAATACCATAAAAAACACAAACTAAAAAAATATATCTGTGAACTATGTAACTGACAAATGTTTCTGTTATTGATAATTTAAAAGCTTGTAGCAGTTAAGAAGCAGAACAACTCTTGTTGTGTGAACTGTCCCCAAGCTGATCCTAAGAATTCACATGTGAATAATTTATGTGGGAGGTGCTAGAAGCAATGTCAGGAGAGGGGGAAAGCAAGACAAGAGAAGCAAAGACACCTAATAAAGGGAGCATTATTACAGCAGCTACCACTGTGGGCGACAATAGCTTAATCCTACAGGGAAACTTGAGGAAATGGTGTAGAACACAGGCCTCAAGACACATAAACACAGGGGTGAGGGAGGGGGTATTTACCACCACCTCCTGCTGGCCTTTGGGGCAAAGCTGCCCTAAAGAGTGTTAATTCTCTAGCACTGTGTTCTGCTCTGTTAGAGAACTCTCTTAAAGAAAATAGATGCAGATACTGGCAGCTGGAAGTTGGCTGGCACTCACTGGAATGGTTAATCTCAAGAGAAATGGCAGAGTTTCTATAGTCTCTGATATAAGGAGCAAATGATAATAATTCTACTGGTAAAATGAACTGGTGGTTTAAATTAAAAATACACAAATGTTCCACAGTCATGAAAAATAAAGCTCATTAATAGCCATGTGATGCAAAATTCAAATATTCAAATTTTGCATATTAAAATTGTTTATGTAAGTCAATTCATTATGCCATATATCTAAAACTTATACAGTGCTCTATGTCAATTATATCTTAATAAAACTAGAAAAGTATAATAAAATAATATTTTTTTAAATTTGATATTTTTATAATGTGAGAAAAATATTCTCTCATACATTGGTAGGAATATACTGATAAAAGGTTTATGGAAAATAAGAAGCCCAAATGTTTACAGTGTTTGATATACATTGACCCAACAGTTTTAATTTCAGACCATCCTATTTACAATTGCAACTCCATTTTTGACACTTCGATCACCCTTCCACACTTTCTTTTTCTCCATAGTATATATCACCATTTATTTATTAAATATCATTATTTATTTCTATAGTTTGTTACCTTCACTAAACTATACGCCACATGAGGTTAAGGATTTTTGTCTGCCTTATTCCTTGGCACCTAGACTTGAGAAGACTAGCTCACACATAATAGATAGTCAATAAAATTTGTTGAATGGATGATTTTTCCATGAATACATCATTAGACAACAATAGAAAAACTGATCACAAATATATTTAAATAAAGTTTATCTTGATGTTGTTTATAATAGTAAAAATCAGAAAAAACATAATGACCAAAAAAATGTGCTGTTTGCATAATATACACATATATTACACACATTAAAAATGATAATCTGCATATATGCTTTTGACATGGAAAACTGGGTATGATATATCATTAAGTCAACAATGCAGTTTACCAAACGGCACATCCAGTATGACTCAGTTTTGGATAAATATATATTTTTAGTATAAATCTAAATCTAGGACAGTATAAAGAGAAATATTAACTCTGGTTAATTCACTATTCACTGGTAATTTTTAATTTTTTCTACTCTAAATTTTATATAGTATGTGTCTTATAACCATAATGAATTATAAGTCTATTTTTATTGTGAAAACATGTTGAATCTAATATAGAAAGTCTAGAGTGGCTAAAAGGCTACATCTTTAATTTTTACAATGTAGGGAATTGACCAAACATCAAACAGATAAACACTTGAAAACGACCAAAATATTTGTATTTATTATGATACTAACTTGTAAATTGTTTATGTAACCTAGACTTTACATTAGAGTTGCATTACTGATGGCATGAGGACTAAACTAGTTTTACTAAACAAGCTCATTAATGGTATATATTTATGTGTATTTTGGAGGAAAAATGCCACTAAAATTAAAGTTGTTCTTTTACCATTTCTGGGATCTGATAGTACTATTAAACCAAAGCATAACTTTTCACTTCGGTTAGTTCTTACTCAGACCAATATCAATTTCTTAGATTAATGCTATAGGCAATAAAATCCCAAGAGAAGAAGACATTTCCATTTTTTTGTTTATCATGATCAAAAATGTATAAAACTCACTATAACTATACTTTAATAATGCCTAGAGCACCAAGTAATAGACTTTAGGTATTCACTTGAAACAACTGGCAGAATTATTTGTTTTATTTCTTACTTCAGTTTTAGCAGCATATCCATCACTGATGTTGCTACAATTTCGCATACTAGTTTTTATAAGAGCAGAAATTATGCTATTCTTCATGTCAATATAGTCTCATAATCCCTTGTCATATTTTAATAGAATAAGCCAAAAGAAATACACTTTAAGATCAAGTAGTTGATGCAAAGCTAGAATAATTTAGGGTACACATTTTTCTCTAGTTATTAAGTAACATTTGTCATTATTTCATATTTTTAAGATGACTCATTTAGAGGCAATCGCAAGAGCTATGTAGATGTATATCTTAAAATATAAGATCAGTTGTATGTCGGTGGTAGTTGCAGTAACCACATACTACAATCCTCAGGACTGCTCACAGAACCAGGAAGACAGGCCTCTGCCTGATGCCCTGTGCTTAGAGACCCTGCACATAACAAACCCACAAAGATAAATGTGTTAAAGGATGCATGAAGGCCCTGGTCATTGGGATGCAGTGCTCAGTACTGGCACAGCATAACCCATAACATTATAAATCCACTGCTATGGCTAACACTGTTTACACCATGGGAACATTTCACATTTTTTCCCTATGTCCTCAAAAATAAAAGGTGACTCCATCCAGACGCCATGAAGGTTTCTGGTATGTGTTCCTGTCAACACTGGACACAGACATATTTCAAAGAAAGGAGATGATTTGAGTAGTGGAAGTACTTAAGTAAGAGAGGAGACAAAGTAACTGTCAGATCCTTCCTCTCAGTACAAATGCAATAGCCTTTTTTTTTTTCAGTTTTATTGACGTATAATTGACAAATGCAATTTTTATATTTAGGATATAAAAGTGATGTTCTGATATATATATACATTGTGAAATGAACACGACAAACTAATTAACATATCCATTATCTCACATGGTTAACACTTTCTGTGTGTGTGTGTGTGTGTGTGTGTGTGTGTGTGTGTATGTGTGTGTGTGGTCAAAATGCTTAGGATTTACCCTCCTAGCAAATTTCAAGTATAAAATACAGTATTGTTACTAACAGCCACCAAGCTGCACATTAGATCTACAGAACATATTCATCTTGTGTAACTGAAACTGTGTACACTTTACCAAGATTTCCCCATTTCCCCTAACTTCCAACCCGTGACAGCTATTATTCTATTCCCTTCTTCTCTGAGTTTGACTATTTTAGATTCTACCCATAAGCGAGATCATGCAGTATTTGTTTTTTTGTGCCAGGCTTATTTCACTTGGTATAATGTCCCTCAGGTTGATCCACGTTGTCACAAATGGCAGAATTTTTTTCTTCTTTAAGGCTGAATAATATTCCATTGTGTGTGTGTATCACATTTTCTTTATCCATTCATCTTTTTATGACCGTTTAGGTTGTTTCCATATCTTAGCTATTGTGAATATTGCTGCAGTGAATATGGGGGTCCAGTATCTTTGAGATACTGACTTCATTTTTTTGGATATATATACCCAGAAGTTGGATTGCTGGATATTGTATTTCTATTTTTAATTTTTTGAGGAATTTACATACCGTTTTCCACAATGGCTGTACCAATTTATATTCCCATAAACAGTGTACAAGGGCTCCCTTTTCTCCACATCTTCACCAGCATTTGTTATCTCTTGTCTTTTAAATAAGAGCCATTCTAACAGTTGTGAGGTGATAGCTCATTGTGGTTTTGATTTGCGTTTCCTAATGATTAGTGACATTGAGCACCTTTTCATGTACCTGTTGCCCATTTGTATGTCTTCTTTTGAGAATTATCTATTCAGGTCTTTGTTCATTTTTTATTTAGGTTTTTTCATTTTTTGCTATTGAGTTGTAGGAATTGTTTACATATTTTAGATATTAACCTCTCATCATATACATGGTTTGCAAATATTTTTTTCCCATTCTGTAGGTTGTCTGTTCACTCTGTTAATTGTCCCTTTGTTGTGCAGAAGCTTTTAGTTTGATGTAGCTCCACTTGTTTATTTTTATTTTTGTTGCCTATGCTTTTGGTGTCATATCCAAAAACTTGTTGCCAAGACCAATATTAAGAAGCATTTCCTCTATATTTTCTTCTATTAGTTTTATGTTTACATCTTTAATCCATTTTTAGTTGATTTTTGTATATGGTGAGAGATAAGAGTCCAACTTCATTCTTCAGTATGTGGCTGTCCAGTTTTCCCAACACTGTTTACTAAAGAGACTATCATTTCCTCATTGTCAAAGACACCATAAGAAACTAAAACTACTGGCCAATATTCCTGATGAACACAGACGCAAAAATAGTCAACAAAATACAAGTAAATTGAATTCAACAGCACATTAAAAGGATTATAGACAATGACCAGGTGGGATTATTTACCCCTGGGATGCAAGGATGATTCAATATACCACATTAACAGAATGAAAGATTAAAAACCACATGATCATCTCAATAATGTAGAAAAAGACTCTGATAATTCAACATCCACTTACGATAAAAACTCAACAATGTAGGTATACAAGAAACTTCCTCAAAGCAATAAAGGCCACATAAGAAAATTCCACAGTTAATATCATACTCGGTGAGGAAAAACTGAAAGGTTTTCATGAAGATTTGCTACAAGGCAAGGACACTCACTCTCAGCGCTCTTTTCAACATAGTCCTGGAAGTCCTAACTAGCGCATTTAGCCAAGAAAGAGAAATCAAAGCATCCAAATCAGAAAGAAAGAATTATCTCTGTTTGCAGATGACATGATATAGAAAAGCCTAAAGAAACAACAAAAAGCAGTTAGAACTAATGAAAGAACTCAGTAAAGTTGCAGGATACAAATCAACATACAAAAATCAGTGGCATTTCTATATGCTAACAACAAACTATCTGGAAAGGAAACTGAGAAAACAATCCCATTCACAATAATGAATACAAACACTTAGGAATAAACTTAACCAAAGAGGTGAAATACTTATACACTGAAAAGTACAAAACATGGATGAAGGAAATTAAGAAAAACAGATAAATGGAAAGACATCCTATGTTCATGGGTTAGAAGAATTAATTGTTAAAATATTCAGCTTCACCACATTTTTGATGTGAACTTCAGCTAATCCAGTTTACAGTCACTTATTTTCATGGTATTCCATGAAAGCTGAATTGTACCTAAAATTTGTCAACTAGGTCACTTGTAAGGGTATTGTTATTTAAAGGAACAAATTCAAAAGCAAACTAACTAAAATAAAAACCCAACTATGAACATGCCTATGAACATCTATTACTTTTCGGTTTGTATTTGCATAGCAGAGCAAGGAGGCACCATGTAAACTGCTCCATATTGTGGGAGAAATGTGGTCAAAACTGCTTCTTCAAAATATGTGACTTGCACAAAATGAGATTCTACAGAAAGAACATACATGATCTGTTTATTTTTTTTTTCTTTCCAAGATGGATAGTTTCATGATGATGGATTATTCTAAAAACGTCCAGATTGTATCACATTTTATGGATAAGGTTTCCAATCATTAGAATGTCAATATTTTGAAATAATAACAGAAGATATCTGCTATAATGTGCTTTGATGGTTGGGTCAACACTAAATATGTTATATGGCTGCAATATTTAATTTTGGAATTTTGTTTTTAAGGTACAATAAATTTCACCCATTGTCTTCAAGTATATGACTCATTAATAACTTTACAACACTATCTCCAAATATATTAAGTTGAATTGAAAACTACTGAGAGAAGCAAGATCAAGCAGAATCATCCATGCTTGTGCCAATATACAGAAAATATTATGTCATATGCTAGTGAAAAACAGCATGGTCTGGTAAACTGCAGGGAAATGAGGCATAGGTGGAAGGACAAGTACCAGGGAATAGACCCCCTGAACCTCCTTCATGGCAGAGTAAGTTGTAGAGTAATTGTACCAGCTGTTTTACTGGAAGAAAGTCTAGCCTTTTCATAGAATATGAAATAGTAAAGGGCATCTCAGCAGTACTTGTATTTCCTGGATGAGGAGGAAGATGCTACTGGGGACAGAGTACCAGGCTAAACTAAGAAAATATGGACATTAATGGGACACCTTGTATTGCAAGGAGTACTTGACCAGTAGACTGTGTAGAGAATTGCTTTTTCTAAGAAATTAAATTTTCTTTAAAAAATCACTAGACCAGTTATTATTGCATACACATAAATATGTATGTAAATATGTACTTACTAGATTTAAACTTTAAAATAGAAGAGACTGTTGTAGCCAGTGGGTGTATTAAGGAAATATACACAAACATTCTCAAATAAATACATATGCTTCAGAAATAACATTTAAAAAATATAAATCCTAGAGTTTTCTGTCCCTAATATCCACACACTCTTCCTCTACTCATTTGACTAGGCATTCTAGGTACCTTGGGGGAGGAATAACCCAGCAGAAAAACCCAGCAGAAAAATTCTGTCTTCATTTGAAGACAGAATTATAGTTTAATCCAAGGGTCTTCTTATTTCATTTACAAAAGTTGACTTTAGCTCTCTACAGAACTGGAGAGGGATCTACTTCATAAAAAGAAGTAAACTTATCTTTTTAGGATGTCTCTCAGATGGCACTCTGTTCTTATATACTCTCAGATTTCATGTCAGCTCATGAAGCTTGTTGGAAAGCCTCAGAATGCATTACCTTTTTACTTTTGAGGTAGCTAGTTCAGCTAAAGCTTTATTTACACAATAAGGAGAGAAAAAGAAAAGTGTTTTGGCCCACTGCAAATATCCTATAAGTATCAAAGCCAGTTCAGTGATATAATAATGATTATTTTTGGCTTCTGAGCAGTTTACCTACAGTACTGGACATGACCCCCTTCATATTACATGATAAATAGTAAACAGGGGGGAAATGTTGCCCAGGCTTAACTGACCTAGTGGACACACATTTAAAAGAATTGGAAGAGTAAAGCTATGGCACACTAGTGCATGTTCTGTTAACTTGAGATAGAACACGTCTATAATATCCCAACAAAATTCACTGTAATATGGCTTCTTTCAGCATTTAACCAGTAATTTGGACATGATCCTCCTAAGGTAGCAGAGCATTTATAGATGAGGCTTCATATTATATTGATGGATCTGTTAAATTAGAGTTTTCCTAGTAGCTATTGAGCAATTAACCTACTAAAATTCCACCTCCTCACCCCCCTTGACAAGGGCTTTTATGTACTTCATCACATACAATCACCAGAACTAGAATACTGCCTGTAACAATCCTATTGGAACTAAAGAGGAATGTGACACAGGGTATTAGGGACTTCTTAAACACCTCCCAGCATGGATGAAAAAGGGTGTCTTTTATTCATATTCTTTCATGAAATACGTCTACTAAAAAATGGCAACATTCCCAGATCAGGGCATATCACTATAATTGTTCAATCCACAGACAGGACAAGTAAGACCTGCTTAAAAGATTTATTGAGCACCTTCTGGGTCAGGCATGGTGCCAAGTATTTTATATCCATTTTCTCACGTGATCCCCAGAAAAACCTTATAAGGAGTTTACTGCCATCATCCCAACTTTATAGGGGAGGAAATGGAGGTTCAAAAAGGTTAAATAAATTGCCCTAAATCACGAAGTTAGTAAATGGAAGAAGCTAGGATGATAATTTTTTGAATTACAACTATTTCATAGATTAACCAATGTACTTATTAATTCATTAGCTATATTCCGACAAGTGAGATTTGTTTGGACTAGGGATTCATGTTCCAGGTAAAAACCACAAAGCACACCTGGCCAAGCTACTTAAAATAACAAAATGCACATTTGAAAGGAAAGATTATTTTCTGAAACTGATTTCATGAATTTTTTCTATGAAGCCAAAAATGACTTAAATCCCAATCTATTGTTAAAATGACAAAAAAATCCTAGATGTAATCTATTCATAACTAGCATAAATACAGCAATGATTCCTTGGCTAACTGTCATTCTTGACAGTTTAGGAAAACAATTAATAATAATATAGGGAGTTTAGTGTAGTGAAAGCAAAACAAAACAAACAAATGTAGGCTTTAGACTAGATATACCTGGCTTTGCTGCTTATGAGCAGCAAATCTGGGCAAGTTATTTAACCCTTCTGAGCCAGTTTCCTCATCAATAAAATGAGGATCCCAGTTCCTGAGTGGCATGGCTGTTGTTAGGATTAGTGGTACTAAGGCCATTGTGACATGGTGTGTCTTCCACAACCTTTATCCATCATATCATTCTCCAGAGTGAATTATATCGGAATAATACCTTCTACTGTCTGAGGCTGAGATTTTGTATGCCAGGAAAAGAAAAAGCCAGAATTTTAATAAATTTGGGAACACTGAATTAGAAGACACAGGGTATCTGCTATCAAATGTTCTTTAAAATAAAGATGAAAGGAGTAAAGTCTAAGTTCTCTGTACTTCTTGCAATTTTAATACCTAAAAGAGGAATGCTATTCACAATATGTACTTTTAGTGAAAAGAAGTTATATTAACGGGGAAAAAAAGACCATGAATAAGAAAGGAAAAAAACGAAGCTCTCAATTCTAGGCTACGCTGCAGACATTACTTTTCCCAATCCGCCACTGCTTTTTCTAGGTCTGATATACCAAGAAAGAGTTGTGGAAGCAGTGGCCCAGAGTACTGAACTAAGAAACCTTGAATTCAAGGAGGTTTTGGCTCTGAGTAGCTCTGTAACCCTAGACAAGTCATGGATTCTGAGATGATTCCTCTGTAAACTGAATGTTTGGACTAGCTGCACTCATCTCTACCAGCTATGAGATCCAATAACTATATACTTCTAATTTTAGTAACTGTCAGCAAACAGATTTCAGCAGGAGATAAGTGAAAGGTGGCTATTAAAACATTTGAAGGAGGTGCTTCCCTGGTGGTGCAGTGGTTGAGAGTCCGCCTGCCGATGCAGGGGACATGGGTTTGTGCCCCGGTCCGGGAAGATCCCACATGCTGCGGAGTGGCTGGGCCCGTGAGCCATGGCCGCTGAGCCTGCGTGTACGGAGCCTGTGCTCCGCAACGGGGGAGACCACAACAGTGAGAGGCCCGCGTACCGCAAAAAACAAAAAAACAAAACAAAAAAAAACATTTAAAGGAGATTCCAAAATATGCCCTATAAACAAGTACATTATTTGACACAGAAAAATCAAATTTGTACATAACAATTTTTAGGTAGTTTCAAAATAAAATACAATATACTATACTAGATTAAAAATATAAGACAAAATGATGTATTGTTGGAGCACCTATGCAAGTATAAGGTGTGGTAAACCAATGAAATTGGAATTTGAATTTATGTTATAGCTTGTGGAATCAGCTTTGTCAGTTTATGTTCATATGTTTAATGTATTTTGGTATAGGAAAACTGGTTTCATTATTTCAAAAATTCTACAAATATTTGCTGAGTACCTAAATATGCTGGGCCCTGTGCTAGCTACAAGAATGATACCAGTGATGAAATATTCCACATTTTAATGGGGACAGATGCTAATCACATAAACTATGATAAGTACTGCAAAGGAAGAATTAAAACTGCAATGTGAAAAATTAACAGAGTATGATATAGATTGTGGATTTAGGAAGACTTTTTTGAGGAAAGGACTTAATATTTAGGTTGAGAACTATGAATGAGAAGTTGCAAAAAATAAAAGTAGAGGGAATCTGAAAAGGCTACATACTACTGTAGGATTCCAACTATTTGACATTCTGGAAAAGGCAAAATTCTAGAGACAGTGAAAAGATCAGTGTTGGACAGGAGTTAGGAGAGGGAAGGATGAATAGGCAGAGCACAGAGGATTTTTAGGACAGTGAAAGTACTCTGTATGATACTATAATGATGGGTATATGTGATTATAAATTTGCCCAAGCCCATATAGGTGTACAACACCAAGAGTAAACTCTATTATAGATTATGGACTCTGGGTGATAGTGATGTCAATGTAAGCACATCATTTACAAAAAATGTACCACTCTGCTGGGCAGATATTGATAATAGGGGAGGCTGTGCATGTGCTGGGGCAAGAACTCTATGGGAAATACCTAAACTTTCTGCTCAAATTTTGCTGTGACCCTGAAAGTGCTGCAAAAAATAAAGTCTATTAAAAAGTACAGAGAAGAAGATTCAAGATGTGCAGGACTTGAAGCAGGAAAATTTTAAGGATTTGAAATAGAAGGTATGGGTTTCTTGTCATTCTAAGACAGTCTTATCCATCTAAGATATTTCTCAAGATAAATATGAGCTGTGAATGAGTCTTAAACTAAAAATACATAAATAAAACCAAACTCTAAGGCCTTAAGTGCTCACGTAAAAGAATTATACTAAAATGCTCTCTAAACAACCATACAAATTTATTCCATAGTACCCATTAGCTAATAGTTTTAAATTATATATGTTTTATATACACACACACGTGCACGCATATATATATATATATATATATATATATATATATATATATAAAACAAGTAGTGTCTCTAAAACTTCCTATAACTTTAGCTCAAAAATTAGAGACAATGTAAATTAACATCTGTTCCAGTTTCTAATACTACATAACAAATTAACCCAAAACTTAGTGACTTAAAAACAATAATAATAAGCCCTGGGTTCTATGGATCTAAAGCACAGGCAGGAGGTGATTTGTCCCTATTATATCTCAAGTAGGAAAATTTGAAACTGGGGCTCATTTGTCAGCTGGGGGCTGGAATCAGCCAAATCCTACTTCACTCACATATGTGGTGCCTGGGAGGAAATAACTCAAAGACTAGGACTGCTGACTGGAGTTCCTATATGTGACCCCTCCATGTGGCTTTGCTTCCTCCCAGAATGTTGACTTCAAGGTAGTCAGACTTCTTATATGGAATCTTTGGACTCCAAACACAAATATTCCAGAGAATAAAGTAAAAGCTACATCACCTTTGAGGACTTGACCTCTGAACTCATGCACTGTTGTTTCTGCTATATTCTGTTGGCCATAAACAGTTTGGAAGCCCACTTAAATTTGAAAGAGTATATAGATGCCACCTACAAATTTAAGGAAGTGTGAAAGAATGTGTAGCAATTCTTCTTCATTTCTATAACATCTAAAGCACTACTATAATCATGAAAATAGTAGCCTCTACTTCCAGATGTGCTGGTTAAGTCTACTCCTTCTCAGGAAATTATTATTTCTCCTGAAGCATTCTCAACCTCATTTTTCTGTCATCTTTGTATATTCTCTATCTTGATTGGCCATAATGCCTCTTGTAATTTCTACTACATTCTCACCTAGGGACCTAAATAGATTACTTCGATCACTATCCCATCATGTTAGAAATTACTTCTCAGCATTCCATTAATACATATTAATGTAATGATATTTAATTAATACCTTAGTTATAATTAATAAATAATATTTAAATAACGCTTTAATAATTCTATTAAATTCCTAAGTTTCCCAGCTGACCTTCTAATTTCCCCCATCTATATTCTAATGGACTTGATAAGACTTGCATGCTAAGACTGAACTCTCAGCTCTCCTTTCCTTCTCTCATGTTCCCATTCATTCTCAGAGCACCAACTACCTCTTCCATGTCACAAGTCTCTCTACTTCTCATAAAATGCTTCATAGCAGTTAATGCTTATATATATATATATATGTATGTAATAAGAAAAGAGAATAAATCTTTTCCCCATCAAAATACTTGTATTTTAGCAGTATCCTAAATTTGCCCAGCAAAGCACTGCAGTAATTCAAAATACCTCTTATATGTGGGAAAATATAAAACATCATTCCCAGTTTCATAAAGTTGAAAACTTAAAATTCTAGAAGAAAAGTACGATTTCTCTTCTAGTATTCCGTTAATTACTGTAATAGGACAAATGAAGCTGTGAGCTTGAGCCAAGAAGTCTATACCACTGTTGCTCAAATTTTCTGTGGTTGAAGAGCCATGTTTTAAAATTTACAGTTCATGCTGCAGACCAGAATTCTTACAAAATAACAGTAAAGTGAATTAACAGAAAAATAATCATGCCCTTGGATTTCAAAGTAATGTCAAATTGCTGTTAAAGTTTCTAAATAATTGCTCTCAATTTCGTCCCCATCTAGTCATGGACTTGTAATAAAGAGTTCACCTACCAGTGTGGATCCTCACATCACGCTTTGAAGAGCAGCGTTCTCCACAGTCCTGCTCTAAGGACTTCTCTAACTGTTGAGCATTCCTTAGCAAGTAGGTCTTAACACCTGGTTTCCAGGCTTCCACACCCTAGTTTTATTAGAAAATAACCATTTTAAAAATGATGGATTTGCAGTCAATTAAGCCGACTGTGCCCTTTTCCCCATGGGGGCCCGGTGCGCAATGGCTGCAAACAGCAGCCTCCTCGGTAGTGCATGCAGCCTGTTGCCTGTATGGGTTGCCCTAAGGGACCTTGGAGACTGCCCTTTCCAGTGGACATTAAAGACTGGCATGCTGTCCCCAATCCAGGCTCCAGACAAGTATGTGCAGTGCCTTTAGAAAGCCCCAGAGCAAAGTGGCCAGGGTCCACATTGGTCAAGTCATAATGTCCATCTGCACCAAGCTGCAGAACAAGGAGCATGTGATTGAGGCCCTCTGCAGGGCCAAGTTCAAGTTCCCTGGTCACCAGAAGATCCACATCTCCAAGAAGTGGGGATTTACTAAGTTTAATGCCCATAGATTTGAAAACATGGTGGCAGGAAAGTGGCTCATCCCAGATGGCTGTGGGATCAAACACATCCCTAGTCATGGCCCCTGGAAACATGGCGGGCCCTGCACTCGCGAGAGCCTTGGCGCTGTCCCCTCCTTACTCATGCCCACCGATAAATCCTACTCTCTTGTCAAAAAAAAAAAAATGAAGGAAATAATTCACCAAGATTAAAGAAATAGCTATCCCACATTCCAAGTTTTAAATATAAACTGAGAAGTCAATATATCAGAGGAGAAAGTAAATTAAATAATGAAGAATAATAGAAAAAAAACAGATTTTAAATTATCACAACATTGAAAGTGAATGAAAATCGACTTATAGGACAAGCAATAATAAGAACAAACTGACAAAATAATAATATTGAACATGATGGATTTTCTTCCTTTTAATTTTACAAAATATCTACTCTGGGGAACATACTTTTACTGATTAATGTCATTTAACAATTTTGAGCTCATAGGTTTGGGTTTTAAAGCCTGATGAAAGCTAAATACAAATTCAAACATATAATATTTCACATTTAATTTCATGGGCTTTTAAAAATTCATAGATCACTGATTAAGAATCCCTGATAAAGTTACAAGTAAAATATTTTTATAAGTTCAAAAATGTTGTAACTTTCAAATTGTGAATTGCTACTTTGTTTTTAGTGGAATGGAATTTAGATTTTAAAATACTAGAAAAACTAATGTGCAAATCTTCGGGAAAGTGAACCTATAATAGTTTACTAACTCTTCACATGGTCATTTTTTTATATAAAGCTATTATATAATATATTCCCTGTGTTGTACAAGGATAAGATCCTTGTATCTTATCTATTTTATACATAGTGACTGTACCACTTAATCCCCCTCACCCATTTTGCCCCTTTTCCTCTTCCCTCTGACAACCAACAGTCTGTTCTCTGAATCTGTGAGTCTGTTTATGTTTTATTATATTTTTTCATTTGTTTTATTTTTTAGACTCCACATATAAGTGAAAACATACAGTATTCCCCCTATGAGGTACTCTGGAGTTCTCAAGAGTATGCATGCACGTGTTTCTGATGAGAAGCTTCCTAGTTTTTTACTTCAGTATCTCCTTTGAGAGAATGAGATGCTCATAGAGTGGCAAAAAAAAAAAAAAAAAAAAAAGTGAAATTTAGTCTCTAGAACATGGACTGTTAACATGAAACCCTTTTATTGATTCCCATTCAGGACAAAAATAGATACTTAGATAATACTTCCTTCAGAAGTGCCTTTTAAGTTTTCTGATGTTAAAGTATCACTAAGTAATATTTACAGAAATGAGGAAAATGGGATACCTGAATGCTCTTTGGCTTTGATTTATGAAACTCAAGGATCTAGAGCTTTAAATATATTTCTGTTCTTCCATAGAAAATCTACCCACAAAATGTTGTTTACAAAATCAGAAAAGAAACAAAGCTACTTCAGGCATATATAATAGTTGGCATGTATTATGTGTTTACTACAGGCCAGGTATTGTGCTAAACCTTATGAATTAGGGAAATCATTATCATCGTTTTATACATGAGGAACCTGATGATTAGACAGGTTAGCTAATCTGACCAAGATATTAAAGATAGTAAGAATTAGAGCTGGGATTCAAATTCAAGACAACGTGATTCCAAAGGCCTGAATTATGCCAGCTCCAACCCATCACCACCACCACAACCACCACCTCTGACATCACTGCCACCATCACCACAGCCATCACCATGACCACCAGCACCCCATCTTTTGCCTCAACTGATGTTTCTGAAGAAGTCAGGTTCCAGAGCAAAATGAGGTGGTGGTAGTTGTGTGTGGTAAGGACATGAAGTTAATATTAAAAATATACACCTGAGACAGAATCTTCCATAGTAGAAACCAAAAGTACATTACTTTACCACACTCTCCAGGCAATTCTTACACAAAGTAAAATGAAAGGACCACTGTAATATGCAATAGTGCTTCAATTTATATGGAAGTATTTCAATTATTAAAATATTTCAAGAAACATTTTTAAGGCTACAAAAATATAAATAGAAAGGTAAATGGGACAATATTTTAAGTATAGATGCAGTTGCTTACTCTTTTGTGTTTTGTGGCCTTTGAAACAGTATGACCTAATGCAATTAGCAAGCAAGTATACAGTAAGAATTTAGTATAAAACACAATAGGTTTATTAGGAATAAATGACTCCTCAAGCACTAATCTGTTTCCAAAATTTAAGACAAAGAAAGCAATGCAATATAGATTAACTTTCAAAATTTTGTATTTGCACTTGCATTTAAGGCATGTTAATGAGAGAGCCTTATTAGGTAAAATGGTATCACACTTTGCAATGGCACAGAAAAACTTAGATTAATAGATTTTTTTCAAACTTTCCATTCCTCACATTTATTTGCATCATATAACTACATGGCAAACCAAGCATAACATGGGCATTTTGACGCTATCATACTTTATACAAGGAGATTTCAAGTAAAGAAAATTTGGAAAATGATGACAGGTGTCTATGTTTCACCATCCTCTCATTACTCTCCATAGGTCTCCAGACTAGCCATTTGAAACTAATTCATTAATTACTTAATGAATTGTGCACATATGTTCAAAGAATACCATGGCAAGATTGTTCTCTGTAGCATTTTTATGCAAAGCGGAAAAAAATAAACACAACCTATTTGTCCTCACTAAAAGAATGAAAAACAGTTAATTATTCATATAACAGAATATTATCAACAACTATAAGTAATAAACAAAATCTACATGTTTTGACATGGATATATCTCAAAATATTAAGTCAAAAGATCCAGCTTCAAAAGTCTACATGTAGTATGAGTCAATTTATGTAAAAAATTAAGAATAAGGAAAAGGGTATCAGGAGGAAAAAGTGGGTAAGGCATTCAAGGCAGCAGTCCTAATCAAAGTAAAGGAAGAAATACACAGAGTATTTATATGCCATATTCTGGGAATAGGCCGCAGTCCTCCATATGAAATTGTCAGGAAAAGATGCTAGAGAGATAGACAGTGGCCAGACTGTGAAACATTCTGATGGCTGTGCTAATGAATTTGGACTTTACTATACTGGAAATGGAGAGCCAGAAAAATTATTTAATAGGAGGGTGAAATGAGCAGATCTATGCCTTAGGAAGATAACTGTGACTATCAGATGGAGAGGTCGGTAACAGAATTAGAAGCCTGTTAAAATAATCCAGGTAAAAGACAATAACTGACTCTGAGGACAGTTTGCATTATCAGCAGGTATTTCAGGAGCAGATCTCAGTAGAAGACTAGGAACATATACCCAACCCCCATAAGAAAAGGGGGATTATAAAAAGTTAGATTAAGTGGTATAAAAATGAGAATAAAGTTATGATACCTGAGAAGAAAATAGGATAAGACAGAACTCTGGCAAACATCTGTAGACATTAAAGCAGCAGGCAAAGAAGGAAACATCATGGAAGACAGAAAGCATGATCAAAGAGGTGAAAGAAAACAAGGAGGAAGTATTGTTTCAGAAACAAAAGGAAGAAAATGTGTATTTAGCAAATAAAGAAGAGAGTAGATAAATGTATTTTAAGGATCTTTCCAGGCATTTTGATGGCTATCTAATGGATTTTTAGTTAAGAAAATACTTCACAAACTCTGACCTAACTAGTCAACAAAAATATATATATTCTCATGTACACTGGTTCATGAACACTTAAAGGTCACCAGGATACATACGTTATGGTCTCATGTATAGTGCATTCAAAGTTAGGTATAGGTCTGAAGGAGGTGACTAATAATGCTTCAATTAAAGACATAATCTTGTAAAATCAGATATGGGAGTAGAGTTTGAAGAACAGCAAGGAAATCAGAAATATACTGATAGAATGTAGTTTTGACTTGTATCATCATGGATGCTCTATTTAATTGTCATTGTAATTTTTCCTTTGGAAGCTTGTCATTATAATGCTAATAAGGTTATACATATTAAAATAGTTACAGTAAAGCAACTTTACATGTGAGTAGCCAAATTTAACATACAAAAATTCAATTTATTCCCAACTTGTGGAAGCCTTCTCATTATAGATAACTGCTATAAAAAAGTATACTTTTTATTACCACTATATTACTAAAAACTTAAAGGGAAATAGATATCCTTTATAACATTAAAAAAAAAAACCCTATCCAAGAAAACAAACTTCATTAAATTGTTGATAACATTTTTGATGAGTAATAAAGTTCTGATCTTAAGAATTAATTTTAAAAAATTTAACATGTTTTTATTATAATGTTACATACATTTCACCCCTGTGGTTTCTTACAGTAATTTTCTCAAAAAAATCCCATATGGACAATATTAATTAATGGATAAGTAATTATAAAATAAGCCTAAATATAGAATTAAAGTAAAACAAATTTTCCAGCAGTTCCTGAAAGATTCAATAATTTTCAAACAATTATTAAAAAGGAATCAAAGTGTTCAGTCACGATTTGCTCATTCAGTTATTTTGCTCAAGTATTTAAATAATTGTTCAGATGATCGTTGTGGTCCAAAGGCGGGTTGGAAAAGAATTTCCAGACACAAGGCAGAATGCAAAGATAGAGTTTCTTAGAGGGAAGGGTCGCTGCCAGAACAGCAGGCAGACTTCCTAGTAGTCTGAGAGAGTCGAGCCAGAACATGTGCTATTGATCAGCTTTTATAGCCAGAAAACAAAGGAATGGTCTGAGGTAAAAATTTCGTTTACTGATTGGTTGAGGCACATGGACCTTCCTTCTATAGGGTGGGAATGGGACAGGGCAGATGCCTTTCCTTATTTGGGACAGGTTTCCTCGCCCAGGTGGGCTCAGGAATTTCATAACCATGGCAACATGGTGGTGAGGGCGATTAAGAGTCTGGTAGGGGGTGTAAAAAAAAAAAAATGTAATGCTGAAAGTTTTTCAGGCAGCATTGTCTTTTGTCCTTGAAGCACCATTGTCCTTCGAGCACCACACTGATCTATATAATGTAGTATTTCTTGAAACAGAACTTTGAAACTCAATCTAAATAGTGCAACTAGAGAAAGAATATAAGTAAAACAATGAGCTGTAGACTACAAAGCATTCTTCTGCAGCAGATTGAGAGCCCACATGATGCTCTTTTCTCTTACTCTGATAAATTTATTCTTGAGCTTGCCTATTATTACATGAGAAACTACTGCTGAGAACTGCAGTCAATACAGCAATGAAACTTTAATATCATCTTCCCTTGTTACAAGTGGTGTGATTTTCTGTCATTACCAAGATAGCTCTGACTGAGATATGAAGGCAGATGCACTGACACATTAAATAACCATATACTATTTAAGGGACACAGGAGTAGTTTCAAAGGAGGGGACAGAAGCCTCACAACAGGTCCCACATCACGTCATCAATTACAGACCTGTCACACTAATGACTAATGAAATGCAGGCTGCAGTGACAATGAGAACATTCATCTTGCTCTTCTCTGGAAAAGGTGCACCTGTATCCCACTGCACTCTGTCTTCTGCTACCTCCCACCTCCCTGATTTTTGTTCTCCATGACAGGGAATGTGATCCTAAGAGTGCGATCTATCTATCATCCTTTCTTCCTGAAAGGCACCTTGACTGTGGTTAATGACTGTAATAAGACCAAACAATAGATAACATACCCCGAGTTCTTATATTCAGCCTCTCTGAAAATGGGCTCAATTGAGACAAAAATAAGGATCGAAGGATTGCACTAGGAAGGCAAGTATTTTATAACAGCTCACTTAATTTGCTCCTCTAGTTCACATCATATTCAGATAAGAAGTGTAACCAAACAGTAATGGGACTGAATTTCTTGTGTGGATCATACAAAGACAGCAATAGATGGTAAGTATACATTCTACATACTTATAAACTTAGATACACAAGCCTTGGAGATATTTATCAATAACAATTTTATTTTGAACTGCATGTTACCAGCACACCCCAACATGAAAGCAAGAATGTTTTTAAACAAAAAAAATGAGAGATATTTTTATAACATTAAAAAAGATAAACTCTATCCAGCAGCTATTGCCACTGCTGGTACTACTACTGTAAAGCAGCTCTTTGCAGAAAACCACCCTCAGCAGGAGATCCCTTTTGTCTTGGCCCAAGAACATCTTTCAAATCTTTTGATCACACAGTACCTTGCTTAACCTGTTGATTCTTTGCATAGATCAAAGAAATAGAAATGAAGGATAAGTATTTAACGGACGACTAGATCTTTTCCCCAGCTTCCCTTTCAGTAATCTCGTGAACAGACTGTGTGAACAAGATAGCATCTAAAGAAGGATCACAGGGAGTCAACAAATCTGCACGCAATGGGACATCATGAGGAATCGGATTCCCTACCTCAGGGATTAATTGAGATTATTTCCCCTTAGCCCTTGCTAAACTTTCATGGCCGAGAAAAATCTTTAGAGCTGGTTTTGGGACAAGAAGCCACCTTCTGCCCAGATTGCTGGCATTCTGATTAAAGCAATTTTTCCATTCCTACTAGCACTTGCCTCTCAAGTATTGATTTTTGGGCAGCGAGCACCCAGACCTGAGTTGGGTAATGCCACTACTACTACTACTACTACTACTACTACTACTACTACTACTATCATCATTGTTACTCCTTCTGTTGCTGCTGTTGCTGCTATAGCTACATACCAGGCACTGTAAGGCACTTTCAAGATATACAGAGTCAAAGGAAGGGAATTTTAGGGGTGGAACTCAGGAGAACATAGCTGGGTTTATCTGAAAGAGGTCAGTATGCATTTGAACTGCCTGGAGCAAGAAGAGTTACCTTTTCTAGTTATAGGAAGTTATGTGATAATGGTGTGTGTAAGACACTAGAAGACTATAAAATTCATGTTAAAATCCATTGGTGGGGGTGAGAGACGCATCTTGTTACTGGGTTCTCTATAACGGTGTTTAAATCCAGGAAATCAACATCTTTTTTAACTTTCCCAGTTACCTCTACATTTGCAGCAGTTTCTGAACCTGAACCCAAGCCAAAATCTGTACTGTGTACAATACATCTTAATGTGTGAAAAAAACTTGTACGTGTGATGCTTTTCAGAAATGAGTGAATTAGAGTCACTAGGTTTATTTTAAGCAAGCCTGTAGGGGAAAAAAACCCCTGATGCATTCTATCTAACAAGCAAACTGAAGCCACTTATATAGGAAAGTTATAGGAAAAGATAGCAGCTCTTTCATAGTTGATATTACAAGTATGGTAGGTAAATTCAGCTTCCAGTGAACAAATGAATTTACAATTTTAAATGAAAAGGCAGGTATTTCACACAAACATTTTAACATGTAGTCTTCTATAATGAATATTTAATAATTTCACAGTCACAAGTCAACAGCCCTTGGGACTTTAAAAATAAATGATTCAATATTACAGGAAAGATCTTTGGCCTTTGTAGCCAATAGATTTAAAGAAAAATTCAAATTTATGATAATTAGATAAAAATAAACAT
The DNA here is from genome assembly GCF_059928025.1 of Delphinapterus leucas. Taxonomy (NCBI): domain Eukaryota; kingdom Metazoa; phylum Chordata; class Mammalia; order Artiodactyla; family Monodontidae; genus Delphinapterus; species Delphinapterus leucas. The sequence continues at coordinate 121,098,115 of NC_143133.1, read as the reverse complement.
ATATTTAACTTAAATATTTTGGTAACTGATACATAAATATTCACTAATCTTTTTTTTTTTTTTTTTTTCTGTCTAAACAGATGTAATGACTTGCTCAGGGCTTGTCTTAAAGCACCTAGACTCTCCCATTCTTTCAAGAGTCTTCATTAAACTGTCAGCTGATGCTTGTAGCCTCTGGCTTCAGCTATATTTTCTACCAGGATTAAATTAAAGAATATGAAGCTTTATATTGTTTTACTTTCCATGTTGGCAGGGTCCCATAACTAAGTATGAAAAGAATTAAAGTGCAGAAACAGACGTGATTTTTCTATCACATTCTATCTCTTTACTATAGTGTATAAAACATTTCTGGTATTTTGTAATATATATAAACACATATTTTAAGTGTATATTTTTGTAATCAGTTTATATCATCTGAATGAACTTTCTCATTTTGTGTTTTAAATTTAAATTTGCTTGAAAGGGTGATTTAGTTCATCATAAATTAAGAATGTCAAGTAGTTGATCACAAATGTACTCAAAATGTCCTTCAGGATATCTAACACTGACCCAAAGGGTTTACCACAATTTATGCATATTATAATATACTCTGATTAAATCCTTCAAGTCTAGTCTCTAATAGATATTTATCTCTGAAGTTTCTATCAATAGACTTAAACACTCACTAGTGATCTCGCCCTTCTCTGATCTTCTCTAATGCTTATCATTCATACCAGTTTTTAAATGTTAACCAGTCTTTTCTAGGACAGGTTCTGTCCCTCTAACCAGACTGGAAGTTCTCTGAGGGCAAGAGTGCCTTACTTTTTCATATCCCCATTTGTAGATAGTAATAGGTCATTCATGTAACAAAGGTTCATGAATTTTTTTTACACATTGATGATAATGAAAAACGAGAAGTGGAGAAAGAGAAGAAAGGAAAGGGCAGAAGCATAAATTTAGGAACTGTATTATTATAAGGATATTGAAAAGTAAAAGTGCAATTCGTAAAATTCAGAACATAGGAAAGTAAGACTCTAGTTGATTATTTGGGGAAGCTGATAAAATATAGCAGCAAATCGGTCAAAATAGCTCAAACTGCTAAAGCAATAGTCCTAGTTTACTTGGCTGTGTTTATTTCACATATAATTTTCTGGACCCCAGACTGAGTTTTTCACAATCAAAACAGAATAGCATAATGAAAGGGATGGTACTGAATACTCTGCAATCAATCCTTTAAACAGGTCCTGAGCTGCAGAATGAGTGAACACTCAACTTTCCCCAACTTCAAATGGTCAATTCTGTCCTTTTTAACACAGTCTGCCTTAAACAGCAAAGCACTGTATTACTATTGATGTCATTATTGCCAGTTTTAAAAAGATTAACCAAAGCAGTTATTTATTCATTCTCATATGTGAAACATTTATTAACAATACATTTCCAATAATTTTTATCTAAACCTTGAAATTCAAATGTTACATAAAACAAAATTCTCGAAATAATAGTGATGATAATACATTCAGTGGAAACAGGGTACATTAGATTAGAGTAAAGAAATCTTTAGTTTTACCCTCAGTACTGCCACTAACTAACCACTATGACCTGATTTCCTTTTCACATATGAACCTGGTATGATACACAAATATTTTAATTCTAATATAATATAGGGAGCAGAGGAAGGAAGGAGGGTAAAGGGAGGGAATGGGAGATACAATGCACTAGATTAAAAGGCAGTAAAACTTTAGTCCTGGTTTCAGCATTGCCACTAACTCATTAATGTGACCTTGCCAAGTCACTTAAACTTTCCAGACCATAGTGCCTCAACATAAAATGATGGGATTGGAGGATGTATTCTCAAAGGTTTCGACAAATTTTAAAATTCTATGCCTTGCTAAATTAATCAAAGTTAAATCATTAGCTGTACTGCCACAAGATTCTTACATCCTAAGGCAAATGACTTGTTTCCCTTATAACCAGAACAGACAAAAACCTGCATTTAAAAATTTTCTCATATCTAAGTAGTTTCATCAGAAGACAAGAATAAGCAGTGCTACTCTGAATAAAGAGAATTACTCATATGAACAACTTTCTGAACTAGACAGCTATTTTGATTTCAATCTTTAACAAACTTAGATTGGTAGTTTTCCATGATTTCTTTCTTCAAAATTAAAAGTATGAGGCAAAAATTTTTTTCTTGAAAGTCAATTACTGAAGCATTTTAATAAATATGAATACTGACCTAAAGCAATACTCCTAATGGATAGTTACTGTCAGTTCATAAACCATCAAAGGCTCTTTGCAAGCGAAGATTGTTACCTACCCAGTAAAAATGCTTTAAAGGAACTCTAAAATGGTTTGATGTATTGAAAAGTTGAGCAGTATGACATGGCATTTACTGTTTTTTAATAACTTTTAATAACATTTTCTTAGCGGATGATGCAGAACCAATCATAGCTATTATAACAATTTAATCATGAAAAAAATGATGACTAAGTTGTAATATAGCCTGACCAACTGTCTACAGTTTACAAAGCAAGATTTAATAGTTGTTTTTTTTTTTTAAACACTTTTGAGGGCATAGCTATATTCTTCAAAAGATAGTGTGGTGGAGACTGCTAATTGGTTTTAAGATCCTAATTTTTAGCTGGGCCCCTCATGGCTGAATATAGCCATGTATCTATAAGCACTGGCTTAATAAAGAGAATTGTTATCTGATTACAAAAGCAACTTTCTATAGCAAATTTGGGGGGTATATCCTTCAGAAGAAGAGGGGATACCCTTTCCTCTCCACCCTCACCCCTGCGATCTGGTACATGGAAATGTATGTGATGTCTGGAATAGCCCTCTTGAACTACGGGGGGTAAGGACCACGTGACCAGGATTGCTAAATGCTAAGCTGGTTGAAGCCCATGTTCCTGGTGACTTCATGGGCCCTCTGTAAGAGCCCTAGACTGCCTATCTCTTTTACATGAGAGAGGGAGAAATTTCTGTATCTATTTTGAGTTTTCTTTTATAGGCAGCTGAACCTACTCTTAATCAACAAAGGCATTTCTAAGATTAGGAGGTTGTTTTAGTTCTCATTAAAATTGTACATAAAAAATAATACCTTAAAGAATCATGAAAAATCAATATATACACCATTAGATAATGCTCTTAGGGAAAAAACTATATAACTTAAAAAAAATTTTTGTAGATGTTATGATTTATGTGTGAATATGCTGGGAGAAAAAAATCTTAAGTGGAAGTGCTAGATATTGAAGGAAGCGTATGCCTCAATAAAAATATCCAAAGTTCATTTTAATCCTACATATTTAGCACATAATTTAGAAATAATACTTAGAGTGAATTTTTTTTCAGTTTTCTAATTGGAACCACTATGAAAATACACCAGCAATGAACATATAGAACTAATTAATAACTGTACACTAAATTAAAGATTATGTAATAGGACTCCCAAAACTAAAACTGTTTGATGAATGATTTTGTTTTTCCATCTTCTCCCTCTGTTGCTGGGGACTGAAACTTAAATTCTTTGTTACTGTGCATTCTTTGTTACTGATTAATGTGCGCAGGCATTCTCACTGTTTCTGCTTGTTCCTCTTGTCTTAACCACAGAAACCCAAGGCCATGAAATCACAAAGCAAGAATTATCAGAAGAAGGAACATTCTAACTGGGACCAGAGGGCTGAAAAAACCAGAGGACCGAAACAGTCAGAGACAATGTCATGGAAAGAACTACCCTCAACAAAACAATCAACTATATGTGACAGTGGTCACACTGAAACCCCAAAACTTTTCTTTAAATATCCCTGCTTTCTCTTAGAAGGCAGGACGGTAGTGCTTAAGACGTTAGTCAGCTACCCTCCTCATTTTCTGACAAATCAATAAAATTTCTCTTTCCTTTATTCTCAAACCCTTGCCCTTGTTATTCTCATTCAGCATCGAGGACACGGACCAAATTTTCAGTAACAATTTCTCTGCTAACATATAGAAAAGAAACTAAAGAAAGATCCACTTAAGAGGAATAAAATCAACACACATTTTGAAATAATTTATATGCAAATACAATAGAATTCAAATTAAGTATTTACTAATAGATTAGATTATACATATAAAAATTTATTTTAAAAATGGTGCTTATTAATGATAAAAAATTAAAACCCAAGTACAATATAAATAATGTAATCAGCACTTACTATGGACCAGCCAGCATACCTACATTTTTTGTAACACTTAAAATGTCCTATCAAATAGATTCTATTAACAGTCCCATTTTAAAATATGGGGAATCTGGTGCTCACTTCTCAAATTCTCTGGATACGAGTGAAGTGGGAGAGAGTGGAAAAGCTAGTGGAGTGCCTATGTCTGTCTTATCAAAAAAGGTTAACTCTTAATGATTAGACTATGCTACCTATAAGGGCCTCAATAATAACAAAACTCAATATATATATAGTTTTCCCCACCTCCAAGATCATCTTGCACTTGGCTAATACATAGATAGTAACTATAATCACAACTATATAGAAATGTGCCTTTAATGAATTTAAATTGAATTGAAACCACAAAAAGTTTCAGTTATTTTAAGAGATTCTAAAAATCTATGATTTGTGATTTTCCTCAAGCATATATTGCATTACCCATTGTTAAGACATTGGTATCTGCATTTCAATTCAAACTGGTTATTTTCTACTTGCCTCTCATATGCAGTAACACAGTAACTATTACAACTGTATTTCCTGAACAAATATAAACCCAAAGAGAAGCCCATTAGTGTAGATGGAAGTAAAAAGTGAAAGGTCTAAGAAAATGATCATTTTTAACTAGAAAATATAAGATTTAGATAATGTGGAGAATGTTGAATTGAGCAGGGGTTCTGACCTCTGATGTGAATAGGCTCATTTTATATTCTACATAGAAACAAAAAAAGGAAATTTATTAAAATGTTTCAGGATATGTTCTAGCCAGTGCAAAAACATAACATTTATGGGAGAAATTAGATGTTATGGTAGGGATCAGTGAAGCTTGATTTTATACCATTTTAGGTGCCCAGAATATAGTAAATTTTGTTTTCTTAAACTTTAAGTGTGACTGATATCACTAGGTTCTTAAGATATTCATTAACTGGTATTCTAAGTTTATGATTTAATTTTTAAAGTCACTATTTTTATGGAATATGATAGCACACATCTCTTAACTAAGTTTCTAGTGAATTGGAACTGACTGAGCAATTCAGCAATTTACAAAAGGCATGACTTAAAAAAAAAATCAAATCAAAATCAGAAGCCAGATCTTTACTAGTTATCATCTTCATATTAAAAACTCAACCTATGACTCAGCCATAAAAAGAAACGAAATTGAGCTATTTGTAATGAGGTGGATAGACCTAAAGTCTGTCATACTGAGTGAAGTAAGACAGAAAGAGAAAGACAAATACCGTAGGCTAACACATATATATGGAATTTAAGAAAAAAAAATGTCATGAAGAACCTAGGGGTAAGATAGGAATAAAGACACAGACCTACTAGAGAATGGACTTGAGGATATGGGGAGGGGGAATGGTAAGCTGTGACAAAGCGAGAGAGAGGCATGGACATATATACACTACCAAACGTAAGGTAGATAGCTAGTGGGAAGCAGCTGCATAGCACAGGGATATCAGCTCGGTGGTTTGTGACCACCTGGAGGGGTGGGAGGGAGGGAGACGCAAGAGGGAAGAGATATGGGAACATAGGTATATGTATAACTGATTCACTTTGTTATAAAGCAGAAACTAACACACCATTGTAAAGGAATTATACCCCAATAAAGATGTTAAAAACAAACAAACAAAAAAACCTCAACCTATGCGTTGAAACAGCCTTATATGAAAATTAATCAAAAGAGATTTCTAGGTGTGACAGTTACTCTAATATTGTTTAATGTATTTGTTCTGTTTACACCCCTGTTTAATATCTTCTGTGATATAACAATAGAATCAGAGTGACCTGCAGCACCATTACCAATTTAGCATTTGTAGACAGTGTTGGTTGTACTGATAACATCAATGTTCTCACTTAAATTTAGCAACAACTGAATTAAGAACCATTTGAGTAAAATGCTATTTTTCTAAATGACCACTAATAATAAAACACGTGTTCATAACAGTGTTACAGAAAACATTCAGGATCAAATTCCCAATATCTTTATAATGTAGATATTTGTCTACTTTACTGATTTTCTCCTACTGGTTATTGTTAAATGCAGAAAGTTCATTTTACCACATTTCACAAATTATAGTAAGCTCTCTACCAGGCATTCAAAAGAGCTGTAACTTCAAAAAATACATCATTTTATAAAAGAATGTGGCCAAGAGAGTCAAGATTACAACCTCAAAAACTGAATGATTAATCTATATTTATCATCATCATCATAAACTGACAGATGGAAAATATCTTGAGCATCTTTTATTCATGAAGAAACATTAAATCATATTTAGCTTTTCTGTTTTTAAAATCTGAGTTGAATAAATTGAGCATTGGTACTATTCCTACTATCACTTAACTATTGATGTTCTGATAATATTTGTAGGTACTCTTTTATGCTGTGAAAGCTTAGAATGTTCTATAAGATGCTCCTCTATCATTGTTGAGATTATACCTAACTTTCTGTTACTTTCAGTTTCCACCGAAATTTAAATTTCTAATGCAAACTGCCATAAAACCTAAAAATAATTACAAAAATTACATCATAAAGATAACCATGTAATGTTTCCAGCTTGCCATAATTACTAAATATTACTAAATTAATACTCCAATACAAATACACTTTGCATAAACACACAGAAAAATTCACAAATAATATTCTCAATTTTTGAACTAAATTTTCCTCCTTTACTTTCTCACTTTTAATAGGGACAGGGTTTTTAATAGTAATAACTAACATTTACTAGCTGGTCAGCACAATTCTAAGTACTTTAAGCATATTAACTCAGTGAACTAAGTTAGCAGAATTTAGTTAGTAACTAAGTCAGTGAATCCTCACAATAAACACAAATAAAGTATTATTATTTTCTACATCATCATTATCAGGTGGGGAAACAGAGACACAGAAAATTTAAATAGCTTGCCTAAAGGCATACAGGTTTACTTAGTGAAATTTAAATTTGAATAGGGGGATCATAGTTTGAGTTTTCAGTGCTAACCACTATTCTACTATGCCTCTTAACTTTACAATAAGCAAATAAAAACTCAGTTATAAAAAGAGGCAACTGACAGTGAGCCACAGTAGTGGGGACCATGAAAACTGGAGAAAATATGATTCACTGAAAGCGGCAGCTGCTAAGTAGCTCCAGCCAACTGTAGCCAGTAGAAATGTATTGGGTTGGGATTTTATTTTACTCACTTACAAACTAATTAGTTAGCCAGTTACTATTTCATGATGCTGGCAAGAACAATGAGATTCCTGGGTCAGAGACAAAGAACTTTGTAACTCAAGGCATGGCAAACAGCCCTATCATCAGCATATTTCTGTCAGTTCCCTTTCCTTGTCATGTGATGGGTCCTGGCCCAGACAAACACGAGCGGTTTCAAAATGATGCACGCATACAAAAGGAAGCTATTCTATCATTAAAGAGCCTTATTCTATATTCCCATAATTACACAGATTAAGTGACATTTTCCAGAGTTGTGACTTATAAATCAATAAATTTCAGACTTATTTAGAATTAGCAGCCTTGACAGACCAGGTACATACTGCTATAAAAGCATTTCACAGGTAAGGACCCTGTCTGGTAAATACCACTAATGTGATTGCAAGGATGTCTGCTTTTAACATGTTTATAAGGAGATTTGACCAGAAGAAAAATCATATGATCACACTAACAGATGCAGAAAAAGCATTTGACAAAATGCAACAACTATTCATGATAAAAACTCACAGCAGACTAGGAATAAACAAGAAATTGCCAAACTTCATAAACATTTACAAAACTCCCTATAGCTAACATTGTACTTAATGGTGGGAAACTATATGCTTCTTTCTTGTGATCAGGAACAAGAGATGGATGTTCCTGCTCACCATTCTTATTCAATAGTGTACTGGAAGTGCTAGTTAATGCAATAAAAAAAAAGAAAACTAAGTAAAGGTATACTGATTGAAAAAGAAGAAACAAAATGGCCTTTTTTGGAACATAACTGTCTATGTAGAAAATCCCAAAGAATCAACTAATAGCAAGGGTACAAGATACAAAATTTATATACAAAAGTCAGTTGCTTACCTATACCCAAGGAATGAACTACTGGAATTAGAAATTAAAAACACAATGCTATTTGCATTAGCACTCAAAAATATGAAATACTTAGGTATAATTCTAACAAATATATACAAGAGCTATACAAGGAAAACTACAAAATTCTGATGAAAGAAATTAAAGCTGATATAAATAAATGGAGAAATAGTCCAAGTTAATTGATAGTAAGACAATATTATTAAGATGTCAATTCTTCCAGAAAGGGCTATAGATTCAACGCATTCCCATTCAAAATCCTGGAAATCTATTTTGTGGATATAGAAAAACTGATCCTAAGGTTTATATGGAAAAGCAAAAAGACCTATAATAACCTAGACAATACTGAAGAAGAACAAAGTTGGAGTACTAATACTACCAGACTTTAAGACTAACTATAATGCTAGTTATCAAGACAATGTGATATCGGCAAAAGAATAAATAGATCAATGGAACACAATAAATAGCCCAAAAATGCTCCCACGCAAATATAACCTAATGATCTTTGGCAAAGTAGCAAAGGTAATTCAGTGGAGAGAGGACACTCCTTTCAACAAATGATTCTGGAACAAATAGACATCCATATTCAAAACAATGTAATCTAGACAGAGAATTTATACCTTTTACAAAAACTAATTAAAAATGGAACATAGACATCAATGTAAAACATGAAACTATACAACCTCTAGAAGATAACATAGGAAAAAAATCTAGGCAAACTTGCATTTGGCAATGATTTTAGGTATAATACCAACAGCACAATCTATGAGAAAAAAATTGATAAGTTGGACTTCATTAGAAACTAAAAATGTCTACTCTGTGAAAGATACGGTTAGGAGGATGAAAAGACATGATAGACTCAGAGAAAATATTTGCAAAACTCATATCTAATAAAGAAAGGACTTGTATCCGAAACATACAAAGAAACTCAACAATTTAAAAAAACTACAAAATGGGCAAAAGATCTGAATAGACACCTCACCAGAGAAGAGATACAGATGGAAAATAAGCCTATGAAAAGATGCCCAAAATTATGTCATTAAGGAATTGCAAATTAAAACAACAATGGGATACCACTGCATACCTATTAGTATGGTTAAAATACAGAACACTGACAACACCAAATGCTGGTAAGAATGTGGAGCAACACACATTTATTCATTGCTGGTGGGAATGAAAAATGGTGAAGTCACTTTATAAGTCATCTTGACTTCTAAATATATTTACTACAAAGTAAATATATTCTTGTCTTATGATCCAGCAATCTCACGTCTATCTATCCAAATGAGCTGAAAACTTTCGTCCACACAAAGACCTATACACAAATGTTTATAGCAACTTGATTCATAGTTACCAAAAGAAATCAAAACATGTAACTAAGATGTGTTTCAGTGAGTGAATGGATAAACTATGGAACATCCATACAATGGAGATGGAATATTATTCAGCAATAAAAAGAAATGTGCTATCAAGCTACGAAAAGAAATGGAGGAATCTCACATGCATCTTATATGGTGAAAGAAGTCAGTCTGTAAAGCTACACACTGTGTGACTCAAACTATATGTCATTCTTGAAAAGACAAAACTATAAAGACAGTAAAAAGATCAATTACTGCCAGGGGCTCAAAGAGAGAAGGATGAATATGTGGAGCAGAGGGCAATTTTAAGGCAGTGAAAGTATTCTGTATGATACTGAATTTGTAAAAACCCACAGAATTGTACAACACAGAAAAATGAATACTGATGTAAACTGTGGACTTTAGTTAATGTATTAATATCGGTTCATCAGTTATAACAAATTTACACATATGTAAGATGTTAACAATGGCTGAAACTATGTATGTGCAGAGGGAGAGTATATGGGAACTCTCTGTACTTTCAGCACAATTTTTCTGTAAACCTAAACCTGCTCTAAAAAATATCTGTTTTTTTTAAAAAAAAAGGCAAGGAAAATGGTCTGGCTGATAGAGTGTATAACATACACAAGGAAGAATAGTACTAGGTCAAGCCATATGAAATTGCCAATATTTAACCTTTGTTAACCTATAAAATTTGTAATTTTATATGGTTCAGCCTGAATTGGAGATGAGGTCAGAGAGTGATGATTGTCTGGAAGAAAGAACAGAAGAAAAAGCATGTTATTTATTTTAGATAACAGCACTCAGTCCTTATAAGCACTCCTTACAAAATAAAAGTCCACTAAATGCTCTCATGTTTCAGGTAGAGTGTGTTGTCTGAAAACCATTAATACTGGGTTATTTAAAGTTTTCTTCTCCTTGTAAGATTCTCTGTTCCTTCTTTTTTTCCCCCCATTATCTTATCAAAGACTTTGGACTCAAATGTCATTGATTTTTGTTGTCCATTTATTTTGTTGCCCCACTCCTTAGCGCATTAAAGGTTGATTAGAAGTTCTCTGGGCATAGTTGGGGCTTGCCAACCTAATCTGGTGTCCAGGATGATGTGGCTCAGCCATTTCACTAGCAAAACTTTGAAGTCAGTACCTTTAAGTTGCTTTTGTTTTTGCTTTTTTGTTAGGATTGTTCTATTCCTCAGAGAAGACTCTTTTATTTTCCCACCTGGAAGTTAGAATCCTGGATGCCAACCTTCTAGAAATAAACTGGGAGAAGAAGGCTGGTAGTCTCAAGGTTCAGTGAATATTTACTCACTCCCCTCACCCTCTTTTCATGGTGCATGACTCCTCCCCTTTTAATTTTGATGTTAAATTCACTGGTTGGCAAATAATAGTTTTATTTCCTTGATGATTTTTAAATCATAATTTTAAATTATTTTTTAGTTAGCTGAGGATCTTTTTTACCCAATTAGATGAAATAAACCAGAGTGGTAAATGCATTGCACTTAGGTTTATAAATTGATATTTACTTTTTCTCTATAAAATTATTTTATAAAATGCCTAATTTCCCAAGTGGAAATTTTCATTTTCTCTCAAATTACATATTTAACATTTTAATATGGTTTCTAATTTAAGTCCAGAATAAAGGGAACAAATGAAAATATATGCATGAAATCTTAAGTTTACTGGTCTTTCCTTCCACCAGCCTGTGCAGAATGGGAGAGGGGTTTGGGGATGAGTCTACTTAAAAAATTAGCAGTGACAAGGTGAGAATTAAAAAGGAATCTTCTGATTATATTATAACATGTATATAACATGCAAAGAAAAAATTGATGTATTTTCTGAAATTACTTTGCACTAAACCACTATCTTTTTAATAATACACTTGTCTTTTTGATCTCTCAATTCAATTGTGAACACCTTAGAGGCTAATCTACTCATGTATCTTTCACAATATGTAGCTTAATTCTTTGCATGCTATAGATGCTCAATGAAAGAATAAAATTATAGAGCATATTAAATAATTAAATTAGGTAATTTTCTAATATTCCTTAAGTTCCAAATTTATAATCTAAAAGCAATCTTCATATGATATATACATAAACATTCAGTTGTCCAAGTTAGCAATCTAATACTTTTGGGTTTAATTTGTAACCTTTTTGCAAATACTAAAGAAGAATATGAGCAAATATTCATTTAAAATTCAAATGAAGGAAATATTTAATATTTTTCCAAAACTTAGTTTAGCCAAATTATGATAATTAAAAATTTTGAAAATCTGCTACTTGTACCAAGTTGTTAAGTAGATTATACAAAATATAATTGGAATTATAAATATGCATCAAAAATCTTAAATATAATTAAGTTCAATTAGGGCAAGTGGACTAATTGAGAAAATAAATGTATAAACAGAAAAATGTTAGATTTCTAACAAAACAGTTTTTGAAATGAAAATTTTGCTCAGTTTTTTTAAAATTTTGTTTTGTTTTGTTTTTGTTTTTTTTTCTTTTTTTTGCAGTACGTGGGCCTCTCACTGCTGTGGCCTCTCCCGTCACGGAGCACAGGCTCTGGACGCACATGCTCAGTGGCCATGGCTCACGGGCCCAGCCACTCCACGTATTGTGGGATCTTCCCGGACCGGGGCACGAACCCGCGTCCCATGCATTGGCAGGTGGACTCTCAACCACTGTGCCACCAGGGAAGCCCGGTGCTCAGGTTTTTAATAAGATAATATAAGAACTTATTTATGTCTAATAGGTATCAGATTATTTTAAAATACAGGAGATATATATATGTGTATACACGCACACACACACACAATGGAATACTACTAGCCATAAAAAAAGAATGAAATTTTGCCATTTGCAACAACAAGGATGGACATGGAGGATATTATGCTAAGTGAAATAGTCATACAGAAAAAGACAAATGCTGTATGATACCACTTATATGTGAAATCTAAAAAAAATACAAAAATTATAGAATATAACAAAAAAGAAACAGACTCACAGATAACAGAAACAAACCAGTGGTTGCCAGTGGGGAGAGAGAAGAGGGGAGGGGTAAAATAGGGGTCAGGGATTAGAGGTACAAACTATTACGTATAAAATAAACTACAAGGAGAGGAACCAAGATGGCGGAGCAGAAGGACACGCTCTCACTCCCTCTTGCGAGAACACCAAAATCACAACTAGCTGCCGGACAATCATCGAAGGAAGACACTGGAAATCACCAGAAAAGATACCCCACATCCAAAGACAAAGGAGAAACCACAATGAGACAGTAGAAGGGGTGCAATCACAGTAAAATCAAATCCCATAAATGTTGGGTGTGTGACTCACAGACTGGAGAACACTTAGACCACAGAAGTCCACCCACTGGAGTGAAGGTTCTGAGCCCCACATCAGGCTTCCCAACCTGGGGGTCTGGCAATGGGAGGAGGAATTCCTAGAGAATCAGACTTTGAAGTCTAGTGGGAATTGACTGCAGGACTTCAAAAGGACTGGGGGAAACAGAGACTTCACTCTTGGAGGGCACACACAAAGTAGTGTGCGCATCAGGACCCAGGGGAAGTAGCAGTGACCCCAGGGGAGACTGAACCAGGCCTACATGCTACTGTTGGAGGGCCTCCTGCAGAGGTGGGGGGGGGCGGCTGTGGCTCACCGTGGGGACAAGGACACTGGCAGCAGAAGTTCTGGGAAGTACTCCTTGGCATGAGCCCTTCCAGAGTATGTCATTAGCCCAACCAAAGAGCCCAGGTAGGCTCCAGTGTTCGGCTGCCTCAGGCCAAACAACCAACAGTGAGGGAACCCAGCCCCTACCATCAACAGTCAAGTGGATTAAAGTTTTACTGAGGTCGGCCCACCAGAGAAACAGTCAGCTCTACCCACCACCAGTCCCTCCCATCAAGCCTCTTAGATAGCCTCATCCACGAGAGTGCAGACAGCAGAAGCAAGAATAACTACAATCCTGCAGCCTGTGGAACGAAAACCACATTCACAGAAAGATAGACAAAATGAAAAGGCAGAGGACTAAGTATCAGTTGAAGGAACAAGATAAAACCCCAGAAAAACAATTAAATGAAGTAGAGATAGGAAACCTTCCAGAAAAAGGTTCACCATATGATCCAGCAATCCCACTACTGGGTGTATACCCAGAGAAAACCATTGTTCAAAAAGACACACGCACCCCAATGTTCATTGCAGCATTATTTACAATAGCCAGGTCATGGAAGCAACCTAAATGCCCATTGACAGACGAATGTATAAGGAAGATGTGGTACATATATACAATGGAATATTACTCAGCCATAAAAAGGAACAAAATTGAGTCATTTGTTGAGACGTGGATGGATCTAGAGACTGTCATACAAAGTGAAGTAAGTCAGAAAGAGGAAAACAAATATCGTATATTAACGCATGTATGTGGAACCTAGAAAAATGGTACAGATGAACTGGTTTGCAGGGCAGAAGTTGAGACACAGATGTAGAGAAGAAACGTATGGATGCCAAGGGGGGAAAACTGCGGTGGGGCGGGATGGTGGTGTGCTGAATTGGGCAATTGGGATTGACATGTATACACTGATGTGTATAAAATTGATGACTAATAAGAACCTGCAGTATAAAAAACAAACAGCAACAAGAAACTAATGCTAAACTTTCTTTGGGTTATTTGTATGGAAATATGTTAATATAAATGTTTCAGACATTACATGAAATTTCTAAAAATCTTATATGTTCTGGTATAATGTTATAAGTCATAATTTTAGTTATTACTTTAAAATGTATATCTCAGAAATAACTAAATTTCCTTGTCAATTACATTATTATGAATTTTCATCAAATCTTTAACCGTGGTCATTTTTAAGTCTTTTGTCATTTACAGACAGTTCTGGGTGTACTCTGATGCTTTCACAAAAATGTTCCTGTAAAAGGGTTTTATCTTCAAGGAATTCATGGAAAAGTCTCTGACAAGTACAGGTTTCTGGTATCTGGCTATACTGCAAATTCATAAAAGTGCTAACAAAAGATCAAGATAAAAAAAATCAATTACATGGGACTGAGTGAACTGATGAGGATGATTATAAGTTTTGTGACTTTTTGTTTGAATAAAAAAATAATAAATAAATAAAATAAAATAAAATAAGCTACAAGGATATATTGTACAACACAGGGAATACAGCCAATATTTTATAATAAGTAAAAATGGGGAGTGAGTGAGATGCAAGAGGGAAGAGATATGGGGACATATGTATATGTATAACTGATTCACTTTGCTATAAAGCAGAAACTAACAACTAACACACCATTGTAAAGCAATTATACTCCAATAAAGATGTTAAAAAAATGGAGTATAACCTTTAAAAATTGTGAATCACTACATTGTATACCTATAACATATAATATTGTATATCAACTATATTTCAATAAAATAAATACAGGCCACATATGCCTCTTATCTCTCAGCAGTCAACTAAAATTACTGAATATACAGAAATGAAGGTAGTAATAGTCTTACAGAATATTGAAGAAAATAAGAATTTAATACTACAGGATAAATTGACAGCACATTTACTAATTCAACAAATAATCATTAACTATTTATTACACCAGGAAATCTAATCGAACATCTTTCACTCAGAACAGAGATCAGGAAGATATATATAAATATAAATCTTTATCAATGGGTCTATTTTCTGCTACAGAAATAAAACAAAATTTTAAAGCTTGACTACTTATTCATGTAGCACTGAGCACTACACTTTACTCACCAAAAAAAGCTAAATAAACAAATTTTACATGCATCTGAATATGGTGTCTGGTGTTAGTTTTACTTTCTTAGTTAAACTTACGTCCACCAAAAGGAAGTAATACAAGATTGAGAGAAAAGCATTTGAGGATTTAAAATAAATGACATGAAACTCTTTGCATTTGTAAGAAACTATATCCCCATCTTCCTTCTTATCACCAAAAAACTGATAAGTATTTTGATCAAATATAAAGCAATAAAAAAATATATATATATATAAAGTGATATGCGCCATACATAGAAAAAGGTATTGTTTAAAACTGTCATTTAGATGTGAAAAGTACATTTAGGAGATTTACTTTTGTCTCTTCTTCTCTCTTTCAAGTGTAAATGTTTATTTATTCTTGCCAGGGGAAAATATTGCAGTAATTGATAGTGGTTGTGATACTTGCTATTTTATATACAAAAATGAGTAACTTTCAAATAGGGAAGTAGATAGACAGTTTATATGAATATTAAACAGTGTATCTGCTAGAAAAGTTTAGGAAGACTTCTCTCCTTTTTGGAACAAAAAAATGAAAACATAATAATAATACAAAACAGTAATAGACATTACATGATAGTATAATTTAATTGTAGAGATGTCTGGAAGTGATAATATTAAAGAAAACAACCCTTAAGTACTCTATTTAGTTTTTAATCATTTAATTCCATTTAAGACACAAGTCTCTCAAGGGTAGTCTTACTTGGGATTTCTTCAGTTTTCATGAAAATAAGTTAAAAAGAGAATTCCGATCGTCAACTTTGACACCTTAAATTTTCATAAGGAGAGAAAATGCCAAAACCATGTATATCTTCTCTCTATATAATTTTATTTTGCACAAAATAATACCCATTAAAATTCTTCAGTTTTTCTTTTGTTTTAAAATTGGAAATATTTTCTCTAAAATTCTCACTAATATTTCAGGGTTTGAGAGTGTTTAAAACTAATTTTACACTTCAAGGATATTTCAATTAATAAAGCAGTTACTGAAGCAATAGTACTTTTTCTAGACCAGCACTTTTTAAATATAGCTTCCAATAATTAGGAATATAAAAGTAACACTACTTTTACAGGGTGACTACTACCATCGCCTTTTTTCTCAGTAAATTACAGTAATTTTTTTTTTACATTTTACTGACAACAGCTGCTCAGAATGACTTATATATTTCAGATTAATGCTAATTAAATTCAAGCTACCATATGAGAGTCAATTCTGAAGAAATTAATGTTTTGCAGGGGACAAAATAGACTATATTACAAGATTTTAAGACCACTGCTACAGGAGATAGCCAGAAGGTGGCCTATTCTAGTTCTTAGGGGAAAAATATGAATCTGGACAAGTCAGGACTAATCTAAGACCACCAACAGTAGTCAGTAGGTGGTCCTCTTTATACAAAAATCAAGGACTATTCCTGATGTATAATGATTATAAAAACTGATATGGATATACAAGGTCTAACACTCTTAACCAATACTGAAGAAACTAATAATCTAATAGATCCCTCTGTAAAATACCTGGTGAGCAGAGAGCTCACTCTGAAGGAAGAGAGAGGTTAGGGTACCCTAGTTTTTCTAAGCAATGCTGGCTGAACATAGCTGGCATTAGTTTATATATGTGGCTATTAATTTACAGGATCCATTAATATTTCTATCTTCCAACTTCTAGAGCTAAAAAAGAAAGGTGCTAAGGCAGAAAAAGAAAGATCAAAGCAAATAACATAACTTGGGACTCTGAAAAACTTTGAGTGAAAGGATATATTATTTTGTAGCCATACCCCCTTTTCTTTAAGAGAAGAACATGAACATAAACAGGTCAATATCAATTGCTCCAGGAATGACTAGGTCAACTTCAATGACAAAATCAGTGAAGATGAAACATTACTGCACTAGGTGCCAATATCCAGTCAGAATATAATAAGTGTAGTAAAGGCTAAGGGAAGAAGCACACTGAACTTTAAGGGGCATCATCCTTGGAACAAGGTAATATCAGGAGAAATAAAGGGACAGAAGGCATACATTTTAGCACTTGTCAGTAAATAATTGTTTTAACTGTGAAAGAGGACACAAAACTAACCTCTGACTTTCTTGGAGAAGAAAATACTTGGTATTTCTAATGATTTTACTGTTGAGAATTCAAAGCAAAGCCTATTTTCCTTACTACCTTTATTATTACTGATTCTCCTCTAGCAATGATTCTAAACCACAAACCTCAACTTAAAAACAAGATGCTATGGCCTGGTAAAATAAAGTTTACATTTTAGGAAATTATGAAAATGAAAATATGAGTTATTATGATAACCAGGGATAAGAATTTGGTAACTGCTTACAAAGTATCTTTTCCTTGGCCACAATCATGGTTATTTAACAAGAAGTTAAAGTTGAAATACCACTTTGAACAAATAATGAAACTTCTACGTTGCAATCAGAACAGCGTAGAAAAGCACATAATTTTCATTTGCATAAGATTTTTTCTGCCTTCATAGACACTTAAATTATACCTTAGGCAAAAACACTTTTTGGTAATAAAATTAGTGATGGCTTACATGTCTTTAGCTGAAACACACAAAAAAGAATATATTTAAATGTAATCCATTAAAATAACACTGACTGAAATAAAAATAGGTTAAATAGATAGGGACCTGGTTCCTTTACACTTTCAGTATTTTTGATATTGTTACATTTAAACTATCACTCAGTGCCACTGCAAAAATCATATGTTTCACCCACATTTCTGACCACAGTACTCCACTGTCTATGCAAAATATAATGTGTAACTTTCCCAATTTTAATAATATTTTAGATAGATAATTCCATTAATAAGTTCTGTGGTAAATCAAGAATACATATATAGGAAAGAGGTTTGTAGTTATGGCAATTAGTATGGCCAGAGCTTCATTCTTTTTGTGACAGCATTGCCTCGCATAGGGTAGAAAATGTGATTCTCTGCTCTTTCTCTGAATTATGAAGAGATAAAGGTATTTTTTGGTAATAAGCAATGATTCTTAAACTTTGTATTTTTAGTTTTGGGGTGGGAGTTACAGTTCCCTTTGAGGATATTATGAAAACTATCCCCAGAAGAATATCCAAATGTATGAGCATGTAATATTTTGCTTTTTTTTAAAGGGCTTATGGATTTCATGAGAATGATCCATAATATATAATCACCCAGACAATCTTTCTAGGTTGAAACTAGTCCTTAGGGATCTTTGGAGATCTACTTCTATTTCAATATGATAACTAGTAACATGATTAACCTGGGATCCTTTCAGGACATAATTCAGCAGATTATACCTCTGATAGGCATGTCAAGACCTAATACAGTAGGTTGAAAATAGATTTTCTGGCAGAGATCTTAACAAGTCTCCCATGACTTAGTAACTTAGGAAGTTCAGAGGAATATCAAGAGTTCTGTGAGCAGAAATGAAGGGGGAGAATTAAACTGAAATTGTAGTCCATGGAGAGTCAAAGACCTTTTTGGGGGAATGGCAAATGACAGTTACCTTTTAAGCATTCACTTTGGGGTTTTAAGTAATGTTCTACGACTTTACAATTGAAGTGCAAAACTGATTTCTAAAACCAAAGTTTAAATCACATTTCCAAAGAATATGAAATACTATCCCACGAACTTTAAAGTTATGGTATAAATCTGGGTTTTTAAAATCAGAAGTTTAAATCACATTTTAAAATAAATACATTTTACAGCTACAACAAAATATTTTCTACAAAGATAATATGGGTATTTGGAAATAAATAAGAACGAACCTTCATCCCAAAACTGTAAAATTTAAATCAACTTTATCATTCTTTATTAGCAATTTATCAAGGGAAAATAAGGCAAAATAATATTTTAAAATATTAAGAAGTTAAAACTGGGTTTTGCTTATTTATATTAATATATAACAGTATACCTCTACTCAGAAATCATGAGTGCCTACCTATAGTTAAAGGGAAAAAAGCCAAAGATGCATATTGTTTAATATACTTTGTTATCTAATATTGTTTACATGTCTAATGTCATGCCATCCAACTTATATTTTAGCAATACTGACAATAAAAGCTTGCCAAGGATATTTTAT
Source organism: Delphinapterus leucas (assembly GCF_059928025.1). Taxonomy (NCBI): domain Eukaryota; kingdom Metazoa; phylum Chordata; class Mammalia; order Artiodactyla; family Monodontidae; genus Delphinapterus; species Delphinapterus leucas. The sequence continues at coordinate 121,078,658 of NC_143133.1, read as the reverse complement.
TCTCTAGTGTCTCTTTGGGTTTGCATATATCATTTATTTTGCCTAGAGCATGCTCCCTTAGCTTGTATGAATAGAAAACTCCCATTAATCTCATATTTCATATAAAATGCTTTCTGAAGATTTCCTGACTCCATCTGATTAACTTAAATTTTGGTACCTTTCACCTATTCCAATATAATAATTATTTTATTATAATTAAAATATTTATATGATTTTGTCTCCATACCGGATTGCTACATATTTGAGAAAAAAGATTTTTCATTTTTAGATTCTCAGAGCCTGGGCCAGACTGCGTTCATATTCATAAACTAGAAATAAATGAATATGGCCATGAAATACTAGTAATAGTAATAATAACTACAATTTATGGATCAACTATTTGTCAAGTACTGCAATAAATGCTTTTTTGTACATTTTTTGTACTACATTTTTAGTAGCTTTTGATCCTTATATCTCAGTTATTAAATAACTGAAGTGAGACTGAGACTAAATTTTCTCTTAATCCAGTGAACCTATCTTTTCTCTATAACTGTGGCTTTAAATTTCTCTTTTTAACTTTAAGCAGCGGAACTATTTCTCAAATGTAATTTTATAAAAATGTATAATAAACTAAGCATGGAAAATGGAGCCACACATGGTAATGAAATTATCAGTGGTTACCACTGGGTAACCACTCATAATGGATAGGGAGATGAATAAGCAGAGAACAGAATATTTTTAAGGCAGTGAAAATACTCTGTATGATATTATAATGATGGTATATATAATTATTCATTTGTCCAAACCCACAGAATATACAACACTTAGAGTGAACCCTAAGGTAAACTATGGGCTTTGGGTGGTTATAATGTGTCAATGTACATTCATCCTTGGTTAAACAAAACCAAACAAACAAAAAAAAGTACTATTCCCATGAGTAATGTACATAATGGGGGAGCTATGCATGTACAGGACAGGGAGTACATAAGAAATAGCTGTATTTCGCTCACAAGTTTGCTGTAAAACTAAAACTGCTCTTTAAAAAATAACGTTTTAAAAAAAAGCCAGAGTAGAATTAAAAATGTTGTAGATGGTACTAAAGATCAGAATTAAGTTTATAAAATATCTAACTAGTAACATGGCATGGAAAAAAAGTTAAAATCATTCAAACATTGAACAAATATTTATTGAGTCACTATCATATGCAAGCACTGTTCTTAAGCAAAAGAGAAAAAAAGAAACAAGGAAACTACAAAACAGACAGGAAACAATAAGATGGAATTAGTAAGCCCTTACCATATACAGTTAAGTTAAATGTAACTGAATTAAATTATGCAATTAAATTAAATTATAAGACCCAACTATATGTTTCCTACAAAAGACTCACTTCACTTTTAAGGACACATATAGGCTCAAAGTGAAGGGATGGAAAAAGATATTCCATGCAAATGGAAACAAAAAGACAGCAGGAATAGCTATATTCATATCAGATACAATTGACTCTAAGTCAAAAAATGTAAAAAGAAACAAAGGTCATTACATAATGATAAAGGGGTCAATTCATCCAGAGGATATAACAAGTGTAAATATATATGCACCCACCGTCAGAGCACCTGAATGTATTAAGAAAAATTTAACACATCTGAAGGGAGAAATAGACAACAATACAAATATAGTAGGGTATTTCAATACTGTACTTTCAAAAAATGGATAGAAAATCAGTGAAGAAACAATGGACTTAAAATACATCTTAGACAAGTGAACTTAACAGACATATAAAGAACATTCCATCTATCAGCAGTAGAACATGTTCTTCTCAAGGGAACACTGAACAGTCTACAGAAGAAATCATGTTAGGTCACAAAACAAACCTTTGCAAATGTAAGAAGGCTGAAATCATACAAAATATCCTTTCTGACCACAATGGTGTGAAACTAGAAATCAATAATGGGGTAAAACTGGAAAATTCACAAATATGTGGAAACGGAACAACATATTCCTAAATAACCAATGGGTCAAAAAAGAAATCAAAAGGGAAGTCAAAAAACATCTTGAGGGAATTCCCTGGCAGTCCAGTGGTTAGGACTCCATGCTTCCAATGCAGGGGGCATGGGTTCAATCCCTGGTCACGGAACTAAGATCCTGCAAGTAGTGCAGTGTGGAAAAAGAAACCTTGAAACAAAACAAAACAAAACAAAAAAATGGAAACACAACATACCAAAACTTATGGGATGTACTTAGAGGAACAAATGCCAACATTAAGAAATAAAGAAAAGTCATAAATAAACTAAATTTACATCTTATAGAACTAGAAAAAGAAGAACAAATTAAGTCCAAAGTTAGTAAAAGGAAGGAAGGAAGTAACAAATTTCGGAGCAGAAATGAAATAGAGACCAAGAAAACAATAGAAACGATTAATAAAACAAAGAGCTGGTGTTCTGAGAAGATAAAGAAAATTGACCAACCTTTAGCTAGACAAAGGAAAAAAGAGAGAAGACTCAAATAAATGAGATCATAAATGAAAGAGGAGATACTACAACTCACACTATAGGAATTCAAAAGACCATAAGAAACTACTATGAACAACTGTACACCTCCAAACTGGATAATCTAGAAAAATTAAATAATTTCTAGAAACATACAACCTACCAAAACTGAATCACAAGGAAATAGAAAATCTGCATAAAACGTAATGACTGAGATTGAAGCAGTAATTAAAAGACTTCCAATAACAAAAGAATAGGACCAGATGATTTCAGTGGTGAATTCTACCAAATATTTAAAGAATTAACACCAATCCTTCTCAAACTCTTCCAAAAAATTGAAGAAGACAGAATACTCCCAAACTCAGTTTATGAGGCCAGCATTACCCTGACAACAAAGCTAGAGAAGAAGGCTACAAAAAGAAAGAGCTACAGGCTAATATCCCTGATGAATATACATGCAAAATATCTCAACAAAATACTAGCAAACCAAATTCAGCAGCACCTTAAAAGGGTCATATACCATAAGCAAATGGGATTTATCCCTTAGACGCAAGGATGGTTAACCATAAACCAATCAATAAATGTGATGTACCACATTAACAAAATAAAAAATAAAAATCATATGATCATCTCAATGCAGAAAAAGCATTTGACAAAATTCCACATTCTTTCATTGAAAAAAACTCTCAACAAATTGGGTATAGAATGAATGTACCTTGACATAATAAAGATGACAAACTGACATCTAAAATCATATTCAACAGTGAAAAGTTGAAAGCTTTTCTGCTAAGATCAGGAAAAAGACAATGATGACCACTCTAACCTCTCCTATTTAACATAGCACTGGAAGTCCTAGCCAGAACAACTGTACAAAAGAAGAAATAACAGTCATCCAAATTGTAAAGGAAAAAGTAAAACTATTTCTGTTTGCATAAACTTACAGAAAATTCCAAAGATGCCACAAAAAACTGTTAGAAATAATAAATGAATTCAGTAAAGTTGCAGAATAAAAACATGAACATATAAAAGTCAATTATGTTTCTATAAACTAACAAAAAAAATCTAAAAAACAAATAAAGGAAACAATCCCACTTATAATAGCATAAAAACTAATAAAATACTTAGGAATAAATGTAACAAAGGAGATAAAATAACTGTATACTGAAAATTATGACATCAATGAAAGAAATTGAAGAAGACACAAATAAATGTTAAGATATCCCATGTTCATGGATTGAAAGAATCAGTAATATTAAAGTAGCCATTCTACTTAAGTCATCTATTGAATCAATAAAATCTCTACCAAAATTTCAATGGCATTTTCACAGAAACAGAAAAAAACATCCTAAAATCTGTATGGATCCATATAAGACCCTGAGTGTCCAAGGTACTCCTGAGGAAGAACAACAGAGCTAGAGACATCACACTTTTTGATTTCAAACTACATCACACAGCTATAGTAATAAAAACTGGCATAAAAACAGGCACATAACAAATGGAAAAAACTAAGAACCCACAAATGACCTGTTTCATATATGGACAAAAAATCTTTGACAAGGGTACCAGGAATACACAGGGGGAAAGGTGTTGTCGTTCGGGTCCCAAAGAAGAGGTGGACAAGGAGAATGTATTTAAACAGATGAACAGCAGGGGACTCAAGACTCCAACAGTCAAGAGTCCCAAACCTCTGCCCGTCCACATATTTATTTACTGGATACACAATGAGCTTGTTTTTCAGCTAGTAAAAAATAGAAATCAGATACAGATCATCGGCTTCAAAATATGTTTTGGTCTGCAGGCAAGCTCATACAAAAATATTTGCGAGCCCATTTAAGTAATTAAGTTGCTCAAGCTTTTCTTGTTCTTAAACAATATGAACAAGTCATTCCAGGATGCTTAATTCTCTGAACACTTCAAAGAGGGGCTGGAACCATTTGTGATCCTTCAGCCAGATGTCTCTTGTGTGCAAGGACATTTCTGTGTTCTCAAGAATGCTGTCCCAAAACAACCTTTTCATATAAGCTAAACTCTTTGGACACTTTCCACAGAAAGGATATTATCTTCAAAAAATGATGGTTGGAAAACTGAATACACACTTGGAAAACAATGAAACTAGAACTCCTATCTTACACCATTCACAAAAATTAACTCAAAAATGGATTAAAGACTTAAATAGAACACCAGAAACCATAAAATTCCTAGAAGGAACATAGGAAAAAGCTTCCTGGCATTGGTCTTGACAAAGGATTTTTGGATATGACATCAAAAGTATAAGCAAAAATAAACAAGTGGGACTTTATCAAACTAAAAAGCTTCTGCATAGATGCAAAAATCCTCAACAAAATACCAGCAAACCAAGTCAAACAATACATTAAAAGGATCATACACCATGGTCAAGTGGGATTTATCCCAGAGATGCAAGAATTCTTCAATATCCACAAATCAATCATTATGATACACCACATTAACAAATTGGAGAATAAAAACTATATGATCATCTCAATATATGCAGAAAAATATTTTGACAAAATTCAACACACATTTTTGAAAAACACTCTCCAGACAGTGGACATAGAGGGAAGATACCTCAGCATAATAAAAGCCATATATGACAAACCCACAGCTAACATCATACTCAACAGTGAAAAGTTGAAAACATTTCCTCTAAGATCAGGAACAGGACAAGAATGACCACTCTCGCCAATTTTATTCAATATAGTTTTGGAAGTCCTAGTCATGGCAGAGAAGGAAAAGGAATCAAAATTGGAAAGGAAGTAAAACTGTCACTGTTTGCAGATGACATGATACTATACACAGAAAATCCTAAAGATGCTGCCAGAAAACTACTGGAGCTCATTAATGAATTTGTTAAAGTTGTGGGATACAAAATTAATACACAGAAATATTGTGCATTTCTATACACCAATAATGAAAGATCAGAAAGAGAAATTAAGGAAACAATCCCATTTACCATCACATCAGAAAGAATAAAATACCTAGCAATAAACTTACGCAAGGAGGCAAGAGACCTGTACTCCAAAAACCAAGACATTTATATAAATAAAAGATGAGAGAAACATCCCCTATGATTATTTTGTTACTGTCGATTTCCCCTTTTATGGCTGTTAGCATTTCCCTTATGTATTGAGGTGCTCCTATGTTAGGTGCATAAATATTTACAATTGTTATATCTTCTTCCTGGATTGATCTCTTGATCATTATGTAGTGTTCTTCTTTCTCTCTTGTAATAGTCTTTATTTGAAAGTCTATTTTGTCTGATAGGAGAATTGCTCCAGCTTTCTTTTGACTTCCACTTGCATGGAATATCTTTTCCCATCCCCTCACTTTCAGTCTGTATGTGTCCCTAGGTCTGAAGTGGGTCTCTTGTAGACAGCATATATACAGATCTTGTTTTTGTATCCATTCAGCCAGTCTATGTCTTTTGGTTGAAGCATTTAATCCATTTACATTTAAGGTAGTTATCGATATGTTATGTTCCTATTACCATTTTCTTAATTGTTTTGGATTTGTTATTGTAGGTCTTTTCCTTCTCTTGTGTTTCCTGCCTAGAGAAGTGCCTTTAGCATTTGTTGTAAAGCTGGTTTGCTGGTGCTTAATTCTGTTAGTTTTCACTTGTCTGTAAATGTTTTAATTTCTCCGTCGAAACTGAATGAGATCCTTGATGGGTAGAGTAATCTTGGTAGTAAGTTTTTCCCTTTCATCACTTTAAATATGTCCTGCCACTCCCTTCTGGCTTGCAGAGTTTCTGCTGAAAGATCAGCTGTTAACCTTGTCAGGATTCCCTTGTATGTTATTTGTTCCTTTTCCCTTGCTTCTTTTAATATTTTTCCATTGTATTTAATTTTTGATAGTTTGATTAATATGTGTTTGGCATGTTTCTCCTTGGACTTATGGAGTATGGGACTCTGCACTTCCTGGACTTGACTATTTCCTTTCCCATATTAGGAAAGTTTTCAACTATAATCTCTTCAAATATCTTTTCAGTCCCTTTTTCTCATGTGACACCTATAAATTGAATGTTGGTGCTTTTAATGTTCTCCAAGAGGTCTCCGACACTGTCCTCAATTCTTTTCATTCTTTTTTCTTTATTCTGTTCTGTGGAAGTTATTGCCACGATTTTATCTTCCAGGTCACTTACCCGTTCTTCTGCCTCAGTTATTCTGCTACTGATTACTTCTAGAGAATTTTCACTTAACAAAAAAAAAAGTAGGGAACTTTAACACCCCACTTTCACCTGTGGACAGATCAACGAAAATGAAAATAAATAAGGAAACACAAGCTTTAAATGATACATTAAACAAGATGGAATAATAGACATTTATAGGACATTCTGTCCAAAAACAATAGAATACACTTTCTTCTCAAGTACTTATGGAAAATTCTCCAGGATAGATCATATCCTGGGTCACAAATCAATCCTTGGTAAATTTAAGAAAACTGAAATCATATCAGGTATCTTATCTGACCACAATGCTATGAGAATAGATATCAATTACAGGAAAAAAAATCTGTAAAATGTACAAATACATGGAGGCTAAACAATGCATTACTAAATAACAAAGAGATCACTGAAGAAATCAAAGAGGATATCAAAAAATACCTAGAAACAAATGACGATGAAAACATGACGGCCAATACCTATGGAATGGAGCAGAAGCAGTTCTAAGAGGGAAGATTATAGCAATACAATCCGACCTCAAGAAACAAGAAAAATCTCAAATAAACCACCTAACCTTACACTTAAAGCAATTAGAGAAAGAATAACAAAAAAAACTCCAAAGTTATCAGAAGGAAAGAAATCATAAAGATTAGATATCAATGAAAAAGAAATGAAGGAAAAAATAGCAAAGATCAATAAAACTAAAAGTTGGTTTTTTTAAAAGATAAACAAAATGATAAACCATTATCCAAATTCATCAAGGAAAAAAAGTGAGAAAACTCAAATCAACAGAATTAGAAATGAAAAAGGACAAACAACAACTGACACTGCAGAAATACAAATGATCATGAGAGATTACTACAAGCAACTATGTGCCAATAAATTGGACAACCTGAAAGAAATGGACAAATTCTTAGAAAAGCACAGCCTTCTAAGACTGAACCAGGAAGAAATAGAAAATATAAACAGACCAATGATAAGCACTGAAATTAAGACTGTGATTAAAAATCTTCCAACACACAAAAGCCCAGCACCAGATGCCTTCGCAGGTGAATTCTACCAAACATTTAGAGAAGAGCTAACACCTATCCTTCTCAAACTCTTCCAAAATATAGTAGAGGGAGGAACACTCCCAAACTCACTCTATAAGGCCAAAATCACCCTGATACCAAAACCAGACAAAGATGTTACAAAAAGAAACTACAGACCAATATCACTGATGAAAATGGATGCAAAAATCCTCAACAAAATACTAGCAAACAGAATCCAACAGCACATTAAAAGGATCATACACCATGATCAAGTGGGGTTTATCTCAGGAATGCAAGGATTTTTCAATATACGCAAATCAATCAAAGTGATGCACCATAAAACAAACTGAAGGATAAAAACGATATGATCATCTCAGTAGTTGCAGAAAAAGCTTTCAACAAAATTCAACACCCATTTATGATAAAAATTCTACAGAAAGTAGCCATGGAGGGAACTTATCTCAACATAATAAAGGCCACATATGACAAACCCACAGCCAACATCGTTCTCAATGGTGAAAAAGTGAAACCATTTCCACTAAGATCAGGAAAAAGACAAGGTGGCCCACTCTCACCACTATTATTCCACATAATTTTGGTGGGTTTAGCCACAGCAATCAGAGAAGAAAAAGAAAGAAAGGGAATCCAGATCAAAAAAGAAAAGTAGAACTGTCACTGTTTGCAGATGACATGACACTATACACAGAGAATCCTAAAGATGCTACCAGAAAACTACTAGAGCTAAACAATGAATTTGGTGAAGTAGCAGGATACAAAATTAATACACAGAAATCTCTTGCATTCTTATACACTAATGATGAAAAATCTGAAAGAGAAATTAAGGAAACACTTCCACTTACCACTGCAAAAAAAGAATAAAATACCTAGGAATAAAACTACTTAAGTAGACAAAAGACCTGTATGCCGAAAAATATAAGATACCAATGAAAGAAATTAAAGATGATACAAACAGATGGAGAGATATACTGTATTCTTGGATTGGAAGAATCAACATTGTGAAAATGACTATACAATCCAAAGCAATCTACAGATTCAATGCAATCCCTATCAAACTACCAATGGCATTTTTTACAAAAGTGGAACAAAAATTTTCACAATCTGTATGGAAACACAGAAGACCTCGAATAGCCAAAGCAATCTTGAGAAAGAAAAACAGAGCTGGAGGAATCAGGCTCTCTGACTTCAGACTATACCACAAAGCTACAGTAATCAAGACTGTATGGTACTGGCAGAAAAACAAATATAGAAAAATGGAACAGGATAGAAAGCCCAGAGATAAATCCACACACATATGGTCACCTTATCTTTGACAAAGGAGGCAAGAATATACAGTGGAGAAAAGATAGCCTCTTCAGTAAGTGGTGCTGGGAATACTGGACAGCTACATGTAAAAGAATGAAATTAGAACACTTCCTAAAACCATAAACAAAAATAAACTCCAAATGGATTACAGACCTAAATGTAAGGCCAGGCACTGTAAAACTCTTAGTGGAAAACATAGTCTGAACACTCTATAACATAAATCACAGCAAAACCCTTTTTGACCCACCCACTAGAGAAACGAAAATAAAAACAAAAATAAATAAATTGGACCTAATGAAACTTAAACACTTGTGCACAGCAAAGGAACCCATAAACAAGACGAAAAGACAACCCTCAGAATGGGAGAAAATATTTGCAAATGAATCAATTGACAAAGGATTAATCTCTAAAATATACAAGCAGCTCATGCAGCTCAATATCAAAAAAACAAACAGCCCAATCCAAAAATGGGCAGGAGACCTAAATAGACATTTCTCTAAAGACGATATACAGATTGCCAACAAACACATGAAAGGATGCTCAACATCACTAATCATTAGAGAAATACAAATCAAAACTGTAATGAGGTATCATCTCACACCAGTCAGAATGGCATCATCAAAAAATCTACAAACAATAAATGCTGGAGAGGGTGTAGAGAAAATTGAACCCTCCTGCACTTTCAGTGGGAATGTAAATTGATACAGCCACTATGGAGAACAGTACGGAGGTTCCTTAAAAAACTAAAAATAGAACTACCATACGACCTAGGAATCCCACTACTGGGCATATATCCTGAGAAAACCGTAATTTAAAAGAGTCATGTACCACACTCTTCACTGCAGCTGTATTTACAATAGCCAGGACATGGAAGCAACCTAAGTGTCCACTGATAGATGAATGGATAAAGAAGACGTGGCACATATATACAATGGAGTATTACTCAGCCATAAAAAGAAATGGAATTGAATTATTTGTAGTGAGGTGGATGGATCTGGAGACTTTCACACAGAGTGAAGTAAGTCAGAAAGAGAAAAATAAATACCGTATGCTAACACATATATATGGAATCTAAAAAAAAAAACAACAATGGTTCTTAAGAACCTAGGGGCAGGACAGGAATAAAGACACAGATGTAGAGAATGGACTTGAGGACACAGGGAGGGGCAAGGGTAAGCTGGGATGAAGTGACAGTGTTATGGACTTATATATACTACCAAATGTAAAACAGATAGCTAGTGGGAAGCAACCGCATAGCACAGGGAGATCAGCTTGGTGCTTTGTGTCCACCTAGAGGCGTGGGATAGGAAGGGTGGTAGGGTGACAGAAGATGGAGGAGATATGGGGATATATGTATATGTATAGCTGATTCACTTTGTTATAAAGCAGAAACAAACACAGCACTGTAAAGCAATTATCCTCCAATAAAGATGTTAAAAAAAAAGAAACTTTTCCTTTCAAGAAGAAAAATTATGAAAGAAAATTATTTGTTCAAAAAAATTATTTGTTCAAAAAATTAACAGAAACAAGTGGTGTTGGAAAGACAAAAATTTACAGACAGTCCTCAACAGAAAATTAACCTTCTACTGCAATATTGTATCTACTATATAACATATGGATATATTAGTTTGACACTTTAGGCATTACCTTAACTAAATCTCATTATTAAATCCATAAATGTTTTTTTCTGACACGGAAAATAATATTCCACAATAAATGACTGAGGAAGTATAAATATAAATCATAAAATCTTAGTGAAAGAAAAAGCAATAGCATCTTTAAATACTAAGAATACTAGTGGGTACATCTTCTATGACAAATGTAGCACAAAATGAAAAAGTATAACATCAGATTTACTGGCATTTATCATTTGTGGACACCATTAAAACCAGTTTTCAAAAGGAGTGGGGAAGCAATCAGTTAAAGATTTTCTATGATTTAATACTATCAAATGAACATCTATAATATCTAACTTATTAAGACTAATAGTTTACTGATCAATACTTGCTTAAAGACCTTTCCTCATTGTACCCAACAATCAAGAGTAAATATGTCATAAACTTTGCCAAATCTCTATCAGTTCCCAATTTGCAAGACTTGCCTTACATTACAGAGCCAAGGCCCTAAAACACTGTATATATATAATGTATCCTCCCTTGACTTTCACCTTCTGAACTACTACTAAGACTCTGTCTAGCAGATTTTCCCTTTGTGAAGTAAGTCTTATAAAATTAGACTTGCTTATCAGTAGAAAGTAACAGTGATATTTTGGGGGAATCAACAGCCAACAAGTAAAATAACAAGTCTTTCATTATTCTTTTTTCTCCCTTTTCTGATATTGTATTATAAATGTGCTTTTGACAGAATGCCGAAAAATTCTTTGGATTATGACATTTTGACAAAGCAGAAAAACATACATTCAATAAAAATAAATTTGTCATTAACTAACCCAAATAAGAACATTCATTATGGTTTGCACTCTTAATTGCTATCAGCCAATAGGAAAACCTTTTCACACCAAATGGGGAATAAAAGCCTAGAGTGAACACAATTTCTAAAACCCTGCAGTTTATTTAAACCTCCTCCTTACAATCAGAAGACCCACAGCATAATGAGACATTTATTATGAATCTAAACCACCTGCATTTATTAAAAGAAAATAAAAGATCAATACCTGGTTTTATTGGATCCACAGGGCTTTCTTCTTCTGAGCTCTCTAATAAATTCTTGATTTCAATAAACATTTGGAAATTTCTATTTCAATTTGTGTATGTAAACAAGTAAATATTTAGAGTTGTAGGGATATAAAAATTATATATATTTGTGCTGTAGAGGCTATTTATAGATAAATTGTTAAATAATTCTTAAATTCTCAAATAATTCTTTCAGAAATGTCAGAATTTATCTTTAAAAAAGCCTTTCTTAGCCAAAAGATTTTGGTTAGTAATAAGAATAGAACATATGGAGAGGACTTTAATGAAGACATTTCCAGTACTTTCTAGAAATTTTTCCATTCTTGGGTTATTATTAAAAGAGAAATATCATTGACAAACCTCATATGTCGCTGGACCAGGAGTAATCTCTTTGGAATCTTTAAAACGCTTTGATGCTTTAACAAATAAGGGTATGGAGCAAGATTTCTTTAAAACAGGATTGTATGTTGCAGGCCCTAAGAGAAAACAAACGTAAAAATAATAAAGCATGTTTTAAATTATTGATTTTGGTCACATGTATATTATTCTTAGATTTGTTATCTTAACATTTATATTTAGCATCACTCTTAAACCCATCCTTTTGAATGCTTAAAGTCATTCAGTTCAGGGATTTGAAATATGATAAGCATAAAACACAAGCATACCTCATTTTATTGCACTTTACTTTATTGCACTTTTCAGATACTGTGTTTTTTACAAATTCAAGGTTTGTAGCAACCCTGCTTCTAGCAAGCCTATCAGCACCATTTTTCTAATAGCATTTGTTCACGTACTTCTCACAATATTTCAAACTTTTTCATTATTAAAATTATATCTGTTATGGTAATATATAATCAGTGATCTTTGATATTACTATTGTAATTGTTTTGGGGTAGCACAAACCGTGCCCATATAAGATAGCAAACTTAATTCATAAGTGTTGCGTGTGTTCTGATTTCTTCCCCATCTCTCTCTCTGTCCTTGGGTCTCTCTATTCCCTGAGACACAACAATATTGAAATAAGGCCAAGTAGTACCCCTACCATGGGGCACTAGAAATCAAATGCTAGAAATGATTAAACTTAGTGAGGAAGGCATGTCAAAACCTGAGATAGGGGCTTCCCTGGTGGCGCAGTGGTTGAGAGTCTGCCTGCCAACGCAGGGGACATGGGTTTGTGCCCCGGTCTGGGAGGATCCCACATGCCGCGGAGCGGCTGGGCCCGTGAGCCATGGCCGCTGAGCCTGTGCTCCGCAACGGGAGAGGCCACAACAGAGCGGGGCCCGCGTACCGCAAAATCACAAAAACAAAAACAAAACAAAAAAAACCTGAGATAGGTCAAAAGCTAGGTTTCTTGCACTAAATATTAGTCAGCCAAGTTGTAAATGCAAAGGAAAAGTTCTTGAAGGAAACTAAAAGTGCTCTTCCAGTGAACACATGAATAATAAGAAAGCAAAACAGCTTTAATTCTGATATGGAGAAAGTTTTAGTGGTCTGGGTAGAGATCAAACCAGGCACAACATTCCCTTAAGCCAAAGGCTAATACAGAGCAAGGCCCCAACTCTCTTCAGTTTTGTGAAGGCTGAGAGAGGTGAGGAAGCTACAGATGAAAAGTTTGAAGCTAGCAGATGTTGGTTTAAGTAAAGACGCCATCTCCACACATAAAAGTGCAAGGTGACAGCAAGTGCTGCCACAGAAGCTGCAGCAAGTGCTGATACAGAAGCTGTAGCAAGTTATCCAGAAGATCTAGCTATGATAATTAATGAAGGCGGCTACACTAAACAACAGATTTTCACTGTAGACAAAACAGCCCTCTTTTGGAAGAAGATACCATCGAGGACTTTCATGTTGGCCAAAAGTTTCGTTCGGTTTTTTTCCGTAAGATGGCTCTAGTAGCACTTAGTTGTCTTTAACTTCATTCAAAACAATCTTGTTAGATTGTATGTGACAGCTGTCATATCAGCGTGCATTTAAAAAAGACATCAAAATTGGTGAATTCTTCTGTAGCCATTTTAATATTGAAGATGGAAGGAAAAAAGCAACATTTTTGGCATATTACACTTTATGATTTCAAGAAAGGTAAAAATGCAACTGAAACGCAAAAAAATGATTTGTGCAGTGTATGAAAAAGGTGCTGTGACTGACTGAACTTGTCAAAAGTGGTTTGTGAAGCTTCGTGCTGGAGATTTCTCGCTGGATGATGCTCCAGTCGGGTAGACCAGTTGAAGCTGACAGCAATGAAATGGAGACATTAATTGAGAACAATCAATGTTATACCACGTGGAAGACAGCTGACATACTCAAAATATCCAAATCAAGCATTGAAAACCATTTGCACCAGCTTGGTTATATTAATCACTCATGATTGGTTTCCACATAAGTTAAGTGAAAAAAACCTTCTTGACCATATTTCCACATGCGATTCTCTACTTAAACGTAATAAAAATGTTCCATTCTTAAAACAAATTGTGATGGGCGATGAAAAGTGGATGCTGTACATTAATGTGGAACGGAAGAGATCGTGGGGCAGGTGAAATGAACACCACCAACCACACCAAAGGCCGGGCTTCATCCAAAGAAGGTGATATTGTGTATATGGTGGGATTGGAAGGGAGTCCTCTATTATGAGTGCCTTCCAGAAAATCAAACGATTAATTCCAACAAGTACTGCTCCCAGTTAGACCAACGGAAAGCAGCACTCAACAAAAAGCATCCAGAATTAGTCAACAGAAAACACATAATCTTCCATCAGGATAACACAAGACCACATGTTTCTTTGATGACCAGGCAAAAACTGTTACATCTTGGCTGGGAAGTTCTGATTCATTCGCCGTATTCACCAGATATTTCACCTTTGGATTTCCACTTATTTTGGTCTTTACAAACTTCTCTTAATGGAAAAATTTCAATCCCCTGGAAGACTGTAAAAGGCACCTGGAACAGTTCTTTGCTCAAAAAGATAAAAAGTTTTGGGAAGATGGAATTATGAAGTTGCCTGAAAAATGGCAGAAGGTAGTGGAACAAAAGGGCAGATATGTTGGTCAATAAAGTTCTTGGTGAAAATGAAAAATGCATCTTTTATTTTCACTTAAAAACTGAAGGCACTTTTTGGCCAACTCAATAGCTAGCGAGAAGTCAATGCCTGGCTTCAAAGCTTCAAGGACAGGCTGACTCTCTTTGTAGGGGCTAATTACGCAATGAACCCAATACTCATTTACCATTCCAAAAATCCTAGGGCCTTTAAGAATTATGCTATATCTATTCTGCCTGTGCTCTATAAATGGAATAACAAAGCCTGGATGATGGCCCATCTGTTAACAACATGGTTTGCTGAATATTTTAAGCCCACTGCTGAGACCTACTGTTCAGAAAAAAAGATTCCTTTCAAAATGTTACTTTACATTGACAATGTACCTAGTCACCCAAGAGCTCTGATGGTGATGTGCCATGAGATTAATGATGTTTTTATGGCTGCTAACACGACATCCATTCTGCAGCCCACGGATCAAGGAGTCAGTTTGACTTTCAAGTCTTATTATTTTGGGAGTTTTCTGGCAGTCCAGTGGTTAGGACTCTATGCTTCCACTGCAGAGGGGCCCAAGTTTGACCCCTGGTCTCCTGGTTACGGCACTGAGATCCTGCAAGACACGTGGTGCAGTCAAAATATAAATATATACTTCAGAAGGATCTAGCTGCCATAGAGAGTGATTCCTCTGACAGATGTGGGCAAGCTCAATTAAAAGCCTTCTGGAAAGTGTTCATCATTCTAGAGGTCATTAATGAATTTTTAATTCATGGGAAGAGGTGAAAATATCAACCTTAACAGGAGTTTGGAAGAAGTTGAATGACTGAGGGATTCAAGACTCAGTGAAGGAAGAAACCACAGATATTGAAATAGTAAGAGGACTAAAATTAGAAATGGAGTCTGAAGATGACTGAATTGTTGCAGTCTCATGGTAAACCTTTAATGGATGAGGAGTTGCTTCTTATGGTTGAGCAAAGAAAGTGGTTTCTTGAGATGGAATCTACTCCTGGTGAAGATGTTATGAAGACTGCTGAAATTTTGATAAGAAAGGATTTAGAATATTACATAAAGCTAGTTGACAAAGCAGCAGAAGGGTTTGAGAGGAATGACTCCAATTTTGAAAGAAGTTCTATGGTGGGTAAAATGCTACCAAACACCATGCATGCTATAGAAAAACCATTCAGGAAAGGAAGAGTCAATTGATGCAACAAATTTCATTGTTGTCTTATTTGAAGAAATTGCCACGGCCACCTAGCTCTTCAGCAACCACCACCCTGATCACTCAGCAGGCAACATCAAGGTAAGACAATTTACCAACTACCAACAAAAAGAGTATGACTTGCTGAAGGCTCAAAAGATGTTTAGCATCTTTTAGCAATAAAGTATTTTTAAATTGAGGTATGTGCATTTTTTAGACATAACGTTATTGCACATTTAATAGACTACAGTACAGTGTAAACATAACTTTTATATGCACTGGGAAACCAAAAAATTTCTGTGACTCCTGTTATTGGGACATGTGCTTTATTGTGGTGGTCTGGAATCAAACCTGAAATATCTCCAAGACACGCCTGCACAGACCTCTGTGTACATAATAATTAAATTCAAATCAGAAGTAATTTCCGAAAGAAGAAAACAGTACCCCCTCAAAATATATCTACATAGTGAAAAAAGATACCCAACTCTTTTATTCCTACATATTCATTCACATGTTCAGTGAAGAGGTGATGACTGAACTGCATTGGGGATATGAATAAGATTTAAAGAAGCAGAAAGGTGGTTTAACAGCATTCTGGGCACTAAACATGACAGAAGTCAAGGCACAAATTTACATGGAAAAAGTTTTATGTAGCAAACAGATTGGTTAAATGGAACAGGGCCTAAATCCTAAATAAAGATTTTGTACTAGAGGCCATAGGTTTCAAATTGTATTCTAAAATGTACCAGAAATTCTAAAGAACTGCCCAGGGGACAATGTGTAGGTAAAGCCCAAATACAAGAGGCTTTAAATATTTTCAGCCAAAACAACTACAGATTTACTATTTTATTTGTTTGGGTCCCATACAAGATTTTATTTAACTGAAGTTGTTTAGTAATTTTTTTAAAAAAAGGCTTTTGAAAACCACTTCCATAGTCTAGCTCTTAAAGGTTTTTGACTAAAGGAGATTCATGAAGAAAGAGATAGTTTAAGAAATAAACTGTGGCAGTAGTTCATAGGATGGAATGGCTGGAAGATGGGCTGTTTCAGGGTCACTAACAAGGAGTTCACTAACATTGATAATGGAAAGGAAGAACAACTCAGAATATTTTCTAAGAAATGTAATAAACATTTAGTATGTACAGTGATTAGAAGAAGATAAAAATGAAAAGTGGCTATGAAAAAAGTAATACTATGATGGAAATAAAGAAACATAGAAAGAAGGAGGAGAGGAATATCTTGTGCTTGATTTTGAACCAATTATGTTTGAAAAGATGCAGGTTATCCAAATAGAAGTGTCTAGAGGACAATCGTAGATATATAACTGAAGCTCATGAGGAAGCTTGCCTGGAGAAAAAGAATGGAGTTATTCACGCAGAGACAATAGTTGAGGTTTCTCTAAGTGAAAGATCACAGAGAGAGAAAAACTAAATAACTAAGGACTGGAACTTGGGGGACTGCACAGAGAGGGAGGAGAAGAATCAAAGAAGGAAACAGTCTAGTTAATAAATCTAGCTACTACAACATTATAGACAGCAAATAGGGAGAGGTTATTTCTTTCTCCATTTGCATGTTAACCAATACTTATCTTGAGTGTCTATCACATGCCATGCCTCGCATATGAACAGTGTTAGAGGTCTACTATACCAAATATTTCAAGAGGAGACTTATAGGGAGGTCACTGTAGAGTATATAGGATGTAACTTTAGAAGAGTGGTGATGAATGAAACTAAATTAGAGGGCATTTAAAAGACACTGTGGGAGAGGAAATAAAAACTTGGAGCATAGATTATTGACAATGAACATAAACAGTGAAATACAAGAGTAGATATAAAGATATTAATAGGGAGGAGACCTTCAAGATGGCAGAAGAGTAAGATGCAGAGATCAATTTCTTCCCCACAAATATATCAGAAATATATCTATATGTGGAGCAACTCCTACAGAACACCTACTGAATGCTGGCAGAAGACATCAGACACCTCAAAAGGCAAGGAACTCCCCACATAACTGGGTAGGGAAAAGTAAGAAAACAGAGACAAAAGAATAGGGATAGGGCCTGCACCTCTGGGAGGGAGCTGTGAGGATGGAAAGGTTTCTACACACTAGGAAGCCCCTTCGCGGGCGGAGACTGCGGGTGGCGAAGGGGGAAAGCTTCGGAGCCGCAGAGGAGAGCGCAGCAACAGGGGTGCAGAGGGCAAAGGGGAGATTCCCACACGGAGGATCAGGGCCGACCAGCACTCACCAGCCCGAGAAGCTTGTCTGGTCACCCGCCGGGGCAGGCGGGGGCTGGGAGCTGAGGCTCGGGCTTTGGAGATCGGATCTCAGGGAGAGGACTGGGGTTGGCTGCGTGAACACAGGCTGAAGGGGGCTAGTGCGCCACAGCTAGCCGGGAGAAAGTCCGGGAAAAAGTCTGGACCTGCCTAAGAGTCAAGAGACCATTGTTTCGGGGTGCACAAAGAGAGGAGATTCAAAGCACCACCTAAACGAGCTCCAGAGATGGGCACAAACCACAGCTATCAGCATGGACCCCAGACATGGGTGTGAAACGCTAAGGCTGCTGCTGCAGCCACCAAGAAGCCTGTGTGCAAGCAGAGCTCACTATCCACACCTCCGCTCCCGGGAGCCTGTGCAGCCCGCCACTGGCAGGGACCCATGATCCAGGGAAACTTCCCCGGGAGAACACACGGCGCGCCCCTGGCTGGTGCAACGTCACGCTGGCCTCTGCCGCTGTAGGCTCGCCCTGCATTCCGTACCCCTCCCTCCCCCCAGCCTGAGTGAGCCAGAGCCCCCTGATCAACTGCTACTTTAACCCTGTCCTGTTTGGGCAGAAACAGACGCTCTCAGGTGACCTACACGCAGAGGTGGGGCCAATCCAAAGCTGAACCCCAGGAGCTGTGCAAACAAAGAAAAGAAAGGGAAATCTCTCCCAGAAGCCTCAGGAGTGGCAGATTAAATCTCCACAATCAACCTGATGTACTGTACATCTCTGGAAGACCTGAATAGACAACAAATCATCCCAAATTGAGAGGGTGGACTTTGGGAGCAATGATTATATTTTTCCATTTTCCCTTTTGGTGAGTGTGCATGTGTATCTTTCTGTTTGTGATTTTGTCTTTAGAGCTTTGCTTTTACCATTTGTCCTACGGTTCTGTCTGTTTTTTTTTTTTTTTGTTCTTTTTTATTAATATAGTTTTTAGCATTTATTATCATTGGTGGATTTGTTTTTTGGTTTGGTTGCTATCTTCTTTATTTCTTTCATTGCTTTTCTTACTTTTTAATTTTTTTCATTTTAAATAATTATTTTTATTTTCATAACTTTATTTTATTTTTTTACTTTCTTTCTTCCTTTTTTTCTCCCTTTTATTCTGAGCCATGTGGATAACAGGGTTTTGGTACTCCAGCCAGGTGTCAGGCTTGTTCCTTTAAGGTGGGAGAGCCGAGTTCAGGACACTGGTCTACCAGAGATCTCCCAGCCCCACATATTACCAAACAGCAAAAATCTCCCAGAGATCTCTATCTCAACGCCAACACACAGCTCCACTCAACGACCAGCAAGCTACAGTGCTGGAGAGCCTCTGCCAAACAACTAGCAAGACAGGAACACAACCCACCCACTAGCAGAAAGGCTGACTAAAATCATAATAAGATCACAGACACGGCAAAACACACCACCAGACGTGGTCCTGCCCACTAGAAAGACAAGATCCAGTGTGATCCACCAGAACACAGGCACCACTCCCCTCCACCAGGAAGCCTAAACAACCCACTGAACCAACCGTAGCCACTGGGGGCAGACACCAAAAACAACGGGAACTACGAACATGCAGTCTGTGAAAAGGAGACCCCAAACACAGTAAGTTAAGCAAAATGAGAAGACAGACAAACACACAGTAGATGAAGGAGCAAGGTAAAAACCCACCAGACCAAACAACTGAAGAGAAAATAGGCAGTCTACCTGAAAAAGGATTCAGAGCAATGATAGTAAAGATGATACAAAATCTTGGAAACAGAATGGAGAAAATACAAGAAATGTTTAACAAGGACCTAGAAGAACTAAAGAGCAAACAATGATGAACAACACAATAAGTGAAATTAAAAATTCTCTAGAAGGAATCAATAGCAGAATAACTGAGGTAGAAAAACGGATAACTAACCAAGAATATAAAATAGTGAAAATAAATAATGCACAGCAGAAAAAAGAATAAAAGAATTAAGGACAGTCTCAGAGACCTCGGGGATAACATTAAATGCACCAACATTCGAATTATACGGGTCCCAGAAGAAGACAAGAAAAGGAATGGGACTGAGAAAATACCTGAAGAGATTATATTGAAAACTTCCCTAATGTGGGAAAGGAAATAGTCAATCAAGTCCAGGAAGTGCAGAGAGTCCCATACAGGATAAATCTAATGAGAAACACACCAAGACACATATTAATCAAACTATCAAAAAATAAATACAAAGAAAAAATATTAAAAGCAGCAAGGGAAAAACAACAACATACAAGGGAATCCCCATAAGGTTAACAGCTGATCTTTCAGCAGAAACTCAGCAAGCCAGAAGGGAGTGGCAGACACATTTAAAGTGATAAAACGGAAAAACTTACAATCAAGATTACTCTACCCAGTAAGGATCTCATTCAAATTCAACAGAGAAATTAAAACCTTTACAGACAAGCAAAAGCTAAGATATTTCAGCACCACCAAACCAGCTTTACAGCAAATGCTAAAGGAACTTCTCTAGGCAGGAAACACAAGAGAAGGAAAAGACCTAAAATAACAAAACCAAAACAATTAAGAAACTTGTAACAGGAACATACATATCGATAATTACCTTAAATGTAAATGAATTAAATGCTCCAACCAAAAGACATAGACTGGCTGAATGGATACAAAAACAAGACCCATATATATGCTGTCTACAAGAGACCCATTTCAGACCTAGAGACACATACAGGCTGAAAGTGAGGGGATGGAAAAAGATATACCATGCAAATGGAAATAAAAAGAAAGCTGGAGTAGCAATTCTCATATCAGACAAAACAGACTTTAAAACAAAGACGATTACAAGAGAGAAAGAAGGACACTGCATAATGATCAAGAGATCAATCCAAGAAAAAGATATAACAATTGTAAATATTTATGCACCAAACATAGGAACACCTCAATACATAAGGCAAATGTTAACAGCCATAAAAAGAGAAATCGACAGTAACACAATCATAGTAAGGGACTTTAACACCCCACTCTCACCAATGTACAGATCATCCAAAATGAAAATAATTAAGGAAACACAAGCTTTAAATGATACATTAAACAGGGTGGACTTAATTGATATTTATAGGACATTCCATCCAAAAACAAGTGAATACACTTTCTTCTCAAGTGCTCATGGAAGATTCTCCAGGATACATCATATCTTGGGTCACAAATCAAGCCTTGGTAAATTTAAGAAAATTGAAATCATATCAAGTATCTTTTCTGATCACAACGCTATGAGACTACATATAAATTACAGGAAAAAACATGTAAAAAATAGAAAGACATGGAGGCTAAACAATACACTACTTAATAACCCAGAGATCACTGAAGAAATCAAAGAGGAAATCAAAAAATACCTAGAAAAAAATGACAATGAAAACGCAATGACCCAAAATGTATGTGATGATGGGGCTCCCCTGGTGGCGCAGTGGTTGATAGTCCGCCTGCCGATGCAGGGGACACAGGTTCGTGCCCCGTTCCAGGAAGAGCCCACATGCCACGGAGCGGCTGGGCCCGTGAGCCATGGCCGCTGAGCCTGCACGTCCGGAGCCTGTGCTCCACAACGGGAGAGGCCACAACAGTGAGAGGCCCGCGTAACGCAAAAAAAAAAAAGTATGTGATGCAGCAAAAGCAGTTCTAAGAGGGAAGTTTATAGCAATACAATCATACCTCAAGAAACAAGAAATATCTCAAATAAACAACCTAAACTTACACCTAAAGCAATTAGGGAGAGAGGAACAAAAAAAACCCCAAGTTAGCAGAAGGAAAGAAATCATAAAGACCAGATCATAAATAAATGAAGAAGAAATAAAGGAAAAGATAGAAAAGATAAATAAAACTAAAAGCTGGTTCCTTGAAAAGATAAACAAAATTGATAAACCATTAGCCAGACTCATCAAGAAAAAATGGGAGAAGACTCAAACCAACAGAATTAGAAATGAAAAAGGAGAAGTAAAAACTGACAATGCAGAAATACAAAGGATCATGAGAGAGTACTACAAGCAACTGTATGCCAAAAAAATGGACAAACTGGAAGAAATGTACAAATTCTTAGAAAAGCACAAGCTTCCAAGACTGAACCAGGAGAAAATGGAAAATATAAACAGACCAATCACAAGCACTGAAATTGAAACTGTGATTTAAAATTTTCCACCAAACAAAAGCCTAGCACCAGATGGCTTCACAGGCGAATTCTGTCAAACATTTAGAGAATAGCTAACACCCATCCTTCTCAAACTCTTCCAAAATATAGCAGAGGGAGGAACACTCCTGAACTCATTCTACTAGGCCACCATCACTCTGATACCAAAAGCAGACAAAGATGTCACAAACAAAGAAAACTACAGGGCAATATCACTGAGGAAAATGGATGCAAAAATCCTCAACAAAATACTAGCAAAAAGAATGCAACAGCACATTAAAAGGATCATACACAATGATCAAGTGGTGTTTATCCCAGGAATTTCAAGGATTCTTCAATACACACAAATCAGTCAATGTGATACACCATATTAACTAAATGAAGGAGAAAAACCATATGATCATCTCAATAGATGCAGAAAAAACTTTTGATAAAATTCAACACCCCTTTTTGATAAAAACCCTGCAGAGAGTAGGCATAGAGGGAACTTACCTCAACATAATAAAGGCCGAATATGACAAACCCAAGGCAACATCGTTCTTAATGGTGAAAAACTGAAAGCATTTCCACTAAGATCAGGAACAAGATAAGGTTGCCCATTCTCTCCACTATTATTCAACATTGTTTTGAAAGTTTTAGACAGCAATCAGAGAAGAAAAAGAATCCAAATTGGAAAAGAAGTAAAGCTGTCACTGTTTGCAGATGACATGATACTATACATAGAGAATCCTTACATGCTAGCAGAAAACTACTAGATCTAATCAATGAATTTGTTAAAGTAGCAGGACACAAAATTAAGGCACAGAAACCTCTTGCATTCCTATACACTAATGATGAAAAATCTGTAAGAGAAATTAAGGAAACACTCCCATTTACCATGGCAACAAAGAGAATAAAATACCTAGGAATAAACCTACCTAAGGAGAAAAAGACCTGTATGCAGAAAACTATAAGACACTGATGAAAGAACTTAAAGATGGTAAACACAGATGGAGAGATATAGCATGTTCTTGGATTGGAAGAATCAACACTGTGAAAACGACTATACTACCCAAAGCAATCTACAGATTCAGTGCAATCCCTGTCAAACTACCAATGGCATTTTTCACAGAACTAGAACAAAAAATTTTACAATTTGTATGGAAACACAAAAGACCCTGAATAGCCAAAGCAATCTTGAGAAACAAAAACAGAGCAGGAGGAATCAGGCTCCCTGACTTCAGACTATACTACAAAGCTACAGTACTCAAGACAGTATGGTACTGGCACAGAAACCAGAAATAGAGATCAATGGAACAGGATAGAAAGCCCAGAGATAAACCCACACACATATGATCACCTTATTTTTGATAAAGGAGCCAAGAATATACAATGGAGAAAAGACAGCCACTTCAATAAGTGGTGCTGAGAAAACTGGACAGCTACATGTAAAAGAATGAAATTAGAACACTACCTAACACCATACACAAAAATAAACTCAAAATAGATTAAGACCTAAATGTAAGGCCAGACACTATAAAACTCTTAAAGGAAAAACACAGGCAGAACACTCCATGACATAAATCACAGCAAGATCCTTTTTGACTCACCTCCTAGAGAAATGCAAATAGAAACAAATAAACAAATGGGACCTAATAAAAATTAAAAGCTTTTGCATAGCAAAGGAAACCGTAAACAAGACGAAAAGACAACCCTCAGAATGGGAGAAAATATTTGCAAATGAAGCAACTCAGAAAGGATTAATCTCCAAAATTCACAAGCAGCTCATGTAGCACAATATCAAAAAAACAAACAACCCAATCCAAAAATGGGCAGAAGATCTAAATAGACATTTCTCCAAAGAAGATATACAGATTGTCAACAAACACATGAAAGGATGCTCAACATCACTAATCGTTAGAGAAATGCAAATCAAAACTACAATGAGGTATCACCTCATACCAGTCAGAATGGCCATCATCAAAAAATCTACTAACAATAAATGCTGCGGAGGGTTTGGAGAAAAGGGAACCCTCTTGCACTGTTGGTGGGAATGTAAATTGATACAGCCACTATGGAGAACAGTATGGAGGTTCCTTAAAAAACTACAAATAGAACTACCATATGACCCAGCAATCCCACTACTGGGCATATACCCTGAGAAAACCATAACTCAAAAAGAGACATGTACCAAAATGTTCATTGCACCTCTATTTACAACAGACAGGAGATGGAAGCAACCTAAGTGTCCATCGACAGATGAATGGATAAAGAAGTTGTGGCACATATATGTAATGGAATATTACTCAGCCATAAAAAGAAACGAAATTGCATTATTTGTAGTGAGGTGGATGGACCTAGAGTCTGTCCTACAGAGTGAAGTAAGTCAGAAAGAGAAAAACAAATTCCATATGCTAACACTCATATATGGAATCTAAGAAAAAAAAATGGTCATGAGGAACCTAGGGGCAGGATGGGAATAAAGACACAGACCTACTAGAGAATGGAGTTTAGGACATGGGGAGGGGGAAGGGTAAGATGGGACAAAGTGAGAGAGTGGCATGGACATATATACACTATCAAATGTAAAATCAATAGCTAGTGGGAATCAGCTGCATAGCACAGGGAGATCCATCGGTGCTTTGTGACCACCTCGAGGGGTGGGATAGGGAGGGTGGGAGGGAGATAGATGCAAGAGGGAAGAGGTATGGGGATATATGTATATGTATAGCTGATTCACTTTGTTATAAAGCAGAAACTAACGCACCACTGTAAAGCAATTATACTGCAATAAAGATGTTAAATAAAAGATATTAATAGGATACAAAATTAAAAGCCTTTGTCCCACTAGTAGACGGGCAATTCAAAGCCACTTACTTTGAAGAATAGATTCTTGTTGATATTTTAAAATCTAAAATATTTTAGAATTGATGGGTTCATATGAAATACTGTTAATCCTTTAGCTTTATTTACATAGGACATTTCAAAATTTTAAATAAAACTTAACTTTTGGCTCTAGATCAATCATTCTAATATCAAGTCAATTAATAGGATAGATGTCCAAATTTATAAAGCCTTTTTGGAATGCTGGTCTGGACTGAATGTTTGTGTCCCTCCACAATTCATATGCTGAAACCCTAATCCACAGTGTGATGGTATTTGGAGATGGGGCCTTTGAGAGGCAGTTGGGTCATAAGGGTGGAGCCCTCACGATGGGTTTAGTGTCCTTATGAGGAGCGTATTCTCTCTCTCTCCCTCTCTCCCTCCTGTGTGAAAACACAGCAAGATGTCTATCTGCAAACCAGGAACAGGGCCTTCACTAGGAATAGAATTGGCCAGCACCTTGGGCACCTTGATCTTGAACTTCTCAGATTCCAAAACCGTGAGAAATAAATTTCTATTGTTTAACCACACAGTTTATTGTACTTTTGTTATAGTAGCCCACATTGACTAAGACAGAAGCTAATGTGTTTTGATCTACCAAGTGACAAGTGTTGTAGCAAATGCCATCTTACTGTAAAAACAGCATGCATGACTTTGAAATAATATAATTTATATTTACATATATACATATATAAACATAGTATCTTAACAGAGAGTCTTATATACACAAACCGTACCATGCATGGGAGAATCTACCAGTTACTGTGGCTTCCAGAAAAAAACCCACAAAATACCATCAGGAAATGGGTAGAGAATTCCAGTCAATTAATTGAAAATCACAACTTTAGCCATAAAGATCTATAAAGGTTAAGGCAATAGGTAAGGTTATTATCCAAGCATTACTGTAACTAAGTTCCATTTTCAGTTATAAAGTATAGTCTATCCCCTACTTTTACCAAAATGCTAAAGCAACTGATAAATATTTGCATTCATGGTTATAACTCATTAAATGAAAAGAAAATACTCAAAAGTAGTTGTAGTAGATTTCCTTCTATTGGAATTCCTTTGAGGAGTATTAAGTGAAGCAAAACTTTTCTTAATACACACCTTGCTGCATTTTAGCACTTAGTCTGCTTTAAGCTACAGAGCATTAAAAAAATAAGTTTACTGCACTTAATCTTAAAATATATTTACAATTACATATGTTACTGCTTATATGATACAGGTCAAAGATTTACAGTGCTTTACCAGCTCTGATTCACAACTGGATTATGCAGAAACTACCTTCTATTTGTTTACCAAAATGCCACATTTTAATCAAAGGTCATGGAAGAAGAAAACTTCTCATTCCAAATCAAACACCTATGAAAAGTCTGCCTGAATCATGACTACTGTAAAATGGGAAATTCAAGAGCAGATGATTCTTATAATTACATATTTTCCAGCCCTATGCCAACTCACTCTCTCTGAAATGTCAACCAATGCTACAGGGCAAAAATGAGGTAGAAGAGGAAAAATGAGTAATTTAAGATAAAAATCATTTTGGTGCATTAGAGCCAACTCAGAAATAACTACCACTTCTATGAATAAAGCTGCAAAACCTCATATTAAAAAAAATGGCTTTCTTCATAATGAGCCAAAATTTATAAATCATGTAGTCAATTTTGTTTATGAATACTGAGTCCTTTTTTATCTGAAGGTGACAGAAAATTACTGGAAAATAAATATCCCATATGTGAGCGTATCTTTAGAAATTAAGAATGCATCTAGAAAATCGTTCATTAAAATGGACTGCATGGCTTTAAAATGTCATTTAGAGAGTTTAGATTTTTATGGAACACATTGTCTCACAGATTTTATTCTTCAGCTCTACAAATGAAATAATAGGAGAGACAAAAGATTAGTACACAAGGAAGTATTATTATCAACGTCAAAACCACATTTAGGTTCAACGCTCCTCTCCTGTTTGTAACACTCGATTTGATTAAATGGCACTTCAGATTATGACCACAGAACTGCACAGTCTATTAAATTCAGCTTATAGGTGATGAGAAAAAATGATAGAGTCCCGATAATGCGTAAACTTTTAACCAAAATTTCCATGTATGTTTTACCATACCATTGACTTCTCTTACTAAAAACAAAACAGGTATTACATATTTTAAGAAATAAAATCTTAAATACTTAAGGATGATACCTTAAAGTTACTATAGAGTATCTAGGAATTATTGCCAACACAGTCCCTACGGAATGGACTATTACAATGCGCTTCAACCTAAGTAGACTGAGAACTGCATTTACTGGAGTCTACCTAAATTATCCACCTGTTAAAATGTGTGTTCCTAGCATTCATTAAGCAGTAGGGCTGCACTCTTATGACATATAAACACAAAATCACATAGATTTGACTTGACCAAAATATATCTTCAAATGGCAGTGTTCTGTTTATCTGTGTACCACCAAGTACATACTTATCAAAATGTGTATCCAAAACCCTATCAGATGAAGTCTTTGAACTGCTGACAATTTTGCTCTCTAATAGGTACATTGTACAAATTTGAATGACTTTCACCAGTCCTGCAAATGTAGGTATAACATACTTTCTGTATGAATTACAGGAACCAACTGGAAGGAAGGAAGATCACTTTCACCTAACACCATTTTGAGTAGGTGGTATATATATATATGTAACACATGATTTTTAGTGATGAATGAACAAACTTATCAAGTAATCAATAAAATATGATATTATCTTTAAGGTAAATAAAATACCTCACGACTGGCCTGACATATTAGTAGCGAATTTTCCTTTCATAACTGAATTTGGGCTTTATATTCTACTGTTCATTTTTAAAGGTTTGGATTCAGAATGTCAAGAACATTATCTAAGCAAAAAGTTGAAAAGTCTCAGCATATATTCTAAGTCCTCTTACTAAGTCCTCTTAGATCATCGTCATTATGTTAACACTCAGGACTGAAATAGTAAGGTATTCCCTCTTAAAACTGGAACTTACCTCTGTGAATACTGTATGTAAAGATCAGGATAATGGTGTCTTTGTAAAACATGTCATGTCATAGATCAAGTTATAAACTGTTCTTTAAATATAAATACCAACCTTATTTTTAAAATAATTAAAACATTTGATTAGTACTAATCAACCTGAATTATTTAAGAAAGCTATAGTAAATGAACTACGATTTAAAGCAAAACTTTTAAGTGGCTAATTTTTACCATTTTAATTGTGACTATTGCCATTTTTTTTAACTTACTAAAAATTGTTAAGCCCCTAGGTGCATTTGGATTTGAATTTTTCTTTGAATATGTCCGCTACAATTTATTCAATACTACAATAAAGCTAGACTGAGTTTAGAATTTTCTGAAAGAGCCTACACCATTTATTTAATGACAGGTCAATTAAAAATGATTAACATTTTTATTTGCAACTTAATTGAACACATTCTGCGTCTTAAAAAATATATTTTATAGATTAAATGAATGAAAGAATGGGGTTTTCATGCTTTCATACACAAATGTTTTGTTTATATCCATTAGAGATCAAACAAAAACTATTAGGTTAACCACTGAATATCTCAGAAAGCTTCTTGCTCATTTTCAGTAAATTTAAATCTATACATAGATATAAATCTAAGTAAGATTTTTTTCTTCACCTTAACAGTGTTCTCTGTTCATTCTGTTCTTGTGGTCATATAATGTAAATATTTTCCAACCCTGTTGCCATACCTTCATGAAATAATAGCAGGATTCTTCCCTTGCAAGCCTTCTCATCAGCTACCACTAATTAATTTAACCATGACAAATAACAGTGGGATTTGTTTATATTAATAATGTTTATTTCCAAATAGTTGATAGTTTCCTCATCTGTCTTCAATACCCATGACCCACAGGGCCTATTCACAAGCCCTTCCATAGCTTTGGACATGTTTCTCCACTGGCCTCTGGCTGAATTTGTTCTATGGCTTGAAATATCAAGACTAAAAACCAAGGAGGATCATATTTAGCACCACACATTTTAAACGAATCTTTCTCAAAGTGTAGTTAATGGACCATAGGCATCAGAATCACCCAGATTAGTGTTAGAATGCAGATGCCTTGGATTCATGACAAAATAATAAGTCATATTCTCTGAAAGTGCAATGAAGAAAACAAATTTAACAAAACACATTGTTTAGACCTGTAAACTACAACTTAATATGTAGCTGTTCTCAAATATATTTAAACACTGAATCGCTTTTCCCCAAACCTCAAGAACTATTGATCAAAGAATAAATCTTAAGAAATTACGGATGAGACTATCATTGCCTCTAGAATATATCTGAATCTCTTACGTCCCTTTGCCTGCCTATGATAGAGCCACAATCAGTACTTGTTGAGCTGAACTGAGCCAAACCAAGGAAGGAAGAGCCGATTTATGAGTCCACTAGAGCCTACTCCCATGACTTTTAAGCATTTTAACCATTCTTTTTTCATTTTACTTTCTCAGTAATTGTCTATGGAAAAATTGATACCTTGAATTCATATTTCTACTTATAATGTGAAAATGTTATTTAGATGATATATCACATAAATATTTGCAAACAAGTTTAACAACTGCTGCCTGAGAGGACAGAGATTTATAGGAGGCTGGCATCATTAAGAAGGTAAAGAGACGTACTTCTCAGTGTATATCCTTCAGCACGTTATGAATTCTGTCATAGGCATGTCACGTTATTTCAATATGGAGCCAAATGTGTAAAACTTATTTCATGATCACGGAAGATACAATTCTTTGAAATGTAAGTATATTTTCATCTAGATTTTATTTTAGTCTATCATTTTCCACAATAAATCTTAAACCTAAAAAATTCAACCTTTCTGTATACTAGCCATATACACTTCATAAATTCTGTAGATCTTATAAAGTTTTAGTTTCTTTCTTTACAAAAGGGAGATAAAATGGAGCAGAAAAGTTAAGCAACTTCTACAAAGTCACAAAAGGAGTAAGAACCAAATCATTCAACCACTTTTAATCCTTAGAACATCCCTGAGAGGAAAGAAAGGAAAATAAAATTATTTAAATTTTACAGGAAATTGAGTTAATAGCTGAGTTGTGACTTGCTCTATGTTTTTAACAACTCTTTTCAATCTTTCACACTGCCTTCTTAATCTTCTTTTGCTGTCTCTAGCACCTTCCAAAAACATCAAATTTGCCAAAAAAGATAATGTTAATTAAATGAGAATATTATGCTTTTATCTCAATATTACATTTCCCTAACAGGTGAATTGGGTCTAAGAGATGGAATAAATTAAGGTCTATATGATAAATTCAGGAAACTTGTTCCTGGATTATTAATCCATACCATATCAAAGTAGATATAATTTTGGTTTTATGTCTATACTTTTCAATGTATAATAAATGCATACACATTTAAGGAAAACAAAAATGTCACAATTCTGAAAACCAAGTTGTCTTCCAGTCTCCATATTGTCACACTCCCAGTTGTCTAGGCTGCCACACACTGCTACTTTCTAGACCTGTTATAAACATTTTTTAAGATCTAGAGTTAAATGTTATTTTCCAAAACCCAAATAACCCTAAGTCCCATCTTTTGGTGAAGGCTGCCTCTCTGTGGCAGAAAGCAATGTGTCATGTTTTTGGAGGGACAATTTACTTTCTCACTTTTTTTTAACTGGTAGAAAAGATCCATATGATGTTTTAAAATACATAGATTTAAACATAGTGTTTTCATCACTCTTTCGGGATATTTTTGGCCCCATGTTTGGAAAGGGCTTTGGACCCCCAGGAATCACCTCGCTCACCTGAGAAAGAGTATGTAACAAGAGGTGAAAACAGTATTTATGCAAGTAACAAAAATCAAGTAAAATAGAATTGCTCAAATAGAATGGTCACGTTTCCTGTCTTTTTTGAAAGCTGAAGTCATTTTTCACTCTCCTCTGAGTGACTCTGCTGGTCAGAAGGACACTTATTAATAGATATTGTACCTGCCAGAAAGCAGCTGTTGTCTTAATTTCCTGAAGAAATTACTTTAAAGTGAATACTAAGTGTGCCACAAGATAATGCCTCGTATTCACTTAAAGAGAGATGATAGAGGAACATATCCTATTCAAATACTGAAAGCAAACATCAAATGGATATGTTTTAAAAACTACATTGAGTTAATCTTTCTTTCTCTACTAGTGACCTTTGTTAGTTGAAATGAAGTAGGCTCAGAAGACCTTATTATAAAACATATTTAGGAAGGCAGACATATTTAGGAAGGACATATGTTCTAATAATAACATTTTTTAAGATTTGATACTTTTGACCACATGATAACTGAAAGATTAACATTTGCACATTTTAACTAAAAGGAACAAAATCTCTATCATAAGCATGTGACTTGTTATATCTCAAAAGTAAATGATTTATTTAATTAAGAAATATAGTCACAAAAATGACATTTACCTTCTCTAAAACAGAACATGCTAACTAATCAGTGAAAACGGTAAAAACTAATTAGGAGAAGATACACAGAGGGTCACAGTAAACATTTCAGTAACCAATATCAAGCTGCTTTGTTGTTTTTGTTTGAAGCATAAGTATATCAAAAAACATCACTCAGAAAACTGTGCAGATTCTTTTTTAAAAAATGATTTTAATACAGGTCAAAACCTTTGACATAAAGTAGATGAATGAAAACACCAAAGAAAGTTACCTGCAAAAATTTCTGATCAAGAAAATTATTACAAATACTGATTGCTAATGCTAATTATTGCAATATTGCCTTCCCCTCTTTTTTTTTGTTTAACAACGTCTGGGGGCCGGGGAAGAAACATGTTTTGTCTCTGCTTCAACAAATACTGAAATCTATTTATATGCAAATAAGCTATCCATTATTAGTATGAGAAGAGACTTGTGCATAAAGGGAGAAATAAATTATCACTAGAAGCCATTAATGAAATCTATTTCAAAACATAACATTTTACAAGAGCTCTCGCCCATGTAATATTTGTTTAAGGCTTGAGGGGAAATGGTGAGTTCTACACTTAGATGAAACCCAATACTACATTATTTCTCATGCCAATTTGTTTTGTAAAATGCATTTATCCTCTCCTTAGAAATGACTTGATAATTGTAACTCCAATGAGTTTCTTTAGAGAACCTTATCATTGAAGTCAGGATCCTATGTGTTTGTCACACAACTGTCAGACTTTTTAGGGTAGTCTATTTTTGTCGTTACAGTAACTGTTATTCCCTGAGATTTAAAAACATTAACATTCATTCTTATACTCTAATAGTAGTAACGTAAAAATAAATGAGCTTTAAGAAGAAGGAATATGAGTCTTTCTGGAATCAGTTGAACTTCTATGGAGAAGACTAAAATAAAAAATAATAGAGACTATAAAATAATTTCATATGCTTTGACGATTTTCTCTTTGGGTTTCTTGTTTTGTTCTTCTTGAGCTCATAAATTCCTTGTTTAGTCCATACTTGCATCTCTGTCAGTTTTAAACATTGCAGATACATTCTTCCCTCTGTCATCTACTTAACTTTGCCAAGGGTGCCCAATGTTGAACTGAAATACTTAGGTTTTGATATATTCATGCTTATACCATTCTTTGCCTTATGGTTCTACTTTTGAAGTTTTTAAGAAGTTTTTCTCCACTTTTTAGGTTGCAATGGTATTCCCAGTATTTTCTTCTACTAACTTTGTAGTTTTACCTTTATTTGTCTTTAATTCATCTGGATTCCATCATTGTATGTGATATTTTGTAAAGATCTAATCTTATTTTTCATTAGTTATTGTGTCCGTTTCCCCAGTGGGCCCTACTAAGTTTTTCCTTTATCCATTGATTTGTGGTGCCAACTTCATAAGAAATTGTCTTCATATATGCATAGATCTATCTCTGAGCTTTTTTCTTTGCTTCCTTATTATCTTATTTTTTGCCAAAACCACATTTTTATTAATATAGTTCTGCAATGCATCTTAATAAATGATATGGAAATTTCTCCCCTTTCTTTACTCTTCTTTTTAAAAATTATTCATGTACCTTTATTTTTTAAATACATTTTAGTGTGTTTATCAATTTCTTCAAAAAGTCCAACTGGACTTTACATTTATAAATTAAAGTGGGGTTACATTTATAAATTAAAACAGGGGAAATTAATATATTCATTATATAAAGTCATCCCATTCAAGAGCCTAGAATTAGCTCTTCATTTATTCAGACCATTATCTCTGTCCATTATTAGAATTTTCAAATTCTATTTATGGAAAACTTTGGCCTTAGTTAATTCCTAGGAAATTTATTCCTTTTAGGAGTTATATTTAGCCTTTCATACATGATCACTGCTGGTATAGAGAAATGTTATTCATTGTTAGGTCATTCTTATATCTAGCAAGCGTGCTTAATTTTATAAGTTCTAGCAGTTTCTGGATTTTTAGAAATTGTTTTGCAATGATGCTATAATCTGAAACTAAAGATAGTTTTATCTTTTTTCTTTCAATCCTTCCATTTCTTCTGTGTTCTTAGGTATTCTCTCCTTAAGTAATAGTGCGAACTACCTACTTTGTTAGGAAGGTATGGTAATAGTGGATATCCCTGTCTTCCTGCCTTTATGAATAATATTTAGTGTAAGTTTCAGATTTATAACCTTTATCATGTTAAGGAACTTAGTTGTATTGACAGTTTTCTGAGTTTTTGTTTTTTTAAACACAAATAGGTAAATTTAATTAAGATCTTGTTTCTGCAGCTCTTTATTAAAGTACTTTTTAAACAGTATGGTTAAGAAAACTGAAAACACCTTGGAATGCACTGCTACCAAAACTCCTCTTATTTCTGTTCCTGTTGATTTATCTTTGCTCTTAGATACTAAGAAGTTTAACATGCAATGTTCTTCTGCCCATCATCCTCTACAATCCTTCATGCTGGCATTTCATAGAAAAGAGCATATGAAAGTAGGATGAGGTAGTAGAGTAGAAAGGAAGCTGGCTGGTCTACTTGTTTATTCTAAAGCAAAGCTCACTACTCAACATATCCCCTGCCTCTGCCAAACAAGACAGAGTGGTGAATCAGAACTGTAAAAAGAGAGAAAAAGAGAATAATACCTCTTGTACTGGTGTACCCAAAGAGCACTGAAATAGACAGATAATCTGTTTTTAAGTATATGAACAGACACCAAAGATCCCTTGGCATATGTGAAGAGCTAGCAGCATGAAAGACAAAGACCAAAATAAATAAAAATCTGATCCTAGAGGAAAACTAGATTGTTTAGGAAAAATAGAACTTTAAAAAGTTAAATAAATAATATGCTAAAATACATTTACAATAATACTGCATCTATAAAACAAAGAACAATCAGAGAGTAAGAATGTATTCTAAGAGCACAGAACTGTTGGTATAGAAAATTCAATGAGACAAAAATAGCTAAAGAAAAAAATCCTTGCTTAATATAGAGCAAAAGGACAAAAAAAGAGAAAGAGAACATGGTAGAAAGGTAAAGAGATATTTTTTGAAAAACCATCCTGTAGGTCCAAAATCCAGCGTTTCCAGGAGAAAATTTTTAAAATGCTGAGAGGAAATTATGGAATAAATTATTTTTAACTTTATTTTTTTAAATTGGAGTACAGTTGATTTACAATGTTGTGTTAGTTTCAGGTGTACAGCAAAGTGAATAAGTTATACATATACATAGATCCACTTTTTTTTTTTTTTGGTTATTTTCCCATATAGGCCATTAGAGAGTGTTGAGCAGAGTTCCCTGTGCTCTACAACAGGTTGTTATTAGTTATCTATTTTATATATAGTAGTGTGTATATGTCAATCCCAATCTCCCAATTTATCCCTCCCCCGCTTATCCCCTGGTAACCATAAGTTTGTTTTCTCCATCCATGACTCTACTTCTGTTTTGTAAGTAAGTTCATTTGTACCCCCTTTTTTTTAGATTCCACATATAAGCAATATCATATATTTGTCTATCTGCATCTGACTTACTTCACTCAGTGTGACTATCTCTAGATCCATCCATGTTGCTGCAAATGACATTATTTTGTTCTTTTTTATGGCTGAGTAATATTCCACTGTATACATGTAACACATCTTCTTTATCCATTCCTTTGTTGATGGACATTTAGGTTGCTTCCATGTCCTGGCTATTGTAAATAGTGCTGCAATGAACATTGGGGTGCACGTATATTTTCAAATTATAGTTTTCTTTGGATATATGCCCAAGAGTAGGATTGCTGGATCATATGGTAGCTCTATTTTTATTTTTTTAAGGAACCTCCATACTGTTCTCCATAGTGGCCGTACCAATTTACATTCCCACCAACAGTGTAGGAGGGGGTTCCCTTTCTTCCACACCCTCTCAAGCATTTATTGTTTGTAGATTTTTTGATGTATGGAATAAATTTCTGGAAAAGGACAGAATTCTTCAAATGTAAAAGGACTCTAAAAAACATAAAGGGCCTGAGTAAAAATTGATAAAGATACTCAACCATAGATACATCATTGTGAAATTGTAGAATATTGAGGATAAAAAGAAAATCCTAAATGTTTCCACAGCAAGGAAGACAAGTCACCTACAAAGGAAAAAACATTCAAAATGCCACGTGACTATATTTGCATCAGTAAAACTGGATATTAGAAGATGATGGAGCAAAAAAAGACAATGTAAGAGAAAAGTAAAGACACTCTGAAATATAAAGTCCTGCCACCACTTCCATAAGATAATAGCCCAGGGCTAATATACATCAGTCTTAGAGGAAAATCAATGCAAAAAAAAAAAAAAAAGAGGTGATCAACAGAGCTCCCAGAAAGAGGTCTCCAAGTTAAAAAGAAAAGTGTGATGGATACTTTGGATAAAATAATAGCCAACTCAAGAAAAAAGAAAGATAATTTGTATGATTTCACTTACATAAGGTACCTAGAGTAGACAAATTAATAGAGACAGAAAGTAGAACTGTGGTTGCCAGGGGCTAGGGGAGATAGTATTTAATGGGTAGAGTTTCAAGTTTTGCAAGATGAAAGGAATTCTATGGATGGATGGTGGTGATGATAGCACAATAATGTAAATGTACTTAATACCACTGAACTGTACACTTAAAATGCTTAAATTGGTAAATTTTTGGTTATATGTATTTTACCACAACTTTTTAAAAAAGATAACTTAAAGTTCCAGATAACTATAAAGACAGTTATGGTAACTTAAAGTTCCAGATAACTATAAAGACAGTTATGGTCTAAATACGAAACTAATCAAAATGTGGCAAAATTTAAGCAGCTAATGGAATGCAGAAGAGAAAATCTTATGTGATTTCTATAACAAGAATATTCTACTTTCAGTAGCCTAAAGATCATGGCATTGGAGCCACAGAAAGAAGCCATCTTTACATTCTACTTGCTTCAACACTGAGTAATTTTAAAAAGTTTGCCCCTGGTAACATGAAAGAATGAGGAGGCAAGATTCTATTGCTTTCCTCTAGGCTCTTCTATACAATTTGGTTTCTTATCATGTACATGTATTACACACACACACACACACATATACACACACCTCTGTGGCTTCTGTTTCTAAAATTATATGTTCTGCAGAGATAGAAACAATTTTGAAAAGAAAGGAATTGTGCTTCAGGTTGAAATATCTGAGTCTTTAAATGTCTGTGAAATTGACAAAGTCATCAGAAGAAATAGGTAAAAATTATCTACACTTGGTTTCTACAGTAAAATATCATTAAAAAGGTAAAATTGTGTAAATAAATCTATTAGGCATGTACTGTGTAGTATATATATATTTATATATTAATGATATATCCATCTCATGGTTCCAAATTAGTTTTACATTTATCTTTATAAATATTCATGTTCTTTAACAAATCATTTTGAAATTTAAATAAACTGTCTTTTATATGAGTGTGATTGTCTATAACGAATTTTCCAGCATGGGTTTTGTTGTGTTTTGGCGAAAAGGTGATATATTTCTAAATGAATAGTCTAAAGTTGGGCAAAGATGAAAATGTCTACTTTGTCTTTTATCAGACATTCAAAAAACTGAAACTCGCTGTTCTAAAGCATTGAAGCAATATTCCCTCAGGTTTTTTTTTTCGGCAGAATTCAAATTTTCACAGAATGTTAGTTGATGTGACACATATAAAGTGTTCTCCAGTCAAATAAATTTGAGGAAAGTTGGATTAAACAAGGTTCAAACAGGTTTCTTTACTGCAGGTCATGGCAGGGTCTGTGATATTCTAATCCACACATAACAAAGGATCAATATGTGCATTTCCCATCACGTTTCATCACAGACTCCCTACTGTCCCACAGTCTTCTCATCGAGTTAATGTTTATGGAACATATTTTGGAAAATTTTAATTTCCAGGATAGCCAACTCAGTTCCCCAATTTCTAGTGTCGTTTTCAATGTACTAATTCTGAAATCATAATTTAAATCTTAGCTATGGTGCTGGTTAAAAAGCATAAATGATAGCAGAGGCAAAATTACAATAAATACATTTTCCACTGACTTTAAAAAATTCAAAGTAAATTATAGTCAAATAGTTCACTTTAAAAAGCCATTTACATCATCTTTGGTTTGGGATGTTATGGAACTGTCCTCCTCATTTTGCATTATCAGTCATCTTTAGCAATGCATGTTATTATCTAATAGACAATAGCTTTGCCAGCTTCAGCATGTAGTATCTTGAGATAACCATAAAGCATGAACCAAAGAATTACATCAACAGTGAATGGTATTCTCTATAATTGGCCACAGCTGCAAGAAACTTATTCATTTATATTCTGTTCAACCTCTCTATCCTCTAATTAAAAAAAAAAAAATCTTAGAAGCATAGTGGTTATAGTCTGTCTGAAACTTGTACAACAGAATTATTACACAGCACAGTAAAAGCAAACATGGGTAATCAGAGAAATGAGATACTTTAAGGCCAAGAAGTTTATTTATTTATATAAAAATATTGGTTTAAAAAGAGACTTCCATTCCATTGATGACATTTTTACTTTTATTAGTATTTTTAAAAGTTCATAGGAGGCAAAATAAGTCACCTAACTAGGTGGAAATTGTTTGGTTTTAGGTTAAAGAAATTTATATGTAGAAGTATTTTCCAAGTTGTTATTATCCTGACAAAGTATTTACTTCCTCTCCTATATGGCCAGTAATTTGTTCATGATACAGAGCAAATTTCTGGATCTAATATTGGTGAAAGGCTTAACTCACCCAGGAAACAGAGTCACTTTAAAATCTGAGCACACCTGTTAAAACAGCTGCCCAGAGCTGAGAAAAAAAGTTGATGAAGTAAAAGCTCAGTTGAAATCATGCAAACTGTTTGACCAAACTGAACAAACCACTCAGCAGACCCTCTGGAAAGGCTCAGCAGTGTTAGACTTCAGAAAATATCATTCAAAATACAAACAAGCAAAGAAAAAATACTTCATCCCTAGAAATATCTTCTGGAGAACTTTTTATCAAGAAATCTGTATGTGTTTGTGCGTGTGTGTGTGCATGCGTGCATCTGTGTGTGTGTGTGTGTGCGTGTGAGACAGTGAAAGAGATACAGAGACAGAGAAAGAATTTGGGGAATAACGAAAAAAAGAGAAAATACTGCATAACTTTAGATCCTAAAATCCTCATCTCATTTCTGGGACTTGTGACATTAGCTAATTTCTGGAAAGCAAGCACCTGTTACCAAGACTCAGAGGGAACTATGACGGACACTGGTAGACTATGGGGAAGAATATATGACTTTTGCTATCTTTCAGAATTGGAGAATAGAATAGAACTTGTGTCACCATAGTTCCTTTTATTTTGACGAAGCTACCTGAATGGGTGATCTAGTTGGAACTTGAGAATTAGATTAATTTTGTCGGTCATTATTGAAATAGAAATGTGAATTATTTAAATTATAAATCAATTATTGATTGAATTCATTACTGAATTAGAAACATATTAGATATTTTCTGTGTGAGAATGCTGTGCCTCTGCAGACTGGCTTTTTGGGGAGGAGTTCTTTCTTCTCCTATACAATCAGGGGTTTACAACACTGAACAAGGTGGATGAGGTGGACTAGAAATAGCCCACAGATGGAAGACTCAAAACCAGGGTGCCTCCAACATCTTAAACCCTTCTAAGAAGCATCACAGAGAAGGAATTTAGGTAAAAGATCACAAGAAAAATAGCTAAAGAAACCAGACAACACTGATAAAATTTATCACAAGCATCTAGAAACACAGTCTTCATAAAGCCAAGTCATTTTAAAGTAGCTTTTGTTTCAGGCATGGATTGAAAGAGAGGTAGTAAGGAAAGCTACCCTATTTAAAAAAAAGAAATTGTTGTGCTGTGTTTCTTTTTAAGGTATGCAATCCAGAGTAGCAAGAGCTAAGAACTACATTTTGGCTGCACTATGAACAATAGTCATTTTTTAGATTGATGTTGCCCAAAAGGTTGGTTTATTATCCTCCACAACAAGTATCATGCATTTGTA
The DNA here is from genome assembly GCF_059928025.1 of Delphinapterus leucas. Lineage (NCBI taxonomy): Eukaryota > Metazoa > Chordata > Mammalia > Artiodactyla > Monodontidae > Delphinapterus > Delphinapterus leucas. The sequence goes on along the minus strand of NC_143133.1, from coordinate 121,038,984 downwards.
CAGAGTGGTTGCTTTTAAATACTATCAGAGCAAACAAAGGGGTGAGATCAGATTAAGTACACTCAATTCCAAGCTTTGGAAAAATGTTTACATCTTGACCATTGTCTCATTTGCATTGACTTCCTCTTATTTACACAACCAAAGAAATCTAAATTTTAAATCATTATTCTGGAAGACTATGATAAACCAAAGGTGATCATTCTTTTCCAAATTACTCAGAGCTTGAATAACCTATTAATAGTTGATCTCTCATTTTAAATTCCGGAGGGCTAATCTGTAGAAACTCAAGTTAAGGAAGATTCTCATATCTTATATCTTCTGCTCAATAAGGTGTTAATTCATTTAGCATTTTGGTGCACAGGGGATACAGAGAAGAACAATAATCAAGTTCTACCTCAAGAAAATTCCAGTACAGTGCAAAGGGAAATAGGACAAATGCACAAATGTCTATATTACAAGGAAGAATAAGACTCGTATCATTAATTCTATGAGGCTCTAAAAGAGTGAGAGATTTCATCTGGTTGGCAGGATCAGAAAAGGCTTCATAAAAGGAGACATTTGAGATAGGTCTAGAAAATGACCAGGATTTTGTTAAACAGGTACGAACTATTCCTAGGTGAAAGAAACAGCATAAATAAAATCTTTACACAGCAAAGCATAAGGCATGATTTGGGAATTGAATAGTGTAATTTCATTAGATGATACAGTAGAGAACAGAATAAAAGAAGGGATGAAGGATAGAGAAAATATGATTAGAATTGAAAGTTTGGGTCATAATATATAAGTTGAAACCTTTGCACTTATATAATAGTCAATAGTAAGGCATGAAATGTTGGTGAGCTTGGGAATGATATGACCAGAACTGTGTTCTAGGAGACCCTTGAATTACTCATCTTTCCACATATATTGAAAAAATAAAAATGGCTTTTGAGATGATGGTATTTTTTTCCCCCGTTCTGTCACATTATTTTCTATAGAGTAAATCTGACAATTTACCCATGCTACTAAGAATATGTAATACGTACTATTCTGAGAAATGTAGAATATGTGGTGACAAGAATAAGTCCCTAGATAAATTATTGTATGACCTTATCTTAATATCAAATGACTCTTTAATTGTTGGAGGTGAGGGATAGAAAAGAGAAGAGGAATAATAGTATCCCCTTATTTGTGTATATTAAATTTCAAAAATATTGCTCTAATTTTATTTAAGTTTACCAAAGTCATTCAGTTTTTGTATTAACAGTGGTTTTGTGGGTTTGAGCTGATTATTACTATATTCAGAAAATTAAATTAAATTGAATAAGGCTCAAATAGAAGACTCCAGTAAATTCCTTTTTCTTTTCTACCATCTGTTCTTCACATAAAAGAGCAATTCAATGCTTTTAAAAGTGTTACTCCAATTACCAGTGAGATTTCTATTCTTCTTAGTTATGCTGAGTTGGTACTTCCAGAAATAGTTCCTTATAAAATTGCCTATTCAGTCAATCTAAAAACAAGCTACCAATGGTTTAAGAAGACATTAAAGAAACATGCCTGCAAAATGGTATAATTTATGAACTAGTATTGACACTTTGAAACTGGGGCCTAAGCCAGAACTGCTTTCAGTCAAATTTAAATCATCCATACCTTCTCTTTGAGGGCTCACTGCACAAAAAAAATAAAATTGTACAGAAAAGTGTCCTTAATTGGTCCAATAAATCAAATTCACATCAGTAAAAAGCAATTATGGCATATTTAATTTTATTCCTTTTTAAATCAAGGGATAAAATTATGTGTTAATCTCTGTACAAAAGATATTTTTTTAAAGTAAAGGTATTTTTTTCTTCTTCATTTTTCCCCTTAGTCTATTGATTTCACGAAATCATCTCAAATATTCACAAGGTCATTAAAGTATGCTACAACTATAAAATTTCATAGCTTGATAGATCTCATTAAACATTTTTATCATGAAAGGTCTTTAGTAAGATTAATACTGTCATAAATAAAATGTCAAAAAAGCTGTTATCTTAATATCTATGGGAAAACACAATGTGTTCTATTAGAATTCAGGAAAACCTTGAATGAGTAAAAGAGCCTTATACTGATTTATATGGGACTACAAATTGTTCAATGAACCTAGATTAAAATCAGTTAAGATGGCTTCCCTGGTGGCACAGTGATTGAGAGTCTGCCTGCCGATGCAGGGGACACGGGTTCGTGCCCCAGTCCGGGAAGATCCCACATGCCACGGAGCGGCTGGGCCCGTGAGCCATGGCCACTGAGCCTGCGCGTCCGGAGCCTGTGCTCCGCAACGGGAGAGGCCACAACAGTGAGAGGCCCGCGCACCGCAAAAAAAAAAAAAAAAAAAATCAGTTAAGAAAATTTGAGGAAAGCTCATATCATATGTGCATATGATTTTATCTTTACAAAATACTTCTTGGAGTCAATTAAACAGCAGTTAAGAGTAACAAAATGAAGCTTCTCAAAATTGCGCTGCAATTCAATACTTGTTTGAAAAATAAAGAGTTAATCTTAACATCTGGATTTCTAATCTTCTATATAAGATGTAGTATGAGAAGATGAGAGTCATTTGAACTAATTTATCTTTTGGGCTTAAGTACCGCGTCTTTTTTCTCTAAATGTTCTTGGGTGTTCCAATTGCCCGTTTCTATGTAATGTTATAACCTTTACATCAGGTTTACTTTTCTTTATACAGATGGTCATTTGATACTGATGGATAAAATGTGGCTGAATGAAAGTTATGAAACAGACATACACATGAGAATTACGGACAGTACCATTATTTTATAGTTAAACCTTCAATATATTTTGGTACATTGTACACACATAAAACCATAACAATTTGTATCTCTAGCTTACTAAATTAAAGGAATCCATTTTAAAAAGTTTAAAAACAAAGCAATATATAACTAGGCTGAAATGTTATTCATACTTAAGTCCATAGATTTCAAAGCTAAAAGTACTAAAAAATTATTTGTTCAGGCTTTACCCAATGGGATTCCCTCTCAATATACTTGCAATCATTATCTAATTTAACAGTTGAACTTCTCCAATAAGTTATATTATTGGCAGAAAAGGAAGGAACCAAACTTCATCCACAAAGAAAAATACTGAGAAGTAGCTCTATTTCAGCCATATCACACACGCAAAAGACCAAAATCCTGGCTCATGGTTATGCCAGGATTTAATAGATGGTGGATGATATTGTGAGATAAGATCATATCCAACATCTAGTCAGCTAAATCATAAAGCCATCAATTACTAGTAGTAGGATTTTTTAAAAGGGGTTGTAAAGGGCTTAAACAAATTATACTGACATCATTGTTGCCATCTTTTTAAACTTTTGTTTACCTAGTATGGCAAAGGGCACGGCAGGTTCAATTCTCCGTGTACCTCTTAACATATCACAAATTATCACAGTAACGGAAAACTCATAAGCTCCTAAAATACCCTATTCCTATTTCTACACTATTTTCTAAATCTTCTGATTACTGTCTATTGTAACTCTTAACTGTTGTTATGTTTAAAGGCCTGTTATCCTCTAACTATACTGGACTGCCTGATCTTGAAATGCACATATAACTATTTGCCAACATGCTTTGAGCAACTGCATATACCAGCCACCAAACTAAGCACTTTAGTCAGGTATAATTTTGTCAACAATAACAGAAAACCCACCTACTGGCTTAAACAAATGGGTAATTATTTCTCTCACATAGCAAGAAGTCTTGAGTTAGGTGGCTTCTAGTGATGGGTCAGCTGCCCAACAATGTCAGAGTAGGTGTGCATGTGATTCCATCCACTGTTCCCTTATGTTGGCAAGACAGCTGCCACAGCTTAGTCTTCACATCTGTCTCTGATTTCATCCCTCTCTTCTCTTCCCCTCACTCATTTCAGTCCTACTGACCTCTGTTCCATTGCTAAAATAGAACTACATAATCAACCCTAGATGGAAGAAAGGATGTAAAAGAGAGCATTTAGCTTTTCCAGCCTCTATTAGTGGACAGTAAAGGGATAAGGGGATAGGGCGGGGAATAGGTGGGATGTTAGCTAACTAGGAGAAATCTCCCATGCATTGTAATATACCATTTCGGCTAAGCTTTAAAACCTCAGAGTAGGTACTTTTATTATATTCTTTGATTGAATGAGTAAATCAAAAGTTAAGGTTATCAAGCAACTTGCTCAAGGCCCCACAACTGTTAAGAGTGGCACTGCTAGAGTTTTAATCTGTGCTGTCATACTATTTCCTGGCCATACAGATCAAGGGTCAAAAGGGCTAGATAATAAATGTGTGGTCCCTGCTGCAACTATTCAACTCAGCCACTATAGCACAAAAGCAGCGCAGACAATCCGTAAACAAATGAGCATGACTATTCCAATACGACTTTTATTTACAGACACTGAGACTGAGTTTCATATACTTTGGCACAAAACAGTGTTCTTATTTTGATTTTTTCCTTTTTCAAACATCTAAAAATGCAAAATGATTTTCAGCTCATGGCCCATACGAAACTAGATAGATTTAAGTTTGTAGGCCATAGTTTGCCAAACCCTGGAGTAAGAAAAAGAATTCTAGTAGTCCAATTTGTTTCTAACTACTTCCTTACTACCACAGAAAGAAGTTTAATTCCATATATCCCCAAGGCTTTAGGAAAGTCTGTTTTGGGTATCTACTCTCTTCTCAGGGAAGGCTCTTATATAAAGAAGCAGTTCCCAATCAGCTGCCAGACGATTCATTACAGGGACCTCAAATCAATGTGTGCGTCGAACAATGTCTATGAACAGAATAAATAAAATGATTCACAAAATCATTGAATGATAAATGAAACAAAAAGTCAAGGGTCTTCCATACTTCTTACTACTAATAATTTTATCTTGCTTTATTTAAACCTAAAAATTTGGAAGCTCTGGGCCATAATAAAGCTGAAGAGGATGCATGCACCTTTACCTTTTATATCTATTTGATTATGCTAGTTATATAGTTCACACTCTCACTGCTTTTTCTTAATGAATATCACTACATGAGTGGCTTCTACTCACTCATTAGTCACCATTTTATTCTCTTTTTGCTAACCAATCATACTAGGAAAATATCTGCCGAAGTATTAACAGCAATAGTATAAGAACTTACCAACTTAAGAAATAGCTCAGTCTGAATTAATGAAAATTATAAAGGAACTAGAATAATTTAAATAAATTTTATTTTATTGTTTTATTGACATATAGATAAATCCAAGTAAAAGAACTTTGGGAAGATTTATTTTAGATAGGGTGACCATATACCTCAGTTAGCATAGGACAGTACCTAATTAGTACCTTTGTACTGTGTGTAATTATTTATAGTGGCCCATTTCATTCTGAAAAGCATATCCATGTGAGAAAATAAATTATATTGTTGCCATAACTCTAGGAAACATATGAGACTATTTTGTAGTCTATATCTACTAATTCTACTTTCTAAAGTTCTTGGAAAAGATTTAATTCTGATGTTTGTTCTTTCTGCAGATATACTGCTTGTGCAACTTTTAATTGTGGATTGTGAACTTATGTTCAGCAGGGTTTATTTCTGAGAATCTTGTGAGGACTGGGTAGAGGTAGTTCCCTGCGTAGAGGTAGTTTTGCTTCTGTCAAGCACCCTAGAGATGGTACCACCATACAACTACTTTATGTGTCATTTTCCCAGGTTGAAGTCTTCCAAAATCATGAAAATCATAATGCAAACAAGAAACTTGAGTGAATATGACTATGAATTCTCAGAGAATTTTTTTTATTCAGGCCAAAACAAAATGCTTTCTTATAGCTTTTCTTTGATGATATATTAGATATTTTTTCCCAGCCCATCCTTTAACTGACAATGTAGTCCGTAGAAAATCCTAGTTTTGTGTATAAGTATCAGTTTCTGCTTACTTTATGTGGTTATCAAAATGCCAACCCCCCTACCTTCCACAAGGCAGTCAAAGCATTAAGAAACGCTTATTACTAAGAGATGGTACCACTTGAAAGCTAAGCTCTGAATTTCAAAGGATGTTTGTCTTATTTTATCCAGAGTTTCTTTATAGTGTAAGGATTTTCAAAATAGCTAATCTTCCATATTTCCAAAAGACCGAGTGGAATGGAGAGTGGAGAAAGAAAGAGTAAAACTAACATAGGATAGGTTGAAGAGGTAGGAAGAAAATGTAAAGAGTAGACAAAATTGATGTTAAGTGGAGAAAGATTTTCAAGAAAGACCTGATCAAAAAGTTGATATAGCAACAACCAGAAAGATGAAATATAAGAACTTTAGCTTTATACAAAAGACTGCTAGGCACTTAAGAAAGCCACTTCAGAACTATATTTCAGGTGGCAACACCTAAAAAATATAAACTCCATTTATTTGAAGAAACTAGCTGAAAATAGACACAGAGTAGTCTCTTAAGGTAGAGGACACTTTATTAATAAGATTATTGCACAGGGCTGCCCTGGTGGCGCAGTGGTTGAGAATCTGCCTGCCGATGCAGGGGACACAGGTTCGAGCCCTGGTCTGGGAAGATCCCACATGCCACGGAGCAACTGGGCCCGTGAGCCACAACTGCTGAGCCTGCGCGTCTGGAGCCTGTGCTCCGCAACAAGAGAGGCCGCGATAGTGAGAGGCCCCGTGCACTGTGATGAAGAGTGGCTCCCGCTTGCCACAACTGGAGAGAGCCCTCACACAGAAACGAAGACCCAACACAGCCAAAAATAAATAAATAAATAAATAAGATTATTGCGCAGACTAAATAAAATAATTCATGTAAATCTTAAGCACAGTGCTCTGTAGACACAATATTCATAGTTACTTTGTCTAGACCCTTCCTTTCTTCCATGAAATAATAATACAAATATTGTACGATGCTGTAAGGCAAGAACTTCAGAAAACAGAGTTCTCAGATATAAACTACTATGCAGGCAAGGGTCAGCAGGCCTGGGTTGCTTAAACCCTACACATTTCAAAGAAGGTCTGCCTTATGTGACTGACCCCAAATAAAAACTCTGGACACCAGGCTCAGTAAGCCTCCTTTTTGACAACATTTTTCACATGTTGTCACACATGACTGCCGGAAAATTAGGTGCATCCTTATGTGACTCCACTGGGTTAGGACACCTGGGGCTTTGTGCCTAGTTTCTCCTGGACTCCATCTCATGTACCTTTTCCCTTTGTTGATTTTAATCTGTATCACTTCATTGTAATAAATAGTAATTGTGAGTATAACAGTTTTTCTGATTCCTGGGAATTGTTCTAGTGAGTCGTCAACTCTGGGAGTGGTCTTGGGGACCTCCAACACAACTACAAAATAGTGTCATATGTTTCCTAAAGTTATGATAACCATGCAACTTATTTTCCAAATGGATATGCTTTTTAGAGGAAAATGAGACACTATGAATAGTTACCCACAGCACAAGATGAAGGATAAGGGTCAAATTGAGGGCATGTCTATTAAGAAATTTCTATCATAAGTGAAAGCAAAAAAAAAAAGAATTCGATAGGGAATTAGATATTTTAAGGGAAGAGCCAAAAATCTAGAACAGCTAATGTGAAAAGTATTCACTGAGTCAAATAGATAAATATAACTGAATTGCCAAATAGCAGTTAAGGTCTAATTGTATATATGAGCATTGATTTGGAATGGGTCAGGGTATGCCTAATAAATGGAAATTTATTTGTGGTCCTCTCTAGTAAAGAAACTGAAAGAAAATAAGTTAGATCATGAGAATGACTTCAAATTCTCACCCAATTACTAAATCCTGACAATTGTCTTCAGATTTTCTCTCAGATCTCTTTCTATGCATACATATTGGCTATCTTTCAATTTTAGGTCCCTAACACCTTACCAACACTATAGTATTCTAGAATCCCAAGTTCTAATCTAGAACCAAAAACTCTTATTTGTTTTTAATTGAAGTAGTACATGCTCATTATATTTACAAAGTATAAAAATATTAAAAATATGAATAAATTACTTCTAATACAAAACCCCTTATGATTTTGCTGCATTTACTTCCATTTCTTTTAAAGTGAATAATATTCATTATTAACACACATAATTTTGTTTTAATTTTTTAATGGAATCATATTCTATAGAAATTTTTATATACTTTTTCTTCAATTAATATTTTACTAAAGCATCTTAGCAGCAGATCATAGGTGTGCTTTAGAACTATGTCCTTTACCTGACTTTCTTATATTCCGTCATAATGAAAAATTCAATCCCTTCATTTTACAGATAAGAAATCTGAAGCTTAGAGGAGCTAAGTGAGTTCCCCAAAGTCACACAACTGGTCACATTAGATTTAGGAAGAGAAAAATAATTTTTCTAGATTTCTTGTTTAATATTTTGTAACTTCACTTTAATCCACCCAACATAGCGTTACTCATTTAATATTCCTAAAATGTTGATTGTATCATATCACCTCTGTGCTGTACAACACTGGCTCCCAGTTCCATAGAAAAAAAATCTGAATTCTTCACCCTAGGTTTAAAGACCATTTAAAGTTTAGTTTTACACTACCGTCCACGTCTTTATCCCATACATGTCCCAAGTGTCTATTCCACGTCTTTAATCATCTGCCCAAACTTAGCCTGTACCATTACCCTAGAATATACCATGCTAATTACAGAATCCCAGACTAATGACCTTGTTTTCCTTACCAAGACTTAATTTCCTCTTCTTTCATAAATCCAAATACTTAAGTCCTTCAGGGCTCTATTCGAATCCTGTATCCTTCACAAAGCCTTTTTCAACCAGTCTAACTTATCCTAATTTCTTAGTTCTCTGAATTCCTAAAGGTTCTTTTTATATGAATAGTAGAATGTCTTCCTATAAGATGTAAATTATCTCAATTATTCATTGGCATGTCAATCACTCCTGCAATGCTAAAGAAAACTACTCAGCCATACCGACTGGACTCACTCTAAATCCATGAATGCGAACTTCAGACGGGTTCCTTCTCAAAAAAATTTTATTATGGTAAAATACACACAGCACCATATTAATAACTTCAGCAATTTAAAAGAGCACAATTTGATATCACTGAACACATTCACAATGTTGTGTAACCATCACCACTATCTATCCCCCAAATGTTTTCATCATCCTCAACAAAATTCTGTACCCATTAAATAATAATTGCCCCTTCCGCCCTCTCCTCAATACCTGGTAATCTCTATTCTACTTTCTGACTATGTATTTGCCTATTCTAGGTACCTCATATAAGTGGAATTATACAATATCTGTCCTCCTGTGTCTGGCTTATTTCACAAAGCATGATCATCGCAAAGTCCATATATCAACATTTCATTCCCTTTTATGGCTGAATAATATTCCATTGTATAACACATTTTGTTTATCTATTCATTGTTATACACACTTGGATTGTTTCTACCTTTTTGGCTATGAACATGGCTGTACAAATATCTGTCAAGTCTCTGCATTCAATTCTTTCGGATATATACCTAAGCAGTGGAATTACTGGGTCATATGGTAGTCCTGTGTTTAACCACTGCAAAACCACTAAACTGTTTTTCACAGCAGATGTGCCATTTTATATTCCCATCATCAATGCACATGGTTCCAATTTTTCCACATCCTTGCCAACACTTGTTATTTGCTGGGTTTTTGTGATCCTAGCCATCCTAGTAGTTATGAAGTGGTATTTTATTTTGCTTTTGCTTTTCATTTTCCTAATGACTACTGATATTGAACACCTTTTCACGTACTTTTTGGCTATTTGTATATCTACGCTGGACAAATGTCATTTTAAGAACTTTGCCCATTTTTTAAATTGGCTTGTTTGTTTTGTTGTTATTGAGTTGTAGGATATATAGATATATAGACATAGATATAGATATACATATAACTTCATTCTTTTGCATGTGGATATCCAGTTTTCCCAGCACTATGTGTTGAAAAGACTATCTTTGCCCCATTGGATGGTCTTGGCACTCCTGTGGAAAATTAATTGATCATATATGTAAGTGTTTATTTCTAGGCTCTCTATTTCACTGGTCTAAATGTCCACATGCAAGTACCATACTATTTTAATTACTATAGCTTTGTTTTAAGTTTGAAGTCAAGAAATGTGAGTCCTCCAACTTTATTCTTCTTTTTCAAGGTTGTTTTGGCTGTCCAAGGCCCCTTGAAATTCCTTATGAATTTGAGGTTTGGCTTTTTTCTTTTCAGATAAAATGGCTGTTAGAATTTTGATACAGATTGTGTTGAGTCTGTAGATCACTTTGAATGGTACTGACATCTTAACAAGGTTAAGCCTTCCTATTCATGAACAAGGCCTCAAGTCTTTTCTAAGCCTCAGTCTTTCCCTGGCATGCCTAGTTGCCTTACAAATCCCCTGTGTGCATGGCTGGTTTTGAATGTCAAAAAAAATACCCAGGTTCTGTCTTTTTAAGTCTCCTGGAAGCTGCTTTAGCCCATAAGGATTAAAACAATGGTGACTTGCCTTTATGCACTAAGTCAGAACACATAGCCCCAATAATTGAAATACAAGTTCCTTATTGCCCATCCTGGCTCCAGCAACCCAATCTAGAAACATGGGTTGACATCTCCACAGCTGCCTGCCATGGGGCAGAGTGAGGGCTGGTTAGTCTCTACTGCACTGAAAGCTGAAATGGACAGATATTAACAGCAATTTACCAGCCAAGCTTTCCTCTGGATGTTGCAGTGTTCAAAGAGACTACAGAGTTCCAAAACAGACACTTCAGTTTCTGCCAGTACAATTGTTTTCTAGTGAAGAGACAGATTCCTGGCGCTTCCTACTCCATCACTTTCCCTGACTTCACACCTCATCAGATGGGTTCTTAATTCCCAAATATATACATCTAGCCCAGACTTCTCTTCCAGTCCCCAAACTCAGATATCTAACTCCCACCTCTAAGGACTCTTAACACTGCCATTCAATCATACTATTTCTGTCTGGTCTATGTAGTCTCCCACTCCTAAATGACTATTTCACACCTTCTCTCTTCTCAATCACCCAATAAATCTTTGCTCTCAACCAATTACAGTACTTTCTACCTCACTGAGAAAATTAATCGGAAACTTCCACAGACGCCCGTTACCATCTGCCTGACTACCAGCATCTGCACCTGCATCCTTTTCTCCCTTGTCTGTTGTCATAGATCCAAACTCAAGGCCACAAATGCCAGGAAGTGAGAATCACTGAGGCCACCCTAGAAATCCGCTCACCACATTCATGACACAGGAATACCCTGTGGCTGGTTTTGCTTACCATATTTTTGGAAACACCACTCTGGGTGAATGGGTGACTGAGGTTAGTGAGGTCAAATTAAACAAACGACCGAAAGGGTTAACTCAAGGTTTCTGCTTACCTTCAAACTTCAAAAAAATCTTTTTTTTTTTTTTTTTTGTGGCAAGTTTTTGGAGAAATGGGTATACTTTTTCACTCATTATTTTCATTTATCTAATAAATACCTAATAAAAATGAGTCTTTACCTATAGCTTCTCAAGCATAAAACATTTTTTAAATATTGCAGAGAATGGTACACCATGTCTATTAGTAATTAAAGCATGTCCTCTAACAATATACTTATAACTGCAATCAGAGTGTAATGTATAAAACCCTGGAAAACATTCTACTTAATTACTGGTTCATGGAAAGCAACATAATAGTTCAAAGGGGGAAAATGTGCTCACACTGCATGCTCTAGTACTTTTTTCTATTGTAAGGACTTATCAATATCTGCTCTACAACTGTTATCTTTATTTACTCTGACATAAGCCTATTTTCCACAGACATACTGCATTTTCTTTTCCCCAGTAGTATGAATTGTCCATTTCCTTAAGAAAAGAATAAACTTTATATTCCCTTTATTTCTCTTCATCTTTGTATGATATGTTTATAAAGCATTTGGCTCTCAAGAATAGACTGGCACTGTATGTATATCTAAATTTGACCAATACTTTCTTAAACAAAGAAATAGTCTAAACCTTTATATTAATTTATATTTACTGGGCTCCCTGAATATGCTGCAGACTAGTCAAAAGCTCTAAGCTTGAATTCTTACAAAATGATCCTCTGTGAAAGATGTATTAAATCCATCCTATTTTTATGTATTCCTATCTTTATTCCATGCTATGTTCTTTGGTTTTAAATGTAAAAAGTCCTTGGATGAGAGTCTTAGGAAGCAGAGTCTGGCAAGAGATGATCTAAAGACATAAAGTAAATACTCATGACACCTGGCAGAAGATTCGCATCAACAGTGAAAAACTTTGACCATGACATGGATTAGCCCTTCAACTGCATGACTTCTATTGGGCCAACCAACATTGCCTGAGTACGTTTCTGACTTGTTTCTTATCAGAATTTTTTCTCTCTCCTCTGCATTCTCTTTTCTCTGTCTCCATTTATAAATTTTTTTCTTTCTCTCCTTCCTCTCTCCCCACAAGAGTTACTACAAATCCTCCTACCTTTTGAAAAAATCATAGATATTTTCTCTACTTACACTGACTACGTATTACATGCATCATCCACGAAGACGAAAACTCGGTACAGGACTCTTAATTGATAATTCATGTCCGTCTCTTCATTATCTCATCCTTTCATCTTTTCTTCATGACAAAAACCCTTTGAAAACTTCTCCCTGACCACTCCCCCCAATAAAGTTAATTATGTCACAAGCAGCTCTTCTCCTAATTAAGATCGCTCCAACCACAGATGCCTTTTCTTATTTTATTATCACTCACACTAGGCGGCAATTAGGTGCATGCTCTGCTCTGTGAGACTGACCCTCAAGCGCCGTATGGGATTAACTCAGGTTTGTGGTTACAAGAAAGTAGACACTTTGCAAAGTAAGTCCTTCTTGAGATACTCTTTATGACACTCAACACCTTCCAGAATTCAACGAGTTTTAACGTTTTCTATTTTTACTTCTAAACAAACACATATATATATGCATATATATATATATCCCTAACACAAAACAATAGATCTCCTTCTGATTAATATATACAACACTTTATGTACAATGGGACTAAAACCTCTGCTCACTCAAACACATCAAGCTTCCAAACACATGTATTCATGCATGATTAGTGGTCAAGGACTTCAGCCTGTTTCTGTGTAATGTGTGTTTTCCTTGTCATTTTCTTATACATATTTAATAGAGGTGTAGATAGGTTGACTAGGTTGTGAGTTTAGCATCTGTGACTATATCATTGGTCTTATATTAGTCCCAATTTACTATATAAAATTAAAAGCAAGACACTGAATTTCTCTGACATTAAGTCACCTTCAGTGAAGAAAAGAAAATCTACATTACAAAGTTGTTAGTAAACACTGCTAAATGAAATATATTGTAAAAAACTAATTTTAATTAAAACTATTGTAGTTATTATTTTTGTACATTATTTGAAATTGTCAGTCTAGGCTTTAGAGGTTCTGAATTATTGGCCTTTAGTCTTTTAAATGAGATACAAAATGATATATTAAGAAGTGGTTTTCAGGAAAGAATGACCTTAGTTTTTCAAAGCATTTTAGAAGGCTATTTGTGTGAGAATAGAGAGGCCCTACAGGGTGATCCGTAAAAATATAAAATAAAATTAAAAAATAATAAAAGACTCTGTTAGAAAATGAAAGATATTTGATTTTATTTTGCTCTGGCATTCTAGACAGGAAAGGGATGAAGAACCCAATAAATTAAAGAGACAAGAAATTTTAGATGGAAAAACAGAAAAGGGCTTTAGCAGGATGTAGGGAGGGGCAGTGCAAAAGACTTAGGAAAAATGGATACATAATACATTTAAATTGTTAGCTGATGAGAAAGACACAATACATTGAACAATTAAGGACAGAGTTATTCAGGCTATTGCAAAGATGTCATTAATGAGAAACTTCTCAAAGAAACGGAAAGGGTCTTCAAGTTTTAGAGAGAGAGGTAAATGAGAGCCACCTATGACTCTTTTGGGTGTCATGAGAAAGAATGGCTGTTGGTCATGTATCAGAGGATGTCAGGGAAGGATGGTCCTTTGCCATTAGCCTTTACACAGAACACAAAAAGGTAGGGGATTTCTTAATCTCCACTGCTTTCCCAGAGTACAGGGCTCAGAAAAAAGGTCAGCATTGTCACTATTCTCTGAAATAATTCTCTTTCTTACTACCTACCTTTAGCAAAGTCTGCAGTGTATGGTACTTTGGGGGAAGGAACAAAGAGTTGAATTCTGTGTTTCAGATTAATGGAGTGGAGGGAGGAAAAAAGAATACAGGTAGTGAGACATAAAGCAGCGATCAAGGACTGAGTGGAAAGAGGAAATTAAAAGGTAGTCAGAAGAAACGTAAGTCATCAAGAATCTTCAGCAATATTACATGGTCAGGGAGTAAAGAGCTGAATTTTTCAATGTATGTGGAAAGGAAGGTTGGAGGATTTAGTTATTCCCAGGTAGTTAACATTTGTGCAATTCAGATAAAACAAGAAGAATCAGGTGTCCATAAGGAAATATAAAAATATTTAAGGGACCAGCAAAATACTTGCTTGCTGAAGGTTCAGGAACTTGTTTGCTGAAGTTTCAGGAACTTGTTTCCTAGAGTTTCAGATGGAGTCTAAAGATGAACCACAAGAAAGGATACTATATATCTTTATCTAGGTAATAAATCAGAGAGTTTTGGAGATGCCAGAGATTCTAAGAAATAGACACCTGAACTATTGCAAGAGCCTCCTAACTAGTCAATCGGCTCCTCTTTCCAGTCCATTCTCAACATTAGCACAAGTTTTCTCAAGTATGAATCTGATGTGTCACTCCTTTATTTAATAGCTTCTGATGGCACACCAAGACTGTTTATGATTTATCTTATCATAAGATTTATCTTATCTTCTGCCACTGTCACCACCACATTCACGTTATATAACTTGCTGTCCCTCAAATATGCCAATTATTTCATACTTTTGTGTTCATCTATTGGTCTTCATACATCTAAACAGAATTGATTATTCCTATGTCTTTGTTCCCAGTGTATGCTATTAGAGAACTCATTGCAATAAGGTCCTTGCTACTGAAGTTCGAATCCGCCCCCCCAATTTAAGAGATCAAGGACAGGAACTAAGGTTTCGGTTTTATGTACCCATCTCATACAATATACCCTGCCAAGAACCTAGCTCTAGATGTGTGGTCAATATACGAATTTAAATGAATGAACCAAGATGCTATAAGTATCTCTTCCCTGGTAAGTAACTGAGCCAAAGCAAGACCCTATTTGGATATGTGTATTCCTCAGGAGGTGGTAAATCTCATTTTACATGGTACACATGTCAAAATCTTGATAACCTCTCAAGAATGATGTGGAGAGGCCATAAGCTTGAAACAGTGGGTTGAACCATAGGGTCTTCAAAGTTTCTTCCAAACTTATGAGTCAACAATTCTATGGTTAATATGTTAGGAATGGAAACAAAAGAGGATCTGAAAGAAAATATAATGCTAAGCATCTAAAGATAGTCATATTGAAAGAGAAGTTACTCAAACCCAAGTCTTTACTGTCTCTGTATATACCTCATTAGCTAGGGTCAGTGTGTTTGTTTCCTATTGCTGCTATAACAAACTACTACAAACACAGTGGCTTAAAATAATGCAAATTTACCACCTTATAGCTCTGGAGGTAAGAAATTTTAAAATTGGTCTCACTGCAGGGCTGCATTCCTTTCTGAAAGCTCTAGGAGAAAGTCCATTCTTACTTTTTTCTAGCTTCTAAAGGTTACCCACATTCCTTGGCTCATGATTCCTTCAATCTTCAAAACCAGAAGTGGCAGGTTCAGTCTCTCTCACAGTGTTTCCTGTTTCCCTCTTTCACTTTTAAGGACCCTTGTGATTACACTGGACCCCCTTAAAAATCCAGGATAATCTCCCCATCTCAAAATCAGCCGATTAGCAACCTGTAACCTTAATTATTCCTGCCATGTATTATGGGTTGAATTGTGTCACCTAAAAAATACGTTGAAGTTCTAACTCTCAGTCCTCAGAATGTGAACTTATTTGGAAATAGGATTGTTGTAGACTGGTTAAAATGAGCTCATATTGGAGTAGTGTGGGCTCTTAATCCAAAATGACTTGTGCTCTTATAATAAGAGGAGACAGACAAAACACACAGAGAAAGATGGCCATGTGACCATGTAGGCAGAGGCTGGAGCGGTGCATCTACCAGCCAAGGAACATCAAGGACTTCCAGCAAACACCAAAGCGGGAAGAGACAATAATGGATTCCCCTCTACAGGTTTCAAAGGGAGCTTGCACCCTGCTGACACCTTTATGGGAACTTCTTGCCTACAGAGCAATGAGACAATAAATTTCTGTCGTTTTAACAGTTTGTGGTATTTTGTTATGGCAGCTTTAGCAAATGAATACACCACGTAACGAAACATATTCACAGGTTCTGATGATTACAATATAGACATCTTTGGAGAGGCCGTTATTCTGCTACCATATTCAGTGGGGAAATGACAAAAATAGAAGACATTTGCCCTCTAATTAAGAAGAACAAGATAAATCTTTTTGAAGAAATGGAAATGATGGTCTTTTTTTCCTTCTAATTTACATAGCATCCTGAGGCTTTTATCTTCCTGGAACTTCTAGTAAGAATTCCAGATCACTCAGCAACAATTTTTAACCACTGCTTTTTTGCTGATTTTACCATTAAGTGAATTAAATGCTTAACTAATATATGTGGCTACAATTTAGGAAAACATAAGTGAAATTTTAAAAATGCATAGCTGAAGTATAGATTAGTAGACTGGGGAAAAAAATCCTCTCCAGCTCAGTGTCCTTGAGGTTTAAAAAATGGGAAAAAAAAGTTACCACTTTCAATTTTTCAAGGTTATTTTAAAAATTTCATCTTACTGTGGTAAGAATACAACATAAGATCTACTCCCTTAATTATTTTTTGAGTGTATATTATTGTTTACTATAGGTACAGTGTTGCATAGCAGATCTCTAGAGCTTATTCATCTTGCTTAACTGAAACTTTATGCCATTGATTAGTAACTCCCCATTTCCCCTCCTCCTAGTCCCTGGGAACCACGATTGCACTCTGATTTTATGAATTTGACTATTTTAGATACCTCATATAAGTGAGAACACACGGTATTTGTCATTCTGTGACTGACTTATTTCACTTTGTATAATGCCCTCAGGGTTCATCCACATTGTCCCGCACTGCAGAATTTCCTTCTTCTTTAAGGCTAAATAGTATTTCAGTGTATGTATAAACCACATTTTTTTTATCCATCCGTCCATCAATAGACATTTAGGTTGTTTCCACACCTTGGCTATTGTTAATAGTTCTGTGTGCCCGTGGGAGTACTAAAATCTATTCAGGATTCTTATTTTAATTTTGGGGGATTAGAAAAAGTGAAGTAGGATTGCTGGGTCATATGGTAGTTCTATTTTTAATTTTTGAGGAACCTCCATATTGTTTTCCAGGGCAGCTGCACCATTTTGCATTCCTACCAACAGTTTGCAAGTGTTCTCCACATCAATGCCAACGTTTGTTGTCTTTTGCTTTTTTTGATAAAAGCCGTCCTGATGGGTGTGAGATGATATCTCATTGTGTTTTTGATTTGCATTTCCTTGATGATTAGTAACAGAGAGCATATACCTATTGGTCATTTGTATTTCTACTTTGGAGCAACATTGTCTATTCAAGTCTGCAGCCCATTTTTAATAGGGTTATTACTTTTTTGTGCTATCGAGTTGTAGGAGTTCCTTACATATTTTGGAGATTAATCGCTTATCAGATACACGGTTTGCAAATATTTTCTTCCATTCCTTAGGTTATCTTTTCACTTTGCTTCCTTTGCTATAAAGAAGCTTTAGGGTTTTTAAGGGCATATTTAAATCTGTATTCAGTGCAGCTAGTGTCTAACAACACTTTTAGATGTGGCAGGATTTCTTTCCTTTTTCTTATTTTGAAAGAAAAATATAATTCTGAAGATCTTTTAACCCTACATAAACAAAATGGCTCATTTAGCATTTTTTCATTCTGTCAGATTTATCTTTCTCCTTCTTTATAGAGTAGGATTAACACATTTGTCTTCTGAGATAAAGCACATTCTGTGCTGTCCCCTGGTGACCAATTTTACAGGAACATTAGGTTCAGACCTGTTTTGCCCATACAACTAGTAGCTGATAACAGAAGGGACAGGAGAATGTGAATAGGGACAGCTAAAAAAAATGAGAGCTTTTGGCCTAATAGGAAGCTTTCTCCCTATGAAAAGGATCTCATTTGCCATATAGATGTGCACACCATTAACAAATATGCACACTTACTTCAGTTATGAAGGACATGTAGCTAAAATGCCCCAGGAAAAAAACGTATAGAAAGAAAATCTTATTTTACAACAGCAATGGAAAAGAAAATCAAAGCTATTGGCTTGCTCCTATTTGAAAAATATTTTACATTAAATCCAAACTAAATACGGACTTAAAGTATCCCAAATTGAAAATAAAAATATGTCTCAAGACAAAAAGAAAACAGAATAAGCCATTCAAAAACCCTCAATTTCTTGTGAAATATTTTCATTTCCTTAGCTATCATTATCAGATTATGAAAAGATATTATTCTTAAAATCATATGGCTAAAAAAGAACAATGCATTATAGTTTTGCATAAATGTTAATATATCTCCTTTCTCTCATATTCAAAGCTTCTTGATGAAATCTTGCTAATATTTTCTCGATCTTGACTCTCAGAAGACCTAACTGTAAATATAATAATCTATGCTATATTTTCAAAAAGAAAAATTGGACACAAATATTAATACTAGAAAATAATCAGAGCCTTCTACCTCAAGAATGAAATAAAGACCAACATATAGTTTCCTATATAGTGTTAGTTACTTGTATAGCATATAGGTGATAAGTGGTAAATTTAAACATGTTGCCCCAACTCCTGGCCCTTGGATTTTAGAAAACAAGAGACTAATCATTTCACAAACAAAGGCTAAAATTCTAGAAAAGCAAGAGATGATTTAAATCCGATGGGAAGGATTTTAAAATAAAGCTTTTCTATGTATTTAAACGGCAATTAATGCTACACATTTCTATTACATTGTTTACTGAATTTCAGGCCAAAGCTTCATGAGATGCATGTAACTAAGGACAAATATAGGACCTATAAGTAGGGTACCTAAATGTCCCAGTTTGACTAGGACAGTCTCATTTTATGTCTTTTGTCTGAACATTATTATAGAGCCCCTTTCACTCTCAAAGGCCTCTTAGATGACAAATATTATATGGTCACCCTATACAAAAGAACTAAATCAGGGAGGCTAACTCCCCCAAATGAGTTGTACCTTCTAAAAATGTTTCAAGTTATGTTTGTAATTTAAGAAATAAAAATATATAGGCATAAGACAGACATTATTTACATCTAGTGATTTATTCATAGTACAGTACCACTTACTGGTAACAGAGGCCTCTGCTCTAAGTTCGTTCCAACTCTAAGTTGATTTTCTTATCTCAACTCAGTATATTTTAGGTAATTAAAAAGGGCAGGGAAAGGTTGATAATGAGGGGAATAGAAATCCAAATGGGGAATGAACCTATCTGCTCAGAAATCCAAATTTAAGAAATTCAAGTCTACCACTTTGGTTGTATTATAGCCCAGGAAAGTGAAGCAAAATGAAATTTAGATTATGGGAGCATTACAGTTATCTAGGAAGAAGTATAAAGAATGCAAGAGGTGTGAGGAAGCAGAAATGGATTAAAGTAATTCCAACAGTTTTTTCTAATTGGAACAGAGTAGATTCTACAAACAATAGATCAATGCTCCTCAGTTTGCTAGTCTGTGGAATACAGTCTATCCAGACTTTATTAAGGTATTTAATAATGTCTTTCACTGTATCAATGCACAAAAGGTATATAATTTTTTATCTGGTTATGTACTTCACAGTTGGCTACTTCATATAACACATTGTAATTCTCATAAGATCAACCCAGACAAAAGAACATCTATTTTAGACAATTACTTAGGCAAAGCCGAGTTACACTCAACCTTCAGCTTTCACTCTTTGACCTCAGTTGTTATTTTTTTAATACCTATAAGAATTAATATTTCTTTAGACTCATTTGACCTTTGCTTTTACAGTTTATTAAACTCAGCTTCAAAATTCATTTCAGGGTCTTATTCCCCTAGCACAGTCATTTGCAGCATTCTAGAGAGAGGCACTAACCTCTTCTAACTCCAGTCCTATGGAGTGAACCTGGTAGGGCCAGGAAAGGGAATTCAGTCTGTATGGTATTATGGAAATTGCTGATTAATTATCAGCATTAGTCAGTATGGATATGTCTTTTGATTTTCTTGACATCATTGTGTTCAACGTTTTTTATCTTTATCTTAAATGATGATTCTGAAGTCACATTTTTCAATGCATAAAGATTAAGGTTAAACATGCTTTTGCACAACAAAGGAAACCATAGGCAAAACCAAAAGACAGTCCTCAGAATGGGAGAAAATATGTGCAAACTAAGCAACTGACAAGGGATTAATCTCCAAAATACACAAATGGCTCATGCAGCTCAATATCAAAAATATAACGCAATCAAAAAATGGGCGGAAGACCTAAATAGACATTTCACCAAAGACATACAGATGGCCAACAAACGCATGAAAAGATGCTCAACATCACTAATTATTAGAGGAATGCAAATCAAAACTACAGTGAGGTATCACTTAACACCTGTCAGAATGGCCATCAACAAAAAATCTACAAACAATAAATGCTGGAGAGGGTGTGGAGAAAGGGAACCCTCCTACATTATTGGTGAGAACGTAAATTGGTACAGCCACTATAGAGAACAGTATGGAGCTTCCTTGAAAACTAAAAACAGACCTACCATATGACACAGCAATCCCACTCCTGGGCATATATCCAGAGAAAACCAGAATTTGAAAGGATGTATGCACCCGCTATTCATTGCAGCTCTATTTACAATAGCCAGGACATGGAAGCAACCTAAATGTCCACTGACAGAGGAATGGATAAAAAAGATGTGGTATATATATAAACAATGGAATATTACTCAGGCATAAAGAGGAATGAAACAGTGCCACTTGCAGAGATGTGGATAGACCTAAAGACTGTCATATGGAGTGAGGTAAGTCAGAAAGAGAAAAACAAATATCATATAATATCACATATATGGAATCTAAAAAACTGGTACAGATGAACTTAATGGCAAAGCAGAAATAGAGTCACAGATGTAGAGAACAAACTTATGGTTACCAAGTGGGGAAGGAAGTGGTGGGGCGAATTGGGAGATTGGGATTGACATATACACACCACTATGTATAAAATAGATAACTAATGAGAACCTACTGTTTAGTGCAGGGAATTCTACTCAGTGATCTGTGATGACCTAAATGGGAAGGAAATCTAAAAAAGAGTGGGTATATGTACACATATAACTGATTCACTTTACTGTACAGCAGAAACTAACACAACATTGTAAAGCAACTCTTCTCCAATAAAAAATGTTTTTAAAAATCCAAAAAGAAACCCCCCAAATCAAAACAAGAGTAAGGTTAAACATTTTTAACATGGTCTGCAAGGCCTACATGATTTGGCCCGAGCCCACTTCTTCACCCTTGTCTTGTACCACCCTTCCCTACTCTCCATTTTATCCACACTTCCCTTTTTTCACTACTTCGAACGTACTGTGCTCAGAGTTATAAGACATAGTGGTGCCTCTGCTGGGATCACTCTTCAGATCCAGCCTCCACAGCACACATACACACAGAGTGAACTTTTATGGACCTCAGATCAGCTGAATATTAGAGAGAATCTTCTAACTTGCAGAGATGGTAAAAAATGAAATTGGCAGTTTTAGTGTGCGTGCAAAGTTTCTAAATATTGGGAGGGTCACATAGCTCAATACATTTAGTTGGGGATATTTTAAAAGGATTTAAATATTGGTTGGGCTGAAGGATTATATGGCCTCTTTTTAAAAACAAAATGCAAAATGCAAAAAAATTTTGGCTAACTCCCAGCCAAAATCCAGATGACTCAAACCCACCTTTCTCAAAGACTTGCTGTCCATTGTATGTTGGTTTTCTTCTCATTCTGTTCTTATTCAGTCATTATGAGCAGCTATTGGTAAAGAGAGGAAAGATTTATTTAAAATAAATCATATGCTTCCAAAATGAACAATCTAAGACTGGGTGTAGAAGTCAAATACAAGAAAATAACACCATTCACAAAGATTTAGATTAAAATATTTAAAACAAAGTAATTGAATTTTAAATTAAAACGGAATTACAAATTGCTTCTATTCCTAAATATTCAAAAATAAAACACTCTTACTAATGAGTACACAGATTTATAAAATGAACCTTCATTGTACGCAGAATGACTTCTACTTCATTTATGAGTGTACAGTGTATGTATAGGCGTTAACATGACAACTAATAGGATATTCAATGATTTTAATTTTCTAACCAATGTAGAATTTGTTAAGGAATTTTAATATCAAAATGAACTAACTTTTCAATTAAAAATTAATGAGTTATGTCTTCAGAAGAATGTTAATTCTTGCTTTTATAAGAAAAATAACTATCAAATAAGTTTTCTTTTGGTACTTGTTTCTGTCAAACAGAAATTCCATGTATATATAAAATGTTAAATAATCAACATGTTAATTGTGGCTGCCAATATCTGTTTCTTCTATCTCTTCTAATTTTTTTATATTTAATTTTAACCATAATATGTTCAATTTTATCATACACTGTATTTTTTTTCAAGTAGGTAGTTTACCTAATAATATTTATTAAATTTCAATAATAAGCACAAAATAAATATAAGTATTTTTAAAGTGTGAGAAATATCTCACTATCATATCTGAAATCTCAAAATATTCAGCACGAGGAACTATAATACATTTTTGCACACTCATAAGAAAATTTTCTTTCAGCCTCCAATTTAGAAGCTCAGTGATTTTATGACCTAAAAAGCAAATGAAACTCAACTGTTGATAATTTGAGAAAGAGGCTTTGTAGTGTTTATTCCATTACTAATTATGTTTCTCTTTTTCCTCTATTAAAATGTTGACTAAACACCAA
The DNA here is from genome assembly GCF_059928025.1 of Delphinapterus leucas. Lineage (NCBI taxonomy): Eukaryota > Metazoa > Chordata > Mammalia > Artiodactyla > Monodontidae > Delphinapterus > Delphinapterus leucas. The sequence continues at coordinate 121,015,894 of NC_143133.1, read as the reverse complement.
GTACAATGCATTCTTTTAATCAGTTTTTCCATTTTATACCTATAACAAACCCACAAAGGAGTGCAGTAAATGAACCAGGGAAAGTTTTATTTTCCTTTATTCTAGTTTAAATTTTTTTAAGGCTTTATCATTTATCCTCAATGACTCCCATTTCATTTGGAAATGGAAAAAAATTTAGAAGATCCTGAGTATCTCTGACAATTAAACATGGCAGCATGGTTTAATAATAAACTATAGCTGCTACTAGAATTTAAATTTTAGACTATTTGCTACGCTTAATTACAAAAGGAAGGAAATAAATCCTCCATAATTTATGTTTCCATGTAGTTTGTTATTCATGTTTAACATTTAAATTAATTGCAATTTTGTAAGCAATTTTTCCTAAATTTAGTTATCTTTTTGTCTTCAAAATTAGGAGATAGCTTTACATAATGAGCATCTGGATAATGTGTTAATCGGTTTTTCCATGTTATAACAGGTCAACAAAAGAGTTAATTTGATTTTGTCTTCACCTAGAAATTTGGCATGTTAGAGGGAAAAAAAAAAAGTGATTGAAACTCAAAGGTTAAGAAAGTATCAAGTGATGGAAAGAGAAAATCAGAAATACTGTAACAAAGGTAAAACATAGAGGAAACCCCTTGATTCCGGCTCATACAAATGACTTACTATGCCAATGAAAATTTTAAAGACAATGCAAACAGAAGCCTGAAATGGGTGGGTGTGCACAGTGAGGCTTGCTCTTTTCAACCTTGCCAATAACAGAATATGCCTGGATTAATCTGCTGGAGAATGAGAGCCACATGGAGCACATCTAAACTGCTCCAGTTGCCCCAACAATGGTTAGTTTAGATCAGCCAATAGTCAGCTAACTCCCAGCCAAGATCAGATGAGCCTCCTTCACAACCTCTAGCTGTTGCTAGAGTGATAAACAGTTGCTATCCAATTTTAGGATAGTTTGTTACACAGTAAAAGTAAAAAAAATAATACCAGATGGTTTGTAATTATTAGGTGCAAATTTTGGATATTCTAAGTACAACTGGTACTCTAACTAGAATAAAGTACACCTAATATAACACTTAAACATGAAATGGACCTACCCTTACAAAATAAGTGGCAAAGAAAATATTCTTAGTTTCAAGTATACTTTAAAATATATATATTCTTATATTGTCATACATTTGATTATATTTATTTATATATGTGTTAGAAATTCTGAGACTTCTCAGAATTTATCATATTCATTATATGCTAAATACAAATTTAAATATAAGAGAATACAAGTTATTTGAACCTGAATGCAGAGAATAAATACTTTATTAACAGATTACAGTTGAAAGTCACAAGAAAAAAGGGATATATTAAGGCCGAGCCATACAGATACACACACACACACATATATGTAGATATATATATATATATAGAGAGAGAGAGAGAGACAAATCCAAAGACTGTTACCTCTTTACATTTTAACAACCTCTGATTTTTCTTTTACACATTTAGGCAGTGTGTTTTCTTTCCTTCTCGGTTAAAGAAACAAATCTTGACCAATATTTCTAAATCATATTTTGATGACAACTTACAGGATCATGGGTTGAGACAATGACTAGTGTATCAAATGCTATCTGATAGTTTTCTCAGCATATTCCATGTGTGGTGGTATATTTACGTTGGTGTGAAAAATCTGACAACTGATCATCTTCTCTTTTCCAGCAAAACTAACACGTAATTTTTTTAATGATTTTTTAATAGTCTTAACTAAAATAAGCTTAGACTTCCTTCCAAGTCAGTCGAATGCCCAAAGCATATTATTTTCTGCCCTTCTCAAACCCTCCTATATGTTTTAAGTAGCCTTTAGAATATGATTGCATGGCTGTATTTCAGATCTATAAATTTGAATTTTTCAAAATCCAAAATTACTTCCTTATGCAAAGTGGCAATGCAAATAGCAATCCTACATAGTGTAGAATAATTTTTCTTCTGTATAGTGCCCTTTTATAAAAATGGGTAACCACTTACACAAAAAAGACATGAATTTAGTCCATCTGAAGAAGCACTCCAGCTCCCTAATTCCACTTTTGAAGGAGAAGGCAGAGGCAAGTTTACATTATCTCAGAAAACTGAGATTTAGTTGACGGTCATGCACGGGCTTTGGTTACAGATAGGCTTGAATCCAAATCCTGTCTCTGTCATTTATTACTATTGTTTATTATTAATAGCTGTTTATTTATTATTGCCATGGGAAAATAACGAAAACTTTCTGTGCTCCAGTTTTCTCTCTGTAAATTGGCATTTGATATTATTCCATAAGATCAATACTTGAATAAAATATTATAGGCAACCAATTTATTCATTAATTCATTCATTCAACAAATATTTATTGAGCATTTACCACATGCCAGGCACCATTTTAGATGCTGAGGATATGGCAGTGAACTAACTAGACAAGGTGTTGCCCTTATGAGGTTGACATTCCAGGAATAGCAGACAGATCGTAAAAAAAAATGAACATGTAAATATTAAATAAGCAACATGAAAAAATACCACATATAAAATAAAATGGGGTAAAGGGAACTATGAATCTTGAAGCAGGTGAAGAAGTGAGCCATGTGGATGTTTGGAGGAAGAACATTACAGGAAGGAGCTCACTTGGCAAGTTCAAGGAACTGTCTGCCTAGAGCACAGTAAGCAAGGGAGAGAGAAGGAGGTAAGTTCAGAGAGGCAGAGGAGGGCCAGATCTACCAGGTCCTTGTAGGTCATGAAAAGGTCTTTGCCTTTTACTCTAATACTGGAAGCTATTAGAGGTTTTAAACAGAGGAGTAACGTGAGAGTCGACTACAGGCAAGAGAAGAAGCAAGAAGATTGGTTAGGAAATGCTTGCAAATATGCAGCTAAGACAGTGCCTTGGACCAAAGTGTTGGCTTTAGAGGAGATGAAAAGTTGTTGAAAACTGGATATATTTTGAAGATAGAGCCTACAGGATTAGCTCATGGACTGGATCTGGGATTGAGAGTACCAGAAGAATCAAGGATGAAGGTTCTAGTCTAAGAAACACGAAAAATGAAACTGCTATTATTGAGATGGAAAGGACAGTTAAAGGCAAAGTTGTAGGACAGGATAGGGTAGGATAGATTAGGCATTTGGTTTGGGACAAGTTTTTTTTTTTTCTTTTTGCCTGTTTTGTTTTTGAGGGGGACTGTCAACCATCCAAGCACTTGGATATACAAGTTGGAGTTCAGGAGAGAAATGCAGGCTGATGTGTACATTTGAAAGTTGCACACCAATAGTAGGAGTAGCCTAAAGTTCAGCTTTAGGTTTGGTTTTGAGGTAAATACTGTTATTCACTTTTGGAAAAGCGAATGTAGTGAATGTTGTCATTATTTCTGGTATGTGTGATCATGGATGTTACCATCAGATCCTGTCAGCATCACAACTATTGTAAAAATAAAGCATGCTGTATGAATGTCGGGCCAATCAGGAGTGATTGAAAGCAAACAGTGGTTTAAACAGGGAAAGTTTAATACAAATAATTATTAACTATGATAAAAGAGTGACTCTAGGATATAAGAAAACTCTGTATCTTGCCTAGGGCTAAGAGAGAGTACCCAAGGAAGGACAATCATGGAAAGGTGGCCCTCCTTCCAAAGGTTGGGTTTCAAACCTTTTGGGGGAAGGTGTAATCCAGCTTACTGGATGACAAGGCAGTTTGGTGATTTTCCCAGTCCAGAGCTGGTCTGGAGTTGGTGGGCAAGAAGGAAGCATCCCACTGGAGTGCAGTAAGGGGCCAGGGGAGGTACAGGTGGGACACAGGTGAGCATAGTCAGGTATGTGAGCATGCAGAGGGAATGGGGGTTCCGATGCAGCAGAGGGCTTGGAGCACAGTGTCTGTGAGGTGAGCCACTGCCAACAGCCAGCATGCAGGCTTGCGGAGGGAGTGGAGGCAGGGGTGCAGGCTCACCGCAGCCAGGGGACTGGGCACATAGATATGCAGAGGGAACAGGAGCCCTGTTGTGGTCAGGAGGGCCATGGCATAAGGACCATAGGAGACAAACCTGGGGTAGCTTACACGCAAACAGGAACAGGGGTGCCAATATGGACAGGAGGGCTTGGAAGTATGGTATCCATGTTGAGAGGGCTATGGAAAATGATCACCAGGACAGATAAGGGCTGCAAGGTTGCATTCTGGGTGGATGGCCACTGCAGCGTACGACCAGATGTCTTTCCACCCACACTGCTGACCCACCACCCAGCAGCCAGAAACAGCAGGAAGCCCAATCCTCCTTCAATGTCCCTTTAGTGCCCTCTACTGAGAAAGTTCAACATCACACTCATTGTAAAGGAGAGAGGCTTAGAGGAATGCCATTCCATCCATTTGCCCAGAACGTGTTAAAGGGTAAATCTGGAGCTGAGAGATAATAAACTGATAATTGGCATACATGTCATTAAGATTTATTATTAATATCTGAATAGTCATTCTCAAATATAGGTAAGCATTCTAGAAATAACTTTAAGTAAAACTCCCTGTGTGCATTATATGCTGAAATACTATCTTTCAAAGTGTAATTGCATGTTTATTGTTGCAAGAGGAAAAAAGGATGATTGTCGAATTTGTAATGTTATACACAGAACAATTATTAATAACTCTCATTTAAATAAATAGTGAAGAGATTGACAGTCAGTATCCCTCTTACCAGAGAGTTTGCCAGCTAGATAACTTTAGGAAATATATGTCCCCTTTTAAGAGTAAATGCCTATAGAAATTTAAATAACAAATCAAAAAGAAGTATTTGAATATTAGCTTACACCATAATTATATTTTTTGTAAAATATTTGGTATATTAGCTCCAAATATTAAATAAAATTACCCTTTCAGCATATATTTATTTTGTAGTCATTTAATTTTTTTAGGCCATAAGTCTATTTTAAGAATTCTTCTCAAAATTGTAAGTATGAAATAAAAACAGAATATCAACTTTGCTATTTCACAATTTAACCAAAAAGAAAACCTCCACAAATAAATACAGCATCCATTTTGAACTGTCTTCTACTATACATAAAAAGGAACATAAAAATATAATGACAATTTAAAAATGTTAGAGATACAAGTGAAAATTCAGGGATAATTTGTTTTGAAAATCTATTATTCTGCTCCACTGCTACATTTTTAGGCCCAAGAGTTAATAGATTAAAGACAATTTTTCCCTAAGTTATTATATGAAGTATCAGATGTATGCACTAAGAGGAACAATTTTAAGTTGGCTTTGAGAAATGTTCAGAAAGATCTATGTTTTGTACGTTAATGAAGCTGTATCATCATCACTGCTTTTATAAAGTCAACAAACATATTCCTTTCATATGCCTTTTTTATGATTTCTTAGTTTCAATCTCACTTTTAATTTCTTTTCAGAAGCAACCCTTTTCACTTTCCTTTTTACAAAACAGTATAAAAATCCATGACTGAAGGAAGTAAGACTATACTTTTGATCATACATTTATGTGATTCAACAGTAAGATTGTAGTTGATGTTATTTCTAACACTGACATTGAAATAACGGTATCATTTTTTAAGCATACATTGTAGCATTTAAAGTCAATTTCATAAAGAAAAATGTTCACATACTTTAGGAATGTAGAACTTGAAAGATATATCATTCAGTGATAAGCACAGTTTTTAGTATTCATGCCATTCCATTCACATTGATCAAAAAGCAGCAAAGTGAATTTCATTATTTTACCACTTAACATTGTTTAATTCAGAAAGTAAAATATCCTTTATAGGTATGTCATTCCAATTGCAACACTCAAAAAAGTTTTTAAGGTAATACTTTAATAGCAGAATTGTTAAATTTATGACTTTTGTAACATCTATAAATGTTAAATGTGAAAAATTCATATTTCATGGGATAATTACTTTTAAAGTATTACCTTCTTTTAAGGAAATTAAAAGTATGTTAGCAAAAACACTCACATTGTACTATAAAATTAATATATTCATACTGTTCTTTGAAAAGTTCAATGAAAGAACCAAAAAAAATACTTTAATTAAATTTTATAAACATGTGTTAAATGCTAACCACTGCAAGTTGACGCAGGAAATGCAAGAAAGAATAATATAGCACAATAACCCACACTCAAATTTCTCACAACCAGTTGGGGAAAGAAAGGCACAAACAATACTAAAAATAATGCCAGAGAGACTACAATAAATGCCACAATGGAACTTCAGTGATCATATCTCTCCTCTTTTAAGCAATTTAGTCTTTTATTTATACAATTTTCTATCAAAATGTGCTTTTACTTTTGCAGCACTTTTTGGCAGTCCTCAAAGATTTTTGCTTCATTACAAATGAAACAGTAATTGTAACCTACTCTTGGAGTAATTTCTGTTATCTTTATATCATCCTGTGGTCTTCTTAGCCTTTTGAGTTTTAAAGTAAATTTAGGATAAAACCATACTTTACAACCTTTGGGGGTATAGGACCTTCTACCATCTCTGTAAATTCTAAGACTTATTTCCTTATGACTCCCTCTCTGTTTTTATGGTCCAGTGAACCATTTAATTTTCCTCACACTCATCACTCCTCTCCAAACCAAACCAACAAATACATATTTTCAATACAACTCAATTCTACCATTTGCTTGCTGTCTTCCAAAAGAAACTCACTCACACCAATCACATCATGGTTGTATTTTTGCTGAAAATGATTAGGTTCACAGTGAGAGTAGGATCTAAATCAGGGTTTCTGCTGTTGTCCATTATCTTACTGGTCCCCTCAACTTTCTCTTGGGGTTACTTTGCTCACTCTAACAGTTAGGATTAAATTCAAGTGCACATAACCAAAAACCCAAAAGAGAAGTGATTTTTACCTCTTTTTCACATACAAAAAATAGAAATCAGCAGTCTCTAATGAGTGTTGGCTTAGTGCTAGTGAGGAAACGAGTTCCCTTCCAAATTCCTCTCCGAGCATACATGGAACATACCTTTTAACCTCAAAGTCACAAGGAGCTCCAAGGAGAAAAATGGCTGCTAGAGCTTCAGAGAGCTGGAGGGTGGGGCGGGGGGTAGGAGGAAGAAGAAGTGGAAGGGCAAAGAGCATCTTTTGCCTGTCTCTCCTTTAAGCAGTCTTCTCACATGTCCTACACACTGATGTCCAAACTTAGACAATGGTTACACATCAGCTGGAAAGGACTACTAGGCTTGCAGTCTTTCATCTAGATACATTACTGCTCTGAATAAAATCAGATTCTAAGGAATACTGAAATGTAACTAGTCCATCCTATCTATCATCTTCTTATAATAGAAAGGGTTAGTAAATAGAAAAGGATAGAAAGCATATGACAGAGATAGAATTGAAGAATTTTTGTGACCAACAGAAAAAGATGAAGTAAAGTAAATATGATGCTTGGAGAATAGCACTTCAGGGTAAAAATAATTGACCAAGGGATAAAGACGAGGAGAGCAGGATAAAAACAAAACACAATCATTTATTTATTTGCCTACTATACATCAAAAACTATACTAGGTTACAGAGTATATAATAGCCAACAAGAGAGATACAATTCCTGCCTTCATGGAATTCATATTCCAGTGGATACTCTGAGAACACTAGAATCACAATGACTCTAAATAGTTGATTGGAGGACCAGACATAGAATAAAATGGCCCTTGATACATGTGTTATGTAAAACAAAGCAAAATGAATTCTCAAAGTCTCACTAAAACTTTAGGGAAGGAAAAGTCTCTCTCTTTTTTTTTTGAATTTTTGAATTTTATTTTATTTATTTTTATACATCAGGTTCTTACTAGTTATCTATTTTATACACATCAGTGTATACATGTCAATCCCAATCGCCCAATTCATCACACCACCATCCCCACCACCCCGCGGCTCTCCCTACTTGGTGTCCATACGTTTGTTCTCTACATCTGTGTCTCAACTTCTGCTCTGCAAACTGGTTCATCTGTACCATTTTTCTAGGTTCCACATATATGCATTAACATATGATATTTGTTTTTCTCTTTCTGACTTACTTCACTCTGTATGACAGTCTCTAGATCCACCCACGTCTCAACAAATGACCAGATTTCGTTCCTTTTTATGGCTGAGTAATCTTCCATTGTATATATGTACCACAACTTCTTTACCCATTCGTCTGTCAATGGGCATTTAGGTTGCTTCCATGACCTGGCTATTGTAAACAGTGCTGCAATGAACACTGTGGTGCATGTGTCTTTTTGAAATATGGCTTTCTCTGGGTATGTGCCCAGTAGTGGGATAGCTGAAGCATATGGTAATTTTATTTTTAGTTTTCTAAGGAACCTCCATACTGTTCTCCATAGTGGCTGTATCAATTTACATTCCAACCAACAGTGGAAGAGGGTTCCCTTTTCTCCACATCCTCTCCAGCATTTGTTGTTTGTAGATTTTCTGATGAGGCCCATTCTAACTGGTGTGAGGTGATACCTCATTGTAGTTTTGATCTGCATTTCTCTAATAATTAGTGATGTTGAGCAGCTTTTCATGTGCTTCTTGGCCATCTGTATGTCTTCTTTGGAGAAATGTCTATTTAGGTCTTCTGCCCATTTTTGGATTGGGTTCCTTGTTTCTTTAATATTGAGCTGCATGAGCTGCTTTTATATTTTAGAGATTAATCCTTTGTCCGTTGATTTGTTGGCAAATATTTTCTCCCATTGTGAGGGTTGTCTTTTCATCTTGTTTATGGTTTCCTTTGCTGTGCAGAAGTTTTTAAGTTTCATTAGGTCCCATTTGTTCATTTTTGTTATTATTTCCATTACTCTAGGAGGTGGATCAAAAAAGACCTTGCTGTGATTTATGTCAAAGAGCATACTTCCTGTGTTTTCCTCTAAGAGTTTTATAGTGCCCGAGCTTACATTTAGATCTCGAATCCATTTTGAGCTTATTTTTGTGTATGGTGTTAGGGAGTGTTCTAATTTCATGCTTTTATATGTAGCGGTCCAGTTTTCCCAGCACCACTTATTCAAGAGACTGTTTCTTCTCCATTGTATATCTTTGCCTCCTTTGTCATAGATTAGTTGACCATAGGTGCGTGGGTTCATCTCTGGGCTTTCTATCTTGTTCCACTGATCTATGTTTCTGTTTTTGTGCCAGTACCATATTGTCTTGATTACTGTAGCTTTGTAGTATAGTCGGAAGTCAGGGAGTCTGATTCCTCCAGCTCCGTTTATTTCCCTCAAGACTGCTTTGGCTATTCGGGGTCTTTTGTGTCTCCATACATATTTTAAGATTTTTTGTTCTAGTTCTGTAAAAAATGCCATTGGTAATTTGATAGGGATTGCACTGAATATGTAGATTGCCTTGGGTAGTATAGTCATTTTCACAATATCGATTCTTCCAATCCAAGAACATGGTATATCTCTCCATCTGTTTGTATCATCTTTAATTTCGTTCAACAGGGTCTTATAGTTTTCTGCATACATGTCTTTGGTCTCCCTAGGTAGGTTTATTCGTAGGTATTTTATTCTTATTGTTGCAATGGCAAGTGGGAGTGTTTCCTTAATTTCTCTTTCAGATTTATCATCATTGGTGTATAGGAATGCAAGAGATTTCTGTGCATTAATTTTGTATCCTGCAACTTTACCAAATTCATTCATTAGCTCTAGTAGTTTTCTGGTGGCATTTTTAGGATTCTCTGTATGGTATCATGTCATCTGCAAACAGTGACAGTTTTACTTTTTCTTTTCCAATTTGTATTCCTTTTATTTCTTTTTATTCTCTGATTGTCATGGCTAGGACTTCCAAAACTATGTTGAATAATAGTGGTGAGAGTGGACGTCCTTGTCTTGTTCCTGATCTTAGAGGAAATGCTTTCAGTTTTTCACCATTGAGAATGATGTTGGCTGTGGGTTTGTCATATATGGCCTTTATTATGTTGAGGTAGGTTCCCTCTATGCCCACTTTCTGCAGAGTTTTTATCATAAATGCGTGTTGAATTTTGTCAAAAGCTTTTTCAGCATCTATTGAGATGATCATATGGTTTTTGTTCTTCAATTCTTTAATATGCTGTATCACATTAATTGATTTGCATACATTGAAGAATCCTGGCATCCCTGGGATAAATCCCACTTGATCATGGTGTATGATCCTTTTATTGTGTTGCTGGATTCTGTTTGCTAGTATTTTCTTGAGGATTTTTGCATCTATATTCATCAGTGATATTGGTCTGTAATTTTCTTTTTTTGTAGTATCTTTGTCTGGTTTTGGTATCAGGGTGATGGTGGCCTCATAGAATGAGTTTGGGAGTGTTCCTTCCTCTGCAATTTTTGGAAGAGTTTGAGAAGGATGGGTGTTAGCTCTTCTCTAAATGTTTGATAGAATTCACCTGTGAAGCTATCTGGTCCTACACTTTTGTTTGCTGGAAGATTTTTAATCACAGTTTCAATTTCATTAGTTGTTATTGGTCTGTTCGCATTTTCTATTTCTTCCTGGTTCAGTCTTGGAATGTTATACCTTTCTAAGAATTTGTCCAATTCTTCCAGGTTGTCCATTTTATTGGCATAGAGTTGCCTGTAGTAGTCTCTTAGGATGCTTTGTATTTCTTCAGTATCTGTTGTAACTTCTCCTTTTTCATTTATAATTTTATTGATTTGAGTCCTTTCCCTCTTTTTCTTGTTGAGTCTGGCTAATGGTTTACCAACTTTATCTTCTCAAAGAACCAGCTTTTAGTTTCACTGATCTTTGCTATTGTTTTGTTTCTATTTCATTTATTTCTGCTCTGATTTTTATGATTTCCTTCCTTCTGCTAACTTTGGGTTTTGTTTGTTCTTCTTTCTCTAGTTTCCTTAGGTGTAAGGCTGGATTGTTTGAGATTTTTCTTGTTTCTTGAGGCAGGCTTGTATAGCTATAAACTTCCCTCTTAGAACGGCTTTTGCTGCATCCCATAGGTTTTGGATTGTCGTGTTTTCATTTTCATTTGTCTCTACGTATTTTTTGATTTCCTCTTTGATTTCTTCAGTGATCTCTTGATTATTTAGTAACATATTGTTTAGCCTCCATGTGTTTGTGCTTTTTACAGTTTTTTAACTGTAAATCTTTCTAATCTCATAGCATTGTGGTCAGAAAAGATGCTTGAAACAATTTCAATTTTCTTAAATTTACTGAGGTTGATTTGTGACCCAAGATGTGATCTATCATGGAGAATGCTCTGTGCGCACTTGAGAAGAAAGTCTAATCTGCTGTTTTTGGATGGAATATCCTATAAATATCAATTAAATCTATCTGGTCTATTGTTTCACTTAAAGCTTCTGTTTCCTTATTTATTTTCACTTTGGATGATCTGTCCATTGGTGTGAGTGAGGTGTTAAAGTCCCCCACTATTGTGTTACTGTTGATTTCCTCTTTTATAGCTGTTAGCAGTTGCCTTATGTATTGAGGTGCTCCTATGTTGGGTGCATATATACTTATAATTGTTATCTCTTCTTCTTGGATTGATCCCTTGATCATTATGTAGTGTCCTTCCTTATCTCTTGTAACAGTCTTTACTTTAAAGTCTATTTTATCTGATATGAGTATTGTTACTCCAGCTTTCTTTTGATTTCCATTTGCACGGAATATCTTTTTCCATCCCCTCACTTTCAGTCTTTATGTGTCTCTAGGTTTGAAGTGGGTCTCTTGCAGACAGCATATATATGGGTCTTGTTTTGGTATCCATTCAGGAAGCCTGTGTCTTTTGGTTGGAGAATTTAATGCATTCACGTTTAAGGTAATTATCAATATGTATGTTCCTATGACCATTTTCTTAATTGTTTTGGGTTTGTTTTTGTAGGTCCTTTTCTTCTCTTGTGTTTCCCACTTACAGAAGTTCCTTTAACATTTGTTGTAGAGCTGGTTTGGTGGTGCTGAATTCTCTTAGCTTTTGCTTGTCTGTAAAGCTTTTCATTTCTCCATCGAATCTGAATGAGATCCTTGCTGTGTAATCTTGGGTGTAGTTTCTTCCCTTTCATCACTTTAAGTATATCATGCCACTCCCTTCTGGCTTGTAGAGTTTCTGCTGAGAAATCAGCTGTTAACTTTAATGGGAGTTCCCTTGTATGTCATTTGTCATTTTTCCCTTGCTGCTTTCAATAATTTTTCTTTGTCTTTAATTTTTGCCAATTTGATTACTATGTGTCTCGGCGTGTTTCTCCTTGGGTTTATCCTGTATGGGGCTCGCTGCACTTCCTGGTCTTGGGGGGCTATTTCCTTTCCCATGTTAGGGAAGTTTTCGACTATAATCACTTCAAATATTTTCTCAGGTCCATTCTCTCTCTCTTCTCCTTCTGGGACCCCTATAATGCGAATGTTGTTGCGTTTAATGTTGTCCCAGAGGTCTCTTAGGCTGTCTTCATTTCTTTTCATTCTTTTTTCTTTATTTTGTTCTGCAGCAGTGAATTCCACCATTCTGTCTTCCAGGTCACTTATCTGTTCTTCTGCCTCAGTTATTCTGCTATTGATTCCTCCTAGTGTAGTTTTCATTTCAGTTACTGTATTGTTCATCCCTGTTTCTTTCTTCTTTAATTCTTCTAGGTGTTTGTTAAACATTTCTTGCATCTTCTCGATCTTTGCCTCCATTCTTTTTCTGAGGTCCTGGATCATCTTCACTATCATTGTTCTGAATTCTTTTTCTGGAAGGTTGCCTATCTCCACTTCTTGTAGTTGTTTTTTGAGGGTTTTATCTTGTTCCTTCAACTGGTACATAGCCCTCTACCTTTTCATCTTGTCTATCTTTCTGTGAATGTGGTTTTTGTTCCACAGGCTGCAGGATTGTCAAGTAAAAGTCTTTAAAACTGCTAGCTAGCACAGTTTAGTAATCAGTATTAATCATTAGTATTTTAAGATATGCAAAATTTCACTTCTTTTCTGCTCCCACTTAATTTTGTTACTTTTAAATTTTCTTTAACCCCAGAAATTGTAAAGGGGCTGATGACTAAAGAAAATATTATAGGGAGATGAATAGATTAGAGAGAGGAGTAAGGAGAAAAAAGTTGATATCTGCCAAGGGTGTGGAGGAAGTGGTACTTAATACATTACTGGAATGATGGGTGGAATTTCAATAGAAATGTGGACAGAAGAACATTCCTTATAGGGAAGAAGAGCATTTTTAAAAGCATTAAAGCCATTAATATCTACTGTTTAATAAAATTTAAGTAGATCCAACAAACATAGAAAGATTGTCTCTTAAATATCTCCAAAAGCAAAAGAAAGTTCTTCATTATTGTTGTAATTTTTCAGTGTAGTAGGGTTTGGTGAGGCAACACTGTGAGACTAAAACAGCACTCAAGTCCATGCAAAAACGCCTAGAATTTTGTGCTGGTTCTTCTACTGATTACGTTTAGAATAGTAGAATAAGACAATCTATACTGCCTACATCACAAGTTTATATTAAAAAGGTTTTTTTTCAGCACTTTGAAAACTATTAAATACTACAGAAAAATAAGGTTAAGTCATTATGCTTAATCACCATCACTATACATGAGCTCAGGAAATGAAGGTTAGAGGATGACCACAATGCACTTTACACTGGAAAACTGATCCAGGAATAACTTCACAAAAATGCAGAAATAGATATTCCCATTTAGTCGTAGAGGAAATACTGTTGACCCTGTTGATTTTATAGTTTATAGTTAAGTTGTAACAACAGCTACCTTTATAGGTTTGTCAGTTTTTGTCAATTTTTAGCCAAAATTATACCAGAACATAGTCCCTTCTTTTAGATCAAACTGAAAGGTCCTATTCAGATCTTACTTAAAAACAGGGCCAAGGGGCAATTTAATCATGAAACCCAGGCAGCAAAAACTGAGTCAAAAAAAACTCCAATTCCTATCAGGGATCTCCGTTATGGACTCTGTTCTGTGAATAAAAGTAGTTTCCTGGTCCCGCAAAAGAGTTTTCCAGCCACGTTGCTAAACCAGGTGCTATTAGCTCTAGGGAACCAGAGAGAAGTTGCAAAATCAGTGATAAGTTTTCAGTTTCTTACTTTCTTTTTGCCGTAGAGCTACTCATTGGTTGGTTTTAGAGTCAAATTGAAAAAGTATTGTAAACCCCTGTCTGTTGATTAAAAAAATGTAATCAATTAACTTCCCTACCTTTCATTGTTTTAGATTAAATACTATTTGCCCTAATACCTGCTTTAACTAGGATAGAAATTATCTTTCTTCAGTCATTATTCACAGTGAATTAACCATTCTCCTTTATTTCTCACATTATACTTCTGGTAAATTATCATCCTAAGATATCAAATTACTATAGACATTTTCTGCTTTTTGAATCTATCAATCAAAGATGAGGATTACATGCTCTATCTATGGCTTATTCCTTATTTGTAAAATTAAAATTTAACTGTATCAAATTAGAAGTAACATGATAGTATAGCCCCATAATTTGAATAATTTTCTGTGAGAGAAATTATATTTTTGCTAAAGGACTGTCTGCTACTTTTTTGAACTAAATCTTCTTGCTTCGCTTTTAAATTGCCTCTGTCAATTATGTATGATAATAACATTTCATTATTAATGATTTAAGTATGATATTCATTTTGCTATAGTTATATTGTGATATTGAATATAGGGGGAAATCACTAGAGAAATTAAGACACTGAGCTACACTGCCAATAACATTTTCGTTTATCATCTCTGAGTATCAATCATCTCTGAAACAAATAAAACAACTATAAATGGTTTAAGTGTAGTTCTGTATTGAATAAGTAGAAACACAGCAGAATCTTGACGCTGGAATTTCTTCTTGCCTTATTATTCAATGATTCATATTGCTTAATATTATTATATTATAAAGAAAAACACTGAAAAATAACATATGAAATAATATTTTTTCTAGTTCAAATAATTTGGACTTATATAATCAGTTAGCAATGATCAAAGAGAATTATATAATGAGTTAACACAAAATCTATGAATGAATCCTTGTTATTTGTTTTATGGGTATACTTAACTATATTTCCTTAAAGTAAAAAATCAAATGATTATATATCCTGTTATACTGTTTATATCTATATTTATATCTATATCTATAATGTAGCTGCTGAAAAAGAGGAGGGAATCTATCTACCCATCTATCTATCTAGATAAAAAATTTTCCCCTGTAAAGTCTATAGCCAGGGATAAAGGCCATGAGACTAAACATAGGAAAATGGAGATTTTAGTCTTGGCTCTTTTTTCTCACATACTATGTATGGTTTGAACATCCCTTAACACTTGGATTCTCACATTCCTGATTGTAAGCAGAGATTGGATCAAATGATATATACAATCCTGCCTACCTTTGGGATTCTACAATTCCATGACATGTAATTTCAAGATGTGCTCAAAGCCTTTATCCTGCACAGATAAAATTCACAAGAGTCATCTCTCTTTTTCTTTCACTTTGATCAAAGATGACTAAAACTGATAAAAGCAACTTGTTAAATTCTTCATGATGACAAGGAATTCCATCAGTTCTGACCTAGGTGTCTATCAAATACAACTTCTGATTTAACAGTTTGCCAGTTACATTCTTAACTACCATAAAGTGCTCATGAATGAATGAAAATTTTCTAATAGTTCACTCCACCCCATCCCTGTTTGTAACTTTAATCCCAATAATACATATGACCTTAGCAAGATTGTCCCATGACATGAACTAATGTTACTAATATTTTGAATAATGCATTGAAAGGAAGGCACACAGTCAACTTTTCATCAGTAGTTCATTAGAAGACTATTTTCCAAATATGAATGAATAACTTTCTTCCCCTAGATACTTACAGTTGAACTTTACTCTGTATCACAGAAAACAATTGAGAGCTCAATGATGATATTTACCATATTAATCTTAATAGATAGCAGAGAGAGATACACAAGATAGGGAAATTGCACTGTTTATTATGTCATTTCATGCAATCAGAAAAACTACTAAAATGTAAGATAACATTATGAGAGAGAATGTGTTATTTTTCAAAACCATAAATAGCACTGCTAAACAACAAAGGGGAAATAGATGAAGTCTTATGTGAATTACATCTATAAATCCTGACAAAATTTATTCTAATTTAATCTTTCTGTATTGCTTCAAAAGGACAATCATCTATAAAAATGTTTAATGAACTCTGTCTGAAATGCTTTTGAACTTTCTGACTAAAGATAAAAGAAAGTATTTTGCATGTGAAAAACTAGAGATGCAACAAAGTTCTTATTTCCTAAAACTTGCCAAGAGAACAAAAATATATCTTTAAAAGTACAGGCAGCATAATTTTACTAATATTTAAAGATTATAATTATTGTGTTAAATCATGTAATATTTTTCTGATGTTTTTTAATTAATGGAAATTAGTTGAAAACAAAGCTTGGCATACATTTAAAATTATTCATCTAGAAATACATAGTATCCTAAACATAAAGTACTGTGAAAGGAAATTCCAAGCCACTTGCTTGTTATAATATAAAAATACATCAGAGCATCATGTGATAAACAGTCTATTTATAGGAGAGAGTTTCTCCTTAAAGTGTACTACCACAGATTGCTCTTACTACTATGAAAAGAATGATTCTAAGTCACTGTTTAAGTTTTTCCAAGCATTTTCCATTTCAAGTTATACTGTAATTTGTAATAAATATAAATTTATATAGATTTGTGTTCATACAAATGAAGAAGCTGATGACTAGAGAGAATGGATCTCTTTTTAAAAAGTGTGTTCAGGTATTATGGTGGTTATTACAGAAAGATAAATGTGAAGGAGAAAATGGTAGAAAAGTTAAAGCAAAATAAGTGTATCAGGGTTAAACACACACACATGCACACATAAACAAAACAAAAACAACAACAACAACAAATCTTTTCCCCATCTGGCACCAGAATTCTCTTAGGAAGACAACTGCTACTGATTAGAAAATAGCTTATCTGTGGCTTAGAGTTGGGAAAAGAAAATTCAACAGGCATAATCATTATAAACACAGTAAAACAAACACACAGCAAAATTCAATTTGATAATATTTTGTTAAGGAATTTTGTGTCTTTGTTCTTGAGGGAACCAATTTGTAGTTTTCTTATAATGGGATATAACCGCATGGCTTTGTTATCCAGGATATGCTGGATAGCATTAAAAAATAAATAATATTCCCATCTTTTCCATTTTCTAGAAAAGTTTCTATAGGATCACTATTTTTTATTCCTTAAATGTTTATGCCTGATACTTTTTTTCTCAGAAGATTTTTTCTTTTTCAGTTTCTTTAGTAAATATACAATGGAACTAATCAGATTATCTGTTTCTTCTCAAGACAGTTTTGTTAGTGTATGTCTTTCAAAAAAATTGTCCACTTTATCTAAGCTGTCAATTTCTTTTGCATAAACTTTTCCCAATAATTATATTACTATCCTTTTAATGTGTGGAGAATATGGAAGGTGTGAACTTTTAAATTTCTGATGTTACATAGTATTTTTTTGTTAATTCAGATTTAAAAATTTTTATTGCCACTATATAAATATATGGTTAGGTTCTGTTATGCACATCCTTTGTATCATTTCAATGTGTGTTGTCTCTTTATCTTGATGAGTCTACCTAAAGGTTTATCAGTCTGATTAACTTTTTAAAGTAACTAGTTTTTTGTTTCATTATTCACTGTCTGTGTTTTGCTCCACTGAGTTTAAACCTTTTTTTTCTTTCTAATGTAAACATTAAAAATGGCTGATTAAGTCTCCTGGACTTCAGACTGTACTACAAAGCTACAGCAATAAAGACAGTACAGCAGTACAGGACTGGCACAAAAACAGAAGAATACATCAATGGAACAGGATGGAAAGCCCAGAGATAAACCCACGCACATATGGTCACCTTATTTTTGATAAAGGAGGCAAGAATATACAATGGGTAAAAGACAGCCTCTTCAATAAGTGGTGCTGGGAAAACTGGACAGCTACATGTAAAAGAATGAAATTAGAACACTCCCTAACACCATACACAAAAATAAACTCCAAATGGATTAAAGACCTAATGTACGGCCAGACACTATAAAAGTCTTAGAGGAAAACATAGGCAGAACACCCTATGACATAAATCACAGCAAGATCCTTTTTGACCCACCTCCGAGAGAAATGGAAATAAAAATAAACAAATGGGACCTAATGAACTTCAAAGCTTTTGCACAGCAAAGGAAACCATAAACAAGACAAAAAGACAGCCCTCAGAATGGAAGGAAATATTTTCAAATGAAGCAACTGACAAAGGATTAATCTCCAAAATTTGCAAGTAGCTCATGCAGCTCAACATCAAAAACAAACAACCCAATACAAAAATGGGCAGACCTAAACAGACATTTCTCCAAAGAAGATATACAGATTGCCAACAAACACATGAAAGGATGCTCAACATCATTAATCACTAGAGAAATGCAAATCAAAACTACAATGAGATATCACCTCACACCAATCAGAATGGCCATGATCAAAAAATGTACAAACAATAAATGCTGGAGAGGGTGTGAAGTAAAGGGAACCCTGTTGCAGGGAATGTAAATTGATACAGCCATTATGGAGAACAGTACAGAGGTTCCTTAAAAAACTAAAAAAAGAACTATCATAAGACCCAACAATCCCACTACTGGGCATGTACCCTGAGAAAACCATAATTCAAAAACAGCCATGTACCACAATGTTCACTGCAGCTCTATTTACAATAGCCAGGACACGGAAGCAACCTAAGTGTCCATTGACAGATTAATGGATAAAGAAGATGTGGCACATATATACAATGGAATATTACTCAGCCAAAAAAAGAAATGAAATTGAGTTATTTGTAGTGAGGTGGATGGACCTAGAGTGTGTCATACAGAGTGAAGTAAGTCAGAAAGAGAAAAGCGAATACCGTATGCTAACTCATATATAAGGAATCTAAAAAAAAAAAAAAAAAAGGTTCTGAAGAACCTAGGGGCAGGACAGGAATAAAGTCAGACGTTGAGAATGGACAGATGTTGAGAATGGACTTGAGGACACGAGGAGGGGGAAGGGTAAGCCAGGACGAGTGAGAGAGTGGCAATGACTTATATACGCTACTAAATGTAAAATAGATAGCTAGTGGGAAGCAGCCGCATAGCACAGGGAGATCAGCTCGGTGCTCTGTGACCACCTAGAGGGGTGGGAGGGAGAGGCAAGAGGGAGAAGATATGGGGATATATGTATATGTATAGCTGATTCACTTTGTTATAAAGCAGAAACTAGCACACCATTGTAAAGCAATTATACTCCAATAAAGATGTTAAAAAAAAAAACAGCTGATTAAAGTATGGTATATAGGGAAAAAAATCACTGATTTTGTAATCAGGATAGATCTTGGGTAACCATCAACAAAACAAAAAGACAGCCCACAGAATCTGAGAAAATATTTGCAAACGATGCGACCGACAAGGGCTTAATTTCCAAAATATACAAACAGCTCACACAACTCAATGTTAAAAAAACAAACAACCCAATCAAAAAATGGGCAGAAGACCTAAATAGACATTTCTCCAAAGAAGACATACAGATGGCTAAAAGGTACATGAAAACATGCTCAACATTGCTAATTATTAGAGAAATGCAAATCAAAACTACAGTGAGGTACCACGTCACACCAGTCAGAAGGGCCATCATCAAAAAGTCTACAAATAATAAATGCTGGAGAGGGTATAGAGAAAAAGGAACACTCTCACAGTGTTGGTGGGAATGTAATCTGGTGCACCCCCTATGGAGAACACTATGGAGCTTCCTTCAAAAACTAAAAATAGAGCTACCATATGAGCCAGCAATCCCACTCCTGGGCGTATATCTGGAGAAAACCATAATTCGAAAAGATACATGCATCTCAATGTTCATAGCAGCAATATTTACAATAGCCAAGACAAGGAAGCAACCTAACTGTCCACTGACAGAGGAATGGATAAAGATGATGTGGTACATACAAATAATGGAATATTACTCAGACATAAAAAGAATGAAATAATGCCATTTACAGCAACATGGATGGACCTAGAGATTATCTTACAAGTAAGTCAAACAGAGAAAGACAAAAATCATATGATATTGCTTATATGTGGAATCTAGAAAAATTCTACAAATGAAATATTATAAAACAGAAATACACTCACAGACAAAGGAAATGAACTTTTGGTTACCAAAGGGGAAAGGGGGTGGGAGGCATAAGTTAGGAGTTTGGAAGTAACATATACACACTATAATATATAGAATAGATAACGAACAAGAACCTACTGTATAGCACAGGGAAGTATAATCAATATCTTATAATAACCTTTAATGAAAAATAATCTGAAAAAGAATAGATATATATACGTGTATGACTGATTCACTTTGCTGTATACCTGAAACTAACACAACGTGGTAAACCAACCATACTTCAGTAAAAAAATAAATAAAATAAAAACCTGAAAAAATAAAATGTGTCACATCTAAAAGTAAAACATTCATATATCAATTATCTTAATTCCAATGCTAATTAAAATATAATGAAAAAGATATAACTCACTCATCATTCACAATATACAGTTGTTTCATCAACTAAAACATACCAATTTCCAAAGCTGAACAACAAAAAATTATCTCAAGACCACTTGGTTTCCATTAACTAGGGAAAATCAGTTTATAATTGTTATACTCTTATTTAATCCACATTCTGCACCATCACTACATCTGTCAGTGATCAACTGTTAGCACCATATATTCACTATATTCAAATTTTATTAATTTTCAAATTCTCAAAATATGGATGATTATATAAGAACTATTATATAAAACCAAAATGAAGTCTCACAATTTTCTGGTAAATGGATGGAAATGTTTACAGTTTTTTAAAGAATTTTTAACTGTCATAATTCTTTAATGGGTTTTTCTTTTAAACGCCTATGAATAAAGATTAATGTGTAAAATGTTAGCCAATCCATAACTCCCTGTACGAAACAGGCTAGGTCTCTGCCCATTACACTGCGATAGTAGACTGCAAGGACAGCAGCTTATTTTTCTTTCTAACTCCTTCCTTCAAAATTTCCCTTCTTGTTAGTCTTCTCTTACCTCTAAATATGTAAAAACTTAACGTCACTAGAGAAATGATTGCCCATTTGGTTTCTATAACTCCCACTAGAGTGTCAACCCCATGTACACAGGGGTCTTGTCTACTTTTGCTCATCATTATTGCCCAGCATCTAACAGGGCACATCAGGAATAAACTGTTCAATGCATTTGTGGGATAAATAAATGAATTAATTGATTAACTAACTAAAATTAATGAGTCAGTCTCTCTCTCTCTCTCTCTCTCCCCCCCCCCTTCTCTCTCTCTTTCTCCCAAATAAAAGCAGTTACGGGGGAAAAAATTCCCTTTAAATTCCCTTTTCTCTTGGAAAACTGAAAATTCTCTCCAAAAAAATACCAAAAATAAAACAAACAAAAAATTTATCATCCAGGTAGTTTGGTTAAATAAGCTATTCTGAAGACTTTGAGAAAATATCTAGTTTATACAAGATTCTTAAGATGCAAGCCAAAGAATGAAGAGATCCATTTTTGTTTTCTCATCTCTAACTCCTACAGTTTTCTGACTAAGTGTGTAAAATATTCCACAGAAATGGGTTTGGGACAGATAATTACAGAAATACACAAAGAGGATTGATTACTGGAGGTCCTCAGAGATGCAGCTCTCACTTGGATGCAGGCTGATTTTAAATAGCTTTTAGATTAAATAAACTTCTCCCTCTGAAATTCCTGTCAGATAGTAGGAAGTGACTGGGATTACAGAGGATGTTTTCAACCTAAACTTTGGAGAATATGACTGCAATTTTTATCTCTACAGCATGGAAATTAAAGTGACAATGTAAACCAAGACATTAGGAACTGAGATTCTTAATGAATGAAAGCTTCTAAGTTTGCTTTTTGTTTTAACATACACTTCTAAATACATTCTATACTGCTATGTGTTGCTCTACATTTCTTGACCCTATTATGTTTCACTTGGATACAAATATCACTAACTCATCCACAGTATGATATATTTTTTGCTGGATTTCAAAAAGTGATGACTTATATTGCATTCCCCAGACTCCAGCCCGGTCTCCCTTGTGACTCAATTGTTTGTACCTGGAGAAAGCTTAGTGAAAGCAAAAAGTAAGATCTATTGTGTTAAAGGAACTGAATTTTCATCTACATAAAGGAGCTGAACTTCAGAGGAATTTAGCTGGTGATTTGGGGCTTATTAACACCAGACTTTTAAAATGCGCTAGATTTCCTAAGCAGCTAGATTTCCCTAGGCCCACTGCTGCAGAAATTGTATTATCTAATTTTTTTTTTTGCTTCATTGAAGTATAACAAGTTAAAATTAAATATATATTTAAGGTGTACAACATGATAGTTTGATATATGTATACATTGTGAAATGATTACCACAATCAAGCTAATTAGTACATTCATACTTTTTTTGTGAGAACACTTAAGATTTACTCTCAGCAAATTTCAAGTATATAATACAGATTATTAAATATAGTCACCATGCTGTCAACACATTAGATCCTCTGAACTTATTCACCTTATAACTGAAAGTTTGTGTCTTTTGACCATCCTCTCCCCTAAAGCTCAACCCCATCCTCTGACAACCAACGTTCTGCAGTTTGGTTCTATGAGTTCATCTTTTTTACATTCCACATATAAGTGACATCATACAGTACTTGCCTTTCACTGTCTGGCTTATTTGACTTAGCATAACGTCCTCAAGTTCCATCCATGTTGTGCAAATGTCAGAATTTCCTTCTTTTTTAAAGCTGAATAATATTCTATTGTGTATATGTATACAACATTTTCTTTATCCATTCATCTGTCAATGGACACTTATGTTGTTTCAACATCTGGCTATTGCGAATAATGCTGCAATGAACATGGAAGTATAGATATCTCTTTGAGACACTGATTTCATTTCCTTTGTATATGTACCCTGTAGTGGGATTACTGGATAGTATTTTAGTTCTATTTTTAGGTTTTTGAGAAACCTCCATAATGCCTATACCAATTTACATTCCCACCAACAGTGCACAAAGGTTCCCATTTTTCCACACCATACCCAACATTTGTTATCACTTGTCCTTTTGATAATGGCCATTCTAATAGGCATGAGGTGATATCTCACTGTGGTTTTGATTTGCATTTCCCTGATGATTAGTGATATTCAGCATCTTTTCATGTACCCATTGGCCATTTCTACATCTTCTTTTGAGAAATGTCTATCCAGGTCCTTTTCCCATTTTTAAATTGGGTTGTTAGGGGTTTTTTTTGCTATTGAGCTATAGGAACTCCTTACACATTTTGGATACTAACCCCTTAACAGATATATGGTTTGCAAATATTTTCTCCCATTCCATAGGTTGTCTTTTCATTTTGTTGACTGTTTCTTCTGCTGTGCAGGGCATTTTAGTTTTATATAATCCCACTTATTTATTTTTCCTTTTATTGCCTGTACTTTTGGTGTCATATTCAAAAAGTCATTGCCAAGACCAATGTAATAAAACTTTTTCTCCATATTTTCCTCTAGGATTTTAGGGTTTCAGGTATTTTTTTGAAGTCTTTAATCCATTTTTAATTTTGTTTATGGTGTGAGATATTGGTCCAGTTTCATTCTTTTGCATGTGAATATCCAGTTTGCTAATACCATTTATTAAAAAGATGATCCTTTCCCCATTGTGTATTGTTGGCACACTTATCACAGATTATTTATCAAGATATGTGTGGGTTTATTTCTGGGCTCTCTATTCTGTTCCATTGGTCTATGCATCTGTTTGTATGCCAGTACCATACTATTTTTTCTATTACTATAGCTTTGTAATGTAGTTTAAAACCAGGAAGTATGATGCCTACAGTTTTGTTCTTCTTTCTCAAGATTGCTTTGGCTGTCCAGGGTTGCCAGGGGCTGCATATAAACCTTAGAATTGTTTTCTCTATTTCCCTAAAAATGGCATTGAAATGTTGATAGGGATTGCACCGATAGAATGTTTTGGGTAGTATGGATATTTTCATAATATTAACCCTTCTGATCCAAAAACACGTGATATCTTTGCACATATTTGTGTCTTCTTCAACTTCTGTCATCAATGTCTTATAGTCTTTGGCGTACAGTTTTTTCACCTCAATGGTTAAATTAATTCTTAAGTATTCTATTATTTTTAATGTTATTGTAAATGAGATTTTTCTCTTAATTTCTTTTTAAAATAGTTACTTGTTTAATTTTTAAAGTAACTTTTCAGGGCTTACAGGTTCACCACACATCCTAGACTGTGTACTTTCTTCACCATACTCATTATTTTAAGAAAGAAAGGAAAAGTTACAAATATAATGAATGTAAAGAGATAGAAATGGATGCAGGGATAAAATTTAGAAAGAACAAGTAAGGTATTTCTCCCTATCTTTTCGGTTTATTTTATATGATGAGATTTTTGCCCTTTTCAGAGGTCTCATTTCAGAATAAAAAAATACTGCCAATTGTATTAGTTTTCTGTTGCTGAAGTAACAAATTACCACAAATTTGGTGGCTTAAAATAACACAAACTTATTATCCCAAAGTTCTTTAGGTCAGAAGTCTGGTGGGGTTGGCTTCTTTCTCTGCCTCTGCCTCACAAGGCCAATATAAAAGTGTCTGCAGGGCTGTGGCCCCTTCTGAAGGCTCTAGGGGAGAATATGTTTTAAGAAACATTCAGATTTCGGCCAAAATTCAGTTGTATACAGATGTACGAGTCTCCATTTCCTTGCTGGCTCATGCCTAGGGGTCATTCTCAACTCCTTGAGGCTGCTTGATTTGTTCAAGGCCCCTCTCCTCCATCTTCAACGTCAGTAAGGGACAGTGGGATTCATCTCAGATTTTAACTCTCTCCTCTTCCTACTATACCTCTCGCTGACTCTTCTGCCTTCCTCTTCTAATTTTAAGGGCCCATGTGATTAGACTGAACTCACTTGAATAATATAAGATAATCTCACTAATTTAAAGTCACCTGATTAGCAACCTTTAATTACCTCTGTAAAATTTCTTTCCCATGTAAAATTAACATATAGTCGCAGGCATTAACCAAATAATACCTTGAGACAAATGAAAACAAAAATACAACAATCCAGAATCTATGGGATGCAGCAAAAGCAGTTCTAACAGGGAAGGTTATAATGATACAAACTTACCTCAGGAAACCAAAAACAACCTCGAATAAACAACCTAACCCTACACCTAAAGGAGCAAGAAAAAGAACAACAAACAAAACCCAAAGTTAGTAGAAGGAAAAAAATCATAACGGTTTTTTTGATTTAATGATATTCATTTATTCAGAAATAAATGAAATAGAAGCTAAAAATCAACAGAAAAGATCAATAAAACTAAAACCTGGTTCTTTGAAAAAACAATATTAATAAAACTTTAGCCAGACTCATCAAGAAAAAAAAGATAGGCCCAAATCAATAAAATCAGAAATGAAAAAGGAGAATTTACAACAGCACCATGGGAATACAAGGGATCATAAGAGACTACTACAATCAACTATGTGCCAATAAAATGGGCAACCTAGAAGAAATGGACAAACTCCCAGAAATGTACAATCTCCCAAGACTAAACCAGGAAGAAATAGAAAATATGAACAGACCAATTACCAGCAGTGAAATTGAATCAGTAATAAAAAAAATTCCCAGAAAACAAAAGTCCAGGACCAGATGGCTTCACAAGCAAATTCTACCATTTAGAGAAGAGTTCTTCTCAAACTATTCCCAAAAAAATTGCAGAGGAAGGAAGACTTCCAAATTTATTCCATGAGGCCAGCACCACCCTGACACCAACAGCAAAGAAATCACAAAAGAAAATTATAGGACAATATCACTGATGAACATAGATGTAAAAATCCTCAACAAAATACTAGCAAACTGAATCCAACAATACATTAAAAAGATCAAACACCATGATCAAGTGGGATTTATCACAGGGATGCAAGGATTTCTCAATATCCGCAAATCAATCAATGTGATAAACCACATTAACAAATTGAAGAATAAAAACCATATGATCATCTCAATAGATGCAGAAAAGGCTTTTAATAAAAGTCAACATTGATTTATGATAAAAACTCTCCAGAAAATGGACACAGGGGGAACATACCTCAACATAATAAAGGCCATATAGGACAAACCACAGCTAACATCATACTCAACAGTGAAAAACTGAAAGCATTTCCTCTAAGATCAGGAACAAAATAAGTATGCCCACTCTTGACACTTATTCAACATGGTATTAGAAGTCCTAGTCACAGTAATCAGACAAGAAAAAGAAATAAAAGGAATCCAAATTGAAAAGGAAGTAATAAAGCTATCACTGTTTGTAGATGACATGATACTCTACAAAGAAAATCCTAAAGATGCCACCAAACAACTACTAGAGCTCATCAATAAATTCAGTAAAGTTACAGGATGCAAGATTAATATACAGAAATCTGTTGCATTTCTATACAGAAAAACCAAACTGTCAGAAAGAGAAATTAAGGAAATGATCCCATTTATAATCATATGAAAAAGAATAAAAAAACTAGGAATAACCTTACTTAAGGAGGTAAAAGACCTGTACACGGAAAACAATTAAACACTGAAGAAAGAAATTGAAGATGACACAAACAGATGGAAAGATATATCGTGTTCATGGATTGAAAGAATTAATACTATTAAAATGACCATACTACCCAGTGCAATCTACAGATTCAGTGCAATCCCTATCAAAATACCAATGGCATTTTTCACATAACTAGAAAAAATAATTTTAAAATTTGTATGGAGGGGACTTCCCTGGTGTTCTAGTGGTTAAGACTCTGTGCTTCCACTTCAGGAGGCAGAGGCTCCATCCCAGATCAGGGAACTAGGATCCCACATGCCACACAGTGCAGCCAAAAAATTTGTATAGACACACAAAAGATCCTGAATGCTCAAAACATTCTTGAGAAAGAAGAACAAAGCTGGAGGAATCATTCTCCCTGATGTCAGACTACACTACAAAGCTATAGTAATCAAAGCAGTATGGTACTGGCACCAAAAAAGACACATAGGTCAATGGAAGAGAATAGAGAGCCCAGAAATAAACCCATGCACTTATGATCAATTAATCTACAACAAAGGAGGCAAGATTATACAATGGAGAAAAGACAGTCTCTTCAATAAGTGGTGCTGGGAAACCTGGACAGCTACATGTAAAAGAATGAAACTAGAACACTTTCTAACACCATACACAAAATAAACTCAAAATAGGTTAAAGACCTAAATGTAAGACCTGAAATCATAAAACTCCTAGAAGAAAACATAGGCAGAACACTCTTTGACATAAATCACAGGAATATTTCTTTGGCTCTGTCTCCTAAAACAAAGGGAACAAAAGCAAAAATAAACAAATGGGACATAATTAAACTTAAAAGCTTTTGCACAGCAAAGGAAACCATCAACAAAAAAAAGACAACCTACTGAATAGGGGAAAATATTTGTAAACGATATGACTGATAAGGGGTTAATATCCAAAATATATAAACAGCACATACAACTCAACATCAAAAAATAAAACCTGATTAAAAAATGTGCAGAAGAACTGAATAGACATTTCTCCAAAGAAGACATACAGATGGCCAAGAGGCACATGAAATGATACTGAACATCATAAATCATCAGAGAAATGCAAATGAAAACAACGAGATATTACCTCACACCTGTCAGAACAACTATCCTCAAAAGTCCACAAATAAGTGTTGGCGAGAATGTGGCAAAAAGGAAACCCTTGTGCACTGTTGGTGGGGATGTCAGTCCGTGCAGCCACTATGGAGAACACTATGGAAGGTCCTCACAAAACTAAAAATAGAACTTCTATATGATCCAGCAAACCCGCTCCTGGGGATACATCCAAAGAAGACAAAAACATTAGAAAAGATACATGCACCTCAATGTTCATAGCAGCATTATTTATAATAGCCAAGATATAGAAGCAACCTAAATGTCCAGTAACAGAGGAATGGGTAAGATGTGGTATACACACACACATGTGCACAATGGAATACTACTCGGCCATAAGAAAGAAAGAAATTTTGCCATTTGCAACAACATAGATGGATTTGGAGGATATTATGCTAAGTGAAATAAGTCATGGAATCTAAAAAATAAAACAAACTAGTGAATATAACAAAAAAGAAACAGACTCACAGATACAGAGAACAAACTAGTGGTTACCAGTGGGGAGAAAAAACGGGGGAGGGGTGAGACAGGGGGAGGGGATTAAGACATACAAACTGCTATGTATAAAATAAATAATCTACATGGATATATTGTACAGCACAGGAAATATAGCCAATATTTTGTAATAACTATAAACGGAGACTAACCTTTAAAAATTGTGAATCACTATGTTGTACACCTGAAACTTATATAATATAGTAAATCGAATATACCACAATAAAAAAAGAAAAGAAAAGTAAAAGATGGTCTGATAAAAAAAAATATTCACAGCCTCTTTAGGTTAAGGGATAGGTATCTTGGAGGGGTGAGGCTGAGGGATAGGAAGGCATTATTCCATCTACAAAACCTAAGATTTATATTATTATTCAGCATTCATAATATTCAAAACATAGCAGCTACTCAAATTCTACCAAACTTTGCACACTCTCTAAGTAATTCTGAATTACAGTTTATGCTCCTACTCTAAAAAAAACCCCAAAGCAGTTCTCTGAAGGTTTGTTTTCATTATTTCTTACTGACATAAGTTCACTTCAATTTGTATTTAATAAAAACTTGTGGTTGAGGTATGAGAACTGTTCTGAAAAGGTACATTGAGATGGAAAACTGTCTTTCTGAACTTTTTCCTACACTAAAAGAAATTCACAGTATAGTTCCAACAGATAGGAATTGTTACAATCTCTAAAAGCATGTAACCTGCAACGAATTTAATGTAATCTTTACAAAATAACTTGACTGGAAAACACAGTTCAGTAGGCCATGCTGAACAACGAATTTCATTTATAGAGAAATAAAATGGTTAACAGTAAAACTATGATCTCTACTTCATACACTACACTGATGTTATGATTTTATATAACACCATTTTTCTGCCTAGTACTGAGTGCAATTTTAAAGTTGTCAAAGTCAAAAGTACTTTAGAATACAAATAATTTCTGTGAAATATAGTTTACATCACACTGAAGCCTCAAGCAGATAGTTTTCCTTTCAAATTTTTTACTAACATAGTTATCTTTTTAGCTTATTATATTCAATTAAGAAAGATTAGGCACACAATACCTTTACTATTATCACATAAATAGAACAACTGTGAAATTATCAAGACAGTAATCATATAAAAAACTATTCTTGCAAGGTGACCTCAATATACAGGAGCCTGTTTTTTTTCCTGCAAATATACATATTATGATGTACTTTATAAATAATTGTGTGAATTGCATTTTTTGAAAATAAATAGACCTGTATATCAAATCTACAACTCTGTTTACCAATACTAACCTTTAAAAGTAAAACTATATTCATATTGCACATCACATTTCTTGAAAGATTACTTCGTTAACTGTGTGAAATGTACATATCATAAAATTTGACTAGTCTAGATACATTATAGTAGTAATTAATAGCTTGCAATACTACTATAATGATATCAACTCTAAAACTGACAGTTACTAAACAGCTGGAAATATCTCCTAAACAATAGTACCAATGAATTTAGTAACTGTCAGGTTTAAGATACAAACTCTAGAAATGATAAGCATATAGATATATTTTTTTAAATGGGCATGAAACATTCCTGAGAGACTGAAAGTAGATAAGGTTGAAGAAAACATCAGTCTAGAGTATGCACTGGAGGAGCAAAAAACATGCAGGACAGAACTTAGGGAGAACTGGCAAGGTTGTTATCTGAGCAAGAACAATTAGGCGCTACCACTTCTCTCTCCCAAGAAGCCACATAAGTCTCTGCCCTGTGTTGGGCCAGAGGTGGGGGTAGGGAGGTGACAAGAACAGAGAGAACAAGTGGAAAACCTTGGACAAAGACACGGGGAGTGTTTCAGATGGCTAGTGAAACACAATATGTGAAGACCAAATGTCAAAGTATCCCATTTATTGGCACGTATTAACTATCTTTCCTTCTTAGTGGAAACAGTTCAGAGAGCAAGGCCTAACAGCAGCAGCTCCTTCCCCTGGCCCAGGTGGGCTATACCGGCACATACAATCCAGAATTTAACAACTGTGTGACCATGTGACCTGGTTTTGCCAGCATTTCGATCTGTATCTGTAGTTCTGGTGTCCCATCCAATTTAGCACTTATTTTGAAAATAGCAGCCACGTTTGAAAGATATATAAATGCTCTATTTAGCAAGAAATCCCAATTACAAAAATGAGCACAAAATCAAGTACTGACAAACATTTGAAGACAATTCAATTAAAAGGATACTTTTAAAAAATGCATAACCGAAGAAATAAAGTAAAAACATCATTCAGAATCATAGTTTAAAATGAGGATATTTAATGTCCTAAGAGAGATAAGCTAACACCTATAAAATACTAGAAAATGTAGGATAAATAAAAACAGACATTTATGAAAAATACGAATAGAGATAGAAATAATTTCTCAGACTGTAGAACAAAAATATAAATACATGGTTTGAATAGTAGAATGAAAGTTTTTGCATGACTAGGCTGGAAAGGGGTCAAATTATGGTCAAAGAAATTACAACAAAGACATAAAGAGTTAGAAGATAACTAAAAGAAAAAGTGATCTAGATGCTTGACATTCCAACATTAGCTAGCAAAAAATAAAATAAAATAAGAAGGCTGGGGAGGCAATATGAGAAGAAATAATTGCTAGGAATTTCTGAGAATGAGAGAAAAGCATATGAACTCAAACTGAGAGGTCTCAGCTAGATTCAAACAGAATTAACAAAACCTTCATATATATTCAAATTAATGAAAATTGAGGACAAAGAAAAATTCCTGAATGATTACAACAAAAGGGAAAAATTACATTAATAGAGAAATTCTGAATACTGGCATGAGAAGACTACCAAGCAATGTGAAAGATAAAGAGATCTCAAAAACAGGTAGAGAAGACAGATTACCTATAAAATGACGACAATTAATTTGAAGACTGAATTGTCAGCAGTGTCAATGGAAGTTTGAAGTTAGTAGAAGGACACCTTAAAGTGCTAAGAGAAATTAAATATCAAATGAAATGATACAGCCAGCAAAACTATATTGCCACTATAAGGATGGAATTAAGATTTTTTTACATGTTTTTTGAAGTTAATTTGTTCAAAATTAAGCTCCTAATAATCTTTCCGAAATCATCATCTCTTACATTTGTTTTCATCTCAGTTAATGGTAAATCTACCCTGACAGTTGTTTGGACCTAAAATCTCTGTCACCCTTAGCTTCTCCCTTGTCTCCCATCCTACATCGGAACCAATGGCATATCCTATCAGCTAGCTTTACCTTCAAAAAATGCCTAGACTGTGACACTTCTCACCACCCTCTCTGCCAATACTCTGCTCCAAGCTACCATCATCTTTCACTGATATGGCAATAACCTATTAATTTTTTCTACTTTTGCTCCACTCCAGTCTATAATGTACAAAGTGAACCTGATAAAACAGATCATATCAATTGTTATTTCAAAACCCTCTAATAGCCTTCCATATCACTGTGAAGCATGACCTACTAAGCCATGTGTCACCAAGATGTACATTAATCTCTGGGCACATGTACTAATCTCCAAATCATTCTTTCTGCTATAGCCTTACTGGTTTCCTTGCTGTATCTTGAACTTTCCAGGCCTTGTAGAATCCGTTCCTTTTGTCTGCAATGTTTTTTCATTACATACCTTCATATTCCCTCAGTTCTTTTGGTCTTGATTCAAAAGTCACCTTCCCAGTAAGGCGTTCCTTGACACCCCCCCAAATAACATTCCATACCTCATTTTTCTGTTTTATTTTTTCTACTACACAATGTAAAATACTGCATACAGTTGTATTTTATGTTTTATCTTGCTTTATCTCGTCTCCCTTCCTAGAGTTTTAGCTCCATGAGAGCAGAGATTTTTGCATGTATTATTTTACGCCCAGCACATAATATATACCGGTTTGAATGAACAAATGAGTGTTTATCACTAAAAGTCTATAACTAAAGGGATTTCTAAAAGATATACTTCAAGAAAAAGGAAAGGGACCCTAGAAGTAATGTCTGAGATGGAAAAAAAGCTAAAGAAAATAATAAATATTGGTGAATCTAAACAGCAACTTATTTCATAAGATGATGTGTAAGGTTAAAGCAAAGTAAACAAAGCTGAAGCATTGTTTGGGAGAGCAAAGATCTTGATGAAATATAAAACTTTATTAAGTAAATGTGCATGTAGCAACACTGAGGGTATTTTCTAAAAACGCAAGAATAGAGTATATAGGATCCAAAGCAAACAGATGAACTAGGGGTGGGGGTAGAAGAGAGTATGAAGACCCTGAATCATTTCAAAAACAAACAAAAAAAGCAAGCAAGAAAGAAAACAAAGAGATACAGAAAAGTGGAAAACACCACAAAATAGCAATTTTACAACCTGGTTATCAAAATAAAATCCACCTAGTTCCTGAATATGTTAGTAACAAAAGGGAACCACTAAAAACACATGGTCAGACAATAGGTGAAAGTAAAAGAATTAAGAATGATATACCAGACAAATCCTAATAACAAAAAAAAAAGTTTGGTATAGCTAAAATGCATGAGTAGAGATCAAGAGGTTCATTATAACATGATAAAAGGTTCAGTTTAACAGAAAGCTATAATTTGTAGTCACCTAATAGTACTGATTCAAAAATTATTATGTAAAATTTAAACAGACCATGAGGAGTAATCGTAAAATATACCCCTACAGTGGGAATTTTTGGCATACCACTCAAAGTAATTAATACATTAATCAAGATATAAAAGATATGAACAATTTCATTAATAAGCTTGATCTAGCTGATATCGGTAGAGCATTATATCCAACTACTGGCAAATGCATATTATTTTAAAATGCATATGGAATATTTACAAAAATAGTAAGTATTCAGCTATAAATCAAGCCTTAAGAGATTTCAAAAAATGAGCAGCAGATATATCAAATTTCTTTGTTTTTTAACATCTTTATTGGAGTATAATTGCTTTACAATGGTGTATAAGTTTCTGCTATACAGCAAAGTGAATCAGCTATACATATACATATATCCCCATATCTCCTCGCTCTTGCATCTCCCAGATCGAATTTCTTGACTACAAAATTTTAAATTTAGTTAATAATCAATTACCAAAAAACTGTATGATTAATTAATAAGGCTACAAACATTTGGAAAATTTAAACACAATCTTAAAAAACTTATAGGGCAAAGAAGATATCATAATGTAAATTAGGATACATTTAGAACTGAATGATACTGAAAACACTATAAAGAAGCATAAACAAGTAAATAAATAAATACTATGTTTAAGCCACTGAGATTTTGAAACTGTTTGTTTAACATAGAGCAATAACTGGTTACAAACTTCCCAAATCTTTTTTCTTGAAGCCAGAAAGGAACAAACAAACGTTAACAAAGACAGATATGAAAAATTCAAGACAATTACAGGGTAACCTCACTCATAAATATATGTGCAACATCCACTGAGATAAGATCACAGATCTAATTGTGAAAAGCCAAACAATAAAAGTTCTATAAAAATTATTTAAGAACTATGATAAGGAAAGTATTCTTAAACAGGATGCTAAAAGCAATAACTGTAAGGAAAAGATGAATAAATTTGATGCTAAAATTAAGAAGTTATGTTCATCAATAGAAATCATTAAGAAAGCAGAGGTCCAATCACAGAGACATATTTACAGTGTGTATAACTATAAAATATATCCATAATATATCAAGAACTACTAAAAATCAATAATAAAATAATCTAAAAGATAAATAGGCAAGAGACATTAAAAGGCAGTTTACAACAGGCTATCCAGATAGCCAAAAAATATATGCAAAAGTATTAAACTTCATTAGCCATCAGGAAAATGCATATTAAAGACTCAGTGAAATACTCCTAAAGCAGAATGTCTAAAATGAAAAAAAAAAAAATGAAAATACCATGTGTTGATGAGATTGTAGAGCAATTGCAACCCTAGGTATATAATTTAGAGAAATGTATATTTATGTGCACTAAAAAGTATCTACAAGAATGTCTACTATAACAGTATTCATAAAAGCACTAAGCTGGAAACAGCCCAAATTTCCATCAGTAGTAAAATGGATAAAGAAAATGTGATATGTTTCATACTGCGAATGAACTAATTATTGCTACCTGCAGCAACATAGATTACAGCCTACAAATTACAAGGTTGAATGAAAGAAGCCAGACACAAAACAGTACCCACTGTATTCAATTTACACATAAATTGAAACACAGTGAAAATAAACCAATGGTGTCATACGCCAGAATAGTGGTTACTTTGGGGCGATGGTATTGATTAAGAGAGAGTAAGTGGAGGAGTTAAGGATGCCTGTAATGTTCTATTTCTTCATGTGATAATGGTTACATGGGTATTTCACTTTATAAAGACACAGTGAGATGGGAACTAATAATTTTGTACTTTTATATAATATTTTTAATGTAATAAATGTTTTTATTATAAACAGTGCATTGTATGGAGGTTACCGATTATAATCAGTAGGTAAAGGCTTCTCCTGAAATTTAGTATTTCTGTTATTGCTTTGTAATATATTTATAATAAAAATTACATCCACAATTCCCAAAATGCTAAGAGATAGATACATTGAACCTATGCTAGCATAATTTAGCTTTACATGTAAAAAGGCTTTTAAAATATGTTTTCAATATCCTAACATTTCTTAGAATTCCACATTTCATTACATTTCCTCAAAATGCAAATAACTCTGTAGTGAAGAATAATGTGCACATATAATCTCAAGTTCAGACAATGAAACCTTCTAACAACATCAAATAATGTTTTAAGAGAACTGTAATGTATTCAGGTAACCAATGCTGACTCTACAAAGTACGCTACAAAAAATCAATTTTCATCACTTGAAATCTATTGCAATTAGAGAGCAATGCCAAGTCACTGACACACTAATGGGTTTCAAAATATTTCAAAAAGAACAAGGAAATTGCTAAGTGTTTTAATTGAAATGCAGTTCCAATAATTATAACAAATTGGACAATATGAGCTTTCTGTAAAGCTACCGTATAAAGCTATCATACCATACACTATTGAGTTTTAATAAATTTGCTGAATCATCTAGATGCACTTTATATAACAATTATCCTACATTGAACTATATAAAATCTTTTATTATATCTTCTAATATAAAATGAGTTTATTTCTGTGTTTCAACTGTTTGAATTTTAATTTAACTTTAGAACAATAGTGTGGCATTTCCAAAGAGGATCTGCTCCACAAAATTCAACATGGCTTGCTTGAAAAGAATATTATATCTGACTAAAACGTATTTTTCATGTATCCAACTGCAACACTATCCTACATGGAAATGTTTAAACTTAAATTAGTAACAGAGTTTTCTAATTCCTGGAGTGTTAAATTAACATTTGTAAAATCATAATTTCTGACCAAAAAGTTGTAATAATTAGACATAAAAAGTAGAACCACTTCAAGAATATCATAATCTTCAGTTTTCATATCTCCCTTTATTCCCTTAACTTTGTTTTCTTGTTAGTCAATGGTCTTTCATCCTCTGATCCTTCTAATTTCTATGATTATACCTCCTGGTCTTAGAATGAACATTCCACCCCACTCCCCCACAAACACACACATTTCTACACTTTGCTATCGCTCAACCAGGTCAAGACAATCTATCTTCCTCCTTCCCTTCCCACCTTTCCTTCCTTCCTTCCTTCCTACACCTCTCCCCCAACCCTAATGCTTATATCACATTATTCTCAACAAATCCCTTTCATTTTGGAATGGTCTTTCAAGGACTAGTACAACTTGTGCCTGGTGCATTCAGATTTCTTGCAGCCAGCAAGGCAGAAGCTATGGTGAATATGTAAGCCAGACAGGAATCTAGGATAGTAGTCTGGGCAGTGATACAGCTGGGTACTATTCAGAATTTAAATTACAACAGATGGAGCTAATATTAATCTTCCCCCAAGTTTATTTTTTTCTTTCTCCTTTAAGATTCACTTCATAGTATATGCTGGGGAAGGCATCCACTTCCCCTCCATCCACTCTCAGGTTTGTAGAGGCTGAGGGATGGGGCAATGGGAGTAATTTAATGAGTACAGAGCTTCAGTTTTACAAGATGAACAGAGTTCTGAAGATGGATGGTGATAATGGTTGAAGAACATTATGAATGTATTTAATACCACTAAACTATACACTTAAAAATGGTTAAGATGATCAATTTTATATCATATGTATATTACCACAATGAAAAACAAGAAAACCAAACCAAAGAACTTAGTAACCAGTGCGCTAATGGATACTGTTCCAACCCATTAAAAACAGTGCAGTTAAATTTCCGCTTGGCATCAGTATCATCCCATCCTTTGCAGCCTTTAACTCTAGAGATTATGCTTCTTTCTGTCTCAAAGACCAAGTCCTTGAGGACATTTGCTCCTAATAAAAACCAGTTCCATCAGTAATTTAAAAAGCGGTAAAGACTTCATGAATCAAGGTTTGATTGTTTAGGGGGGTGGTTTGGCTTTTTAGTACGAAGAGAAATGTCTTTTCAACATCTTTATCTGTTCCCTTAGCTTCCTTAAAATCTTAACATGGTGAAAAGTGTAAAAGGGCAATGACCACAAGCACCAAGAAGGCACAACTGTGCAATCTTCATATTGCTAAGTCTTTATCATTAGTCATAAGAAAGGTTGCTAATGGTTGCCTCAAAACATACATGCAAATGAATCAAGGCAACTTCTGAGGTTTACTGACTTCTTTGCCCTATTATTTAATAGCATATGAGTTAATTCACTTTAAAGAAACATGCACTGCAGCAGAATAAACTGTATGATTCTTCATCCTCAAATAATGTTCCATTGACTTGATTCTCTGTATTACGTCAAATATTCTATTATCTTCGAATAGTTTCCAATGTCTTTCTATGATATAGATAATACTGTACTTAACTTTTATTTTCTTTTATTGATTTAAGAAAAATAATGTAATTTGGATTTTCATCTGACACTGGATTTCATTCTCAAATAACATTGATTTGTTTAATACATCAATATTTATCAGCTCATTTAAAAATAATATGTAAATTTGTTTATACATTTTTAATATTTCTTTCTAACTGTTTTCCATTTCTGCCTTTAAACTCCTGGGAGCAAAAAATATGTATGTTTGTTTTACTTCCTTTATATACTACAACACTTTCTGAAAAACAATTCTTAAATACTTCCGCCATGATAATCATTATGAGTAGTCAACAGACTCCCAATTAAATGGACTGCCTCAAAATGTTATCATTTAGAGATATACTGCAAATTGCAGAAATAAAAATATAATAAGGAAAATTAAGAATTTATTAAATTGTCCAAACAGCAAATTATACACAAAAGAAAGAATTAGTGAACTGGAAGAGAAGGCTAAATAAAATACCTGCATGATACATCGGGGAACAAAAGGATAAAAAATGAAGAGATTGTAAAAGAAAACAAAAAAGGATACATTTAATTGGAGTTGAAAAAGAAGGAGTAGGAGAAGGAGTAGTACAAGTAAAAGGAGAAGGAAAGAAAGAAGAGTGAAAAAGATGCAGTATTTGAAGATATAATGACAGAACTTTCCAAAATTGGGAGGAAAAAAGACATCAAGGCGTAAACACAAGAAGTAGTATATAAACATATCAGGATAAATATACAGAAAAGCATACCTAGGTGCATCATACTAAACTTGTTGAAAATCAAAGACAAAGAAAACATATTAAAAGTATCTTTTTTTGCAGACAAATACTGTTTGATTCCACTTATACGAGGTACCTAGAATAATCAAATTCATAGAATCAGGAAGTGCATTGGTAGATGCCATGGGCTGGGGGGTTTTGGGGGGTGGGAAGGGGGAATGGGGAGTTAGTGTTTAATGGGGACAGAGTTTCAGTTTAGGAAGGTGAAAAATTCTGGAGACAGATGATGGTGAGGGTTGCACAACAATGTGAATGTACTTAGTACCACTAAACTGTACAGTTAAATATGGTTAAAATAACATGTTTTATATTATATGACTTTTGCCACAATAAAAAACATTTTTAAAAAAGCATCCTTTTTTAACTTTTCATTTTATATTGGAGTATAGCCGATTAACAATGCTGTGATAGTTTCAGGTGCACAGCAAAGCAACTCAGCCATACATATACATGTATCCATTCTCCCCCAAACTCCCCTTCCATCCAGGCTGCCACATAGCATTGAGCAGAGTTCCCTGTGCTGTACAGTAGGTCTTTGTTGGTTATCCATTTTAAATATGGCAGTGTGTACATGTCAATCTCAAACTCCCTAACTATCCCTTCCCCCCTGGTAACCATAAGTTCTTTCTCTAAGTCTGTGAATCTGTTTCTGTTTTGTGGATAAGTTAATTTGTATCATTTCTTTTTAGATTTTGCATATAAACGATTTCATACGATATTTCTCTTTCTGTCTCACTTTCTTCACTCGGTATGACAATCTCTAGGTCCATCCATGTTGCTGAAAATGGCATTATTTCATCCTTTTTAATGGATGAGTAATATTCCATCGTATATATGTACCACATCTCCTTTATCCATTTGTCTGTTGATGGATATTTAGGTTGCTTCCATGTCTTGGCTATTGTAAACAGTGCTGCAATGAACATTGGGGTGCATGTATCCTTTCAGACCATGTTTTTCTCTGGATACATGTCCAGGAGTGGGTTTGCTGGGTCATATGGTAGATCTATGTTTAGTTTTTTAAGGAACCTCCATACTGTTCTCCATGGTTGCTGCACCAATTTACATTCCCACCAGCGTGCAAGAGGGTTCCCTTCTCTCCACACGCTCTCCAGCATTTATTGTTTGTGGATTTTTTGATGATAGCCATTTTGACTGGTTTCAGGTGATATCTCATCGTAGTTTTGATTTGCATTTCTCTAATAATTAGCAATGTGGAACGTCTTTTCATGTGCTTCTTGGCCATCTGTATGTCTTCTTTGGAGAAACGTCTATTTAGGTCTTCTGCCCATTTTTTGATTGGGTTGTTTGTTTTGATGATATTAAGTCACATGAGCTGCTTGTAAATTCTGGAGACTAATCCCTGTCAGACACATCATTTGCAAATATTACCTCCCAAAACTGTGGGATGCCTTTTCGTTTTTTTTTTATGGTTTCCTTTGTTGCGCAAAAGCTTTTGAGTTTAATTAGGTCCCATTTGTTTATTTTTATTTCCCTTACTCTGGGAGACAGATTGAAAATGATATTGCTGCAATTTGTGTCAGAGAGTGTTCTACCTGTTTTCCTCTAGTTTTATAGTGTCCAGTCTCACAGTCAGGACTTTAATCCATTTTGAGCTTATTTTTGTGTATGATGCTAAAGAATGATCTAATTTCCTTTTGTTACATGTAGCTGTCCAGTTTTCCCAGCACCATGTGTTGAATAGACTGTCTTTCCACCACTGAATAGTCTTGCCTCCTTTGTTGTAGATTAATTGACCATAGGTGCATGGGTTTATTTCTGGGCTTTCTATCCTGTTCCATTGATCTATATGTCTATTTTTGTGTCAGTACCATACTGCTTTGATGACTGTAGCTTTGTTTTATAGTCTGAAGCCAGGAAGCCTGATTCCTCCAGCTCCATTTTTCTTTCTCAAGATTGCTTTGGCTATCTGGAGTACTTTTTGTCTCCATAAAAATTTTAAGACTTTTTGTTCTAGTTCTGTGAAAAATGTCATTGGTAATTTGATAGGGATTTAATTGAATCTGTAGATTGCCTTGGGTAGTATAGTCATTTTGACAATATTGATTCTTCCAATTCAAGAACATGGTATATCTTTCCATCTGTTTGTGTCATCTTTGATTTCTTTCATCAGGGTCTAATAGTTTTCAGAGTACAGGTATGTTGCCTCCTGAGATAGGTTTATTCTTAGGTATTTTATTCTTTTTGATGTGACAGTAAATGGGACTGTTTCTTGAATTCCTCTTTCTGATCTTTTGTTGTTAGGGTATAGAAATGCAACAGATTTCTGTGCATTAATTTTGTATCCTGCAACTTTACCAGGTTTATTGATGAACTGTAGCAGTTTTCTGGTAGCATCTTTAGGATTTTCGATGTATAGTATCATGGAATCTGCAAAGAGTGACAGTTTAACTTCTTCTTTTCCAATTTAGATTCCTTTATTTCTCTGTCTTCTCTGATTGCCACAGCTAGGACTTCCAAAACTATGTTGAATAAAAGTGGTGCGAGTGGACATCCTTGTCTTGTTCCTGATCTTAGAGGAAATGTGTTCAGCTTTTCACTGTTGAGTATGATGTTAGCTGTAGGTTTGTTGTATATGGCCTTTATTAGGTTGAGGTATGTTCCCTCTATGCCCACTTTCTGGAGAGTTTTATCATAAATGGGTATTGAATTTTGTTGAAATCTTTTTCTGCTTCTATTGAGAAGATCATATGGTTTTTATTTTTCACTTTGTTGATGTGGTGTATCATGCTGATTGATTTGAAGATACTGAAAAATCCTTGCATCCCTGGGATAAATCCCACTTGATCATGGTGTATGATCTTGAGAACAAATATATATTATCTTCAAAGAATCAATATTTAGATGGACAATATTTAGATGTTTCTGAATTCTACACTGAAATAATGGAAGCTGAAATATAATTAAATGATAATTATAAAGTGTTGAACAGTGACTGTCAGCATAAAAAAATTTTTTTTAACATCTTTGTTGGAGTATAATTGCTTTACAATGGTATGTTAGTTTCTGCTTTATAACAAAGTAGATCAGCTATACATATACATATATCCCCATATCTCCTCCCTCCTCAACATAAAATTTTAATCCAAAAATATATTTTAAAATATTTTCAACATATTAAAAAAGAACAAAGATAATTATCCACTAGTGGATCCACTCTAAAAGAATTACTTCAGACAGGAGGATACATTTCAGATAGAAGGTAACTGATCATAGACGGCATCGTGAATGAAAAGAATATGAAGCAGTGAAATCACAGATGTGTAAATGGATAAATCTGTAAGGTAATTGACCACCTGTATAAAACAATAATGACCTCTTTGAGTTTAAGATATTAATGAATCAAAATACATGAAAATAATAGCAGAAAATGAGGAAAAGGGTAACTGGAATTGAAATGCTCTAGTGTTCTTGCATTGTCTAGGAATAAGGTAAAAATAACAATTGTACTTGACTTTGATAAATCAAGGATGATTTATCAAGAATTTTACTCAATTATATCAATAAA
Source organism: Delphinapterus leucas (assembly GCF_059928025.1). Classification (NCBI taxonomy): domain Eukaryota; kingdom Metazoa; phylum Chordata; class Mammalia; order Artiodactyla; family Monodontidae; genus Delphinapterus; species Delphinapterus leucas. Next base: position 120,974,402 of record NC_143133.1, on the reverse strand, counting down.
ATTCTTAAATTTAAATTTACTAAAAAGTTCTAATAGATAAAATTTTTAAATTGGATTTAAAAAGACCAAAATTATTTACACAGAAAAAACAAAAACATAAGGATGCATAAAGGTTGAAAGTAAAAGGATAAAAAGATGATATATCTTAAAAGCACTAAACCAAAGAAAGTTTATATAGTTTCATTAATATCAGAATGTACACATGCACATACACATACTGTCAAGCAAAAAGAAAAAAAAGAGAAAAAGCAAACACTACATATAGAGATACTTAAAACTTCCTTTCCCAGGAAGTTAAAACATTTAAAAACATAGCCTCAAAATATATAAAGCAAAAACTGACTGAACTACTAGAAACTCCAATATCTTAATGGCATATTTTAAAATACTTTCTCAGTAACAGAGAAAACAACAGAACAAATGCTTTTAAATGGTAGATTAGACAGCATAATTGGAAAATAAAAAGTATCTAAAACTGACCATTTAAAATTTAAAACCCAAGTAAAATATGGAAGAAAAGAAACACAAAAATTAATGTCTTAACCAGCACTGAGATGGAGATATCTCAAGTCCTATGTACATAGAAACTAAAGATATAATGAGATCGAAAGAAGGAAAAATTATAGGAATGTGTTCACTGTAATTGAGTAAACTAATTGTGATAAGCAGAATTCTAAAGACATCATTCCAAGATTCCCATCCCCTGGTTACCCAAACAACCACTAATCTATCTACTACTATGAAGGGATTTTTGTCAATGTTATTGAAGTACCAGTCAGCTGATCTTAAAATATGGAGATTATCTGGATTAACCTGACCCAATCAGGTGAATCCTTTAAAAGCAGAGAGTTTTCTCTGGCTAGTGGCAGATGAGGTAGTCAAGAGATTTGAAGCATAAGATTTTGATGTGCCTCTACTAGCTTGAGGATAGAGAAAGCCATGAGCCAAGGAATGCAGACAGCCTTTCAGAGCTCCGTGTCCCACTGGCTGACTGCCAGCAAAGAAACAGGGACCTCAATCCTAAAACCACAAAGAACTTAATTCCGCCAACGACCTGAATGAATGTGGGAACAGATTTTTCCCTGGAACCCCCAGATAAGAGTTCAGTTTCACAAACACTTTGATTTCAACCTTTTGAGAAGCTAAGCATATAACCTCACAGAGCTGTCCAGACTTCTGACCTACGGAACTGTGAGCTAATAAATGAGGGTTGGTTTAAGCCACTGAGTTTGTGGCTTAAAAAACCTATGAATCACCAGCAAATTTTTAAAACTTTATTAAAGGCTGGTATAATACCCTTATTTTTTCCTAAGAACAAGAATTATGATGGCAAATATCAGTTTATATATTCATTTGTTCTCTTCTTAAAATAACATAACATTTTTAGGGACAAGAAGTATAAATATAAGTTAATAAACTGGAAAATTAATCAAAGGTTGAAAAATTACAATGCCAAGAAATATCACATTCCTAAATAGTTAAATGCAGGGTCAAATATAAAAATAAATACTAATTAACCTTTCTAACCATAAGAAGTGGTAATTATTAAGAATGCAAAGATGAATCAAATTTTATATATATGTATATATTTATCTTACTTCCTCATATATTACCAGCTCTTTACTTGTAATGGCCTAAAATTCAAAGAAGCACTTGTAGCCTGTTATATTCTGAGATCTGATTTTCAAGTCTTTTATTCCTACTTGAATACTTTATACTAGTTTATAGATAGACTTCAAACTATTCTCTAAATATTTCCTTCGAATTTATAGAAATGTTTTTGATAAGTGAAATCATATTTATAGTCTGTTCTACATTTATTTCTAAAATTGGAAAGTATAAAAGTGATTTTAATCCAGTGTGTCTAAGTGGTTGCTCATAATTATTTTGTACAATGGATTGGAATAAATAATTTGAACATTGGATTAGGTTATATGGGTTTTCCAGTTCACTAAAATATTCATTGATTTGATTCTAATAGTTTTAAAAACGATTTAAAAACTTTTAAAAAACTGTACAACAAAATATACATCTAGTCTTTATTTGTTCTTCCTCCTCATATTAACCTCTGAAAGTTGTAATGCTGAGAGCTCAGATCTATGCCCTCTTTTCCTCCTGATTTCCCTAGAAGATCTCCTGCAGTCTCATGGACTTAATGTCATCTATACTTGATGATTCCCTATTTTTCACTGTCAGTCCCGATCTTATCCCTGAAGTTTGTAATTCATATACCCAAACTGCAATTTAAAATTCAAATAGACTCTTAAATGTAACATGTCCAAAACAGAGCATATTTCCCACTCTACATTACCCCTAAAAAGTCCTCCCCACCAGTCATCCCGGCAAAACCAGTTGATCAAGTCAAAAACTGTGTAGTCATCTTTCCTTCATCTCCATATATGATAACAAATTCTGTTTTACATATATATATATATATATATGTGTGTGTGTGTATGTGTATATATATATATATATATATATCTTAACCCTGTCACCACTACCACCTTTTTCCAAGCTACTGTACTATCTTTGTTGCACTACCTTGCTCTTTGTCTTCCTGCTTCTACTTAAGCCCCCTGAATCTTATTACCAGCATCTTTTCTTAAATAACATTCTATAATGATGCAGGATCAAACTAAAAACAGTACAGAAGAGTTGAAGAGAAATAAATTGACATTACTGAGCACTTACTATGTTATAAGTACTATGCTAGGAGCTTTAAATCCATTTTTTTTTAACTGAAGTGTATTTGATTTACAGTGTTATTTAAGTTTCAGGTGTACAACATAGTGATCCACAATTTTTAAAGATTATACTCCATTTACAGTTACTATAAAATATTGGGTATATTACCTATGCTGTACATTACACCCTTGTATCTTATTTACTTTATACCAAGTAGCTCTTACCTTTTAATCTTCTTCCCCTATCTTGCCCATCCCCCTTTCCCTCTCCACACTAGTTTGTTCTCTATATCTATGAGTCTGTTTCTTTTTTGTTATATTCACTAGTTTGTTTTATTTTTTAGATTCCACATATAAGCGAATTTAAGCTTTACAACAACTTTATGAAATAGATATCAATTTTCTTTTATGGGTTGAGAAACTATGGCTCTGAAAGGTGAATTACTTGCTTAGAGTCATTCAGCTCATAAATAAGCCCCAATTAGAATGCATTCTGTTAGAATCTAGAGTCCATTTTTATCCCAGTACATCAAGTTGTTTTCAATAGAATGTGCTCAAGAAAGAACAATATATACTCACACCATTATATAACAACATACAAATATGAGCTCACAAAGAATAAAAATAGTAACAGGATATAGTGGCCTCTTTGGACACACAAAACATTATTGATATTTAGAACCAATATATTTTGTTTTTTATGGTGAGTACAACTGTGTGTTTATATTAAACATTAAAATACTCTCAGAAAATATTTTTACTTGTGTTCTAATGAATAGAAAAAAAGTATCCCAAGTATTTAAAAACTGATGATAAACAGAATTTAAAATTATAAAACTATAAAATATAGACAAATTATAATTGCATGTTACTCTTAGAAGACTTGTATTTTAAACTCCATTAATGCAGGAAATATCTTTTTTTCTAATTACTTTCAGAAATTTAGGTGCTGTCTGGTGCAAATTAGCTGCTCATTACATTTATTGAATGAATGAATACATTAATTAAAGAATGAAAGAATCACATCAAATAACTGACACCATAGAAGGCAAGTCTGTCCAGTTATAATTCCTCACTTTTGTTGAGAGGTAATTTATTTGTTTTACTTTATTAACTTACGTTATTATGATAAAATGAAATAACAAAAAATACTTTGAGTATATTTATTTTAAATGTCAAACAATGGATTTTTCTAGCAGTCATCATGCTTAGATTATTAATTTTAGACTTTCCAAGGTACATTTTGTTAAATTCCTTCCAAGGTCCAGTCCTTGGGGAAAAAAAACCAAAAAACCCTTAAAAAGGGAAATTGTTGATTAACTCATCTTACAAATATTTTATTAAACTGAATTTCCTTTTGCATTTCCAAAAACATTGTATCCAACACAGTGAAAGGCCAGAGTATAACCTTACAATATTTGTTGACTATTAAATTTCAGGTAAGTTGACAATGTCAGTGCTCCATCCAGATTTCTCAGGTTCCTTTCAGTACATTTTACACACCTCCAGCTATTGTGTGCTTTTCCTTCCAGCAGCCAGCACCTATGGCTCTTTTTCAGAGGAATGCTGTCATGAGCCCAGTTTGTCCATAAACATAGAGATCCAGACCTGCATGGGAATTTACGTGCCCCCAGGGCAGCCCTTTATCAATGATTGATTGATATAGGAGTATGAAAGCTTCAGCGCTTTTGCTTCTGGGTAGGACAACTTTCAGGTATAGCTTACACTGCAAGTATCCCCTTTGAGATCAAGCTAAAGCTAGGTTACCCTCTGCAGGACTTTGCCTCAGACTGCACGCTTGCTGGGCTTCCAACCCTTCCAATTCTTGTTTCTCTCAATCCTTCACCAGTTGCCAAGGGAGGCAGGGGTTGGGGGAGGAAAAGACTGGGAGTTTGGGATTAGCAGATGCAAACTATTACATATAGGGTGGATAAAGAACAAGGTACTTTATATACTTAAAGTACCATGTATATCACAGGGAACTATATTCAATAACCTGTGATAAACCATAATGGAAAAGAATATGAGAAAGAATATATAACTGAATCACTTTGCTGTACAGTAAAAATTAACACAACATTGTAAATCAACTGTACTTCAAGAAAAATTTTTTAAAAAGAACTTATACTCTCGTCTTGTTTTGCCCGCCAGTCCAATTATTCCATATTTTTACTTTCAACTATGTCTGCTTTCACTTGTTTTTTTTCTTTGTTTAGAATTTGTTCTGGTTATCTATTGCTGCATAAAGAACTAGTCTCCAAAACTAATGGCTTAAAATGACAATAGTCATTTATTTTGTTCATAAATTTGCACTTTGGACACGCCTCAGAAAGAAAGCCTCATCTTGGCCATACAGATTGCCATCTGGGGCACTTGACTGAAGGCTGGAGGCTCCACTCCCACTGCTGCTCACTTCCATGGCTGGCAAGTCTGTGCTGGGTGCTGGCTGCTGGCTGGGGCTCTCCCAGGAAGAGGACTGAGGCTCCCTGTTCCTCTTCATGGGCCTCTCCCTGGCTGATTGGCTTTTGCACAGCATGGTGGCTACATTCAAGAGGGGGCATTCCAAGAGGACCATCCAGAAGTGCAAGAAATTTTTATGATTTAGCCTCAGAAGTCACATAGCAACTGTTCTGCCATACTCTATTGGTCAAGGTAGTACCAAAAGTCCACTAGGAAACCAGAAATAAACTCCAATACCCAATGAGAGCAGTGTCAACACTGCGCTGTGTGAAGAACACAGAGGATGAAATATCCAGTGGCAAATATCTTTGGAAAACACATTCTGCTACTGTCCACTCTCCAGCCACAAGATTTCACGTCTCCCACATGCAAAACTCAAGCAACCCTGCTCTGAAGACTCCAAGATTTCATCCCATTATGGCATTAACTCAAAGTCCAGGGTCTTGTCATCTAATTCTAGTTCAGATGTGAATGAGACTCCCCTGTTGTAGTTCTTCTGGTGCATCCTTTTGAATACTGTTCCTTTCAATCTAAAGACCTTCAACTAAAGAGACAAATTATCAGGCTAATGGTATAACAGTCAAAAAATAAATGCTAAAACACATCTGTTCAAAGGGGGAAAAACAGGAGAGGCATAGCACTTACAGTTGCACAGCACTTCAAATCCAGATGGGCACAAGTTGCCAGTTCATAGATGAGGGTTCAGTCCTACTTCCAAGGAGTTGTTCAGTATAGTATGTTCAACAACTCCATTCTGTGGGTTCTTGGTTCCGTCCTCTAAGTTATCTTTCCTTTTCCATAAAAAGTAGCCCATGTTTGCAACTAGGTAGTTTTTTCAGCCAACTTCCTACCTACAGAAATTCAAGAGTCCAAGTCTTTTTATTTTATATATTGTGTCCATTCCTCTTAGTTCAAGTTGACATAATAATGTTTAAAACCATGTGGACTTTTTGTTTATCAATTTATAATTCATTCCATTATACAATGCCAAACTTACAAGATGTTTGAGATAAGCTCTCCTCTATATACAAGCATACCTCAGAGATATTGTGGGTTTAGCTCCAGAACACTGCAATAAAAGAATATCTTGATAAAGTGAGTCACACAAATTTTTTGGTTTCCCAGTGCATACAAAGTTATGCTTACGTTACACTGTAGTCTGTTAAGAGTGCAGTAGCATTATGTCTAAAAGAATGCACATATCTTAACTAAAAAATTCTTTATCACTAAAAACTGCTAAACCATCATCTGAGCCTTCAGCAAGTTGTAATCTTTCTGCTGGTAGAGGGTCTTGCCTCAATGTTGACGCTGCTGACTGATCAGGGTAGTTAGGTGCTAAAGATTGGGGTGGCTGCAGCAATTTCTTAACATAAGACAACAATGAAGTCTGGCATATAGATTGATTCTACCTTTCATGAATGATTTCTCTACACCATGCAAGGCTGTTTGATAGCATTTTACCCACAGTAGAACCTCTTTCAAAATTGGAGTCAATCCTCTCAAACCTTGCTGCTACTTTATCAAATAAGTTTATGTAATATTCAAAATCCTTTCAATAATTTTCACAGCATCTTCACCAGGAGTAGATTCCATCTTTTAAAAAAAACACTTTCTGTGTTCATTCATATGAAGCAACTCCTCATCTGTTAAAGATTTATCATGAGATTGCAGCAATTCAGTCACATTTTCAGGCTCCATTTCTAATTCTAGTTCTTTTACTATTGCTACCATGACTGCAGTTCCTTCCTCCACTGAAGTCTTGAATCCCTCAAAGTCATCCTGAGGGTTGAAATCTAGGTCTTACAAACTCCTGTTAAGGTTGATGTTTTCACCTCTTCCCGTGAATCACAAATGTTCTTACTGGTATTTAGGATGATGAATCCTTTCCAGAAGGTTTTTAATTGACTTTGTTCAGATCCATCAGAAGAATCACTAGCTATGGCAGCTAGGTCCTTATGAAATGTATTTCTTAAATAATAAGACTTGAAACTCAAAATTACTCCTTGATCCATGGGCTGTAGAATTAATGTTGTATTAGCAGGCTTAAAAACATCATTAATCTCATTGAACATCTCCATCAGAGCTCTTGGGTGACCAGGTACATTGTCAATGAGCAGTAACATTTTGAAAGGAACCTTTTCTTTCTGAGCAGTAGGTCTCAGCAGTGGGCTTCAAATATTCAGCAAGCCACGTTGTTAACAGATATGCAGTCATCTAGGCTTTGTTATTCCATTTATAGAGCACAGGCAGAATAGATATAGCATAATTCCTAAGGGCCCTAGGGTTTTTGGAAAGGTAAATGAGTATTGGGTACAACTTAGTCACCAGCTGCATTAGCCCCTAACAAGAGAGTCAGCCTGCTCTTTGAAGTTTTGGAGCCAGGCACTGACTTCTCTCTACCTATGAAAGTCCTAGATGGCATCTTCTTTCAATAGAGCGCTGTTTTGTCTACATTGAAAACCTGTTGTTCTGTGTAGGCACCCTCACTAATTATCTTAGCTATATTTTCCGGATAACTTGCTGAAACTTCTACTTGCTGCTTCACCTTGAACTTTTATGTTACAGAGATGCCTTCTTTCCTTAAACCACATCGACAAACCTCTTCTAGCTTCATACTTTTCTTCTGCAGCTTCCTTACCTCTCTCAGACTTCAGAGGATTAAAGAGAGTAAGGGCCTTGTTCTGGATTAGGTTTAGGCTTAATGCAATGTCGTAGCTGGTTTGATTTTCTATCTAGACCACCAAAACTTTCTCCATATCAGCAGTAAGGATGTTTAGCCTTCTTAACATTGGTGTGTTCCCTGGAGTAGCACTTTTAATCTCTTTTAAGAACCTTTTCTTTGCATTCACGACTTGGCTAACTTGTAGAAGAGGCCTAGCTTTCAGCCTATCTCAGCTTTCAAACATGCCTTTCTCACTAAACTTGATCATTTCTAGCTTTTGATTTAAAGTGAGAGATGCAATATTTCCTTTTACTTGAACACTTATAGGTCATTGTAGGGTTATTAATTGGCCTCGTTTCAATATTGTTGTGAATCAGGGAATAGGGAGGAAAGGCGGAGAGAGACAGGGAACTGCAAGTCGGTGGAGCAGTCAGAACACATAATTTACCAGTTAAGTTTGCCATCTTATATGGTGCAGTTGATGGTGCCCCCAAACAATTACAATAATAACATCAAAGATCACTGACTACAATCACCATAACAAATATAATAATAATGAAAAATCTTGAAATATTGCAAGAATTACCAAAATGTGACACAGAGACAGGAAGTGAACAAATGCTGTTGGAAAAATGGTATGGATAGTCTTGCTCGACGCAGAGTTACCACAAAACTTCAATTTGTGAAAAATGCAGTTTCTGCCAAGTGCAATAATGCAAAGTACAGAAAAAAGAAGTATACCTGTATTATCTCTATATATAAAATCTATACATTTTCAGTTATTCTTTACAACTTACCTCCCCCCTCAATAAACAAAGTCCATTTTCTGTTTTAAGGCTACCACTCTACTTCAGACTTTGATTCTGTTATCCTTTATATTCTAAAATATTTTGCATCAGTGCTTTCCTGCCCCCCACCCCACCCAACATAGTCGATCTCTCCTCAGATTAAGCTTTTCCCATAGTCTTCAAAGATTCTTTACTACACAAAAAGTGAATAACTCAGAAAACTAGTATTCTGCATATTACATTTAGGGTAATTTTACCTATGACATACTTATTAATAAATTGATCTTTCTCAAATTATGTATAAATAAGAATTTACTTTAAATATATATGAAGTGCCCAAAGAAACAGAAATAACTTGAGATTGAAAACTAATAAAGTTAGCTCATTTTCAATAATAAAATTTCCACCATTCTTAATAATGATATAAAATCAACCAGTCTCCAAAATTGATCTGATCAATTTTTGCCTATACTCAGAATTATCTTGCATTTTAAAAGCCCAAAAGCGTTTCTGGAAGCTGAAGAAAAACAACCAAAAAATTACATATTTATTGCAATAGGTTAACAGCACTCGGCAAGTGAGATGAACTGCATTTTCATAAATTCCATAGTATTTCTGGATCTATAATATTAAAAGCCACTGAGAAAATAGAATAAATAATTAGTTTTCACACTACACTGATTTTTATATCAAAGGTATTGCTTATGTTTATTGAAAAGTGAACAAAAATATCTTCATGGGATATGTTCAATTAACTTCTAAGATAAATTATATTTGTTTCCTAAAATAATTTCCTGTGGGAATGTGATGCAGAAATCACAATGTTATTTTCATTAGAAATGATCTATACTTTCTACATAAAATAAGTCTCAGTACCTGTTATATTCAGCCTACAAATGTTGTATTATATGCTATGTATTGCTTAATCATTCACTTAAATATTTGATTTTAATTAAAGTTATGCTTTAAACTTCAACTGTTTTCTATTTAAAAATATTAAAATCATTTTAATTACTATAAAGCATTGTATGTTCATATAGAGAAAACAATTAAAAAGCAAACCACAATCTTTTACCACCCTAAGGCTATTTAATCACAGATCATTTTCTAAGTGAGGTCTTTACCGATAACATTTTTGAAATTGATGCAGAACCCATAATGAACTCCCAGTCCTCCTTTTCTCTTATTTTTCTCCATAGCATTTATAGCCACCTAGTATTCATTCTTTTTCTTTCTCTTCCTTCCCTCATCTATCAATCTATTGGTCTATTTCTTCATTCATTTATTAAATGTCTCCATCCTAAAACTTTGCTCTATGAAACAACATTTATATTTTGTTCACTGCTCTATCACAAGTCCCTGGAACACTGCTAATGTGTGCATATTTGTGCATATGTGTTAAATGATTGGTTAAATGATTGGTCAAATGAATCCTATCTTGTTATCAGGTTTAAGCAATATATACCATTTTAAAATTTTTCATAGGACACTTCAGTTTTTACATCAGAGTTAACTAAACCCCGTTTTTCTTTCATTTAGGACATTAAAAACTTCATTATTAGTATTCTTGGATGAATATACTTGATGCTTAAAACTCTGGACATACTATTAATTATTTTTTAGGGTAATCCCAGAAGGAAAATTTTAGGGTTAAATGGCATGTATATTTGAAACATTCTGCCAGCCTGCCCTTGACAATCACTGATATCAACTTATACTTCCACCATGATGTAGGAGAGTGCCCAATTTTCCACACTCTCAAAGTTTTCTTCATTTTCTTTTTAAATTTGCTGAGTATTTTTCTCCTCTAAATGTCCAAAAACAGATCACTATGAGAGATAATGTTTAATTCTTTTCCACTCAACAATTTTACTTTACCTGAGCTAGATCAATCACAAAGTCATTTACATATCCATGAATTAAAACTTGGTGCATACAATGTTCTCTGCAGCTCTATTTACAACAGCCAGGACATGGAAGCAACCTAAGTGTGCATGGACAGAGGAATGGATAAAGAAGATGCGGCACATATATACAATGGACTATTACTCAGCCATAAAAAGAAATGAAATCGAGTTATTCGTAGTGAGGTGGATGGACCTAGAGTCTGTCATACAGAGTGAAGTAAGTCAGAAAGAGAAAAACAAATACCATATGCTAACACATATATATGGAATCTAAAAAAAAAAAAATGGTTATGAAGAACCTAGGGGTAAGATGGGAATAAAGATGCAGACCTTCTAGAGAATGGACTTGAGGACACAGGGAGGGGGAAGGGTAAGCTGGGACAAGCTGAGAGAGTGGCATTTACATATATACACTACCAAATAAAAAATAAAATAGCTAAAATAGTAAAATAGCTAGCTAGTGGGAAGCAGCCGCATAGCACAGGGAGATCAGCTCAGTGCTTTGCGACCACCTAGAGGGGTGGGGTAGGGAGGGTGGGAGTGAGGGAGACCCAAGTGGGAAGAGATATGGGGATATATGTATATGTATAACTGATTCACTTTGTTATAAAGCAGAAACTAACACACCATTGTAAAGCAATTATACTCCAACAAAGATGTTAAAAAAAAAACAACTTGGTGCATAAGAGTAGATTGCTTAAAATGTGACAGACCTCATTTAATAATTTCTTCATTAAATGATTCAAATGTATTTTTATTGGTTACACAACATTTAATGGCATATGGTATACTGATTGCAAATATACTACTTCCCTCTTTAATTTAGACTAATGAAAATGAGTTTTATACTTCTTAAATGTCTGCAAAGACTTCATTTGAATAAAATAAAATCACCTCAATACTGTTAATAAAAGTTCTCAGACAATTTGAAATAAATACACAGCTATAAAATGTTGAGTGATTGAATGTCCTATTAAGTATATGAGTCTCATGAGAAGAATACTATTCGTATATCAACCAAACTCATAACTTAGGTCATTTATCAACCTCAGTTCTTGACACTGTTACCTACAAATATACGACAGTCAGTAATCAATTTTAACTTGCCTATGAGTCTATTCTAGGTAGAAAGATAACAATATACATGTTCTTTAAGTTCTGTAAGGCAAAGCACTCAATTCTTCTTAGTTATGTCATGACTCAAGGAACAAATAAGCATATCAAGCTCTACAAATTAATTCAAACAATCTTATAGCTTCATATATATACATGCACACACACATAATAACAGAAAATAATTTTATCTGGCTTGTAAATAATTTGACATAAAACCCAAAAAGGCTCTTCTCACTGGTATTAAGGTTTAACAAAATTACCAATATTTAAATGACAAATAATAGGGTTAAAAAACCCCACTATTTTCTTATTTTATTTCTAAGAAGATATGATAGTAAAGGAGATCATTCATAGGATAAACATTGACACAAAGCATATAACCAACAGAACTATTATCACTGTACCTTTTGATTATATAATAATGATTTTTTTAAAAAATCAAAAGACTTAACATACTAGTTGTACCCAGCAAAAGTTAAATGGTATTAAGAACTGTAAATACAAATGGGCTATTCTCATTTTATTTATTTATTTATTTATGGCTGCATTGGGTCTTCATTGCTGTGCACGGGCTTCCTCTAGTTGTGGTGAGTGGGGGCTACTCTTTGTTGCGGTGCACGGGCTTCTCATTGTGGTGGCTTGTCGTGTTTTGGAGCACGGGCTCTAGGTGTGTGGGCTTCAGTAGTTGTGACACATGGGCTCAGTAGTTGTGGCTCGTGGGCTCTCGAGCACAGGCTCAGTAGTTGTAGCACACCAGCTTAGTTGCTCGGCGGCATGTGGGATCTTCCCAGACCAGGGCTCAAGCCCATGTTCCCTGGACTGGCAGGTGGATTCTTAACCACTATGCCACCAGGGAAGCCCTATTCTCATTTTAGAATCAATAATTTTTTTGTCATATTGATCAATAAAAAACCTAACCTAAATGAAAATTAACAAAAAAAGAGGAATTTATTTAGAGAGTTGATAATATCACACCTGACTTCTTTTCCTTGATTGGATCAATGTAACAGGACAAATAGAAGTTAATCTTCAATTACCAAAACAAAGCATGGATATTAATTAAATTGGCCCTGGTCACCTATTAAATCTATGTTAGAGACATATTTTGGACTGTATACCTTAAGATAGCAGATTAAGTTCAAAAGAATGAATCCTATAATTATCACAGTATCTACATATGTCAGAGGAAATCAGGTTTCATAATCATCTCATCAGGTAATAGCTTTAGAAATCCATATGTTTTTTCCTAATGTGTTGATTATAGAGGCATGTGGGATTTCTGCTATCATTTATCTGAATTATAGGCTACTTTAAGATGCAGGATGGCAAACTTAATGAAGTATTGGCTTATTATGATAAACTCTTTTCATTTAGCAAGCTGGCTAATTTATAGTTGTATAGTGACTTTGACAGTCCATATGTCTTTGACTTCCAAATAATAACTGTCTTCATAATGAAGATATTTCCCTGTCCCAAATTCTTTCAGAAGCTAGTGTTGGCTTGGCATTAAGAAGAAACATGTTTCACATTATAATAAGATTTTATACTTCTAAGGAGCTTCAGCGGTTCTGAAAATGACTTTGAAATACAGTCTTATTAATCTTTAGTATTCTCATGAAAGCCAAGTAGGTGGCAAATATTATCTCACTTTTGTAAAATAGAAACTAATGAAACAATTAGTGAATTTACTTGCCCTAGGCTAAATACCGAAGCAATGAAAAGTCAGAGTGCCAATCCTGGAACTTAACTGAAGATCTTACTATGCATTGCATCTATAATAATTTTTATGGAGACAAGAGTAAAGGCAAAGAGAAAAAAAATCTTCAGAAAATATGAAGATCAATCTAATCTACTTTAAGAGACTCTGGAATAGATATTTGTTACTTGATTGATCGTGCTTGGTCACGGTGAGAGTGATAGTACCTAAACTTCAAAGAACTAATTTCCCTGCACCGTTTCTGGGTGACCACATAACGAGTGTGGTCAGAGACAATAGTAAAGGAATTTGAATTCTACTTCAAAACAAAGCTAAAACCTGACAAAATCAACAATGGTACAATAACTCAAGAGAAGAAAAAGAAAATAAGAAAAGCTAAATTTGGACTTAAAATGGACCTTTAAGTTGGTAATATACTTGATTCCTGAAAGACAGTGAAAAATAAAGCAAGTCTCTATGGATCTCAGGGTCTCCCAAGTATTCTTATTTGCTTGACCCATCGTATTCTCCCGCTTTGATTTTTCATTAAAAACTCCATTCTGTTTCATTTTTTCTCTTCATAGTCTCATAAAGATCCATTACAACAGTTTGGTTACTTAATGGCAATACATTTGTAAATTGCTGTTGAAAACTCTTGTTCCCATTCTTTATCTAATTCTCTTGTGTGAAATAATCTACTTACCGGTTCATTTTCATTATCAGAGAAAGTTATTTCATTCTATTTTAGTATAAAAATGCCATTACTAGTAGATGAACTAATCCTAATTTTAAAAATCAAAATTATTTTTGGAATTTCAACCCCTCAAATAAATGTTTACCTTTTATATAGCTGCTTTGTTAATACTTGAGGAAAATTAAAGTAATTCCATGAGACTGGCATGATATATATCTTGTATACAACTGATCTTCCACATCAGCAGTTATTTCTCCTCTAATAACTATAGCATATTACGAGTTTGGTTTTTTTCTCTAATAGGATATGACTTATTAGCTTTAGTAAAATTAGTAAAATTGTCTTTGGTAAAATTAAAAGACATAAAACTCCAAACAAATCTTCTTACAGTTGAAAAAACATCTAAAATCTTTCACTAAATAAGCGGTTATTTTTTTGTCCTGCACACTTAAAAGAGACATGATAAATGTATGTTTACAATTGTCTATTTTAATAAGGAAACTTTAGATTTTGTTTCCATTTCTTTAAAAAGACAGTCTATACTTACCTGGCCCATCATTCATTTTGTCCAGGCACCGACGAGTTGTGCTAAGAAACGAGGCATGTTTTATTCTGGCCACCAAACTACGAGGTGGCATGTATTTATGCTGAACTTGAGACATCTCATATGATTTTTGAACATCATAGGTGCCTGGTGCTGGAACATCCTGAAACAAATTTCAATGGACTAGCATAAACATATACAGAATTTCCAAAAAGATATAGCATATGTCACACTAAGCAATGATAATAGAAAATATGAAAATTTTCTTTAATTAACCATTAAAAATAGAAATTTAAAAGAGTATCCCTAAATCTATGCCCTCCTTCAATTAACTTGTAAAAATTTAAGATAAAATAAACAGAATTATGAGTATAGGTTCACATTCTTAAAAAAAATAGCCTTCATAACATAGATCAAACTCTAATTTTCAAATTTCATAATGAAAATCAAATTTTATACAGAAATGAGAGCAGTGATTACTTGTTTTCTTAAGCAGCAAAACTATTCCTGCTTAACTGTCCTATGTGAGCACACCTTACTTATTCTACAAATGAGACTGCTTATTTCATTTTAATAGATTTCAATTAAGTTAAAAGGCTTCCCCTTTCATCACTTATGGCTCTTTACGTGCTCTACAGTTATATTAACATTTTTAATCAACATAAACCACACGGATATTAATAACCACAATAATAATTCTAAACTAAATTAAATCAAAACTATCATATATTTGTTGCACAATTAATGCCTGGAAACCATTAGCTAATTACCTCAATGGAAACTTATAAAACTCATTTTCTTCAAATTATTTTAAAACATAACATATTATATATATAACAAATCTGTTCATCTGTATTATGTATAAAGACCAAACTTTTTAAGTTTTAATGATTTTCTGGCAGGCAGGAGACTTGTATTGTGGCTAAGGTTAGAGACTCTAGCACTAGACTTCTTTGGTTCCACATATCTGCTCCTTACTTGCTGTGGGACCCTAAGAGAGCTGCTTAACCTCTGTGATCCCCAGTGTCCTCATCTGTAAGTGGGGAAACTATAAAATTTATATCATATGTCATTGGGTTGCTGTGAGGATTAAATGAGTTAAAACAAGTAAAATACTTAGATTAGTTCCTGATTCTACAAAAGGGTTAGCTAATCTTACTATTCTACAAAAGCTAATTTCAACGTAAAAAACAAGACTGAACAATCAGGGTCTAGACCAACAGAGAAGAACTTTAATGTTTCAAATAATTCAAACAAATTTGGATACTGAGAAAGCAAACTTTTGAAGTCCATCTAGGAGCCATACTTTATAAAACATACTTTCTCTTGTTCCTTATATCCCTATTATCACCCTCAAGCACAAGCCAACAACATTATCTCCCACTTCCAAAGAATCACTAAATACAGTAAAAGTACTGATCATGACTAGCAGAGGAGATTCTTACATGAAACCCCATATTTCTGGTTTAAGTACTGTGTCAAACACAAATGCCACAATCTATAAGTCAATTAAGAAACGTCAACAGCTGTTTGCTTCTTGTCTGCATTAGGAGTACATTTAGTAAAGGTAGGCGGAAGATAAGCAATAGAAGCAATAGCTCCAAAGATGACTTTTGGATCTTTCGGGGCTGCTTCTGTGGTATGTGAAAGCAAAGTAGAAGAGAGCGCAAAGGCACAAAGAAATCATGAGTACAATGTACTCCGAGTATTTAGGAAAGCTTTACAAAGATCTTGATTATCCCTACTATGCATTTTCATTTTCTTATCAGAAGCTGTTATTGTTCTTGCTTCCCTTAGCACCCTGCCTGGAGTCACCACCTAGTCCCTCTTCCAGTGCCTAGCCTAGATATGACAGACGGGTTTGGCTGCTGCCACATAGGAACCTTTTTTTTTTCTTCTTTTTTAATGCCTCGAAGAAAAAGTAAGTAACTGCACAAGTGATCAGTTTTCTTCAACAATAGTGTGTTCCCCTCTAGAAAACTTCGTCAAACTAGCTACCCTACCTGTGTCCTTTACTGATGTTTCTAGGCTCTTCTTACTCATCTTCAACTCTCATTTTATCTGACCAAGAGATTAATATGTCAAATAAATTTTCTAGGCATTAATTAATTCCTAGGATTAGTAAGACAAATCTGAAACCCTGTTTAAAAGCAATAACTTAAACAATACCTATATATAGTACTTTACACACCATTTCAGGGGAAAATAGTATGTATAGATAGGATCATCAAATTTCTGTTGGTGATCCTTTGCACATCACAGAAAAGGCACATGATGAGTGGATATAATAGACATTTCTCATCCTTTTTTTTAAACCCAGTACTTGAATCCTGTTCCTGTGTTTGGGAAATTCCACATGCTTTGCAGCAAAATCTGAGTCCCAGCATAAAAGCCAAAATTACCTGAGTCTTATCTTCCTGGTCTAACTTTAAAAACCTAGGACATGAATCTAGGTCACAGGCTCAAATGCCAGCCTTTCAACTGGCAGCCAGTTATCCAAAAAGACACAGAACATTAAAAATTCCATTTTAGAGTTATTTTATTTATTTTTTAGTTTAAAGAAGCTGAATTAAAAAAAAAATTCTATTCTAGTGATGGCACTCATAGAGCTAGCAGTTATGTTCCCAGAGGCAACAGTGGGAGGACAACCTGAAAGAGCAATTAGAGACTGAGGGAAAATGCCATAAAATGATGAAATAAAACCTATGTCTCAATGCAAATTAAAGTTAAGTCTAAGGTGTCTTGACCTCTTCATCTGGAAAACCAGGGCCCTACCTAAAAATGACATAAATAATCATAGAATTAAAATAATTGATGTATGCGAAATTCTTAGAATGGTATCTATAAAAAATTAATAAACAAAAACCTCAATTAAATATAGTCAGAAGATCAGGAGGGAGAGCTCTCAAACCATGGGACAACAGCAGAGCCCAACAGTAAGAAGAAAGACCCTCTTCTTTCCTGGCAAGGACTCAGCCAACGAAATGCCATGGACTCTGTTTTCTATAGCCCTCCTAACTTCCCTTTTCCTTTCTGTAAAAGTGTTCTCCTTCCCTTGCCCTGCAGGGAGTTGCACATGGCTCACCATGGTTGCAGACACCAAACTGCAATTCTCTGCTGATCTCAGATAAACTCATCTTAGCTGGAGAAATATCTGGCAGTCTATTTGTTTAGATCAACATACCTGATACATGCACTAGTATTTGCTTTCATTGCCATTATCATCATTATTAGCATTATTATTTCTATTAGTTGTGGGACTACATGAAACCCTCAGTGATATCTCCCTTTCCTGCAGAAAGATACCAACAGGATATTTGAAAGCAAAGCTCCTAGTATTTTAAGCCCCAAACAAACAAACAAACAACAACAACAAAATCCAAAGTAGTTAAGTTGCTGGGAATCACATGAAGACAGTGAATCAGGCAGTAAAAAAAAAAAAATCACTGGTGGCAACCAACTTCAAAGGAAGGCAGGTCACCCTGTTTGTATTTTGGAAAAACCTTTTCCCATACTTCGTGGTTTTATTTAACCATGTTAAGTTGAGTTGAAGCTCATGCACAATTCCCAATGCCCGGAACCCTTATATTAACCACTTAAAATCCAAGCCTAACTGACCTGGAGCCCCAAAGACCAGCTCCTCATTTCAAAAATTTCAGTATTTTTCCCATCCCTGTTCCCTGCCATTTTGACATATGAAATTTCATATACTCTCTAACCTTGGACATATTAAACTGCATGCATGCTCTTATCTTCCAAAACTCTAATTACCAAACATCAACAATAAAACACCCCAGGCCTAGCAAGAAATGGAGCATTTGATCACTGAGTTGTCTCCCAAGATGTATGCACAATGCAAATAAAGACGGAACTCAAGTTTCAGCCTCAAAATAAATTTTCCTTTTACCATGCTATGGTAAAGGACTTGGGGATGTCTTTACTTCACATTTCATTTTTTAATGATACTTTCACTGGATACAGAATTCTTGGTTGACTTGCTTTTCTCTCAGCATTATGAATATGTCATTTCACTGATTTTTGGCCTCCATTACATTATTTCTTTTTTTTTTTTAAGAGTATTTTTTTTTTTTGGTTGCGTCAGGTCTTAGCTGCGGCATGCGGGATCTTCGTTGAGGCAAGCGGGCTCTTTGCTGCAGTGTGCCGGCTTCTCTCTAGTTGTGGCGTGCAGGTTTTCTCTTCTCTAGTTGTGGCATGTGGGATGCAGGGTGCCTGGGCTCTGTAGTTGTGGTGCGCAGGTTCCAGAGTGCGTGGGCTCTGTAGTTTGGGGCACACAGGCTCTCAAGTTGAGGCACGTGAGCTCAGTAGTTGTGGCATGCAGGCTTAGTTGCCCTGTGGCATGTGGGATCTTAGTTCCCCAGCCGGGGATCGAACCCATGTCCCCCGCATTGTAAGGCAGATTCTTTATTACTGGACCACCGGGGAAGTTCCAGCCTCCATTTTTTCTGATGACAAGTTCATGATCACATTATTTCCTCTGTATGTAATAAATTGTTTTTCACTTTCAAGATGTTTTCTTTGTTTTGGTTTTCAGCAGTTTGACTATGGTATGTCTAAGAGTGTTAGACATCTTTATGTTATTACTTAGCAGTTCACTGAACTTCCTGGATTTGTATATTCATGTTTTTCATTAATTTTGGAAAGTTTTCAGCTATCTTTTCTTCAAATGTTTTTTCTGCCCCTTTCTTTCTCACCTCCCCTTCTGAGACTATCATTACATATATGTTGGAATATGTGACATTGACCCAAAGGTCTCTGAAATTGTTCATTTTGTCAATCTTTTTTCTTTTTTCTTCAGATGTAATGGTTTCTATCGAGCTATTATTTAGTTCACTGATTCTGTCTTCTGTCATCTCAAATCTGCTATTGAGTCCAGCTGGTGAATTTTTCATTTGCATTATTGTACTTTATAATTTTAGAATTCTTTTTTAGTTCTTTTGCTTGCTTGCCTGTTTGTTTCTATTTCTTTATTGAGATTCCCTATTGTCTAACTCAGTATATTTTACTTCAGTTATTTAAACATAAGTTCCCTTGATTCTTTGAATATATTTATGATGGCTGCTTTGAAATCTTCATCTGTTTGATACAATGTCTAATCTTACCAGAGTAGGTTTCTCATACTCCCTGAGTATGAAATATACTTACCTGATATTTGCATATCGAATGAGTTTTGGTTGAAAAATAGACATTTTAGATAATATATTAACTCTGGATTATATTTTCCTTTAGTAAGGACTATTGTCCATGTTGTCTTGAGTTTTCAAATTTATTAAGAAAAAATATTGTCTGTTTATTGCTTCAAGAATCTGCAGAAATGTCCTTCTTTACATTTTTGATATTTGTTATTTTTGCCATTTCTCATTTTTTTCTTGATCAGTAACATCACAAGGTGGTCAACTCTATTCTGTCTTTTAAAGATAGATCTATACAGATAAATAAAATAGAATAGGTTTTTATTTTTGAACTTGTTTCTCCCTGTAGTTTTGTCAATATTTGCTGTATATATTTGTGGAGCTGTGCATAAAAATTTTTAATTATCATATTATTATGGTAAATTTAATTTTTAAAAATATTAAGTGAGACTGACTGTTTATTTCTAAATCCCATTTTGTCTTAACATGTTTTATTTGTAATTAAAGTAGCTATTCCAGCATTTCCACCAATGAGTAGGTTTTGATAAATCATTTTTACTTTTCAAAAATGGTAAAATGTTAAAATCATAATTTCAAAGATATAAGAGATCTGTGAAAGCAAAGAGGATTTTATGTACTAAATTCAAAAATGGGGAAAGCCCTTCTAATGTGAGTTTACACTGAAAGCTGCTTTCTTCTATATGGGCATTTAGTAAGTCAGGGTAAGAGCTAAAGATTAGGTTCTTCATAGGCAGACAGATTATTCTAAGGAAAAGAAGAACTAGTGGAGCTTTCAAAGGGCACACAGTCTATCATAAGGGACTGAAGACTAGGGGAGACCAAATTCATTACTGGTTCTTTATGATGGACTATTTGCTGTGTGCTAGAACAGGCAAAAGAACAGAAGTCTGGGTTGAAGAGAAAGAATAAAATTTGCAGTCTTCTGATGCTTAGGAGCTAAAGTCACACTAGAACAAGGGCTGGCAACAGAGTACAAGCCTCTTCCTCAAGATATTTGCCAAGTTTTGAACCCGAATGGCATAGGAAGCTAAAGAGTAAGATGAAAATTTGTAAAGGGTAGGGCTTCCAGGGAGAAACAAAAGAGAACCTCAGGCACTCAACCAAAAACTCAGAAGGGCAACATGAAGAAGTTGCAGAGCCACAAAGGCAGAGTGGAATCTCAGTCTTCCTGTGCTTAGGAGGCAAACTCTCACCAGCAGGAAGAGTCCACAGCGATATACAGCAGGTCTAATAATAATAGCTATGTGAGAGAAATTCATATACATTACGAGAGTTAACATCCTAGGCAATTAAACCAGAACTACTTCTTACAAGAAATAACTGTTCTTCCATTTCTGCTTCCAGTAAGCTATATATGTATACACACATAACACACACACACACACACACACACACACACACACACACACACACTGCTAGGTAGCATGATTTAGTAAATCATTAACTATGATTTGGGATAAAATTTATTTATTTGGGGGTAACTTGTTCTAGCTGTTATTTCATAGCTAAGTATATTCTGGTCTAAAATTTTAGTTTAAAATCCCAAATACATAATTATTAAAAAGTCACTTAGAGCTTCTTTTATGATGAAGCTTGTCAAATTAGTGAAGTGACTTAAGAAGACTTGAAGGATATTTTCAATCAAAGCTTCAAATCAAAATTTTTAATCAAATATATATGGTGATAAAAATTATAGGCCATAAATGTAGTGAAGTTTGCCTAAATATGCAGAAAACTTTGATTAAAGCAATTTACCAATATGTTTATCCAAGTTGTTTAATTTTGGATTTATAGAGAAGGCATTTCAGATGATAATCAAATTATCTTTGTTCTGCATATTGCAAATTATAATTACAAATGTGTTACCCTTGCCATTTTTCAGCATTCCTAATATTCATCATTCTAAACATATACCTCTTTAAATATATGACTTAGAAAAGAATGTTACTTTAGAAAGAAAAAGATTTTAATATAGATGTGACATAATGTTAATTGTTAAATGACAGTCAAAAACAGGAAGTATTGATTTCATTTTCTGTATTCTCCCAGCACAGTGAAAAAGACCCTTTATCCTAATGCTGATTTACGAAAGAAACTACAATTGTCAGCTATACCATGATACTTCAAGGCCCAGTAAAGAATAACAAAACCAGCTGATGGACAAAATCATGTAGGCAATAAAAGCATTAATTTCACCTAATTTCTCCAACATAACATTATATAATTCACATTTAAGTCACAAATTTCTAGTTGTTTGCTGTACATTTCCACATCATTATTCTCACGTAGTCTTAAGATAAAACTCATTATCTTCCCTTCCCCAACTACCTAACCATCTATCCTTTCCCACCTGCCTACAATAATTCCTTGTCTATCCAGGCCTGAAAATAGAAAGTCGGCTCTCACATTTCTTCACCCTTCTCCCCCATATCTAAAAATCAACGCTCTCTTTCCTTTACTACCAAAAAGATCCTGGTAAGTGCTCTAAAATACTACCTGACAACTGTATTAACTGCCTCTTTAAGCTTCAGGTCTCTCAGTCTCAAATCATTGGCATCCCAGTAGCAAATAAGTTATTGTACAGAAACATGACAGACATCTGCTGGAAGCATTCATTGGCTTCTGAGTGTCTATGGGAAAAAATTCAGGAGATTCTCCTTGGTATGCAAAGCCTTTTTAAATTGTGAAGGCAGTTTTACAATTTTAAAGCTCAGTTAAAATGGAACATCGTCCATGAAGCATTCTTGATCACTCTAGCTAGAATTCATATCCTCTAATTTTTAATTCTTCTATTACTTATAGTTTATATAGACACATAAACATATAAAAAGCACATTAAACAAATATACTATATCTACTTGAATATTTCTTTGTCAATATAAGAGCAGAAAGAGAATAAAGCCATCTGATGAGAAGGGAAGGTTTCTGCAGATAGGATTCTATGTACCCTACGTATTTGCAGATTAATTTTTCTTTTATTCTCTCAAATTAAAGAAAACTGACAGTAGCAATACAGGAGCTTAGGGGATCCCCAATAACACTGGGGGTCTAAGCCATTTCATGCTTTCTGTTTTACCATACTTAGATTGTGACCCTCATCCTAATGTTCTCAAGATTTTAGCCATAGCATTCTCATTTCGGAAATGAAGAGAAAGGACAAAGGCAAAAATTGTGTTTAACAGCTGAAACACTTTCCAAGAGGAACTTTCCTAGAAGCCAAACCAGTAACTTTTGCTTTCTTCCCATTGGTTAAAACTGTGTCAAATAACCATTCCGTAGCTATAAGGGAACTTAAAAAAAGTAGTTGTTTTACCTGGAAATGTTGTTCTTCTAAATAAAATTGGGTTCTGTTAGAAAGGAAGAAAAAGAATAAAGACGGGTAGGTAGCTAGTAATCTCAGTCATAATAGCTGCCTTTGAGGGCACTAGAACCATAAAAAAATTAATTCATTTCTAGAATACTATCAGGATATTAGACTATATAAAAAGCTATTTTGACCCATGGCTTATTAACTTTGTTGTCTAATTCTTGCTCATCCTTTGGGTTTCAAAGCTTCCCTGAATCCATTTGTTCTTGCAATAGGCTTTCAGACACACAGCTCTTAACTTTGTACCCATTGTTACATTTGCAGTTAAACAAGTCTTTAATTATTTTTTTAAAATCATTCATTCCCATAGAAAGGTAAGTTTCTTGAAAGTTAAGGAAGCATCTGTTTTGTTCATCATTGTATCCTCGATGATGGCAAGTGCCTGGCACACAGTAAGTGATCAATGAACATTTTTTAATCAGTGAGTAGATATATGGGCTAATGAATGAGTGAATGAATCTGTCTACCTCGAAGCTTTCCCTCTCATGTGTGGCCTTATCACTGAGTTTCCCCATAAAAGTAGGGCTGACACTATGCCACGAAAGTATTTTCAACCCCTACAGTGCTTAAATTTGCCTCACATAAGCAGTTCTTCATAAAATGTCTGTTGTGTAAAACTGTTCAAGTATACTGCTTTCCCTAAAGATGCTCCGGTTTCTGGCAAAGACAAATGTAATTTATAATCTCAGCAATGATGCAGAAGTATGGATATTTCCATTCAAACTGATCAAAGACTCACTTTCACACAATCATTACAGTGTGTCTCCAGGTAGTTAAATTTGATTGATATTTTATGTGAGATGTATTTCTTTCTCTTTGCTAATATCAAAAAAGTAGACTTTTACTTTTGATGCTTGAGCTTTTCATGATTACCTTTGACACTGGTTTTACAGAAAAAAATGTATATCTCATCAGATTAAAGTAAAACATGTGAATAGAAATGGCCTTTCTCTTCCTGTAAATGCTAATGCTACTGAGTTATGGAAAAAGCATAGATTATTACTAGTTACACTAGCTCTGATTGACAAGATACCACTTTTTCAGCTTTATCAATTCACAAAAATCCAAAAGTAAATTATTTTATAAGTCGAATGTGAAAGGGAAGAAAGTTAATGTAAATGATTCTTTAAAAAGAACATAATTGCTCCCAGAGCCAGTTGAACAGATTTGGATAAGACACTAAAAATCATCTTGATAAACTTAGAAAACTTACAAGAGGTAAAATCTGAATGTGATTTGTGAAGGAAGTGTAATTTAAATAATAGAGTTGTGAAAATTGTTGATTAACCCTAGAGAAATATCTAAAAGAAAGAGTCCAGAGACTTCCCTGGCGATCCAGTGGTTAAGACTCCACGCTCCCAATGCAGGGGGCATGGGTTTGATCCCTGGTCGGGGAACTGAGATCCCACATGCCGCAGGGCACCGCCAAAAAAAGAAAGAAAGAATCCAATCAATTTGTTATGTTTAAACTTTGTGAAATCACATAACCCTTATTATCATCTACTTATGCTCAGTATGGCAAGAATTATCCATTGTATAAAAAAAGGAATCATTTCAAGGTAGTGCTACTGAAATACCTTAGAACTTGAAGTCAGAATTGCTGGGTTGTATTCATAACCTTATTATTAGCTTCAAGAAGGCCCTCAAAGATCTCACCCACTCATGCAAACCCCTCCCACCATAATTCATGCTGAAGGTCATGTTCAGAAATACTTAGCAGGTCACTGTGCAGGAAACATGTCTTTTTCTCTTCTTATGAGATTGGCAGTAGATAAGTCATAGAACTATTCATGTTTGGAAGTTGCCTCCACCATCTATAGTAAACTAAGAGTGGACAGAATGATCCAGGCTGGCTTCCGGTAAGCTATAAATATCTTAGCATCCCATTACCTACTCCAAAAATAACTATGGTCATATCTAGACACAGAAGAGTAAAGATGATGAGAGAGGGGAATAAACTATGAAAAAGGTGAAAAGAGAGAAGAGAAAGCAAGGTGACTAAGAAAAAGAAGGTACAGAACAGGAAATAAAGATTGTCTAGACAGAGAGAGAGAGAGAGAGAGATAAGGAGTTCTGGTAATGTTAACCATACACAAAAATAATATTTTATGACACACCAGCTGTAGATCTCAATGTCAAAAGACAAACTATACATCTGAAATTCTGGAAACCCAATTATTCTCCCCTAATGTTACTATAAATATCTTTCCTGGTTAATGAAATATATTTTAAATATCCTGTCTTCTTCCAGATCTATGGTGCTTATGTGACACTAAACAATTGTTCAGGTTATCTTATATTTGGTGACAAATTTAGTAGCACATTTCTTAGTAACACTAAATGTTTGTTGATTGAGTAAAGAAACAAAACAAGCAAAATTAAAATTAGATGAAAGGGCTATTAAAGACCAAGGGTGCTACTGCTATTTTCCAGACTCGTGCATATAAAGATTACAGCCATATAAATACATCCAAAATATTATTTAATTTCATGAGGAGTCAAGAAAATGATCATCTAAAATAAAAATGTGAATATCCTTACTTCTTCCTTTCCCTTCTTTTAAAGAATTTGATACACTGTTTCCTCTATTAAAAAAATGCTACTTAAGTGATACTGTTTTTAAATGCTACCCTAACACACAATTGTAAAGCAATTATACTCCAATAAAGATGTTAAATCAATCAATCAATAAATAAATGCTACCTTATCTTACAGCCTACAAACAAAAATTTACTGAGTCTTTACTAAGCACTGGCCTTAGTGTACACCAGTAGTAAAGATTATGGACTCTGAAGCTGTGTTGTCTGAGGTCAAGCCCTGGCTTGTATTTTTGCTAACCATATGACTATGGGTAAATCTTGTGTCAAAATTTCCTCATCTATAAAATAGGTATAAGAATGACTGTTCCCACCTGTTAGTGTTCTTATAAGGATAAATGAGTTAATATACGTGCAATACAGAGTGCCAGGCACATAGGTGAGCACTACTTGAACTTTTAGTAATTATTATATTTCATTATAAATTTTAAGTTCCTAATATCTCACGTATTTAGGTAGCACTTGATTTTTCCCCAAATAACTACTACAAATACTATTTGAAAGTAATATACTTTACAATGTCATAAATTTAATTTTAGAACATGCAGTTAAAAAAAATCAGTGTATCTATTTCACATGACAAAATGTACAAACACTGAAATGGAATTGTAACTTGCTTATGGGTCAAATTTAACAAGTATCCATATTAGACATAAAAAAAATAAAACTGTGCAAAACCCTCTATCATTTATTAACATTATTGAGGAAATGTCATGCTAAAATAATATTGTTTTAAGCTTTTCCCATGCATTTTAGGGTGTCACTTATTGAACAATTTTAAGTGTCTTTGTTATAGTTACTGGGAATCTACATTTTAATATATTAAAGAAAATGTAAATTTTCTAGTCCCAGGTTCTAGTTTTGTGAAACACAAATATTTTCAATACCTTAAAGATATGACTACCTTGAGAAGACTAAATTTCTGATTTATAAAATCCATAGTCCATATTAATACCTGTACAATAAAAGAGTAGGTCAACTAAGCACATAAAAAAGCATGTGAAAAAGAAGACAAGTGTAAGAGAAATAAAAGTTTGTGATTTCAGTTTGGAAAAGCATCTGATTATCATCTCTCATAAAGTCACTCCAAATTTTCCAGGGAACTTATGGCATATATAGAAAAGAAAGAAAAATATAATAAAATAAAAGCAAAATGAAATGAATAAAAAAGTCAATAAACCAGAAGAGGAATATCTGATAACTTAAATCATACGGTCCTGAATAGCAAACAAAAATTGGTAGACAATACTTACTTTGTTTACTTGAAATAAATAATACCAATTCTCATAAACAGAGAAGAGATACTGTATCCTGCCTCCACTGTCTGTTCCTGGCTCAGAGACCTAAAACCTATATCTCACAAACTGTTCGATAATGTATGGCTCATCCTTGATGTAATCTTTGATACAATCAGGTATTGTTTTATTTTCCCTTCCCAATCACTACATTCCTGCATTTTAAATAACATTCTCATTGTAAAAGTTTGAAATATAAAGTAAAAAAGAAAGCCCCTCTCCCACTAACCTACACAGTCCCACTTGCCAAAGATCACTCCCATAGTATTCTACTATAGTATTTTAGTCAGCCTTTACTGATGACCACTTAACTTATGTCCACACTTGCATTGCTACAGTGACATAATAAATGAAAACATGTATATTTTATGTACTTCTATGCAAATGTCTATAAGATAAATTCCTGAAAAACTGAAATGTTAAGCCATGGGATATGTGTAATTTAACTTTTGGTTGAATTTACCAAGTAGCTTCAGAAAGGTTTTATCAATTTAAGCTCTCCCAATAGTGTATGTGTTTCCCCTACCCTTGACAACACTATTATCTTTTT
Organism: Delphinapterus leucas; assembly: GCF_059928025.1. Taxonomy (NCBI): domain Eukaryota; kingdom Metazoa; phylum Chordata; class Mammalia; order Artiodactyla; family Monodontidae; genus Delphinapterus; species Delphinapterus leucas. Next base: position 120,946,871 of record NC_143133.1, on the reverse strand, counting down.
AAAAATCTCCCAAATGAGAAAATATATATCCTTTTAAAAAAATTGTATTTCATAATTTCAAGTGAACTTGAGCATCTTTTCAAGGATCTATTAGATATTTATACCTCATTTTGTAATTGAGTTCTTTATCCTTTTACTTTCTTGTTTTATAAACTCTTGCATATTAAAAAAAAGACCCGTTGTCTTCCGTGTTTAAAATATTATTCCTAGCTTAAAATTTGTCCTTTGTATTTATTTATAGCATCTGTTTTATGGTTTGGAAATTTTCAGAGCTTTCTTTATTTTCAATAAGGTATTTTGGAGTACTTTTTATTTAGCTTTGCTATAGTAAAGTGTTCAACTTCTTTAAGTTGCATTTACCTGATGCTTCTATTTTATAGTTCCTATTTCATGCTTTGTTCAAAGAGCCCTTTGGAATCAAGGATTATTTTTTAATCCAAATTTTTCTTCAATTTAACATTTAAATCTTTAACAAAAATTTTGCTTTATAGGTAAAGTAACCAACTTAAGTTCCTATAACTATTTGAAACTTGTCCCTCTCAAGTTATACAAGTAACCAATAGACAGTGGGGAAACCAGCCACTGAACATGACATTTGTAGGAACAACCATCATAAAAGCAAAACATTATGGTCAGGGATAGAGAGAAAATATTCTGTTAGTAGTGCTTAGAACTGTAGTTCTCCAGGAACTCCAATGGTTCAAAGTACTTTAAAAAAATAGGCTGGGGAGGGGAAGGGATGGTAGGAATTTAATCTGGCAGAGTTGCTCTAGATAAATGCCTACTAGTCATTGAAAAGTGATCAATAAATATATAAATCAACTTGAATGACAGTGGTAGCTTAGATGATCAACCATAACTCAATTCCATAGTAAGCAGGGTTAAAAGAAAGTCACAAACCCTAAATGTTGATGTATAGTGGGTTTAGATTGTTTTTTCCTTTTTTGAGATGTTTAAAATGTATGGCAGCATGTGAGATTGACAGGACAGGATGGTAAGTGTGAAAGTCTTATTCTGTTATTCTCTGTTCTTTTCCATAGGTTTGAAATATGTCCTAAACCAAAGATTTAAAATGGTGTATGGAGAGACCCTCCAGATGGCAGAGGAGTGAGACGTGAAGATCACCTTCTTCCCCACAGATACATCAAAACTACATCTACATGTGGAACAACTCCTACAGAACGCCTACTGAACTCTGGCAGAAAATCTCAGACTTCCCAAAAGGCAAGAAACTCCCCACGTACCTGGGTAGGGCAAAAGAAAAAAGGAAAAATACAGACAAAAGAATAGGGATGGGACCTGCACCTCGGGGAGGGAGCTGTGAACGAGGAAAAGTTTCCACACACTAGGAAGCTCCTTCACTGGCGGAGACGGGGGTGGTGGGGGGGAAGCTTTGGAGACACAGAGGAGAGCGGAGCAACAGGGGTGTGGAGGGCAAAGCAGAGAGATTCCCGCACAGAGGATCGGTGCTGACCAGCACTCACCAGCCTGAGAGGCTTGTCTGCTCACCCGCCAGGGCAGGCGGGGGCTGGGAGCTGAGGCTCGGGTCTTCGGAGTTCAGATCCCAGGGAAAGGACTGGGGTTGGCTGCGTGAACACAGCCTGAAGGGGCTAGTGTGCCACAGCTAGCCAGGAGGGAGTCCGGGAAAATGTCTGGACCTGCCTAAAAGGCAAGGGACCATTGTTTCAGGGTGCACGAGGAGAGGGGATTCAGAGAACTGCCTAAATAAGCTCCAGAAATGGGCGCGAGTCACAGATATCAGCACGGACCCCAGATACGTGCATGAAATGCTAACGCTGCTGCTGTAGCCACCAAGAAGGTCACTATCCACACCTCCCCTCCCAGAAGCCTGTGCAGCCCGCCACTGCCAGGGTCCAGTGATCCAGGGACAACTTCCCTGGGAGAACACACGGCGTGCTTCAGGCTGGTGCAACATCATGCCGGCCTCTGCCACCACAGGCTCGCCCTGCATTCCATAAGCCTCCCTCGCCCCGGCCTGAGTGAGCCAGAGCCCCCTAATCAGCGGCTCCTCTAACCCCGTCCTGTCTGACTGGGGAACAGACGCCCTCAGGGGACCTACACGGAGAGGCGGGGCCAAATCCAAAGCTGAACACCAGGAGCTGTGCGAACAAAGAATAGAAAGGGAAATCTCTCCCAGCAGCCTCAGGAGCAGCGGATTAAATCTCCACAATCAACTTGATGTAGCCTGTATCTCTGGAATACCTGAATAGACAACGAATCACCCCAAAATTGAGGCGGTGGACACTGGGAGCAACTGTAGACATGGGGGTTGCTTTCTGCATCTAATTTGTTTCTGGTTTTATGTTTATCTTACTTTTTAGAGTTTAGAGTTTATTAGTATATAGTATTTATCTTAGTATTTAGAGATTATTATTAGCAGATATGTATATTGAATTGGTTACTCTCTTCCTTTTTTTCTTATATATAGATATATATTTTTTCCTTTTTCTCTTTTTGTGAGTGTGTTTGTGTATGCTTCCTTGTGTGATTTTGTCTGTATAGCTTTGCTTTTACCATTGGTCCTAGGTTGCTGTCTGTATTTTTTATTTTTATTTTAGTAGAGTTTTTAGTGCTTGTTACCATTGGTAAATGTGTTTTTTGGTTTGGTTGCTCACTTCTTTCTTTCTTCTTATTACTTTTTAAATTTTTATATTTTTAATAATTTCTTTAAATTTTTTATTTTAATAACTTTTAATTTATTTTTCTTTCTTGCTTGCTTTTTTCTCCCTTTTCTTCTGAACCATGTGGCTGCCAGGGTCTTGGTGCTACGGCCAGGTCTCAGGCATGAGCATCTGAGGTGGGAGAGCCAAGTTCAGGACACTGGTCCACCAGAGACCTCCTGGCTCCACATAATATCAAACGGCAAAAGCTCTCCCAGAGATCTCCATCTCAACACTAAGACCCAGCTCCACTCAATGACCAGCAGGCTACAATGCTGGACACCCTATGCCAAACAACTAGCAAAATAGGAACACAACCCCACCCATTAGCACAGAGGGTGCCTAAAATCATACTAAGTTCACAGACACACCAGAACACACCACCAGACGTGGTCCTGCCCACCAGAAGACAAGATCCAGCCTCATCCACCACAACACAGGCACCAGTCCCCTCCACGAGGAAGCCTACACAACCCACGGAACCAACCTTACCCACTGGTTGCAGACACCAAAAACAACTGGAACTACGAACCTGCAGCCTGCAAAAAGGAGACCCCAAACACAGTAAGTGAAGCAAAATGAGAAGACACAGAAATACGTAGCAAATGAAGGAGCAAGGTTAAAACCCACCAAACCAAACAAATGAAGAGGAAATAGGCAGTCTACCTGAAAAAGGATTCAGAGTAATTATAGTAAAAATAATCCAAAATCTTGGAAATAGAGTGGAGAAAATAAAAGAAACGTTTAACAAGGACCTAGAAGAACTAAAGAGCAAACAATGATGAACAACACAATAAATGAAATTAAAATTCTCCAGAAGAAATCAATAGCAGAATAACTGCAGCAGAAGAATGGATAAATGACCTGGAAGATAAAATAGTTCAAATAACTACCACAGAGCAGAAAAAAGAATGAAAAGAATTGAAGACAGTCTCAGAGAACAGCAGGACAATGTTAAATGCACCAACATTCAAATTATAGGGGTCCCAGAAAAAGAAGAGAAAAAGAAAGGGGCTGAGATAACATTTGAAGAGATTATACTTGAAAATTTCCCTAATATGGGAAAGGAAAGAGTCAATCAACTCCAGGAAATGCAGAGTCCCATACAGGATAAATCCAAGGAGAAACATGGCAAGACACATATTAATCAAACTACCAAAAATTAAATACAAACAAAAAATATTAAAAGCAGCAAAGGAAAAGCAACAAATAATATACAAGGGAATCCCCAAAACGTAAACAGCTGATCTTTCAGCAGAAACTGCAAGCCAGAAGGGAGTGGCAGGACATATTTAAAATGATGAAAGAGAAAAACCTACAACCAAGATTACTCAAACCAGCAAGGTTCTTATTCAGATTCGACAGAGAAATTAAAACCTTTACAGACAAGCAAAAGCTAAGAGAATTCAGCATGACCAAACCAGCTTTACAACAAATGCTCTAGGCAGGAAACACAAGAGAAGGAAGAGACCTACAACAACAAAACCAAAACAATTGAGAAAATGGTAATAGGAACATACATATCCATAACTACCTTAAACGTAAATGGATTAAATGCTCCAACCAAAAGACACAGACTGGCTGAATGGATATGAAAACAAAACCTGTATATATGTTGCCTACAAGAGACCAGGGGATGGAAAAAGATATTCCATGCAAATGGAAATCAAAAGGAATCTGGAGTAGAAATTCTCATATCAGACAAAACAGACTTAAAAATAAAGACTATTATAAGAGACAAAGAAGAACACTACAGAGTGATCAAGGGATCAATCCAAGAAGATATAACAGTTGTAAATATTTATGCACCCAACATAGGAGCGCCTCAATACATAAGGCAAATGCTAAAAGCCATAAAAGGGGAAATCGACAGTACCACAATCAGAGTAGAGACTTTAACACCCCACTTTCAATTATGGACAGATCATCCAAAATGAAAACAAATAAGGAAACACAAGCTTTAAATGATACATTAAGCGAGTTGGACTTAATTGGTATTCATAGGACATTCCATCCCAAAACAGCAGAATACACTTTCATCTCAAATGCTCATGGAAGATTCTCCAGGATAGATCATATCGTGGGTGACAAATGAAGCCTTGGTAAATTTAAGAAAATTGAAATAATATCACATATCTTTTCCTACCACTACACAATGAGACTAGATATCGATTACAGGGAAAAAAACCTGGAAAAAATACAAACACATGGAGGCTAAGCAATACACTACTTACTAGACAAGAGATCATTGAAGAAATCAAAGAGGAAAACAAAAAATACCTAGAAACAAATGACAATGAAAACACGATGACCCAAAACCTATGCGATGCAGCAAAAGCAGGTCTAAGAGGGAAGTTTATAGCAATACAGTCTTACCTCAAGAAACAAGAAACATCTCAAATAAACAACCTAACCTTACACCTAAAGCAACTGGAGAAAGAAGAACAAAAAAAACTGCAAGTTAGCAGAAGGAAAGAAGTCATAAAGATCAGATCAGAAATAAATGAAAACAGAAATGAAGGAAACAATAAAAAAGACCAATAAAACTAAAAGCTGGTTCTTTGAGAAGATAAACAAAATTGATAAACCATTAGCCACACTCATCAAGAAAAAAAAGGAGAAGACTCAAATCAATAGAATTACAAATGAAAAAGGAGAAGTAACAACTGACACTGCAGAAATACAAAGGATCATGAGAGACTATGACAAGCAACTATATGCCAGTAAAATGGGCAACCTAGAAAAATGGAAAATTCTTAGAAAAGCACAACCTTCCAAGACTGAACCAGGAAGAAATAGAAAAAAAAACAGACCAATCACAAGCACTGAAATTGAGACTATAATTAAAAATCTTCCAACAAAAAAACCCCCAGGACCAGATGGCTTCACAGGCGAATCCTATGAAACATTTAGAGAAGAGCTAACACCTATCCTTCTCAAACTCTTTGAAAATACAAGAGGGAGGAACACTCCCAAACACAGTCTACGAGGCCACCATCACCCTGATACTAAAACCAGACAAAGATGTCACAAAGAAAGAAAACTACAGGCCAATATCACTGATGAACATAGATGCAAAAATCCTCAACAAAATACTACTAAATAGACTCCAACAGCACATTAAAATGATCATACACCATGATCAAGTGGGGCTTGTCCCACTTGATAAGGTGCAAGGATTCTTCAATATACACAAATCAATCAATGTGATAAACCATTTTAACAACTTGAAGGAGAAAAACCATGTGATCATCTCATTAGATGCTTTTGACACAATTCAACACCCATATATGATAAAAACCCTCCAGAAGGTAGGCATAGAGGGAAATTACCTCAACATAATAAAGGCCATATATGACAATTCCACAGACAACACTGTTCTCACGGTGAAAAACTGAAACCATTTCCTCTAAAAACAGAAACAAGACAAGATTGTCCATTCTCACCATTATTATTCAACATAGTTTTGGAACTTTTATCCACAGCAATCAGAAAAGAAAAAGAAATAAAAGGAATCCAAATGGGAAAAGAGGAAGCATAGCTGTCACTGTTTGCAGATGACATGATACTATGCATAGAGACTCCTAAAGATGCTAAAAGAAAACTACTAGAGCTAATCAATGAATTTGGTAAAGTAGCAGATTACAAAATTAATCCACAGAAATCTCTTGCATTTCTATACATTACTGATGAAAAATCTAAAAGAGAAATTAAAAAAACACTCCCATTTACCATTGCAACAAAAAGAATAAAATTACTAGGAATAAACCTACCTAAGGAGATAAAAGACCTGTATGCAGAAAACTATAAGACACTGCTGAAAGAAATTAAAGATGATACAAACAGATGGAGAGATGTACCATGTTCTTGGATTGGAAGAATCAACACTGTGAAAATAGCTATACTACCCAAAAGCAATCTACAGATTCAATGCAATCCCTATCAAACTACCAACAGCATTTTTCACAGAACTAAAACAAAAATTTCACAATTTGTATGGAAACACAAAAGACCCCGCATAGCCAAAGCAATCTGGAGAAAGAAAAATGGAGCTGGAGGAATCAGGCTCCCTGACTTCAAACTATACTACAAAGCTACAGTAATCAAGACAGTACAGTACTGGCACAAAAACAGAAATATAGATAAATGGAAGAGGATAGAAAGCCCAGAGATAAACCCATGCACATATAGCCACTTTATATATGATAAAGGAGGCAAGGATATATAATGGACAAAAGACAGCCTCTTCAATAAGTGGTGCTGGGAAAACTAGACAGCTACATGTAAAAGAATGAAATTAGAACACTACCTAACACCATACGCAAAAAGAAACTCAAAACGGATTAAAGACCTAAATGTAAGATGAGACACTATAAAACTCTTAGAGGAAAACAGAGGCAGAATGCTCTATGACATAAATCATAGCAAAATCTTTCTTGCCCCACCTCCGAGAGAAATGGAAATAAAAACAAAAATTAAAAAATGGACCTAATGAAACTTAAAACCTTTTGCACAGCAAAGGAAAACATAAACAAGACGAAAGGGCATTCTCAGAATGGGAGAAAATATTTGCAAATGAAGCAACTGATAAAGGATTAATCTGCAAAATTTACAAGCAGCTCATGCAGCTCAATAAGAAATAAACAAACAACCAAATCCAAAAATGGGCAGAAGGCCTAAATAGACATTTCTCCAAAGAAGATATACAGATTGCCAACAAACACATGAAAGGATGCTCAACATCACTAATCATTAAAGAAATGCAAATCAATACTACAGTGAGGTATCACCTCACACCAATCAGAATGGCCATCATAAAAAATCTACAAACAATAAATCTTGGAGAGGGTGTGGAGAAAAGGGAACCCTCTTTGCACTGTTGGTGGGAATGTAAATTGATACAGCTACTATGGAGAACAGTATGGAGGTTCCTTAGAAAACTAAAAATAGAACTACCATACGACCCAGCATTCCCACTGTTGGGCATATACCCTGGAAAACCATAATTCAAATAGAGTCATGTACCAAAATGCTCACTGCAGCTCTATTTACAATAGCCAGGAGATAGAAGCAACTTAAGTGTCCAGTGACAGATGAATGGATATAAAAAGATGTGGCACATATATACAATGGAATATTCCTCCATCATAAAAAGAAATGAAATTGAGTTATTTGTAGTGAGGTGGATGGACCTGGAGTCTGTCATACAGAGTGAAGTAAGTCAGAAAGAGAAAAAGAAATACCATATGCTAACACATATATATGGAATCTAAAAAAAAAAAAAAATTGTTCTGAAGAACCTAGGGGCAGGAGAGGAATAAAGACGCAGACGTAGAGAATGGACTTGAGGACATGGGGAGGGGGAAGGGTAATCTGGGACAAAGTGAGAGTGGCGTGGACTTATATATACTACCAAATGTAAAATAGCTAGCTAGTGGGAAGCAGCCACATAGCACAGTGAGATCAGCTCAGTGCTTTTTGACCACCTATAGTGGTGGGATAGGGAGGGTGGTAGGGAGACGCAAGAGGGTGGAGATATGGGGATATATGTACATGTATAGCGGATTCTCTTTGTTATAAAGCAGAAACTAACACACCACTGTAAAACAATTATAGTCCAATTAAGATGTTAAAATTAGTTAATTAAGTAAAATGTGTGGAAAAAAATATAACAGGAACTAATATAAATGTTTTTCAAGAACAGCGTCCTATAATTGGAAAAAAAAACCTAACAGCATAAATTCAAATGAAAAGATGTATAAATGATAAATCAGAAATGTATAAATAAAAATGTAAGACTTTTACTTGCAAAGAGTATTGCAAAAATATTTAAAGATAAACAACAAATTCCAACTAGCAATTAACTACTAGCAGTGGTATAGTTGTTGTTGTCTATGGGTTCTTATCTGGTATACATAAATACCTCCTAGGAAGTAGTAAGAAAATACATTCTACAATAGAAAATGGGAAATAATATGATTGGCTGACTTTCATACAAACAAATAACATTAGCCAGAAACAAAAATCAATGATTAATTATCAAAATGATGAAAATTGAATATTTACTTGGAATCAATCCTGAGCTCCCCTTCTCCCAAGGACATACCGAATGTACAGCTCCACATTGAACAATTCCTTCTGATCCCTCAGCTAGATTTAGAAACTAGCCGAGTGACCCTTACAGATCAGACAAATGAGAAAATACTCATATTGAAATGGTTAAGAATGACTGAGACAGACTCTCACCATAAACCCCACTCCCACCACAGCACCAATCTGGAAAGAACCCCCAATGCCTAGTTTCTCCCCAAAAGTGAAGCGTTTAGACTCCACACCCAGCACACCAAATTTTAAGACTCTCACCAAAGGGAAGGGCTCCCAAACACCTAGCTCTGAAAGCCAACAGGCTTATGTCCATAAGACCCACAAGACTAAAACAAAGAAGCAATTCTTCACCCACACATGAGAACTTGCCACCAGCTACCACCCCAGGGCTCAGACTGGAAGGAGTAGGCAAATTTGCTCATCTCCCAGTTTTTCCATGAAACAGCGTCATCTGTATACTTTTTAAGCTGTTGCGTTGAGGGCCAGTCTTCTAATTCAGCAGGCACTAGGGGTTGGCTGTGACTTTCCCAGAAACTGAGGAAGCCAAAGAATACTACTCCCACCTTCCCGCTCCAGCTTCCTCCAAGTCACCAGTATAAATTTATTCCCATTGACATGAAGATACAAAGCATTACATTGCATTTTCTATTTCATTACATAACACTAAAAATTGAGGTGAATTCCTTTTATAAATTATTGTTAATATCACTCCAAAATGCAAATTACATATTCTAAAACTCTTGATCATTCTGTTACCAGATTTCATTACTTAAAATAAAATATAAATTTTGAAAATATTTAAGTATAAGTCTGATTCCAACCAGCGTGTGATTAAAACTAATATAGTTATAAACAATACATTGGATTTTGAGATTAGGTTTTGAAAACATTTCTAAAGTCTTCATTTTGGCAAACCAATGTGATTTTGTTTTTTTCAAAATGAAAGGAAGGTCCTCAATTTTGGTATGTCCATCATATCTTCATTCCTCCCCTCCTTCTTTCCAAAAGTTAGTAAAAACAAGTGGCTTTGCCTTTGCCTTTCTCTTTTTCCAAGGAAAACATTCCATCTAATACTATAAAATATATTGCACTGAGAAAGGCTTTTAGGCCAAACAGTGTAATATTATCTAAGATCTATGGAAATTTGATTATTTGAAGGCAAATTAAGTAATATTTTCATACTATGCATTTTTAATAAATACCACTAAAGCCTAGCAGTACAAATTAAAGTTTATGTATGGTGCCACTTGAAAATGCAGGAAATCACTAATCAAACAATAGCACAATATGACTTGCTTAAACATTACAAATATTTTCTACAATGTTGCTGAAAAAACTATTAATATGCTATATTTTCTACTCTTAATTTTATGAAGATGCTTTATTCTCCATTTTATTAAGTATAAAAAAATTGTCCCTGCTTTGATTTGTTTAATCAATAAAGTTAATAAAGACACTTGCTTCTCAGTATCTGCATTTCATCATCATTTCTGTATTTTCAGAACTTATCTAATCCACATGGTGTTGTCACATTAATCAGTGATTACATCATCAAGTAATGATGTTCCTAAGCATCAAAAAATACTCAAAATATAATTATACAGTATTTTTTTACATATACAAAATACAGAAGAAAATCAAATTACATTTTAGATGAGCAAAATGTAAATATGAATAAAAAGATTTGTTCCTTATTCTATCTTTGAAATTTATTTCACTTATTCATTTAAATAGATTAAGTCAAATTATTTCTTAGGGATGTTAAACAAATTTAGTAAGAAAAAAATAAGGGTCTCACTTTCTAGACTAATGTATTAGTTTTCTAATGCTGAGTAACAAATTGTCACAAACCTAGTGGTTTAAAACAATGCCTGCTTACTAGCTCACAGTTCTATAGATTAGAAGTCATGGCTGGGTTCTATTCTCAGGCTATCACAAGCCCCAAATCAAGGTGTCAGCCTGGATCGGTTCTTAACCTGAAAACTCAGGGGAAGAATCCACCACCAAACTATGCAGGTTGTTCACAAACTCCAGTTTCTTGTAGCTGGAGGTCTGAAGTCCCTATTTCCCTGCTGGCTAGCAGCTGGGGGCCTTTCTCTACTCCTACAGACTTTGCATATTCTTTTTCTTATGACTGTCTCCATTTTCAAATTAGAAGTGATCTATTCTGTCCTTCTCATGATTCTAATTTCCCTGGTTTCTCCTTCTGCCCCCAGTAGAGAAAGTTCCTGGGTATTGATGCTATTATAAAGCTGTTGCATCAGTCCTGGGCTGCCAACTTTCAGATATCATGTTATGTGATAAAAATATTTTGTTTTCTTTTGGCTGCACCACACAGCTTGTGGGATCTCAGTTCCCTGACCAGGAATTGAACCCAGGCCACGACAGTGGAAATGCTGAATCACAACCACTAGACCACCAGAGAACTCCCCAATAATTTTTATTTAGTCAACACTGTAGTAGGGTTTCTGTTACATGTAGCAGCATAATAGGTAAAAATGATAAAATAAATAGCTTAGGAGAGATTTAGCTACTGTAAGTGATATCTGAAGAAACTGACCAAAATGCTTAAGAGATAATTAGTTGGAAAATATGATAGGGAGATTAGGAAAAAAAAGAATGAGAATTCCCAGAATGGATCTAATAGGAATTCCACAAAGAGTTAATTGAGATAATCTGAGTTAATTGAGATAATCTGGAAGAGATAATATCTGAAGAGGTCATGGCTGACATTTTTGCAATACAAATGAAATGTGAATTCTCAGATTCAGGGAGCTGAATCAAGTTCCAATGAAGAAAAGTAAAAAATAAATACACACCTACACACATCAGTGAAACAGTGGAATACCAAAAAAGAGATTATCTAATAGCTACTGATGCTTCCCTATAATAAAAGAGTTTCAAGTTATCTATTTAGATTAGGGTTTAAACACAGTACGTGAGATAAATGGAAGAGGTAACCCTCAATTAACAAGGTTCAACCTTTCTTTTTCACCCAGAATGTCTTCTCTGTGGCCCTAAACTTTCAAAATTTCACTCAGAAGACAAATTCCCATAGTTAACCAGTTCCTGACAATTTAGAAAGCAATTTTGTCATCATCTGTTATTAGAAGTATAACCCTTAGAAGTACTGACCTGCCCTCCAACACCAAAAAGCTAATCAATCAGCACTCAGTAATTTTCTCAGAGGATTTCATATAAATATAATTTTTAAATTCTTTTCACATCTAGTAGTAGTTTAAGACCCTCCAATATTTATCTCCAAGTTGTAGGACATCTTGCCCGTAACTCATATGATTTTGCTTCATATTACCGCTTATCAGTGTCAGAGTCAGGACAAGAACCCAGATCTTCCACTTACAGTTCAGTTCTCTATAAACTACTATCTTCCTCAATAATTTAGAAGTCTGCTCAGGCATTTCTTTCGATGGGCATACAATAATTTCTCCTCATTGTGCTAACTTGCATCATCATAGTAATCTGATTTATTAACATCAAATATAAGATCTTCAGCCACATGATCTCTTAAGGTCATATCCTAGAGGAAAACTGGCAACTATGTATGTTCTTGATTAAATGTTAACAGCTGAATAGTAACAAAACACTAGCTAATGAATGCTCCTCCAACACACAAACACACACACACACACACACACACACACACACCAGAAGAAAACTCTAACACAAAACTCCAAACTGAATTAAGTTTCCTCAATAACGTTTTTTGTGATTACCAAAAAATGACTGAATACAATTTAAAAATTAAGAACAGAAATGAACAAAAGAAAAAAAAGAAAGAAAGAAGTAAAAGTTGATTTGACTTAAGAAAAAAAGTGGAGGAAAGAAAAACATAACCGTCTAAGAAATATAGAGTAATTTACTAGGTAAACATGGAAGAAAAAGTTCACATAAAAAATTTCAAAAGAACTGTTGACTAAAATCAGGAAATGAACCAAGAGTTAGAATATTAGATAAAGAAAGAAGTGAAGAGTCAGAGAAAAAGTGATTTGAAATGGAAGATAGGTAAAGAAGATCCAATGTATGTATAAGTGGAGTGCCTGAAGATTATTTTTTTTTAAATGGAACCGCCAAAATTCCAGAAATAGCTAAATTAAAACCACCAAATCAATAAATAGTATTTAGTAAGAGTTTATTGTGCATAATTAGAACAGTTTGCCAACTGGGTGCCTCCAAAAATAAAAACTGTTACAAAGCTCAGGGGTTTGATATGATGGCTTATAAAGTGAAAATGAGGAAGCTGTTAACCTTTAGAGTCACTGGTTATTACAATTGGGGTTTCCAGATGGCACAGTATTGGTTAAAAGTGATTATCTTATAATATTTTTAGGAATATGACATAATTTTTTTTATGACTGTCAGAGGATTTATAAGAAATAACCTAGGGTGGTTATGTACATGAACTAAGATAGATTTAGTTTTCCTTACGTGGCTTAAATGGTTTTTTCTGCTCAGGAAATTCTCAAGTTTTCTGCTCAAGAGACCAGAAAAAACCATCTGATTTTTTTATATGTAATTTTAACAGAGCAAATTAATATGCAAAGTAATAATGAAGAAAAAAATATGGAAGTTAAAAAATATATTTAAATATATATATTGAAAGGGACCATTTTATACATAGGAAAGCTGAAACTGAAATGTTCAGTCCAAGAAATATGCCAGTAAGTCTACTGTACTTTAAATATTAAACAAAAACAAAAATTCTCAGGACCTCCAAGCAAAAACCAAAAAAAAAAGGCAATAAAATTAGGTGGGCTACAGACTTCTCAAGATAGCATACCAAGCTAAGTAACAATAACTATTATTTTTAATAAAGAGAAAAAAATATATCAACCTAGAACAATATATCAAACCAAGCTGCCCTTAAAGTATCAATATCAAGACTATAGGAAAACAATCCTGAACACTCAAGAACTCAGGTAATACTGGCTTTATGAAAAACGTACACAAAGATGAGTTTCACTCAACCAAGATATGACAGATAAAACTTTAGCAAAATTACTTACAAACAGAATTAGTATATGCAATAGTAGATCTAAGACTAAAACAAAGTACAAATAATGCAATTGAATAATGGCAGGAGAAGGGAAAGGGACAAGAAAAAACAGAAAAGCCCATTGATTGCTACATAGGTCACAGATGGTAGTCAGTGAAAACCATTAAAAAGTGACAAACCAGATAGTAAAAAGATAGATAAGAAAATGGGACTAAGAAAATTTTCAAAAGATCTAAGTACAGAAGCAATAATTGCAACAAAAATACAAATATTCCTAAATAAATAAATTGACATTATGAAAGACCAAAGGGAAAAACAATGTTGAGAAAGAAATACAGTAAACTTAACATACTATACAGTAATCATTACAAAATATTATAATAGAGACTACAGGCATACCTCATTTTATTGCATTTTGTCTTATTGTACTTCCCATTTTTCACAAATTAAAGGTTTGTGTCATCCTGAGTCAAGCAAGTCTATCAACGCCATTTTTCCAACAGAATTAGCTCACTTCATGTCTCTCTGTCCTCACAATATTTCAAACTTTTTCATTATTATATTCGTTATAGTGATCTGTGATGAGTGATGTCTGATGTAATTGTTTAGAGGCAGCACAAATCACACCCATTTAAGATAGCAAACTAAATCGATAAATGCTGTGTGTGTTCTGACTGCTCCACAGACTAGCTGTTCCCCCATCTCTCTCACTCTTCTTGGGCCTCCTTATTCCGAGACACAACAATATTGAAATTAGATCAATTAATAACTCTACAGTGACCTTTGAGTGTTCAAGTAAAAGGAAGAGTCAAGTGATGCAGCAAACTTTATTGTTGTCCTATTTTAAGAAGTTGTCACAGCCAGCTAGCCCTTCAGGAAACACCACCCGGATCAGTCAGCAGCCATCAATACGGAGACAAGACCCTCTACCAGCAAAAAGATGACAACTTGCTGATGGCTCAGATGATAGTTAGCAGTTTTTACCATGAAGCATTTTTAATTATGTACATTGTTTTTACAATAGTTTTACATGCTATTACACTCTTAACAGACTACAGTATAGTGAAAACATAACTTTTATATGCTCTGGGAAACCAAAAAATTTGTATGACTCACTTTATCACAATATGTGCTTTACTGTGGTGGTCTGGAACCAAACCCACAATATATACAAGGTTTGTATGTACTCATAGTAACAAATGTGAACAGACAATTCACTTATTGAAATAAAATGATTTTCAAACTGGGTAACAAAAGAGCAACCAACAACTATATGCTTTGCACAAGAGACAAACATAAAAGTAATTTTGAAAATCTAAAAAAAAAATAATGAGATGGGTAAAGATAAAGGTGTATCAGGCAAATGCAAATAAGAAAAAGGTTTATGATCATAATATCAGATAAATTAGAATTCGAGCCAAAAGTATTACTTGTAATGAAGAAGAACACTTTCAATGCTAAAAGGCACATTCAGTTTGAAGATAGAAAAATTCATGACTGTCCATGCACCAAATAAAACAGCAACAACAATTATAAAATAAAATTACAAAAAATACAACTTTAAAACAATTATAAAACTACAGGAGATGTGAGAATAGATGGGAGCACATTAATAACAAGAAACATTAAAATACCACGGTCAGTTCAAGACAGTTCAGACATGCTGACTAATGAATTCCTGTTTTATGCTATGGATTACAATTCATTATCATCATTAATTATTTTGATGTTCAAATTATCCCTGATTTAGCCTGTGGGAGCACCTTCAAGCTGGCTCCTATGTCCTTCTAACATGTTCCAATCATTTATTTATTTTACTGTGCATTGATTTTTAACACAGCAAGATATTCCTGCTCCTGCCCTGAAATCAGCCATTTCTCTAAGGATCTGGAAGATTTAAGTGAGGAATGATTTTTTACAAACCAAGATCTGAGAATAAAGTGTGTTCCTTGCTACAATGGCCCTTTTAGCAGACAGAGCTAAGGGGAAAGAAAAGATAAAAAGATGTACACATACATACACAAATACCTCTATGTTTATATCTATATCCATATGTCTCTATCTATATATTCTAGACTTTCTCCTTTCCATATTTATAACTCCTTTCACTAACAGTGAAAAACACACTTCTCACTCAATATATTTACCCATATATATATTCTCAATATATTTACCCATTCGCTTACTCCTAGGTCACAAGGAAAGTTGTTTTAAAGTTGCTAACCTACACCACTGTGAAAATCAGACCTGCTAAATACAGTTCATAATTTGTTTACAGTTCTTTTTGCCCTCAGTCTGAAAGTACTGTGTTCAAAATTTACTTGGATTACTAATAATAATATTTTTTAAATATCAGGGAAACTAGAGCAATAAAATGCACTAATGAACATGAAAAAATTCTCTCATACGCTTTCTCTTTTTTAGGTGTAATGTTATACAATACTACAAAAATATCATGCCATGTAGAGGAACAGTATGTTATGCCTTTTTTTTTCATTTCAAACTGCTCAAAAATACCCTACTACCAAAATTCTTATAACCTTATGTCCAATTTATTTTCCCAGAGACAACATTCCACTCAAACACTCTTACATGTTTGAACTGGAAATATTTTCATCTCTTGCAAAATTAAAATTCCAGTTAGTAACTAACAGATTAATTCTATTACATGCATTGAACCTTTGAATCTAGAAATAGCCCTGGACTCTATTAAGTTCCCAGTGTCTTTGAAAGTTTCTATTACTGGAGCATGCCAAGAAAACAGTATAGAAAAAAAAAAGTAAAAGTATTTTTCCTACATTATTTTTCTCTAATTATATAATTGAAGTAAAACAACGGATAATCAGAATTGTAGATAATAAGAGAAGCTTAAACATTAAAATAGTCAACCTTTGTAGATTGCTTTGGGTACTAGGGTCATTTTCACAATGTTGATTCTTCCAAACCAAGAACATGGCATATATCTCCATCTATTTGTATCATCTATAATTTCTTTCAGCAGTGTCCTTTAATTTCCTGCATACAGGTCTTTTGTTTCCTTTGGTAGATTTATTCCTAGATATTTTATTCTTTTTGTTGCAATGGTAAATGGGAGTGTTTCCTTAATTTCACTTTCAGATTTTTCATCATTAGTGTACAGGAAAGCTAGAGATTTCCATGCATTAATTTTGTACCCTGCTACTTAACCAAATTCATTGATTAGCTCTAGTAGTTTCCTGGTAGCATCTTTAGGATTCTCTATGTATAGTATCACGTCATCTGCAAACAGTGACAGCTTTACTTCTTCTTTTCCAATTTGGATTCCTTTTATTTCTTTTTTCTTCTCTGATTGCTGTGGCTAAAACGTCCAAAACTATGTTGAATAATAGTGGTGAGAGTGGGCAACCTTGTCTTGTTCCTGATCTTAGTGGAAATGGTTTCAGTTTTTCACCACTGAAGACAATCTTGGCTGTGGGTTTGTCATATATGGCCTTTATTATGTTGAGGAAAGTTCCCTCTATGCCTACTTTCTGGAGGGTTTTTATCATAAATGGGTGTTGAATTTTGTCAAAAGCTTTTTCTGCATCTATTGAGATGATCATATGTTTTTTCTCCTACAGATTCAATGCAATCCCTATCAAACTACCACTGGCATTTTTCACAGAACTAGAACAAAAAATTTCACAATTTGTATGGAAACACAAAAGACCCCGAATAGCCAAAGCAATCTGGAGAAAGAAAAACGGAGCTGGAGAAATCAGGCTCCCTGACTTCAGACTATACTACAAAGCTACAGTAATCAAGACAGTATGGTACTGGCACAAAAACACAAATATAGATCAATGGAACAGGATAGAAAGCCCAGAGATAAACCCACGCACATATGGTCATCTTATCTTTGATAAAGGAGGCAAGAATATACAGCGGAGAAAAGACAGCCTCTTTGATAAGTGGTGCTGGGAAAACTGGACAGCTACATGTAAAAGAATGAAATTAGAACACGCCCTAACACCATACACAAAAATAAGCTCAAAATGGATTAAAGACCTAAATGTAAGGCCAGACACTATAAAACTCTTAGAGGAAAACATAGGAAGAACACTCTATGACATAAATCACAGCAAATCCTTTTTCAGCCACCTCCTAGAGAAATGGAAATAAAAACAAAAATAAACAAATGGGACCTAATGAAACTTCAAAGCTTTTGCACAGAAAAGGAAACCATAAACAAGATGAAAAGACCCCTCAGAATGGGAGAAAATATTTGCAAATGAAGCAACTGACAAAGGATTAATCTCCAAAATTTACAAGCAGCTCATGCAGGTCAATATCAAAAAAACAAACAACCCAAGCCAAAAATGGGCAAAAGGCCTAAATAGACATTTCTCCAAAGAAGATATACAGATTGTCAACAAACACATGAAAGGATGCTCAGCATCATTAATCCTAAGAGAAATTCAAATCAAAACTACAATGAGATATCATCTCACACCAGTCAGAATGGCCATCATCAAAAAATCTACAAACAATAAATGCTGGAGAGAGTGTGGAGAAAAGGGAACCCTCTTGCACTGTTGGTGGGAATGTAAATTGATACAGCCACTATGGAGAACAGTATGGAGGTTCCTTAAAAAACTAAAAATAGAGCTACCATATGACCTAGCAATCCCGGTACTGGGCATATACCCTGAGAAAACCATAATTCAAAAAGAGTCTTGTACCAAAATGTTCATTGCAGCTCTATTTACAATGGAGAGGACATGGAGGCAGCCTAAGTGTCCATCAACAGATGGATGGATAAAGAAGATGTGGCACATATATACAATGGAATATTACTCAGCCATAAAAAGAAACGAAATCGAGTTATTTGTAGTGAGGTGGATGGACCTAGAGTCTGTCATACAGAGTGAAGTAAGTCAGAAAGAGAAAAACAAATAAAGTATGCTAACACATATATATGGAATCTAAGAAAAAAAAGGTCATGAAGAACCTAGCGGAAAGATGGGAATAAAGACATAGACCTACTAGAGAATGGACTTGAGGATATGGGAGGGGGAAGGGTAAGCTGTGACTAAGTGAGAGAGTGGCATGGACATACATACACTACCAAACGTAAAATAGATAGCTAGTGGGAAGTAGCCGCATAGCACAGGGAGATCAGCTCGGTGCTTTGTGACCACCTAGAGGGGTGGGATAGGGAGGGTGGGAGGGAGGGAGATGCAAGAGGGAAGAGATATGGGAACATATGTATAACTGATTCACTTTGTTATAAAGCAGAAACTAACACACCATTGTAAAGCAATTATACTCCAATAAAGATGTTAAAAAAAAAGTCAACCTCTTTTGCAATGAAGAAATTTACTTCATAAAGTAAAAGCAAATATCAAAAGTAAACTCTATCCTCTCATCAATCAAAATAAAGGAGTCATTTTAAAACTGTGAACATGTGAAATGAAAATTAGTTATTTAAAACTCCACTGGAAACACTTTATGAAACCCATTAGTCCCTGGGGTTACCAATCATGCAATGATCATCTTAATGACTTATATTTGTTTGTAATTAATGTGTTTTTCTCTTTATTTTTATAACATAGATCAATTTGTCTTATCTCCCTAAGTAATTTTTTGTAACTTTGCTACTGTATACTTGACATACAGTAAACTTTATATATTTAAACTGTACAATTTGACAAGTTTTGGCATGTCATCTGCATGAAATAATCACAACAATCATGATAATAAACATTTTTTCCATCCCCCAAAACTTTCTTGTGTTCCTTTGTTACCCTACCTTCTATCCACCCTACCTTCTACCCACATTCACATGTAAACACTGATATAGTCTCTGTGACTATATGTTACTTTCCACTTCTAGAATTTTGTATAAATAGAATCATATATTGTAAAACTTTTTTTTCTAGCTTCCTTCACACAGTATGATTTTAAGATTCATCATGTTCTTGTGTATATCTGTATTTCATTCATTTAAGTTTCTGAGTAGTATTACATTTTATGGCTATCTTAGTCTGCTTATTATTCACTAGCTGATGAACATTTGGGCTGTTTCCAGTATGGGGTTAATAATACTGGTTTTGGTTAATAACACTGCCATAAACATTCACATACATACCTCCCATTTCTCTTGAATAAATACCTAGGAGTAGAATGTCTGGGTCAATGGCAAGTGAATTTTAAACTTTTGGACTTTTGCAGGAAATGCCAAACTGCTTTCCAAAGTGGCTGTACATGGTTATCTCCTTACAAACTTACTTATATTGCAACTACATCGATCTTGGTATATATTTTTCTCTGAAGGTCAGAAACCTCTAAAATGCTTAGCTAAGAAAAAAAGATCAGAACCTAATGACTTTTAAGGAAAAAATGAAAAAAAATTGGGAATTCATCATGACATTAAAGTATAGGTAGAATATATATATAAATGGAAAAAGGAATTTTCCCAGATAATATAAAAAATACAAATTATATTCCTCAGAATTTCTTTTTAAAGGCATTAATTCTACTTTTGGATGAAGTTCTTCCAGAGGAAAGATCATAGTTATCTTTATATCCCAAATACTATCACAGTGATTGGAACACATCAAGGTCATAATAGTGTTAATCATGAACTTAGATGAGCTAATAAAGGAGACAAATGGACAGAAATTATAATATGTGTAAAATACTAAGAACTTATAAGATAAAATGTTTTATACCACAATTGGGCTCTAATATATAATTTGTCTTACTTCTGTTTCCTAGCATTAAGTCTTCAGATCAAAACTGTTTTGTCTTTCTTTAATTTCAGTCTTGTAAGTATAGAACAAAATTTTATTAAAGTATTTGAGATGTGACATATTAGAAAGAGAATGACAACTGAAAAAAATAAATAAAAGACACTTTGAGAAACAACCTTATACAGAAGATAAAGAAAGAAATTACATAAGAATGAAAGTAAAAAGTTAACTTCATTAAAAATTTAGCTGATACACAGTTCATCTATTTCACTGTGGTAAGCCATCAAAATAATTATGATTCCATGAATGCAATCTAATCTCAGGCGAATGGGAAAAAGTCTGTCTTCCAATTAGCACGTTAGTAGGACTTGCCTAATTAAATCAGTTGAATACAAGTAGAAGAAAAGCCCCCTAAGTGTGCACTATGAGACTCATATGAAGAAACAGATGTAATCATGAATTTACAATGCACATTAGGAAATTGTTGGCAAGTGTTTAATATGTGATCTTTTTTTCTTTGTATAGAGCAAATCAAAGGTATAGGAAAGGTCTTAAACCCTAGGGAAATGCTTAAATGTGCAAATTCAGATTTTAAAAATCTACTCTGTTAAAGCTTCTTTTATAAATTTATTTATTGATTGACTTTTGGCTGCATTGGGTTTTCATTGCTGCGCGCGGGCTTTCTGTAGTTGCAGCGAGCAGGGGCTACTCTTCATTGTGGTGCACGGGCTTCTCACTGTGGCGGCTTCTCTTGTTGCAGAGCACAGGCTCTGGGAGCACAGGCTTCAGTAGTCGTGGCATGCACGCTCAGTAGTTGCGGCGCATGGGCTTAGTTGCTCCGTGGCATGTGGGATCTTCCCAGGCCAGGTATCGAACCTGTGTCCCCTGCACTGTCAGGCGGACCCCCAACCACTGCGCCACGAGGGAAGTCCCAAAGCTTCTTTTATAATTAAGCAATGATGTCTTAAAAGCATACTTCCAGAATTGGATGTGGGACCATAAAAATGGGTAAATTAATTTTCTAAATATAAACACCATATTAGAAGGTAATTAGAAAGTCCTCAGAGATATTTATCATTGTTACATGCTGCTTCCTTTGTTTTCCACTGTGTAGGGAACTGCTTTACTTTTCTTTGAATATCTTTTCCACACTAATCATTACATACATTTAAAAGTTAAGGATATCTTACTGTATGGAAGTTTTAAAGTATTTCTTTAAAAAAAGTCTTGTAAGTTTTTTAAGAGAAGATAAAACAATTAGTAGAATTCATAAAATCTCATTTTTCCTTTCAATTATTATATTTAATATTTTTTAAAAGTTTGCATTTTATATAGATGAGAATTAGGGATGTACTTACTTTCTTCAGAGACTCCTGTGTTCTCTTAATATGGTAAAAAGTAAGAAAACAGAAAAATTTTGGACTGGGACATAGCATTTGAATAAAATGATTTCATAAAAGATCTTTTGCATTTTATATCAATGGCATCAGATTCATCGAGAGCTTCTATTTCTACAGGTACACTTAAAAAAAGAAGAGAAGAAAAAAGCAGAAATGGCAAAAGAACTGGTAAAGATACTGAAAGTATGTCCAAACAAATAGGAAATAGCACAGATATAAGAAGATTATCATCGTACATCAGCAAAAATAACAAGATCTATTTCACTAGGAAGCAGCAATAAAAACCTGAGAAGAGAATCAGGATTCCGATTTCTAGTTCAGAGTCTGTTACAATGTAACTGGAACACTAGGGGAGCCCCAGAGTCAAATACTCCTACAGCAAAAGTGACCTTGGTGGCTAAGAAGGTATGTCTCTTAAGAACTGATCATATATGAGGGAGGTAAGAAGTTGACATTACTAGCTATAGAGTTTATAAGAAATGCAAATTAGCCACTTGAGCTAAAGTACAATACTGTTCTTTTCTCGATGTTCTGGCATTTTTTGCACGCTGGGAAGAGGAAGTCTTTAGGGAGAAGGGAATATGCTCAAGTTAAGAAGCAGGGATGAATCTACAACACACTTAAGAACAAGTGAATTCTTAAACATTAAATATACTGAAACAAGGTTTATAACTCATGAATACATGCATCCTAAGTAAGATAGACACTTGAAGTCAATTTCTAAATGTCCTGTTTCATTAGTCATGGATTTATTATATAGAGGTTTCAATGGTATTAATGCCATCACTACACCATGTGTAGGATCGAATATATAGTCGTGCTGGTATCAAGGACTTAAATGATGGAGTTAAGGTCTTGACTAGTGATCTCCATATCACTTTTAACATGTTTTCTGTCTTTCAATTCTCACATAAGCTATAAAACAATGACTGGTTGATATAAAATGTAGGAATCAGATTGCGATGAATGCCTCAAATAGCTTGTCTCAGAGGTTATGTAGAATATGAGTCATTTTGCTGTTAATCACTTTAAATGAACATGGTATCTTCAAAGTCAGGACAGATTTCATCCTCAAGACACAGTAAAGTACAAAATTTTTTATCAAAGAGTAAAGATAAAATCATTTCTTCATCCACCTGCCATGCAGGGGAAACAGGTTCGAGCCCTGGTCCAGGAAGATCCTACATGACGTGGAGCAACTAAGCCCCTGCGCCACAACTACTGAGCCTGCTCTCTACAGCCCACGAGCCAGAACTACTGAGCCCATGAGCCACAACTACTGAAGCCCGTGCACCTAGAGCCCGTGCTCCACAACAAGAGAAGCCACCGTAATGAGAGGCCTGTGCACCGCAAAGAAGAGTAGCCTCTGCTCGCCGCAAATAAAAAGAAAGCCCGCGCGCAGCAACGAAGACCCAACGCAGCCAAAAATAAATAAATAAACTTAAAAAACATAATTTCTTCATGAAGTTATGATTTACTTCTGATATTTATGTAGGGCAATTAAAAGTAACTAATATAAAACTGCAGAACTGCATCCTTCTCACAATCTGTGTAAGTACTGACAGGCAATTGTACACAATCAAAAAGCAGGCTACTAGAATCTGGTTTCTCATAGTGTATTTTGCTTAGCAGTTGCCTTCACTGTTCTTTCTGTGCTTTGATGAAGATGGCATCCAGCAGCACTTGTGCTTGCTGTTTGCATATCAAAGCCATTTTCTGAACTAATGAAGTTAGACAATTAAGTGAAAAATTTATAGACTTTAAAATGTAATGGAAGAACAGGAAGTATGTAAGTGCACTGTTACCGACTAACTCTTCAGTGTGTCAGAAATCATTTGCCTAAAATCCCTTACTTGCAGTAAGAAAATTCACTTTAATGTTCTCTCCTCCACCAGTGGTTAGGTGAATGATAAGATACCAACAAGCAAACTAACAGCCAATAAAATAAACATTTAAAACTATGTAAAAATCTAAGAAATTTTCATAGCTGTTCCAGTGAGATACTGTAAGGAAAGAAAGACTGAGGGTAACAATATAGGTTTTAGTCAGAATAATTTTGACTCTTAAGGATTTCAGCTGAAATCCATTTCTAATACACTTTTTTTTTTTTTTTTTTTAACTATCTCCAGGATCCCAAAGGTCTCTGCCCCAGGCCCAGGGGACCTTTCTTTTGAGCTCCTGAGACACTAGCACCAGCTGAGCTGTGCTCCTCTTCAGAAACTTGAATCACATTAACAAAAGGTATCTCCAAGCTTTCAAGTTTTAATAATTCCAATCTACTCCCTTTGTTTCCCAGGCCTAAGGATGGTGGCATTGCTTGTTATTACTTGCGTGATACCTTAGTGTTCCCTCTTTGCCTTTTGGAGTTCTCCAATATCCACAGTTCCTTGTATTACTTTATTTCAAAATAACTAGTGTGGTTCTGTCTCCTGACTAGACCCTGACTGATAATAGGCCCTCTTTGCCTAAATATACCATTATAACTTTTCTGTCTGCAGCAGCTACCCAGTATGAAAGGAGGCACCCTCCCAGGCTTTCAGAGATGAAGTGGAATTCATACTTCAGTAATTCTGGGATTTCTTAACCTGAGTCTCCATGTATTCCACCACTACTACACAACCCCCAGGCTTACCAGAGTTCACCCACAATGTGGGAGAGCATGAAGCTGGCCTCGTGCTCAAATCTCAAATGCCTTGCTTTGCTACCTTTCTCTATCCTTTTGTAGTCTTCCAGTCTAGGAAGGGCTTTCTCGTTCACTGTAGCAGGAAAATTCCCTTATCCTGCAATTTCCCTATTCTCTTTCTTACAGTAATATTCTTATAGTTCTGCCATCACCATGAAAAGAACATACTCCAGCTACCCCACCGGTCCCAAGAGCCACCCCAGTCAAATGGCATCATGAATCAGAGCTTCCCCAGCAAACCTCCAGCCTGAAGTAAGCTTCTCTAGCAGACCTGCAAACTTATCAGTAATAAGTGCTTTTTATTATATGCTACTAAGATTTTGAGTTTGTTTATTATCCATAAATAGCTACTTTATATAAAAGTTGGGCCTCTTAGCCAAACTCTAGTTCTGGAATATTTAAAGGAAAGTGAAAATTAGACAACACTTTCCATTATTTTCAAAGCTCCATTATAAAGCCATGGCCCCCACAACTACTGCCTCTGAAAAGAACTTCAAGAAATGTTTCCAAAGTAAAAAACCGAACATTTATTCTTTCTGCTTCTTTGCATTCCTGACATAGCAACACCATGCAAAACAGAGGGTCCTCTGGTTGAGGAAGGTGAATGTCACTTACAAAGAAGTGTAAAAAGCAAAAGACATTACCATATTTTAATAGAGGCTCCTTATTCATATTATGAAATATTGAAAAGAGAGCATAGGCTTTGAAGTGGGATTTACTTAGCTCTGAGCCGTAACCCTGCCATTCACAATTTTTATAGCTAACTTACTTACAGCTTACTGTGGGTAACACAATGAAATAAGTGTTGCAAGCAATAGTATACTTAGTTCTTACTATGACCCTATCAGGTTATGCCTACTTAATTTATTATCACTACTTAATAATTGAGGAAACAGATTTAGAGACTAGAAAAGCATTTCTCTGATGCCAAAGCTTTTGCTTTTAAACTTCATTCAGGGATGATATTCAAAATATTTAACAAATCAAATGAATATAAACTAATAGATAAATAAATATATAAATCAAAATTTATTTTTAAAATTCCCTTCATTCTCAACTCTAAGTATTATAAAACTCTATATCAAGTGATAAAATTTGTAGTGCAACTGTTCAGCAAATAATTCTAATATATTTCAAGTCATTTGCTAATTTTTAAAAATATTAGTATAATTTTTTGTTATATTTTTTGAGACCAATTGTCACTAATCAAATGAGGCCCCTTTCTGAGCCATGCCTCAATATAAGAAAGTACATCAAATTCTTCCAGTGATTTTTCCACTAAATAGTCATTAGTTAATTTTTGGTCTGAATGACTAGAGGAAAGTTATTAACTTCACTACTGTTTCATGATGCTGAATCCTCATCAGTTTCTGCTAAACAGAAATTGGATTTCAAAAAAAAAAGTTCTATCCCTTATAATAATGTCTGAGATCTTTACAGTCATATCCCTTTTGTTTTAAATCACAAAAATTATTTACTATATTGTCGTATTTATTTTATTGTCATATTTATTTTAGTTAAGCCTAATTCTTCAGCCCAAAGGGGAGTAACACAGAAAGACCCTTAAAAGAGTGGATTCTATTGATGGACTGCCTCGGTGTGAATTCTGACTGCCATTTAAAGACTTTAAACTCAGTTTCCACATTTTTAAAGATGGCCATTATTATAGTACTCAGGTGAGTTAATACACATTTGAAATGGTCCCTGGCATAGAACAAGCACATTATAAGCATTAGCTCTTATTTTTATTAATAAAATTAATTTCATTAATATCTGTAACCATTAAATGAAGGTGAAATGTAACAGGATCTCAGGGGTGATTCCCCTAACACACATTCAACACCAAAAAGTTCAACACTAACAATCTTCCTTAAAGTCCTTTGGTGTGTAAGAAGGGGAGATTTATTTGCATTTCACTCCTAACCTGCCTAGGTTGCCCTCTGGAGTCTTAACTGTATTAAGAATCTTTTTGAGACTAATCACTGTGTGAGAGTCTTAGGCTCTCTTTCATTCTCTGGAGGTCTCTGAGGCTATACAAATTAAAACTCAAGGTCACCTAGTTTGGCAAATGTCCTCAGGGTGACAGTTGGCTTCAGTGCTCTACTTGCCACTCTGGGTCCCTCCTTAACTTAGCCTGTGTACTCCTCTCTTTCTAAATCTTGGAAGCATTTGTGAATATGTTTTGTTTCTATTTTACCTAGAATTTTGGTTGTTTGCAGAGAATGAGTCAGTACAGGCACCAGTATGTCATAATGCCATTCCAAATGCATGCTCCTCATAAACTCAGGAGTATTATTTTTACTTTTATTTTAAAATAATATCTTCACATCATGAATAAAAATCAAATCATATGCAAGTGTCTAAAATAAATGGTAAAATTGTCCTCCTTGACCTCTCCCTGGTTCCAGTCCCAGAAATAATTTATTTTAATAGTAATTGAGTTTTTTCAGTTTGAGGTGTGTGGGGTTTTTTTGTATTTACCATTACAAATTTAATATAAGGACTTATACTGTAATTTGTCAATTTTTGACAATATCTGTTAACTCCGCACTATGAAATAAGAGAATTGCCATATTTCACTGCCTCCTACCTTTCACCTCCTGATTTTATCAATGATATTAAGATTTCTAATATTTATATTGCTGTACTATAATTAAATCTTCTGCAATGTGTATAGATTGATTTCAAATCAACAATATTAAAACAGCATTTAGAATATCATGATTATTCCCCACTGAACCAACTAGTGCAGCGAAACACATAGAGGAGTAAATAAAATTCTGTGGTCACAAAACCCCTGACTCTTGAAGAATGTCCCAAGCATGAACTAAAAATGCCTTCTTTATTAATTTGTTTCCACTTTTCTCTACTTCATCCAGAAATGCTGAGTTTCTATTCTCTATGTTTATATGTTTATGTCACCTTTTTCGTATTTCCTTTTTTTTTTTTTTTTTTTGCTAGAGCATATTCACATATGGGGTTGTGAAGGTACTAAATTTTCCAAGCTCTTGCATGTCAGAAAATTATTTTCTTGATTCATTTAATTGAAATTTTGGGTAGAGGCAGAATTCTTTACCCAAAATTATTTCCTCTTAGAAATTTTAGAAAATATTATCCTACCATTTCCTAGCTTTGAAATGTCTCTAATGCTGCTGAGAAAGTGTTGATATCAGTATGTTTCTCATCCCATTGTAGGTGACCCAGTTACTTTTCTCTGTGGAAGCTTCAAGGGTATTTTCTTTATTTCTAGTCTTCTGAAAACGCAAAAGAATGTGAGAAGAATACATATCTTTGAAAATTCGTCCTCTATGGTATTTTGTTGAGCTCTTCTAATTGAAGACATGTGTTTTCTTCTGTTCAAGATAACTTACTGTTTTTTACATCAAATACTGCAAACTACCATCCTAGCATTCTGCTCCTGGAATGCCTAATAATCAGATGTTTGGCTTGTGCCTAGCCTCCATTAATATTTTCAATCTCTTTGTCTTTTTATATTCAACTAATCCTTATATCATAGTTTTTAAAAAAGTTATTTCATTGGGACCTTGTAAAAAGAAGGGAGATGTATATATATGCTCTGTCTTTCACATGAAACAGAAGTCTGGATTTTTAAATATTTTTATGTAAAACTTTTATGTAGCATGTTGAAAATTAAACTATATGCCCTCCTTCAAGATTGCAGCATGTCCATATATATAAAATGTAAATATATAGGAGGTAAATTTTCTAATATTTTTATTTGATGTGAAAATTATAAAATTAATTCCATTATTTTAAAAGTTTGAGATCAATAATTTGAATTTTTCACTAGATACATATCATACACCCACATGTTTGAAGGGTATTCTCATTTATGGAAGGGATTCAAAAACCAAAGAGTTCTATGTGACTAAACTATTTCGCTTCTTGGGTAAGCTGAGTACCAACCAATCCTTTTAAATGCAAGTGTTTCTTGAGGGGAAAAAAGGGCAATGCTATCAAAAAATCTACAAACAATAAATGCTGGAGAGGGTGTGGAGAAAAGGGAACCCTCCTACACTTTTGGTGGGAATGCAAACTGCTACAGCCACTATGGAGAACAGTATGGAGGTTCCTTAAACAACTAAACATAGAGCTACCATATGATCCAGGAATTCCACTACTGGGCATACCTCCAGAGAAAGCCATAATCCAAAAAGATACATGCACCCCAATGTTTACTGCAGCTCTGTTCACAATAGCCAAGATGTGGAAGCAACCTAAATGTCCATCAACAGAGGAATGGATAAAGAAGATGTGGTACATATATACAATGAAATATTACTCAGCCAATAAAAGAGTGAAATAATGCCATCTGCAGCAACATGGATGGACCTAGAGATTATCATACTAAGTGAAGTCAGACAGAGAAAGACAAATATCATATGATATTGCTTATATGTAGAATCTAAAAAAAGGCTACAAATGAACTTATCTACAAAGCAGAAATAGAGTTACAGATGTAAAAAATAAACTTATGGTTACCAGAGGGTATGTGGGACGGGAGGGACAAATTGGAAGATTGGGATTGACACATATACACTACTAAATATAAAATAGATAACTAATAAGAACCTACTGTATAGCACAGGGAACTCTACTCAATACTCTGTAATGGCCTATATGCAAAAAGAATCTAAAAAAGAGTGGATATACCTATATGTATAACAGACTCACTTTGCTGTACACCTGAAACTAACACAACATTGTAAATCAACTATACCCCAATAAAAATTATAATAAATAAATAAATAATAAAAAGGAATTTCCAGATGCAGTGAGAGACAAAGATAAAAGAGGAAAATGTAAGTTAGGTAAAAACAATTGGTAGGCAACTCATCTTCCTTTAGAACAGATCTCTATCATCTTTTTTCACTACAAACATAAAATGTAACTTATACATGTGCATTCCTATAGGTACCTTCAGAAATTTGCAGTTTTTTCCTAGTAGCTACTATATTACAAGAGAAATAAAGCATTATATTAGTAATAAATTACTTATGACATACTTCACCATGGATCCAAAGGTGTGTATAACAATGATTCACTTGAGAAACACAACACAACCCTAAAATTCCTCAAGATTAATAAATAATCTACTAAAACAAACCATTTATTTAACAATTACGAAAATCTCTTAAATGTCAAGACACTGCTAGATGATTCTAAACTATCTTTTGAACTTATAGCTACAAAAAGTCTCATAGAACCTGATGCTAATTTTGACTCCATCTCTCAGATTCAGTCAATTAATGCCTCAGAAAAAAAATAAGTCCCTTCCTTAATGACTCTCATCAAATTAATCTAATTCCTATGAGTTCCTAGACATTCACAGCTATATTAACTTAACTAGCACTGCATTTGTACTTCATTTACATGAGTTCTTCCTAATCTTGTACCATTTACTTCACCATTGAAAACACTGTAAATGAACTCTTGGCATTGTGTACCTAGTAGAATTTTAGTTCAGCAATTCTGCTTCTCGGTTGACTGGCTACATTTTACAACCTGGTTAATGATCCTGTTTTGGTCATTTGTTACTAACAATATCTTATAATAACAGTCCAATTTCTATAAAAATTTATTTTAACAATACCTGTACACATAAGTCTAACCTTTTATCTTTAAATTTCACTTTGATCTTTTAATAAGTTTAATCTGAATGAAATAGTTAAGTATACAGCTTTAAATTTCACACGCTTTACTTATTTCAATTTATTCAATATTAGTTATTTATAAAAAATGGAAATTGAGGTAGCAAAATTCTTATCAACACAATTTAAAATACAGATTAACAGGGATAAAAAATGTCACTGAAAAGTCTTAAGTCTCAAGATAGATTCAAACTGAAAAGGGAAAATATTTGCACTTATGAGGAAACTGAGTTGAACCTAAAGTAAACAAACCTTCCACTTCATATACAACACAAGTTGAGTTTGTCTATATGGCCTAATGAATGCTCTCTGACCCTTAAGGAGATGTTCCACATAATATTTTTCTCACAGAGAAATGCTAGACTTCTGCTTAGCTTCAAGAATTTCATTGAACTTTAAAAATATGGAAGTAGCATACTGGCTGAAGATATTACAGCAGGCTACCAGGTACCTCTCTCAGGTCCTAATATAATGCTTATGTTATTCAGTCTCCTCCATGATTCCTAGATTACAAATACATGTGGTCATAGAAAAGCCTTCTTACCATATCTGATACTTTAGTAGTTCTTTCTGTTCTTGACGAGAAAGCAGCATATCGATTAGTCAAGTTAGGTAGTTCATCAGAAATTTCACAGGCCTGTGAATTCAAAAAAAAAATTTTGAAAGAAGAAGTATATCACTTATTTTATTTTTATCAATACAAAGGTCATGATTAATAAATTTACAATAAGCTCATTAATATGGCTCTGTCACTAGAGATATACATATATTTATTTTAAAAAACTTTTAAATGGAATATAGTAAAAGACGTTAAATCAATGAGATATTAAAATGGGAAAAGGTTGATTACATGAACCTCTACGAAAGTAAGATGGATCTGCATACATTATTTAAACATATTAGGGGCAAGTTATTAGCTATACTCTAACGTCAAATTCAGAAACAATTCTTGTCCTGATTCATAACTAGCAGGTTGTAATACCAAAAATATATAAGATATTTGGTCAATTATACAGTATTATTTAATAACTAATTATTAATACATGAAATAGAAATATATTAACAATAACTATTTAAATTGATTATGTGGCAATCCTGGATTAATAAATTTTCTAAGCAAAATGATCCACACTCTCTTAAACATAATTCCTTATATGCAGTGAAGACGCAAATTAATAAGCTAGAGGAAGCTGATAATCTAAAAATTTAATTAGCAATTAGTTAATCCTTGTGATATTATACTCCTTCTGATTTATTATACAATTTAGCCATTTGTATTCATTTAATAATTTAAACCATATAACCAGCAGTAACATTCTTTGTATATACAAAAAGGATGAGGATTTATTTTCCCATTTTTATACACTTCACTGTTTTTATTTCAGAGTTTGATATTCATATTTAATACTTCAGGATTTAACACCTAGAAGAATAGCTAGGTATTTCTTTCTTTGTTCTTTTTTTTCAGGAACATTGATCTACTAAAAAATTCATCTCTCACATACTGTATCTTTGAAACTATATGCTTCACTACCCTAAATGCTGAAGTTGGTACTTCTCTTTTCCTCATGTTTTATTGCTACATAGCCACTCAAAAGAAAATAGGTAGATTCTATCACTTTCACAAACAGAAAAATCACGGTTTCACATCATGTAGAAATGTGAAATCCTTCAAATATAGAGCATCTGAGCCATCATTATTACTTCATGTGATTTTTAAATTTATTGAAGCTGAAAAATAATTTACTTGCATAATAATTTTATTACTATCATGTATATGGTATTAGAAATTATGAAATAAGTTCAAAAGCGTTTTACAGTTTTTACTGTTTAGTAGTAGAAATTAACAAGCTCAAGAAATGACTTTGGCTTTAGAGGGAATGAGTAGTTTGCATAAGACCACATTTTAACCAAATAAATCCATATAAAATATAACAAAATAAAATCCATATTTTTTCTTTGTTATAAATATGAGTTGTTATAAATCCAGATAAAATACAACAAAATTCTATTTTTAAAGTCTTCATAGGGCTATGAATGCTTCCAACTCTATGAACTGCCAGTACAGACAAGCGGGGGCTAAGATTCTGAAGAGGACAGAACCTCTGAAAGTTTAGCGATCAATCTGCAGATGCTTTTTTCCTGGGACATTTGCTGATAAACAGGCAACAGAGAAAGAATCTGGGTTTAGACCTGGCAGAAGGCTGCCATTAAGGAGCTGGAAAATAAGCTTGTTGTGGTCTTGTTGGGCCACATAACAAAATTGCAGATTTGAGGAGCCTCAAAACACATGGTCTGTTTCCCTATCAAGATGTTTGCAAAGGGGTGGGGAGCAAGGTGACACTAAAACTCTAAGTTAAAACTCTGAGACACAGAGTCATTAAAGATTACAGTTCAGAACATGGGGGTGGGGATGGTTAAACATGTCAGGCTCACAGTTGAAATCCCCAGAAAACAATACTTTATAAAAATGAACAAAAAAGAGGTAAACTAAGCCCTAGAAAAACTGTAATAGCCACAGCCATGATTAAATTAAGGTGATCTCCTTTGACTTCTACCTGCTTTGCAGAAAAAAGTATGAAATCTCTCTAGCAGAATATAACACTATTAAAGTCTCTGTATTATATACAATATCTAGCACTCTATTAAAAATTATGGGACATGCCAAAAGACAGACATGCATGATCAAATATCAAGAGAAAAAATCACAGAAAATAACAACAGACCCATAGGTGATCCAGATATTGGAGTTGGCAGACAGAACTTTAAAATAACTATGATTAATTTGTTCAAGAAAACATAGGGTGAGCAGGCTGCTCAGATCTACAATGCCGTGAAAGAGGCTAGGTTTATTCTATCTTGTTTCTTTCCTACTCCCTCTCCCTACCCTTTGTATTGTCCTCATCAACATGGTCAGCTTTGACACTATGGCCATATCAACCATTGCTCTAGCCTGTAAGAAGGGCAAAAGAAAAAGTGAAGGGAAATAAACTTTATTTTTAAAATAGTGTGAGCAGAATGTTGCACACATCACTTCTACTCATCTTTGAATAGCCAAAAGTTAGTCAAATTGCCACATGCAGCTTCAAAGACTTTTGGGAAATGTAACCTCAGGCTGGGAGTTTATACTAAAACTGTGAGTGGATTGTTGGTTTTATATTACTCAAAAAACATAAAGGAGAAGAAAAATTAACAGTTTTTTTCCTATATTTGTTGCAACTGAAATAGTTTTCAAGAAAGAATTGATCAGGACAGTTATATGACTGAGATTTTTAACAAGATAAGCAAAAGTATTTTGATTGTGAAATTCATAATGAAATATGGGAATGTAAATTTACAACTATTTTAAAAGACAGGATGAATAAGCATGTCCCCACATCGGGAGGAAGAAGCAAATATTAATACAGTAAATTTTTTTGTCATATATTTAAATGTTAAACTGACCGTGTGTTCTTGCAATAAATACAAACTGATAGTGATTTTTCCCTTTCCACATACCACTGATTAATGTTGGCAATATTTTGTTTAGGATTTTGTATCTATGTTTGTAAAAGAGATGGAACAGGATTTTTTTTCCATTTATTCAAATCTATTTGTCAGATTTGGGAATTAGAATTTTGCTAGCATCATAAACTGAGTTGGGAAATATTCCTGCTCAAATATTCAAAGGAAATATTCAAACAATTCCTTTAAGATTCAAAAATTCTTCCTTAATTGGTTGGTAGAATTCTTAAAGCAAATCATCTAATCCTAGATTTTCTATGTGAGAAGGCTAACTGTAGATATTGTACAATTAGTTTTTTCTATTTTTCTGTTCTATTACATCAAATGTTCAAAATAAATGTCATACATTTATATTATTTTGTGTTGATAATATCTGTATGACATGTAATGTGGACCCTTTTTTTATTCTTGATATTAGAAGTCTGTGCCTTCTTTCATTGTTTCTTGATCAGTTATGCCAAGGAGTTATAAAATGTACTAGAAATTTCCAAGAACCACCTTTTAGCTTTGTTGATTTTCTATATTTTATATTGTTTTCTCTTACTAATTTTTGCTCATGTATAACTTATGTCCTACTCTCTCTGCAGAGAAATATATAGATAATCAATTTTTAACTTAAAAAAAAAGAAAACATAGGGGGAAAATTTTTGAAAAAAATGCTTTAAATCATGGAGACTTCCTCCTGAGAAGTGAAATCATAAGAAATAATGAAATAGCCACTCTAGAACTGAAAAACAGAATATCTGAAATTAAGAACTCAATAGAATGATTTAATAGCAATTGAAACAGTTGAAAAAAAATTTTGTGAACTGAAAGACAGCTCTGTAGAAAATACCTAACTGAAGCACAAAGATAAAAAGGAGGCATAATACAGAGGGCTTATAAGACATGCTGGGGGTATGGGGCATAGGTATAACATACTTATTTATTAGCGTCCCAGAAAGACAAGCAGGAAAGAAATGTAACAGAAGAAATATATGAACATATAATAGTCAAGAATTATTTAAAATTGATGAAAGACATCAATCCAGAGATTCAAAGGCTCTGCAAACCTCAAGCAAGTAAACATACCATATCACCCAGCAATCCTACTCCTGGGCATATACCCAGAGAAAACCATAATTTGAAAATACACATGCACCTCAATGTTCATTGCAGCACTATTTACAATAGCCAGGACATGGAAGCAACCTAAATGTCCATCAACAGAGAAATGCATAAAGAAGTTGTGGTACATATATACAATGGAATAGTACTCAGCCATAAAAAGGAACAAAATTGTGCCATTTGCAGGGACATGGATGCACCTAGAGACTGTCATACGGAGTGAAGTAAGTCAGAAAGAGAAAAATAAATATTGTATAATATCACTTATGTGGAATGGACACCAAGCAGGGAAAGGGGGGGTGGGGTGAATTAGGAGATTGGGATTGACATATATACACTACTATGTATAAAATAGATAACTGAGAACATACTGTATAGCACAGGAAACTCTACTCAATGCTCTATGATGACCTAAACGGGAAGGAAATAGAAAAAAGAGGGGATATATGTATACGTATAGCTGATTCACTATGCTGTAAAGCAGAAACTAACACAACATTGTAAAGCAATGCTGAATGAATAAAAATAAAAAAAAAGAAAGCCACACTCTTGACACATAAAATACAAAGACCAAATAATAATAATTGCTTTCAAAAGAGAAACAATAAGTATGACAACTTACTTCTCAATAGAAATCACATAAGGCCTAAAGAAATGGAATAACATGTTTAAAGTGCTGAAAGAAAATAACTACCAACATAGAAATCTTTGTCCCCAAAATAAAAAATGACCAAAGGGAGCTTTTCAGAAAGAGGAAAAATGATTGCATATGGAAATGCAGAAAGAAATGAAGCACAACAGAAAGGTTAAATGTGTGAAGAAATATTGACTATACAAAACAATAATATTCAAAGAGTTTAAATATAAGGAAACTTAAAATATATGACAATAATTAAACAAAAATAGGAGATAGCAAAACAGAGCTAAAATGTTCTAAGTTAGCATTATTGAGAAAGTGGTAAAAGTAATCCTTTTAATTGGACTGCAAAAAGTAAAGGATGTAGATTGTAATTTTTATGGTAACTACTAAAAGAATAGTAAAACAATGCATAAGAAAAATGTAATAGAGGTAGATGAAGTCGAAAAATATAAAATATTTGATTAATTCAAAAAAGGTGAGGTAAGAAAAAATGCTAAAACAAGTGGGCTGATAGAATATATGAAATAATATGGTTCATATAGGCACAAATATATCAGTAATCACATTAACCATAAATGGATTAATACTACTGTTAAACACAAAGTTTATCAGACTGGATTTTTAAAACTCATATGTTTTTAGGGTATATCTTTCACTCTTGATTATAGTTTCTCAAATTTTATATAAACTACTAGTGTCTGAGTTATACCTATGGGTAGTTTTTAATTGTCAGTAATAATAACAAGACTTACTGAGTCCTTACCATGTGCCAGAAGCTATTTAAATTATTTTACATGTACTGATTCATTTAGTATTCATAATAACATTTTGAGGTATGTTCTATTATGATCTCCATATTACTAAGGCATAAAGAGTTCAAATAAATTTCACAAGGTCAGTGCAAAGCAAGAAAATATTCTCACAAACTCTGCCACCAGAGTTCATGCTCATAATCACTGTGCTATACTGTCTCAATATCTGCAGTAGAGAATAAAGACTATTTATAATGAGGGCTTTTTAAAATTTTTTCTTGAAACATAATTTTAATAATTTGTTTTATCTAAATATAATGTTACTCAGAATAATGAACTCCTAGTACATTTTAAAAATATACAAGTATTCTAAAAACTACTAACATTCATTATGCATTTAAAATATACTTATATCAACACTTAAACATGGTTAAGATGGTAAATTTAACATTATGTGTTTTCTACCACATGATAGACAGACAGATATCACACTATAAAAGTTAAAGAAAAAACATATGTCAAAGGTTAATGACAGAAAAAGAATACTCAAAATTAAATCTAGCAATTTAGAAAATCTAGCAATCTAGAAAAACGAAGATGTTTTAGAGTGTGTATGGACATGTTAAACTTGTTCTTATGTTTGCATCTCAATAATAAACTGGTGAATTTAACAGAAAACAAATTAAATTGACAGAAACCAGAGTGCTATTTTGGGGAGGCTATCATATGTATAACTGGGGCCTCTGGGAGCAAAAAATATTTTTTAAAAAAGGTCTAAAAGTTAAGGATATATAGATGTAAGAACTATGAAGAGTCTGAGATTTTTATCTACCTCAAGCTAACAAGTTAACCTGCCACAGTTTCTCTGATGCTGGCAAAAGACATGAGATTCCTGAGACAGAAACAAAGGACCTTATTCCTCATACAATAATTCAGAGCATGAGCGTCATCATGCTTGCTTCTGCCCTCCTTGCCCTCAATCCTAATGAAGGCAAGGCAGATGGAGCAAAATGGATACTTGTACAAAGCAATGGGCTTTGTTTCAGAAGAAAACCTGTGAGCTTAGGGAACCTGAAACTTTCATAATCAGCAGTAAGCATGCCTGCCCTCTGCTTGAGAGGAAGACACTATCTCTATCTTCCAAAGCTATGTACTATACAATCATCCTTGAAAAGACAGTCATAAACAAAGATGGGCAGAAATACAAAACAACCCCAGAGAATTCTCTCTTAATAAGGAAGAAGAATAAAAACAGATTTTAACATAGAAAACAAACTTTTTTAGGAATGTTTACCTAGGAAACAAATATCTGAAAAAAATAAGTTTCAATAAAAATTAGAAACCTGAAAAAAATTAATGTCCAAAAATATAAAAATCCCATAAATACAAAGTTGACATATAATGAAACATAAAAGAGTTAATGTGTCAGTAATTCAGGAAATCAAATGTCAAATTAGTTACATAACAATTCCTACCTTAAAACTGTTAATCATACTTTTTCCTAGTTTCTTTTGTTTTCATTGTTGTTGCCATTTGTTCTCATCTTAAAATTGTACTGTGTACCTTAAAACAATACTAAACCAAAATATAGTAATTAATTCCACTAAACTGAAATCTGAGGATATGCAAAATACAGTGACATCAAAAAGGCAGGGACAGTGGGGTGGAAGCAGGGAGAAAATGTGATCAATGAAAGATTTCCAAGGAGGGTGACATATGAACAATATATGGAGAATGAATAGGGCCTGGAATCTACCAAAAAACATACTCTACATCCAAAGACAAAGAAGAAGTCACAACGAGATGGTAGGAGGGATGCAATCATGATAAAATCAAATCCCGTACTTGCTCAGTTGACAACTCACAAAACGGAAAACAATTATACCACAGAAGTTCTCCCATGGGAGTGAAAGTCCTGAGCCCCATGTCAGGCTTCCCAGCCTGGGGGTCCAGCAATGGGAAGAGGAGTCCCCAGAGAATCTGGCTTGGAAGGCAAATGGGATTTGACTGTGGGACTTCCACAGGACTGAGGGAAACTGAAACTCCACACTTGGAGAGTGCACAAAAAGTCCTGTGTTCACCAGGACCTAGGGGTAAAAAGCAGTGACCCCATGAGACTGGGCCAGACCTACCTGCTAGTATTGGAGGGTCTCCTGCAGAGATGGGGGGGCTGTGGCTCACTGCGGGGACAAAGACACTGGCAGCAGCAGTTCTGGGAAGTACTCTGGTGTGAGCACTCGCAGAGGGCACAATCAGCCCCACCAAACAGTCTGTAGGCTCAAGTGCTGAGTTGCCTCAGACCAAACAACCAAAAGAGAGGGAACACAGCCCCACCCATCAGACAAGCAGATTAAATTTTTACTGAGCATGGCCCTGCCCACCAGAGGGACAAGATCCAGATCTACCCAAAACCAGTCCCTCCCATCAGGAAGCTTGCACAAGCCTCTTAGACAGCCTCATCCACCAGAGGGCAGACAGCAGAAGCAAGAAGACTACAATCATGCAGCCTATGGAATGGAAACCACAATGACAGAAAGTCAGACAAAATGAAACGGCCGAGGAATATGTCCCAGATGAAATAACAAGATAAAAAACAAGAAAAACAAGTAAGTGAATTAGAGATAGGCAATCTTCCAGAAAAAAGAATTCAGAATAATGATAGTGAAGATGATCCTGGAAAAAGAATGGAGACAAGGATCAAGAAGATGCAAGAAATGTTTAACAAAGACCTAGAAGAACTAAAGAACAAACAAATAGAGATGAACAATACAATAAGTGAAATGAAAAATACACTACAAGGAATAAATAGCAGAATAACTGAGGCAGAAGAGGGGACAAGTGACCTGGAAGATAAAGTGGTGGAAATCACTGTCACAGAACAGAATAAAGAAAAAAGTATGAAAAGAAATGAAAACAGTCTAACAGACCTCTGGGACAACACTAAATGCACCAACATCAGCATTATAAGGGTCCCAGAAGGAGAAGAGAGAAAGGACCTGAGAAAATATTTGAGGACATAATAGCTGAAAAACTTCCCTAACATGGGAAAGGAAACAGTCACCCAAGTACAGGAAGTGCAGAGAGTCCCAGGCAGGATAAGCCCAAGGAGAAACATGCTGAGACACATAGTAATCAAATTAACAAAAGTTAAAGACAAAAAGAAAATATTAAAAGCAACAAAGGAAAAATGACAAATAACATACAAGGGAACTCCTGTAAGATTTCAGCTAATTTCTCATCAGAAACTCTGCAGGTCAGAAGGGAGTGGCATGATATATTTAAAGTGATGAAAGGGAAGAACCTACAACAAAGAATACTCTACCAAGCAAAGCTCTCATTCAGCTTTGATGGTGAAATCAAGAGCTTTACAGACAAGCAAAAGTTAAGAGAATTCAGAACCAACAGACCAGCTTTGCAACAAATACTAAAGTAACTCCTCTAGGTGGGAAAGAGACCAGCAACTTAAAACAAACTTGTACATATACAGACTGCTATACCCAAACCACATGGGAACAGCAAACCCAGAAACTATAATAGACACACACACGTGAAAAGAAAAAGGAACCCTAACACAGCACTAAAGATGGCCATCAAACCACAAGAAAAGAGAACAAAAGAAGAAGGGAAGAAAAAAGACCCACAAAAAATAACCCAAGGGCTTCCCTGGTGGTGCAGTGGTTGAGAGTCCGCCTGCTAATGCAGGGGACGCGGGTTCGTACCCTGGTCCAGGAAGATCCCACATGCCGCGGAGCAGCTGGAGCTCTCCTGTGCTCCGCAACGGGAGAGACCACAACAGTGAGAGGCCCGCGTATCACAAAAACAAACAAACAAACAAAAAAAAACACAAAACCAAAATAATTAAGAAAATTGCAACAGGAACATACATATCAATAATTACCTTAAATGCAAATGGATTAAATGCTTCATCTAAAAGACAAAGATGGGCTGAATGGATACAAAAAAAAAAAAGACCCATATATATGCTGTCTACAAGAGACCCACTTCAGACCTAGGGACACATACAGACTGAAAGTGAGGGGATGGAAGAAGATATTCTGGTATTCCAAACAAATGGAAATCAAAAGAAAGCTGAAGTAGCAATACTCATATCAGACAAAATAGACTTTAAAATAAAGACTGTTATAAGAGACAAAGAAGGACATTACATAATGATCAAGGGATCAATCCAAGAAGAAGATATAAAAATTGTAAATATATATGCACCCAAAATAGGAGCATCTCAATATACAAGGCAAATACTAACAGCCATAAAAGGAGAAATCAACAGTAACACAATAACGGTGGGGGATTTTAACACCCCACTTTCATCAATGGACAGATCATACAGACAGAAAATCAATAAGGAAACACACACCTTAAATAACACATTAGACCAGATGGACTTAATTGATATTTATAGAGCACTCCTTCCAAAAACAGCAGAATACACATGCTTCTCATGTGAACATGGAACATTCTCCAGGACTGACCACATGCTGGGCCACAAAGTCAGCCTCAGTAAATTTAAGAAAATTGAAATCATATCAAGCATCTTTTCTGACCACAACACTATGAGATTAGAGTTAACTACAAGAAAAAAAACTGTAAGAAAATGAACATGTGGAGGTTAAACAATATGATACTAAATAACAAAAGGATCACTGAAGAAATCAAAGAGAAAATTAAAACTACAGAGACAAATGAAAATGAAAACACAATGATCCAAAACCTATGGGATGCAGCAAAAGCAGTTTTGAGAGGGAAGTTTATAGCAATACAATCTCACCTCAGGAAACAAGAAAAATCTCAAATAACCTAACCTTATACCTGAAGCAGCTAGAGAAATAAGAAGAAACAAAACCTAAAGTTAGTAGAACAAAAGAAATCATAAAGATGAGAGAAGAAATGAATGAAACAAAGAAAGCAATAACAATTATCAATGAAACTAAAACCTGGTTCTTTGAAAAGATAAACAAAATTGATAAACCATTAGCCAGACTCAACAAGAAAAAAGGGAGAAGACTCAAATCAACAAAATTAGAAAAGAAAAGGGAGAAGTAACAACTGACACCAGAGAAATACAAAGGCTCATAAGAGACTACGACAAGTAACCATATGCCAATAAAATGGACAACCTAGAAGAAATGGACAAATTCTTAGGAAGATACAATCTCCCAAGGCTGAACCAGGAGGAAATAGAAAATATGAACAGACCAACCACAAGCACTGGAATTGAAACTGTGATTTAAAAACTCCAAACCAACAAAAGTCCAGGAACTGATGGCTTCACAGGTGAATGCTATCAAACGTTTAGAGAAGAGCTAACACCTATCCTTCTCAAACTCTTCCAAAATATAGCAGAGGGAGGGACACTCCCAAACTCATTCTATGAGGCCACTATCACTGTGATATGAAAACCAAAGATACCACAGAAAAAGAAAATTATAGGCCAATATCACTGATGAACATAGATGCAAAAATTCTCAACAAAACACTAGCAATCCAAATCCAACAATACATTAAAAGGGTCATACACCATGATCAAGTGGCATTTATTCCACGGGTGCAAGGATTTTTCAATATCCTCAAATCAATCAGTGTGATACAGCACATCAAAAAATTGAAGAATAAAAGCCATGGCAATCACAGAAGAAAAAGAAATAAAAGGAATCCAAATTGGAAAAGAAGAAGTTAAACTGTCACTGTTTGCAGAAGACATGATACTATACATAGAAAATCCTAAAGACGATACCAGAAAACTACTAGAGCTCATCAGTGAATTTGGTAAAGTTGCGGGTTACAAAAGTAGTACACAGAAATCTATTGTAGTTCTATACACTAACAACAAAAGATCAGAAAGGGAAATTCAAAAAACAATCCCATTTGCCATCACATCAAAAGGAATAAAACACTTAGGAAAAAACCTATGTAAGGAGGCGAAAGACCTGTCCTCCAAAACCTATAGGATGCTGATGACAGAAATTGAAAACGACACAAACTGATACAATGATATACCATGTTCTTGGACTGGAAGAATCAATACTGTCAAAATGACTATACAACCCAAGGCAATCTACAGATTCAATGCAATGCCTATCAAATTACCAATGTCATTGTTATTCTTCACAGAACTAGAACAAAAAAATCTTAAAATTTGTATGGAGACACAAAAGACCCCAAATAGCCAAAGCAATCTTGAGAAAGAAAAATGGAGCTGGAAGAATCAGGCTGCCTGATTTTAGACTATACTACAAAGATATAGTCATCAAAACAGTACGGTACTGACACAAAAATAGAAATATAGATCAATGGAACAGGACAGAAAGCCCAGAAATAAACCCACACACCTATGGTCAATTAATCTATGACAAAGGAGGCAATGGTGGAAAAACAGTACAATGGTGGAAAGACAGTCTCTTCAATAGATGGTGCTGGGAAAACTGGACAGCTACATGTAAAAAAATGAAATTAGAACATTCTTTAACACCATACACAAAAATAAGCTCAAAATGGAGTAAAGACCTAAATGTGAGACCGGACACTATAAAACTCTTAGAGGAAAACACAGGCAAAACACTCTCTGACATAA
Source organism: Delphinapterus leucas (assembly GCF_059928025.1). Taxonomy (NCBI): domain Eukaryota; kingdom Metazoa; phylum Chordata; class Mammalia; order Artiodactyla; family Monodontidae; genus Delphinapterus; species Delphinapterus leucas. The sequence goes on along the minus strand of NC_143133.1, from coordinate 120,904,011 downwards.
ATTGCAGCAATATCTTTTTCAATCCATCTCCCAGAGTAATGGAAATAAAAACAAAAATTAAAAAATGGGACCTAATAAAACTCAAAAGCTTTTGCACAGCAAAGGAAACCATAAACAAAATGAAAAGACAACCCATAGGATGGGAGAAAATATTTGCCAGTGATGTGACTGACAAGGGATTAGTCTCCAAAATTTACCAACAGCTCATGAGGCTTAACACCATGAGAACAAATGACCCAATCAAAAAATGGGCAGAAGACCTAAACAGACATTTCTCCAAAGAAGACATACAGATGGCCAAGAGGCACATGAAATGATGTTCAACATCGTTAATTATTAGAGAAATGCAAATCAAAACTACAATGAGATATCACCTAACACCAGTCAGAATGGCTATCATCAAAAAATCCACAAACAATAAATGCTGGAGAGGGTGTGGAGAGAAGGGAACCCTCCTACACTGTTGATGGGAATGTAAATTGGTACAGCCACTATGGAGAACAGTATGGAGGTTCCTTAAACAACTAAACATAGAACTACCATATGATCCTGCAATCCCACTCCTGGGGAAGCAATGTACACACTGCTTTATTTTAAATGGATAAACAGCAAGGTCCTACTGTACAGCACAGGGAACTCTACTCAATACTGTGTAACAACCTAAGTGGAAAAAGAATTTGAAAAAGAACAGATATATCTATATGTATAACTGAATCACTCTGCTGTACACCTGAAACTAACACAATATTGTTAAGCAACTATATTCCAATATAAAATAAAATTTTTTTTAAAAAGAATGAATAGGAAATTTCTAGGAGAACTAGACATATATTCTGCCCCATATCATGAGAGAGATTTTAGTAAATCTTTGAGGATGACAATTTGTTAATGGAGGCTGAAAGGGCAGTGAAGAAATTTTTGGAGACTGAAAAAGGGGGCTCCATATTAATTAATAATGTAATGTTTTTAAAAATGTTACACACAGTGCTTAATTTGACTCAGCACGGGAGACCTGATTTGGCCCTGGCATGGACAAGATTGACAGACTGATAGATGTTCCTCAATTTTATGGGTGGTGGTCATAGCCATTCTTAGTTGGTAAAGCAATTTGTCTGGTTAATTCTAATAACACACAAAACTCTGGCATGCTACTTAGTTATGCAACCCCCAAGAAATGGGCATCTTCCAACGTCTTAGAGGGACAAGTGGTGTTCAGCCACCCAAGATTTAAGCAAATAACAGGGCTCTGATGCCCTTAAATATCCTGGTTTGCATGCATACTACACTAACTGCCTCAGCATGGGCCTACCCTGAAACTGCATGTACAGGTAACCCTTTGAACCTCATTCATGACGGAAATCTGAGGGATTGAAATTATTCCTGAAGAACAAGGAATTCCCAGTAAGGGCCAAAAGCCTGCATTGATTGGTTTAATGAGGCCCTCAGATCAGACCCTGGGTTGGTCTCTACCTTGGCGAGAGCTGCAAAGGGAGTCCAACTAGGCTCTTTAGAGGAAGTAAAAGCTGTAACGAGGTTCCTATAGATGAACCTGCAGAAGCATCACTAATGAACCTTATCGCCTAAAGGGACAAAGGAATGCTGAGTCTTCTGTCCTCCCAATGCATGAGAATAACTGCACAATGACATGATGTATCATGTTGTATTTAAGGAACTTTAAGTGAAGGTAAAGGTAAGGAAGTGAGAAGCAAAAATTAAGGGAAATTATGGCAGCAGTGAGAAATGAGGCAGAGAGCTAGACAGACATCATAAAGGGTATTGTATTTATTTTAAAAATAATTGTTGTCAGCCAAGTTTTTATTAACAAAGCAGTTAGCTTGTGTTCATTAATTTTGTGTTACCTTAAAGGCATTTTTTTTTTTTTTTTTTTGGCGGTATGCGGGCCTCTCACTACTGTGGCCTCTCCCGTTGCGGAGCACAGGCTCTGGACGCACAGGCTCAGCAACCAGGCTCACGGGCAAAGCCGCTCCACGGCATGCGGGATCCTCCTGGACTGGGGCACGAACCCGCGTCCCCTGCATCGGCTGGCAGACTCCCAACCACTGCGCCACCAGGGAAGCCCCTTAAAGGCATTTTTGAGCTTGGAGTGAAGGGAAATTATGGCAATGGTAAGATAGGAGTTTAGAAAACTAAGTAGACAACAGATTATGAAAAGGACATTGTTCTTAGACTTAAATTTCTTCCTATACTTGATAGAAGGCACAGAATTTTAGGCAAAAGGAGCTTATTAAAAGGCAGTACCGGGCTTCCCTGGTGGTGCAGTGGTTGAGAGTCCACCTGCCGACGCAGGGGACATGGGTTTGTGCCCTGGTACGGGAAGATCCCACATGCTGCAGAGCGGCTAGGCCCGTGAGCCATGGCCACTGAGCCTGCGCGTCCAGAGCCTGTGCTCCGCAACGGGAGAGGCCACAACAGTGAGAGGCCCGTGTAACACACACACACACACACACAAAGTCAGTACCATGACATGACGTGTTTTAGAGATATTACTTCCGATCATATAGCTAAATTTGCATTATTTTTTCTCAGCTTGATGATCGTTTTAACTCATGTGTGTAGTGAAAACACTTAAGATATACTCTCTTAGCAAATTTCAAGTATACAATGCAGTATTATTAACTATAGTCACCATGCTATACATTAGATCTCCAGAACTTATTCATCCTGCATTGAAACTTTGTATCCTTTGACCAACATCTCCCCCTTTCCTTCACCCCTCAACCCTTGACAACCATCATTCTACTCTGTTTCTATGAGTTCTATTTTTTCAGATTCCATATATAAATGAAATCATGCAGTATTTGTCTTTCTGCATTCGGCTTATTTCATTATTTGATTTAGCATAATGTTCTTCAGGTGTTCTTCATCCCTGTTGTTGCAAATGACAGGATTTCCTTCTTTTTTAAGGCTGAATAGTATTCCCCTGTATGTGTCATTTGGGTGTGTGTACACACACACACACACACACACACACCATCTTCTTTATCCATTCATCTTTCTAATAGACACATACATTGATTCACATCTCAGCTATTGTGAATAATGCTGCAATGAACATGGAACAGCAGATATCTCTTCAATATACTGACTTCATTTCCTTTAGATATATAACCAGAAGTCAGATTGCTGGATTATATGGCAGTTCATTTTTAATATTTTGAGGAATCTCCATACTGTTTTCCACAATGGCTGTACCAATTTACATTCCCACCAACAGTGAACAAGGGTTTCCTTTTCTCCATATCCTCACCAACACTTATCTCTTGTCTGAGAATGCCCATTCTAACAGATGTGAGATGATATGGCATTGTGATTTTTATTTGCATTTCCCTGTTGATTAGTGATGTTGAGCATTTTCTCATATACCTGTTGGCCATTTATATGTCTTCTTTTAAGAAATGTCCATTCACATCCTTTGTCCATTTTTAAATCAAACTATTAGTTTTCTTGCTATTGAGCTGTTTGAGTTTCTTATATATTTTGGATAGTAACGCCTTATCAGATGCATGGTTTGTAAATATTCTTTTCCCATTCACTCTGTTGATTGTTTCCTTTACTGTACAGAAACTTTTTATTATAGTTTGATGCAATCCAATTTGTTTATTTTTGCTTTTGTTGGTTGTGCTTTTGGGGTCATATGTAAAGAAATTATTGTCTAGATAAGTGTCAAAAAGCTTTTTCCCTGTGTTTTCTTCTAATCGTTTTACAGTTTCAGGTCTTATATTTAAGTCTCTAATTAATCTTGGCTTGATTTTTTTATATGGTGTGTGATAAAAGTCCAGTTTCATTCTTCTGCATGTGGATATCCAGTTTTCCCAGCACAGTTTATTGAAGAGACTGTCTTTTCTTCATTGAGTGTTCTTGGAAGAAAATATATGGATGTATTTCTGAGGCTCTCTATTCTGTTCCAATGGTCTATATGTCTGTTTTTATGCTAGTACAAAACTGTTTTTATTACTATAGCTTTGTAGTGTATTTTAAAATCAGGTAGTGTGAGGCCTCCTGTTCTTTTTGCTCAAGGTTGCTTTGGCTATTTGAGATCTTTTATGGTTCCATATAAATTTTAGAATTTTTTTCTATTTCTGTGAAAAATGCCATTGGAATTTTGATAGAGATTGCACTGAATCTGTATATCATTTGGGTAGTATGGACATTTTCACAATATTAATTTTTCCAATCCATGAACATGGGCTATCTTGCCATTTACTTGTGTCTTCTTCAATTTTTTAAATCAATGTTTTATAGTTGTCAAGTGTACAGACCTTTCTCTTCCTTGGTTATATTTATTACTAAGTATTTTTCATTCTATTGTAAATGGGATTGTTTCCTTAATTTCTTTTTTGGACAGTTGTTGTTAGTGCGTAAAAATGCCACTGATTTTTGAATGTTAATTACATCCTGCAACTTTACTAACAACAATTTAAAATTTTGTAAGAATTTATGAAAATCTTACTTTGTGAAATTTTAATAATTTTTGTTTAAATAAGAAAAACCTTTATTTGTTTCCATTTTTCTGATATGCCTATAAATCTGCAGCACTAAAAGATTACTGATAATGATTTCACAGCTGTTCTTTCATTACAATGAGATGTATTTCAGCTACAGCTAAAGTTTTTAACTAATTTAAAGCACTAGGGTGCTTACTTTAATAGCAAATATACTAAAGTTGGAACAATACAGATATTATCATCCTGTGCAATGATGACATGCAAATTTGTGAAGCATTTCATTAAAAAAATTTTTTTAAGTACTAGGGTACTCTTACATTACCACCATAGGTATATTAGTGTTCAATTTCCTATAAAGCATGTGTGTTCCACATTTTCTGGGATGAAAATCATTTTCTCTGATAGGAGAGTCCAATCCAGTTTAGTAATTCAATGGCTCTGCTATCCCTATATCATCTACCCCAACCCTACAGGATTCTTGTACCTTCTTAGCAATTCTTTTGCCAAACCAAACTTATACAAAGTCATTTTAATTTTCTTTAGCATTTTTTACAATAAATTGTTCTTCTCTTTAAACTTCCTAGATTATACTTCTATGCCTCTCTCTTCTATTCATTTATTCAGTCATTATTTCCCAAGTGTGTACTATACTATGGACACATTTCCAATGTTTTGTACATGCCCTTTTATGATCTGACAGCTATGTTCAAACTTCCCCAGTGTTTAACATGTTTATATTCTCTCTATAGATTATCTACCTATCTATTCTTTCTATATTTTCCACCCGAATTGTTAGCTACTTTAACTTTTCTATATATTCATTCTCTTAAGCTTTCTCAAATTCTTCAGAAATGAGAAAGAATGAATAATTATATACACAAACATTAAGATGTCCTTTTAAAATCTGAACTCTAAAAGGTTTAATGTGTAGCCAGCTGCACTGTCAGAATTTTACTCATGAGAGTGGCTTCCTGTCAACCTGTTAGGCTATAATAATTATGTGAGTAACCTTCTTACTCATATAATCTCTGATCTCAGGAATGTTTCTTGTTTTCCGCTGATCATTTTGAAATAGGGATTTTCTACATTTCTTGTATGTGTCTAACAATGTCCAGAATCTCTTCTTTGACAATTCTAAACTTTAAAATAAGAGAACAGAAGTTCCTCTCTTGGCTTCCATTACTTTCTGTAAAGATAAATTGTCAGCAATCAAACACATGTAAAATGTTTGGCTTTCCATGAAATGAGAAATCAAACAAACCCTTTTATATTTACCCACATGGTTACCTTTGATACTCTGCATTACTTTATACAGATCCAGATTCCATCTGGTAACATTTTTCTCTGCCTGGAGGACTTCCCTTAACATTTCTTACACTGTAGGTCTTCTGCAGATAAATATTTCAGCTTTTATATATATGAAAAGGTCTTCTTTTTTATGGAGGTAGAAATGACTTACAATATTATATTAGTTTCAGGTATGCAACATAATAATGATTCGATACTTATACATATCACAAAATGATTACCACAATGTCAGGTTAACACCCATCACCACAAAGATTTTTTTCTTGAAATGAGAACTTTTTAGATTTACTCTCTTAGCACCTTTCAAATAGTCAATACAGTATTATTAACTATAGTCACCATGCTGTACATTACATCCCCATGACTTATTCATTTTATAAATAGAAGTTTTTAGAAAAGCTTTTCAGTTTGTTTTCATTTTTGAAAGATATTTGAGCCTGCAGAATTATACGTTGACAACTGTTTTCTTTCAATACTTTAAAGATGTTGCACTGCTGTCTTCTGACTTGCATCACTTCCAACATGAAATGTACTGTCATTTTAAACTTCATCCCTCTTAATGTCATGTATACTTTTCCTCTGGCTGCTTTTAAGAATTTTTTTCTTTTTTGCCATTTTATTCAATTTGATTATAATTTGCCTTGGCATAGTTTCCTTGATGTCTTTTGTGCTATGGGTTTGTTGAGCTTCATGAATATGTGTTTCTAGTTCTCACTGAAGTTTGGAAATTTTCAGCCTTATTTCTTAAAATTATTTTTTGTGTCCCCTCACTCTTTCTTTCAAGGATTCCAGTTACACATTTAAGCCACCTCAAACTGTCCCATAGTTCACTGATTCTTTTTTTGTCTTTTTTTCTCACTGTACTTCGTTTGAGATATTAACATTTTCTATTACTGTCTTGAGGTTAACTAATTTTTTAGTCTGAACTAATCTGCCGCTAACTAGTGTACATTTTTTCATACATTATATCAATACTGCCCATCTCTAGAACTTTAATTTGGGCCTTTCTATTTGTGCTATTGTTCTACTTAATATGCTCAATGCTTCTTCTACCTTCTTGAACATATAGAATATAGTTATAATAACTGTTTAATGTACTTTCTACTAATTTTGTCATCTGTATAACTTCTGGGCCTCTCTATTGATACTTTCCTGCTCCTTTGCATACCTAGTAATTTTTTTTTTTATTGAATGCTACACTCTGTGAATGTTACCTTATTGGGTTCTGGATATATTTAATTCCTATGAACATTCTTGAGCCTTGTTCTGGGAGGCACAAATTCAGTAAGCAAAAAAATATATATATAAAAGACGAAACTAATTGAGAAAAAAAGAAACTGCCATTCACGGATGGCATAAAATCACTTGAGGAAATTTTTTTTAAAACTAATAATAAATTAGTAGGACTAATCATTGAATTTAGCAAGAAGTATGAATCATTGGTAAAGCAAATCTTTAATAAAGACTATTATATTTCTTTACACCAATAAAAGAAAGCTAAACAATGAAAATATTTAAAAGATAACATTTTGATAGCATTAAAAAACATCAAAGGTGGACAAAGGGAAGATGGCGGAAGAGTAAGACGCGGAGATCACCTTCCTCCCCACAGATACACCAGAAATACATCTACACGTGGAACAATTCCTACAGAACACCTACTGAACGCTGGCAGAAGACCTCAGAACTCCCAAAAGGCAAGAAACTCCCCACGTACCTGGGTAGGGCAAAAGAACAAACAGAGACAAAAGAATAGGGACGGCACCTGCACCAGTGGGAGGGAGCTGTGAAATAGGAAAGGTTTCCACACACTAGGAAGCCCCTTCGCAGGCAGAGACTGCGGGTGGCAGAGGGGGGGAGCTTCGGGGCCGCGGAGGAGAGCACAGCAACAGGGGTGCGGAGGGCAAAGCGGGGAGATTCCTGCACAGAGGATCGGTGCCGACCGGCACTCACCAGCCTGAGAGGCTTGTCTGCTCACCTGCTGGGGCGGGCGGGGCTGTGAGCTGAGGCTTGGGCTTTGGTCAGAGCGCAGGGAGGGGACTCAGGTTGGTGGCGTGAACACAGCCTGAAGGGGTTAGTGCACCACGGCTAGCTGGGAGGGAGTCCGGGAAAAGGTCTGGAGCTGCCGAAGAGGCAAGAGACTTTTTCTTCCCTCTGTTTCCTAGTACGCGAGGAGAGGTGATTAAGAGCGCTGCTTAAAGGAGCTCCAGTGACGGGCGCGAGCTGCGGCTAAAAGCGTGGACCACAGAGACGGTAAGGCTGCTGCTGCCGCCACCAAGAAGTCTGTGTGTGAGGACAGGTCACTATCCACACCTCCCTTCCGGGGAGCCTGTGCAGCCCGCCACTGCCAGGTTCCTGGGATCCAGGGACAACTTCCCCAGGAGAATGCACGGCGAGCCTCAGGCTGGTGCAACGTCACGCCAGCCTCTGCCGCTGCAGGCTCGCCCCACACTCCGTGCCCCTCCCTCCCCCCGGCCTGAGTGAGCCAGAGCCCCCGAATCAGCGGCTCCTTTAAACCCATCCTGTCTGAGCGAAAAACAGATGCCCTCCAGCGACCTACACGCAGAGGCAGGGCCAAATCCAAAGCTGAACCACTGCGAGCTGTGAGAACAAAGAAGAGAAAGGGAAATCTCTCCCAGCAGCCTCAGAAGCAGCGGATTAAAGCTCCACAATCAACTTGATGTACCCTGCAACTGTGGAATACATGAATAGACAACGAATCATCCCAAATTGAGGAGGTGGACTTTGAGAGCAAGATTTATGATTTTTTACCCTTCTCCTCTTTTTGTGAGTGTGTATGTGTATGCTTCTGTATGAGATTTTGTCTGTATAGCTTTGCTTCCACCATTTGTCCTAGGGTTCTATCCGTCGGTTTTTTGTTTTCTTAATAATTAATTTTAATTTTAATAACTTTATTTTATTTTACTTTATCTTTTCTTTCTTTCTTTCTTTTTCTTTCTTTCCTTCCTTCCTTCCCTCCTTTAGACAACGAATCATCCCAAACTGAGGAGGTGGACTTTGAGAGCAAGATTTATGATTTTTCCCCCTTTTCCTCTTTGTGTGTGTATGTGTATGCTTCTGTATGAGATTGTCTGTATAGCTTTGCTTCCGCCATTTGTCTTAAGGTTCTATCTGTCCGTTTTTTTGATTTTTTTTCTAATTTTTTTGCTTAATAATTATTTTTTAATTTAAAAACTTTATTTTACTTTATCTTCTTTCTTTCTTTATTCTTTCCTTCCCTCCTTCCTACCTTCCTTCCTTCCTCCCACCATCCCTCCTTCCCTCCCTCCATGCTTTCTTTCTTTCTTTCCTTCTTTTCTTCTTTCTTTCTTTCTTCCTTCCATCCATCCTTCCTTCCTTCCTTTCCTTCCTTTCTTTTTTCTTTCTTTCTTTCTTCTACTAATTCTTTCTCTCTACTTTTTCTCCCTTTTATCCTGAGTCGTGTGGATGAAAGGCTCCTGGTGCTGCAGCCTGGAGTCAGTGCTGTGCCTCTGAGGTGGGAGAGCCAACTTCAGGACACTGGTCAACAAGAGACTTCCCAGCTCCACATAATATCAAATGGCGAAAATGTCCCAGAGATCTCCATCTCAACGCCAGCACCCAGCTTCACTCAATGATCAGCAGGCTACAGTGCTGGACACCCTATGCCAAACAACTAGCAAAACAGGAACACAACCCCACCCATTAGCAGAGAGGCTGCCTAAAATCATAATAAGTCCACAGACACTCCAAAACACACCACCAGACATGGTCCTGCCCACCAGAAAGACAAGATCCAGCCTCATCCACCACAACACAGGCACTAGTCCCCTCCACCAGGAAGCCTACACAACCCACTGAACCAACCTTAGCCACTGGGGACAGACACCAAAACCAACAGGAACTACAAACCTGCAGCCTGCAAAAAGGAGACCCCAAACACAGCAAGATAAGCAAAATGAGAAGACAGAAAAACACACAGCAGATGAGGGAGCAAGATAAAAACCCACCAGACGTAAAAAATGAAGAGGAAATAGGCAGTCTACCTGAAAAAGAATTCAGAATAATGATAGTAAAGATGATCCAAAATCTTGGAAATAGAATAGACGAAATGCAAGAAACATTTAACAAGGACCTAGAAGAACTAAAGATGAAACAAACAATGATGAACAATACAATAAATGAAATGAAAAATACTCTAGATGGGATCAATAGCAGAATAACTGAGGCAGAAGAACGGATAAGTGACCTGGAAGATAAAATAGTGGAAATAACTACTGCAGAGCAGAATAAAGAAAGAAGCATGAAAAGAACTGAGGACAGTCTCAGAGACCTCTGGGACACCATTAAACGTACCAACATTCGAATTATAGGGGTTCCAGAAGAAGAAGAGAAAAAGAAAAGGACTGAGAAAATATTTGAAGAGATTATAATTGAAAATTTCCCTAATATGGGAAAGGAAATAGTTCATCAAGTCCAGGAAACCACAGAGAGTCCCATACAGGATAAATCCAAGGAGAAATACGCCAAGACACATATTAATCAAACTGTCAAAAATTAAATACAAAGAAAGCATATTAAAAGCAGCAAGGGAAAAACAACAAATAACACACAAGGGAATCCCCATAAGGTTAACAGCTGACCTTTCAGCAGAAACTCTGCAAGCCAGAAGGGACTGGCAGGACATATTTAAACTGATGAAGGAGAAAAACCTGCAACCAAGATTACTCTACCCAGCAAGGATCTCATTCAGATTTAATGGAGAAATTAAAACTTTACAGACAAGCAAAAGCTGCGAGAGTTCAGCACCACCAAAGCAGCTTTACAACAAATGCTAAAGGAACTTCTCTAGGCAAGAAACACAAGAGGAGGAAAAGACCTACAATAATGAACCCAAAACAATTTAGAAAATGGGAATAGGAACATACATATTGATAATTACCTTAAATGTAAATGGACTAAATGCTCCCACCAAAAGACACAGATTGGCTGAATGGATGCAAAAACAAGACCCATATATATGCTGTCTACAAGAGACCCATTTCAGACCTAGAGACACATACAGACTGAAAGTAAGGGGATGGAAAAAGATATTCCATGCAAATGGAAATCAAAAGAAAGGTGGAGTAGCAATTCTCATATCAGACAAAATAGACTTTAAAATAAAGACTATTAGAAGAGACAAAGAAGGACACTACATAATGATCAAGGGATCGATCCAAGAAGAAGATATAGCAATTGTAAATATTTATGCACCCAACATAGGAGCACGTCAATACATAAGGCAAATACTAACAGCCATAAAAGGGAAAATCGACAGTAATATACTCATAGTACGGGACTTTAACACCCCACTTTCACCAATGGATAGATCACTCAAAATGAAAAAAAATAAGGAAACACAAGCTTTAAATGATACATTAAACAAGATGGACTTAATTGATATTTATAGGACACTCCATCCAAAAACAACAGAATACACATTTTACTCAAGGGCTCATGGAACATTCTCCAGGATAGATCATATCTTGAGTCACAAATCAAGCCTTGTTAAATTTAAGAAAATTGAAATTGTATCAAGTATCTTTTCCAACCACAATGCTGTGAGACTAGATATCAATTACAGGAAAAGATCTGTAAAAAATACAAACACATGGAGGCTAAACAATACACTACTTAATAACGAAGTGGTCACTGAAGAAATCAAAGAGGAAATAAAAAAAAATACCTAGAAACAAATGACAATGGAGACTTGATGACCCAAAACCTATGGGATGCAGCAAAAGCAGTTCTAAGAGGGAAGTTTATAGCAATACAAGCCCACCTTAAGAAACTGGAAACATCTCGAATAAACGACCTAAACTTGCACCTAAAGCAATTAGAGAAAGAAGAACAAAAAAACCCCAAAGTTAGCAGAAGGAAAGAAATCATAAAAATCAGATCAGAAAAAAATGAAAAAGAAATGAAGGAAACGATAGTAAAGATCAATAAAACTAAAAGCTGGTTCTTTGAGAAGATAAACAATATTGACAAACCATTAGCCAGACTCATCAAGAAAAAAAGGGAGAAGACTCAAATCAATAGAATTAGAAATGAAAAAGGAGAAGTAACAACTGACACTGCAGAAATACAAAAGATCATGAGAGATTACTACAAGCAACTCTATGCCAATAAAATGGACACCCTGGAAGAAATGGACAAATTCTTAGAAATGCACAAACTGCCACGACTGAATCAGGAAGAAATAGAAAGTATGAACAGACCAACCACAAGCACTGAAATTGAAACTGTGATTAAAAATCTTCCAACAAACAAAACCCCAGGACCAGATGGCTTCACAGGCGAATTCTATCAAACATTTAGAGAAGAGCTAACACCTATCCTTCTCAAACTCTTCCAAAATATAGTAGAGGGCAGAACACTCCCAAATTCATTCTACAAGGCCACCATCACCCTGATACCAAAACCAGACAAGGATGTCACAAAGAAAGAAAACTACAGGCCAATATCACTGATGAACATAGATGCAAAAATCCTCAACAAAATACTAGCAAACAGAATCCAACACCACATTAAAAGGATCATACACCATGATCAAGTGGGGTTTATTCCAGGAATGCAAGGATTCTTCAATATACACAAATCAATCAATGTGATACACCATATTAACAAACTGGAGAAAAACCATATGATCATCTCAATAGATGCAGGGAAAGCTTTTGACAAAATTCAACACCCATTTATGATAAAAACCCGGCAGAAAGTAGGCATAGAGGGAACTTTCCTCAACATAATAAAGGCCATATAGGACAAACCCACAGCCAACATCATCGTCAATGATGAAAAACTGAAAGCATTTCCACTAAGATCAGGAACAAGACAAAGTTGCCCACTCTCACCACTCTTATTCAACATAGTTTTGGAAGTTTTAGCCACAGCAACCAGAGAAGAAAAGGAAATAAAAGGAATCCAAATCGGAAAAGAAGAAGTAAAGCTGTCACTGTTTGCAGATGACATGATACTATACATAGAGCATCCTAAAGATGCTACGAGAAAACTACTAGAGCTAATCAATGAATGTGGTAAAGTTGCAGGATACAAAATTAATGCATAGAAATCTCTGGCATTCCTATACACTAATGATGAAAACCCTGAAAGTGAAATCAAGAAAACACTCCCATTTACCACTGCAACAAAAAGAATAAAATATCTAGGAATAAACCTACCTAAGGAGACAAAAGACCTGTATGCAGAAAATTATAAGACACTGCTGAAAGAAATTAGAGATGATACAAATAGATGGAGAGATATACCATGTTATTGGATTGGAAGAATCAACATTGTGAAAGTGACTCTACTACCCAAAGCAATCTACAGATTCAATGCAATCGCTATCAAACTAGAACTAGTTTTTTCACAGAACTAGAAGAAAAAATTTCAATATTTGTATGGAAACACAAAAGACGCCGAATAGCCAAAGCAATCTTGAGAACAAAAAACGGAGCTGGAGGAATCAGGCTCCCTGACTTCAGCCTATACTACAAAGCTACAGTAATCAAGACAGTATGGTACTGACACAAAAACAGAAAGATAGATCAATGGAACAGAGTAGAAAGCCCAGAGATAAACCCATGCACATATGGTCACCTTATCTTTGATAAAGGAGACAGGAATGTACAGTGGAGAAAGGACAGCCTCTTCAATAAGTGGTCCTGGGAAAACTGGACAGGTACATGTAAAAGTATGAGATTAGATCACTCCCTAACACCATACACAAAAATAAGCTCAAAATGGATTAAGGACCTAAATGTAAGGACAGAAACTATGAAACTCTTAGAGGAAAACATAGGCAGAACACTCTATGACATAAATCACAGCAAGATCCTTTTTGACCCACCTCCTAGAGAAATGGAAATAAAAAAAAAATAAACAAATGTGATCTAATGAAACTTCAAAGCCTTTGCACAGGAAAGGAAACCATAAACCAGACCAAAAGACAACCCACAGAATGGGAGAAAATATTTGCAAATGAAGCAACTGACAAAGGATTAATTTCCGAAATTTACAAGCAGCTCATGCAGCTCAATAACAAAAAAACAAAAAACCCAATCCAAAATTGGGCAGAAGACCTAAATAGACATTTCTCTAAAGAAGATATACAGACTGCCAACAAACACTTGAAAGAATGCTCAACATCATTAATCATTAGAGAAATGCAAATCAAAACTACGATGAGATATCATCTCACACCAGTCAGAATGGCCATCATCAAAAAATCTAGAAACAATAAATGCTGGAGAGGGTGCGGAAAAAAGGGAACACTCTTGCACTGCCGGTGGGAATGTGAATTGGTACAGCCACTATGGAGAACAGTATGGATGTTCCTTAAAAAACTACAAATAGAACTTCCATATGACCCAGCAATCCCACGACTGGGCATATACCCTGAGAAAATCATAATTCAAAAGGAGTCATGTACCAAAATGTTCATTGCAGCTCTATTTACAATAGCCCGGAGATGGAAACAACCTAAGTGCCCATCATTGGATGAATGGATAAAGAAGATGTGGCACATATATACAACGGAATATTACTCAGCCATAAAAAGAAACGAAATTGAGCTATTTGTAATGAGGTGGATAGACCTAGAGTCTGTCATACAGAGTGAAGTAAGTCAGAAAGAGAAAGACAAGTACCGTATGCTAACACATATATATGGAATTTAAGGGAAAAAAATGTCATGAAGAACCTAGGGGTAAGACAGGAATAAAGACACAGACCTACTAGAGAACGGACTTGAGGATATGGGAAGGGGGAAGGGTGAGTTGTGACAAAGCGAGAGAGAGGCATGAACATATATACACTACCAAACATAAGGTAGATAGCTAGTGGGAAGCAGCCGCACAGGACAGGGAGATCATCTCGGTGCTTTGTGACAGCCTGGAGGGGCGGGATAGGGAGGGTGGGAGGGAGGGAGGGAGACACAAGAGGGAAGAGATATGGGAACATATGTATAACTGATTCACTTTGTTATAAAGCAGAAACTAACATACCATTGTAAAGCAATTATACCCCAATAAAGATGTTAAAAAAAAATTGAATAATGTACTATCCACTCTTTTTTGTCAGTTTATTTCATTCCTCCTAATTATTCTGAGAGGGCTGGATGTACTAATTCTTGTTAAATATGAGTATATCACAGTTTGTTTATCCATTCATTGATTAATGGACATTTGGGTTGTTTTCAGCTCTATTATTACAAATAAAGTTTTATGAACTTTATATGAACTATATGAATAAAGCTATGAACACTCATGTACAAAAAAAAAAAGCACATCAAATACTGAGGGATAAATCTAATAAAGATGTGTAAGACGTCAACATAAAAATTATAAAACTGCAGAGAGCATTTAAAGAAGCCCTAAATTAAAGGAAGCCTAAATTTACTTTCAGAATATAGTGGCCCAATCATAAAATGAAGATAAATATTTAAAGAACTATATGTGAGATCTCCAAAGAGATAAAGAATAAGATCTACTTTTAAAAAAGAAATTACAAACATAGCTGTGAACCAAATTAATTTTTGTTCTTATGCCATAAATGACCATATGTAAATAATTTCAATAATAATAGTATGGTTTATAATAATGAGGTATATATATCACATGTAATCCTGTAAACCCTAAATTCTTGGTAATAGATATAAGTAATATAATTTTGGTATCCACATATTACCTTATAGCCAGCAGGCCCAGGAGTAGGAAAAACTTTCTGAACCAGGAAGAGAGACTGAGGAACAGAAGAACCAAATGCACTTTTCTTTTGTTTCTTCAAGCAGGTATTGCTAAAGTTGTCAATTAAAGTATTGTTTTGGATATTATAAAACCCAGGACCTAGAATTATGAAGAATATCATATGTAAGAAACACTTTTAATTCTTTTAAACTGAGTAACTTTATTATTTATTTTACTTTATTTATTGAATGAAAGATCCTTTAACTTCTATAGTGCTTTATCATTTTCAAAAGTTTTACACCCATGATTTCATATAATCCCAAAATAACCCTTTTACTTTTCCCCGCCCTTGTATTTCTCTTCCCCGCTTCCCCCTCCTCCCTGGTAACCACTAGTTTGTTCTCTATATCTGTGAGTCTGCTTCTTTTTGTTTATTCACTAGTTTGTTGTATTTTGTAGATTCCATATATAAGTGATATCACACAATTTGTCTTTCTCTGTTTGACTTATTTCACTTATCAAAATACCCTCAAAGTCCATCCATATTGATGCAAATGGATCAATATGGATGATGCAAATGGATCATATGGATGACATCCAAAAGTCATCCATATTGATGCAAATGGCAAAATTTCATTGTTTTTTATGGCTTATTTATAAACTGAGTAACTATAAATGAAGTAATTTTTTAGAAAGAATTCTCATGTATTGCTGGCAGGAATGCAAAGTGCTTTGCCATTCTGAAAAACAATTTGTCAAATTCTTATAAAGTTAAACATATACTTACCATATGACCCAGAAATCCTACTCCTAGTTATTTCCGCAAGAGAAATAAAAACAACCCAAATGTCCATTAGCTGGTGAACAGATAAACAAAATGTGCTACACCCAAACAATGGAATAATACTCAATAATAAAAAGAAAAAATAAATGCAACAACATGAATGAACCTCAAAAACATCATGCTAAGTGAAAGATGACAAACACAAAATCCTAAATAATGTGTAATTCCATTTATATAAAATTCCAGAAAATGCAAAATCATAGAAACACTGACAGTTACTTAGGGCCAAGAGTGGGGGTAGAGATTAACTGCAGAAGGTCATGAGGAACTTTTTTTTTTTTGAAACCTAGATGACCTTGGGTATGGCGATGACATTTTATTTTATTTTTTAATAAATTTATTATTTTTATTTTTATTTTTGGCTGCGTTCAGTCTTTGCTGCCACTTGCGTGCTTTCTCTAGTTGTGGCGAGTGGGAGCTACTCTTGGTCGCGGTACACAGGCTTCTCATTGTAGTGGCTTCTCCTGCTGCAGAGCACAGGCTCTAGGCATGGGGGCTTCAGTAGTTGTGGCATGCAGGCTCAGTAGTTGTGGCTCATGGGCTCTAGAGCGCAGGCTCAGTAGTTGTGGCACAAGGGCTTAGCTGCTCCGCGGCATGTGGGATATTCCCGGACCAGGGCTCAAACCCACATCCCCTGCATTGGCAGGTGGATTCTTTACCACTGCACCACCAGGGAAGTCCTGAGAGAACGTTTTAAGAATGATGGAAGTGTTCTAAAACTTGATTAAATAGTGGTGATTATCTATGTACATTTACCAACACTCATCAAAATGTACACTTAAAATTATTTCTATTGTGTAAATTATATTCAGTAAAGAAGGAAGGAAGGAAGGAAGGGAGGGAGGGAGGGAGGGAGGAGGGCAGGAGGGAAATTCTTGATGCCAAAAAGTATTGAAATCTTGATGTAACAACATTAAAAATCAATTTGGAACAGAAAAAAATCAGCTATCACCCAATCTTCCTATCATAGTATTTAGTTATTTTAATTTTTGCCTTTTACCCTTTAGTGTACATTTATAACCAGGAATATTTTCTACAGTGACAATCTGAGTGAATAACATTTCTTTTTATTCATTCAAAATAATACAAACAACTTTCTTTGCCATTGATAAAAGTTTTTATCAAGACATTCAAATATTTGAAACAAATATTTATACATGTTTTATAGTTCAGTATTTTCAAGAAATCAGTTCCAGTGAGCAGCAATATTCATAAAATGCAATATCAAATACTTGAAAGAACACCTGATTTGGTTGTACTCATGTTATCTGGAATCTACTAAATTAGATCTGCAACTAAATAGGTATGAACCATCACTTAAATCTCATTTGTTTTTCTGGGCTTCAAGTTCCTGTCTGCAGATAATAGGAATTGACTAGATCAGTGCTACTCAAAATGTGATCTGTGAACTGCTGCCCGTCCAAGAACAGTCTACAATAAAAGGAGCTTACAACTAAATGTAAATTGACTCACTAAACATTTTATAACTAGTCTTTCTCCATGAAGGAAGCATTGTGTGGATTTACATTCTGGTGCAATCTCCCTTCTCACTGCAGGCAGGTAACAAACAAGTGGGCATGAGGCTAGATGATACTTTAGGTTCCTTCTGGTTTAAAAGTGATCAAGTCATTCTACGCAGTCAAATCCTCTGTACTCCTGATACATGTAAGGTTTTTCTCAAAGAAGCTGCCCACAAATTCTTCCCAGTTTTTCAAATATTCTAGTTCTAAAGTCTATTCCCCAAAAGTCTGTCATCCCAACTCTCAGAAAACCTAAATGCCAATAATACATCTTATTTCTGACGTCTTCCAACATTCCTCCACTGATAATGCTTGGGAAAAATATAAATAGAGAGCATAATGAAAACTATTTGGGCCACCATTTAAGGGACTTAAAATACAAATATCTTAGATTTGCCTCTCTTCCGGCATGAGAGGACAACATAACATTGTGACAAGTGAGCTTAAGTACTTAAATATAGGGACCTCAAGGTGTGCACATTTCAGGTACTACCTTGTTAAGGTTCTGATTTGAAAAGCCACCCTGATCGTTATAATTCACTTACATTAGAGGTTTTTTGTGTTCGTTTTCCAGTTATTAAGTGTAGCAATGCCCAGGAACCCCAGAGTTAGACAGCTTAGGATGCCTACGAACAGTAACCTGCCACAGCTCTGAGCCATATATTAGGTGGTTGAATCTGTTCTATGACTGATTTGTGAGTCTAAGTCATTACTGTACACTAATACCTACACGGGAAAAAGAAAACACAAGAAGGCCATTCTCACTAATTCTTAAAATATGTAAGATCAGGATTAGATTTTAGAGGTCATCATAATTAAACTTTATCCTTTAAAAATAAAATAACCTTTGGGGAATTTATAAAACTTTATTTGTAATACATTAGACCATCAAATTGAAAACAAGGCCCAAACTTAAGGCAGTTGGGTCACTGAATAAATTGATATTTTGAAATAATTTGTATTTCAGATTCATGATAAACACTACTGAGCTAGGCTCATCTGGGGTAGTGCCTAGCACCTATATAAGACCTCTCCAGAATGGCAGTCTTAAACTAGCCAGATTTCTATCTAGAAGCTCAGGTCTCCAAAATCAATTGTTTCTATAGGCCCAGGTATATGCTGTTAAGCTTATGAATTTGCCTGAGAAGTGCTAGAATATCACTTCCACTGCATGCTATTGGAGAAGAAAGCCACCAGACTAGCCAAGATTGAAGATGTAGAAGAATAATACTCAACCTCTCAATGGCATAAATAGTAAATAATTTTATACCATGAGTACAGCATTACTATAAGGAAAAATTACCGTGTCAAAACTTGGAGCAATGGTTTGGGATCAGGCAATGGGCCAGAAGCTGAAACAACTCAAGACTTAGAGAAATGGCCTTGAGGAGACAGTTGGTAATGGCTTAAAGAGAGTGATAAAAATGTTATGGAGGTTGGAGAAAAGATAATTTGTATTCTGTAATGGCAGAAATTTTGGCAAAACTAATACTTGGAATAGTGAAGAAAACACCTAATAAAATAGTGGATTCTAGCTCAGGAAATGTCTAGGTTAAATATCAAAAGTGCCAACTAGTTGCTTTTAGCTGTGTGTGAGAAGGTATAGTTAGAAAGAGATAAGCTAAAACTGCTCAGTTTTCAAGGAGAATTTATAGGAAATAAAATGAAACCAGTATTTTCTGAGTTTGAAAGTAAATTGTTTTTCATCCCCAGTCTCTCCACACAGCAAAAAGCTCTCAAAGCAAGAAACGCCCCGAGACCAAATCCAGGGTTTAGCTGTAAGACCTTTGTTAAGACCTCAAAAAGATTTAAGATGGTATCTCATAGAATCGCTCAGTTACAGAAAAGAACATCTAGGAATTTTAAGGCCATATGTCATAGACCCTCTAAGCTAAAACAATAGTGCAATAGTGCTCCTAAGAATCTAAGAGTACAGAAACACAGCAACACTAAAGGTGACCCAAAGTAGACAAAGGTTTTTCTAAGAAGTACATGTGAGCTTGGCTTTTGTCCAGTGTATTTGATTATAAATTAAAATAATAAACCTACAAAGTTTTAATAAGGAATGAACCAACCTGGAATGAAACAAACAACAACAGTGCAAAATGAAAAGTGGCTCATAGATCCCGGATCTCCCTGGGCAGGAAGCAGGTTGAGAAAGCTGAAAACACAGCCTATTTCTTATAGAAGAGGAAGGATGTTTCAAAGGATGAAACCAAGAGCCTAAAAGGTAAAACAAAGCACCACAGGAAATCTTACTCCCAGGGAGCCCAACTGAGCCCTAACTAAGAAAATGGCAACATATGCCACCTTGGACTTCAGAATTGCTATAGGCCTGTGACTTCTATTGTCACTGAGCAGGACCCCATGGGGCCTTCTCAGGACAGATACCCTCACCCAATGCCCTCTGCCTGTCTCTTATCTGTAGAAAACTAGCCTCCTAGGCCCTCCACAAGTTCCAAAGAATAAATTTAATCAGAGAAGGGAGAAAATGCAGAAAGAAAGGAAAACAGTCAAGCAAGACAAAATAATAATACTTTAGCCATTAAACAAAGTCAAGCACTTTTAGTTCCTCCTCAAAGGCTATAGATAACATTCTAAGCCATGTCCTTTGAGCTGTTTTGCAGATACTGAAACCTCCACCAGGTGGAAGAAGTTAACTGTATGCTGCCCACAAACAGGTAGACCCCAGAGCAGCTGGAAACAGAAGGTTGGTGATGTTGACTCCCGATTACCTCACAACTAACCCATCAGAAGAATGTCCATGAGCTGATCACGCACCCCACAATTCCCCTCCCTCACCCTGTCTTTAAAAACCTTTCCCTGAAAGCCATTGGGGAGTTTGGGCCTTTTGAGCACTAGCTACCTGGACTCCTTGCTTGGTGCCCTGCAGTAAATGCTGCACTTTTCTTCACCACAACACTGTGTCAGTAGATTGGCTCTACTGCACACGGGCAAGTGGACCCAAGTTTGATTTGGTAATATTGTGGGCCTCCAGTTTTCTCTCTTTTTTGGATAGGAGTTTCTAGTATTATTATCCTATCTCTCTCCCACCACTATGTGTTGAATATATGGGTGAGATAACTTGTATCTGTACTTCACAGCTCTTCTGATAGAGAAGGGAGATATACAAGATGATCTGAAGGACCACACCCAAGAATCCCCACCTGCACCTACACCTGACTTAGATAACAAGATCCTTGTCTTTAAGATTATACCATAGTTGCCTGAGACTTTGGAGGCCTTGAGAAGGCATGTAGGAAAAATGAAAATATTTTGTAGCCAGAGGGTAATCTATAGCAGATTAAAGATGGCCACAAATTCCTTGCTACCCCTGTCATTGAAAGATGAAGTTTCATGTCCTTCTTTTCAATATAGGCTACCCTGTGCCACTTGATTGACTAACAGAAAGTGATGTCCTGGAATTTCTGAGGGTAGGTCATAAGAAGCCTTGCAGCTTCCTGCCAGGTCTCATGGAGCCCTGAGCTACCAGGTGAAAAGACCAACTACCCTGGGGTAGCAATGCTTGAGCTATGCATGCACTCTGAGTAACAGTCCCATCTGAACTCTGCCTTTTAGCAGTCCCACAGATTAATGGGATATGATGGAAAAAGTCTGTTTTTTTAAGCCACTGAGTTTGTTATACATCAGCAATGTGTTAGTCATTATATGTTATTTTTGTGTTATAGTTTTAGATTATCCACTGTATACTGGAATACCCACTGAGAATACTAGAACATGTGATTGGACATCTCCAAAATAAAATTTTAACAAAACTGAATATCATAAGTTATATTACTGGCAGTGACCACATAATTTACATATATGTTCACCTACCAAGGGAAAATTAGGAAATTTATTGAAAAAAGGAAAACAATAGAAAATTACAACTAAGAGATGTGACAAGTTAAATTAAAATCTTACTAAAACTGTACATTATTTTTATCTGTGTTTAGTGTAGAGTCAATGCTTAAAAAAATGTTGACTTAAAATGACAACACCACCCATAGAACAGAAAATTGTACTTTCCTCCCTACTTTCTGGTGCAACCATTTGAAGAATATTAAGTTGCATAAAGCTAAAGAGTAGATACATATGAATTCATTGCTAACCTGGAATTTTCTCTGTCCTAGAGTCTTGTGTGAATTGAGTAGCACTTTGACCAAATGAGGTATTTTTCAGTCCTGGTGTTTTCTTCAAGGGCTTGAAAGCAGTTCGAGATTCATTATATGCACCAGGAGCTGGGGTGATTGATTTCATAGGGAAAAACCTCTAGTGAAGAACAAGAAAATATGCCAGTAAGAAACTATGGTACGTTTTGATATTTTGTGAGTTAAAAGCTGCTTTCTTAGTAATATAACATCTGGAGTTTATTTCTTAATGGAGTGAAGAAAATGTAGATGAGTAAAGATATCTATCAAAACATAAAATATACACTTTTAGAAAAATCATCTATACATTAATACAGTAATGCATTATGTACCTCGCTAAGCCAGAAAGACTTTTCAAAGGAAATCATCTCAATATGAGATTCAGATGATAGTGTGTGGACAATCTTCATATTTAAAATATTCTGCAAGATAATAAAGAAAAACTACATGATCTAACATGGTTTCTTCTATGTAATAAAATTACACAAATTGACAAAGTTCCTCAACATATATATTCAATTAACTCAACGATACCATTAGCTACCTTAAGAAAAAAATCTTAGATTCAAGTGGTATATAAATCCACTTTAACTTATATTAAAGTTATGATTTTATAAACTTATAATAAGCTTACTTATTATAAATTTATAATATTTGACTGATTGATATTAAATATACATGTATCTATATGTAAATTATGAAATCTTATGAAATATAGCATTGAATAATCTATTTTTTTAAGTTTTTTATTTAGAATTAATTTAAAATTTGGAACATTCAAATTTATGAATAAAAATAATGCAGAAAATACCTGTGCAATGATTACCCAGATGCACCTGCTAACATGTTATGCCATTCACTGTTTTCATTTGCCCACTCTATTTCTGTCTTTCTCTCTGTATGTCCATTCCTCCCTCTCTCTGTCTCTCTACACACACACACATACACACACACACACACACACACACACACAACACGCATATATATAGAACCATTTAATGGAAAGTTATGTGTGTTGTGGCCCTTTACCCCTAAATACTTTAGTGTGTATTTATTAAAAATAGGGATATTTTCTTACATGTATTTTCTTAAATGTATCAATGATATGACTTTTATCTAATGTACCATTCATATTCCAAATCTGTCAGTTGATCTAATTATAATTCTATTGCATTTTTCCCCTATAATACATAACCGAGTCTAGGCTCAGATATTGCTTTTAGCCTCCTTTCATGTAGGAACATTTCCAAAGCCTTCTTAAATACTATTTTATTATTTAAATGCTGAGTCAATGTTTTTAAATGGTAATACTCAACCCTGGCTGCATACAGAATTACTTGAGGAGTTAAAAAAAGTATTGGTGCCTGGGTCCTATTCTGGACCAGTTGAATCAATCTCTGGGAGAGAGGAAAGAAAGCAACTGCGTATCAGAATGTATTAAAATTTCCCCAAATAGTCTAATATGCAGCAAGAGTTGAGAACCATTATTATAAAGGAAATCTTATGTTTTAAAAATTAATAGTTGAAGACATAAGAAAATTCAATGCATTTAAATAAAATACCAGACAACTCCTTAAGTCAAGACTAAAATAAGTATCCCAATAACATAACATGTCTTTAATCCTATAAATCAAAAATTGTGTTCTAAGTCCACCTTGTTAATTTCATTATTGCTTTTTCAATCATAATCATTAATAAATCTATTCATATTCAGCTAAACACTAACACTACCCCTAGCAGGCAGTCCTGTTGGTTTTAACTCCTCCATATCTTTCACCCCAGAACAATGATTCTTTTCTTCATGGTCCTCTTAAGCAAAATTGATATCATATTCTTTTTCATTTCTGAAAATATATTTAAAATATTATAATTGGTGCTAAGTAATGTCACATTAGGACTGTATATCAGATGAACAGGAATAGCATAAAAACTGAGAGTTCTAGTTGTAAAAATGGTATTTTTAAAATCAAGGGCACACACACGATATCCCATTCCCTCACATCCATTCTGTGTAGTACCTTAAGTACTATCAAGTTGCTCAAGGCAGAAACCTGCTGTTCATTCCTGATTCTTCCTAGTCCCTCACCACAACATCTAACCCATTTAAAAGTCACGTTAACCGTGTCTCCAAAATATACCTGCAATCTATCTATTTGTCTCCAAGGAGTTGCCTCTTAAGTACAATGAAACTAAAATAGCCCGCTGTAGTCATCTGAAGGTTAATAACCTTCCCAAGTTAAATAAGATAATCTGAGTTTTACATAGTACAATTGGTTAAATATCACAACGACTTGATCTGGCCACTGTGACATAAAGGTTTGCTAGTATTATAATGTTCTTGCCTTAGGAATATCTTAGATACCTTCAAGTCCCCTCAATATAGACCTTGGAGAACAAGATTCCTGTGAAATAGACTCCCACATCACTAATAAAGGCCCCAGTGGCAGTTTTAGATATAATTTACAGCTAGGCTCCAGAGAGCCTTCAGAACCTTCTCCAAAAGATATGAATGTCCTCATAGATTACACGTCAACACTTCACATATTCATTAGTATATTTTAAAACCCAGACTAAAATCTCTTATAAGCTAAACTGAACTTCCACGTAAGCAAATTTGCTTAGCAGACAACGTTTAATAAATAATTTCAATTTGAATATTCATCTCTGCATATTATTGTTAATAGTGTAATCTTAAGTCATTTCCTTTTACCCACATTTCTGGCAAAATGATTTGCCCAGGCTGCATCTATTCCTAATTTGCTTAAATACCATTTCTTTTTATAATCTCCGTAACACCACTGGATTTGTTGCTGGCATTGCATTATACCTATTATACACTAAATGTGAAATAACTGTAGAACATTACCCGGGATTGAGAAAGAAAAGCAGGTGATGCATGATTTACGTTTGATGACATAGTTTCATTCTTCTGAAATTGACTTTTAATGTCGTATTTTCCTTGCCCTGGTACTCCCTAAATTACAGAAAGAAAAAAATACATACTCTCATTAAGAAAGCATGTATAGCGCCTAAGGGAACAGTTGGCTAAATATCTGAACAAAAGCTACAGCGCTTTTAAGTGATATTACCAAAGCACTTCATTAAAAAGCAAGCCAGAACAAACTTCTTAAGAGCAACGGCAACAACAACAAAAACAAAAAAAAAAAAAGGAAATTTTCCTTAGCAAAGCCTCCCAGGAACCCGAAAACACACTACTTGAAACTTTGCTGCCCCCTACTGATAGAGCTCAGAAAAAAATTATCTAGTTCTTCATGTGATTTAGACACTACAATGAATAAAAGTAGTTTCTATATTTCTCCCATTTAACTTTATACAACCAGCTCATCTCTAAAAAATATTTTACTGTCTTTTCAAGTTTCTGTTAATCAGTAGACTGCTTTGTTTCCAACAAATAAGCTTTAGGATATATTTTATTTTAACTACAAATATTAGATGTAAGACATTAAGCTTTTAACTAGATATTTTATAACAGATAAAAATTAATTCAGTAAACATTGGGATTGGGTTTTAATTATCTTGCTAATAAAATGTAAATATATATATAGAAGTACTATTTAGTCATCATCAAATATTTTAACTACCTTGATAAAGTACCTTTCATAGTATAAAAAAGATAAATTTAAATCTTCTGCTTCATATAATATCTCCCCTACTTTTCTATAGTTGAAAGAATTATTCCTTAATTTATGAATTAAATACCTGGCTTATAACTTGGATGTATAATGAAATTTTATCAGCAAATCCTATCAACTATATCATAACAATATAGGCAAATCCAACCATGTCGCTCCACCTCCACAAATACTCTGATCCAAGCCACGATCTCTTACCCGGATTATTGTGAAATCTTCCTAACTGCCTCCCTTGCTTCCACCATTGCCCATTTCAGTCTGTTTCCAACACAGAAACTAGTGATGGATCCAGATAAAACCCTTGGTCAGACTGCACCACTCCCCTTCTCGAACCCATCCAATGGCTTCCAATCTCACTTCTGGCAAAAAACCAAGGTCCTTAATATGAAATGAATTTCACCCCCAGACACACTATTACCACTCTAACCACCTATCCTACTACTCTCTCCACTCATTCACTCTGTTTCCTAAAAAGATCAGTCATATATCCACCTCAAAACCTTTGCACTTACCATTCTCTTTGCTTGGAATGTTCTCCTAGATAGCTCCAGGGCTCACTCTTTCAATTCAGTCAGTTCACTACTCAACGTTACCTTCTCAATGAGTCATTTCCAGGCCACCCAACATAAAATTTCACTGCCTCCCCCAAACAATTCCTGTCCCCTCTCCTACCTATTTTTCAACCTTATTGTTTTTTACTATCCAAAATATGATTTCCTGCAATGTTATAAGCTCCAAGAGGGCAGTTGTTTTTTTGTTTTGTTTTGTTGGCTGCTGTATCTTTAGAGTATAGAAGAGTAGCTGGGGCATAGTAGGTGCTCAGTAAATACTTGTCAGAAGAATGGATGAATGCATGCATTGTATTTTCACTGACCATACAACGATTTTAGAGATACGCTCCTCTGGGAACTAATGTGCCCCCAAATAAGAGCATTATCCATTTCTAATTATAGTAAAATACCTATAATTATAATAAAAAATAATAATTTGAACAATTCTTTAGGAGAAATTCTTATACAGAAATACCTCTTCTTATAAATAAATTATATTCTAAAAATTTATGCAAAGTCCATGCTATGTTGTATCAAATGAACAAATTTACACAATTATTTGATAGCTGATAGAAAAGATTCACTTTGGTCATGCATTTAAGATTGTTTTTTATCTATGAACTTGTAGATAGTTACATTTAGAAGAAAAGAAACTTCTGCATAATTCTGTGTTTATATAAACCTATGAAATATGTATCAAATACAGAAATACGGATATTCAAATACATGATGGTAATCTGTTTTCTTGAACTTTTCAGATATGCTATATCTATCTTCTCTCTGTATAGGAAGGCATGATAAACAATTATTAGCTACTGACAAACAGGGACTACTTTCCTACTGTTTTCAACAGTTGTCTAAGTGGTCATTA
This sequence comes from Delphinapterus leucas, assembly GCF_059928025.1. Classification (NCBI taxonomy): domain Eukaryota; kingdom Metazoa; phylum Chordata; class Mammalia; order Artiodactyla; family Monodontidae; genus Delphinapterus; species Delphinapterus leucas. Next base: position 120,876,934 of record NC_143133.1, on the reverse strand, counting down.
CTATGGAGCATAGGGAAAAGACTAAGTGTGAATAATGAGATAAGTGAATATACTTAGTCTTGAGAACTATTTTGCATAAAAGACGAAATGAAATCTTGACCCCTTCAATGAACACTTCCTATTCCTTTTCTTCTGTTTTTCCATAGTTCCTAATATTACTGAACTTTGCTTCATTAAATAAGATAGAGCAGTAAAATCAGGTCCTTACTTCTAAAAAGTTAGACTTAGGATTTAATAAGCCAATTAAAAATAAGCTCCAAAATAGGATTGTGAGACACTGACCACTGAAAGGCAGGTTTCTGTTTATGACAATATAAAGAAGATAAAAAGACTTTACAAAGACCAAACCCGAGGCACAGGCTGAAAATGCCGTAATATTTATCCTGCTTTTCCACATTGTGATCAACAAAACACCTGCATTGATACCAACCTATTAAGTACATGGCCTCCCAGTGTCTCATGAGATATGGTGAATTAGAATCTTGCTGGGCCCAGGAATCTGCACTTTGACCAAGCCTCATAGAAGATTCTCATGCACAATAAAGAAACACACTTCAGCCAAAAAGGGGTCACTACTACAGCTTTTTTTGCTAAGCACATCCATCTTAAGGCATAAGGCCCAGATCTTGAAAGTATCCTACCTTGGGAACAGAAGTTAAAGATTATTGAGGCATGTTGTTTATGGCATTTTTTCATGTGCAAGCTAATAAAAATGGGCCTGTCTTTAAAAACTAGGGTATAATCATTCATTTGATCAGATGGTGTGCAGGAATTAAAAGCTTCCTGGCTAATGCTAATGTGCAGTCAGGACTGAGGCCCTAAAACAGTTTAAAACTCACACTGCTGGGCCTCATCCAGGTACAGTCACTTTCCACTGGTTCCGTAACTGCCATTTTTCCGTAGAGTTTCAGAGTCCCCTTCACATCAGTAAGGACAATAGTGACACCAGGCTGCCAGGTATTTCTTTCAGCTCACGTTCTATCATTTAAATTCTGTAATCACATTTTTAATTCTCAAATTATCTTTCTTATTCTCTAAATCTTCTTTATTCACACGTGCATTATCCTCCATGTTTCTGTGGATATAATTTTAATTATTTATAATTTTGTTCTATTATCTGTTTCCTTCGAGTTTCATTGATGTTGCCTTTTTGTTTGTTTGTTTTAGTGTTTCACATTGGAGGGTTTCCTCAAATGTCTGTCTGGTGAGCCCTTGCTCTTCATTCAGACGTAAGAGTGAGTCCCTAAAAAAATCTGATTGAAAATTTCACAGTAGAATAGATGTGACCTGAGGAACTTCCCTGGTGGTCCAGTGGTTAAGACTTTGCCTTCCACTGCAGGGGGTCCGTGTTCGATCTCTGATCAGGGAGCTAAGATCCCATATGCCTTGCAGCCAAAACACCAAAACATAAAAACAGAAGCAATATTGTAAGAAATTCAGTAAAGACTTTTAAAATGGTCCACATCAAAAAAAAAAAAAATCTTAAAAAAAAAGAACAGAAGCAACTTGAAATCTATTGTACTTAATTATGTTGTGATAGAATCACAACTCAGCCTTTGTATTAGCAGGCCCCCAAAGGTCAGTCTTTTCTCAAGTCTGGCTGACAATTTAGGTGAGTGGGAAAGCTGCCTAGAACTTTCTCCCCATTCTGTATATAAGCTTTTACTTAAACTCTCCATTTCGTTCCTGCCTTTACTTTTAATTATGAAAAATTAAAAACAAAAAAATAATGGAGAGAATAGTACAAGAAATTTCCACATACACATCACCCAAGGTCAATAATCCTCAACTCGCGTCCATATATGTTTTCTAATCCTCATAGAAGATTCTCATGCACAATAAAGAAACACAGCCTCCCCAATTCTCCCAGCCTCCCCAATTCTCACTCTAATGATGCAGAGGCAAGTCTAAATCACATAATTTCATCAGTGAATACTTCGGGATGTATCTCTAAAAAATAAGGGACGCTTAACATAACCACAAAACCATTTTTCTATCTTAAAAAAAATCAGCAGTTATTAAATTCATCTGAATTTTTATTCAGAGTTCAAATTTTTGTGACTGCCTCAAATTTATGTGTATATTAAATATGTGTGTATTAAATATAGAAATATATAAATATTATACGTTTGTGCATTTTAATCAGAAACCATTTAAAGTCCATACTTATAAGTGGTCAATATCCCAGTATCTCAGAATGTAACTGAATTTGGAGATAAGGCCTTTAAAGAGGTCATTAATTTAAAATGAGGTCTTTAGAATGGGCCTTAATTTAGTGTGACTGGTGTCTTTATGAAAAGAGAAAATTTGGGCAAAGATGTGAGCATGCAGAGGAAAGACCATGGGATGAAGACAGTGATTTACAAACCAAGGAGAGAGACCTCAGAAAAACATCACTGCCAGCATCTTAATCTCAGACATCTAGCCTCCAGAACTGTGAGAAAATAAATTTATTTTCTTTATGCCACTCAGTCTGTGGTACTTAGTTATGACAGTCCTAGCAAACTAATAGAGGGAGGAAGCTATGACATAAGCATGGATTCAATCCATCTTGTACAACTAGAAGCCTTTCTATCTCTTTCTACAAAAACTATAAAGTATAAAGAAAATATACCGACAAAGGCTAAGAGTCATGGTGGTAGTAATTTTGAGAAGGAAATAATCAGCTTAACCACACTTTTAACACATATTATCATAGTTCGATAATATTAACTGAATGGATGGGACTATAAAGATAGACTGATGAATACCATCCATAACTTTTGTCCTTTCTGTGTCTCTTTCAAATACAGAAGATACTTTTCAAGAACTGATATTTGCACATAATGGAATAGCATGCATACAGCACCTAACATTATGCCATGGACTTAAACTGATTATTTAAATACAGAACTCAACATAAAAAATATTAAAACTGAGGATAATGATTACCAAATGAGTCTGATGTGGTAGGATACAGAAAGAAGTCTAATTTTAAGATTTTCATTTGTTTCTACATGCTTTAGCTTCATATCTAATTTAACTGTTACCAGTTATTCTAGTATAATTTTGACCAAGTAGCCTAATTCTAAGGCTACATCCTCCTATATCCAAGCTATAATGCAATAACATTGCAGAAAAGGTGTAAAGAGGGGGTAAAATTACGATTTTTTTATTACCATGCATTCAGATATCACAAAAAGTTTTTATTTTTGCTTAGAGGCTTTTCTTAGTCTATAAAACTCACTTCTCCAATTAACACTTCCTTAGATAATGTTTTTAGTTCTCCCTATCTGTAATCCTTCTTCCAAATAAAATGAAGAAACCTTAATTCCCTATATTAATTGAGCACCACTGTGCAGCAGCCACTATACTTTGATAATACTCTGTTGTTATCTTTAATCCTTAAAAAATCCTGCAAGATACACTAATGATGAAAAATCTGAAAGTGAAATTAAGGAAACATTCCCATTTACCATTGCAACAAAAAGAATAAAATACCTAGTAATAAACCTACCTAAGGAGACAAAAGACCTGTATGCAGAAAACTATAAGACATGGGAGGAGCTTCAAGATGGTGGAAGAGTAAAACGTGGAGATCACCTTCCTCCCCACAAATACATCAGAAATACATCTACATGTGGAACAACTCCTACAGAACACCTACTGAACGCTGGCAGAAGACCTCAGAACTCCCAAAGGCAAGAAACTTCCCACGTACCTGGGTAGGGCAAAAGAAAAAAGAATAAAGAGAGACAAAAGAATAGGGACGGGACCTGCACCAGTGGGAGGGAGCTGTGAAGGAGGAAAGGTTTCCACACACTAGGAAGCCCCTTCGCGGGCGGAGACTGCGGGAGGCAGAGGGGGGAAGCTTCAGAGCCACGGAGGAGAGCGCACCCACAGGGGTGCGGAGGGCAAAGCGGAGAGATTCCTGCACAGAGGATCGGTGCCAACCAGCACTCACCAGCCCGAGAGGCTTGTCTCCTCCCTCGCCGGGGCGGGTGGGGGCTGGGAGCTGAGGCTCAGGCTTCGGAGGTCGGATCCCAGGGAGAAGACTGGGATTGGCTGTGTGAACACCGCCTGAAGGGGTTAGTGTGCCACGGCTAGCCGGGAGGGAGTCTGGGAAAAGGTATGGAGCTGCCAAAGAGGCAAGAGACTTTTCCTTCCCTCTTTGTTTCCTGGTGCGCGAGGAGAGGGGATTCAGAGCACCGCTTAAAGGAGCTCCAGAGACGGGCGCGAGCCACGGCTATCAGCGCGGACCCCAGAGACGGGCATGAGACGCTAAGGCTGCTGCTGCCGCCACCAAGAAGCCTGTGTGCAAGCACAGGTCACTATCCACACCTCCCCTCCCGGGAGCCTGTGCAGCCCGCCACTGCCAGGGTCCCGGGATCCAGGGACAACTTCCCCAGCAGAACACACGGCGCCTCAGGCTGGTGCAACGTCACCCTGGCCTCTGCCACCGCAGGCTCACCCTGCATGCATACCCCTCCCTCCCCCCGGATGGAGTGAGCCAGAGCCCCCGAATCAGCTGCTCCTTTAACCCCGTCCTGTCTGAGCAAAGAACAGACGCCCTCAGGCGAACTACACTCAGAGGGAGGGCCAACCCAAAGCTGATTCCTAGGAGCTCTGCGAACAAAGAAGAGAAAGGGAAATATCTCCCTCCAGCCTCAGGACCAGCGGATTAAATCCCCACAATCAACTTGATGTACCTGCATCTGTGGAATACCTGAAGAGAAAATGAATCATCACAAATTGAGGAGGTGGACTTTGGGAGAAACAATATATTTTTCCCCCCTTTTTCTCTTTTTGTGAGTGTGTATGAGTATGCTTCTGTGTGTGATTTTGTCTGTATAGCTTTGCTTTTACCATTTGTCCTCGGGATCTGTCCGTAATTTTTTTTTTTTTAGTATAGTTTTCAGCACTTATCACTGGGGGATTTGTTTTTTGGTTTGGTTGTTCTTTCTTTCTTTTTAATTACTTAAAAAATATTTTTAATAATTCTTTTTTGTTTTCCATTTTAATAACTTTTTTTAAATTTTCTTTTTCTTTCTTTTTTTCTCCCTTTTATTCTGAGCCATGTGGAAGACAGGCTCTTGGTGCTCCAGCCAGGCGTCTGAACTGTGCCTCTGACGTGGGAGAGCCAACTTCAGGACACTGGTCCACCAGAAGCCTCCCAGCTCCACATAATATCAAACAGCGAAAATCTTCCAGAGATCTCCATGTCAACGCCAAGACCCTCTCCACTCAACGACCAGCAAGCTACAGTGCCGGACACCCTATGCCAAACAATCAGCAAGACAGGAACACAACCCCACCCACTAGCAGAGAGGCTTCCTAAAATCATAATAAGGTCACAGACACCCCAAAACACACCACCAGACGTGGTCCTGCCCACCAGAAAGACAAGATCCAGCCTCATCCACCTGAACACAGGCACCAGTCACCTCCACCAGGAAGCCTACACAACCCACTGAAACAACCTTAGCCAGTGGGGGCAAACACAAAAAACAAAGGGAACTACGAACGTGCACCCTGCGAAAAGGAGACAGTAATTTAAGCAAAATGAGAAGACAGAGAAGCATACAGCAGATGAAGGAGCAAGGTAAAAACCCACCAGGCCTAACAAATGAAGAGGAAATAGGGAGTCTACCTGAAAAACAATTCAGAAAAATGATAGTAAAGATGATCCAAAATCTCGGAAAGAGAATGGAGAAAATACAAGAAACGTTTAACAAGGACCTAGAAGAACTAAAGAGCAAACAAGCAATCATGAACAACACAATAAATGAAATTAAAAATTCTCTAGAAGGGATCAATAGCAGAATAACGGAGGCAGAAGAACGGATAAGTGACCTGGAAGATAAAATAGTGGAAATAACTACTGCAGGGCAGAATAAACAAAAAAAGAATGAAAAGAACTGAGGACAGTCTCAGAGATCTCTGGGGCAATATTAAACGCACCAACATTCGAATTATAGGGGTCCCACAGAAGAAGAGAAAAAGAAAGGGAATGAGAAAATATTTGAAGAAATTATAGTTGAAAACTTCCCTAATATGGGGAAGGAAATAGTTCATCAAGTCCAGGAAGCATAGAGAGTCCATTACAGGATAAATCCAAGGAGAAACATGCCAAGACATACTAACCAAACTATCAAAAATTAAATACAAAGAAAAAATATTAAAAGCAGCAAGGGAAAAACAAAAAATAACATACAAGGGAACCACCATAAGACTAACAGCTGGACTTTCAGCAGAAACTCTGCGAGCCAGAAGGGACTGGCAGGATATATTTAAAGAGATGAAAGGGAAAAACCTACAACCAAGATTACTCTACCTAGCAAAGATCTCATTCAGATTTGAAGGAGAAATTAAAACCTTTACAGACAGCAAAAGCTAAGAGAATTCAGCACCACCAAAGCAGCTTTACAACAAATGCTAAAGGCACTTCTCTAGGTAGGGAACACAAGAGAAGGAAAAGACCTACAATAACAAACCCAAAACAATTTAAAAAATGGTAATAGGAACATACATATTGATAATTACCTTAAATGTAAATGGATTAAATGTGCCAATGAAAAGACACAGACTGGCTGAATGGATGCAAAAACAAGGCCCGTATATGCTGTCTACAAGAGACCAACTTCAGACCTAGGGACACATACAGACTGAAAGTGAGGGGATGGAAAAAGATATTCCATGCAAATGGAAATCAAAAGAGAGCTGGAGTAGCAATTCTTATATCAGAGAAAATAGATTTTAAAACAAAGACTATTACAAGAGACAAAGAAGGACACTACATAATGATCAAGGGATCAATCCAAGAAGAAGATATAACAGTTGTAAATATTTATGCACCCAACATAGGACCACCTCAATACATAAGGCAAATACTAACAGCCATAAAAAGGGAAATCAACAGTAACACAATCACAGCAGGGGACTTTAACACCCCACTTTCACCAATGGACAGATCATCCAAAATGAAAATAAATAAGGAAACACAAGCTTTAAATGATACATTAAACAAGATGGACATAATTGATATTTATAGGACATTCCATCTCAAACAACAGAATACACTTTCTTCTCAAGTGCTCATGGAACATTCTCCAGGATAAATTATATCGGGCCACAAATCAAGCCTTGGTAAATTTAAGAAAATTGAAATTGTATCAAGTATCTTTTCTGACCACAACGCTATGAGACTAGATATCAATTACAGGAAAAAACCTGTAAAAAATACAAACCCAAGGAGGCTAAACAATACATTACTTAATAACCAAGAGATCATTGAAGAAACCAAAGAGGAAATCAAAAAATACCTAGAAACAACTGACAATGAAAACACGACGACCCAAGAGCTATCGGACACAGCAAAAGCAGTTCTAAAAGGGAAATTTATAAAAATACACTCCTACCTTAAGAAACAGGAAACATCTGAAATAAACAACCTAACCTTACACCTAAAGATTTAGAGAAAGAAGAACAAAAAAAACCCCAAAGTCAGCAGAAGGAAAGAAATCATAAAGATCAGATCACAAATAAATGAAAAAGAAATGAAGGAAACGATAGCAAAGATCAATAAAACTAAAAGCTGGTTCTTTGAGAAGATAAACAAAATAGATAAACCATTAGCCAGACTTATCAAGAAAAAAAGGGAGAAGACTCAAATCAATAGAATTAGAAATGAAAAAGGAGAAGTAACAACTGACACTGCAGAAATACAAAAGATCATGAGAGATTACTATAAGCAACTCTATGCCAATAAAATGGACAACCTGGAAGAAATGGACAGATTCTTAGAAATGCACAAACTGCCAAGACTGAACCAGGAAGAAACAGAAAATATGAACAGACCAATCACAAGCACTGAAATTGAAACTGTGATTAAAAATCTTCCAATAAACAAAAGCCCAGGACCAGATGGCTTAAGAGGCGAATTCTATCTAACATTTAGAGAAGAGCTAACACCTATCCTTCTCAAACTCTTCCAAAATATAGCAGAGGGAGGAACACTCCCAAGATCATTCTACAAGGCCACCATCACCTTGATACCAAAACCGGACAAAGATGTCACCAAGAAAGAAAACTACAGGCCAATACCATTGATGAACATAGATGCAAAAATCCTCAACAAAATACTAGCAAACAGAATGCAACAGCACATTAAAAGGATCATACACCATGATCAAGTGGGGTTTATCCCAGGAATCCAAGGATTCTTCAATATACGCAAATCAATCAATGTGATACCCCGTTTAACAAACTGAAGTAGAAAAATCATATGATCATCTCAAGAGATGCAGAGAAAGCGTTTGACAAAATTCAACACCCATTTATGATAAAAAAAAAAAAAAAACCCTCCAGAAAGCAGGCATAGAGGGAACTTACCTCAACATAATAAAGGCTATATAGGACAAACCCACAGCCAACACTGTCCTCAGTGGTGAAAAACTGAAACCATTTCCACTAAGATCAGGAACAAGACAAGGTTGCCCACTCTCAACACTATTATCCAACATAGTTTTGGAAGTTTTAGCCACAGTAATCAGAGAAGAAATAGAAATAAAAGGAATCCAAATCGGAAAAGAAGAAGTAAAGCTGTCACTGTTTGCAGATGACAGGATACTATACATAGATAATCCTAAAGATGCTACCAGAAAACTACTAGAGCTAATCAATGAATTTGGTAAAGTAGCAGGATACAAAATTAATGCACAGAAATCTCTTGCATTCCTATACACTAACGATGAAAAATCTGAAAGTGAAATTAAGGAAACACTCCCATTTACCACTGCAACAAAAAGAATGAAATATCTAGGAATAAACCTACCCAAGAAGACAAAAGACCTGTATGCAGGAAATTATAAGACACTGATGAAAGAATTAAAGATGATACAAATAGTTGGAGAGATATACCATGTTCTTGGATTGGAAGAATCAACATTGTGAAAATGACTATACTACCCAAGACAATCTACAGATTCAGTGCAATCCCTATCAGACTGCCACTGGCATTTTTCACAGAACTAGAACAAAAAATTTCACAATCTGTATGGAAACACAAAAGACCCCAAATAGCCAAAGCAATCTTGAGAAAGAAAAACGGAGCTGGAGGAATCAGGCTCCCAGACTGCAGACTATACTACAAACCTACAGTAATCAAGACAGTACGGTAGTGGCACAAAAACAGAGATACAGATCAATGGAACAGGATAGAAAGCCCAGAGATAAATCCATGCACATATGGTCCCCTTATCTTTGATAAAGGAGGCAAGAATATACAATGGATAAAAGACAGCCTCTTCAATAAGTGATGCTCGGAAAATTGGAGAGCTACATGCAAAAGAATGAAATTAGAACACTCCCTAACACCATACACCAAAGTAAACTCAAAATGGATTAAAGACCTAAGTGTAAGGCCAGACACTATCAAACTCTTAGAGGAAAACATAGGCAGAACACTCTATGACATAAATCACAGCAAGATCCTTTTTGACCCAGCTCCTAGAGAAATGGAAATAAAAACAAGAATAAACAAATGGGACCTAATGAAACTTAAAAGCTTTTGCACAGAAAAGGAAAACATAAACAAGACGAAAAGACAACCCTCAGAATGGCCGAAAATATTTGCAAATGAAGCAACTGACAAAGGATTAATCTCCAAAATTTACAAGCAGCTCATGCAGCTCAATAACAAAAAAACAAACAACCTAATCCAAAACTGGGCAGAAGACCTAAACAGACATTTCTCCAAAGAAGATATACAGATTGCCAACAAACACATGAAAGAAAGCTCAACATCCCTAATCATTAGAGAAATGCAAATCAAAACTACATTGTGATATCATCTCACACTGGTCAGTATGGCCATCATCAAAAAATCTACAAACAATAAATGCTGTAGAGGGTGTGGAGAAAAGGGAACCCTCATACACTGTTGGTGGGAATGTAAATTGATACAGCCACTATGGAGAACAGTATGGAGGTTCCTTAAAAAACTAAAAACAGAACTACCATACGACCCAGCAATCCCACTATTGGGCATATACCCTGAGAAAACCATAATTCAAAATGAGTCATGTACCACAATGTTCACTGCAGCTCTATTTACAGTAGTCAGGACATGGAAGCAACCTAAGTGTCCACTGACAGATGAATGGATAAAGAAGATGTGGCACATGTATACAATGGAATATTACTCAGCCATAAAAAGAAACGAAATTGAGTTATTTGTAGTGAGGTGGATGGACCTTGAGTCTGTCATACAGAGTGAAGTAAGTCAGAAAGAGAAAAACAAATACCGTATGCTAACACATATATATGGAATCTTAAAAAAAAGAATGGTCTTGAAGAACCTAGGGGCAAGACGGGAATAAAGACGCAGACCTACTAGAGAATGCACTTGAGTACACGGGGAGGGGGAAGGGTAAGCTGGGACAACGTGAAAGAGTGGTAGTGTATAGATGGACATATATACACTAGATAGCTTGTGGGGAGCAGTCGCATAGCACAGGGAGATCAGCTCGGTGCTTTGTGACCAGCTAGAAAGAATGGAAAGAATGGATGGAATAGCATTCCTATTACAGAAAAGCATTTGCAGAGGGAAAATTGGTCAGAACAGCATTCCTGGAAGAGTGAAAAGCATGTGAAAAGCCTCTCAGGAGGAGTTTACACCTAGAAGTAAAATTTCTGGGTCATATGGTAATACTATACTTAGCTTCTCAAGTAATCATCAAACTGTTTTCCATAGAGGCCACACCATTTGACATTCCAACTAACAATGTACAAGGGTTCCAATTTCTCCCCATCCCCACAAACACTTGTTATTTTCTATTTTTTATTACAGAAATCCCAGGAGACATGAAGTGGTATCTTGCAGTGATTTTGATTTGCATTTCCCTACTGACTAATGGTGTTGGGTATCTTTTTGTGTGTTTATTGGGCACTTGTATATCTTCTTTGGAGAAATGTCTATTCAAGTCTTTTGTCCATTATTCAATGGGTTGTTGCTCCTTTTGTTGTCAGATAACATTTTAAGATGATAAATCTGACTGCCTGTGAAGACAAAAGAAGGGAGTAAGATTGGAAGTGGAGGTACCTGTTAGGTGGCTATTTCATAAGTCTAGGCAAGATAATGTTTTCTTGCTTTCTTTGACTAAAGGGTAGTTCTAGTAATGATAATGCAATAATTATAACAAGAATAATAACAGTCATGACAGATTGCCTACAAAGATGGCCACCAAAAATTCCTCCTATCCCTATATATTCATGCCTTACCTCCCACCAAAAGATGGAGTCCATTTCCCTCTATGAATCTGGGCTGGCCCTGTGACTTGTTTTGACAAAGAGAATATAGGGGAAGTTAGATAGCACCATTTCCGAGCCTAGGCCTTAACAGGCATGACATGTTCTGCATTTGCAGTCTCAGAGCTCTAAAGCCTCAACACAAGTCCAGCTACCTGGAAGGAAAGTGAGGTCCAGCCATCTTCCAGTCATTACAGCCAATCCAGCTAAGATGTCTCACATATGAATGGAAGCATCCATCTTGGATATTCTGAAATGCAGCCAGATGAGTGATCCCAGCTGATACCATACGGCTCAGAAAAACTAGTCAGCTGAGTCCAGAAAACCCAGAGAATCATTGTACTATGAAGGTTAATTCCAGCAGGCCTGGAACTGGTGTGAGCTCTTCTGCTAAATTATGTACAAGGCACTGATCCCCGGTCAAGATTAAGTCTTGCTTTGCAATTATAAAACTCCCATGGGGCTTCCCTGGTGGCGCAGTGGTTGTGGGTCCGCCTGCCAATGCAGGCGGCGCAGGTTCGTGCCCTGGTCTGGGAGGATCCTGCGTGTCGCGGGGCGGCTGGGCCCGTGAGCCGTGGCGGCTGGGCCTGCGCATCCCGAGCCTGTGCTCTGCGACGGGGGAGGCTACAGCAGTGGGAGGCCCGCGTACCGCAAAAAAAAAAAAAAAAAAAAAAAAAAACTCCCATGAGTTTCAGGGTGGTTTCTATCAGCTAGCACTGTTAGCATTGTTCATTGATAACAGTGAGATTGATGGTTTGCACCTAGCCTCAGTGAGACTCCTAGAGGGTTCTACAGTTGATGCTGGTTATATAACAGAATATGCCTATATGACCAGCAGAGTATAAGAAATCCTGACAAGACTCCACTTTGAGGTCCCAGGTTCTGAGATGTCCACACATGTGTTAGTGGTTTCTGATCCAAGACTGAAAGCATGTCCTGGTATGGCCTTAGGGAGGGAAGACAATTAGAGCTCACTCCTGGCCTCTCTGGAACCCTTGCAGCCTTTGATTACAAAGAGTACCTTAATGCCGTTGCTATTTGTATTCTTCTATTGCAATAAACTGTAAATTTAAGCATCGTCATTTGGGGCCTTGAGTCTTTAGCAATTGAACCCTATTTGTAACTATTAGTGCAATCATGGAAATCACAAATAGTTGTTGTTTTAAGGCACTACATTTTAGGGTGATTGGCTAAGCAGCAATAGGTGACCAAAACAACAACTAACATTTACTGAGTACAGACTCTTTGTCAGCATTATTTCAATTCACAGACAAGGAAACTGTGACACAAAGAAATTATTTCCAAAAGCAACATGGCTTGTAAGTAGGTGAGTCAGATATTATTGGTTGCTAGCACAATCCCAATTTCCAACCTCCCTTTCCATAACTATCTTCCAGATGGGGTGGCCTTGTGACACTCTCCTGGCCAATGAATGGAAGCACTTGTCAGATGGAGAAAATAGAAGCCAGAGCAGGGTTAGAAGAAAAACAAGTTCAATTTTGAAATGTTAGTTTTGTAGTTCTTGCAAAACATCAAGATGGAGGTGTCATTCGTGGAAGACGGGAGCTCAGTGGAGAGTTCAGGGTATAAATACATACTGGAAGTGATCTGTGTATTTGGAAGTGATCAGTATACATGGGTGGTACCTGAAGTCATAAGGCTACAAGTTGTTTCTGGGGAAATTGTGTAGAGAAAGAAGAGAAAGAGCTAAGAATATTATGTAATATTTATGTGATCTCAGTATTATATTAATTTTAATATTATATTCTTAATATCACAAATCTTTTTAATGGCCCATATGAATTTATGAATCATTCTAATCTTTCAACTTAATCTAGTAATTTTTAGAGCATTTGCTATATTCTTCAGCTAACATCTAGAATGAATGTTTCAGTAAGACTGATGATTGTACCATTTTCTAAAGCTAATTAAAATATATTTATTCTAATTTCTATAAACAAGATGATATCCAGCATCCTTTTTCTATTATATCATCTTATAGTAAGGAGAAGCAAATTTATAAGCAACTCAAAATGAAGGTTTGCAACTTAAAATATTTTCAGTATGCTTACATCAACAAAACATTTGCTATATGATTACAATTGGCACTATCTTCTTAGTAAAACAAAACTGAATTTTAATTTAAAATTGAATATATTTAATAAGTATGCCCCAGATATAGTTAACTCTTTAAGTCACTCAGTCATAATGACTGATTGAACAGAGCAATATGTAACTTTGACATGGGAGTATAGAAAAGAATATGTGTCTATTGTGTTCATTTTCATAACTGCAACATAAATTGTGGTTCATTCAGAAAGCATAATGCCCTCTTTGTTTCTGATCTCAGGAAGCAAACACACTCTATGTGATTCTTTTAAGAACCAGTTAAATTTAAACAGAATTAAATCAGATAAGCATGGTAAGGAAGACTCAAAGTGAACAAAAAAGATTTGAAAAACTTTATGTTAATCAATAGTAGTATTATAAATAGCACTGGGTCTCAGATACAGCACTTAGGTTATACACCATTGAAATGAGAAAATTAAATAAGTGACCAGAAGTGCTCTGTAGAACAAACCATATACTAGTTAGGTTACCATATTTTCAGCAACAGAAATAGAAAACAAAAGTAGCTTTACCATGTAAATCTAGACTAGCATATCAGGAGAAGCAGAATTCAAATATGAGCTACTAGGTTTGACTGTACATTGGAGTAGAAGGTTATTTTACACAGTTTCAACCATTCCAACATGAAATTGAATAAAGCTGATAAAAGCTACATAGATTCCTTAATACAGCTGCTGAAATAACAGTTCATGTCAACACTGATATTAGTAATTCTGTTGCGTCAAAAATTTAATATAGCAAATCTGAAGCTACACTACCAAGTTCTAAACTAGAGTAAATATGAGTAAATATGGCTATCCTGAAAAATGTCACCACAATGATTAAGAATTACATGAGGGCTTCCCTGGTGGCGCAGCGGTTGAGAGTCCGCCTGCCGATACAGGGGACACGGGTTCATGCCCTGGTCCGGGAAGATCCCACACGCCGCGGAGGGGCTGGGCCCGTGAGCCATGGCCGCTGGGCCTGTGCGTCCGGAGCCTGTGCTCCGCAGCGGGAGAGGCCACAACAGTGAGAGCCCCGCGCACCGCAAAAAAAAAAAAAAAAAATTACATGAGCTCTGTGTTCAAAAATTGTCACTAAGAGAAAACATATACAAATAGTTTATATAGTTTTCCTGTAATTACTATATCCTATATGGTGGAGTATCTAGTAGCAGTCAAGATTTATAATGCTTATTTTGGTAAATTAGTGCTAACTAAATGTTCAGAGTTCATTAACATTTATTACTGTGCAATGCAACATGAACTTCTGCATAGAGTTACTTAATAGGAACGTATTTTTCCTGCTCCTTAAAAACCCAAATTCCTCTTTTTAAAGAAACAATGCTTAATGAATAATATACAATTGAATATATCCAAATGAAATAATGTTAAGGATTATAAATCTTAAATCAAGCTAAAGGACCCATATAAGATTAATCGGTATTACACTCACAAGGATGGAGAATTCAAATGCCTGCTGGGGCCAGGTAGGCAAATAAGTGTTGAATGGAAGATGGTGCACTGAAGATCACTCACCCTCACCACCAGGGGCAGAATTTAATCAGCCCCAACTGACTGTTGTTAGGTTGGGGTTTTTGTCTTTTTCGTTTTTAAGGAAAGCTGAAAATCTAGATTTGTATATGAAATTGTACAGGTTACAAATGTTGGTAACTAATTCAATTTTTTAAACTATGAATTAGCCATAATCCGCTTGTAGATTAAATTCAGCCCACCTAGCCACTAGATTCCATACTCTACTCTTAGTCTATATATATCTTAGTCTAAGCATAAATGCATTAGAGTATATCTCACTATATAAATTTTTGCATATTCCTCCAGATCCTGCAAAATCAAAGCCCAAAAGAAGTTTGATAAATGAGTTGGAGTTTTCTATGCCTCTTTGTAGCATCATCATGATGAAATCATAATTACAAGTGATTAGGAGAGACGTGATCTTTACACAGACTGATAGTTCTGAAACTAGGATTACCTAGGTCTGAAGGAATCTCTGAAATGCTGTGTAGGAAAGCGCAATCACTCATATTTACTTTCACTAGATTATTGTGCAGTGATCAGACTATGGAGTCACATCAAAGGCATTGCCTATACCATGAAAGACTGATTTTATCTTCACAATTCTCATTTTTATGAGATAGATGATCTAACTTCCTGTTATATTCACAAGTTAGTGAACACAATAAATTAGTATTGTCCATACTTCTCTCAGAAGTGTATGGAGGATATGTTGGTGGCAATCAGAAAATGAAGTGCGAAAGTAGGCTCAGCAGGACAGATTTATAGACCCCCTGAGAAGATATGGTCATAGATCAAGTCAACAAGCAGTGAAAGAACTAGAATAAGAACTTCCTCTTACTCTGTGTGGTGGAATATCAATATGAATTTCATATGGATGGAGGGTCAAGAAGATAATGGGGAAATTCTGATTCCCTAAATTAAGATACTTGTAATTTCCTAAGAGCATTGGGCTTCCCTGGTGGCACAGTGGTTAAGAATCGGCCTGCCAATGCAGGGGACACAGGTTCGAGCCCTGGTCCGGGAAGATCCCACATGACGTGGAGCAACTAAGCCCGTGTGCCACAACTACCGAGCCTGCGCTCTAGAGCCCACGAGCCACAACTACTGAGCCCATGTGCCACAACTACTGAAGCCCACGTGCCTAGAGCCCATGCTCTGCAACAACAGAAGCCACCACAAGGAGAAGCCTGTGCACCGCAACAAAGAGTAGCCCCCGCTCGCCACAACTAGAGAAAGCCTGCACACAACAACGAAGACCCGCAGCCAAAAGTAATACATTAATAAAATAAATAAATTTTTTAAAAAATTACCTAAGAGCATTGAAACAAACAAGACATTTAACACTCAAGGTGAAGGAGATTCCCTATCTATAGCTTCAATAGTAGTATTTCTTAAAGTTTGGCGCCTACACACTCCTTAATAGGTAATCAGTGTGCATGAATATCAATTTTAGGTAATTTTTTAAATGTGTTTACTTTTCTTGACAACAAAAACATTATTTTTTAAATTAGCAATAAAATATGTTTTATTTCAATAAGCAGGATAGTATTATTCGCAGTCTTTCACAAAGGTAGCTTTATGCAGCTCAATGGTGGATAGCTTAATTTATAATTTAGGCTATATTTGCCATTGATCTCTCATGCTGGCTTCTGCTAAACTGGAAATTTTAAATTCACAATCATAGATCACTGTAAACGGCACCAAGTGTTTAGTGGCTGCCAGATAAGTCTAGATTTTCATATTAACACAAATGGCCCAGAAATTATAGAGAGATGGCTCACTGAAGACTACTTTCAGGACTCAAATGATAAGTTCTAACGTTTTATAGCCAAAAGCTGGAAGGTTGGAGGTTTCAACTTTGAAGACAACAGTAAGTGTATTTCTAATCCCCTCTTGTTTTCAGTTCTCAAAATTATTCCCTCATGCTCTGCCACAACATTTGGATGTGGTTTATGTATTAGCTAAATAATACAACATCACTTTCTTTCTCCAGACTAAAAAAGACATTAAGCTAGGAAAAGATCCACATGTCAGTCTCAAGCTATTTATATTTCAGTTTGATTGTCTTTAATTAAATCAAAGAAGCACCCCTTCTCCCTTTGGTAGAGTTTTCAAAGATAAATAAACTAAATGTTGCCAAATTCTTCCCCACATATATATGTAGCACACATAAGCAAGAGTTGATTCATATTCTGCAAATCAGCAGTTTAAAATAAGCATAAACCAAAATATCTATACATGTTTGTACAGATATTAGTACACGTTTACATGTGCTCTTGTACACATGTGCTACTGATATTGTATGACATTTGACTGCTATCATTTAATGAAAGAAATTTCACTTTTACTGTGTTTTCTCTCAGCATAATTATTGTCTTTGACTTTTCAGCTTGTTTTATAAGAATATCAGGTACAAGTGTATCCAGCCACAAATAGCAACAAATCCAACACTGCCTTTAAAAGTAAACTTTTATTTGTCTCATAAAGCAGTAAGTCCAGAAATAAACTATGTAAGTACTGATTCAGTGGCCCAACTATGTCAGTACCCAAGTCTTTGGGATTCTCTTGAACATTTTCTCATTTGGTACTTCATGGTTATAAAACAACTACTGTAAATTCATTACTCCATCTACATTCCAGTAAGTATAAGAACAAAAAGAAAAAGGCAAAGAATAAAGAGGCTGTCTTTATTATTCAGTTGGATTCAATGGAATTTGAGGATTAATTAATATAGCTGGCAAACAACTGATACAAGGACTCCTGGAACTGTATGTTAGCAGGGTTGTGCTTCCTTGCCTTAACCAACTTCTAAAAGCTGTCCCTGCCCTTGGCTTGTGGCCTTGCGTCACTCCAACATCTGCTTCTGTCATCACACTGCTTTCTCTCCCTCTGCTTCTGCTGTCACATTGCTTTCTCTGACTCTGACACCCCTCTGTCCCTCTTAAGAATCCTTGTGATTATACTGGGCCCATATGAATAATCCGAGATAATATCTCTACACCAAGATCCTTAATCTCATCTGTAAAGTCCCTTTTACCATGTTAACATATTCACAGGTACCAGGGATTAGGACTTGAGCATCTTTGAGGACACATTATTGTTTCTACCACAGTCAGCCCTGTGGTCCCCAAAGATTCACACCCATCCCACATTTAAAATGCATTCACCCCATTCCAACATCTTCAAAAGTCTCAGTCAATTATGGTAGCAACTCAACGTGTGAAATCTCATCTAAATCTCTTCAACTCAAAAGTCCCAAACTGCATCATTTAAATCATATAAGCCAGGTATGAATGAGACTCTGGATATGCTCCATCTGGGGCAAAGTTTCTCTCTGCCTGTGGACCTGTAAAACTTGAAAACAAGTTATCAGCTCCCCAAATACAATGGTGGGACAATCAGAGGACACCAAACATAGACATCCCCATTCAAAAAGGGGGACAATAGAAGAAAAAGAGGAGTCAGCCATCCCAAGGAATTTCAAAATCCTGTCAGACAACTTCAATAAGATCTCAAGCTCTGAGAATAATCCTCTGTAGCTCATAATCCAGCTTCACCTTGGGGGGGGCGGGGAAGGCAAGGCTCCACCCTGGGAGTCAACCTTCCTTTTTCATGAAGGGTAGTATGTGCTTCCAGCTCAGTAGTTTCATCAGCCTGTTTCCTACTTACAGGATCTGGCATCCACAGCCTTCTTTCAATTCTCTTTCTCTCTGTCCCTTTTAGTCCAAGCTGGCATTGTTCTTGTTGATGTAAACTTAAGAACCACTGTGGTGGGGCTCCCAAGTCTGATACAGGGATTCACTCCACACAAGAGGCTCCTCCAGAGGTCTTTCCTAAATTATCCCATCTCTACTTTTCGCTTCTGCTGAGACGGCTGAAGGGACCCATGAGTCACATACCTGCTCTCTTAGAAGAGTCCTCTGTGTCCTCTAAATACTCAGATCCTTCTAAGCAGAACATTGTTCAGCCACCACCTTGGCTTTCTCTACAGAGCACGCTTTCCAAACAGTGAATCTCCTACTTTTAGTGTCTTTTTCAATCTGGATATTCAAGGCTGGATATTTCTTAAATCATTAAGTCCTGGTTCCTTTAGCTTAATAGTTCTTCCCTCAATTTATCTTTTTCCTCTCACGTTTTACTATAAGCAGCAAGAAGAAACTGGAGTGTACCTTCAACACTTTGCTTGTAAATCTCTTCATCCAAATATCCAAGAACATCTCTTACAAATTCTACTTTCCACATAACTGAGTAGGAGACATTTCATCTAAGCTTTCTGCCACTCTATTACAAGGATTTGCTTTCCTATCGTTCCCAATACCATGTTCCGCTTCTCTTCTGATCCCTCACTATTGTTAGTTCTACCAACAGTCTGTTTATCATGATTTAGGTATTCTCTAAGATGATACAGGTTTTTTCTACCATGCTTCTCACTTCCTTCTGAGCCCTTGTCAGAAGATTCTTTAACATTTATATTTCTACTAACATCTGTTCAAAGCAATCTAAGCTCTTTCTATCATGTTTCTCAAAATTCTGCCAGTCTTGGGCTTCCCTTGTGGCTCAGTGGTTGAGAGTCCGCCTGCCGATGCAGGGGACAAGGGTTCGTGCCCCAGTCCGGGAAGATCCCACATGCCGCGTTGCGGCTGGGCCCGTGAGCCATGGCCGCTGAACCTGTGCGTCCAGAGCCTGTGCTCCGCAACGGGAGAGGCCACAACAGTGAGAGGCCCGTGTACCACAAAAAAAAAAAAAAAAAAAAAAAAAATTCTGCCAGCCTCAACTCTTCTATCACACAATTCCAAAGCCACTTCTACAGGGTTAGGTATTTGTTACAGCAGCACCCCTCTTCCAGGTACCAAAATCTATATTAATTTCCCATTGCAGCCCTAAAAAATTATGATCAACTTAGTATCTAAAATACACACTTTTATTATTTTAAAATTACGGACATCAAAAGTCCTAAAATCAAGGTGCTGGCAGAGCTGCACCCCTCCTGGAGAATCTAGGGGAGGATTTGCTTCCTTATCTTTCCAGTTTTTAGAGGTTGCCTACATTTCTTGGTTCATGACCCTGTAATGCCCCAGCCTCTGCTTCCATCACTAAATTGCTTTCTCTGACTCTGACTCTCCTGCATCCCTTTTATGAGAGCCCTTGTGATTACATTAGGACTGACCAAATAAGTCAGGATAATTTCTCCATCTCAAAACACTTAAATTAGTTCATTCTGCAAAGGGCTTCCACCATGTAAAGTAACATATTCATAGGTTCTAGTGATTAGGACATGGGCATCTTTGGAGGGTTATTATTGTGCTCACTACACAAGGCTTACCTCCTTGGGCCTTTTTTCTCCCTCAACCATATCTTGCTTAGTAAATTTTTAGTGCTTCAATATATTAAAGCAGATTTTTTATTCACATTTTAAATTGTCCTTAACTAGAGAATTCATCCAAAATACACCATAAAAAAAACTATAAAAAAAAGAAAACCTAATTTTAAATAGACGAAAACCAAAAGATGTATACAAATGGTAGTTAGCCACATGAAAAGCTACATAATTTCTCTTAATAAGAGAAATGAACTGAGACCCCATTTTCACCTATAAAATTAACAAAAATCCAAAATTTGGATGCATACCACTTTGCTGACCATGGGGGAAATAGGAGTACTTATATATTTCTGGTGAGAGGGTAAGTTAATACAATCTCTGTGAAAGGCAATTTGGAAATATCTATCATAACAAAGGCATATATCTCCATTCAAAAACCAATTCTAAATTTTGGAATTATCCCACAGATAGAATTATACATCTATGAAGAAGCAAATACAGGGTTATTAATTTCAGCATTGTTTGAAGTAGCAAAAGACTGAAAACAACATGATTTTGCATCAGTATGGAACCAGCAAAGTTAATCATGATATATAGGTATGATGCAATGCTACATAGCTCTTTTTTTAAAAGGATACTCTTCGTGAAATGATATGAAAATATCTACATTTATTGTTAAATTTTCAAGAAAAGTTGCATAAGAGCATCTAGAATCTGTTACCATTTTTGGTAAAAACAAACACAAAAAAGTAAAAAGTGTGTATTTTTATTATGTATGTGCATAACATTTTTCAAGAAGTGAATGCTGGAAACTAATGTAAGTGGTTTACTTATTGGGGTGGGTTTTGAGATATGGGCAGATAGGGAAAAGTGGTAGGAAGTAGACCTTTCACTACGTGCATTTTTAAATATGTATTGATTTTGAACCATATGAAATGTATTGTCTATTCAACTTCCTTTTAATTTAAACTATTTTTACAAAGAAGTTAGAAGGAAAATTAACAGCATAATGAACCCCAATTTTTTTAAGAAAAGGAAATTGATGTAAGAGAAAATATTTGAGATAATCAAAGATCCAAAAGCTGGTGCTTTGCAAAGATTAATGAAACATTTTTAATAACTTTTTAAGAAATTCTGAGATTTAAAATGTTAATGAAGCACAGATTAACCCTGAGCTTAAAGGTGAATGGATATGTGATACATAAATATGGCTGAAAGTTTTCCCTGATGAGGAGGAAACTCTCACAGAGACTAGAGTCCCTGCAACACTGCTACTCAATTAAATGTAATATCAGAATCATTAGAATGACTCTCCAAGTGAGGCCCCTACCAACCCTACTGACTCAGAAGCTAGGTATAAAGGTTTCTTTTTTTTTTTTTTTTTTTTTAATGCATGATTCTACTGAACTTCCTACGTTAAGACCCACTTCCCTGGGTCCCCGGGGAATGTACAGAGCAAGAGGGTGGAAGGAGTAATCCTCAAGGTTGGAAAGGATGAAGCAATATATTATAGTCTTGCCTGGTTTCTCATGGCTTTCTCTTTTAACTCACAAGATAAAAGAAGATAAAATAAGTACAAGAATGTACAGAGGAACTCTAGATTCTTGAGAATAATGACACTCTGTCCTGGATAAAAGTTCATATATTTGAGATACCAGTAAAGCAATTAATCCTACCTGAAGAACAAAGTTTCTCTTAAACTTGAAATGGAAAGACCAAGTAAAGTTATATGTAGGCTTTTTGATATATAATAAAGCAAGAGAAAGCGCACATAAGTTTTGAGTTCTTTTTTCCCTTAAAGCAGAATTTGTGGAAACTCAAACAAATGCTAAATAAGAATTGAGTTCATGGAGTACTCTCCATGTCTCTAATGGCTACTGGACTTGGAATTTTTAAAATAAAATGGATCTGGGTCAGAATATCAGGCCCCTCATTTTCCTCCACTTTAAAATAAGGATAATACTAAAAGGAACCAAGACTCCGTCAAGAAATGGCAGATTACATGTCTTATAGGGATGAGCTTGGGACATTTTATTAGACCAGAAAGAAAGGGATCAAAGCTAGCTTTAAATAAAAAGCCAAATTAGGCTCCCAACTGCCACGGATGGAAGATGTTGGCAGCAATAAGAATATTGATTAAACACACGTAATACATTTAACTCCATGAATTCATAATGATATTTTTTAAAAAATAAAAATTGGTCACCATTGGAGGATGCTAAGCAATAACACATTATTTGGAAAATGGTAAATAAAAGGAATAAATTAAGCATTTATCTTGACTTTTCTATATGAACTGTAACACAGCATAACCAAACAGTTGTGTGTATTTCAACTAATAAACAAGGTGGAAAATTATAGACTATCACAATTTTGCAACTCTTAATAACTAGATCTAGATTATGATCATCAATGGCCACCAATATCACAAAAGAGAGAGAGCAGATACTATGTACCCCCTGATGGAAGTATACAACACCACCTATGAAGTAGTCTCGCTGAAAGGATTGAACATTAATCTGATCAAGCCTCCAGGTCTACTCTGTAGAAAGTAGGAGACAAAGGAACATTAAAGGAAACCATCAGGAAATACTCAGCAAAGCCAGACTATGGGAATTTAAGAGAAAAATAACCCTTTTCTCCAATAAATATATATAAAGAGATGGAGAGAAAGATTATATATTAAAAGAATGTTAAGAACTACATCAACCAATTACAATGTATGAATCTTATTCAGATTCTCATTGAAACAATTTTTTTAAATGTGAGAGAGTTGAGAAAATTTGAACACCAAATGGCCAGTTGAGGCTATTAAATTATTTTCATTTTGTAGGTATAATAATGGGGTTGTAATTATTTTAAAGTATACATATTGAAATTTACATATTAGAATATATAATATTTGGGTTTTGCATCAAAATATTTCAAGAGGGAAAATAAAGAGATAAATGTGATTGACCATGAGCTGAAAATTACTGAAGCAGGGTGATGGTAACTCATTATAACAGTCTCGCCACTTCTGTATATGTTTTAAACTGTTCATATTAACTTTTTTTAATGAAAACAATTTATACCCCTCTCCCTCCCTGGCAAGCCTTGCTCAACCTGGCCAGGCTGCTTGCCAGTCTGGAACACCCCTCACCAGAGCTCCCTGCAGCCTCTGGCACCCACAGAGAAGTCAAATGAAACCTGGGTTCCTGCAGAAGCTCATCTGCAAGGTTTCAATCATGGGGCAGATCTGCTAAAAAAAACAATCATCAAAAAAAGTGATGCTGGGGCTTCCCTGGTGGCGCAGTGGTTGAGAGTCCGCCTGCCGATGCAGGGGACACGGGTTCGTGCCCCGGTCCGGGAGCATCCCACATGCCGCGGAGCGGCTGGGCCCGTGAGCCATGGCCGCTGGGCCTGTGCGTCTGGAGCCTGTGCTCCGCAACGGGAGAGGCCACAACAGTGAGAGGCCCACGTACCACACACACAAAAAATAATAATAAAAAATAAAAAAAATAAAAAAATAAAAAAAAAAAGTGATGCAAATGAAACAGAAAAATCCATACCAACATTTGAAAAAAGTGGGTGGGTAGATACTTTAAGCCTTGAGGACTAGTATTATACTATGCAAAAACTACATGGCAATCATTTTTGATAAGGTAGATCTCACAGATGCTAATGTGGTTGAGTCCAACACCAAGTTTTGTGGTCAACACTCCACGTATACAGTTCATCTTACGTACTGATAACAAAAAAGACATGGAAGATTGGATTGAAAGACTGAAAAAATGTTCAGAATGGGAAACATTTTGAGTGTGCTCAGTACCACGTGTACCATTTCTCAGGGATGTATAATTGGTATTCCCATTCACATGCTAGGCCAATGTACTGTAATTTGTAATTAAGAGGTTTAATCCAGGATCATATCACATAGATCAGGAGTTGGCAACATTTTTCAGTAAAGGGCCAAATAGTTATTACTTTAGGCTTTATAGATCATATATGATCTCTGTTGCATATTCTTTTTTATTTTATTTTACAATCCTATAAAAAATGTAAAATCCATTTTTAGTTCAAGGGCCTATATAAAAGAAGCACAGGTCTATAGGCTATGGTTTGGTCCATGAACCACAGTTTGCCAAACCCTAAGGACTGTCTTGTGACGTGTGCAAGTTTAAAGTCCACAAACGTGCTATGCAGGCAACCAATAAATGTAACTGGACCACATAGTCACTGATTGGGGAAGCACTGCATCAAGGATGAAGATGGGATAGCCATGCTGGAAGGAAACTTCCCTATGAGTGCCAAGTGTACAATGAGCTACACTGTAACATCCTGTAAACAATCATTACTGACCAAGTGTCTCCTTGACCTGTATGAAGTGTTGGCCTCACATCCTTCACGCCATCACAGGTCTTTGTTAATTCAAAGAGAGGGACAATAAAGGTATGAAGTTCTTAGAAGATTCAAATAACTGATGAATCCTGTTTGGGTCTTTGCCCTAATTAACAGAAGACCACACCTTAGACAGATCAGGCATGGCTAGACATGTGGAGGAAGTTCCCTCTAGCCTGCCAAAGTTAAAGTTGATTCTATCAAAACTGGAGCACCTAACTGATTTATGTTGAAGCTGCTTTATCATTCTTTGGAAAAAAAATTTTCTGGCACAGAAGAAAAGGAACCGCTAGATAAAGGTTTTGGAGGTTATGCAGATTCTCAAGGAGAAGAAGAAAGATGGGACAAGAGGCTTGATATCAGCATAGAGGTACAGAAGCTCAGGCTGTTACGTATAAATGGGAAACAAATTCATATTTAACAAGTAAAATGATCTATAAAATGCATTCTCTTCCAAAAATTCCTGAAGTGAAAGAGGAGGATCTGATAGAGATCAAGCTCCTTCATCCCTCAGCAACTCTTCTTTTTGGAGAGGCGTGTAATTTATTGTTTGATGCATTTTTTGGAGAGAACTTCCTTATTGCCCCTATTTCTTTATCTCTCGATGAGAAAGAAATTTAAATGTCCTTGAACTTGTCAAGTCAAAGATAGGGTTCACTGGCCTTAGTCTTTTGTATGAAAATTAAAATAGCTTGTTTTTTTTTATTTTAAAAATACTCGGTATTCATGAATTCTCACACCTCCTTCCTCCTAGCCCCAAGAGATTACTAACCACCATTAACATTTTGATAAACATCCTTTAAGATCTCTAAGCATATACATATGTATAGTATAGT
The DNA here is from genome assembly GCF_059928025.1 of Delphinapterus leucas. Classification (NCBI taxonomy): domain Eukaryota; kingdom Metazoa; phylum Chordata; class Mammalia; order Artiodactyla; family Monodontidae; genus Delphinapterus; species Delphinapterus leucas. Next base: position 120,851,465 of record NC_143133.1, on the reverse strand, counting down.
TTTAAATCGGTTTTGCTGTTTTGTTAATGGCTTTTTAAAACTCAGTAATATGCTCTTGACATCTAGAATTCCACTTTAATAAATACAGATCTATATAAATCGTAAAAAAATTAAGAAAGGCCAATAATATAGACCTAATACAGGTGGTAACTAGAAAGGATTAAATAAGATCATATATTTAAAATACCTAACACAGTGGCTATCACTTAGCAGACACTGAACTGACGGATCCATTCTGGAGAAGAGTCTTTATACATTGATACGTAAATAGGCATCACCTATTAAGAGACAGCAAATTCAGTGACCAAGTCCATTCTTTTCTCCCTAACCTCACTGAGGGAGGGTAACCCTGTCTTATTCTCAGAAAGAGTACTCTAAGCATATTTTACTTTTCAAGGTTTAGGCAGTACACAAGGACTGATGAAACATCAGCAAATAGTAGCTCTCAAAGGCTGGTTGGTCGGTGAGTTTCTCTGACAGTCTCTTAAGCTAGACAAAAGACCTGAGGCCCACTTACACCAAACATTACCCATTTCTTATAACAAAATGATAACAAATATTGGGAAAAAATAAAGTGGTAAAAAAATTCAGGTACATTAGTAAAATTTTAAAAACTTACTCTCTTTTAACCTGCAAAATATCATCAGAATAGCTGCCAAAAACGTCATTGATTTTGGCAAATGAGGACAGGCTATTGGAGATCAGCTGTAAACACTTTATGAGAACCCACCTGCTGGTAATCACACTTTGAGAATCCTTTGCTTAGAATATAGGTACACAGCATCCCATATCCTTTAATATTCTGGTTTCTATATATATATATATATATAACAGGGACTTGACTCTACAAAAGCCATTAACCATACCTACATAACAACTTTAAGAATCAATCCCTAAGATACTTACAAAAGCAAATAATACAAAATCTAAATTGGAGTAAAATTAACACACGTTCTTTTACTTTGGGCTTTTATTAGGTACCTGTGTCATAATGTATTTCCTCATCCCATTTCATTCTATACAGAAGGAAAGTTTAGACAACCAATAGTTTTATCTTTGTCCATCACACGAATTTTATGAATTGTCTTGAGACATAATCATGGAAGCATTGATTGATTTCCTTTGGCAACATTTTGTGATAAATACACTGTTCATTCCCCTCAAAGCTAAGGATATATAAATCTTTTGCATATACCTTATTTTTTAAAGTAAGCAAAGATAGTTATATATCTGATTTTTCAGGTTCTTTCATCTGAAATTTCATTTGTTTAATGATATGGATGTACTAAAGAAGACTTTAATCAGACTTGAATTTTGTAGCAGTTCCGTTTTTAAGCTCTGATCATGATTGTGCACATTCCTTTTTGTGAATTATAATTTCTCTAAATTATTTAGATAGCTAATTTCAGATAAAATGTATTATACACTCCTTTAGTTTATCCTGAAGCCTCTAACCTGTAGCTAAATCCTTTCTCTGAGCTCTCTGAGATATATATCCCTTATAAAAAACTAAATTTTTACGATAAAGAGGGACAATACTGCAGCTCCAGAATATGAATTTTCAAGATAAAAATAGCTTAGGTTACGCTCCTATTTTTATTTTTCACCATTCCTCATGATCATGTCCTCGTCAATTTCACGTATAACAGCAGATATTTAGCAGGAAATCAAATCAAAATGCATAACCTCATTCAACAGGCTACCAAAAGCACAGGTGTTACCCACATAGTTTAACTCAGCACTTTACATTTTATACAGTTTACTCCAAAGAACCAAAATACAAATGAGGAAAGTTGTTCTTCAAAAGGAACAACACCCCTAAGCAATTATGAATATAAAGAAAAATTACCTTTGCATTACTGTAAATTTGAACTATAATTGTAAGCAAAATTAATCTGCATAAGGGTTTATTTTGTTAAACATTAGTAAATGTGATTTCTCTAGATACTTAGAGCTCAGAATTCTTTGGTAAGTTATCTTTACTCTATCCGCTAAAAGAAAAGTTTTGAGTCTATAGTTTTAGTAAAAATTTTCACTAATCTTAATAAATTTACCATAGAACGAAATTCTTGTAACTGAGATCCATTTTGGAGCCTATCCAGAAGCTGTTAATTATTGAAAATATTACCAAATCATTAACTCCAAAAATAATGAAGAGAGTGATATTTTGGTGCATGCTATTCTGTGATTTTATTGCAATTTTCTTTTGGTGGAGTTCTTTTCACAATGTTTTAGTGAGTTATAAATTTATTCATAAAATAAGGAATTAGCAATTCTAGTAACTAGCACATAGTGTTTAGTAAATGTTTTCTTTAATAGGGCTTCCCTGGTGGCGCAATGGTTGGGAGTCCGCCTGCCGATGCAGGGGACGTGGTTTCGTGCCCCGGTCCGGGAAGATCCCACATGCCGCGGAGCGGCTGGGCCCATGAGCCATGACCGCTGAGCCTGCGCGTCCGGAGCCTGTGCTCCGCAACGGGAGAGGCCACAACAGTAAGAGGCCCGCGTACCAAAAAAAAAAAAAATAATAATAATAAATAAATAAATAAATGTCTTCTTTAATAATTATACACAAAATGTCTTGTAGTAAAAAATTTCTTGAGCCTAGGGCTAGGACAAGGCTAACTGCAGTGCTGTTCCTGGGACCTATGTTGGGTAGAGAAAGCTGGGACTAAGCTGGATCATAAAAGGCCTGGGAGAAGACTGGATCATGGAAACCTGAAAGAGCCAATGGGAGAATCCTGAAGCCAAGATGGCAGCCTGAAAACAGTGCCAAATAAGGGGCACAAATGAGACTACTTATATAATTTTGAGGCACGGTGCAAAAGGAAAATGTCATATTGCTTGTTCAAATATTATTAAGAATTTCAAGATAACAATAGTCAAGCATTAAATCAAGCATGGGGTCCTTCTGAATGTGATGCCCTGTGCAACTGTATTGGTTACATACCCATGAAACTTGCCTTAAGTGCAAATACATATGGTAAGTGTATAAACAGGAGAACAAATAGGGAGGTCAGAAATTAGAAAGACCAAGATCAGCTCAGAGTTCATCACGTACAACAGGTCAGATTAAGTAGTTCAGCACTAAGTCTGTGAAGGACAAGAGAGTACTGGGGAGGACAAGTGACAGCTTAAGGCCTGCTTTTATACGGTACTAGTTATGCTGCAAAGGATCATCTGCTGTGGCTTTACTTCCTAGAATATCTGATATAATCAAAGCATGTTTGTTCTGGGGTGTAAATTTACATGAATGCCCTTACTAACCATACTCCTCTCACCAGATTACCCAGTAAAATTGGTTTATGTGGCAAAAGGAGTCCAGGGCATCTTGTGGTATATCTCAACTCTCTATCCTTGATTATTCTTTGATTCTTTTAACAAATATTTACTTAGCACATTTTCCTAAGTGCTACAGATAAAGTTAATAAAATAAAATGTCTGCCCTCATGGAGCTTAAATTTTAAACAAATATATAAATATACAATACATAATATTACACGTAATGTTGACAAATGAAAAATGCTACATGGGGGTAGGTGATTAGATTGGGTAGTCAGAGAAGGCTTCCCTGAAGAGGTAATATTAGAGCAGAAATTTGAATGAAATGAGGGTAAAGCCTTTCAACAGTAAAGGTATTCCAAGCAGAAGTAATAATAAATGCAAAATAGTTGAAAACAGCTTGGTTTTTTCAAAGAAACCAAAAAAGGACAGCAGAATACTTAAGAGTAAGTCGGGAAAAAAGTGACGGAAAATAAAATTAAAGAGGTAGTCTGGGTCTATATCATTAAAGACCTTGTAGACTGATTAAATGTATGAATTTCATTCTTAACATGGTGGAAATCAGTAGAGGGTTTTGAACAAGAGAAGTATATATATGATCTGATTTTATTTTAGAAAGACATCTCTGAATGATAGTATAGAATAGATTATATAGAGAGATCAATAAAAACTCCTAAGTTTTTTAGAAAAAGAAACTGGTACTATTTAATGACTGGCTTATTGGATTGAATGGGAAAGACAGGAGAAATCAAAAGTTCTGTTTGGACACGGGTGATTTGAGAAGCCTATCAGATATCTGAGTAGAGATGTTAAATATGCAGTTTTTAAAAACATCTAAACTGTGAAGTCTGGTTGGGGAGCTAACGTGGGCACACAAGCCTCAGAACCCATATTTGTGACTACTCTTATGAAGAAGGGGTGGAATCACACTTACTCAAGGAATGCCTCTGTGTGTGTGTCAGCTAGCAAAGCCAGGGAGGAGAACAGGGTGGCCTTACTTGATCTCTATCTTCTGCTGCCTTGTTAAGATTACCAACAAAAATAAAGAAACTTCATAAAGTAACTTCTACAATGACTGCGTGTTTTTAAAAGCTCAAGCCAAAAGGATAAAGTAAAATCTTGACTATAATTTCAGACTGCCTAGATCCCCTGGTTTACTGATGGTATATTTTTGAAATATGCCACCAAAAATGAGAGAGACATGTTTGATAAAAAGAATATAAAAAAATCACTGTACCATGTTTGGCTTACTAAACACTGTCATATATTTTTCCCTGTTATAAATTTACCTGAGATCTACAGAATTAAAAGATATGGTGGGCCCTAGAAAACTAATTGGCCAAAAGACTATTCCAGTTAATTACAGTAGAGAGTGAACATTAATGACCCATTGAATAATGCAAATACTGGTGGTCAAAAATGTGCTGATTGTCCTTGTCTATGTGAATGTGTTAGCCAAAGCACAGGGAGCAGGCCATAGGCAAAGGATTAATAAAACCCTTTCTACTTTGCTAGCTCTGTGCCCCTCATAACCTGAAAAGAGAGTATGTCCACTGGGCTGCTAGACAACATTATTTAAAGTAAAATGCTCCCTGATTGGTAAAATGTAACTGTACTCGGAGAACTATAAATACCTAATGGGGCACCATGGCTTTATCATTTGTACCTGGCATGTCCCTTGTGGGGATCCTGGAAGCTATTCCTATGAAGTAGTTAAAAGAGACAGTAGTTCCTGTGGGGCATGAGACTTTTTAACCGGGGAGAATATCACACCCTCCTGATACGTATCAAATCTCCTTGCACCTGAGCTATAATTCTGTGTGATTGCTAGAAGGACGCCTACAGAAGAATTCCTGACACTTTTGGCAAGCAAGCATTGCTAGAAGGACTCCTAGAGAAGAATTCCTGACACTTTCGGCAGGCAAGCTGTAGTTCCTATCCTTTATCCTTCTGAATGGATTGTGCCAAGTACGGCCTAGGATAGTTTTGCGAGTCTGAATGTTTAGGTGAACCTAAGAAGAGGGTATTCACAGCCCAAGATACTACCCTGACTGGCCATCAATCTTTAAGAGCTATATAAAGCACGGTTAGATTTCTACACGAGAGAATGCTCCAAGACTAGGATACAACATAAGGCCCTTGATCTGATACAATATGTTTGGAGAGGCTGCGGAAGGAAATGATAGGGTAGTAACAGCTAAGGCTAGAGTTGGTTGAGATAGAGAAGCAAATAAATAATCTTTGTTAGGCCATAGACTAAAGAACAAGAATAAGATCATAACCCTGATGGAGAAGTCCAAGAAAATCCTAAGGTCATAACTTCTAAGTCTACTTTATTCCTAACACATCCCATATATTTCTGTATGTTTCAAGGCATGGCCTAGATAAGAGTTACCAAATGTCTCAGTTGTCACAATAAGTATTTGACGGGAAACAGATGGTCCACTATGGCAGTGCCATGGTACTGGTGAACAGACACTGGCTCTTATTTCAACTGCTGAGGATTACAAGTGGCTATGTTAAACAGTAAATACCACCATCACCAGTCTCACCTTACCTGCGCCCCTTTGCTTGCTAAAGAAATATGGTGAACTGTGGGGCCACAAAGTCCTCCATAAACAAAACCCAAATGGAAATAGCTTTGGAGGACATACAATAAAGATACTTAGCCTACTAGATGTGGATAACTGATGTGTATACAAAATTCAAATGATGGAGAAACCAAGTCATTTCATATAATACAGGCTTGCTTTCTGTCACAACTGCTCCAAAGTATATTCTTCACAGTTGCCTCCAGACTTCAAGCAATGCTTACTCACAACACATAACCTGAATCTCATATGGGATATTTCATTTAGTAGGGAACAGTACATGTGAAAATTATACATATCAGAAGCTATCATTCAGGAATCTTCCTATGAAGAACTCTCTCCCAATAAAAAAAGGTTAAATGTACTTGTTTCTCTTCTGAATGAATTCTAAAAACAAACTAAAGAGCAGAGGTGATAGTATCTGTTTCCATACTGAGTAACCAGAATTAAAGTACAACTTTGCTCCTTCCATTAAATACTGAGTTAGTCATTATAAAAGTATACACAACCATTTAATTTTGACAATCTAAGCAGACAATTCATAGGGAAAGAAATCGCACATACCTACTAGTCCTAATAAAGTTACCAACAATTTCCCAATAATAGACTACTAAAGGCAGATTTTTTTAAAGGAAAAATAAGATCATCATTGAGAAGTGGGATTCAGAGAAAATATATAATCAGAATCTAATAGGAATTTCCACGTTTCATGGCACAGACATAGAGCAAACCTGAAATAAATAAAAGGGTGACTTCAATACTTCCCTATTATGCTCCCTTGCTAAAACTCATGAACTAAAAATGTGGGTAACAATCCTTCTACTGGGTCTATGCTATTTTTTGAGGCACCCAGAGCACTACTCCACCCCACCTCTCTCCACTCAACTACACATCTCTTTCCCTGTCCACTGAGTGACACATCTCAAAAAATGTAAATAACAGAGAAAGGGAATGTTATATCCTAGGATGTAATGGTCCCTAAAGTAAAGATGTTTTAAAAGCCTTATTAAACATAGGGGCTGGAAATTGCCATTTTACATGTACTCCAACCATTTAAACTGTCAATAAAATTCTCTTAAATTTTCTGCACTCATGGGTAGAATAAAAAGATATCATTTTGTACATAAAGTTGATAATATGAGAAATAATGACTTAAAAAATTTGCAAAACCCTGAAATAAATTATGAATAGGATTAAAACGAACAAATGTATATATTTGTCTAAAGAAAATGTTGATTCTTTCTCTTCACCTATAGTATGTGCCTAACTGGATCCTTCAAACTTTCCAGCAAATTAACTGATTATGAGCCAAACACTAAAGGGAGATGTGCTTCAATGTGGAAAAAAAAAATCCTGCTATTCATAAAGAGGTAGTTCTACTTCCCCTGAAAATATAATCCCAAATCTTTGTTGCAGGTGACACTTCCTACTGCTGATTCAGCCACAAAGAGAAAGCTGTCTTTGCTTCAAGATCACCTTGAATGTTTTTGCCTTGAATTATATTTTTTAGGAAATGAATTTGGTCACTCACGTTTTATTTTCTGTTTCTATTTGCCTGATCTATCCTTGTCCATCCTTTCATTTATAACCATTATACATCTCTGTGTGTATGTGCCTGTTATAAGCAGGATTTTAATATTTTAAAAGACTTTCAAAAAGTCTTTGCCTTTCATATAAGAATTTAAACCATTTACATTTATTGCCATAATAGAATGAATTAATTCTGATTTCCATTTCCCATTTGCAATCAATTCAAGTTTGTGCCATAGCAAATAATGGCCATATCTTCACCTTGAAGGTGGTTGAAGTTTCCAACCAATCATGGGCTTTGAATTTTCATTCTCCACAGAAATTTTAAAAATTAAATTCCCCATATGTTGGAAACATTCTATCAGGAACAAAGCATGTAGAAATGTAGCTACTCTCAATTCCTGCTCCCCCCCGCTATGTTCCAGAACAGTCACATCATAAAGAGCCACAAGGTGACTATGGCTTCTGTAGGGAACCAACCAAAATCAATTGCTTCACACCTCAATTGTAAAACTGTTACAAACTAATATGCTATCATTTATTATTATATTCCTTTGTGTAAACTCCACTAAGAATTTGACTCTATTTTTTGATGTTTGACTGCTGACAGCTTCTAAAGCCTCACCTCTTCTTCTTCCCCTTCTGCCTACATCTGGGCAAGCTGATAAGAAAGCCTGGATGATCCCTCCTTCAGTCTTAGCATGAGTTTCAAACCCTGCCAGCATGTCAGAAGCCCCAGCCTGGCCCCACCTGCTAACCAGAACAAAAACCCCAAGCCAACTGATTCAAAATTTAGCAGAAAAATCTTATTAAACAAAAAAAAAATTATAAAAGTTGAATTATAAAATTTAACTAATAACTCAGAAATGATCCAGGCAAGGAAAATTTGTCACCAAGTTCTTTAAAATGTAAAGATTAAATTATGAAATGTCAAGATTAAATTTATTTTATGAAATAAATAATTCTGATATCATAATCTGACATATTTGTTATCACTACTATAGACTGATCTCACAGGTACAAAAATCCAAATTAAACACAGGCATCAACTGCATAACATCATTCCTTCCTAAAAATTAGATGTTCTGTGCTAAAACAACAACAACTATAATGCACTATACATCAACCTAAAACCTCTAACATTTTTATGTAGTAACTAAAACCCTGTAAAATGCCTATATATTTACCAAACTATGTTTAAGATATAAAATGTTAAAACATAGCTTACTGGGCTTCCCTGGTGGCGCAGTGGTTGAGAGTCCGCCTGCCGATGCAGGGGACTCAGGTTCGTGCCCTGGTCCGGGAAGATACCACATGCCGCGGAGCGGCTAGGCCTGTGAGCCATGGCCGCTGAGTGCTCCGCAATGGGAGAGGCCACAGCAGTGAGAGGCCCGCGTACCGTAAAAAAGAAAAAAAAAGAAAAAAAAAAACATAGCTTCCTGACAAACAATTCACATAGTTATTAACAAGGAGTGGCTTTGCATGTTTTAATATTCTCTTATCCTCTTATCCTGGCAACACTGAAACCTTTGCTAATAACTTTTGTAGATTCACAAAACATCTACAGGTAAATTTTATATTCTACCAAAGTTGTATTTAGAATATGCCTAGAGACTTTCCCTGCACATCATTTGTTAAAATTTTTGTATTGGGTATAGAGGATGCACATTCTATGACATTGCTGTATTCATAAATAAGAGACAGTCCCTACTTGGAAAACATTAACCCAGGAGATGTTCTGTGAGACAGCTGCATACTTATAAAATTGATTCAACGGTATTTTACAAGAATAAACTAATATCACTCAAAAATTAAAGATGACTTAATATAAGATGGCTTAATATAAACCTCAGTAGGTTTAGTGAGATCCTCCACATGGTGACCTCATTAGATAACCAAAAATAGGCACTAAACACACTTTCCAAATTAAACAATATTGGAGAGCAGGAATAAAGGATGTTTTAAATGATAAAAAATATTCATTTAGACCTAGAAGCCAATGCCATGCTGAAAGCGGAAAACTAAAGTCGTTCCCATTAAAAACAGAATAGTCACATAAATATGGAATCTAAAAAAAAAACACAAATGGTTCTGATGAACCTAGGGACAGGACAGGAATAAAGACGCAGATGTAGAGAATGGACTTGAGGACACGGGGAGGGGAAAGGGTAAGCTGGGACGAAGTGAGAGAGTGGCATGGACATATATACACTATCAAATGTAAAATAGATAGCTAGTGGGAAGCAGCTGCATAGCACAGGGAGATCAACTCAGTGCTTTGTGACCACCTAGAGGGGTGGGATAGGGAGGGTGGGAGGGAAACACAAGAGGGAGGGGATATGGGGATATATGTATACATGTAGCTGATTCCCTTTGTTGTACAGCGGAAACTAGCACAACACTGTAAAGCAATTATACTCCAATAAAGATGTTAAAAAAATAAAAACAGAATAGTACAGGGAGATCAACTCGATGCTTTGTGACAACTTAGAGGGGTGGGATAGGGAGACTGGGAGGGAAACACAAGAGGGAAGGGATATGGGGATATATGTATACATACAGCTGATTCACTTTGTGGTACAGCAGAAACTAACACATTGTAAAGCAATTATACTCCAATAAAGATGTTAAAAAAAAAAAAACAGAATAGGATGCCAGATACCACCATTATCATTTAATACTGCCCTGTAATTTCTGTTCAAGGCAGTAAAATAGCAAACCAAAGATAATGCTAAAAAAGCCAGGGGCCAAATGACCATTTTGATGATAAGATTATATATATAGAAGAGCTAAGAAAATTATTTGAAAATCTCTTAGAATTAAGAAAAAGAGTTTTGTAAGGAAACCAGTTATTAGATAACTATTTTAAATAAAATCTTTTTTCTATGCCACTTATAGTTAGTTAGAAGTGTTGTTTTCACTTTAAAAAGTTTCATTTGTGCCAAGAAGTTACAACTCTTGTAAACAGCATTGTTACAAGTGTTTATAAACAATTCCCTGATAATATTACAAAAGAGCTATCACATCCATTCTCTAAAATATCACTCATCTCAAAGTTACAAGCTCTAATAAGATAATAAAAAAAAGATTTCTTCCACAACATCCCTGTCCTATATTAGCTGTGAGAACAATCTACGCAGCCCAGAAACTGATCTTACTGAATATAAGAATTTGATACATGATAAATAAACATCACAAACCAAAAGATTATTCCAAATGGACTTTTGTTTGATTTATCCAGAAGCAGAGAAACTCTTTTTTCACTATACTTGAACAAGGGACTGTGAGGCTCTTCAGTGCAATAGCCTCCTTGCCACTATTAGGAAAAATCCCGTCTATGAAAAAAACAAGTACAGAAGAAGAGGTTCTCAGAAGTAAATGAGACAAATCAGGTCCTGGTGACATCACTGGAGCCTTAAACAGTGCCTGAGTCAGACCTACTCTAAAATGTACTGATAAATTCCTTTTCTATTTAAAACAGATTGAGTTCTCTTTACTGTCACCTGATATACCTACCAAGAAAAGTATATACCCTTAAGGAGTATGCAAAGTAAACAAACGCATACTTCAATAACTCCAACAATACAGATAAGTCAGAGACTCGCTCACCACCAATCTTTCATTTAAACAACACAGAGCTACTTTGCCTAAATAACTGCCCCAATATCTAGGCTATTTCTGCTACTTAATCACAAGGCAATAGAGTTTAAATACAGATGCACTAAGAAGACCACTATTAGTTATGACACTGACGTATACTATTACACTGTATATTTAAGCTTTATGTTTTTATAACTGCAACTTTATCAGAATGAGTAAATTTGCAAATATATGTATCCATGTTTTAGTTTGGATATCTATCTGCAGTTCAGTAAAGTACTGTATCATAGTGTGTTTCATAAGTAAAGAGAGGTTGGTATATCTTTCATTTTATTTAATGTTTTCTACTGGATTATGCTATGACTTAAATATAACTCAATGATTTGATGCCTCAGAGTCTTTAGCTACTGGGAAGCAAAACCATATGTATTTGAGTATATATATATATATATTGTATTTCATACATATATCAAAGCTGAAGGAAGTTTGCTTCATATACCAAAAATATATCATTAATAATATAATCAAATATATTACCTATCTTAATATTTAAATGAATTTAGTGACTAACAATTTTTTTAATTACACATTTAGTGAAAAATGTGATCCAACCTGATTCTCACAAAAGGCAAATTGTGTATGGATATACAGTATGTTTTAATACAGAAGTTATTTGTCAAAATTTAAAGAGAAAGCCACACTTTAATATTTGTTCCATTTGGAAAAGTGCTTTTGTCACATTCACTTACCCAAATCTAGCAAGAAAATATATCTTCATCTGTAGGAATACTGATAAAAGACATCAGAAATGGCAGCAAATATATCCCCTTTCTACTAGACCAATTATTAACGTTACCATTCATGGGTCAGGAAGATGTTATCCATAAATCACCTTCACTATTAAGTCAGTAACACGTACTCAAATTGCCTAATTCAGTTTCTCCACCTGTAACTGTATAAGTGACTGCTTTATTTATTTACAAGCTTATTTTTTCTGACAATATCAGTTATGGTCCCTTTCATTAAATGTATAATATGTATTCAGAAACATGAAGAAATTTCATTCTTTTTTTGAGTGTAGTATTTATGGATGTCAAAAGGCTCAAAATTCAAACACAGACCCATAAATTACACCAAAACATTGAGGAAATGTTTCCTTCTCTCCTCTCTCCTTTTTAGGAATCTCAACAATCAATCTAGCTCACTGAGCCAAACATTCTCCTCATATAAAAACACTTATAAAATAGAAAATTAAAATTGCTTATTTGGTTATCACATAGAGAAAGGTGAGCTTTTTTCAGAAGGCAATCTCGAACTGTGTCTCAGACAAGTGCTTTCTGAATTCCATAATAAACACTAAAAAAAAAAAATCACTGTGACCTGAAATAAACTTTCCAATTTATATTACTGACATAACTCTCATAATATTCAGTTACAAAGAAAATTTCAATCCAATGAGCCAACATAGTAATTTAGCTGTTAAAAAATAAATAATTAAATGATTTAAGCTTTTGAATCGTACTGCTTATTATACACCTGGAAACCAGAGAGCCTGTAAGTCAATATTTTCATTGTCTTTCAGCCAAAAATATCAAAAAGATTCTGCTGCTTCAGGAAGATTTTAGAGCAGGAAAGGAGAGCAACAGCAAGTTATAAAATACATTCAACATATTATTTTATCACTTCAAAGTACCCATATCCATATAATCTCTATCTGTACTATATTACTTAGGTATAAAGTTAAAAGAAATGAGGGATAGGGCTGATATATTTCTGAAAGCTTTTCAACAACAAGTTCTGAAACAAAAGGGGTTTCCTGATAAACCTATACCTTTCAACTTAGTTTTTGGGGTTGAAGCCTTGCTAATATTATGTTTTATTGGGGTTTTGGGGTTGAAGCCTTGCTAATATTATGCTTTTTGGGTATTATGAAAAAGAATCCTTCTGTTCCTAAGCCTATATTTTTTCTATCAACATCCAAAATTCTATGTGCCATTTATTATTCAAGTTAGAAGAAAACAAAAATAGTTTAAAAATTTTTCACTTCTCTGATATTTTCCTGATGTATTCTATAAAACACCTAGGTCATCTCAATTTAATCTTAATTCCACAATAAGATGCTCATTTTACAAAGTATCAATAATTCGTAACCTTTTGTATATTTCCTTATGCATATGTATAAGGAATATCCAGGCTGTGCTCCTTTAACATCCTCTGCCCCTTGCCACCACAGGGCCTTTGATATTCTCTCTGCCTAGAATGTATGTCCCTTACCTCTTCCTCTAACTTATGTTCTCCTTCAGATCTCACCTCAAACCTCACTTCTAAAGGTGAGCCTTCCTTTCCTGATCTCCATGACTAGGTCACATTCCTCTATTTAAACTCTCCAAATCCTGATTATCTCTCCTCCCTCTGATGCTTTTTTTTTTTTTTTTTTTTTTGGCTAAGCTGACTATAAAATCCCTGAGGAAAGACACTGTACATACTTGTTCACCATGGTATTTCCAGAGGTTAGTAGAGTACCTAGCATATACCTAGCATACAGCAGAAGCTTATTAAATATATGTTGAATAAATTATGAAATGAAGCACAAGTATTTGAAAATGGTCATTAATCTGAATGGCTCTTGATTTCATGGTAATATTGAAATGATCTAAAGTCAAGAGAAGAATGTTATACATTTCTTCCCCTAAATATGTGTAAGGGTTTTTCTGGATCCAGACTCAAACAATGAGTTCCAAAAGTTGTGTGTGGGTGTATAAGAACAGTGACAACCTCTACATGCTATTGCGTTTCTGAATGAGTAGAAACCAATCATTTTTTAAATATTAAAAGTATATGTGCAAAGATATGAATGTTTGTTCATTCTACCACAATTGGTCATCTATGTAAGTATATCGATCACCATTTTTTTTGAAACACTTGCACTGAAATACTTTATTTTTCATCCAAGGAGAATTTAGTGTTCTACATAGATAAATTTCCAGATAGTTGAAAAGTATTTTTAAATAACTGAACTTTTAAAATTTGAGTATTTTTAGCTATTGAGTAGTAAGTGTCTCAGAAGTAACTGGTATGTAACTCTTCTGACACAGTAAATAGCTCTAGGGAGGTATTACAATTTTTGTGTATGTTGTTCATAAAGTTTTGCCTTCTTCCTATATGTCATGATGACTTGCTGTAGTCACTGTGCTCCTAATCAGTTCTTCTGATTTGCTGTGGGATAGGATATCAAAGCAAAAAGTTCACAGACAAATGCCAAAAGTAAGAGCAATAAGTTCTAAGGGTCTCTCATAATGAAAAAAAACAAAAAACAAAAACAACACATGAAATTTAGTAACTACAAAATATTTGCTGCTTATCAGAAAAGAGATGAAGTTCTAGCTGTTGGAACACAAGTCTCCATGAATCTATCTCATTTCCACACTACTAGACAATTAACAGTCAATTTATTCCAGGACTATCTTTTCAAGAAGACTGGTGTAAGCAGATGGCCCTGGAAAGATGAAAACAGTGACTTCCTGAGCAAATTTATTTATTTTCCCAGACAGCAAACATAGAGATCCCTCCCTCCCCTACATGCATTCAAGAGTAATAAAGAAAAAGAATTCCCATTTCCTCCTTTCTGCAGTAAAATTGCTACACTCCACGTTAATGAAGATAATCTCTCCTTCTCTGAAGGTAAAGATGGGAAGGTTTGCCAACAGGCCTCATATAAGATCAGAGTCTACATGTCAGGGTTTCTGTCCTGACATCTGGGGGATAATGCACCCCCACTGTGTGTACAGGCAAGGCCTGGCCTCATTCAAGTTGCTCTCTGAGGATACGGGATCAGGGATGAGAGCCAAGATGTTAATATTGCTGTAAGTATTAACTGCCTAAATCCATTTATTTACTGTCTCCTTTAGAGGCTGAATCTATGGAAGAGTAGCAAGTCAACCTAACAACTGTCACCGCACTACTACTCAGAAACTTCTTGATCAACTTGACACTAGTTCCGCCATTTACTAGTCCTATGATGTTGGACAAGCTATTTTATCTCTTTATCTCAAGTGATCTCATTTGCAAAATTTCTATAACAATAATTTCCTCAAAAGACTGTTGTAGGAACTTAGCTAAATGGCAGAGTAGAAAGACCCTGAGGAAACGTACTCTCAGGGGCACACCAAAATCACAACTATTTATAGAACAATTATCAATGAAAAAGACCAGACCAGTAGGAGGAGTGGAGTCTTGATATAGTCAAGTCCCATGCCCCTGGTCATGGACCCATAAACTGGAGAATAATTACAATGAAAGAAGTTCTCCCCAAGAAGTTAAGGATCTGAGCCCGACATTAGGCTCCACAGCCTGGAATTCCTGCACTGGGAAGATGAGCCCCCAGAACATTTGGCTCTGAAGGCCAGTGGATGGCTGGGGGAAACAGAGACTCCACTCTTAAAGGGCACACACAAAATCTCACATGCTCCAGGACCCACGGAAAAAGCACTGAAAGGAGCCTGGGTTAGACCTACCAGCTAATCTTGGAGAGCCTCATAGAGAGGCTGGAGGGAACTGCAGCTCACCTTGGGGACACAGACACTGGTGGCAGCCATTGTGGGTAGCTCATTCTACCACGTGGACACTGGTACTGGCAAACGCCATTGTATAATCCTCCCTCTAGCTTATTAGCCTCAGAACCCAACCCCATTCCCGCCCAACAGTCTGTAAGCACCAGTACTGGGATGCCTCAGGCCAAGCAACTAACTGGGCAGCGAAAGCCCCACCAACCAGCAGACAGGCAGCCAGTCTTAAGACTCACTGAGCCCACAGCCAACCCTGGTCACAGCCCTGCCCACGAGAGGGCCCAGGACCTGGCACCACTCATTAGTGTACAAGCACTAGACCAAGGACCCCCAGGACCCCACAGGTAGAGACCCCAGGGACAAGTTATACCAATCAGTGGGCAAGCACCAGCCCCAGAATCCCTGGAACCACCCACCACTGAGCCTGCTCTAGCCTCAGAACCAGCCTTACCCACTAGTTGGAGGACACCAGCCCCAGGACAACCACAGCCCTGCTGCCTGCAGACCCAGCCCACCCACCAGCAGGCCAGATCCTGACCTGGGACTAGTTGAACCCAGCCCCACCCACCAGTGAGCCTGATCTAGCTATGAGGCCACCTGGGGCTCCACAGCCAGCTGCCTCATGACCCAGCCCTGCCAACCAGCAGTTGGTAGGCTCTGCACAAGCACAGCCTGGCAACCAACTGGACCGGGGCCAGCCATGCATATCAAATCACCCACAGTAGCCAGCTCACCACAACAGAAGGACCCACACAGGCCACATAGGGGGCACCCATAGAGCATATAGCTCTGGTGACCAGAGGGGAGTATGCTGCTGGGACGCATAGGACATCCCCTACAAAAGGTCACTTTTCCAAAGTCAGGAAATATAACCAACCTACCAGATACGCAGAAGTAAAAAACAGCATGTTAGGCAAAACGAGGCACAGAGGAACATGTTCCAAACAAAGAAAGGAGATAAAACCCCAGAAGAAGAATTAAGTGAAGTGAAAATAGCAAATCTAACCAAGAAAGAGCTCAAGGTAGCCATCATAAAATTGGTCAAAGAACTCGGAAGAAGAATGGATGCACAGTGCAAGACGCTAGAAGTTTTTAACAAAAAGTTAGAAAATATAAAGAACAAACAAACAGAGATGAAGAATATAGTAACTGAAATGAAAAATACAAGAAGGCATCAACAGTAGACTAAATGATACAGAGGGACATATCAGCGAGCTAGAAGACAGAGTGGTGGAAATCACTGATGTTAAGCAGAAAAAAGAATGAAAAGAAATGAGGGCAGTTTAAGAGACCTCTGGGACAACATCAAGTATACTAATATTCTCATATAGGGGTCCCAGAAGGAGAAGAGGTAGAAAAGGGGGCAGAGAATATATTGGAAGACATAATAGCTGAAACCTTCCCTAATGTGGTAAAGGAAATAGGCATCTAAGTCCAGGAAGCACAGAGTCTCAAACAGGATCAACCTGAAGAAGACCACACCAAGACTCACTGTAATTAAAATGGCAAAAATTAAAGATAAAGAGAGAATATTAAAAGTAGCCATGGAAAAGCAACAAGTTACATACAAGTGAACTCCCGTAAGGCTATAAGCTGACTTTTCAGCAGAAATTCTGCAGGCCAGAAGGGAGTGGCATCATATATTTAAAGTGATAAAAGGGAAACTTCTACAAACAAAAATACTCTACCCAGTAAGGCTCTCATTCACATTTATTGGAGAGATCAAAAGTTTCACAGACAAGCAAAAACTAAAAGAGTTCAGCACCACCAAACCAGCTTTAGAAGAAATGCTAAAAAAGGGCACAACTAGAAACATGAAAAATACAAAATGAAAAAGCTCATCGGTAAAGGCAAATATACAGTAAAGGTAGTAAATCAACCACGTTCAAAGCAAGTAGGAAGTTTAAAAGACAAAAGTAGTAAAACCATCTATATCCACAACAAGCAGATATAGGATACACAAAAAATATAGATGTAAAATATGATTCAGAAACAGTAATCATGAGGGGAGGAGAGTACAAATGATGGAGTGTTACAATGTGTTTGAAGTTAATAGATCAGCAACTTAAAACAATCGGTAGATAGATAGATTCCTATATATAAACCTCTTGGCAGCCACAAACCAAAAATCTATATTAGATCCACACAAAAAAAAGAGAAAAGAATCCAAATATAACACTAAAGATGGTCATCATATCACAAGAAAAGAGAGCAAAAGAAAGGAACAAAAAAGAACTATAAAAACAATGAACAAAATGATAATAACATACACGTCAATAATTTTTAAATGTAAATGGACTAAATGCTCCAACCAAAAGACATAGAGTAGCTGGATGAATACAAAAACAAGACCCATATATATTCTGCTCACGAGAGACACACTTCAGACCTAAAGATACATGCAGACTGAAAGGCAGCGAATAGAAAAAGGTATTCCATGCAAATGGAAATCAAAAGAAAGCCAGGAGAGCAATACTTTTATTACACAAAATAGACTTTAAAACAAAGACGGTTACAAGAGACAAAGAAGAACACTACATAATGATCAAGGGATCAATCCAAGAAGAAAATATAACAATTGTAAATATATATGCACCAAATATAGGAGTACCTGAATACATAAAGCAAATATTAACAGACATAAAGGGAGAAATTGACAGTAACACAATAATAGCAGGGGACTTTAACACCCCACTTACATCAACAGACAGATCATTCAGACAGAAAATCAATAAGGAAACATTGGCCTTAAATGGCACATTAGACCAAATGGATTTAATTGACATTTATAGAGCGTTCCATTTGAAAGCTGCAGAATACACATTTTTTCAAGTGCACATGTAACATTTTCCAGGATAGATCACATGCTAGGCTAGTAAAACAAGTCTCTGTAAATTTAAGAAAACTGAAATCATATCAAGCATCTTTTCCAACCACAACCCTGTAAGACTAGAAATCAACTACAAGAAAAAACTGCAAAAAACACAAACACATGGAGGCTAAACAATATGCTACTAAACAATCACTGGATCATTGAAGAAATCAAAAGGAAATAAAAAATACCTGGAGACAAATGAAAACAAAAAACCAATAATCCAAAATCCATGGGATGCAGCAAAAGCTGTTCTAAGAAGGAAGTTTATAGTGACACAAGCTTACCTAGGAAACAAGAAAAATCACAAATAACTTAAACTTACACCTAAAGTAACTAGAAAAAGAACAGAAAACAAAACCCAAAGTTAGTAGAAAGAAAAAAAATCATAAAGATCAGAGCAGAAATAAATGAAACAGAGACTTAAAAATACAAGAGAAAAGATCAATGAAACTAAGAGCCGGCTCTTTGAAAAGTTAAAATTGACAAAACTTTGGCCAGACTCATATCAAGAAAAAAAGAGAGAGAACCCAAATCAATAAAATCAGAAATGAAAAAGGAGAAGTTACAATTGACATCACAGAAATACAAAGGATCATAAGAGGTTACTAAGAGCAACTATATGCCAATAAAATGGACAACAATTTATCTTTAATTTTTGCCATTTTAATTACAGTGTGTCTTGGTTTGGTCTTCTTTGGGTTAATTCTGTATGGGACCTTATGTGGACTGTTTGGATCCTTCTGTTATGGCAGACTGACTACTGTGGGTGATCTGGTATGTATGGCTGACCCCCAGTACAGTTGGGTTGTCAGGCCATGCCTTGTGCCAGCCACTGGTTGGCAGGGCCAGGTCATGAGGCAGCTGGCTGTGGAACCCCAGGTGGCCCCGGGGCTAGTGCTGGCTCACTGGTGGGCAGGGTCCAGGAGATCCCAAGACTGGTGCCCACCCACTGGTGGCAGAAACTCAGTCCTGGGGCTAGTTCCAGCCCAATGGCAGGCAGAGCTGGGCCATGGGATCTGGCTGCAGGGTCCAGGGGTCTCAGAGCTGGTGTCAGAACTGCTGGTGGGTGGGGCTGATTCCTGCCACAGCTGGCTACAGGGTTTGGGGATGTCTTAAAGGTTGTGTTGGCTTTCTGGTGGGCAGGGCCAGGGACCAGCTATTCCCAGGACTGGTATTGGCCTACTGGGGCGTGGGCTGGGCCCTGCCACGGCAAACTGTGGGACTGTGGTTGTCCTGGGGCCAGTGCCCACCCACTGATGGTAAGGCTGGTCCCAAGGCTAGAGCAGGTCACTGATGAGTGGGGCCCAGTCCTGGGCCATCTCGTGGGCAGGGCTGTGTCCAGGGGTGGCTGTAGGCTTAATGCGTCTCAAGGCAGCCTGTCTGCTGGTTGGTGGGGCTGTGTCCCTGTCGAGTTAGGTGCTTGGCCTGAAGCATCCCAGCACGGTGCCTACAGGCTGTTAGGCGGGAGTCAGACTCAGGGCTGGGTCCTGAGGCTAATAAGCTAGAGGGAGGATTATACAATGGCCACTGCCAGCACCAGTGTCGACGCAGTAGAATGAGCTCCCCAAAATGGCTGCTGCCAGTGTCTATGTCTCCAAGGTGAGCTGCAGTTGCCTCCAGCCAAATGCCATCACATTGGGGATTAGGTTTCAAAGTACGAATTTTGGGGAGACACGTTCAGTCTCTAGAAAATACTAAGATTTTATATGCCTATTTGTCTACTTGGCTCTTGCTTTCTCATAAGCACATATATTCTTGTATTTTAAATGTTTCTCAGTTTCAATTTCTAGTGTTTCAAGTGTCAGTAGATACAGCCCACATAAATAAAAGTTCTTTAGGGTTCTCAATCATTTTAAGAGTATAAAGAGGTCCTGAGGCCAAAAAGTTTGAGAACCAGTGACCTACAACCTAAATGATAAATTAAGAGAGAAAATGATCGAACAAAAAGTGTTGCTACATCTATAGAACTACTTTTTAAAATATCACATAAGTGAAAATACAGTTGACCCTTGAACACCACAGGCTTGAACTGCAAGGGTCCACTTATACACAGACTTTTTTCAATAGTAAATACTACAGTATTACATGATCCGAGGTTGGCTGAATCCACAAATGCCAACAGTGGATACAGAGGAACTATGTATACAGAGACCCAAGTAGAAGTTATACACAGATTTTCAACTGTAGGGAGGGTCAGCACCGCAACCCCTGGGTTGCTGAAGGGTCAAGTGTAGTAAAAAATTAATTTTACAAGTTGTATTGATAAATCCTAAATGTCTAAATGTACCAATAAAATATAATAAAAATAAAACACAAAGCAAAATTCACTCATATTAAATATTCCCACTCTCCCAGGATGATATGGACTGAATTGTGCACCCCCCAAATTCATATGTTGAAGCCCTAACCCCCTCCCCTGGTGTGACTATATTTACGTAGGGCCTTTAAAGAGGCAACTAAGGTTAAATGAGGTCATTAAGGGTAAGGGTGGGGCCCTGATCCAATAGGACTTGTGTCCTTATAAGAAGAAGAGATACCAGGGATGCAGGTACATAAAGAAAGACCATATAAAGAAAGAGCAAGAAGATAAACAACTGTAAGCCAGGAATAGAGTTCTCAGAAGAAACTAAACATGCCAACACCTTAATCTTGGACTTCAGCCTCCAGAATTGTGAGAAAACAAGTTTCTGCTGTTTAAGCCACCAAGCCTATAGTATTTTGTTATAGCAGCCCTAGGAAACTAATACACAGGACTAAACTTTGTCATCTTATTCTAATGACCTTCTGTAACTTTTAACTATTTTAGTGAGAATCATAATGGCAGAAAAAAGACATTGTGCAAGTCGCCACAACATAGTCTTAATTCTTTTATTCTCTTTGCTCCTTTGAAAACTTAAAACTTAATATAAGGGTAGTTTTCCTGAAATAAAATAAATTTTATCTCAGCCACAGAGCTTGAATGTCATCTCAAATGTGATCCTGAAAAATCTACGTTTTTCCTCTCCCTAATTGTAAAGCAAGTTGATCACTGCAAAAATGAACAAACTATCAAACATGAAGAAAACATTTACTTTTTAACAAAAAGTGGGGCATTGTGTTTGTAGTATACCCTTATTTGGCTTATTAGGCAAAGAATATCTTCTAAGAATATTATAAAGGGAAAGCTAGCCCACAATTACTACTATTATTATCATCATAATTATCATTTAGGAGCCCTCATAATATTTTTCTCTTAAAAACTTACATGAAAGAAACCAAATTCATCACTAGCCAGCCTATCAGATTTAAGGAAAAAAATAATTCCTAGAATTGCTAAGTCTTCCAATTCCCCAGGACCCCAGCCTCCAGATTCCTAAATTCAGAGCACTAAATTTAAAATATTACTTTACAGTGTTATGGGAAAAGTAACCATTTCATAAAAGTTTTCCTAATTCAGTGTTTTAAGTTTATACTCATAGCCTGCATTTGTGGTGACCGTGAACATTAATGAACAAAGGCATCTCAGTAAATTAAAAAAAGAAGAAGTGCAAAGATAAATGTGCACAGTCAATATCTTCCCATCATCTACACCCAGGATATTACAACTAATGTAATTAATCTACCCTTACAAAAGTTTTTGCTGCCACTGAAAAAAACAGACAGTCTCAGATATAATTCAATACTAAATTTGCATACTTCAAGACTATAGGCATGATTTTCCTTTTATTTAAACCAGTTAGATGGATCAAATATATGTCTCTAAGATTTTACTATCTTAAATTTGGAATTTAGTATCATATGTTATAAGGTATAATCTTATTTGAACTCTACTATATAAATGGAAGGAAATCTTGAAATATGTTGTATTTATGATGTAAAAGCATCATCAGTAATAACCACGTCTATTACATACTATGTTTCTACTAAAGTCTTTCAATATACTATTAAATTCAAATAATCTGAATAAAAATTTATCAACTTATGTCTAAGTTACAATTCAATTGTATCCTAGCTTTCACAGAGGTTCAGAATAGTTATATTTTAAATATACATTTAAGGAATTTCCCTCTCCTCCAAAATAATAATTTTGCATAAACTGTTCACAAATATGAATCCACATGGGCAGGCTATTGGTTAAAAGTATCTTAATATATCATCATTACTCAAAATATTTTGCTCACACCCTAGTAGGTAAATATAGATGTGTCCTATATAGGATGACTTTGCATGTCCTCCAGGTAGGCCCAGAGGGCAGTGTTGGCAATAATGACCCATCTGTTCACTACTGGCAACCAGAAAACTTCTAATGAAGACAGATGTGGGTCACCCTGTACAAGCAGGCTGCAGGGTGTTAATGAATCCACCTAATGGTCACTACCTGCCACTCTTAACTGATTGATGACCTAAAATGTTTATTTTGAAAAGCAGAGATGAGTATTTCACGTACTCATCAGTCTTACCGGGACACTGCTCTCACTTTCTCTTACAAACTCATTCTTTACTACTTGTCTTTACCAATTCTTAGAAAAATTACAATTATTTATTAGACTCATTCTTTTAAAATAACCTTGCTGCTAGCACTTTTGAGAAATTAATTCCTCCTAAATTCCTCTACTCACTGACTCACAGATATCAGCTCTATATGGTGATACAGCAACACTATATATATGAAACACAAAAGGTGATATTTTCTTTTATCATAAAATTCTTTAGGTACATTTATATATGTTATCATTGATATCAATCTGTCTAAAATGTTACTTTTTAAGATATATTTTCAATACCTGCTTTGAAATAAAATCATGATTTCACTCCAGATTCCAAAAAGAATGTTCACTTATAGAGACAAATTCATGAAATATTTATATGCCCATAAAAAATGTATACAGATGGTCATTTTACTTTCCGAAAGATGCTATGGGTAAGACTCAAGAAACATAATTTATGAAGTTGTTTTTCAGAATAAATCTGTATTACATTGTACCTAAAATCTTAAAGAAAATCTAATGCAGCCATAAATTGGTTCTTAGAAAAATTGGTACATATAAAAGGTGAATATATACAATCAAAAAGTGAAAACATACAACTTTTAAAAATACACATTTTATGTATAAATAAAACTATAAGAAATATTATTTAAAGTAATTGTTTAAATTAAGTTTGAAGGAGTATCTATAGTTTACAAACTATATTGCTATAAATTTCATTTTCTGTATAGAGATTTAAAACAACCTGCTGGGGGCTTCCCTGGTGGCGCAGTGGTTGAGAGTCCGCCTGCCGATGCAGGGGACACGGGTTCGTGACCCGGTCCGGGAAGATCCCACATGCCGCGGAGCGGCTGGGCCCGTGAGCCACGGCTGCTGAGCCTGCGGGTCCGGAGCCTGTGCTCCGCAACAGGTGAGGCCACAACAGTAAGAGGCCCACATACCGAAAAAAAAAAAAAAAAGAGAGAATAACAAGATTTAGCAAATTAAAAAACCTCTAAGTTCACAACAAAAATAATGTATTTCACTTCATTTTTTATTGTATTTTATTTTTTATTATTATTATTTTTTTTTTGCGGTATGCGGGCCTCCTCTCACTGCCCTGCACAAATCTGGGCAGAACGTACAGAGTGGTCTGCAGTCTTGTCTCAGCTGTTATCCTGATGAGATCACTACTCTTTTTTTTTTTTTTTTAGAGTACTGTGTATTACTGCACTCTTCATCTTCCCACTCCCCTCCACCCCTCCCCTGCTCCCCAGGCTTAGCACTTCATTGGTCCCAGATTTTGCTTCTGCCAGGTGGCTGAGGATAAAATCAAACCAGACAATTTGGAGACTTTTAGTATCTATAGCAGCTATTTCACTGTTTATTTACATTACAGAATATGTTTTTTTCAAATTAAAAATATCTGACATAGAACAGTATTATTGTCTGTTACATAAGAACATACTAATGAGCTCAATAAATGTTGTTTTTTTCTTAATTAGGTAACTGATGTTTTAAATACCCTGCTGAAATCCTTGTGTGATTGTTATACAGCTGTTTAAGAGTGTTTTGGAAAATTGATGTAGGATTTTGCATGGGCTGGTTGTATTATTTTTTGTCACTTGAAATAACAGAACACAGCTTCCAGCTACCCAAATATTTGCTGTCCAACATGTTTTCAGGAATGGATTAGATTTGAACAAGGGAGTTCTGTAAAATAAACAACTATTAGAATAAACAACCTGAAAAACTTTTCCACATCATCATGTTTAAGAATGACTGTTACAGTTTATGTGGAATCTGGATATTTCCAGCTTGCATTAAAAGTCCTCCATTATTTCCATCTTCAGCTTTCTCTCAGTACTCACTAAAACAACCTCACTTAGAGTAGTCACATTAGTCTGTCAGCTACACACACATGTCTTCTACTCAAAATGTCCTCATTCACTACTCTCCATCAATCTGTTCTCTAATATTTCCTTTAAAAGCTAACTTAATATAATTTTATTCCTTCATTCTATAATTCTTTTAATCTACCATGTGTTAGGGATTTAAATTCAGTAACACATAATCCCTCAAGAATGGCATAGTTTGGCAGACAATTATAGTATGATAAATGCCATGATTGAGGTATGCTTAAATAACTAAGAGTTGAATCTCACAGAAGGAATGGGAGTCAGCCATATGAAGAGAAAGGGAGCAACCCAGGAGAAAGAACAGTTTATGCAGAGGGAGAGGGGTAGGGGATAAGGGTGAAGAATGGTAAATTCAAGAATCTAAAGGTAGTTTGATACAACTAAAGTCCAAGATGCATATAGAAAAACTGTGATGTGTGCAGTTGGAGAAGTAGTTAAGGGTCAGATTATAACAGCTTTGCATGTCATGATAAGAAATATTAAGACCCATATCACTCAGTATATCCCTGTATTTCACATACACTCTATTTTTAACCTTCACAGATTTATATCATTCACTCATTCATTCAGCAAATGTTAGAGGGAATACCATGTATTTTCTCTAATTGTTTCCTCTACATGATTTGTGTCTCCAGTTAGGAAGCAAATAAAACCCAGGCTTTTTTTTTCCAACTTCTGAAGTCCTAAGGCAACTAGCGTAATGCTAAGCACACAATACTCGCTTCAATAAATGCTTCTTGAGTTAAAATATTAATAACCTAATTATCATCAGGTCATTTAAAATCATTAACCTAGCTTTTATCTTGGCAATAATCCTAAATTAGCAAAAGGTAAATAACACATGCAGATAATTACAATGTCTCTCCTTTAAGAAAAAAAAAAATCAGTAAAAGCTTAGCTCTCTGCCTTTCATTTGAGGCACACTCCCTGAAAGAGCAAACAGTCTATATTCACAGGATCCTGTTCTTTACCATCCATCCATTCTTCAATCCACCACCACCTTGCTATCTTCAACCAGTCCAGTCCACCAGAACCGATTTGCTAAAGTAACCACTGATCTCAAAATTCAGCAAAGTTCAGTGGACCATTTTCAGTTCTTATCATTATTAACCTACCCAAAATATATAACACAGGTGGCAACTACTTTCTTAAAATACAATCAACCTCTGGCTCCTGTGAGGTCACTCTTCCCTATTCTGTTCCTACCATTTTTAATCCTCCTTGTTCCTTTCTTAGATTCCCCCTTCCCCCATTTATCCATTAAATGCTGTCAATCTCCCTGGTTCAATCCTCACCCTTTGTGGATTATAACCCAATGACTAATTCCTAAATCTCCAGTCCAGATTTTTCTCAACTTTCTGACTACCTTCAAAACACTTCTACCTATATAACAAATAAATGTGTAAACTAATGTGATTCCCACACTCGTGCATACACGTGTGCACGCATGCACACATATACACACACAGAGTGTGGTATGCTTTCTGTATTTTCTCTAACGCACGCATACATACACACACACACACACACACAGAGTGGTATGCTTTCTGTATTTTCTCTAACTCTCTACAACACCATTCACACAGTATTCTAAGTGAGAAATCTAGAAGTCATCCTCAACTTCCTTGCCACTCATCCTCCCATATCAAATTAATCACTAGATAAAAATCAATGCTAACATCCAGGTATATATTACCCCCTCATTTCACTATCTTAATACAGCCATTCACTATGTGACTCACTATGCATCACCTCATGACTTCTCCCTCCCTCCCCTTCCCCATATCCCATCCATTTGACTCACAGCTTACTGTCCTATCTTTCTGAAATTACAAAACTGTTCATGAATCATCTGTTTAAAATATTTACTAGCTCATCATCACCTATAGATAAAAATAAAAACTGCTTTTCTCAAAACTTCAAGGCTTTGCACATCCTCTTTGCCTATAATTTCTACTCCATTTGACAAATACCTACTCATCCTTCAAAACACAACTCAAACATATTTTGGGATTCTTTTCTGACTTGTGTCATCCCCCAAGCAGAATCAATGGCTTTCTCTTCTGAAGTCTCACTGTACCTAATTTGGATATCACTGTATAATTCTTTATATATTTGTATCTTCCGTCAATGTATGAATTCCTTGATTCAGAAAAGTTTGTACTATTCCTCATCTTTCTATCCACACTACGGAGTAGGTGTTCAATCAATACTCATTAAATAAGTAATAGGGGACTTCCCTGGTGGCACAGTGGTTAAGAATCCACCTGCCAATGCAGGGGACACGGGTTTGATCCCTGGTCCAGGAAGATCCTACATGCCACGGAGCAGCTAAGCCTGTGTGCCACAACTACTAAAGCCTGCATGCCCTAGAGCCCGCACACCACAACTACAGAAGCCTGCACACTCTAGGGCCCACGTGCTGCAACTACTGAAGCCCGCGCACCTAGAGCCCATGCTCCACAACAAGAGAAGCCACCGCAAATGAGAAGCCCGTGCACTGCAACGAAGAGTAGCCCCTGCTCGCCACAACTAGAGAAAGCCCGTGAATAGCAAAGAAGACCCAACACAGCCAAAAGAATAAAAATTAAAAAAAAGTAATAGTAATAACTATAACTTACTGAGTGTTAACAAATGTCAAACACTGTGTTAAGCAGTGTCTGTGTGTGTGTGTGTGTGTGTGTATAATCACATTTCATTGAATTCTCACAATGACATTTTTGTTATATTTTTATATATATTATTATTCATATTTTAGAGATTTAGAGATTTAGAAGGAAAACTACATAGACTTAGAATGGTAAAGTAACTTGCCCAAGGTCACACAACTAGTATGTAATGGAGCAAAAAATTACAGTGTGGTTCCAAAGCGTGAACTCCTTACCACTAAACTATGAATAAATCTAAGAATGCTTTGTTTATTTTATAAAGTTCTTAAAATTTTACCATGAATGAGTGTGACTTCAATATATATAAAACTCACTAATAATAATACAAACTATTATACAATTAGACTTGAAGATATCAGATGCTCTTCCAAAGGATACTGAATCACTGTTTAAGCATTAATGTTTCCAACTCCAACCTCACAGCTTTTTTCACACAGTTTTGTCCATTTATATTTTAATGATTCAATCTTTTCCTCCAATCTTTCTTGACATCTATCTTTTTATTTTTGAAACCCATAATTTAAAAATTGGAAAAGTTGGGCTTCCCTGGTGGCACAGTGGATGAGAGTCTGCCTGCCAATGCAGGGGACACGGGTTCGTGCCCCGGTCTGGGAAGATCCCACATTCCGCAGAGCAGCTGGGCCCGTGAGCCATGGCCGCTGAGCCTGCGCATCCGGAGCCTGTGCTCCGCAACGGGAGAGACCACAACAGTGAGAGGCCCGCATACCGCAAAAAAAAAAAAAAATTGGAAAAGTTTTTCTAGAAAATAAGAAAAGTGATCACTCAGATCTCTGGATACAGTAACCATAATTCAAACAATTAATTTGTGTTTGGGGGAGAAAAACACATTTAATTGTGTGCAAGTCTTCCTAAATCTGTCTTTATCCTCAAATTTTAGCTCTTTCAAGGTCACCACTACATATTTCTAGCTGCAATAAATTCCAAGTGTCTGTTATAATGCCCACAAATCAGGTAGTTTAATAAATGTTAAAGACTAGCAATGAAAAGAGAAAAGGTGAAATTTTCACATCAGAAATACTGGAACAATCCACCCATAAGAGAAAATCATTAATAATAATGTAATGGCAGGCTTCAAAAAAAAAATCACAAAAGGCTATATATTATTTCTGCCTCTTATGTCCTTATTATTAATCTCTGTAGCATGTTTTTGAAACTACAACTTTCTACTAGAGATCTACTTAATACCTACTTAAGAAGAGTACATTATTTTTTGGTATATTCTAATCTAGAGGAAAACCAAGTTTATATATTACAACTTTAAAATATAACTTCTGAAATTCTAACAATTTTCATAAATTTATACAGACAAATGAACAGAAATGACAGCTCTATAACTTAGTTTGCAACCAGAATTTAAATAACATTTTGAAATATATAGTTCCAAGTTATTTCAAGGTGGCAGACGTATCAAAGAACTAAAACTTCTAATTTAGGTTTGCTCAGGATAACTACAAGGCGAATTTTCATACCACATGATTTTTAACCATTTGTTTTAATGAATATGGGAAATGAATGAATAAAGATTTTCTGTCAATAAAGAACCAAAGTACTGGCGCCACCTACTGACATTTTACTCAGTTTTTCTGACTGATCAGAAGCTACTACAGCAACTTCCTAAGTTTATTACCAAAT
Organism: Delphinapterus leucas; assembly: GCF_059928025.1. Lineage (NCBI taxonomy): Eukaryota > Metazoa > Chordata > Mammalia > Artiodactyla > Monodontidae > Delphinapterus > Delphinapterus leucas. The sequence goes on along the minus strand of NC_143133.1, from coordinate 120,822,339 downwards.
CAAAGAACTTCAATAGAAATAAGTTAAATGTTTTTGTATATTAAAGACATCATTAATGTTAAGGAGGATACTAACAAGAATTTTCATTGCCAAAGGTAAGACATATTCCTGTGGAAAATATTCACTTTGAATAAAAGTTAATAGTTGTGTTTCTTAACATAAGTTAGCAGTAGAGTAAAATGCCAAAATGCATTCAAAAGATATATTGAAACAATACTGTGTATAAAACAGAATTAAATAGATTTCAAGGATATGATAAGTAAAAAACACAATCATTCATATTATATTCATATTATTATATATATTTTGTTGTACCATCAGAAAATGCTTACATCCAAAGACATTAGAGCACTTACTTGCCTAATTATTTTATTGCTTTAAAACTTATCCTTCGAAGGCACTATTATGAAAGGGAAAACCTAAGCATTCTCTAAATTAAAATTTTAAAATAAAATGGCTCATTTTTCAGATCTGTAATCATTCATTCAAAAAAGATTATTAAACATTATGTACCTCACTCTATTAACTACAGGAATACAAAAGAAAAAAAAAGTAGAATTAAAGATTCTTGTCCTCTAAGAATAATGGTTTAATTGGGAACATAAGATAAAAACATTTTTTTACAAAAAAGATTCCATATACAAGAAATAATGTTATTCAGCCCTGAACCAAGATGGCAGAGTAGAAGGACAGCTCTCGCTCCCTCTTGCGAGAACACTAGAATCACAACTAGCTGCTGGACAATCATCAATAGGAAGACACTGGAAATCACCAAAAACCACAACCCACATCCAAAGACAAAGGAGAAACCACAATGAGACGGTAGGAGGGGTGCAATCACAGTAAAATCAAATCCCATAAATGCTGGGGGGGTGACTCACAGACTGCAGTACACTTATACCACAGAAGTCCACCCACTGGAGTGAAGGTTCTGAGCCCCACATCAGGCTTCCCAACCTGGGGGTCTGGCAATGGGAGGAGGAATTCCTAGAGAATCAGACTTTGAAGTCTAGTGGGAATTGACTGCAGGACTTCAAAAGGACTGGGGGAAACAGAGACTTCACTCTTGGAGGGCACACACAAAGTAGTGTGCGCATCAGGACCCAGGGGAAGTAGCAGTGACCCCAGGGGAGACTAAACCAGGCCTACATGCTATTGTTGGAGGGCCTCCTGCAGAGGTGGGGGGGGGGGCTGTGGCTCACCGTGGGGACAAGGACACTGGCAGCAGAAGTTCTGGGAAGTACTCCTTGGCGTGAGCCCTCCCAGAGTCTGCCATTAGCCCCACCAAAGAGCTCAGGTAGGCTCCAGTGTTGGGTTGCCTCAGGCCAAACAACCAACAGGGAGGGTACCCAGCCCCACCCATCAGCAGTCAAACGGATTAAAGTTTTACTGAGCTCTGCCCACCAGAGCAACAGCCAGCTCTACCCACCACCAGTCCCTCCCATCAGGAAACTTGCACAAGCCTCTTAGATAGCTTCATCCACCAGAGGGCAGACAGCAGAAGCAAGAAGAACTACAATCCTGCAGCCTGTGGAACAAAAACCACATTCACAGAAAGACTGACAAGATGAAAAGGCAGAGGGCTATGTACCAGATGAAGGAACAAGTTAAACCCAAGAAAAACAACTAAATGAAGTGGAGATATGCAACCTTCCAGAAAAAGAATTCAGAATAACGATAGTGAAGATGATCCAGGACCTCGGAAAAAGAATGGAGGCAAAGATCGAGAAGATGCAAGAAATGTTTAACAAAGACCTAGAAGAATTAAAGAACAAACAAACAGACATGAACAATACAATAACTGAAATGAAAAATATACTAGAAGCAATCAATAGCAGAATAACTAAGGCAGAAGAACGGATAAGTGACCTGGAAGACAGAATGGTGAAATGCACTGCTGAGGAACAGAATAAAGAAAAAAGAATGAAAAGAAATGAAGACAGCCTAAGAGACCTCTGGGACAACATTAAACGCAGCAACGTTTGCATTATATGGGACCCAGAAGGAGGAGAGAGAGAGAGAAAGGACCCAAGAAAATATTTGAAGAGATTATACTCAAACAATTCCCTAACATGGGAAACGAAATAGCCACCCAAGTCCAGGAAGCGCAAAGAGTCCAATACAGGATATACCCAAGGAGAAACACACTGACACACATAGTAATCAAATTGACAAAAATTAAAGACACAGAAAAATTATCGAAAACGCAAGGGAAAAATGAAAAATAACATACAAGGGAACTCCCATCAGGTTAACAGCTGATTTCTCAGCAGAAACTCTACAAGCCAGAAGGGAGTGGCAGGACATATTTAAAGTGATGAAAGGGAAGAACCTATAACCAAGATTACTCTACCCAGCAAGGATCTCATTCAGATTTGATGGAGAAATCAAAAGCTTTACAGACAAGCAAAAGCTAAGAGAATTCAGCACCACCAAACCACCTTTACAACAAATGCTAAAGGAGCTTCTCTAAGTGGGAAACACAAGAGAAGAAAAGGACCTCCAAAAACACTCAAAACCATTAAGAAAATGGTAATAGGAACATACATATCGATAATTACCTTAAACGTGAATGGATTAAATGCTCCAACCAAAAGACACAGGCTTCCTGAGTGGATACAAAAACAAGACCCATACATATGCTGTCTACAAGAGACCCACTTCAGACCTAGGGACACAAACAGACTGAAAGAGAGGGGATGGAAAAAGATATCTCATGCAAATGGAACTCAAAAGAAAGCTGGAGTACCAACACTCAAATCAGATAAAATAGACTTTAAAATAAAGAATGTTACAAGACACAAGGAATGACACTATATAACGATCATGAGATCAATCCAAGAAGAAGATATAACAATTAGAAATATATATGCAAACAACATATGAGCACCTCAGTACATAAGGCAACTGCTAACAGTTACAAAAGAGGATATCGACAGTAACTCAATAATAGTGTGGGACGTTAAAACCTCACTTACAACAACGGACAGATCATCCCAACAGAAAATTAATAAGGAAACACACGCTTTAAATGAAACAATAGACTAGATAGATTTAATTGATATTTATAGAACATTCTATCCAAAAACAGCAAATTCCACTTTCTTCTCAAGTGTGCATGGAACATTTTCCAGGATAGATCACATCTTGGGTCACAAATCAAGCCTCAGTAAATTTAAGAAAATTGAAATCATATCAAGTATCTTTTCTGACCACAACACTATGAGATTAGAAATTACAGGGAAAAAAACGTAATAAACACAAACACATGGAGGCTAAACAATACGTTACTAAATAACCAAGAGATCACTGAAGAAATCAAAGAGGAAATCAAAAAATACCTAGAGACAAATGACAATGAAAACATGACAACCTAAAACCTATGGGATACAGCAAAAGCAGTTCTAAGAGGGAAGCTTATAGCAATACAAGCGTGCTTCAAGAAAGAAGAAAAATCTCAAACAATTTAACCTTACACCTAAAGGAACTAGAGAATGAAGAACAAACAAAACCCAAAGTTAGCAGAAGGAAAGAAATCATAACGATCAGAGGAGAAATAAATGAAATAGAAACAAAGAAAACAATAGCAAAGATCAATAAAACTAAAAGCTGGTTCTTTGAGAAGATAAACAAAATTGATAAACCATTAGCCAGACTCATCAAGAAAAAGAGGGAGAGGACTCAAGTCAATAAAATTAGAAATGATAAAGGAGAAGTTACAACAGACACCGCAGAAATACAACGCATCCTAAGAGACTACTACAAGCAACTCTATGCCAATAAAATGGACAACCTGGAAGAAATGGACAAATTCTTATAAAGGTATAACCTTCCAAGACTGAACTAGGAAGAAACAGAAAATATGAACAGACCAATCACAAGTAATGAAATTGAAACTGTGATTAAAAATCTTCCAACCAACAAAAGTCCAGGACCAGATGGCCTCACAGATGAATTCTATCAAACATTTAGAGAAGAGCTAACACCCATCCTTCTCAAACTCTTCCAAAAAATTGCAGAGAAAGGTACACTCCCAAACTCATTCTATGAGGCCACCATCACACTTATACCAAAACCAGACAAAGATACTACAAAAAAATTACAGACCAATATCACTGATGAATATTGATGCAAAAATCCTCAACAAAATACTAGCAAACAGAGTCCAACAACACATTAAAAGGGTCATACACCATGATCAAGTGCAATTTATTCCAGGGATGCAAGGATTCTACAATATACGCCAATCAATCAATGTGATACACCATATTAACAAACTGAAGAACAAAAACCATATGATCATCTCAATAGATGCAGAACAAACTTTGGACAAAACTCAACACCCACTTATGATAAAAACTCTCCAGAAAGTATGCATAGAGGGAACCTACCTCAACATAATAAAGGCCATATATGACAAACCCACAGCAAACATCGTTCAAAATGGTGAAAAACTGAAAGCATTTTCTCTAAGATCTGGAACAAGACAAGGATGTCCACTCTCACCACTATTATTCAACATAGTTTTGGAAGTCCTAGCCACAGCAATCAGAGAAGAAAAAGAAATTAAAGGAATACAAATTGGAAAAGGAGAAGTAAAACTGTCACTGTCTGCAGATGACATGATACCATACACAGAGAATCCTAAAGATGCCACGAGAAAACTAATAGAGCTAATCAATGAATTTGGTAAAGTTGCAGGATACCAAATTCATGCACAGAAATCTCTTGCATTCCTATACACTAACGATGAACAATCTGAACAAGAAATTAAGGAAACACTCCCATTTGCCATTGCAAGAAAAAGAATAAAATACCTAAGAATAAACCTACCAAAGGAGACAAAAGACCTGTATGCATAAAACTATAAGACACTGAAGAAAGAAATTAAAGATGATACCAACGGATGGAGAGATATACCATGTTCTTGGATTGGAAGAATCAATATTGTGAAAATGACTATACTACCCAAAGCAATCTACAGATGCAATGCAATCCCTATCAAATTACCAATGGCATTTTTTACAGAACTAGAACAAAAAAATCTTAAAATTTGTATGGAGACACAAAAGACCCCGAATAGCCAAAGCAGTCTTGAGGGGAAAAAACGGAGCTGGAGGAATCAAACTTCCTGACTTCAAACTATACTACAAAGCTACAGTAATCAAGACAATGTGGTACTGGCACAAAAAGAGAAATATAGATCAATGGAACAGGATAGAAAGCTCGGAGATAAACCCACGCACCTATGGTCAGCTAATCTATGACAAAGGAGGCAAGGATATAAAATGGAGAAAAGACACTCTCTTCAATAAGTGGTGCTGGGAAAACTGGACAGCTACATGTAAAAGAATGAAATTAGAACACTCCCTAACACCATAAACAAAAATAAACTCAAAATGGATTAGAGACCTAAATGTAAGACCAGACATTATAAAACTCTTAGAGGAAAACATAGGCAAAAACACACTTTGACATAAATCACAGCAAGATCTTTTTTGATCCACCTCCTAGAGTAATGGAAATAAAAACAAAAATAAACGGGACCTAATGAAACTCAAAAGCATTTGCAAAGCAACAGAAACTACAAACAAGACGAAAAGACAACCCTTAGAATGGGAGAAAATTTTTGCAAGCAAATCAATGGACAAAGGATTAATCCAAAATATATATACAGCTCAATGTTAAAAACAGAAACAACCCAGTCCAAAAATGGGCAGAAGACCTAAATAGACATTTCTCCATAGAAGACATAGAGATGGCCAAGAAGCACATGAAAAGCTGCTCAACATCATTAATTATTACAGAAATGCAAATCAAAACTATAATGAGGTATAACCTCACACCACTTAAAATGGGCACCATCAGAAAGTCTACAAACAACAAGTGCTGGAGAGAGTGTGGAGAAAAGGTAACCTTCTTCCACTGTTGGTGGGAATGTAAGTTGATACAGCCACTATGGAGAACAGTATGGAAGTTAGTTAAGAAACTAAAAATAGAATTACCATATGACCCAGCAATCCCACTACTGGGCATATACCCAGAGAAAACAGTAATTCAAGAAGACACATGCACCCCAATGTTCATTGCAGCACTATTTACAATAGTCAGACCATGGATGCAATCTAAATGCCCATCAACAGACGAATAGATAAAGAAGATGTGGCACCTATTTACAATGGAATATTACTCAGCCATAAAAAGGAACAAAACTGGTTCATCTGTAGAGACGTGGGTGAATCTAGAGACTGTCATACAGAGTGAAGTAAGTCAGAAAGAGAAAAACAAATATTGTATATTAACGCATATATGTGGAACCTAGAAAAATGGTACAGATGAACTGGTTTGCAGGGCAGAAATTGAGACACAGATGTAGACAACAAACATATGGACACCAATGGGGGAAAGCAGAGGCAGGGGGTGGGTGATTAACTGGGAGATTGGGATTGACATGTATACACAAATATGTGTAAAATGGATAACTAATAAGAACATGCTGTATAAAAAAATAAATAAAATTCAAAAAAAAATTTATAAACCTCTAGCCAGGCAAACTAAGAAAGAAGAGAGAGGATACAAATTACTGATATCAGAAATGAAGGAGCGGGGGCTTCCCTGGTGGTGCAGTGGTTGAGAGTCCGCCTGCCGGTGCAGGGGATATGGGTTCGTGCCCCGGTCCGGGAAGATTCCACATGCCGTGGAGCGGCTGGGCCCGTGAGCCATGGCCACTGAGCCTGTGCGTCCGGAGCCTGTGCTCTGCAACAGGAGAGGCCACAGCAGTCAGAGGCCCGCATACCACAAAAAAAAAAAAAAAGAAATGAAGGAGGGGACATCACTACAGTTCCCATATGCATTAAAAGAATAAGGGAATACTATGAACAATTCTATGCCCATAAATTTGATAACCTAGATGAAAGGACCAATTCCTTAATAGACTCAATCTCCCAAATTCTCATGAGAAGAAATAGATGATCTGAATAGGCCTCTGCCTATTAAAGATATCAAGTCAATAACTCATAACCTTCCAAAACAAAAAGCACCCGACCCAGATGGATTCACTGGTGAATTCTACCACACATTTAAGGGAAAAAATTATACCAATCTCTACAATCTCTTTCAGAAGATATAAGCACAGGGAATACTTCCTAACTCATTTTATGAGGCCAGCATTACCTTAATACTAAAACCAGACAAACACATTACAAGAAAACCATAAACCAGTACCTCTCATGATTTAAATTAACACTTTTTATCTTGTTTGAGATTTATAATTGTTATTCTATGAAAACAATTGCATCGTATTACTCTGTTATTGTATCTTTTTCTAATAGTTCTATAAGCAATATTTTTCCTTGCTGATTTAACATTCAGGGGAAGACAGAGAAAATTCTTATTGAAATACTCACTGATTTCTCAACTGAGAGTCATTTATCCTTACTCTAAATGATCCATTTTGAAATGTTTATCCTATAATCTTCAAGTTTTTAAGTTTAAATATACTAGAGGAAAAAAATCCCAGGTTTCTGTGCCTACAAGTTCCAAATAATTAAACTGAAACATAGCTACAAAATATATTTAATGGCATTTAGATTTTCATATTAATAAATATACACTACCTAGAACAATGAAGATAAAAGTATTACTATGTACTAACCAGACTTCACCAAAAATATTATTCTTAGTTCTCAAAATCATATTTTAAGGAGAGAAAGATTCAAAAACTAACGAAGATCCCTAGATAACGTCAAAGGAAAATAAGTTATCCTGAAGCTAAATACTGAGAATAGTCAAAGATATTTAGAACATTTATCCTTACCAAAAAAGATTTAAAGGGAGATTTAAAAGAAGTCATAGGAAAAGGGAGAATAAATAGACAACAAGCAGCTAAAGTTAGGTCAGTTTAAGAAGGAAATTGTAAGAAACAGAGTAGTCCACTACTGAAACAAGAAACCTCAGGGGTATTGAGTTCTTTATCACAAGAGGTGTTCAAGCAGAGACAGCAATCAACTTGAAGGAAATTTTAAACACAGTTCCTCAGTTCCTTCCACAAAATTCAGAGTGACAACTACCTACGAGGAACAGTAGACGAGTACTCTGTGTGATAATAAGATTCAATGACCTAAAATCTAGGAAGTAGATGAAACAGTTACTTTTCAACTTACCTTTTTTTCCTCCTGCAATATTATTACTTCATAAAGTCATGGGAGATTTGAGCAATGATTTTGCTGTTGATCTTTCTTGATGTTAATATTTTCATAATGTAGTGCCTTTTTCCTTTAGAAAATTCAGAAAAAAATTATTCTCAATTTCAAATATATAAATGTCTATATAAGTTAAGAGAATATTTTTATACCACTTCCTGCTTAAAAAGTATTCAATAAGATATCTGGGTGTGTTAGGCCAATATATCCTAAACTCTGTCAGATCTATTCATTTATATTGGTTAGATCTGCGTTTTCCAATTCAGAGCATTAAAATATACCTATTCTAATAATGATTCCAAAAAGAAAACAAAATGTGGGATTTATGTCATGAATTTAAATAAAAAGCTACCAAAAATACTTTCCCGTGTAGTTTATTCACCATAAAAGGTCTTTAAAATTTCAAATCACTTGGTATTTCAACTATTAACTAAAATAAGGGGAAAATAGTCAATGCTATTTATATCATAAAACAATCAGGAAAAGGGCATAAAGAAAGATCTTCGAAAATGAAAGGGAAGCTTATTTTCATTGAAATTTACACAAGTAAGAATAATAAACCAAGTAAGCAGTGAATAACAGCCCAAGCTCTGGAGTCAGACAGCCTGATATGAATCCTAACATTGCTGCCTACTAGCTATGTGACCTTACACAAATCACTCACCCTCTCTAAACTTCAGATTTGATTCTTCATCTGTGATTGGAAATAGTATTAACCAATTCTAAGGTTGTAATGATTAAAGTGGATAATATATGTGAAGTATTTACTGCTATACAAAACCCATAGTAAGTATACAATAACTGTTAGCTATTATTAGGAATTATATTTAAATAGGTTACTTTTTTCTAATTCTTAAAAAGAATTTGAAAAGTCATATTAAACACTTCCAGTGAACTATACTGAACATAAGAAGTTTAAAAAAAAGGTAATATAAAAACATAAAAACAAATGTTTAAGTTACATAATTGCCATTTTTTTGCTTGTTTAGACATTACTATGATTTAAACATGCATATAACATCTCAGTTCACTGTCAAATGCTGACTTCATTGATTTTTTTGCACAAAATTCAACAAATGAACTTATTTTCAAAACCTCAAATAGTTTTATGGATAAAAAATTTATATTTGGGATATCAAAAGGGTCACATATCGTTTAGGTCTGTGTTTTCCCAAAAAGAAACCTATGAGCTCATCTTTCCATTCGAAATACCCAAGCATTTCCATTTTTATACCATATCAAATCCACAATTATAACTCAATCAATAAACAAAAGGTAGAAAATATCAACTACCAGAAGGATCCAAGACAAGTCCAAATAAAAGACAGTGAAGGCAGCAAAACCAAAGAGCAAATTACGGAAATGATGAAATATCTGATGCAATTAGGAATGCAATCTATATGCATACATTCCTACCAGCAAAAGTGAAAATACAAACAAAAGGAAAGAAGAAACAATGGAAATAACAAAGATCAAAGAGAAAGAAACATTTAAAAAAAAGGAGAAGAGGGAATTCCCTGGCGGGTCCAGTGGTTAGGACTCCATGCTTTCACTGGTGTGAGTCTGGGTTCAATCCCTGGTGGGGGAACTAAGATCCCGCAAGCCGTGCGGTGTGACCAAAAAAATAAAAAATAAAGTCAGACAGACACTTATTAAAAAAAAAAAAATAGGAGGAGAATGGGAGTGGGACAGGGCTGGAGAAGTAAAAAGGACTGTCAGGAAAAAACTATCAAGCAAAATCAGAGCAATAGAATTAGACAGAGTGCTGGTCATGCCTCAGGTACTTAGTTAGACGTGTAGTGGAATGGATGGAAAACAATCATCACAGAACCACATACCCTAAAAAGGGTTAATTTTGCTTAATGTTAATTAAACCTCAATAAAACTGACAGGCAAGCAGGCAGGCAGATAGGAAAGCAAACCAGCCAAACTGGAAGAAAAAGATAAGAGTAAAATACTAACAAAAGCATTATGTCAAGGGGATGAGTAGAGTTAGAGCATTTGACAGACTTTATTTGGAATGACAAAGATTAAATTTAGATCCCATTAAGCTGTATATACATGTTAAACTTCTAGTGTAACTACTAAAACAATTAAAATACATGGCATATCACCCAAATTAGGAGAGTGAAAAAATGAAAAGGACAATAGAATAGGGTATAAATTCCCAAAAACAAGGGCCATGTTTTATTCTTTTTATTCTTAGTTACTAAGTTTAGTACTAAGACATAGCAAGAATTCAAACAACGTTTGTTCAATGAATGAATAGTAGTAGGGGAGTTCAAGTAAGAGCCTAAGCTACATCCACTGCTGGTATACAGATGTGTCTGAATCTGTCTAGCAAATTAATTGGATAGGTAATCACTGTGGGACTTCCTGCTAGAAAACTCATCCTATAAGAGAGAAAGGATCAGGCAGATAAACTGGAACCTGTTAAAAATTAAATCATGAAAAGCAGCAATAGATTCTGAGAACAACATGATATCTGTTACTCAGTTTTGCCTTCCATGGACTCATGTCTAAGACCTTACTGTAAAAGTAGGAGAAAATAAAGACAGAAAGAATTATTTTACAAGAAATGTATTTCCTAGTTAGACTTCATAAATATTACCTTCAACCTAATGTTATGGCTCTGACTTATACTGAGAATGCCTTCTAAATCCAGCATGTAGTCAAAAGAATGGACACCAGAGCCAGGAACAAGATGCAGAGCCCTGGGTCACCTTCTTTTATATTTTCTCTGATCTTTTCTCTATCTTGTAATTAAAGACAGTATATTTTAGTACTTAGATACATGGGCTGTAGAACCGAAAAGGCCTCAGTCAACGTCAAGCTCTGCCACTTAATAGCTACATAATATTAAATACATTATTTATTCTCTCTGACCCTTTTATTTTTCACTGATAAAATAGGCATAACAATAGTAACTACACAGAGACTTGTGAAGATAAATGAACTAATACATGTAAAACAGGTAGCACAGGATCTGGCAGACAGAAAAGCAATGGTTTTCATATAGATTACTCTAAAATATCATATTTCTTGAAGTTTTTCATACTGATTTTTCCTTTCATAACAGCATAACCTAGTCTAAATTATTAGAATATTTATAGTCAAAAACTACAGTAAAGATATACTATTTTTTTACTTACTGGGTTATATCATACTGTCCAGGACCAGGCCCTGACTTTACAGGTAACTCTAGTCTTCCCAAAGAGTTGCCAAAATGCATCCCCTTGTATTTCAAAGTTACATTGGAAAAATCCTCACAAAAAAAAAAAAAAAAGTGAAGACGAGAGACAATTTAAATAAATCATGAAACAATGTTTAACTTTACTTAAGTCTAAAGCAAGGGTAGCCTTAGTCAAGGAGTTTCCACTGGTAAATGCTAGACTCTTCCTTGATACATCTCAAGAGTATCACTCTGTGCCCCATCCCACTCCTGAGTCAACCAGGATTCCCAGAGAAGGGCCTCTAGTTTAGTATATCCTCAACCAATATGAACAACTTTGCTCTTGGCAGTACACTCAACAATCTAAAATCTTAAGGGCAATGAAAATTAGCTCATCATTTAAAAAGGGGAGGAAGGGCAGAATTGCATGATTTAGGGAATGGGAAAGCCTAACAAAAATGACTTAATTAAGTAGAAATTAATTTTAAGAAATTAAAATTCAAACATTACCAACAGATACTAGATAACTTCTAATCACCTAGTAAGTGCAGAAGATATTCATGTAAAGTTTTCATAGAGTAACAAATATATGACAAAAATTAAACACTACCCCCAAATCATTTCATAGTTAATGTTTGAGGTCAGGATCAGTACTTTAATACCAAAGAAGTCATTTGTGACAAAAGAAATCAGCAATCATCTTCCTTCACAGTCATACAATAAGCATGACTCACTAAAGAGTTCACTTTAGAGAAGTTAAAACACCTGCTTTCATTAGAAACTAATAAAAGAATAAAGTATGAAACACGAACAGTAGCATCTCATAGGAATTCTTGTGTTGACCTAATACATTCTAAATTGAGCAATCATTTAAGAAATTTATAAAATCTTACTTTTTTAACTGATGGTAACTCTAGTCTATTTCACTTACTTTTAATTCATATTTGTAAAAATATAGCTTTAAAATAGGCATGGATTATTAAACCAATTAATATATAAATTGAATAAAATCCCAGTAACATAAACTGATAGTTTAACTGCATAAAACAGTATATCAGTTGTTCTAGGTGACCATTACTATTCTTGAATAGTGGAACCAATCTCTCTCAATTACCATTATAAACAATATTAATGAAATAAATAGCAATTAAATGATTAGAAAGCATAATTCCAGTTCAGATTGGTGAATCAAACCCACATCTGCCCCCCTCCCACCAGAATCTCAGAAGAAGCGTATAAAATAGATGTAAATTATTAGTACTAGAAACTAAGAGAAGGTATCATTCACATTCCACTTCAAGGAATTTCTGGAAAATATAGTACAGCAGAGACTAGAACTGGAAAAAGATCTCACTGCACGTGAAAAGAACCTCAGCTGAACCCTATTAACATCCCCAGAAAGACAGAAACTAGAGGTAAGGATGGACTCATGGGTAGTGAGTAGGGAGCAATTCTCAAAACTACTAATAACCTTACAGATTTATTTGCACCAGTGCCATTACACGAAGTGATGAAAGAATGCAAAAACTCATTCCATTCTTGCCATGGATGGTTGGAAATAAATTGGAAGCACTGCCACTGTCTCCTAACAAGGACTTCCTAGTTAGAAAGGCACCACTCTAGAAAGCTTTGGGATGGCACAACAAAATCCAAAAATAATCTGGTACAGAACTAAAATTCCCTACTATGTGAAAACACCTTTTACTTCCTAGAACTTAACATTAACAACTAGCCCTCAAATATTATAAAATACAAACACAGTACAACTAAACTTTCCCTTTTACACCACCTGACCTTAAAGAATTAAACAGGGGCCAACATGATCTCTGACAGAACTTTGATGTTTGCGTGAAGTGAAATGGGACCTTTCTTGATTCTTTTATCATAGATGGCAATCTCAAAGAGAAACTGAATTACAGGTTTTCTAAAGGTTTCTCCTGCTTCAATTTTAGTAAATCTCCTTGTTTGTTCCTTGCTTGGGTGATGGAGGATGTTGCAGCTGAGGGTACAGAAACAGGGAGTTACTAGCTATGTCCAAATAAGATTCAGACATACTTTGGAACATCTAGTGAATAGAGCAATCAACCAGAAGGTGAACACAAAAACTATTCCTATGGGAAGCAGCTGATCATGGTAACCCACACCCAGTTAGAAAATCTTACTGTCAAAAGAGTGGCAATGCTAACTACTGAGTATTTTCTGTTGACTGAATTTGCCTTCTAACAGATAATCCCCCACTGGATTTATGCCTGTGTTCTGTAGAGTGCAAAAGGGCTATGATAAAAATCTAAAAGACATTTCATTAAAACACTGGTAAAAATCAATACTACTTTTAGAGCATTCTATCTAATAGAGTATAAAACAAAGAGAGAAGAGCACTATCCCCCCCAGCTTCACCTCAGCTCATCACGCAGCTTTCGCTCTGATGGAGTATATGGGTGGAAATGCCCAGCAGAGAGCACCACCTGGCAAGAGACGGAACTGCCTGGGGGAACAGAAGCTGTCTCAGTGGAAACAGACTTATTCAGAAGCATAGTTGAGACAGCCCTTCTAGAAGCCCCTGTGAAGGGGAACTTTGCGGAAGGCTGGAGGTCTACCACATCAACAGGAGGAGACAACATACATATATTTGAGTTACTGACATAATTGTGACTCTCTGTAGTACCCACAATCCAATAAAGCCTGGGAAAACTTGTTACATAAATAAAAAGCATTAATCCTTATTCCCACCAGGAATACTTCCAGCACTGTAAGTGGTCTTAATGTGCTTAGCTTATTGATATGCAGATTCCTTCTAATGAACTACAACACAAAGAGCAGAGAGGTATTTCCCCTCTTCACTGATCAGCTTTAACACACTATGAAGCTATAACACTACAAAGCACCAAATCAAAGTAAGACACTGATATTATTATTATTGTTGTTACTGTTATAAATAGGTTGTCTAGTTTATATACGATCCCCAAGCCCAGACCCCTGTCAGTCCTAGGAGGAACAGAGCTATGAATAAAAATTGAAAGGGCTATCCTACCAATCTCTCTAACGCATAGGGTATACACTGCTTTAGCACTTCTGAGTGTAACACAAAAGGAAATAAGGCAGTCAGATCATCCAAAGGCTTTGGGTCTGGGGGTGCAGAGACAAACACCAAAACAACTAGCAGAACAGCACAGAAAAATAGCACAGACTGACATGTCCAGCAGAGCAGCAGATGGTAGTAGAGGAGTCCTGGAAGAAACCATGGCATCCACTAGAGTAGCTGAAAAGCAGCCCATTCCTTTGGGTCAATGACAGCTCTGAAGACTGCTGCACCCCACAGAGCTTCAGGAAAGGAAAGAATGATCAGCCATGCAACACTGTTTTGCTAAAATAAGTGTTCTAGACCATCTTTCAAATGAAATTACTTAATAGATGCATGGATTTTAAAAGTACATTCACAGTTTTGATGGCAGAAAGCGAAAATTTTTTCACTCGTACTTTATTTTTACTTAGAAATGAAACAAAGTTTCATAATTGTGAAGATTTTAGGCTTAGTAAGTAGTGAAATAAATGTAGAACTCTCTTCTTATATAATAAATATAGCCATGTTAGATATGCCAGATATTTTCTATATTTCAGGCAGGAGCATATCTAATATATTGATTTACTATAGCCTATAGATTTGTAAAAATAAAATCAGTATTTTAAAACAGCATTTTGACAAATCATCTTTAACATTATATTTTTATACCCTAAAAAGTATAAGTTACAATTTTATAGTAATTCTTCTACACAGCATTTCAGGAGAAATTATATCCAAGTAGAATTATGTCTAAGAAGCTTTCCTCAGGTTAATTATTGTGATTTTGCAGGTCAACTGTTTAACAATTCTTAAGGTAATCCAGCAGAAAGACTATGCACACACACATACATAAACACACACCATTCAAGACACCAGTAAAATCCTTTTCCTGTGTATACGCTGAAATTCATTTCATTTAAACCATGTGAACTACTTAACTCACTAACCTCTACAGTTCTCAGGTTAATGTTCAATTGGAAATTTAATTTAAAAGACTTTTAAAAATACAGATAGAAAATAAGGAACAAATTGACGTACTCAACTCTAAATAACACTCTCCTTATGTCAAGAAGTGTTGACAACAGATGTAGAGAACAAACGTATGGACACCAAGGGGGGGAAAGTGGGGGCAGCTGGTGGTGGGATGAATTGGGAGATTGGGATTGACATATATACACCAATATGTATAAAATAGATAACTAATAAGAACCTGCTGTGTAAAATTCAAAAAATAAAAATAAATTAAAGGGATGTGATATTAAAAACAAACAAACAAGAAGTATTGACAATACCATCTTTGTAGACTGGTCATCGTCAAGATTGGAAAATCATTAGCAAATAAAATATGACTTAATTGAAGCAAACTCAGCACGGAGGTGCATTATTTTAAGTGAATGATGTAATATAACTTGAAGAATTGCTAACTGCTACTTTCACTGACAGTGAAATCAATGAAGAAGGGGCTATGCAACTTTCTTCTCATGTCTTTTCCATAATTAAGTGTGGAAACAGAATTTGTGAAGAATTAAAAGTCCCAAAGCGCGGCAGTTCAAAACACTAATGGACTGCATTCCAGTGTGGCAGCACACAGGTAGTTCCCAGCATGTTATCATTAGCAAATACGTCAGTGTCATAATTCCAACCACAAACTTTGCTTGTGAAATCCACCTCTGAAAAGCAGACTTCTAATGGTTACCTGAGCTCTTCTTTTGAAAAAGAGAGAGAAGCTAAATTTTCTAATTCAAAATGTTATACAAAATAATTTATATAGAGGATTTTTCTTTACAGATTAAATACAGCTAAAAATTACCATTTGTTGGCTAGAGTCTTATACAACTTGTAATTTCAGAGTTGCTTCTATATTTAAGCTACATAAGATACCTTCAGCAGATGTTATTTCAACAGTTCAGGGAATAATCACAATAATTACCTATCAGTTGGATTATTTTCTCAATTTTCTATTAATGTTCACATCTGGAAACTGAGCCCACCTATAGTATTATCTCAAAAAGCAGCTAAAGAGATACAAAGAATTACCAGAAATTTGGATAATACTTGAATTAACATTACAGTATCAATTTCATAATAGTCTGTGAGGCACCTGTTTTTATTTTCCCCTGCAGGAAAAAACAAGAAAATTAAGCCTTCAGCTACTGACCTTTGCTACCCTACCTCTAGTTTTTCTCTCAAATTCAAGATGGAGATTTCAGAAAATATCACAATTCAAATTAAGCTTTGTTGAATCTTCTTGAATATTAACCACTATGTCTTTAATTTATACGTAAAACTATGTTTTTACAAACATGTTTTCTTAAATTTGATCTAGATTTTATTCTAATAAATACAAGTTGGATCAAATCAGTAATTACTAAAATAGGTCATCAAATTGGACCTATTAAAATTGTAGAATAAATTTTCTTATTGTTATTTCTCTCTTCTATGAATAATAATGTAGCCAGAAAGAAATCAAATTTTATATGTTAAAGTAATGTTTATTCATACATGAAAAAAGTTTTGCACATCTAGCTTGGAGGCATTATTCTGGCCTTTTAAAGGATGATACATTATTCTGAAACAAAGAAATAGCATATACAAAAAATATAATTTTAAAGCAAGAATAACATTTTGGGATTTAAGTTAAGAATAACAGAGAACTGTTTAAGCTGAGACCAAGGATCAATGACTACTGTGAAAAAGAAATACTAGTTCCAATATATTAAACCAAAGTTTTTCCCAGGATATTTTAGATAAGAAAACTTAGCACAAAGAACTTAAGTAACTTGGCCAAAGACAAATAACTATTAAGTAGTGAAGCCAAGAAATAAACACAAGCAGTCCAGTTCCATTACACTGCCTTTCATAATTGTCCTTTACCTTGGACAGAATATACTGATATTAGACCACAGGACTTCCATTAATTTCAATGTAATTTTTACAGAGTTATCTCCATTGTTCTTCTGAGCATATCTTACTCAAATACCTAAGATACTGGCACTGTCTGTGGATGAAAACTAATTATTTTTATATTATTAACAGGATGATAGGATAGTCAAGGCCTGGAAAAACAGGCATGGCATTGACAGGGAGAGCAAAATACTCCTGGGATAAAAGACCCTATAGCCAGAAAGAAATGGGAATTCTAAGGGTGTGAACAGGAGACATGTCTATAACTTGCAATATCTTTACTCTCCATTTTATCAGAGGTAAGTTGGTTATTCATAAGTTTTATAGTAAGGAGCAGTCTATCAGGTCTTCAAATACCTGTATTTGAAGATAAAATGTATTATCTCTAGTGTGTTCTATAATCAATAGAAATTTAAAAAGAGGAGTTACAAACTAAAAGTAAAATACCAGCCTGTCTATTTACCTTTACCTTTG
The DNA here is from genome assembly GCF_059928025.1 of Delphinapterus leucas. NCBI lineage: Eukaryota > Metazoa > Chordata > Mammalia > Artiodactyla > Monodontidae > Delphinapterus > Delphinapterus leucas. The sequence continues at coordinate 120,804,527 of NC_143133.1, read as the reverse complement.
TACTTTAATTCTTTAAACAGAATGTGAGTGATTGTCTAATGAACTTTCATTTCATCCTACGGAACTCTATTTCTTTTAGAGGGTGTACTACAGACAAAATCTATCAGTTTCTGTTTATCTGGGAATGTCTTAACTTTGTCTTCATTTTCAAAGAATAGTTTTGCTGGTTGCAGAATTCTCGATTAGCAATCTTTTTTATTTCAGTACTTTGAATATATCACTTCACTGCCTTCCAGCCTCCATGGTTTCTGATAAGTCAGCTGTTAATCTTCTTGGGGATTTCTTGTCACTCTTCTTGCTGCTTTCAAGATTTCTCAATGTCTTTGGCTTCAACAGTTTGATTGTGATATATCTAGGTGTGCATCTCTCTGAATTTATCCTATTTGCAATTCAATGAGCTTCTTGTATGTGTAGATTGTTTGTCAGCAAATTTGGGATGTTTTCAAGTTATTATTTCTTCAACTATTCTCTCTTTCCCCTTTTTCTTCTCTCCTTCTTTGACCCTCATTATGCATACATTGGTGTGCTTGATGGTGTCCCCCAAGTCTCGGATGTTATGTTTATTTTTCTTCATACTTTTTTCTTCCTGTTCATCAGGTTGCATATCAATTGACTCGTCTTCAAGTTTGCTAATTCTTTCTTTTGCCAGTTCAAATCCACTAGTGAATCCCTCTAGAGAATTTTTCATTTCCATGATTGTACTTCTCAACTCCAGAATTTCTACGTGGCTGTTTTTTATAACTTCTATCTTTATTGATACTGTTTGGTGAGACATTGTTTTTATATTCCCCTTTAATTATTTAGACATACCTTCCTTTATTTACTTGAATATATTTAAAATAGTTGAACCAAAGACTTTGTCTAATAAGTCCAACATCCTGGCTTCCTCAAGAACAGTTTCTAATGATTGCTTCTTCTCCTATGTATGGGTCATATTTCTGTTGTTGTTTTCGCATGTCTCATAATTTTTTGTTGAAAACCAGACATCTTAGATAATATAATGTGGCAACTCTGAAAATCAGAATCTCCCTCCTGACCCAAAGGTTTATTGTGGGTTTTTCTGTTTAGTGATTTCTGGACTAATTCTCTAAATTCTATATTCTCTGTCACGTGTGTCCACGTAAGTCTCGGTCTGGCTACCCGACTGGTCAGGTAATCGTTGGACAGAGGTTTTCTTAATGCTTTGAACGAGTAGGTCTCCAACCTTTGCAGAGGTGCACTGTGCATGTGTTGAGACACACCTTCAACACTCAAGTAGGCAGTTTACAAGTCTGTCTTAGCTTTCACTTCCCAAAGGTCACATAGAGGTAAGAGCTTTGTACCTTCTCAAGTCTGATTTTTGAAGTGATGGGTTAGCAATCCTGAAACTATGTTCAGTGTTTTACAAGATTAAGCAAATAAGTAAATATACTGAGGATAGTGGGAACCAAGCTTCTCACTGTGGGAGAAGGGAGATCAAACACAGAAAAGGAAATACAAGAATAAACATGTGGCACTGAACTGGAATCAGAGATATCAATATAAGCTCAAAGTTTTTAATAGACAGATAAGAAAAAGTATAGATTTCTAACTTTGTCCATTGAGACGGCCTAGAAGGAATAATACCCCAAATGTACCTAGTGTACTGATCTTGTTTTGAAATATCATTCTCCACTAAATGAAAGTAGAGCTCCTTGAGGAAATGACTGATTCCAACAGCTGTGGCAACGGAAAAAATAAGATGAACCTGCAACATTTTATTGTGCCATAAAATAAAGAAATGCTCAAAGAATGATGGAGATATGTCAAAAAGACACAACAAGCAGACTGAAAGGGCTCCCAAGGGTCAAATATTAGATCATTTTAACCTCAAAATAAATAGTGAGAGCATTGAATTACAACCGTTTCAGTAAAACAGGAATTCATGAACCCATACTGATATAAATACATAAATGGAGAATATAAAGCTGTTCTTTATAGTAAGTAAAGTGCCAACAAAAAAAATGTTAAAGAAAATATGACATTAGAAAACCACCATTTGATAAACATCACAGTAAAATTGATTCAGGCATCATCAATGGATGTTAAACTAATAGGTGAGAGTTTGATAAGGAATAGGATATCTACTCATTCTTAAAGTAACCTCTCCAAAATATTTATAAATTTTTTAAAATAGTAACTTTACAGTAGATAAAACCAAAAGACACCCCCTCAAGTTAACATCACCAACTACGGGATAAGTAAACATCCTGCGCCTTTTTATGTGATACATTGAGAAGGATGCTTCACTTACGTAGCATTCCTGCTAAAATATATAAACTCATCCTAATCATGATAAAATATACACGAATCCGAAACTGAGACATATTCTACAAATTAAACAGCCTGTACTCTTCAAAAAGTCAAGGTTACAAAAGACAAAGCAAGACTGAAGAACTGTTCCCAATGATAGGACTCTAAAGAGACACGACAACTAAATGCAACTTGTAATACCAGATGGGACTCTTGACCAAAACTCATTTTTTAAAGAATATCATTGAGATAATTAGTAATATTTTTAAAATATCTACAGATTAGATAATAGGATTATATGAAAGAAATTTTTCTGATTTTGATAATTACATTGTGGTTATAAAAGAGAATTCTTGTTCTTAGAAATTTTACATTAAAGGTATTTAGGAGTAAAGGGGCATCATGTCTTAAATGTACTCTGAAATTGCTTAATTAAAATAAGAATATAAATATACAGGGGAAATGATAAAGCAAATGTGATAAAGCATTAACTGCAGGATCTAAGTGAAAGGTATATGGGAATTATTTGTATTATTCTTTTAACTTTTCTATCAATCTGAAATTATTTCAAAATTTAAAATTATTTTTTTAAAAATAAACTCACTAATTGGAAACAATGAATGGATTAGATCTAGTATATTGATATAGCTAAATCTAGAAAATATAACATTAAGTGAAATAGCAAGCAACCTGCATGCCAGATGATAACATTTACTTAAATGTTTTAAATCATACAACAATACATATTGTTATTTATATGTAGTAAAGATTTACTGTTTACTTTGGCAAAGGGAAAAGAATGGAGGGAGGGAAATTGGGTAGGATAATAATTGTAATAATATAATTATTTTAAAATATAGCTAATTCGAGTGTAATAAAATTTTAATATGTATTATATGAGATGGTGGGTACATGGTTATCTGTTTTTATGTTTGTTCAACTCTATGTGCAATTATATAAATTATAATAAAAATATTTTAGGAATAAAAACTTAACAATTCAAAGTATCTAAGACTCCAAAATACCCCAGTATACCTAATGCCAAAAACCAAATGGTTTCATAAGGTGCTTTAGCCTAAGCTTAAACTATTAAACTATTTCCTCTTTTTCCTGGATACAGTTAGACTGTATTTCCCAGGCTCCTTGGAGTTAAGTGTGTCCATGTGCCTGAAATTTAACTACCAGGCCTAGCCTACAAAAAACCCCTACTACCAGTTCTCTGTCCTCTTTCCCCTTCTGCGAGCTGGATACAGATGACACCAAGGCCTTTGGAGATGACAGTAACATGAATGGAATAAGCCTGTGTCGCTGAATCTCTACATGGAGGAACATCTCTTATCAACAAGAAATGTTCATATGAATGAGGAAAAAAAGAATTTCTGTTGCATTAAGTCATTGAGATTTGGGGGTCTATCTGTTACTGCAGTTAGTATTACATTAACTAGAACATGCATAATAATAAACAGTCTTCCAACGGTCAGTGTGAAATGTATCATACTTACAAATTGAGGTTTATAGTATGCTGGACCTAGTGTACTGTCAATAGCAGGTGGAAAATGTTCTGTGATACTGCCATCCTCATTAATATGATAACCATATGACCGTCCACAAGAAGGAATTGAAGGAACATCAACACTTCTGGAAACTGTAAGTGCCCTTGACATTTTCTGTAAAAAATATATATATATATATATATTATTTACTCAAAGGCAAGAAAAGGAATGAACAAACAAATATTAAATTTTACTAAAAGACAACTATTCAATATTGACTTTATGAGTTTTATAATATAAACCAAAAGTGTTTGTCTGTAAAAGTAATTTAAAAGAGTGAATTCAAGTCTTACCTCATAATATAAACCAAGATTTAACCAAACTACTATTAAATAGTAACATAAACCATAATATAAACTAAACTACTGTTAAAGCCACTTTTAGAGATATGGAATCTCTCACCTGGCTCAGTTATTTATCTTGCTTAGTATAGCAAGCATAAGTGATTCCAAAAACAGACATTCATTCCTACAGTCACATCAGCAATCAGCAGTTCAAAGTGGTTACTTGTGCTATGCTATCATAGTATCTGCCAGGTAAAAACAAACTTTATATTTTCTGTAACATTTTCTGGCTTCATTCCTTTCCAGCTCCTGACTTACCTTCATCTTACCGGTGCCCTATATAAATATCCTAATTTTACAGACCATGTAGCAAGGAAAATGTCTGATATGGTGCTAAATGGAAATTTAAAATATAAAATTGAATTTATTACTATAGCTATGTAAGTTATATAAAATTATATGTAAATGTATAAAATCATATACATATACGATTTGATACTGAAAAGAACTTTGCAAAAATTAACAGAATTATCAATGTTAGAGTCAGAAGTTTTAAGGTGCTTATCCTTTTTTCAAAATTTCCTTTAATGGAAAACATTTTATAATTTAAGTAAAAACAGAAAGGAGTAACATATATTAGAAATACCAGTATAGAATACATCAAATAAAATACTGGCATTTAAATAATTTAGTAATATGAAAAATTACTTATTAAGAATATATTTATAATAGATATATTTAAAATAGATAACCAACAAGGAAAAAATGAAGGGAAGCTCATATATTCATTAAAAAATAAAAATAGAGTCTGCAACTTCTATCAAAAAAAGAATATATTGATCCTCTGTAGGTTTTAAATAAATAAATAAATGCTAGAGTTGACTGCACACATGCCCAATATACAACTGTGTCATAAACATACTATCACTGGCAGAATTTCACTTTTTTTTATCATTAGAGACAACTATTAAGTAGTTTCAGTGATGCTTATGAGACTGGTTACCAAATTAAAACAGGAAAGTATTGAATGGCCTCCCCTCCATTCACTACTTTCAAAAATTATTTGCATGATGTCAAGACTTTCCAAAATGTAGCCCCAACCTTAGTGAATGCTTCTTCAACATCCAGTTTGTGATATCCCTAATTCCCTCCAACAACTATCTACTTCGGGCTACTAGTAAAAATTTTTATTAAATGTTTATTAAAATAGCATTTCATCAACTGTTTTGTGCTGAATTCCATTCATTACTTCCCTGTTAAAGTTATAGATCCCAGGGAGCAGTGATTTATCTTCTAAGTATTATCAGTGCCTAGCATTATGTCTGGTTCACATAGTTACTCAAAAAATGTCTGATAAACACTTTCATGAGTAAATGAACATTTACTTTGTCCACACACATGAAAGAGCTGATATTTAAGTATACTTATAAACCTTAACCTTATTGTCATTACACTGACATTATTCAACTGAGTACTTAGCCCTAAAATATATCCTCCTAAACAAAGAACTGATTAAAATTTAATTAATATGAGCTATGTGAAGTTGTTATGGAAAGAGGAGAGGGAACTATGCTAAATAAACTATGACCAAAATCTGCTAGATTTTATTAATTATTTCAAAGGGGTAGGCTTTTGGTGTAAAGATTATTCTTTATATAACACCAATGTACCTTTCCAAACATATCACCTGCTAATCTCCTACACAAATTCTTCACTCCAGTCAAAATAATCTCATTGTCCTCCATAAGATCCCACTTCTCTATCTGCACTCATGTAGTCCTCCATGCCTAGAATGCATATTCCAACCCTATTCTTCAAAGCCAACCTCCTCTATAAATCCCCTACAAATTAGACTCTCTCATAACATTGAGTTGGCCGAAAAGTTCGTTCAGGTTTTTCCATAAGCTGTTATGAAATACATCTTCTTCCTTTAAATTCCTATGGCATTTAATCACATGATCATTCACTTAGCACCTGTCACATTTCATCTTACATTAGTAATGATCTATATTATCTCTCTCATCTAAATTTTGAGCTTATTTATTTCAGGAGTCATGTTTCAAATTTCACGGTGTTATTAACAGTACTTACACAGGAGTTTCCTCTATATAGAGAGGTAAACCACTCAGCCAGTTTTTTAAATCTCCCTTACTTTCTGTTCACCACAGACATTAGAAGAGATATTATAGATTTATCAAAAGCAGAAGTGAAGTCAAATATTAACATGGTTAAAAACTAAAGTTTATAAACATCAAATATTCATTTAATTATAAACTACAATATGGATACTAATAAACCTACTAATTTTTATGGTAAGTTTTTTAAATGTACTAATCACATAAAACAGTAAACCATTTCTACTTTATTTTAATTTTAAAAAAAGGCCTTAGAAGCATAATTCAAAATAGCATGTACTGACTGAAGATGCTCTTTAGCCTCTAGTATTTTTCTGTTCATAGCTAACGTTCCAGGATAAGACTGATCATAGCTTGCTGGCCCTGGACCATCTGAAATAAACTTCTTAAAACATTTCTCCCAGTTTTGTAGACTTTGGCCTCCTTTTATATTATACTAAATTGTAGAGAAAAAATGAAATAATTAAAAGAAACACTTTAAAATTAATACCTATTTGATAAATATTACATATTAATATGAATATTAATAGTTTTAAAACTCAGCCTGAGAAAGTTAAGGCTTTTGACTGAAGACAACTGTCTAATGAGAGAGGGTAATAAGAAAGGATGACAATTAGAGCTGTCAGTTTTAATGCTGAACTCAAACTAAAATTTACTGTACTTTGAACACTCTAAGAGAATGCAACACTCAGTTTTAAAACAGGAATCAAACACAAAGGAATCTCCAAAGCTGTGAAGCAAGAATAAAGAGTGTATGCTTATGTTTACAGGCCCCTGGAGAACTTATACCTCAGAAATGAGCTAAAAATGCTCGTATTGGAGGGGAAAAGCAAACCTTCCAAGCTTGTTTAGGATTAATTATTTTCATGAATAACATTTTGGTCATTTCCAGAGATGTTTACACAGTTTTATTGGCAACAGCTCGGTTTTATGCTCAGATTAGCTTTAAACATTGTTTATTGCAGAGAAGAGTCCTGGGAGGAATTGTCCATGGCTCTCCACGCCACATATCTGGATCCTCTAGAATCTGAAATTTATCAACTGGCTAATAGCCAGTTAATTCAAATAAAATTCCATCATACTAGTTTCACTAAACAGTCACAGTTCAATCACTGCAAAGATGATTCATATTAACATTGGGTTGGCCAAAAAGTTCATTCGGGATTTTGTACGCTGTTATGGAAAGACCCAAACTTTTTGGCCAACCCAACAGTTGTTGGCATTTGATTGATCAGATAAGGTTTTTTTGTTATTGATTTACCAACAGGCCTTTTCACATGACGTGTACATGTCAGTTGTTCACATTCACTATTAACTGAGCTTATCTTTAGTTTGCATCTTATTCAGCTTTATTCAGCTTTTAAGAAATACACAAAAGAGGTCTTCTTTTTAAAAAAATGAGTCAAATTAGATAGTCAATTAGCTACTTGATTACTGTTTTAATAAGATCACAATTCTTATGTTTAAAGAGTTTGGATCTATAAGAGTAGACTTTAATGATTTTGTAAAAAAATTAACAAGTTAGATTAAATAATAAAATCATGTGAAAAGAAAAGATCTCAAATTTTCATTCTTTGCAAGCCATTACTATAGTCTCTACGATCTGACATTTCAAACTGCAATTTGAATTTATATTGAATACTTCAACAGAGGATAGTAAAATCAATTTGATTTTTTTTAACTGTGTACAAATTAACCAGGATTTTTTCAGATTATTCATAATTACCAATTCTATTTTACAAATGGTTACAAAAGGAACTTGCATATGTCAGATAAATGACCCAAAATTATATTACTAAGTATACATTTTATATAAAAACCTGTGAGACAATGGTCTTAGTGCTTCTTGAGAACTATGCTTTGTCTATATGCAAAGGCTATTTGATGAATTTTTATATTGTCAGCAATCTCTCAGCTCTACAGGAAGCAGAGTCTCATATGAAGTGTGAGGTCATGCTCTGTATCACATATGATAGACTATCATTCAGCTCTAATGAGGTGTATCTCTCCAATCAAAAATCAAACCTAATCTGGACATCTATTCCTAGGCCTAGCTAGTGAGAATTAAGAAATAAACTATTTATCTGGACCCAGGGAAGACATCCCCACATCTAGAACCATTCTCATGTAACAAGGAACAAAACGGTATCTGCCATGCAGAAACAGGTCTGAAACTAGAAGACAACCAGAAAACATAAGTGACATTTATACTGAAATTCTGGAGTGGGAATCATCCTAGGAAACAGGATATGAACAAAACAAATTACATGACTTAATAAGTTAATTATCAAAGGATCAGAAGCTTGTACTTTGTAAATTTGATTCTTCTGCTTCTTTTATTTTCTTAATTTCCTTTATGTTCTTTTCCACTAAGCAAATTTCCTTTATGCTTTCTATTTTTCTTTTCCTTTTGAAAAAAAGTAACATGCTTCAGATATGCTAAAGGAAACAAAGGAAATTGTTTTGCCTATAACTGGGCAAGAGCTATAAAGGCAAAACTTATACCCCCAACCCCAACTTGTGAATAATGGCCACAACCATAGCCAAAGTGAAATAACCATAAGAGGAAGAGAGAAATAGAGGAGACCAAATAGGGGAAAAGAATTTCAACTCCCAAATATTCTGCTTTTATAAAAGCTTCAAGTATTCTGTATTTAGCAGTGGAGGTGGGCCCTCACAAATACAACCCACATTTTTGTTTTTTTTTAATTTCATGTGAAGTCTCCAAATAATATTTACTAACTTCTGACAGAAAGCAACATGTCAACCTATGCTTCCAAAAGAAAAGTATAAAGATAAGTTGTTAAATACATGCATTAATTTCCAGTAAGATTATCCCTTTAATTATTATCTAATATATTAATTATTTACAGAATATGTAACCTATGTCACATTACAAATATGTTTCCTAACTCAGCTATTTAAAATGAAATGCCCTGGGCTTCCCTGGTGGCGCAGTGGTTGAGAGTCCACCTGCCAATGCAGGGGACATGGGTTCGTGCCCCGGTCCGGGAAGATCCCACATGCCGCAGAGTGACTGGGCCTGTGAGCCGTGGCCGCTGAGCCCGCGCGTCCGGAGCCTGTGCTCCGCGACGGGAGAGGCCATAACAGTGAGAGGCCTGCGTACTGCAAAAATAAATAAATAAATAAAATAAAATAAAATGAAATGCCCTTTATTTTTCAAATAGTATGATAAATTCACACTTCTTGAACTTCTAAAAGTTCTGCAAGAATTTAGCCTAAAACTACAAAAAAATCAACAGCAACTATGTAAATAAGTAATAAGTCATTTTTTTAAACAAAGGAAATCAATCATCTCTTGGCACTTGTTTATAATTTTAAGAAGAAAAGTAGAGAATACCAGAACTCTTTTTCTTAGATCATCTATTATACAAAAAAGCACCCTTCCTAATTTCTTATTCTTGAAATCCAAGAAATGTACCCAATTTGGAATAAAATTTGATCTAAATTGCACTTTATATTATTTTACAGGAACTGACTAAAATCAGTATTAATATAAAATAACACTCCAGGGCTTCCCTGGTGGTGCAGTGGTTGAGAATCTGCCTGCCAATGCAGGGGACACGGGTTCGAGCCCCAGTCTGGGAAGATCCCACATGCCGCGGAGCAACTAGGCCCATGAGCCACAATTACTGAGCCTGCACGTCTGGAGCCTGTGCTCCGCAACAAGAGAGGCCACGACAGCGAGAGGCCCGCACACCGCTATGAGGAGTGGCCCCCGCTCTCCGCAGCTAGAGAAAGCCCTCACACAGAAACAAAGACGCAACACAGCCAAAAATAAATAAATAAATAAATTTTAAAATAAAATAAAATAACACTCCAACATCTTGATACCTGTCACATTTAACAAGTTTGAAATCTACCTATTATGTTTTTTTATTACATTTCCCTCTTAGAACACCGGAGTTACAGATCAGGCTTAATGAGGGAAATACTGGTAGAACTAGCGAGCCCATATACCCATAATATGCTGGTCTGGTCTGTGAGCCATGGAGTGTAGGCAGGAGTGACACTTCTAACGATTAAGTCTAATGTCCCACTATTTACTGTTTTGCTTTTTGTGCTTTAGGCTCTAGTTTTCTGAAAGTTTTAAGATGCCAGGGAGAAGCAAGACATGTTTCCCTGAATTGGAAGTTGAACCACCAGCTGGCCATTCCAGGTTCTTTACGCTACCAAGCAGAAAACGAAATAAGGTTTGTGTACTGGCTGGGGTGATTAACCCTGACCCGGACAGAAAAACAGGACTAATGAGAGCCAAGAGGAGTGTGGTGGGATGGAACACAGGGAACACCCTGCAGAGCCTACTAAGTAAGCCAGTGAAAATGCTAAGAGCAAGTTTATTTAAAGGTTAAAAAGCAAGCCTAAGAACCAAGAGCTGAGACGCCTTAGATCTGAAGAGTCTGGTGATCCCACTAAGCTTAGAACTCTACTGGATAAAGTTCTTGTTGAAGACATGGGGAACATGGAACGAGTAATGGAAAAATCTTAAGCTACCCGTAGCCTCGTGTCCAGTTACAGAAACAGAACAGGTCCCCACCTGTATTTCCTTGCTTCATACAACACTTCCTTTCATTTTTCCTCTATTTTTTCCCCTTTCTATTATAAAATGGCAACACTAATAATGGTTAAAATTTATTGAGTGCCAACTATAATAAGGCACTATTCTAAATGCTTATTAATATATTTAATCCTTAGAAAAAGCCTACCAAGTTATTACCCCTACTTAATAGATGAGGAAACTAAGACCCAAAGAGATTAAGTGGTTAAGATTAAAACTCAAAGCTAGTAAGCAGCAGAGATGGATTTTGAATCTAGGTAGTCTAGAGCTAGCTCCAGTCTACCTCCACAATCCTAACCAGTTCTTTATAATAGCTCATGTTATATTTACCATCGAATCTATAAGTTGCAGAATAATGAAACAGGAATATTCAAGAACAAGAAATAGCCTAAATCTAGAGATCCAGGATTCATTTAGCAGTGACACTGTAATACCATCTTTGAATGCAGTAGCTAGATACTAATTTGGCTCCTTCTGGGAAGGAAAATTATACATAAAATAATTGCACTTTTAAAATTATATATATGGGAAGAAGTGTGTGTATGCTGTGTGCATGAGAGAGAACTAGGCAGTCAAGGGGTGAAAAATAATGGAAATCTATTGTTTTTATCTGTCCAGCATCCCTTCTATTATCTGCTTGTAACAGCATATTTGCCACCCTTGGGACAATCAAACCTCCCCTATATTTTGTGATTTTAAAGGAGCTTCTAAACACAGGAACCCCTGGCCCAGGAATCATAGGTGTGGGTCCATAATAAAACTGGACCAATCAGATTTTCCCTACTGGGGATTTTAATCGTGAGTGTTGTCACACATAAAAAGTGGAAGAAGTTATAGAATTAAGTTATCTAATGGCAGTTTCCCATTGAATGATGCAGAAGTTCTTACTACCGAAATACCTGGGATTATCTTAGTCCTATCCTTCTTTAAGTCCTGACTGCTCAATTCTTCCTTCAAGTCTATGAGCCACCCAAGTACCTTACCTATAAATCTATGATAAACCTAGGATCTGTTTTAAAAATCCATTTTATTGCTTGCAACCAAAAACCCCTAACTGGTAGAATCATTGCCATTAATAATTGAGAAAATCTGATGTAAAAATTAAGGCATCAATGACTTGATCTGGGCCTCCAACAGGGGAGATAAAGGTCTGCTAGGGTCAAGTAGGAGTCATTATGAATGAGTACAAAATTTACATGAAAAGGGAAAACCTGATATTAACGATTATAAAGACTGGAGTTAGAACCACTGTTTCTGAACATAAATGGACCAGTGAAGATATTCTGGTCACAGACTCTTGAGAAATAGAAGACAATGGCAATAGCTATAGCTTTAGAATATGGCACACAAACCAATTCCTTCACTCTGTTGCCATCCTTATTCTACATATTTTGACCATCTGCACAACTTTCATGGGCCTTAATCAATTCAGTAGTCCTATTCTCCCATTCAGGAATCTCAAGGTCTATGAGGCATGTAACAATGTTTTATGTCTTATAGAATACGTGGATTAATGACAAACACCCAACCAGACAACCGACAGTGAACACATTTGTTTTTCTCTTATTCTAATTGCAAAATATAGATTGAAAGGTAAAAGAAGATCATATGAAGGGAAAATAAAATATGACAAATGACATGTTAGTCTATTAGAGGAAGAAAGCATGATTTTTATTAGCTCAGACAATTATAATAACTATTATAAATTTACCTGCACCTCTGAAACATTATAGTGTCCTGGACCTGGAACAGCTTTCTCAGTGTTAGAGGCAACAGTAAAAGTACTTTCTCTGGCAGCCAAAGAAAGGAATGGTGCATAGCCACTTATGAAAGTAAAATCATATCACCGGCAGATAAGATAGGATTCTGATAATTTCAGAGAAAAAGCACTCAAAATGTATAAAATCATTTGGTAACCTCAACTGCTGAGACTGTATTATTAGAACTAATGTCTAGCCACAGAAGTTTTTGCATTTCAAAAATTTTATGTAAGAGCATAATTTGTATTAATATACATTAAATATAAGAACCTACAGAACTGGACTTACTAAACACCAGAAAAAATATCTAAAGAAAACAAAACAAGTCTTTTTTCTTCTAAGCATATTTGGTTGAGATGAAAATTGAAGTTCTATTTAACTGATAAAATATATTCATCCTCAGAAGATCATAGTTTTATATATTGGAAAAACATATTAATTATAGAGAATAGCATATATGAATTTATAGGCAGAGCCTAGATAGAAATAATTTAGAGTGAGCTTACGGCAAGTAATTAATATGTTTCCTCGCTTTGGTACATAGTTGGCACTCGGTAAATATTTTCTTCATTGCCTGACCCCAAACAAAGCTTTATAAATCCAAGATACAAGCAGAGACATACTCAGTAAGAAAACTTAGTAGACAGATTTAGTCTGCTGAAAGACTGATAAAAATTTTCAAGAAATATAGCAAGAAAATGAGCATAGTTTAATCAACATAGATACTAAAGAAAAAATGACAGAAAATAGAGCAGCTATATTCAACAGGTAATAAAAGAATGAAAGTGAGGACTCAAAACTTGTGAGAATCTTGTACAACTAAGGACAATGTACACTATGCAGATTTATGGTGATAATTAGTACAGTTTAAAAGCTTGCTAATCTGGACTAATAATATATTTTTAAAACCAGAAATAATGTTTCTTTTGAGGCCTTCATGTATTAAAATGCAACTGAAATCAAAATTTGTGTTGGGTATTAAAGCACAAAAGAGGTGAGTCAAATGCAGACCTTACCCTTAAAAAGCAACAACCTACTGAAGCATTAAGAAAAGTACTAAAATAATTTTAAACATGGAAAAATATCTGAAGTGCTAAAAAATGCCCAGAGGGTCAAAAAGAGAAGTTCTCAACCACACTGAGGTGATTAGAAAAAGCTTCATGAATGATGTTAAAACTCTGGGTGTTAATTTAGTGACTGATGGTTTGAATTTGCTACCCCAAAGCAAAAACAAACAAACAAACAAAACAACACAAGGACCATAACAGAAATCCTTAAAAGGAAGCCAAGTTCTGAGAAACCCAGGACAGCAGTTGAAATGTTCCAAATCAGGGTAAGCAACCAAAGAACAAGATACAGATTTCAATCAAAACACACATATAAGCACACAGAAACCAAGCTACAGATTATATACAGTGAATAGTGAAAACAACCAGAGAGTGTTCTACCAAGCAGCAGGAAAATATGTCCTATAAACTGGAGAAAAGTCAATGAAAACAAACACATTTAGGAATGAGAAGATGGAATTAGCACAAGAAACATTAAATATCTATTATAAACATTCTTCATATGTTCAATAAGGTAGGATAAAGATATAAAAAAGACCCAAATCAAACTTCTGAAATGAAAAGTATACTGAATGGGATTAACAACTAATTTTATATGGGTTAATAAAAGACATTTTTTTCTCAATTCTTAATCACTTTAAAAAAAATTGACTGTTTTAATCAAAAATAATTTCAATTCATTGTGGCATTACAGCATATGTAGAAATAAAATATATGGCCACAAGAGCACAAAGAATGAGATGGGGAAAACAGAAGCACACTGTTGTATGGCTCATATACTACACATGAAGTGGTACAATATTATTTGAAGGTAGATTGTGATAAGTTAGAGATGTATATTGTGAACCCTAGAGCAACCACTAAGTAATAAAAGAAAGAGGTACAGCTAGTAAACCAATAGTGGAGATAAAAACAGAACCATTTTTGTAAAAACTCAAATCATTCAACTATGTTAGCGAAAGAAGAAGAGAAACAAAGAACAGATAAGATAAATACATAACAAATAGCAAGAGATTAAATTTAAACACAACAATATTGATAGTGAAATTAAATGGAAAAGTTCTAAATGCCCCAACTAAAAGAGATTGTCAGATTAGATAAAAAAGCAAGACCCAACTTTATGGTGTCTATAGGAAACACTCTTAAAACATAAAGACACAGAGGTTAAAAATAAAAGGATGAAAGAAGATATACCACGCATCCATGTATCAAAGAAAGCCGGAGTGACTAAATTAAAATCAGATGAAGCAGATTTTAGAACAAAGAATACCAGGAATAAGAGAGACATTTCATTATGTTAAAGGGGTCATTTCATCAATATGGTTTAATAATCCATAAAGAAAAGCAAGGAATTAATTGCCATAAAAATTAGAATAGTCCTTACCTGTAGGGGAGAGGGAAAGGGTTACGGTTGGAAAAGACAATTTTGCAATGTTGTATTTCTTGAGTATTCACTTTTTAAGTTATTTAAATTTTATGCAATTTTCTGCATCAGTATTTCATCTCACAATTAAAGGTATATTTTTTTAAATTTATGTTCATTTAGGTAATGTGAGATAGATATGAAAACTAAGAAAGCTAAGCTCAGGCTAGTTCTGAGGCAGCTGTCATCAGAACATGGCGGAGATTCTAACTGAATCTATTTAAAGAAACATAAAATGAATTGCAAAATACTGAAATTCATATAAAAATGGGGAAAAAAACCCCTACACAATAGCCCCATGTGTTCAAGAAAGCCAGTACTCAAAGTTTCCCAATATTAATCACAAAAGAATCTTTCATCAATAGGTTAAAAGTTTGTACGAAATATTGAGCTCAAGTAAAACCACAAGAAAATTTAAATGTTTATACTAATAAGCTCCAGAAGAGAAGGGACTTTTCTGTTTTATTCATAACTGTATGCCTACTGTGTACAGTTAGGGTGACAAACTGTCTTAGTTTGCCCAGGACACAGGACTTGTAGTGCTAAAGTCAGGACATTCCCAGATAAACCAGGATGGTTGGTCTCCCTGTCATACTGTCGTGCATATTAAACAATAAATATAGAATTAATAGGTGATATTCTAAACTACACCTTTTGTCATTCATTTAGCAATACTGAATGCTTTATTACATGTCAGAAAGAGGCAGTTAGGGTACAATAATGAATAAGCTAAAACCTTTGCCTCAAATGGGGGGAAGCCAAACAAATAAACAAACAATTACATTACTAACAGTGCTGCTAATAATTAAGATACAAAATATAGGAGAAGACGATTCTGGCACATTAGGGTTGGTGGAGTGAAAAATTTAAAGTTTGATTTGGGACATATGACTATACTGACATGTTAAGTTCCAACAATAAATGATAAATCAAACTGTCATGTAGAAAGAAGAAATGAATATAGGAGAAGATAAGATTCGAGATGAACGAAGTAAGTTCAATTTGAGATATATTAAGTTTGTGGCACCAACAGCAGAAATCAGACTGGCATGAAGCAATAAAAGTCAGTCTAATTTTTGAGAAAGAAGGTCGGGGGCGTGGGATAAAGGACAAGTTCTGCAGCCACAACTACTGTACAAAGCAAGCAGGGCATTCTTCACGTAAAAGCAATAGCTAGATCTTTGAAACATATACTCATCTTCGGGGACATCAACATTTATATAGCAATCACATACATATTTTTATTTAAACTTAAATAAAGATAGAATTCCCTGAAATGTTCTCCCTAAATTCTGAACGGCTAATAAGATAAAACCATTATTGCCGGCATAAGCACGTAGGCAGGAGTACAAGACCATGGACAGCTCATGCTTCTGTGGCAGATAAAACTAACTGCTTTCCCATCAAAGAAGAAATTTAGCAAAGAATATATTAAGAACCACTGTCACCCAGCCTAGATAACTAACATAGAACCAGGACAGATAACTAATATATGCTAACATGGGGTACTATTTGTTATGTAAATCAAGCTCAAAAAGCAATGAAATACTCCTCAGCACAATAATGCCAGGAGCAGTCACATTATTAAAAGGACTATGTTTTTATCATATTTTACTAGGCTGGTCGTTTATGGGAAAGCTTTGCTTTAATGAGATAAGATTTGCTTGCTTCTCAGATAATTTGCAAGAAAATCAGGAGCAGCTGTCACTTATCTGGAATCAGAATATCCATTATCTCTCCCACTCATGAAATCAGAGCAGCTGAGTCCTATTCCTTTCCGGCTGCAAATCCTGGGTAGAAATCCCTGATCAACTGGACAAAAGTCAAGGCAATGAAGTTTGAAAATTAATGTGGAAAGAATTTTCTGAGGAAAATATGAAGACAACACACTGGAGGACTGACCAAGCAGCCTACAGTAAGAGGAAAATGATAATTAGAAGAGAAAGGTTGAGAATAAAGAGTATCTGCACCTTTCTTTTGAAGTTCTAAGACTAAGATCTTCTCCTCTTGTGTAATTCAAGGTAACAAGTAAATTACATAAAGTCCCAACATCGCTGTTCCTACATCATACTCTACAAAATTTCCCTGACCCTTAAATAAGTGTGTATACTTCTGTATAGTCCAGTGTTACTGACCTCAAAGAGGTGTAAAGCAGAATGTACCTAGGAAAGAGGTAACAGCTACTTTTAAATTATCTTGCCAGGGAATCCTGTAGAGAAATGACTAAAGAAACACCTATAACCTCTATTGATTATTATTATTAGCATGTCAGTGCTGAGTATTACTAAAATAGAGTTCTATAGGATGCAGCTGCTCAAAGTTCCCAAATATGGAATTTCCTAGTTTCCTTCATAGGTCAACAAGGCACAATTCTATAAAACAGTAAAAGAAGGGCCTTGCAAACCCCAGTTACTGATCTCTAAGCAAAGTTCACACAAGTCAAATTATAAGTTTTTAATTCTGCTATATGTAACTCATTAGATTTTTTTTAACTTTCTTTTAAGAATTATTGTTTATTTCTTTTACATACGTGTTAAGGTACTGAGCTAAAAACTGAGACTAACACAGTCGAGATCTTGGTTATTGCCCTCAATAATCTCACACTTTAATGGGGCAGCCAGATAAGTTAACAGATAATTACAATATAGTATCAAGGTGCTTTGAGTCATTAGGAGTCAAAGAAGAAAGACCTGAGACAGAGTGGAGTCAAAGAACAACTTCACTTTACCCAAGGCTCAAAGAATAAGTAGGAATTAGCCAAGTAAGGAAAGAAAAGAGAGATTACTCAGCAAAGGTAGCAGCAAGTACAAAGGCATGGAGGTGAATGAACATGAATTTATAGACAATGCAAAGTTGGAATTGCTGATATGTAGGTTAAGTGCTGGTGAAGGTGTGATGCCTGGAAAGATCAGGTTAAGTGAGAGACCAGGTTAGGGATCATGAAGACTCTCATGCAGCATGTTAAGGAGTTCAGATTTTAACCTTAGTGTTAAAAGGAGTTTTTTAAACAAATAACATAATTATATCTTAGGAAGATTACATTAGCCATAAGACAGAAGTTGTTAGAGGCTGAAACAGAGAAACCAGTAATATTTTATTGGTTTATTTCAGAATAAAAATAACAAATCCCAAACTAAGTCAAGGGCAGTTAAATGAAGAAAGGGAACCAGTTTGAGAGAGAATGAGAAGAGAAAATCAATAGGTTCTAATGATCAATGGGAGTGACCAGTCAGAGGAAAAAAAAGGAGTCTAAAATAATTCCAAAGCTAACAGTTTATAAGCAACTGACATGGCATTTTTTTTCAAAGGGGTCTGTGATGGTAGGGAAAATGATAAGTTCAGACACCTGGAATTTCAGATGCCAGAGACCACCCAGGTATAGATGTCCAAAAGAAGTAATTGGCAATGCAAAGGCCTGATGATCCGGGGAAAGCTCGTCTTAGAGATATGAATCACCTGTATCTCTAAAGACTGTTAGGGAGTCATCAGAATCAGAATATAGATAGCAGTTGAAGCTATGGATTTGAATGAAAAAGTAAACATGAGAAAAGCAACAAGCAAAGGATGGGAAGTACAGTACATAGACATTTAAAAGGTATTTAGAAAAATAAAACCCTTTAAAGAAGACTATGGAGGGTTGGTTGAAGAGCAGAAAAATGATACCTGATTCAGCATTTAACAAATGTTCGCTAGGTCCCAACCATGTATCAGGCACTGTTCCAAGACAATAGTTGGAAAAAGAACCAGGAAAAAATGATGTTACAGACACCAAGGGAAGAAATAGCTCTAAAAAGACAATGGTCGGTTGTGTCAAAATAAAATAAGGATTGAAAAGTATCATAAATGTTAGCATTTTCGGTGGTCGTCGGTGGCTAATAAATTGGTAGGGAGTTAATGCTTATAAGGACTCAGCTGCATTACATAAACACACATAATAAGCTCCAAGAACACTGATATCAATAGCAGAAGCTGAAAAGCAGTAAAATTCAAGATTAAAACAATGACAAATGACAAATTTGTACTCCAAAGAAACTTAAATCAACCTAATACCCTAATCTCATCAAACATGTTAACAGAATATGGATCTTGGCATTTGTTTAAAAATACAGGAACAGTGTGACAATAGGGAAAATGCAGGCTAACAAGGGAAAAAGTGTAATCTGGATGGTATTAAGCCCCACAAAAATCATCAGATTAGAAAAAGCAGAAAGCAAATTATAAGTATTTATTAAAAGTCACCCCCTAGCCATTAAAATTGCTAACAAATGAGAGCAAATAATTAAATTACCCATTCCCACCCCACCTCTCAAAGAGTACAGCTTTTCTTTACAGAATGTGGGATAAACAGGCTCTCGTTAAGTATATTGAAAAAGATGGGTATGGTAAGACAGGAAGCATCTACCTGAAAAAATACATGGGACTATCTTTAAAAGGTATTCCAAAACAGAAATATAAAAGTTATATCTCAGTAAATTAACGTTTCTCTGGTTAGTTAGGAAAGGTGTGTGAGGCAGGCAGGATTACAAAGAAAAGACACAGAAAGCGGTAAGAAGTACACAGGAGATTTGGAGACTCACATACTCAACGGGGCCAGGAAATAAAAATCCTAGATCTAATCTGTACCATTTAAAGTATGATGTGGACAGCCACTGTAAAATCAAGTCTTCGCCACACGCTTACTGGCCTTGTGAAATGAGACAAATTATTTTACCAGTTATCATCTGTAAAGTAAGGATAGTATTTTCCCTGCCTACTTCATGTGTTATACTTATGAAGTGGTACTACAGTGTTTTAACTCAGGCGCACAGAAGCGGAGCAGGCTGAAAGTGAGGTGCCTGTTACAGAAGGCTTGCCTTTCTCTACACCTTACCTGTTGCCTGCTGCTTCAGGAAAGGCACCTGGTAGGATCCAGGACCCACAAGATCCTCAGTGCTGCCAGCTTCAGCCAATCTAAGCACACGGGGAGCCCGAGCATACATAATAGAGTGGGGGGAAGGGTGGGCGGCTGCAAAGGGATTAAAAACAGGGAGGCTAGAAGAGATGTGGAGCAAAAAGAAGCCGTCAACAATTTCTGGAGGCCTAGGAAAAACTTCTGTAAATGGAGATGCTAGCGCAGGGGCTATCGCCCCACCTGCTCACTGGTGTCAGCATACTCCCAGGTCGATTTCTAGCCGCGTGGAAAACTGAAAAGCAGCATGAGCACAGAGAAGTCTTCCCGCAGGCTCATCCGTTCACCAAGCGAGAGCGGAAGCGCTCCTCCAAGGAAGGAGGTTAAATAGTAGGCGCCCACCCCTCTGCTTCCGGAGCTGGCTCCGCCCGTTTCTTTCCACCCGGAAGTCTCTGGGAGAGAAGTTCAAGCGCTTTTCCCTGGCCGAGCCCTGGGAGCATGCGCACCGAGCTGCACGCCTTCCCCACTCGCTCCGCCCCGCGCTCTCGGCGTCCTCCAGCAGAGGGCGGGGCCGAGGCCCGCTGTTCCTTTTATCGCGTTGCATCGCGATTCAGAAAAGCTCTAGAAAACGCTTTGGAAGGCGTTAGGGGTAATTTGACCGTGGTCCATTTCCCCTTTAAGTCAGGGCGGCTGGGAAGAGACTAGCAACTACTGTGAGAGAAAAGCCTTAGTGCAAAGGGAAATGCTTCCGCAATCTCATCCCCAACTCCTACCACGACTATACTCGCACCCCAGGGGTAAAGCACTCTGACTTTATCCCATAGATAGTGCAAAGGGTGCTAAGAGAACCCCAGAAGGTGGTGGTGACAAGAAACAGAGAACCGGGGGAAGGAGACGAAAAACTCACCAACCGAAGCAATGCAAATTCAGGTAACTGAAAGCTGCTCCTGTTGTCAGATACCAGGCAACGGCAGCATTGATTTATTACATTGTGTATAAGTAAAGACCTTGAGAAAGCCCAGTCCACCCCACTAAACCAAGGAGTCTCTTAACCTTAGGCGAAAGAAACCAGGCTTCTTCAAAGGCCTTAAGGAGTCTATGTCAGAATCCACCTAAAAGTTGTCTCAGGATTTTTTTGTTTTTTCCCAGCAAGGATTCCATCCAGATTCTAACCATTCTAAAGGCTTAAACAAATCCTATCCTATCTTGACCATGCCTTACCCCCAAATGAGCTACAGTACTTTAATGTGTTCCTACTACAAATGTGTACTTATTTATACTCTGGAGGACACGGTTCAGTACTCAATTCTGTGGGTCATTTATTGTGGCTTAATTGTTCCATATATGTTAGAATGCTCTCCATACAAGCCTTATCTGCCTCTCAAGAATGTATCTGTAGTACCTTTTTTCCTACTCAGTAGCTTCCTGAATAATCATTTAGTCACTTAAAAAACGCTTACTGGCATATGCTGTAGGTTCAGTATCCTGCTAAGTTATGGGGATACAAAGATATAAGAAAGTTTTCATCCTCAAGGGTTCTATATCTAATGGAAAAAGAGACGTGTGTAATTCATAACAAGAGATGACAAGAGAGATGAATAAAATGATAAGAAAAATATTATAGTACTTTGGATACCTCCTCTTCCTACTAAGAAACTAGATACTCAACTATATGGGGACCCCAAAAAGCAAATTCAGATGCCAGGCATTTTGCTGTAGGCACTGGTGAAGGCTCTCACATCCTCCTTCTGGCTTTTCACATCTGCAACAGTCTAGATTACTCTTTCCTGGGGTAGAGTTGGCTTTGAGACTGGAAATGGAAGTGGTAAAGCAGGCTTTATATGCTTTCTGTCTGATCTGATTTTTGTCCACTGGACCTAACCTAACTTAGACAAAAGGAGCTCTTCATAGGTGTATCCTAGTTTATTTACAGATCTCTAAAGGGGAGTTTGTAGCCTTAAGACCTAGGTACCACCTAGAAATGTAGAATTTCTTTATGTTGCCTGACTCCTCAGTCCATGTTCTTTCCTCAGCGACCTCACAGAGAGGGGTAGCTGATCAATGGCAGGACTCTAGCGTTTCTGGGCCTTGTGGCCAGATCCCATCTAAATATCACACCACTGAGGTACAACCTCTACATTCTTTGACTTTGTAACACTTCGTCTCTAAGAATTCTGTGTTCCTTGCAAAAGGCTTTTCTTTGAAAAGTTTTTAGTGTGAAAATCCTTCCTCTATTTCCTTGAATTACTGTGGCTGTTCTTCTGTCTACCTTTCCCAGCTATTATTTCCCTCTTATGGTTCAGTAACCAGAATGGTACACAGTATTTAAGAATTGGAAAATATTTTTAAATGAGAACAGCAACCTTTTTAATTATCTCTCAGTGTGGTAAATATTTCTTAAATAGTTTAGAATGGGTGTACTGCTAAAAAAAATTAAAATGTTAACAGTATTATAATTATTTATGAATACAAAATAAAGAATTTGGTTCAGCATTTCTCAGTTCCTGCAAAATAGTTTTAAAGCTAATCAACCACACTATACAACCATTTCCATAGTATTAGTAAGAGATGGAAACTGTGTTTGAACTCAGGTTTATTTGACTGCAAAATTTGGGTTCTTTCCGTTTCTCTATGCTGGCTCCCACAAGAATAAACTTTAAAACTAAAGCTTGGGGGGTGCGAATTTGCTTTAAATAGCGTTAAATACCTTATAAATATTATAAAACTGAATTGTTTTTGAAACTAATTTCTACAACCCATTATGACTTACTGGTTTTCCATTGTTCTGCTTTTTGTAAAAAAAAAAAAATCAAGCAATTGTAATAAATCATTTGGCATGTATCAAAATCAAATGAATATACTTTGTCAGTGTTATTAGAGGTCACGTAAAGTGATATGCACTCAAGTTAAAATGGTAAAATTTTTCATTTATATGATTTGAAGCTTACAAAATATATTTTATGTTCATTACTTTGTTTAATATAAATTTATGTTTCTTTAAACTGCAGGTTTGATATTCTGAAATCATGAAATTTCATGAAATGTGTTTTTTTAATTTATTTTTTATTGAAGTATACTTGATTTACAATGTTGTGTTAATTTCTGCTCTACAGCAAAGTGACTCAGTTATACACATATATACATTCTTTTTTATATTTTTTTCCATTATGGTTCATCTCAGGATATACAATAGGACCTTGTTGTTTATCCATTCTATATGTAATAGTTTGCATCTACTAGCCCCAAACTCCCAGTCCATCCCTCCCCTAATCCCCTCCTCTTGGCAACCACAGGTCTGTTCTCTATGTCTGTGAGTCTGCTCCTGTTTCATAGATAGGTTCCTTTGTACCGTATTTTAGATTCCACATATAAGTGACATCATATGTCTTTCTCTTTCTGACTTACTTCACTTAGTATGGTAAGCTCTAGTTGCCTCCATGTTGCTGCAAATGGCATTATTTTGTTCTTTTTTATGGCTGAGTAGTAGTCCATTGTATATATGTACGACATCTTCTTTATCCATTCATCTCAATGGACATTTAGGTTGTTTCCATGTCTTGGCTACTGTGAATAGTGCTGCTGTGAACATTGGGGTGCATGTATCTTTTTGAATTATAGTTTTGTCCATATATATGCCCAGGAGTGAGATTGCTGGATCATATGATACTTCTATTTTTAGTTTTCTGAGGAACCTCCATACTGTTTTCCATAGTGGCTGCACCAACTTACATTTCCACCAACAGTGTAGGAAGGTTCCCTTTTCTCCATACCTTCTCCAGCATTTGTTATTTGTAGACATTTTAATGATAGCCATTCTGACTGGTGTGAGTTGGTACCTCATTGTAGTTTTGATTTTCATTTCATGAAATGTATTTTTAAAATTATACCATATTACCCAATGACCACCTGAGGTTTTTTCACTGACATTCGTTGAGCACCTACTATGTGCTAGCACTGTGTGAGGGGCTTTACATCAATAATCTAAATCATTTCTCACATAACCCATGAGGTAGGCTCTATTAATATATCTGCTCTATTAATATGTCTACTCTATTAATATGATGAGGCTTAGAGCCGTTAAATTTCTTATTCAATGTCACATAGTTAATGAATGATGGAGCTGAATTTAATGCTAGTCAGTTTGACTCTAGAACCTGTTTTCATAGCCATTATTTGGAAAACGCCTCCAACTGGGCTCTACTCCCACACCAAATAATCAATAATTTTTTATCAATTCTTATTTGAGTGTGGCTGCATGTTTATTTATTTCTAAAAAAGAAAATGTAGAAGTAATCTTTCAGAGGTGACGTGGTGGCTCCTTGATGGCAGGAAACTAGGATGCTGTATTGTGCTGCTCCATATCTTGATGTGCAGTTCCCATTCTTTTTTTTTTTTTTTTTTTTTTTTTTTTTTTTTGCGGTACGCGGGTCTCTCATTGTTGTGGCCTCTCCCGTTGCGGAGCACAGGCTCCAGACGCGCAGGCTCAGTGGCCATGGCTCACAGGCCCAGCCGCTCTGCGGCACGTAGGATCTTCCCGGACCGGGGCACGAACCCATGTCCCCTGCATCGGCAGGCGGACTCTCAACCACTGCGCCACCAGGGAAGCCCCCAGTTCCCATTCTTGAGATCTCTTCATGATCCAAAAATTATCTGCTGGAGCTCCAGCCATTATTAGGAGCAGGAAGGGAAAATAGAAGTATGCCCCCCCCCTCCTTTTCAAGGAGACTTCCTGGATGTAACACAGAAAATGTATGATTGCATTTCATTGGCCCAAACTATGTAAATAGGCACTTCTAGCTATAAAGGAGACTAGGCAATATAGCCCCTTTCTAGGTACCAGTTTCTGTTACTGAAGAGAAGGGAATCATTGTAAAGAAGAACACCTCTCAGTTTCATCCACAATCATCCTGTTGAAAAACTTTCCCCTCCTTTGGTGTCCAAGATACCCTACCCTCCAGATTCTCATTATACTTTCTTTTGACAGCACCTACTGTCTTCTTTATTTTTGTCTCACATTTTTCTTTTTTCTCCCATCCTCTTCTGTCTTTCTCCCTTGGTAATTTTATTCATTCTCATAAATCCTATATCCTCTTTGAGCTTCATGCATTTCCAAGTGTCTGCTTCACACTTAAATATAAGTGAACCACCAACATTTCAAATAAAATATTCCCAAACCTTAATTCATTTTCTCTGGAAAGCCTGATCATCCTCCTAATTTCCTGTTTCTGTTCAGAAGAGCAACATCCTCTCATACATTAGGCTTGAAACATCTTAGACTACTTCTACTTCTTGTGCTCCCACATCCAAGTTCTGTTGTTTCCACCTCTGGGATCTTTCTGCAATCCACCCTCTCACCCCATCTCACCCCTGTAATTTTGTTGATTTGGTCTATTGTAATATCTCAACTGGAATTCCTTTTCCAGTCTCTCTATTACAATTTATCCCACATAGTGCAGTTGGGTTAATCTTCTAAGTATGATTTTGAGAATGCCACTCTCCTGCTCAGGAGTCTCCTATTGCTTACTGAATAAGTTTGGCATTGGGTGTTTCAAACAACCCAACATACCTTTCAATTCTTATGTCTTCCACTACTACCCATTCACACAAGTTACATATTGGTCACCTTGCCCTTTCCATCTCTGTGCTTTTGCTCAAGAATTTATCTCTGCCTGGAAATGCCCTCTCTTCAGTTGTTATCTATGAATGCTAAGCTCTTGAGAGCTTAATTCTTCACAGCATTTAGCATAGCACACTTTAAAGAGTACATTTTAAATGTTTGCTGAATTAATGTTTAAAAGGATAGTAAGATATAAAATGAAACACCAGCCAAACACTATTGCTTTTGATATCAGCTCAGTACTTTAAATTTGATGAAAAGTAACCAATTCTTGAAAATGTTATAGAACAACAAAGAGTAGTAGCTACTCTTTCAGAAAAAGAATGAACCATGCTTACAGTAATTAATTCATCTTCCAGATGTTTTCATAATTGTCCACATTTGCTGATAGTTTTCTGTTAGCTTTTTTAAAAAAGTATTGTTCTGTCAGATAGAAGAAGACAAAGAGATCAAAAGGAAAAGTTTCAGGATTAAGGGAGCCAGCTTTTTAGCAGTAGTAACAAGCATCACAGAATTTTCTACTTGTTGGAAACTATTAAGTATGTCTATGCTAATAAGCACATCTATACTAGTTAAGTACCAATTATTAATGTGAAGATAAAAATGAAGTCATATGTCTAAGTAAAAACATATTGGATCAAGAGAATTAGAAGATAAGTCACAAACTAGGAGAAAATATTTGCAAATGACATATCTGATAAAGAACTGTTATCCAAAATATACAAAGAACTCTTAAAATGCAACAATAAAAAAACAAACAACCCAATTTAAAAATGGGCAAAAGACCTGAACACCTCACCAAGGAAGATATACAGATGTTAAATAAGCATATGAAAAGGTGTTCCACATCGTATGTCATTAGGGAAATGCAAATTAAAACAACAATAAGATACCACTTGTATTAGCATTCTTCACAGAAATTGAACCAGTAGGACAAATAGAGATATATACGAGGAGATTTATTATGGGAATTGGCTCACATGGTAATCGAGGCTGAGAAGTTCTACAATCTACTGTCTGCAAGCTGGAGAACCAGGAAATCTGGTGATATAGTTCAGTCTCAGTCCAAAAGCCTGAGAACCAGGGGTGTCAATGGTATAACTCCCAGTCCAAGGTCAAAAGCCTGAGAATCTGAGGGCACTGGTAAAAGTCCTAGAGTCCGAAGGCCCAAGAACCAGGAGCTCTGATGTCCAAAGGCAGGAAAAGATGGACATCCCAGCTCACGAAAAGAGAGATAATTTACCCTCGCTTTGCTTTTGTTTTCCATTTCGGCCCCCAGGGGATTGGACTGGTGAGGGCAGATCTTGTTTACTCAGTCAAATGCTAATCTCTTCTAGAAACACATCCACAGACACCCCCAGAAATACTGTTTTACCAGCTATCTGGGCATCCCTTAGGCCAGTCAAGTTGACACATAAAATTTATCATCACACACTACACACCAATTAGAATGGATATGGGAAAAACAAACATGCAAAAAATATTGGATAAAGAATCAGTTAATCATATCCATTTACCCTATCATACTATCATGATTCTTACAAATGTAAGAGGATACAATGAATGTTTATTAAATTAAATATCCAGGAAGTCCAGTGAAATAATGTTGTTTTAAGAAACTAATTGAAAGAATGAGTCCAACACGGGGAATCTGGGAATTTAGTAATATAAATGTGGCTTCTTTCCCCTCCACTAACAACTTTAATATATTTATGCCCTCCTAGTAAAACAGTTTCTGAGGCTTCTGGACAGCCAGGTACATGTGAAGGTTTTGGCTCTATGAATACTGCAGTAGGGAAAATAGGAGGAGAGATTTTTTTTCTTTCTTTACTTTTTTAAAAAATTTATTGAGATATATATGCACAATATTATAAGTTACAGGTTTACAATATAATGATTCACAATTTTTAAAGGTTATACTCCATTTATAGTTATTATAAAATATTGACTATATTCCCTATGTTATATAGTATATCTTTGAAGCATATTTATTTTATACATAATAATTTGTACCTCTTAATCCCCTACCCCTATCTTGTCCCTTCCCACTTCCCTCTCTCTGCTGGTAACCACTAATTTTTTCTCTATGTTGGTAAGTCTGTTTTTTCTTAGATATACTAGTTGTATTTTTTAGATTCCACATATAAGTGATATCACACAGTATTTGTCTTTCTCTTCTCTGTCTGACTTATGTCACTTAGCAAAATAACCTCCAGGTCCATCCATGTTGCTGCAAATGGCAAATTTTCATTATATATACATACAAAATAAATAAATAAATGTATATATATGTATATGCCACCTTTTCTTTATTCATCTGTTGAAGGACACTTAGGTTGCTTCCATATCTTGACAATTATAAATAATGCTGCTATGAACATTGGGGTGCATATATCTTTTCAAATTAGCGTTTTCCTTTCTTTCAGATGTACACCCAGGAGTGGGATTGCTGGGTCATATGGTACTTCTATTTTTAGTTGTTTGAGAAACTTCCATACTGTTCTCCGTAGTGGCTGTATCAATTCACATTCCCACCAACAGTGTATGAGGTTTCCATTTTCTCCACACCCTCTCCAGCATTTATTGTTTGTAGATTTTCTGATGATGGCCATTCTGACTGGTGTGAGGTGATACCTCATTGTGGTTTTCATTTGCGCATTTCTCTAATGATTAGTGATGTTGAGCATCCTTTCATGTGTTTGTTGGCAATCTGTGTATCTTCTTTGGAGAAATGTCTATTTAGGTCTTCCACCCATTTTTGGATTGAGTTGTTTTTTTTTTTTGATATTCAGCTGCGTGAGCTGCTTGTATATTTTGGAGATTAATCCTTTGTCAATTGCTTCATTTGCAAATATTTCCTCCCATTCTGAGGGTTGTCTTTCCGTCTTGTTTATGGTTTCCTTTGCTGTGCAAAAGCTTTTAAGTTTCATTAGGTCCCATTTGTTTATTTTTGTTTTTATTTCCATTGCTTTAGGAGGTGGGTCAAAAAGGATCTTGCTGTGATTTATGTCATAGACTGTTCTTCCTATGTTTTCTCTAAGAGTTTTATAGTATCTGGACTTACATTTAGGTCTTTAATACATTTTGAGTTTATTTTTGTGTATGGTGTTAGGAAGTGTTCTAATTTCATTCTTTTACACGGAGCTGTCCAGTTTTCCCCACACCACTTATTGAAGAGGCTGTCTTTTCGCCATTGTATATTCTTGCCTCCTTTATCAAAGATAAGGTGGCCATATGTGCGTCGGTTTATCTCTGGGCTTTCTATCCTGTTCCATTGATCTATACTTCTGTTTTTGTTAAGGCACCCTGTCTTCTGATGGGTGGGGCTTTATCCCTGCCCAGTTAGTTGCTTGGCCTGAGGTGTCCCAATGCTGTTGCCTACAGGCTGTTGGTTGGGGCCAGGTCTTGGCACGAGTGAGCTAGAGGGAGGATTCCACAATGGCACTGGCAAATACCAGTGTCCAAGTAGAGACAGAAAAGTTCCATATACAGGGAAAGGATCAAAATTAAATCAGAGTGTTCATCTTTAACACTGTAAGGTAGCAGGCAAAGGAAAAACACATGCAGATTACCTTTTTAGAAAAAGTTCAAGGACACCAAAGAAGCCTATATCCAGTAATAATTTTCTCATCTGTCATAGGACATAAGGAAGACATGTGTGGCTATATGAGAATTTAGAAAGTACTATTTTATTATTCACGTATACCAACTGAAGAGACTCATGACATAGCTCTAACCAAAAAAGAAATGATATATGTGCATAGCCTCAAGGTAGAACACAATAAAAAAGAGAGGAAATACGGTTGGTCAATGAATGTTTTTTGTAAATATACCACTGATTGTGTTTGAATGTTAATATACAGTAACAGACTGAGCACATATATATAAAATATGTTCTAAGGAAGGACTCTAACAACTAAGAAGACATAGTAGATAAGAAACTAATAATAATCTGACAAATTATATAGAAAAAACTAGGAATTGGGGAAGGTAAAGTCTCAAAAATCATGGCTGATGGGGAAGAGAAGAAAAGATGAGAATAGAGAAAATGAAAATATTCTAAAGACTTCATCTTACCTTGGAGAGTGACTAAGAGGGAAATAGGATGTCTTAATAAGAAAAAATTATCTCATGTTCAAGAAATAGTAAAGATATATGTGTCTGATTTGGAGCACAGGAAAGGAAAGATAGCCAATAGTAAAATGAAACTCTTATAGTAAGTCTTCCACATTAACACAAGCAAACAAAATGGAATCATTAATCACTAGATCAAACATAAATAAGGAAAAGAAAAATAAAGAACACTGTAATATAAGTAATAAAAATTAAGTTAAATTTAAAAGATAAAGTCAAGGATATGAATCACTGCACTAAGTGTAAAGCATTAAATTCTCCCATTAAAGACGGAGATTGTCAGATGAGTTCATTTTAAATCTCAAAGATGGTGTTTACAAAAATCACTAAAACATGTTGAGAATAAAGGAATAGGACAAATGTTACCAGGCAAATTCAAACAGTATTGAAGAAAGGTAACAGTATGGAGAATTTAAGGTTAAAATCCCACACAAGACTAAGAGATATCAGGTAGTGATAAAAACCAAGTTTATTTATGCCGTACACCTTAAACTTACACAGTGCTGTATGTCAGTTATTTCTCAAACTGGAAAAAAAACCAAGTTTATGAAGATTATACAATAATAAAAATGTATGTATCAGACATAACAGCTGTTACACAAAGCAAAAGTTATTAGAAATGCAAGGAGAACTTGATCAAAATGCAATTATAGTGGATAATTTAATGCAGCTCTTTCAGAATTGGATAGATCATACAGATGAAAAATAAGCCATAAATTATAAAGTCATTAGACTTGATATACAGAATCTTCCATTTGACTACAAAGAAACCTTAACAAATTTTAAAATATAAAATTATCACAAAATACCAAGTGTTTGATGTAGACACTCCCTCCCTAAAGGAGGAGCATAATCCCTTAAATACTGAGCTGCACAAAGTGGCTTCCTCTCAAAGGGGAAGAAGTGTTGAAACAAGGAAAAAAGAGTAATGGTCCCGTAGAAAAACCTGACAAGTACTACCATAGCCAGGTGATCAAAATTAACACCAAAAGTCATAAGCTGTGTTGATAGTGTGCACCTTTGATGTGACGTGATGAAAATAGTGCTTTATCCCTATTGTCTTCCTCTGGAAAACATAACCACAGTCTAATCATGAGAAAAACATTAGATAAATGCCAGTTGAAGGGAATTCTACAAGATACCTAATGATTACTCCTCAAAACTGTCATTGTTATCAAGAACAAGGAGTCTGAGAAACTGTCACAGCCAAAAGGAGCCTAAGGAGACTTAACAACTAAATGCAATATATTCAATAGTATCCTAGATGGGATCCTGGAATAGAAAAGGGATACTAAGTAAAAACTAAAGAAAATCAGGTAACGTACGGATTAACACATGGTAATGTATCAATATTGACTCATTAATTATATCAAATATGTCGTGCTAATGTAATATGTTAATAAGGGAAACAGGGTTGCACGGTATAGATGGGGTGTTTCTGTACTTTGCAATTTTTCTGGAAATCTAAAACTGTTATTTAAAAAACAGGAATGAATACTGGATAAAAATCACAGATGTCTTATGTAACCTAAAAAAAGTTAATTCCAATATTATTTAAAATATTCTAAATCATAAAGATAGAATCCTCTCATTTTACTTCATGAAACCAGTATGACTTTAATACCAAAAGGTGATCAAGATTCTCCCAAAAAAGAATAATACAGTTGATCTCTATAATAAATATATATGTAAAAATTCTAAAATTCTAATGAAGTAATAGCAAATTTTTTTTTTTTGGCCACGCCAGGCAGCATGCAGGATCTTAGTTCCCCAACCAGGGATTGAACCCGTGCCCGCTGCATTGGGAGAGGAGTCTTAACCACTGGACCACCAAGGAAGTCCCTAACAATGCTTTTAAAGGATAATATATTAAGACAAAAAAATGTAAATTCTATGACTGCAAGGGTGATTTCATTTCAAAAACATAATGCTCTACATTGACAAATTATCACAGAAAGTAATATATATTCATATCAACAGATGCAGAACAAACATTTGATAAAATTAAAGAGCAATTTCTAACAAAAATTCTATATTTAATGGAAATTGAAGGATACTATTTGAATATAATCAAAAATACTTACAAAATTTAGAGACAGAAAAAAATACTACCCTAAATAGCAAAAGACTAGAACTACTTGAATTGAAATAAAAAATGGATGCTTCTATAGTAATTATTAATAATTATCATTTAATAATAATTAAATATATTAATTATATTGGATACCGTATGTATTGTATATATTGGGTACAGTAAAACAAATAGTATCAAATTGAAAAACAAGTCATAAAAATATCTTTTTGCCTATAATGTAATGGGATATCAAAATATCACAGGAAAATGTGTTAAATTACCCTATAATTAATAAGAGGAATAAGTGAAGTGACCAGGTTCAAGTTAAATACATAAAAACTCTTAGTTTTTATCTATCCTAACAAGTTTCTATCTACCCTAAAAAGTAAATTGCTGAAAAATTCCATTAACAATAATGGAATATATACATAAGAATATGTAAAAATTCTATTTGTCATAGAATATGACAAAAAGCATGGAATATATACATAGAATTATGCAATAGGAAAGACTTAAAACCTAAATAAAGAAGATACGAGTAAATGAAAAGACACCAAAGTTACATGGGAAGCCAATATCATAAAATATAAATTCTCTTAAAATTAGTATGTCTTATACAATTCCAGTTAGAATTTCACTTGATATTTTTATATAATAAATGTGGATGAATAGACAATTAGGAAAAAGAAGAATGGTGAGGAATAACTCCCATTATCAAATATCTGAAGATATAGGGGCTATAAGCAACTACAATCAAATCAATGTGGTGTTGGCCTAGAAGCAGACAGATCAGGAGAACTAAATAAAGAATCCAGAAGTGTTTCCAGTGTGTGTAAACATTTAATCTAAGACAAATCTAATACTTTAAGTGAGAAAAGTTTTAACTGTTTAATAAATTCTGATGACACAACTGACTACCCAATTTATAAGAAAATAGAATTTCCTCCTATATCGCACATTTAGAAATATAATTTCCAGATGTTTCAAGATATAAACGTAAAAAATTGAAACAATAAAGTTCATGTGTAAAAATGTAAACAATTATGTTTATGGGCAAAGAGAGTTTTAACTTCTTAACTCTGGAGACAGAATCTTTAACAGAAAAGATAGTCACTACATGACAATATCAAAATTTTAAACTTTTATGTAACATAAGATGTCATAAATAAATTCAGTATATAAGCAACAACTCTTGGAAAGTTGTTTGCAATAAAGAACACAGAAAGAGTCTTAACATCTCTGCTATTCAATATATCATAAAGTCTTAAAAAATGATCAGGAAGGGAAAGAAAACCCAGTAGAAAAATGGAAAAAAAACATAAAAAGCAAATTCACAGAGGATCCGATTCAAATAACCAAAATAAATATTCAAGCCCACTAGTAGGGAGGAAATGCATATCACGGTCACACTGAAATATCACTTTTTTACCCACCAGGATGGCAAAGGTTTAAAAGACCATTTTCTGGGCGGATATGAGAAAACGTAATTTCATAATGGATGGTGGAAATGTAAATTATCAGTTACCTGTGAATACCCCATAGATATCTTGTAAAAATAAATACCCCATCATAAAATGATACACAGTCATCATCCCTTGGTATCACAGGAGATTGGTTCCAGGACTCCCACTGATATCAAAATCCAAGATGCTGAAGTCCCTTATGTAAAATGACATAGTATTTACATATAACCTATGCACATCCTCCTGTATACTTTAAATCATCTCTAGATTACTTATAATACCTAATACAATGTAAGTGCTATGTAACTAGTTGAAAGTGCAGTGTAAAAGCTGTGTAGATATAAATAGTTGCCAGGGAGCAGCAAATTCAAGCTGTTTTGGAACTTTCTGGAATTTTTTCCAACTATTTTTGGTCTGAAGTTAGTTGAGTTCAAGTTTGTGAAACCCACAGATATGGAGGACCGGCAATACATGGATATTTACTTACATCCATATATTTAAACACAAATTTGTTTCTTCATTGTGCAAAATGTCAAAAAATAGAAAAAAATGAAGTACCTAATAATAAGGGGAATGACTGAGTAAATCATGTCACCATGGAAGACTGAAGTAAAGTCATTTCATTTACTTGGCATGATTTCCATGAGGTATTACTGAGAAGAGCAAGATTCAGAAAATATATATCATACATTTTCTAAAACCAAGGAATTACCCCCCAAATTTTATTAATGTTAAATGTACATGTGAGTATATACTATGTATATGATTACATAAACACGGAGAATGTATAGAAGGTGTGCTAGATCACCTAAATCTAGGCATGCTAGATTACCTAAAATGGGGAGAAAATATGGTGGGAGAGGGGAAGAGTGAGGAAGGAATAAATAATGATCACATTTGTTAATTGTTTACAAAAGGGGAAGATGTTTCAGGATTATTTAATAAAAATTTAATATGTAAAATGGTTAAAAGAGACGAAACAAGAACAGGAAGCAAGCAGAGCTGTGAAATGTTTGTATTGTTTTAATGCCATAAATAAGGTAAAACGAAAACATGGTGAGATGTAAATCAGAGTTTGCAGTAAAGGTTGCAACATGCATCCGTACACCACTTGGGCTCCTTTGGAAAATATGCCTCACCCCAGCTGCTTCATAGAATACCGTGATGAGAGAAATCCAGTGCCAAACGAGGTAAACAGTAATTAGAGGCAGAGACATATGTGGTCTAGTGAGGTCAATTATGGGGGAAGATAGGGAGATGTGGTTGAGAGAGGTTTTCCCACAAAATGTAGAGTCATGAAGGGAATAAGTTACATAAAAATGGATTAAATGAAGTTTGCACTTAAGAGTTTTTCAGGAAGGGACAGATAAAATGTTTCTATTCTTAACTTTGACCAAAATCAGTGCACATAATAAATCATCTGCCTAGAAGCAGTAGCAACTGCTCATTCTTCTGATGCCCTGTGGAAATGGGGTTGGAGATCAAGGCACACACAGCAACCTGATCCTTAGATTGCTCTCCCGGTCCCTATCCTGGGCTACTCTGGGTACGGTCCTCCTAGAGTGGATAGTTCCAGGTAACAGTTTACTGTTAATATGCTGTTAATGGTGTGAAAGTAAGGAAAACAATACCAAATGCAGTACTTTTGTTTTAAAAAGTATGAATGAAACGCTAAGGCATTTTACTTTTTCTTTTTAGAGGGTAAAATGAAGACCAAATAAGTCTTTTTTAATACGGTGTGTGCTTTTAAAAGATTGGAAATCAGTAAATTTGACACTTATCATTTAAATTCAGTATTCTAAAAATGGAAAGTATAGCACTGAGATACAAATCTCATGTGGCTCAACTTATAAATTGTTGATAAAAAATTTAAGAACATATTTACATGGCATTTTAAAAAACCTATTGTCTTGCACAGTGGTCTCAAAGGAGCTTATTAAAGTTTTAGAAGATTCTCACTCATTAGAATTCTGTCTCAGCATTGTACAGTGTTTTACTAAATATATGTAGCTATATTCTGTTATATATGCAGACCATGTTAAATCGATTAGCAATTCTCATTAAGTTTTCAAACTACAGTCTAAGTACTTTAAAAACAATTACCTTGAATCAATAATTCAATAATAATATTCAGCCTTAAAAAGGAAGGAAATACTGTCACATGCTACAACATGGATGAACCTTGAGGGCATTATGCTAAGTGAAATAAGTCAGTCACAAAAAGGCAAATACTGTATGATAACTACTGAAGTGAGGTATCCAAAGTAGTCAGATTCATAGAAACAGAAAGAAGAAGGGTGGTTGCCAGGGGCTGGGGGAGGGGGGAATGGGGAGTTGTTTAATGGCTATAGAGTTTCAGCTCAGCAAGATAAAAAGTTCTGGAAATCCATTGCACAACAGCATGAATATACTTAACACTACTGAACTGCACACTTAAAAGCGGTTAAGATGGTATATTTTGTGTTATATGTTTTTTACCACAATTAAAATTAAACATAAAATAGCTACCTTAAGTTACATAAGTGCTTATGAAATCTCAAATGTGTTTAAAGAAATATACTTTCTTTTCATGGTTGCCAAATAAAGGCTTTGCTGACAACGTGTCTCTATCTGGGTAAAGGAAAATTCTACTGAAGCCCAGTGTATAATGTAACAAGGATTTATTAATTGCCCACTATGAACAAAACATGTGAGAGGTATGTAAACATTTTTGTAGATATATAGATATCCATAGATAGAGGTATAGTTGTTGACACAAGTCTGAAAAACATGATAGCAATTCAAGATAGAAAAAATGTCAAGAAAATAACCGAAGTCACGAGATGGTACATGATTGATAGATAAGAGAAGGTCACTAGATAAAAAAACGAATCCTTAGCTTCATTGAACAGGCATAATAACTAACACAAGCGATGTGCATGTGTCTCACATATATAGGTAAGTAAAGAAGTTTTTGTTAACACATTTGCGGTTGAAAGGGATTGATATTCATTACATGATTATTTCTGCACACCCGTTATATAAGGTACCTGAATTTACTTTTCTTTCCATCTACCCCCACCTTTTTTTTCAGCCATATGAAAATTAAGTCTCCAAAAGTAATCAGATAATTCCAAATTCACACAAACCCAAACCTGGATAACTGTGACTCCGGAGCTTTCTGTCAATTAATTTCAGCTCCCAGTACCCTAAAATAGAATTTTAAAACTTTTCTCTTCCTTCTCCATCACATTTCCCCATTTATTCTAATATGACTCATGACTCCTCTTTTCCCCTCTTGTCAAAACACGTACACACGCACAACTCTGCTTCCTCCAGTTCTGAGTACAGGGCAGTGTAGCAGTGTAGCAGGGGAAAGGCAAGGAAGGAGAGAAGAATCTTCAAGACCCAGTCTTCCAGATCTTTCACCACCAACCGCCAGGAATCTTATTATGTAGTGGTCTGCAGTCTCCCCACTAATACACATACTGCACAGAGAATGTTATACTAGATGTAGTAAACAAGTCTTAGGAAATGCTTGGAATGACCACACCAATTCCTAAGGATTGGCTAGAATATTTTCCTGTATGTGGAACACTCTTCTTCCAGAAACATAAGTCCTAACTGTATTTTTATTTGTACTCATATTTCTTATCTGTAATATTTAAGGTTGAAAAACTAGATTTCTAGACTCATTTTTAATCTGTAATGTGTAAGATTCTGGGGACTGAAAAATAAATTTTAAAAAATACTTTTTTCAGTAAAGGGCACTAGATGGCACAATTTCACCAATTTATGCTAATAAATTCATTTGTCTTATTCACAAATAAAATAATTTAGCTTTATGAAGAGTTATACCTAAATAACAGGAAATCTATATAATTATAAAGAGGAAAGTTCTTGAGAATATAATGTTTCCAATATACCGTGTTTTATGTCCTTGTTTATAAACACGGTAACCAGAATTCCAGCGCTGGATGAATAATTTAAGTTACCCAAAGAAAATAGCAGTCTGTCTATAGTGAAATACATCAAGACCTTATAGATGTTAAACATTTATTTCTGACAAATGTACATTTTTATAATATTACTAACATATAACAAAGCTATGCAACACAATAAAGTGGACTGGTGATTCCATTGACCATGAATGCTTAAAATCAGGTACTATACAGACTGAGTTTAAAAGTCTGAATTTTTCTTACTTCAATGTTTGCCTTAAGCTAATTATACCCAATTAAGACCTTCATTTCTTCATGCTTAAAAATGAAAAAATTGATCTAGAAACAATAGAAAATGATTAAGGTTTACCAGATTTAGTATCCAGTTGACCTTTTATTTGCTAAAAGTACCATATTTATAGCAAAACCCCCAAATCTATCCAGTGTTTTCCCAATCACTTTATTTCCTGGAACTATTTATCGTTCAGAAACTTTATCAGCTCTTGAGCTACATCCTGATATACAAGACAGCACATCAGCCAAGCAAGCAGAATGTACAGCTCACCTGGAACATCTCTGAACCCTGGCTCAGGCTCTTAGAGAAGTCTTGCCTAATTGTATAGTGAATACTCCTGCCAGATGGTGGAGTTAACTGTGGTAAATCTTCACTTAAGAGATTCTAATATGGAAATAACCCTACTTAGATACTCTTGCCTAATCAAAAGTTCTCCTCTTTAGAGGAAAGTCATAGTCTTGGGCAAAGGGAACAGCTTCTGGAGGGTCACATGTGTAGAGGGGAGTAGAAAAAATGACATCTACCTTGTTAGCTGGACTGTCCCAAGGTACACTAGATATTAAGAGTGACATGCTGTACAGCCAGATTGCCCTTACATTCCAACAAACTAGGCAGAGCAGGGTGGCAGATGGGCTAAGTGAGTGAGGGAACAAGAAATTAGACAATTCCTAGAAAGGTACTCAAAGTAATACTGGAGGTCCTGGAAAGTTGATGCTGAGTGGACAGTGGCTTCTTATAGAAAGTTGTTCCCAGCCACCTAAAGTGTCTTACCTATAACAGCTGAACCAATATCAGTCTACATCTGCCAAATTCTACGTATTTTACATAAAGACCTGTAAGAAACTCCAAAGCTGTAACCATAATGCTGCTGCCATCCATGAGTTTAACAAGTAATCAGCTATCTCTTTTTACAGATAGTTTACCGTGATAGAATAGGAAAAACAGACTCTCTTCTCTTGCTCTCAAATGCTAGGCTTCACTTCAAAAAGTCTCTTTTTTCCCCTCCCCTAAAATGTTTAACTGATATGCTAACCAACATGTATCATACCATTATGATCAATAAGGAAGAAAATAGAGTATTAATAAGATAATAGTATTCTTTGTAGGAAAATATATATATATATATTATAGACAGAATATATGAACCCATTTGGCACCTCTCAAGGGAAGCATTATTATATGAGTACATAATGTACGTTGTGGTTTATCCCCCAACACACCCACTCCATCCAGAAAACTATCTGAGCAAATTATGGTAATTCATTGCCTGGACAATGGTTAGTTCAGGAAAGGGCATGCGACCCACCTGTGACTGTTGTAGGCATGATTCTAAAATGGCCCCTCAAAGATGTCCTAAAACCTATGAATATGATGAGATATCAGTCTCCTGATTATGTTCTGTGATTTGGCACAGTTGGTCTCAAGAAAGGGAAATTATCTGTGTGGCCAAATCTAATCACACCAGCCCTAAAAAAAAAAAGCAGAGAGGTTTCTTCAGCTGATGGTGGAAAGAGATTCAAAGCAGAAGGATTCAAGGGAACCACTTGATGAGGAATGCGGGCAGCCCCAAGGAGCTGAGATCAACCCCCAGCTAATAGCCAACAAGGAAACAGGGGCCTCAGACTTACAGCCACAGAGAATTAGAGTTTGTGAATAATCTGAGTGAACTTGGAAGTGGATTCTTCCTCAGACCCTTCGGCTAGAAGCCCAGTCCAGCCTACACCTTGACGTTAGCCTGTGAAGCCCTAATCAGAGAACCCAGTAGAGCCTGCCCGGACTTCTGTCCTACAGAACTGTGAGATAATACATGAGGGTTGTAGTAAGCTACCAAGCTTCTAATGGTTTGTTCTGACAGTAAAAAAAACTAATACAGTGGACAAAGAGTTGTAAAATATAGTCTACTAATGTCTCTGAGGAAATTTTACTTCTCCGAAAGAGCCACTGGACAAAATGGTGTCTCCTCTTTCTTTTAATGTTGCTATGTCTGGACCTAATGCCTAGAGCTGGCATGTGGGTGTAAAGGATTATGTTGATGGACTTCTTAAAACTAAATCACCCTTACAATTACAGAACAAGTTTACTTGATAATAATGTATAGGACATAAGTGTATGGAAAAATGGAGCAAAACTAGGTCCTCTTGCTACTGAAGGAACTAGCCCTGGAGCCCACTCTACCTCCAGAATGACTGATATGTGAGACAGCAAATGTATTTATTGTTTAAACCAGTTTGAAAGGATTCTTTTACAAACAAAATACTTTGATTTATTGATATAAAACTAGTAGAGTTACAGCTAGAAACATAGCGTTAGATAAAGAACACTAGACACTGCAATGAGAGATATCATATATCCAGCTGCAGTTATATAATTTTTTCTTTCACATTTAAGAATTTTCTCCCCTTTTTCATCCACAAATCTAGTGAAATATAAAAATTTCAGAAAATTATATGGACTATACCTCTGTGATGACATGAAAGATTTCTACCTAGTACCAGTACCTATGATTGAGGAATTTAAAGTTTGGTCAACAAAAGTGTTGCTTTATTTTCATAGTATGAAATACCAAAGCATGACTAATACTCAGGAATTTGTAACTTGTTAGTTATATAAGTTTAAATAACGAGAGATCAGGGTTGATAGGTTCAAAAGTCAGCATGTAAGAGGTAATTAAAGCCATGTTAATTGTGACCCAACATGAGAAGGCAAAGAGAGAAGAGCAGTGCCTGAAGACAGAAAGAACCCTCAGAAACAACCAAGGTTAAAATCTGTGGGCAGAAGAGGAGGAGCCTGTGAAGGAAAGTAATAAAATTGGTTAGGCATATTTGATTAGAGTCAGAATAAATGATGTCAGAGAAGCCAAGAGCATAGAAGATAGTTTTGAGAAGTGCTTGCCCAGCAATCAGAAGTAGAGAAGAAATTCAATAAGATAAATATTGAAAAGGATCCACTGAATTTGGCAATTTTAATGCATTATTTTCTTTCAGTAAAGATAATTTCCGTTGTCGGGGGAAGGAAGTGGGGGATAAGCAGAAGCCAGATTGTTGTGGGTTGAGCAGTAGGAGGGACACTTCATCTTCTGAGACAGGAAGGAAGGAAATAAGCATGAATGCAGATGTTTACCACAATGGAAATATGCAAATGTGGGCACATGGAAATAATACAGCAGGGTACCTAAGCTCAAGTGAAATAATTGCAAGGAGGAACAATACTTAAGAGATTTCTTAAAATACCATCTCACACCATCAGAATAGCTATTGATGTCCAGGTTATAGTACCAACCTCAAATGTGGCTCCAAGTAAAACATTAATTTACTTTCTACAGTTGTCAGTACAGAGTGCTACAGTTGGGTGGTCACACAAGAATGTGGATATTGAATAAAAAAGATTGCCCTCAAAGAGTTAAACTATATACTTAACATATAATCAATTTATAGGCAAAGTCACCTGAGAGACAGAATTCCTGCCAAGTCAAGTCTGCACGATTTGAAGTACTTTATTGAATATATTAACATAGCTAGTGAAAGAATGTATTAACAAAAAAGGGAAGGGGGTGTTGATTGGCTATGGAAGTAGAGTAACTGGGCAAACCCAGGCAAACCCACTCAAATACAGGGCTGAGTGTGTTTGTCCTGCTGGCAGGGCTATTCCTGATGGGAAAACCAACAGAAAATATATGCACAGAAATTTATAATTCAACTTGTAAATAGTACCATGGGAATTAATAGGAAAAGGAGATGACTTCTAATTGATCAATGACATATGAGCCTTGATGCAGGGAGAAAAAAAAAAGTCAGGTTTATGGAAGAATTTTAAACATTTCATTTCTGTCTATGTTTTGTTTTCCCAACCAGGTTACCAAACTCTTGTCAGAGACTCATAGTAAGATTGTGATGAAAAAGAAACTCTCAACATCACTTGCTCTAGGGCAGGATTACAACTAAACTCCAACAAATTCACCAGCTTATAAGCAGAATATGCTCTTTCCCATGACCTCATAGGAATTTCTGTCAACTTGGTCCTCCACATGGCATAATATCAAATCTCTTATGATTTTCACAGCAGGCTTACAAGTAGGAATAACTGATGTCATTGTTACTATTGAAGGGTAAGATCTGGAGGCAGTGGAAAGAAGTAGCAAGTGATTTGGTCAAGGTTATACTACCTATGAGAAGCAAAGAACCAGGACCAAAGTAGAGAAGGGGCACATCCATAGTTTGTGCTCAGAGAGAAAAGGAAGATGTTGTAGGTGAAGGAAAATCTCCTCCTCTGCCCATGTTAGTGTTACCAGTAGGGGTCCTACAAATTAGACTGGCCAAAGACAGATTAACAAGAGAAAGATAAGCAGGTTATTAACATGTGCATTGCACATATACACATGGGAGCACTCAGTGATAAGTAACACAAATGGATGGTTAGAATGTGAGTTCAAAGACCAACAAAGGAAAAGGGGTTTGGGGGCTTTTGGACAGGGGAGGCAAGCTATATAAAAGTGACCAGGATTGCCATTGACGGAGGAATGGATAAAGAAGATGTGGCACATATATACAATGGAGTATTACTCAGCCATAAAACGAAATGAAACTGAGTTATTTGTAGTGAGGTGGATG
Source organism: Delphinapterus leucas (assembly GCF_059928025.1). Taxonomy (NCBI): domain Eukaryota; kingdom Metazoa; phylum Chordata; class Mammalia; order Artiodactyla; family Monodontidae; genus Delphinapterus; species Delphinapterus leucas. The sequence goes on along the minus strand of NC_143133.1, from coordinate 120,762,457 downwards.
GACCTAGAGTCTGTCATACAGAGTGAAGTCAGAAAGAGAAAAACAAATACCGTATGCTAACACATATATATGGAATCTAAAAAAAAAAAAAATGATTCTGATGAACCTAGGGGCTGGACAGGAATATAGATGCAGACGTAGAGAAAGGACTTAAGAACACAGGGAGGGAGAAGGGTAAGCTGGAACGAAGTGAGAGAGTGGCATTGACATATATGCACTACCAAATGTAAAATAGATAGCTAGTGGGAAGCAGCCACATAGCACAGGGACACCAGCTTGGTGCTTTGTGTCCACCTAGAGGGGTGGGGTAGGGAGGGTGGGAGGGAGATGCAAGAGGGAGGGGATATGGGGTTATATGTATACATATAGCTGATTCACTTTGTTATACAGCAGAAACTAACACACCATTGTAAAGCAATTATACTCCAATAAAGATGTTTAAAAAAAAAGTGACCAGGGAAAAGTATGGTAAACAGGGTTGTTTGGTAAGGTTTGTTAGGCAAATTTGAGTTGGTGCTTTCTTCATTGCTAAGAGTGTTAAGAGTCCTCTTCTGGTAGGAGAGAGGGAGACATTTCTACAAATGAAAATTTCCTTTATAAATGTAATTTCCTTTACAAAAGAAAACTTGTGTCTTGTTTGTAGGGCTTTTCCTGCATCTTTTGGTTCTCAGTGGCCTTTAGCTCAAAATAATCCATATGCCAAAGAGGCACATTTTGGGGTAGTATATTCTGATACCCCTCAATATCTACAAGGGGCTAGAAATTCTACTGTTTTTTGCAGTAGTGGGAACCAGAATCCATCTCAAGTTGCCAGAATCTAGTTTTGCAAACAGTGTTGGATGGTCTTTACTCTTTCCCTCCATGAGATGAGCAACAAAGAGCATATGCCTACAGGGCTTCTTCAGGTCATACCCAGCGTGTTAGGCAAGGCCTGGTGCTAGAAAACAACAAAGAATTGACACAAACAAGAAGACTTCAAGGAATTTTAGGGATAATTATTACTCATTTTTTTCATTCTTATTATGGTAAAATACATAAAATATTTACCATTGTAACCATTTTTAAGTGTATAGTTAAGTAGTATGAAGTATATTGATAACGTTGTGCAACTATCACCACCATCTCCACACTCTTATCATCCTGTAAAATGGAACTGTATCCAATAACGCCTCATTCACCTCTTCCCCCCAGCCCCCGGTAACCACCATGCTACTTTCTGTCTCTGATTTTGACTACTCTAAGTACCTCATATAAATGGAATCATAAGTATTGTCTTTTTGTGACTGGCTTATTTTACTTAGAATAATGTCTTGAAGGTTCATCCATGTTGTAACATATATCAGAATTTTCTTTTTAAGTCTGAATAATACTTTATTGTATGTGTATACCACATTTTGCTTATCCCTTTATCAGTTTGTGAATACTTCGGCTGCTGCCACGTTTTAGCTATTGTGAGTACTGCTGCTCTGAACATGGGAGTACAAATATCTCTTCAAAATTCTGCTTTCAATTCTTTTGGGTATATACCTAGAAGTGGAATTGCTAGATCACATGGTAATTCTATTTTTAATTATTTGAGGGACCATCATACTACAGGATTTTACCTTCCCACCAATAGTGCAGAAGGATTCTAGTATCTCCACATCTTAATAGCTATCATAATATGAGATGGCCTCTCATTGTACTTTTTATTTGCATTTCCCTAATGATTGGGGATACTGAGCATCTTTTCATATGCTTGTTGGCCATTTGTATATCTTCCTTGGAGAAATGTCTATTCAAATCCTTTGCTCATATTTTAATTGCATTTCTTATTTTTCTGTTATTGAGTTTTAGGAGTCCTCTGTATGCTCTAGATATTAGTCCCTTATCAGATATATGATTTCCAAATATTTTCTCTCATTCTCTGAGTTGCCTTTTTTACTCTGTTGATATTGTCTTTTCATATGCAGTTTTTTAATTTTCATGAAGTTCAGTTTGTCTATTTTTGTTTTGTTTTGTTTTCTGTGCCTTTGGTGTCATAGCCAAGAAATCATTGCTGAATCCAATGTTATGAAGCTTTTGCCCTATGTTTTCTTCCAAGAGTTTTTTTAGTTTTAGGCCTTACATTTAGATCTTTGATCCATTTTCGGTTAACTTTTGTGTATGATGTTAGGTAGGGGTTCAACTTCATTCTTTTGTATGTGGATATACAGTTTTACCAGCACATTTTTTGGAAAGACTGTCCTTCCCCACTGAATGGTCTCGGCACCCTGGTCAAAAATCAGCTGGCCATATATGAGAGAATTTATTTCTGGGCTCTCTATTATGTCCTGCTGATCATAGGTCTGTCTTTATGCCAGTACCACGCTGTTTTGATTACTGTTTCTTTATAGTAAGTTTTGAAATTAGGAAATGTAGGTCCTCCAGCTTTGCTCTCCTTTTTCAAAATTCTTTTGGTTATTTAGTATCCTTTGAGATTCTATATGAATTTTAGCATAGATTTTTCTATTTCTGCAAAAAACATTGCTGGGATTTTGATAGGGATGCATTGAACCTGTACATTGCTTTTGGTAGTATTGACATCTTAACAGTATAAGTCTTCCAATCCATGAACATGGAATATGTTTCCATTTATTTTCATTTTCTTTAATTTCTTTCAATATTTTATAGTTTTCATTATACAAATCTTTCACCCTCTTGGTTAACTCCTAAGTATTTTATTCTTTTTAATGCCATTGTAAATGGAATTGTTTTCATAGTTTTCAGATTGCTCACTGTTAGTGTATAGAAATGCAACTTATTTTTGTGTGTTAACATTGTACCCTGCTACTTTGCTGAATTCATTTATTAGTTCTAACGGGGTTTTTTTGTGTGGAATCTTTAGAGTTTCTGTATATAAGATTATATCATCTGAGAACAGAAATAGTTTTACTTCTTCCTTTCGAATTTGGATGCCTTTTGTTTCTTTTTCTCACCTAAGAATTTTAAGTACAGTTATTCATAGCTTTAAAGAAATTTTGTAACTTCATAAATTCTCCATTGCTTGTTGTCGATGAAAAATTAATCAATAGATCTAAGAAAGAAATGGAAATTTTTATTCGAGCCAAATTTGAGGATTATAACCCTGGAAGAGCATCTCAGAAATCTCTGAGAACTGTTCTACCCGTTAGAAGTCAAGGCACAGTTATATAAGTTTTTTGAGACAGAGGGCTGTGCATTATATGACGTATTATTGACAGTTTATGCAACCCAAGTGTAAGCGTCATCTTGGCCCCTTACAGGATCAAGAAGGAATATTATGTTTTAAGGAGTTGTCTTGTTGATGCTAGGAGAATGTTGCTCTTTTCGATTGAGCAGGCATTTCCGCCGATGGGGGAGGTTTGGTTGATGCATAATATAGATACACAATGCACAATAATGGGGAGAGGAGGCCAAAGAGCAGAGAAAATTTTTTACGTTTAAATTTTTCTTGTCATAAAATGTGAATTTTATTTTACATTATTATTGCTTACACTTTTGTTTTTCAGTCTGTGAAGTTAATCAAGCAGTCTTAAGAGTTGGAGGCAGTGCTGGATGAAAAAAAGGCAAATGTATTTCAGGTATTGATTATAGCCATCCATCAAAAAACCCTCACATGTTCTCAGGAAAGCTCAAGTAAGCATAGATTTTTCTGCGTTGATATTTTGACCACATCCATTGGTCACTTCATAATTCAGTATAAAGGAGCATCATTTTTTTTTAATTTTTATTTTATATTGGAGTATACTTGATTAGCAATGTTGTGTTAGTTTCAGGTGTACAGCAAAGCGATTCAGTTATATATATACATGTATCTATACTTTTTCAAATTCTTTTCCCATTTAGGTTATTGCAGAATATTGAGCAGAGTTCCCTATGCTACGCAGTAGGTCTTTGTTGGTTATCTATTTTAAATATAGTAGTGTGTATATGTCAATCCAAAACTCCCAATTTATTCCCCCCCCACCTTCCCCCTTTGATAACCATAACCTTGTTCACTGAGTGCACAGTCTATGATTTGGCACTATCCAATCCTTAGAAGAATCATGTACAGGTTTTTTTCTGTTTTTTTTTGCGGTACGCGGGCCTCTCACTGTTGTGGCCTCTCCCGTTGCGGAGCACAGGCTCCGGACGCGCAGGCTCAGCGGCCATGGCGTATGGGCCCAGCCGCTCCGCGGCATGTGGGATCTTCCCGGGCCGGGGCACGAACCCGTGTCCCCTGCATCGGCAGGCGGACTGTCAACCACTGCGCCACCAGGGAAGTCCATCATGTACAATTTTTATTTACAGAAGAGAAAACTAAAGTTCAAAAAGATTTGTGATGAATGTGTGACTTATAAGTTACAGGGCTAAGATAAAAGCCCAGTTCTGATTCCAGGATCCTTTTCACAATACTACAGTGCTTTCATATTACTTTCATACTAGCAAGTGTTTGTTTGAGAACAACAGAAAAAAAAAAGAAATGACTAAAGTCAAAATGGTTTGTAAAGTGATTTTAAAATGCTATTTGCACATCTTACAAATTTGAGTTTGAGTTGTAAGAATTTTTGGCCCATGGAAAGAAATTGTTCCGCAATCACTGCAATAGTATCTAATACTATTAGATACTGCTAATAGTTATGTATAGCTATTATTGCTGTAGAAAACCCAGTAGCTTTGCCATTTAAAAGGGGAGATATTCTTTTGAGTGAATTCCCAAACAAGATAGAGGTATCAAAGTCACACTACTACATAGATACAAAAACTAAAGAATAAAAAAATTAGGGCTTCCCTGGTGGCACAGTGGTTGAGAGTCCGCCTGCCAATGTAGGGGATACGGGTTCATGCCCCGGTCCGGGAAGATCCCACATGCCGCGGAGCGGCTAGGCCCGTGAGCCATGGCCGCTGAGCCTGCGCGTCCGGAGCCTGTGCTCCGCAATGGGAGAGGCCACAACAGTGAGAGGCCCGCGTACCGCAAAAAAAAATTAAAATAAGACGTGTTTTGGTGATGGGATTGTGGATGATTTCACTTTCTTTTAACAACAACAACAAAGTCCTTTGTAGCTATCGTCTTTGCTTATTTTGAAATAAATAAACATCAGGAAGAAAAATATTATAAAGGAGTTTGCTTATGAATTGCTCTTCTAACATTACTTAAAAAATTATTTTCCTGAGCCTTGGGACTGCTTGAATTCTGGATAAACTTACTCAGTTTCTTAGAATTAATTTTTTGGACTCCTTTTCCAGCACAAATCCTTTGGTCTATGCTAAGACAGTAAATTCTGTCTCCCAGGCAACTTTGTGTAAATCAAAGCTGAAGATCAGACCAAAGTTAATGCATTACATTAAAGTAAAATAGGATTGCTTTGCATTTCAATTGGTGTTATTCGATTTTGTGTGATTAAATGTCCCTATTACCATTGTTGGTTAATTCTAGGTAATTTGAATCTCTTGAACATTTAAGGTCTGAAGCATTTTATAAAAGAAAAATGAAGTTTTAAAAATTAAACAGTCAAACAAAAGAATTAATCAAGTGATAAATATTTATCTTCATTATTAATAAAAGACATTGAAATCCAAACATCAATGAGGTAACATTACTCACCTATAAAATAAGCAGATTTAGAAGATAATAACCAACACCATTAAGGGTGCAGAGAACTGTTTCCTGTATTGGTTCCATATTCAGGTCCTCATTATCTCCTACCTGGACAATCTCAAAAACTCCCTTCTAACTAGTCAGCCTGATCCCAGTCTAATAGTTCTTAAATCTAGTCTTCACACTGCAGCCTGAAAAGTCTATCTAAAATATAATTCGAACTATAATACTGCTTGTGTTTCTCAGCCTCTTAGTTTCCAAGGAAGAATAGTCCGTTAATGATGTATCTGTAAAGAAATAGCTAAATGTATGGTTACAGTTCGATTCTGCCACGGTTAGTACTAAATCCAAGAGTTGTTCCTCTGAGAGCCACAGGAAGCCAAATTGAATTACAATGTTGTTTAGGAAACATGGGATTAGAATAGGGACATCAATTATATTGGTTAAGGGAATCAGGTTAAAGAAACTTGGAGCTGTCACCTCCTCAGCCATTTTCATCAGCCTGAACATTCTCTGCCTGGACAGTGCTTGGATAGACGTTAGCAACTTTGTATCTGGGGGTTTCATATTCTCTACCCCAAACAAAATTTACCTTTTTGTTTATGTAAGGGAGACAAAACTTTTCCTCTGTCCTCTTAGGGCCTCTGACTGAACCTGAGAATTAAATTGATATAGACAGATTAACAGGAGAAAAGCATACAAATGTTATTTCCACATGTACATGGATGTCTTCACAGGAAAATGAAGACCCAAAAAGTGGTTAGACCTGTGTGCTTGTATACTAGATTGAACAAACTGTAGTAATTATGGAAAAGTACCTAAAATACATGGGGAGACTAAAGGAACATAAGGGTTATTTTAACAAGGTTTGTTTGTGCAGTTTCTTCACAACCTTGACTCCCTGTCTCTGGTGATAAGAATGTTCTCTTCCTCCAGGTGCAGGAGGACTCTTTTGCAAGGGAGTTTTCTCTCCTGTGTTCAGGAAGAAAAGGGGAGGTCAGCGTGCCTTTCTTGCATTTGTTGTTTTTCTAGTGTCTGCAGCTCAAAACAGTTAATATGCCAAATTAGTAATTTGGGGGGTGGTGTGTTTTGAACCCCTACGTTTACATCATTTTTCTAAATGAGATATACCACTACTTAGGGTTTTACTTATTTAACTTTAATCACATTCCAGACTTGCCTCTCAAGATTGCACCTAGGTTGTTTTGATTAGAGTTTGAGGCATTCCCAAAATCTTTAATCCTGTAGTTCTACACAGTCTCCAAGTTTACTCCTACAAAGTCACTAATTTAAGCAAATATTTGAGACCTACTCTATGCAAAGCACTATTTGATGTTCTGGAGATAACGTATGACCTAGACAGACCTGTTCCTATTTTTTGTAAAAGCCATAAGAGTAGCTTTCCCAGAGAGCAATCTTATTTTTCTTATTATTATGTTCTTGGGTGGCCTTTCACTGTTGTTACTATTTCCAAAATTAAATCATTGGGAAGTTTGTTAAAAACTTTAAGCCATCATTTTGTATCATAAGTAACCACCTTCCAGTTGTCTATCACATGTTGGCTTTTCTTAAGATGTAGCACTGAGGATGATCCTGTTTTCCATTCTCCTTAAATTTAACAGTAGATAATTTTAGATAACATGTAGAATAACAGGCCTTGCATTTAATTAACGTTAAAGGGTTTGAATTAGGGGTGTAGAGTTGAATGAAATTTAATGAAAATTATCATTAAATTGTTTGATACATTCAGATACTTCTCTCATTCTTCATTCACCTGACAGTGTTGAACTTTTATTTGAACTCTATGTTTCGAGCAGCAGTGGTTGAGAAATCCGTGTACCCTTTCATGTTCTGGGAAATGGCTAACTACAAAGCACAACTCTGGCCTCACATGTTCCGAGATGTCTCTGTCATTCCGCATAACCCCACATGGCAGATGACACCCTTGTTTATCTGCCCCTATAAAACCCCAGGCCTCTCCCTTTTCTTTGAGACATTCCTCATTAAATAGTCTCTTTACTGCAGTCAGACAAATAAAATAATTTCCTTAATTGTCTAGTGCATTTTGTCTTTCACACACCAAATCATAATGCTCAATGCTGCCTTAACACCAAGTTGGTTGGGTTTTTATGAGAATTAAATGAGTTAATATTTGCATAGCACTTTGAATGGTATCAGACATATAGTATGCGTTCAACAGTATATTGTCTGTAATACCTATATTATCTACAGTAATAACCATTATTATTTCATTGTTGTTAACTCCTAATCAACATTAGAGAAAAAATATTATTCAAATTGTTAAAGAAAATATTATCCATGACCCTTGTTGAAGGTGGTAAGTAAGGCAGATGTTATTCAAGGGGGACCATCGCAACGGATGTAGGGACAAACTGCAGTGAGATCTTGCAGTGGGAGAGAGAGATTGGACTCAACTCCCAATACAGCAGAGGCAAGTGGGAGGTTTTAGCCACGGAGCAGAGCTGGGAGTGGGGGGTGGTCATTACTAAGAGGAAATATCAGGGGTAAGGGGGGACTCTGGCGAATCTGACCTAACAGGATTCTTGCTGAAGGCAGGCCAGGGTGATCAGACACCACCTGGGGGATGGTGGCAGATAAGGAAGCAAATTACATAATGAGGGTTAAAGTGGCTTATCAGGAATCTTGATAAAATTGGAAAATGCTGAAAGGAACACCTAGTCAGGCCTAGCTGAAAAAGAGTTCTGCGGAAACTGAGTAGGGTTCGGTCAAGTAGAGAATCTTTGTCATCAAGCAAGGAAGTTTGGAAAAATATACTCATCTATATATTTTATTTTCAGTGCTGCAATCTGACCTAAGTTGGCCAGAAGAGGAGGAGCAGGAAAAGGTCAAAGGGGAGGTGTGGGAATGGCAAGGTTGAGAGAAGGAGAAATATTTGGTCCATTCCTCAGAATTGATATTCTCCTAGATTCCCAATGCTACTTCTAGACAATAGAGTGAGCACCTTCCCTTCCAGTCTCATCATGTGAAATGTAAATCCTCAGTCAAACTCCCCTTCCCCTGTTCACAGCATCACAGTTCTCCTCTAGCAGAGACCTCTTCCTTCTCCTTGGGTACCTTCAGGCTACAACAGTACCTTCTTCCAGTATCCTCCATACCCTAAGGTAATGTAACAGCTCCACTTCCCTTAGTCTTTTCTTTCCTCCCTTGATTCTGTAGACCTCCATCTCCATTCCATCCGCCAGGCAGAGCCTTTACTTTGATCTCATCACAATGAGCAACCCTCTGATTCTTTTTTTTTTTTGCGGTACGAGGGCCTCTCACTGTTGTGGCCTCTCCCGTTGCGGAGCACAGGCTCCGGACGCGCAGGGTCAGTGACCATGGCTCACAGGCCTAACCGCTCCGCGGCATGTGGGATCTTCCCGGACCGGGGCATGAACCCGTATCCCCTACATCGGCAGGCGGACTCTCAACCACTGTGCCACCAGGGAAACCCAACCCTCTGATTCTTTAAATCAGAAATCCCTTCTTTTCAACAGAATTTCTTTTTTACATGCCACATTTTCCCTTTTACCTTACAGAGGCTAACTTGCTTTTTACCTTCATTATGAATTTCAGTTAGCTAAGTCATTCACTTTTTCTCAGGTTAAAAGTTACTTTCTTACCTCCCAAGATTCTCTTCAGAATCTAGTGCATCGAAGATGTGTTCAGCTTCAGAGAAAAGAAACCCTGCCTAAAAGTGGCTTAAATCAGAATTCTCTGAGAGCTGCAAATGGTTAAAAGTAAGCTGAGATAGTGATCATTTAGTCTTTAGAGTGGGCATTTAAGGTATGAGAGATTGTCTACAGTCCTAAGCAGCTTTGTCTAGCTACCTACATGTGGAACATGAATATTATCATTTCCCTGTGTGCTAAGATACGGAAAAGGATGTGAAGCACTAGCTTGAAGGAATAGAAGTTTACTGTCTCACCGACACAAGTCCTGGGATAGGGAGTTCCACGCTAATGTTATGGCTCAGCAATGCCATGGGACACCCAGACTCTTTCTACCTTTTTAGTCTATCATCCTTATCATGATCTCATTTGTCCTCTTACTTGTTGCCTCATGGTACCAAATGGCATCAGTGCCTCCAGTCCTCCAAAACCAAAAACCAAGCAAAAAGAAGAGAGGGAAAATAGTGGTGCTAAATCACATCTGCTTATACCTCATAGGCCAGAACCACGTCACATAGCACTTCAGTTTCAAGAAAGGCTATGAAATTGGGTTTTTAGGTTACAGCTGCTGTCATAGAGTCAGATAAGAAAAAGTCAGGGAAGTGGGTGGCATGCGTATTATGTAAACCAATCTATCATATCTGAAACACCAGGATTCCAAGATGGTAATATTTAATACAACCATTTCTAGCAGAAGTTCAATACCCTAGACTTTCCTAACCTGCAGTGGACCTATGTTATCTCACCAAATCCTGAATCTTCCTCAGTGTCTGCTTCTAGTCTCTTACTAAACAGCAGGATGGAGATGAAGGAAAATGAGGCCAATCCAGTTATTAGTTCTCATTCTCCAGTTGAAATCCCATCCTTGTTGCAGCTCAGCTTTTCTAACATAGTCCTACTTGTGGTAATTATGGGTCTTTCTTTAAAATACCCATCCCTTTTCTTCATAGGGACAAAAATAATACCCAAACTGTCTTGTGTCCTATCTCATGTCACATAGAAGGTCAAAATCCCCTTTATGTTGTTAATATGAATAACAAAAGCAGAAAGGGGAGTGGGACCAGGTCAGGAACCCAGTCAAGCAGCAAAAGCATCAAGACTGAAGAGAGAGCTATTGTGAATACTTAGGATGAAAGAGACTGATCAGGATTGCAGCTGTTATCACATTGGCAACAGTGTCTTCCGAAGAGGCAGGGCAAGAAATTAGGAGGTCTTGCACTACACCCAGATAGAGCTATGAGGACTGCATTGTGTTCTAACCTGCTTCTTTTTTTTTTTTTGCACCTCTCGGCGTGTGGGAACTGGCGTGTGGGGTTTTAGTTTCCCGACCGGGGATTGAACCCGTGCCCCCTGAAATAGAAGCTCAGAGTCTTAAACACTGGACTGCCAGGGAAGTCCATAACCTGGTCTCTTTTGGAGGCTTCTAGTCCTGCCCCAAAGAATGTGCCACAGGTGTCCTTAAGTCACAGTGCTCTGAACCCATCACATGACAGATTACTCCAACTAATTACCTCCACAGTAGTTTCTCCTAAGTTTCTTTTTCTTTCCTTGGCATTTCACTTTGTTTTAGTCCTACATTTCTAACTACTCACAGAACAACCCCACTCAGATGCTTATGATCTGCACTGGAATTTTAGAGTGACATCTGGAACAAAATGGAAAAGTCACCTGCCCTACCATCCAAAGGATTAAGTTCCAATTTGTAGAGCATAAGCTGCGAAAAGATTCTTGCACAGACTACTAGGAGGAAGAAAGTTGCAGGGTACCTTGAGCTAGAACTAGGACTGAATCTTGACACCTTGGTTCAGAAGAGTAAGGGAGCTGAAAAAATTTCCATTTCAAAGCTGCCAATAGTTTTTTTTGTTTGTTTGTTTCACAAAAACATGGAACCACATTTGGGACAAACAGCCCCTTTGTTCTGATTAAATCTCTTGAATTTTTTGTTATGTAAATATACAGCAAAGACTACAATTTTTAAAAGAAGGGTTTGTTTAATTATATAAAAGATTGTTCACTGGGTAGACAAGAGTTGAATTTCAACAGATTTGGTTCCCTTGAGTGAATGTCTCCCTTGAGATTGACTCCTTTATACGTGAAAAAAGTTGCTTCTCTTGGGACATGTGAGTTGAGGACATTGCTGGTAGAAGATAAGGACCTGAAGGTCAGAGGTTGAAGGAACTGTTTATATAAGACATATTCTAAGCCGTGGGCATGAACAGTGCTGCTTTCAGCTCCAGATGGTGAAGTGTGATACAGAGCTGAGGACACAGCCTCCTCTGCCCAGAAATTTTCCTTGACTAACAAACACCCTGAGGAATGTCAGCTTTCAGAGCCTCAGACCTGGAAACACCACTCAATGTCTCCTAGTCTCTCTCTGTCTGCCTCTCTCGCATATCTCACTATATCTGTAACTCTCCTGTCTCTCTGTGGTTTCATTATCTCCACAGGATGAGCAATAAGACCACTGGCATCTATTTTCACAGACTTCTAACTCTAGTATTCAAAAATAAGGCCTTCCTTGCTATCTCCATCTAGAACAATCCTGGTGAAATACTGTGGCTTGGATCAGATGACTTACCTCACCAGAGGAAGAAGTATTCTGACTGACCTGGTCTGAGCCACATGCCCAGGAAAATGAGCTTTGCCACTAGAAGGTATGATTGGAGCTGGCCTGTAATCTGACTAGTGTACTTGGCAGCTAAAAACAATAGGTAGCACTTGCATTATGTGGAAAGATAAGATTTATTTCCCAACTTTGAGCATCTATCCATTGCTTCAGAGCCCCATCTGTGCTGCCTTATAATCTCAGGCAAGCCCTTAAGGAAAGAGAGAACAGACATGTTGTTCAGATGCTTTAAGAAGGGCATCCAGATATTTGTGAAAGAAGGAATGAATGAAAAACCTGAATCCATTACTTCCTGGGCCTTGCCCATCATTCAGTTTATTCAACCTGATCCTTTTCATCATGTAATGAGGTTGTCTATGGCAGGGAGTACAGGTAAGAGGAATGGTCTTGTCTGCCCTGAGTCTTGACTGGATAATAGGGGAAGAGGTTTGAGGAATACAATTCATCTTCAACAACATAAACTTGAACAACATTTAATCGCCATAAGTCTGTGAAGTAGGAATTCAATATTGAGGGTTTTTCAATGTGTAAATCAATCAGCATGAGTGTGATCAAGTTAAACTGCCTATAGAGTCAGAATAGACTTTTAATATTTACCATTTTTATTGAAAAAAATCAAGAAAATTTCTTAAAAGAGGGTAAAAGAGTTTGACTCTACTGTAACAGTAATATAATTGCAACCATTAAAAGAATTGTTCACCACAGATTCCCAATTATCATTCAGGACAATAACAAGTATGCATTATTGTTAAGTAAGTGTCAAATTTACTTTGCAAATTCTTCTTTTTTCCATTTTTAGTGAGGTCTAACTGCCGTATAACATTGTATTAATTTAAGGTGTACAACATAATGATGTGATATATGTATATATAGTGAAATGATTACCACAATAGTTTACTCAACATCCATCACCTCACATAGTTACAATTTTTTTTTCTTGTGATAAGAACTTTTAAGATCCACTCTCGAGCAGCGTCCTGTTGGGCGCTTCCCCGGCTTCTCCCCCAAAACCCGGGGTCATCCTTCCTAGGCCAGAGGAGTGTCCATAAGGAGAGTTTCACCTTCTTGAAGATTAAAGCCTAGCAGTTCTGAGCTATTCCTAGTCCAAATGTCTGCCAAATTGAGAGAGACATCAAAACTCCTTCCACAAACTTCAGGGGACCCTGACTGCATTGTGGTAATGAAGGTGGAAGAGGGAGGGCAGGCCTCTAATATGGTCTCCAGCCGCCACTGGAGCAGCTACTACAGCTCAGAGACCTACCGCCAGCGGTTCAGGCAGTTTGACTACCAAGAGTCATCTGGGCCTCGGGAGGCTCTGAGCCGGCTCCGCGAGCTGTGCTGTCAGTGGCTGAGGCCAGAGGTGCACAGCAAGGAGCAGATCCTGGAGCTGCTCGTGCTGGAGCAGTTCCTGGCCATGTTGCCTGAGGAGCTGCAGGCCTGGTTTGAAGAGAACCGACCAGAGAGTGGAGAGGAAGCCGTGGTGATGCTGGAGGAGCTGGAGAAAGAGCATGACAGGGCAGCTGAACAGGTCTCTCTTGGGCGAAATAAGGACATGCTTGCAAAGAAGCTATCAACTTGTGAAATCACTCAGGAGACACCATGTAGCCAGCTTAAGCCCACAAAAAAGCAACTGCAGTGGGCATCGAAGGAGCATCACACCTTAAGACAAAATGATAGAGACACCGGAACTATAAATGTGAAATCAGCTTCAAGGCGAAAGACTTCTTCAGGCAAAGAACTGCATCACAAAGTTTCTAACACTCTTCAAATGAATGCTTCCCAGAGTTTCACATTTAGAGGAACCTGTGAACAAGATAGAAAGTTTGAAAGAAGACAGGGAAACTGTACTCGAAAAAAACAACACAAGTGTAATGAATGTGGGAAAGTCTTTACTCAGAGCTCAGCCCTTAATCTACATCAGAGGATCCACAGTGGAGAGAAACCTTATACATGTGACGTGTGTGCAAAGGCTTTCAGCCGAAGTGCAATCCTGATTCAACATCGAAGAACCCACACTGGGGAGAAACCCTTCAAATGTCATGAATGTGGGAAAGCCTTTAGTCAGAGCTCGAATCTTTTCAGACATAGGAAAAAACATACTAGAGAGAAAGTCCCATCAGTGCTGTGAGGGAGTCAAAACATTTACTGAGAACTTTTCAACAGGGGAGCAGACACAAGGCACCAATACTCCTTTAGCATAAATCGGTAGTTTCAGTGGGCACCAATTTCCTTTCAAAGGTTGTAAAAGCCCCAGGAGAGAATGTAGAATATTTTCTGTCAGCATCGTTTGCTTTTCTGTACAGTGTCAGTTCAGATGATTGAGATTCTAAAGCTTTGCTTTTGCTTTGCAGTACAGTGTCAGTTCAGATGATTGAGATTCTAAAGCTTAAATCGGATTTCCATCCCTAGTGCAACTCTTGAAAGATACTCTCAGACATGTTCTACTGTTTCCATTATTAACACAAATAATGAACTAGTATGTTCCTTTTTAGACAAGTACATTTTCCCTGTTGAGAAGGAGTGTGTGAGTTAGTATATAAGTGGGTATTCTCCATTTCATTACTTGCACATTGGAGTTACTAGACCAAAGATTAAATCAGTTTTTTAAAAAAATTTCCTGGAAATTCTCTGGCAGTCCAGTGGTTAGGACTCCACACTTTGACTGCTGCAGGCCTGGATTCAGTCCCTGATCAGGGAACTAATATCCTCCAAGTCATGTGGTGTGGCCAAAAATAATAATAATAAAATATAATAAATTTCCTGTTTTATTTTCTGTTACCAGATTCAAAATATGAGAATAGGGTTGAGGAGACCCAAAAGAATATGTACCTCAAGACCTAAGCTGAAATGTCCAGGGTCATTGTTAGGAAGCAGGTGAGTAAAGGGACTTTACTCATCTCTTACAAAAACCTGAGAACCTACATACTGTTTTGTTTCAATTTTTAAAATTGAGGTTTAGTTGATGTATAATATCATCTATACATACTGTTGATGATACTAAGTAATTTCCTGTGTAGAAAAAAAAAATTATCTCCTTTACAATTTATATTGGAAATATCTCAGTGAAAGCATTAAGATTTGCTCTACGTGTCTTTAGGAAGTGGCCTAAATATGATGGGTGTTCTAATAATGAACAGTTATCTGTGGGTGCTTATATAAAGTTGATGATCACCTTAACATAAAGAAATAAGGAAGACGAAGAAAAGACTGTCCAAACGAGACTGATGTTACCTGGTAAGTGCAGCACATAATGGAGAACTGTACTTACCTGGAAATGGGAACCCTTAACAGCTGGTGACTATCCTTCAGAGTTCTTCATGGCCTCTGTTCTGGCATAAATCAGCTGTGAACATGTTTCAGGCATCCCAGGACAACCTTTTCAGGGTCTTATGCATTCTTAGTAAATGAGTTTCTAGACAATTTATCATGATGTTAAGACCTTGGATTTTGATACTCTTGTACAAATGAGAAAATCACTAAAGTTCAATTTAAAGAGTCCATTGAATTTAACCCACATTTAATTCAATCAGATTCTCTTGTTTAAAAAGTAAATGACTGTTTTTTTTTTTAAGTATTCTGACAATATATAACATAATGTCCCCCTTTCCAGGGATTCTTAATAAAACTCTGTATGTATTACAAGAACACATGGATTGTCGTGTCTCCCATGGTGCCACCGTTACCCAATATGGAGGCAACCATGAGAAATGAAAGTCCTTAGAAGGAGAAGGGAAGATAGGCCTCATGGTGAACTTTGTACCTCATGAAGGGTAAACATTTCATTATCAGAAAATCCAGTCATATCTAGTGCTGGGAGTAACTCCTGAGACAAATGTGGGATTACATGCTCTGCTTAGTTAGAATATTGATAAATAGTAGATTAGTAAGGGGAGAGGAGAATACAAATTTTAATTTTAGAATTTTCTGATAGTGATTATACTTTGTAGCTCTAGTAAATATGAATAAGTATTGAGTTTTGTACATTTTCATTTATTAAAAATGTAGGAGTCTTTTTATTTGGGTCTCATTCTTTTTATAATTAAAGGGAGGAACAAGCCATCTATTAAAGAAGCAAATGCCTGAAAAGATACATGTATTGTGAATTACTGCTTAATCATGGAAACAGTCTTTTGGGTACTATGTGAATAAAATGACAGAATCTAAATCAAAAAAAAAGATCCACTCTCTTAGCAACTTTCAAATAAACAACACAGTAGTATTAACTGTAGTCACCATGCTGTACATTACTTCCCCGGAGTTTATTTATCTTAAAACTGGAAGTCTGTATGTTTTGGCTACCTTCACCCACTTCCCCCAACCATCATGGGTGTCCTCATCTGGTTTTGGTATCAGGGTAATGTTGGCTTTGGAAAATAAGTTTGGAATTGTTCTCTCCTCTTTTATTTGTTGAAGGAGTTTGACAAGGATTGATACTAATTCTTTAAATGTTTGGTAGAATTCACCAGTGCAGCCATCTGGTCCTGGACTCTTCTTTGCTTGGAAATTTTTGATTACTGAGTCAATCTCCTTACCAGTAATTGGTCCATTCTGATTTTCTGTTTCTTCATTATTCAGTCTTTTTTTCTTTCTTTTTTTAACATCTTTATTGGAGTATAATTGCTTTACAATGGTGTGTTAGTTTCTGCTCTCTAACAAAGTGAATCAGCTATACGTGTACATATATCCCTATATCCCCTCCCTCTTGCGTCTCCCTCCCACCTTACCTATCCCACCCCTCTAGGTGGTCACAAAGCACCAAGCTGATCTCCCTGTGCTATGTGGCTGGTTCCCACTATCTGTTTTACTTTTTTTTTTTTCTGTTTTACATTTTGTAGCATATATAAGTCCATGCCACCCTCTCACTTCATCCCAGCTTACCCTTCCCCCTCCCCATGTCCTCAATTCCCTTCTCTACATATGCGTCTTTATTCCTGTCCTGCCCCTAGGTTCTTCAAAACCTTTTCTTCTTTTTTTTAGAAAACATATATATGTGTCCCATATATGTTCCATATATACGGTATTTGTTTTTCTCTCTCTGACTTACTTCACTCTGTATGACAGACTCTAGGTCCATCCACCTCACTACAAATAACTCAATTTCGTTTCTTTTTATGGCTGAGTAATATTCCATTGTGTATATGTGCCACATCTTCTTTATGCATTCATCTGTCATTGGACACTTAGGTTGCTTCCATGTCCTGGCTATTGTAAATAGAGCTGCATTGAACATTGTGGTGCATGAC
Organism: Delphinapterus leucas; assembly: GCF_059928025.1. NCBI lineage: Eukaryota > Metazoa > Chordata > Mammalia > Artiodactyla > Monodontidae > Delphinapterus > Delphinapterus leucas. The sequence goes on along the minus strand of NC_143133.1, from coordinate 120,745,318 downwards.
TCTTTTTCTATTATGGTTTTCTCAGGGTATATGCTCAGTAGTGGGATTGCTGTGTCATATGGTAACTCTATTTTTAGTTTTTTAAGGAACCTCCATACTGTTCTCCATAGTGGCTGTATCAGTTTACATTCCCACCAACAGTGTATGAGGGTTCCCTTTTCTCCACACCCTCTCCAGCATTCATTGTTTGTAGATTTTTTGATGATGGCCGTTCTGACTGGTGTGAGATGATACCTCATTGTAGTTTTGATTTGCATTTCTCTAATGATTAGTGATATTGAGCTTTCTTTCATGTGTTTGTTGGCAATCTGTATATCTTCTTTGGAGAAATGTCTGTTTAGGTCTTCTGCGCATTTTTGGATTGGGTTGTTTGTTTTTTTGATATTGAGCTGCATGAGCTGCTTGTAAATTTTGGAGATTAATCCTTTGTGAGTTGCTTCATTTGCAAATATTTTCTCCCATTCTGAGGGTTGTCTTCTAATCTTGCTTATGGTTTCTTTTGTTGTGCAAAACATTTTAAGTTTTGTTAGGTCCCATTTGTTTATTTTTGTTTTTCTTTCCATTTCTCTAGGAGGTGGGTCAAAAAGGATCTTACTGTGATTTATGTCATAGAGTGTTCTGCCTATGTTTTTTCCTCTAAGAGCTTTATAGTGTCTGGCCTTACATTTAGGTCTTTAATCCATTTTGAGTTTATTTTTGTGTATGGTGTTAGGGAGTGTTCTAATTTCATTCTTTTACATGTAGCTATCCAGTTATCCCAACACCACTCATTGAAGAAAATGTCTTTTCTCCATTGTATATTCTTGCCTCCTTTATCAACAATAAGTTGACCATATATGCGTCGGTTTATCTCTGGGCTTTCTATCCTGTTCCATTGATCTATATTTCTGTTTTCGTGCCAGTACCATACTGTCTTGATTACTGTAGCTTTGTAGTATAGTCTGAAGTCAGGGAGCCTGATTCCTCCAGCTTCGTTTTTCTTTCTCAAGATTGCTTAGGCTATTCAGGGTCTTTTGTGTTTCCATACAAATTGTGAAATTTTTTGTTCTAGTTCTGTGAAAAATGCCATTGGTAGTTTGATAGGGATTGCATTGAATCTGTAGATTGCTTTGAGTAGTATAGTCATTTTCACAATGTTGATTCTTCCAATCCAAGAACATGGTATATCTCTCCATCTGTTTATATCATCTTTAATTTCTTTCATCAGTGTCTTATAGTCTTCTGCACGCAGGTCTTTTGTCTCCTTAGGTAGGTTTATTCCTAGGTATTTTATTCTTTTCATTGCAGTCGTAAATGGGAGTGTTTACTTGATTTCTCTTTCAGATTTTTCATCATTAGTGTACAGGAATGCAAGAGATTTCTGTGTATTAATTTTGTATCCTGCTGCTTTACCAAATTCACTGATTAGCTCTAGTAGTTTTCTGGTAGCGTCTTTAGGATTCTCTATGCATAATATCATGTCATCTGCAAACAGTGACAGCTTTACTTCTTTTCTGATTTGGATTCCTTTTATTTCTTTTTCTTCTCTCATTGCTGTTGCTAAAACTTCCAAAACTATGTTGATTAAAATAGTGGTGAGAGTTGGCAACCTTGTCTTGTTCCTGATCTTAGTGGAAATGGTTTCAGGTTTTCACCACTGAGAATGATATTGGCTGTGGGTTTGTCATATATGGCCTTTATTATGTTGAGGTAAGTTCCCTCTATGCCCACTTTCTGGAGGCTTTTTATCATAAATGGGTGTCGGATTTTGTTGAAAGCTTTTTCTGCATCTATTGAGATAATCATATGGTTTTTCTCCTTCAATTTGTTAATATGGTATATCACACCAATTGATTTGCATATATTGAAGAGTCCTTGCATTCCTGGGATGTTTATCCCCACTTGATCATGGTGTATGATCCTTTTAATATGCTGTTGGATTCTGTTTGCTAGTATTTTGTTGAGGATTTTTACATCTATGTTCATCAGTGATATTGGCCTATAGTTTTCTTTCATTGCATCATCTTTGTCTGGTTTTGGTATCAGGGTGATGCTGGCCTCGTAGAATGAGTTTGGGACTGTTCCTCCCTCTGCTATATTTTGGAAGAGTTTGAGAAGGATAGGTGTTACCTCTTCTCTAAATGTTTTATAGAATTCGTCTGTGAAGCCATCTGGTCCTGGACTTTTGTTTTCTTGGAAGATTTTTAATCACAGTCTCAATTTCAGTGCTTGTCTTTGGTCTGTTTATATTTTCTATTTCTTCCTGGTTCAGTCTTGGAATGTTGTGCTTTTCTAAGAGTTTGTCCATTTCTTCTAGGTTATCCATTTTATTGGCATAGAGATGCTTGTAGTACTCTCTCATGATCCTTTGTATTTCTGCAGTGTCAGTTGTTACTTCTCCTTATTCATTTCTAGTTCTACTAATCTGAGTCTTCTCCCTTTTTTTCTGGATGAGTCTGGCTAATGGTTTATCAATTTTGTTTATCTTCTCAAAGAACTGGCTTTTAATTTTATTGATCTTTGCTATCGTTTCCTTCATTTCATTTTCATTTATTTCTGATCTCATCTTTATGATTCCTTTCCTTCTGCTAATTTTGGGATTTTTTTGTTCTTCTTTCTCTAATTGCTTTAGGTGTAAGGTTAGATTGTTTATTTGATATGTTTCTTGTTTCTTGAGGTAGGATTGTACTTATAAACTTCCCTCTTAGAACTGCTTTTGCTGCATCCCATAGGTTTCGGGTCATCGTGTTTTCATTGGCATTTGTTTCTAGGTATTTTTTGATTTCCTCTTTGATTTCTTCAGTGATGTCTTCGTTATTAAGTAGTGTATTGTTTAGCCTTCATGTGTTTGTATTTCATGCAGATTTTTTTCTTGTAATTGATATCTAGTCTCATAGCGTTGTGGTCAGAAAAGATACATGATACGATTTCAATTTTCTTAAATTTACCAAGGCTTAATTTGTGACCCAAGATATGATCTATGCTGGAGAATGTTCCATGAGCACTTGAGAAGTAAGTGTATTCTGTTGTTTTTGGATGTAATGTCCAATAAATATCAGTTAAGTCCATCTTGTTTAATAAATCATTTAAAACTGTGTTTCCTTATTTATTTTCATTTAGGATGATCTGTCCATTGGTGAAAGTGGGGTGTTAAAGTCCCCTACTATGATTGTGTTACTGTCGATTTCCCCTTTTATGGCTGTTAGCATTTGCCTTACGTATTGAGGTGCTCCTATGTTGGGTGCATAAATATTTACAGTTGTTATAACTTCTTCTTGGATTGATCCCTTGATAATTATGTAGTGTCCTTCTTTGTCTCTTGTAATAGTCTTTATTTTAAAGTCTATTTTGTCTGATATGAGAATTGCTACTCCAGCTTTCTTTTGATTTCCATTTGCATGGAATATCTTTTTCCATCCCCTGACTTTCAGTCTGTATGTGTCCCTAGGTCTGAAGTGGTCTCTTCTAGACAGCATATATACTGGTATTATTTTCGTAGCCATTCAACCAGTCCATGTCTTTTGGTGTGAGCATTTAATCCATTTACATTTAAGGTGATTTTCGATATGTATGTTCCTATCATCATTTTTTTAATTGTTTTGGGTTTGTTTTTGTAGGTCTTTCCTTCTGTTGTGTTTCCTGCCTAGAGAAGTTCCTTTAGCGCTTGCTGTAAAGCTGGTTTGGTGGTGCTGAATTCTCTTAGCTTTTGCTTTTCTGTAAACGTTTTAATTTCTCCATCAAATCTGAATGAGGTCCTTGCTGGGTAGAGTAATCTTGATTGTACGTTTTTCCCTTTCATCACTTTAAATATGTCCTGCCACTCCCTTCTGGCTTGCAGAGTTTCTGCTGAAAGATCAGCTGTTAACCTTATGGGGGTTCCCTTGTATGTTATTTGTTGTTTTTCCCTTGCTGCTTTTAATATTTTTTATTTTTATTTAATTTTTGATAGTTTGATTAATATGTGTCTTGGCATATTTCCCCTTGGATTCATCCTGTAATGGACTCTCTGTGCTTCCTGGACTTGATTAACTATTTCCTTTCCCATATTAGGGAAGTTTTCAACTATAATCTCTTCAAATATTTTCTCAGTCCATTTCTTTTTCTCTTCTTCTTCTGGGACCCCTATAATTCGAATGTTGTTGCATTTAATGTTGACACAGAGGTCTGTAGCTAAATTTTTGCTTTAGTAAATAAACTTCTGTAACTTCTAAAAAATATATACTACTGAGTGCCTAATATCTTCCTGCTGGCTACCAGAAACAGCAGAATTGTACAGGAAATTATTTTTTAAGTATCCATGAGGTACAGAGGTACACAGAAGAGGGAAGAATTATATATGGTGGTCAGTCAGAAAAGATTTAGCTAGGATATAACAGAATACAGCTTTGAAAGATAAATAGAACTTTTTCAGATGATTTCCATGAAGAAAAGCATTACAGGGAGTGGGACTAATAACGAGCAAAAACACAGAGAGCATAAAATGATAGGATAATTTTGAGTAACTGCATGCTCTTCAACACTGCTGAACATGAATTTTGTGGGAAGAAATGCCATGAGATGTTAGTGGTAAAGCAGGTGATTATTGGAGGATCTTATCTACTATAATTGTAGTTTGAGCTTTATTCAAGGTCAATGGGGAGACATTGAAACATTTATATCAGTGAAGTCATGTGGTCATCTGGAATTTTAAATCAGTCACTTCCATCACTTTGATGGAAAACCTTTGTATCATTATGAAATATCTTTCTTTGCTTCTAGTAGTACATCTTGCATTAAAGCCTATTTTGATCTTAGCATTGCTATACCAGTTTTATTTTGGTTGGAGTTTACAAGGTATAGATAGCCCTTGTAACCATTTTACCTTCAACTTTTACGCACCCTAATATGTAAAAAAAATTTCGCAACATATAGGTAGGGACTTTTCTCCCCATCTGACAATCTTAATCTTTAATTAGAATATTAATCCATGTATTTATTTAGCATAAATTAACTAATATAACTACTTATTTTCTATTTGTCCCATCTGTTCTATATTCCTTTTTTCTCTCCATTCTTTTACTCTTTTGAATTAGTCAAGTAATTTTTACTGTTCATTCTCCTCCTTCCCACAATTAGCTTATTAGTTATATAATTTTTAACTTTTATTTTACAGGTTACTCTAGGGCAGGGTTTCTCAACCATGTTATGATTGATATCTTGGACTGAAGAATTCTTTATGGGCTGGGAAGAGGCTGTTCTGTGTATATTATAGGATGTTTAGCAGCATCCATGGTTTCCACCCACTAGATACCAATAGTACCACCCATGCTGCTACAATCATGACAATCAAAAATGTCTTCGGACATTGTCACATATCCCCTATGGGTCACAATCCTTCTTCTTGAGAATCACTGCTCTAGAGCTGGGCTGTCCAATATGTTAGCTAGTAGCCACATGTGAGGACTTGAAGTGTGGGTAGTCCACTTTGAGATGTGCTATAAAAGTAAGACAACAGATTTTGAAGACTTATTATTTTAAAGACCCTCATTAATAATTTTATATTGATTTATATCTTAGATATATTAGGTTAGAAAAATATTATTAAAATTAACTTCACCTGTTTTTTTTTCTACTAGTTTTAAATATAACTGCTAGAAATTGAAGATCTACTTATGTGATTCTCATTTGTGGCTTGCATTACTTCTCTAGAGATTATGACATACATCCTTCACTTACTCAAGTCTATTATAAACTAGTACTTTTACAAGTACCAGACAATGCAAGGATTTTGGAACACTTCCACTCTGTTAACTGCTCCTTGCCTCCTTTTGTGCTATCGCTGTCAGGTATTTTAGTTCTAGATATTACAAATGTCATTTGGCATTACTATTATTGTTTTATACAGTTAATGTTAACCCACATTTGACCCTTTCTGTTGCTATTTACTGCTGCCTGCATTTCCATGCTTTCATCAAGGATCATTTCTTTCTAATTGAAGCACTGCCTTTTTTGTTTCTTTTAATGCACACCTACTATTGATTAAGTTCTCATTTTTTTTCTTTTTCTGAAAATGTCTTTCATTACAGGTAAATGAATTTTTACATATGTAAACACTTACGTTACCATGACCTAGCTCAAGCACTCTAGAAGAATTTCCAGCAGGCTAGAAGGCTCTGTTGTATCCTCCTAATCAAGATTTTCCCAGAGCTAACACTATCCCGACCTTTATAACCACAAATTAGCTTTGCCTGCTTTTAACCTTCATATAAATGGACTTATATAGTATATACTCTTTTGTACCTGCTTTCTTTTGCACAACATTGTATCTATGAGATCCATTCATTCTGTGGCATGTAGCAGTTTTCTGAATAATATTCCATTGTATGAATTACCACAGTTGGTTTATCCCATATCATATTGATACATATTCAGGTTGTTTTCAGATGACTGAGATTATGAATAAAGCTCTATGATCATTCTTGTACATTTACATGGTGAACATAAGCACTCATTATACTAGGAATGAACTTGCTGATCTTTTAAGAGTAGACCATTTAATAGATACCACCAAACAGATTTCCAAAGTGGCTGTACCAATTAACACTCCCGTTAGCAAACTATGAGAGTTCCTTTCTCCACATCCTCACTAACCCTGTGGTATAGTCAGCCTTCCTGTTGGATAACAGTCTTTGGGTGGATATGCCTTATGATTGTAGTCTTCTGATCTTTGGCTTCCCTTTTCACTTGTTAACATTGTCTTTTCATGTACGTAAGTTCTTAATTTCAGTGAAGTCCAATTTTCCAGTGTTCTTTATTGTGGTTAGTATGTTTTGTTTAGGAAATAATTGCTTACCCCAAGGCCAGGAAGATAGTTTCTTATTATTTAGTCCAGAAGTTTTATCATTTACCTTTTACACTTAGTTCTATGATCCATCTTAAATTATTTTAATTTTTGAAGGATAGTTTTGCCTGTTTGGAATTCTAAGGTATTTGTTTTCACTTGATTACAGAAACTTCTAGTTTTTTTTTGTTGTTGTTATTTTCATCACTTCTGTTGAGGCATCTTACTGTTTTTCTTCTGTCTACTTCCAAGATTTTCTCTTTATATTTCACTTTCAGCAGTTTGACTAATAATGTGTTTATTATTAGTCTAGATGGTGTTTTAATTATCCTGCTTGAAGTTCATAACCCTTCTAGATTCTATTATTTTGTCTTTCATAAGTTTTTAAAAATTTATGTCATCATGTTTTCAAATATTGCTTCTGCTCATTCTCTGTCCTCTCCTTTCTAGGATTCAGTTTACGTGTACATCAGAAAATGTCATTATGCCCCAGAATTCTTAAGCTCTTTTCTGCATTTCCTATCTCTGTTTCTCACCATAACTCAATCTGGATAATGTTTTCTGATCTTTCTTATATTTCATCAACCCTCTCTTCAGCCATGTCTAATATCTATTGTGCTCATTAGCTAAGTTCTTGAGTTACTATAATTTTTAGTTCTAGAATTTTCAAAGATAATTTGATAAATCCAGTTTTCTGTTGAAATCCCTTATCTTTTCATCTTTTACTTAAATGTATTAATTAATGGTTATTTTAAAGTTCATACGTAATAAATACAATATATGGATCTCTTTGTGTTTGTTTCTTTTATCTGTTTTTTTTTTTTTTCTCTCTCTCTTGGGTTGTGGTCATGTCCTGGCATACCTATAATTTTCCACAAAATACTGGGTGTTGTGTGTGAAAATTTATATTGATAACTTGAAGCTCTGGATCATGCTTTCTTTCTCCAAAAAAGGATTTAGGTTTTGGGGTTTTTTTTTCCCCTGTAGGTAGTTAGAATAGGGATATATCACCTTGAATATACTCTTGGGTTGTACCAATTCACAGTTGAATTTCAGTTTTTTGAGTTTGTTTTTTTTTTGCGGTACGCGAGTGGCCACTGTGGTGGCCTCTCCCGTTGCAGAGCACAGGCTCCAGACGCGCAGGCTCAGCGGCCATGGCTCACGGGCCCAGCCGCTCCGCGGCATGTGGGATCTTCCCGGACCGGGGCACGAACCCGTGTCCCCTGCATCAGCAGGCAGACTCTCAACCACTGCACCACCAGGGAGGCCCTGAATTTCAGTTTTGTGATAGCTCCATATTTTCACTTTGTACTCTTTCTAGGATGTTTCCCTTCATGGGTCTCAACTGAAAGTCTGGAGGGTTTACCATAGCCTCTTTTCTTTAGGTCCTTAAACTCCAAATTTTGTCTCCCCACCATTGTAAGACTGATGAAATTCCTGCTCAACCTCTTGGCCAATGATTTCTGTTTGATTTCTAATCCCCTCGTTCTACACCATGCACAGTAAGCACATGCCTGGAGAGGATAAGCAGCACAGCGTGTTGGGATCATCAGGTACCAATTTATGTACCTTCTCTCCAAGATCTTGGTTCATGGGTTACTAGTTCCTAGATACCTAGCTCTTTGATGCTTCAAGACCAAGAAAGAAATCAGTGATGCTCAGATGATGGATAGTGGTGCCACTAACTGAACAGGGCATACAAGATAAAAAATGATTGAGGGGGTCATAATGGAAAGGGATATGGTCAAGAGGAAGAGACAATAAATTCTGCTTTTATAATGTTTAAGGTGTTTGTGGCTCTTCTAAACAAAGATAACCACTAAGCAACTGGATTTAGGGAAAGAGGTTTGGGCTATTGATACAAATGTGTAAGTTATCTGAATATAAGTGATGCTTAAAATTATGAGATCAGATGCAATCATGAAGGTAGAGTTCTATATGTAGACTAAGTGAACCAGGCTTAAGATATAACTCTGGAAAACTCAAATACTTAAGATGAGATAATAAATATCTGTTTAGAATCAGTCTCAATTAATTAACTACAAAAATAGTTCAGTAGTCCAAGAAAAGAACTGTCAATCCTGTCTTTTTAATTATTCCATGAAAAATTATTTCTTCCAAATGTTAGTTTATAATCTTTCCTCGTATAGTTCTAAATTAACAAAACTATCATGTTAGTAGATCCATAGGGAAGCTGTTAGTCATGTATTTCCATAAAGATTTATGTTTCTAGAACATAGCATAAACACCAGAAGAATATAATGAAACAAAGGTAGCATATGTAAGTTCAAGCTGGAATTGATCTGTTGTTATTGGTTTAGAAAGTAGGCTCTGGGCTTCCCTGGTGGCGCAGTGGTTGAGAGTCTGCCTGCTGATGCAGGGGACATGGGTTCGTGTCCCGGTCCGGGAAGATCCCACATGCCGTGGAGCGGCTGGGCCCGTTAGCCATGGCCGCTGAGCCTGCACGTCCGGAGCCTGTGCTCCGCAACGGGAGAGGCCACAATAGTGAGAGGCCCGCGTACCGCAAAAAAAAAAAGAAAAAAAGAAAGCAGGCTCTGAAGTATCTGAATCTAACTGTCAAATGTGTATTCTGTCTTTTCCACTTATTAGTTCTATAATATCGGGAAAGATGCTTAATCTCTCCAACCCTCAGTTTTCTTATTGGTAAAATGAAAATAAAAGCAGTACCTATTCCATTGGCTTGCTATGACAGTGAAATGAAATGATGTGGGTAAAGCGTTTAGCACAGTGTCAGGCATATAATAAACTCTACATAAATGTGAAAAGGTATATAACTTCAGACCAATTACATGAAGGTAAAATTGGTAGGTCATTCAAACCACTGTTGGATTCAAGCTTAGAACACCTTTTACCTATGTCTAAATGCCAGCAGAAATCCAGTTGTAATATTTTTCGCCCCTTTAATTACCAAAATTGATTCAACTTTGAATGTTTCCTTTTTCTATATGTCTCTCCCAAAATAAAAATAAAGATGCATTTCCCACATAGATTGACCATCTTTTTGTCAAAGTATATGAGTGACTATGATCCCTGTTTGAACTGCCTTTGCATATGTAACCGATGTGTGCCTTCCAAACTAGAGGAAAGTTATATTATCTAAAATGACTAATGTAAAAGTGTACACTAGATTTATCAGGTGTTGAGCTACAGTTAATCATACTCCCAAAAGATCTAGGTACTGCTTCTTTTTAAATTCTGCATGACCAGACTATTTCAGGGGAATTAACTCTCCTAAACCAAGAACAAAATTTGTATTTGGCCAAAATGACAACTTCACTCTTGAAACCAGTGAACTTTAATGATTCAGAAGCTAAATGCTTGCTATTTTATCCCAAAATAATAAGTAAGGTGTTTTTTTAATTTAATTTTATGTTTTTATACAGCAGGTTCTTATTAGTCATCCATTTGATACACATCAGTGTATACATGTCAATCCCAATCTCCCAATTCATCACACCACCACCCAGAAAATAAGTTTATATTCGACAGTGAGTAATGGAGCCATTGACTTTCTTTTGTCTTCAGAGATTGTTTGAACATTTTTTACCTGTAATACTGTCTCCATCTGAGTGTGCTTGGTTAATGTGCACAGAATTCAGAAAGCATTCTTCTTTCTTTAAGAAATACACTTTACCTGTGTGCATGGCAAAGAAGAAACTTGCTTGTTCTATACTTTCATTTTCCTTACACTTTACAAGTTGGAAATTTTGAAAATGAGATTGCTACCTTGTACTTTTAAGACTTTCAGTTGTAGGTGGTAGAAATACATACAAGTTATTTGGTGTTCAAAACAAATGTGTCTGCCGAGTAACTGCAGTTTGCAGGGATGGTACTGGCTTAGACACAGATAAGTCAAGGGTTTCAAACGGCATCACCGCAGTCATCATCATCACCTTCACTGATCTCTCTGTGTCTCTCCCTATTTCTCTCCTCTCTCTTATCTCTCTGGTAAAAAGGGTGTTTTGGGTTTTCTGTCGCTGCTTTAATAAATTACCGCAACCTTAATAGCTTAAAACAACACAAATTTATTCTCATAAAACTCTGGAAGTCAGAAGTCCAAAATAAGTCTTGCAAGGCTAAAATCAAGGTGTGCGCCCTATGCTGCTTCTTTCGATGGTAGCAGCACCAGTGTATGCAGTTTCTCTGTGGTTTCAGGGTCCAGTTCCCGGCACAGAAGTGGCCTAGAGGGGAGTTGGGAGGTGGCAGCACCTTCCCTAATGCTCTGTAGGACAACAGAAGCAGCAGTTTCCTCTTTGGGCCAACTGAGCTGTGTGATGTTCAGAATCATTCCCAGGCAGTTAACTTCAAGTTCAATTCTCTGGGCCTCCCAGCAGTTCCCTGAGCCAGCCAGTATCCTTTTAATAAACTCCTTTTTCTGTTTAATCAGCTAAAGAGAGTTAACTTCAGGTGCTTGAAATTAAGGGTGATGATTGATTTATCTACCTCAGAGAGTTGGTGTTGTAATTAAACAAAATAAAATCGATAGTCACACGAGTTGCCTTCCTCAGTTTGCCTGCAGATAATCCCCCAAACGCACCCTCTGCACCCAGGCTCTTGTTTCAGGGTTGGCTCTTGAGGAAACACAATGAAGACAGATTCATACCGATGGAAGGAAAATATTATGTTTGACTTTGAACATATCAGATAAAAAGAGGCGTTCAAAACTAAAATTCCACAGTGATGCCTCCACTTTCATTTTCTTCAAATCAAACTGCGAAAGTACTGAATTTCATTTTTTAAAATTTGGGATCATTCCCATGGCTTTCTATGCTGTTAATGATTCTGGCATACATTATTTATTTTGCAAAAAATGTTGACAAAATTCCCTAAAAGGAATAGCCTTTTTAATGCATCATCTTTTTGTTTATCCCAGAGGTAAAAGTTTAACATGTGTTTGCACTGAAAATAGTGCTGAAATTTGAGAATTCATTTAAAAGAAGATTAATAGTTTATAATATTCTACTGGTTGAAATGTAGTTTACAAGAAAAACTAATTACTTTTACAGAGTAGTTGAAAACCTTAGACCTAGAATATGTGAATGATCTTCATTTGAACAAATTAAGGGAATTGATTCATCTTTGTTGCAAAGCAATCCAGTTACATTTAGTCAGTGTTTGGGTTCAATGTTTCTGGAAACCTAAGAAAACAAAACAAAACTAGAGCACATTTTCCCTGCAGGCTCTAAGTTGAAAATTTAATTAAGATTCATTGATAAAAGACTGCACCAGCTAAAATATATTATCCTAATTTAGGAATCCATAAGCATTTCTGTGATTTTTATGCACTATAAATTATATACTTTATGCCTATCTGATGTCCAAATGTGTTGGTAAATGAGGTGCCTGAAGCAACATGTAGGGATAGAATATAATTCTGTTAATGTTGAAAAGAGGTGGCATTTGTATGCTAATCATAACAGAGCTTATGTGGACTGTTTTAACAACTTCCATACTAGCCTCATTATATTTATGTAGCGTCCCTTCTGTCTCCAGTCTTTTACACCTGGCGAATTCACCCACACACCCTAAAGACAAACTGAAAGCACCAAGGAAAGTTTTAGGCAATTGCCTCCCCCATTTCTCTTTCCCAAAACTCATACCTCCTCCAAACCTGCTTTGGTTTTTTTGATAGCCTGCATGTGTAACAGAGTTTCAGGTGAGCTGAATTTAGAACCTTGAATGACAATCTGGCAGCATTTCTTGGTTTAGGTACCTGTAGCCAGTCCCTTTGGAGATCTTTGTTTTGCTTTTAGTTATGTAAGATGTTCAGGCACCTGTTCTCTTGGGGGTAAGTCTCATAACCTGATGTTTTTCCTCAAGGTGTACAGAGCCTGCCTCCAGGGTAAGGCATGGGAAATTTTGCATACTGGTGAAGGAGCCACTTGGGGAAAAAAATATGAACTAGAATTTGAACAACTTCCTTTTTGAGGTTTAACGTTGTTAGAAGTTTTCTGACAGATTGAGGTGGTTCAGTCCAAGATTTTTCATTGGAAAAAAGCACCAAGGGCTTTGAAGTAGAACTCTGCTTCAGTGATTTGTGCTTAAGACCCAGCCAACCCAAGAACCTCAATATCCAAAGTAAGCAGTTTTGGTCGAGGCACACATGAGAAATAGGTAATTACTTCAGGAGCTTCCAGTGATGCCCTAGCATGTTATCATTTATCACCTTTGGGGATCAATGGCTGGATATGTGTAAGTATAAACCTGAAGTCTAACTATGGTATAACTGTACAGGGCTGAAGAGGTCTGGGCAAGAAAAGATATCACTGTGGCAATAGATAGGTACTCCTCAGATTGTGCAGAACAGATACTCAGTAGAGACAGCATGTGTGATAGCAAAACACTTCTGGCGATAAAGGCATCAACAGACTTTTTGTTTCTCTCTCCTCACATCTTTTTGGAAGCTGAACTGACTATTGTGGGCAGTTGCTTGTGGGGAGGCCACAGGAGGTAGACATCAGTGTTTCTGCAAATATAAGAATGAGGTATGCCAAACTGATGAATTAAGTTGTGGTTTCCAGCTCTGTTGACTCCTAGAGTTTTGGCAGCCTCCCTCTACTCCTGTGTCTCTGAGTATAAGCTACTTTTATTGTGAAACTTACATTTTTTTTCCCTATGGAAAAAATCAATTAAGCAAAAAAATATATAATTGATAAATTTATTTTTTAAATATCCACATAACTCAAAATGTTAGGAATAATTTTAAAACAAAGGAAATAATATATAGATGTATAATAGCATGTTTTACAACTCTCAACGTGCTTGGATGAACAATAGGGAGTTGGCTAACTGAGAAAGATGCTGAGATACAAGACATTGAATAATAAAAGGGCCATTCTCAGTTTTAGAATGGATAGGGGGCAAGTAGGAGAACACCTAGATAAAAACAAGACCAAATATAGCCCAGAACTTGAAGTTGTTTGACTTAACTCTGCTCAAACCAGATTCACACATCCACTCCTGATGTGGCTGGCACCCAATGAGAAAACAAACCTTTGGACAAAAATAGGTTAGAAAATAAAATGAAAGAAAGTATCCCATCTTACAAAATCAGATTTTTAAAACAAAATACTTAGTGGTAAAATTAAAAAGAAAAATATAAGATCTACTTGGGAAAAAATTATGGAATACAAAAAATTAAATATATATAGATATATAGTTGACTCTCGAACATCAGGGGTTCAAACTGCACAAGTCCACTTATATGATGATTTTTTTTCAATAATAAATCCTACAGTACTACATACTCTGCAGTTGTTTGAATCTGAGTATGTGGAACCACAGATGCAGAGGATGGACTATAAGTTATAGTTGGATTTTCCAGTGCTCAGAGAGTCAGCACCCCAACCCCTACATTGTTCAAAGGTCAACTGTACTTTGATCCAGTATAGAAAGACTCAATAATACAAACATCAAAGGCATACTATATAGCACAGGGAACTCTACTCAGTAGTCTATAATAACCTATATGGGAAGAGAATCTGCAAAAGAATGGATATATGTGTATGTTAACTGCACCACTTTGCTGTACACCTGAAACTAACACAACACTGTAAATCAACTATACCCCAATATAACATAAAAATTCAATTAAAAAAATAATTATACAAACATGAAAATCTCCCAAAGTTTAATAGGTTAATTAATTATCATCCCAAACAGAATTCCAGAGGTTTCTTCTTTTCTTTTTAACCTGCAAAAATAATAGTAGAGTTCACCTATAAAAATAAATGTCTGAGTAGAGGCAGAAAATCTCTGAAAAAGAAAATTAATACAGAGGTAATATACCTACCAGTAAAACTTCAATATTAAGGAATGTTATTATTAGCCAAAGAATAGACAGCTCTGTGAAACAAAAGAGAATTCAGAAATAAACCTCCAAACAAATAGGAATTTAGTACATAATAAATAAATCTTTTCAAATTATTGAGGGAAGAATGGATTATTCAATAAATGATGTTGAAACAGCTGGGCTACTAATTTAGAAAGATCTCAGAATAAATTCCAAATGTGTAAATATTGCATTGTAAAAGTGAAATCATAAAAACCAAAAAAATTGAAATAAAAACATAATTTTAGGGACTTCCCTGGTGGCACAGTAGTTAAGAATCTGCTCCCAATGCAAGGGACAGAGGTTCAAGCCCTGGTCCAGGAAGATAGCACATGCCGCAGAGCAACTAAGCCCATGTGCTGCAACTACTGAGCCTACACACTATAGCCCATGAGCCACAAATTACTGAGTGCACATGCCACAGCTACTGAAGCCTGCGGTCCTAGAGCCTGTGCTCTGCAACAAGAGAAGCCACCAAGATGAGAAGCCTTTGCACTGCAACGAAGAGTAGCCCCTGCTCGCTGCAACTAGAGAAAGCTCACATGCAGCAATGAAGATCCAATGCAGCCAAAAATAATTAATTAATTTTAAAAAATACTTTAAAAATAATAATAATTTTAGGGGCACCTTCAGGACGGCAGAGGAGTAAGAGGTGGAGGTCATCTTCCTCCCCACAAATACATCAAAAATACTTCTACAAGTGGAACAACTCCTACAGAACACCTACTGAACACTGACAGAAGACCTCAGACTTCCCAAAAGGCAAGAAAATCCCCACATACCTGGCTGTGTGGCTGACAGGGTCTTGGTGCTCAGGCTAGGTGTCAGACCTGAACCTTTGATGTGGGAGAGCCAAGTTCAGGACGCTGGACTATCAGAGACCTCCCAGTCCTCCGTAATATCAATCGGTGAGAGCTGTCCCAGAGATCTCCGTCTCAACGCTAAGACCCAGCTCCACCCAATGGCCAGCAAGCTACAGTGCTAGACACCCCATGCCAAACAATGAGCAAGACAGGAACACAACCTGGGAATCCCCATAAGGTTAACAGCTGATCATTCAGCAGAAACTCTGCAAGCCAAAGGGAGGGGCAGGACATATTTAAAGTAATGAAAGGGAAAAACCTACAACCAAGATTACCCGGCAAGGATCTCATTCAGATTCCATGGAGAAATTAAAACCTTTACAGACAAGCAAAAGCTAAGAGAATTCAGCACCAAGAAACCACCTTTACAACAAATGCTAAAGGAACTTCTCTAGGCAGGAAACACAACAGAAGGAAAAGACCTACAAAAACAAACGCAAAACAATTAAGAAAATGCTAATAGGAACATACATATCAATAATTACCTTAAATGTAAATGACTTAAATGCTTCAACCAAAAGACATTGATTGGCTGAATGGGTACAAAAACAAGACCTGTATATATGCTGTCTAGAAGAGACCCACTTCAGACCTAGGGACACATACAAACTCAAAGTGAGGGGATGGAAAAAGATATTCCATGCAAATGGAAATCAAAAGAAAGCTGGAGTAGCAGTACTCATGTCAGACAAAATACACTTTAAAATAAAGACTATTATAAGAGACAAAGAAGGACACTACATAATGATCAAGGGATCAATCCAAGAAGAAGATATAACAATTGTAAATATTTATGCACCCAACACAGAAGCACCTCAATACGTAAGGCAAATGCTAACAGCCATAAAAGGGGAAATCGACAGTAACAAAATCATAGTACTTTAACACCCCACTTTCAACAATGGACAGATCATCCTAAGTGAAAATAAATAAGGAAACACAGGCTTTAAATGACACATTAAACAAGATGGACTTAATTGATATTTATAGGACATTCCATCCAGAAACAGCAGATTACACTTTCTTCTGAAGTGCCCATGGAACATTCTCCAGGATAGATCATATCATGGGTCACAAATCAAGCCTTGTTAAATTTAAGAAAATTGAAATAATGTCAGGTATCTTTTCCGACCACAACACTATGAGAGTGGATATCAATTACAGGAAAAAAAAACTAAAAAGTACGAACACATGGAGACTAAACAATATGCTACTAAGTAACCAAGAGATCACTGAAGAAATCAAAGAGGAAATCAAAGAATACCTAGAAACAAATGACAATGAAAACACAACGACCCAAAACCTATGGGATGCAGAAAAAGCAGTTCTAAGAGGGAAGTTTATAACAATACAATCCTACTTCAAGAAACAAGAAAAATCTCAAATAAACAACCTAACCTTACACCTAAAGCAATTAGAGAAGGAAGAACAAAAGAAACCCAAAGTTAGCAGAAGGAAAGAAATCATAAAGATCAGATCAGAAATAAATGAAAAAGAAATGAAGGAAACAATAGCAAAGATCAATAAGACTAAAAGCTGGTTCTCTGAGAAGATAAACAAAATTGATAAACCATTAACAAGACTTATCAAGAAAAAAAGGGAGAAGACTCAAATCAACAGAATTATAAATGAAAGAGGAGAAGTAACAACTGACACTGCAAAAATACAAAGGATCATGAGAGATTACTACAGGCAACTCTATGCCACTAAAATGGACAACCTGGAAGAAATGGACAAATTCTTTGAAAAACACAACCTTCCAAGACTGAACCAGGAAGAGATGGAAAATATAAACAGACCAATCACAAGCAATGAAATTGAAACTGTGGTTAAAAATCCTCCAACAAACAAAAGCCCAGGACCAGATGGCTTCACAGGTGAATTCTATCAAACATTTAAAGAAGAGCTAACACCTATCATTCTCAAATTCTTCTAAAATATAGCAGAGGGAGGAATACTCCTTAACTCATTCTACGAGGCCACCAGCACCCTGATACCAAAAGCAGACAAGATGTCACAAAGAAAGAAAACTACAGGCCAATATCACTGTTTAACATAGATGCAAAACTCCTCAACAAAATATTAGCAAACAGAATGCAACAGCACATTAAAAGGATCATACACCATGATCAAGTGGGGTTTATCCCAGGAATGCAAAGATTCTTCAATATATGCAAATCAATCGGTGTGATACACCATAATAACAAATTGAAGGAGAAAAACTCTATGATCATCTCAATAGATGCAGAAAAAGCTTTTGACAAAATTCAACACCAATTTATGATAAAAACTCTCCAGAAAGTAGGCATAGAGGGAACTTACCTCCACATAATAAAGGCCATATATGACAAGCCCACAGCCAACATCGTTCTCAATGGTGAAAAACTAAAACCATTTCCTCTAAGATCCAGAACAAGACAAGGTTGCCCACTCTCACCACTATCATTCAATATTGGTTTGGAACTTTTAGCTACAGCAATCAGAGAAGAAAAAGAAAGAAAAGGAATCCAAATCAGAAAAGAAGAAGTAAAACTGTCACTGTTTGCAGATGACATGATACTATACATAGAGAATCCTAAAGATGTTACCAGAAAACTACTAGAGCTAATCAATGAATTTAGTAAAGTAGCAAGATACAAAATTAATGCACAGAATCTCTTGCACTCCTATACACTAATGACAAAAATCTAAAAGAGAAATTAAGGAAACACATTGACCATTGCAACAAAAAGAATAAAATACCTAGGAATAGGGCTTCCCTGGTGGTGCAGTGGTTGAGAGCCTGCCTGCCGATGCAGGGGACACGGGTTCATGCCCCAGTCAGGAAAGATCCCACATGCCGCGGAGCGGCTGGGCCTGTGAGCCATGGCCACTGAGCCTGCGCATGCGGAGCCTGTGCTCAGTAATGGGAGAGGCCACAACAGTGAGAGGCCTGCGTACTGCAAAAAAAAACAAAAAACAAAAAAAAAACCTAGGAATAAACCTACCTAAGGACACAAAAGACCTGTATGCAGAAAACTATAAGACACTGATGAAAGAAATTAAAGATGATACAAACAGATGGAGAGATACACCATGTCTTGGAATGGAAGAATCAACATTGTGAAAATGACTATACTACCCAAAGTCATCTACAGATTCAGTGCAATCCCTATCAAACTACCAACAGCATTTTTCACAGAACGAGAACAAAAGATTTCACAGTTTGTATGGAAACACAAAAGATCCTGAATAGCCAAAGCAATCTTGAGAAAGAAAAATGGAGCTGGAGGAATCAGGCTCCCTGACTTCAGACTGTACTACAAAGCAACAGTAATTAAGACAGTATGGTACTGGCACAAAAACAGAAATATAGATCAATGGAACAGGATAGAAAGCCCAGAGATAAACCCACACACATATGATCACCTTATCTTTGATAAAGGAGGTAAGAATATACAATGGATAAAAGACAGCCTCTTCAGTAATTGCTGGGAAAACTGGATAGCCACATGTAAAAGAATGAAATTAGAACACTCCCTAACACCATACACAAATATAAACTCAAAATGGATTAAAGACCTAAATGTAAGGATAGACACTATAAAACTCTTAGAGGAAAACATAGGCAGAACACATTTATGACATAAATCACAGCAAGATCATTTTTGACCCACCTCCTAGAGAAATGGAAAGAAAAACAAAAATAAAGAAATGTGACCTAATGAAACTTAAAAGCTTTTGCACAGCAAGGGAAACCATAAACAAGACAAAAAGGCAACCCTTAAAATGGGGGAAAATATTTGCAAATGAAGCAACTGACAAAGGGTTACCTCCAAAATATACAAGCAGCTCATGCAGCTCAATATCAAAAAAACAAACAACGCAATCCAAAAATGGGCAGAAGACCTAAACAGACATCTCTCCCAAGAAGATATACAGATTGCCAACAAACACATGAAAGGATGCTCAACATCACTAATCATTAGAGAAATGCAAATCAAAACTACAATGAGGTATGACCTCACACCAGTCAGAATGGCCATCATCAAAAACTCTACAAACAATAAATGCTGGAGAGTGTGTGGAGAAAAGGGAACCCTCTTGCACTGTTGGTGGGAATGTAAATTGATATAGCCACTATGGAGAACAGTATAGAGGTTCTTTAACAAACTAAAAATAGAGCTACCATATGACCCAGTAATCCCACTACTGGGCAGAAGCCCTTAGAAAATCATAATTCAAAAAGAATCATGTACCACAGTGTTCATTGAAGCAGTATATACCCTAGCCAGGACATGGAAGCAATCTAAGTGTCCATCCACAGATGAATGGATAAAGAAGATGTGACACCTGTGTACAATGGAATATTACTCCACCATGAAAAGAAACGAAATTGAGTTCTTTTTAGTGAGGTGGATGGACCTAGAGTTTGTCAAACAGAGTGAAGGAAGTCAGAGAGAGAAAAGCAAATACTGTATGCTAACACATATATATGGAATGTTAAAAAAAATGGTTCTGAAGAACCTAGGGGCAGAACAGGAATAAAGATGCAGACGTACAGAATGAACTTGAGGACACGTGGGGGGGATGGGTAAGCTGGGACAAAATGAGGGAGTTGCATGGACATGTATACACTACCAAATGTAAAATAGCTAGTGGGAAGCAGGCACGTAGCACAGGGAGATCAGCTTGGTGCTTTGTGACCACCTAGAGAGGTGGGTTAGGGAGGGTGGGAGGGAGACGCAAGAGGGAGGGCATATGGGGATATATTTTTACATATAGCTGATTCACTTTGTTGTACAGCAGAAACTAGCACAACATTGTAAAGCAATTATACTCCAATAAAGATGCTAAAAAATAATAATTTTAAAGTAGGAGGCTTTTTATGGGAAGATTGAAAATCCAGAAGTCATTAAGGAATAGATTAATATGTTTGACTACATAAAAACTAAGGGCTCATGCAAGACAAAACAAATACTACAAATAAAGATAAAATACAACCAACTAACTTGAGAAATAATTATCTGTAATACCTATCAGTAAAATTCTAATTTCTTTAATATACAAAAGCACTTGCTATTCAATGAGAAGAAAAGCAACCACAAAGACAAAAATTGACGTATAGACTTACAAATCTATTTAAAATATTTTATTTAACGAAGAAATGATACAAGCACAAAACAAAGTCTCCTTAATGAGTCTTAATTCTAGTAGGTATGCCTGAATCTCAGCTGGTAAACCTTGTAGGGCTGTGCTAGTTGCTTACAACTTGTGCCCAATCTGATTGGTGAGAACTCATTCCCTTTCCAGTTAAAGTTAAAAACAAAAGCACCTAATAGTATAATTCCTTGTTATTTAAAAGAATTAAAAAGGCATATGCATGTTTGCTTTTAAGGATATTCATTTTCTATGTATCTGGTTCCAATTAACTGATTTGGTCCCTATACTTTTCACTGAACATAATACAAGATGATTACTAATGAATGATTCCTTTTACTTGCATGCTTGATTTTTAGAACTTTATTTTGTAGATATACATTGGAGGAGCTCTGCTCTTTTAAGGTATTACATTCCCTGAATTCATATTTTAATATAATTTCATAATAATGTACTAGTATATGGATAGAAAATTCTGGAGGGATACATAAGAAACTGTTAACAACAGTTATCTCTGGACAGTGGAAGTGGAAGTGAGTGGGGTAGGAGATTTTATATTTCATTTCATACTTCTGTGTATTCATTTAAGTTTTTTTTATCATGTGCCTATTTTCTATAATGTTCATAATAATTTAAATTAAAACCAAAGAATACAATCTTCTAGAATACCAGCTTTGAACTCCTATCTTCCAGGCCTGTCTCCCTACATTCCTAGTGTAGGAAATAACAAATTTGGTTTTCCCGGTTTTTATTCTCAGTTCTCTGACTCCGTTCGCATTTGGTCTGGCTCCTGTTTCCCTAGCTCTCCAGGTAACCACCTCATGTGGTTTAACATGTGGTTCATCTGCTTGCTTAACTGGCACCCAAACCTGAAAGAAGGTCAGACCGAAGTTTCATAAAGTTCAATAACAAGTAACATTATCACTTAGGAAAAGCTATTGTAACAACAAAAAGGAACATTTAATAAAATTGACTTCATTAAGATGCTCAATATCTAATTTAGGGTTGAAGATAAAAACTGGTTGCTGTTGTTTTTATGCTTTTATTATGAAATTGTAAGATTACTATGGATCTTATGTGGTTTAGGGCTGCGTGAACAGATGCATACCTTGCTCAGATTCACTCACACCACGGAACAACCATACCAGTTACAAAGTAGCAGAGGAAATTGGTCATTGTTTCCATTCTGGCCTTCAGTGGGCCCAGTTTCGTTGCCACACAGTCTAGAGAATATACGGGAATATTGTTTCAGATTGACTCGGGCCATGGGTATTGATAGTTGGCAAGGGAGAATTTTTTATCCGTCTATTCCCGACCCCTCAACCCCAGGATTGGTTTCCTCTCACCATTTTTTTCTTTTTTCTTGCGGTACGCGGGCTTCTCACTGCCGCGGCCTCTCCCGTTGCGGAGCACAGGCTCCGGACGCTCAGGCTCAGCGGCCATGGCTCACAGGCCCAGCCGCTCCGCGGCACGTGGGATCCTCCCAGACCGGGGCACGAACCCGTGTCCCCTGCACCGGCAGGCGGACCTTCAACCACTGCGCCACCAGGGAAGCCCTCCTCTCACCATTTTTAAATAGCACTTTCTTCGCCATTTACTCCCACCTGTCAGGTCTGGGATGAATACTTTTCATCTCTGTTACTGTGATCATTTACCCTGAGTTGTTAACACATAGCCAATAATAAATGATGGCATTCCTGACATTTTCACAAGGAATAAAACAGTGTATGTAGGTGTACATGCCAATTTTTTGATGTCCAAACTCATTTCCTGCTTTTTCTAACCTTTATTTTTTGCCTTTATAGCTCACATCTATTTCTGAGCAGGGTTTGCTAGGTAAAAACTTCCTGATTTGTTGACATCTTCTGGCTTAATAACTGTCAGATTCCCATTTGGCCTTTATACTTTCTTCAGCTCCAAGTGGATAAACACTAAAGGGGAAAAAAAACCCGATATTCAGAACTAGCCTAAATAGCAATTTTTTCCTGCTCTGCCAAAGTCAGTAGTGGTCTTGCAGTTCCAATTAATAAATGTGGTTTGGTGCAGCCAAAACACACTTATTATTTTTTTCAGTAATTATATTAAGACAGTATTAAAATGATTATTCAGGTACCCTACTCCTTAAGGACAAATGAGATTCTATAAAACTGTCTGGAAAGCTACTTGAAATCCTACTTGATATTTTAATTATAGAACTGGAGATATTACCATGGAAAGCAAATTCTTCAGTGACCTGAGTCAAAAGCTTTCTGGAAAGAAGAGATTGCTATGGTGATCATTACTGTGGTTTGCTGGGCCCTGTCAGATAATGACATTCCAGATCATCATTGCACCTAGTGATCAACTCTTTGCCTTCAGGTTTTGACAATTTGGATGGATTTTAGCAGTGCCTTCTCTACTTTATGATCTACCCTTTCATTATTTCCTTCCATTACACAATCTTAAGAATTTCTCTTTTGCCAGAGTATGTCCAGGTTCTATGTAGAACTCTCCTACGTCCTATGCTTTTAAAATGTGTTTATGGACCTGCCCAGATATGTGACTAACACGTGGCGTATTCCTCAAGATTTTTATTTGTATTCCTTCAAATAATGTGTTAGTTCCCTATTTTACCAATTTTTTAAGTTTGAAGTTTCATATATTGAATAATAATGTCTACTATCTACTATAAATAATAATATTTCATACATAATAAACCTCACTATTAATGTATAAAGTATGAGATATTAGCAACAGAACTTTAATTAATATTCAACCAGCCTTAGAAGGACTGCTCCCATTTTTATGTGAAAATCTACATTATCTTCGATGTAAAGGGAAAAGACTGAAATTTTACTTGCTAGCATAATAATTCTTGGGAAGTGATAATAATGCTATGTAAGTGTTGCAAAAATATTATTACATAAGAAATTTAAATGTTTTTAACATTAAAAAAAATAGGTTCTTAAATTTAAGATACATGCATTTGCAATATGGATGGAAAGTTTCTTGAGATCTAATTTTAACTACCTGCCTTGTAACCTGTATATTTTGTGCTGAAATATAATTATTGATGATTACTAATAAATAGATGACTCATCAATTTTTGTGCTTATTTATTAGTTATATTATTAGCTCCATCAAATAATAATTATTTATAATTATTACATTACATTTAGTTTTTTACTTCCAAATACCTTTATAATACAGGGTCTCTAAAGCTAAAAATAAAAGCAAAAACATAATTGTGAGCACATCTTTTTCCTTTATATGTCTCATGTATGTTCTCCTTCTGGAACTTCCTTTGAAGCTGTGACAGTCCAAAAGATGGAAGAGGAAATAGAAAGAAATAGAAATAGAAAGAGGCAATAGAAAGAAATCAAAATTTCACTGCAGCTGTTCAATATTATTGTAAAGTCAATTCACCAACTTTAAAAAAACAGTGATAGGAAGTACTGAGAAAGGAGATCAGATACAATAAGTTAACAGTGGTTTGAATGAAAGGCTAAGAAACTTGGATTTAATTCTACAAGTAAAAGGAAGTCAGTGAAATTTCCTGATCAGGGAATTGACATAGTAAAAAATTATCTTTTGAAAGATTAATGTGCAATTCTGTCACAAATTAATAGGAGTGAAAAGAGATGGAAAACAAAAGGATATAGGAATCTGGTTACGGTCGTCCTAGCCAGGAGACCTGACTGCCCGAAGTAAAGTAGTTATTATGTAGAGGCAGATAGCATTTAACAAATATTATAAAGAAGAAATGGGCAGAGACTTAGGAATGATTGTTATGGGTGACAAGTAAGAAGGAAAGATAAAAGAGACTCTCAGGCAATGGGCTTACTTATTAGGGCAGCAAAGCTAACAAATATATATGTATATTTTTACGTAAGGACATCTTTTTAAGAAAGTCATAGCCACCTACAGGACAGTAGTTGTAACTTAAAAATCCAATCATGGGGAGAAATACATAGTAACAGACAACTGCCATTAACTCAATAATGCTTTTAGATGAAATTGTATTTTATGAATCACAACAGCCATTATGTCTGTTTACATTGTGCACAATTTGACCCTTCTGCATATTGACATTGATATGAATGCTACCCTCGGAGCTGTGCAGTGCACAGTCTACCCTACTGTATACAGTGTCCATGATGACAGCATCTACACATCTTTGGAAACAGTTGAGCAAAACTGGAGGAAACCCATTTGTTCAGTTCTCAGTTACTATCTAATTCAAAATGGCTTCAGGGATGCTTTGCAAGGACTCCTTAATTCCCCAGGGGACAGTCATCCATAGATTGGCTACCAATAGGAGGAAGAGAAACAGGAGGATTATATTGTTGCACACAGTGATGGGAAAGTTCATAGAAGGAAGGACTCTTCTCCCCACCAAATCCCTAGACTCTCTGCTTTCTAAGATAAAGTATGAGCTAAGAATTACCTCCTATATATTAGTTTCGTAGGGCTGCTGTGAAATAATTATAACAAACTTGGTGTCTTAAAACAGACATTTTTTTCTCCCACAGTTTTAGAGGCCAGAAGCCCAAAAATCAAGGTGTCTATAGGGTCCTGCTCCCTCTGAAGGCTCTAGGGAAAAATCCTTTCTTGCCTCTTCCAGCTTCTGGTAATTCCCAGCAATCCTTGGCATTCCTTGGCTTTTATCGACATAGTTCTAATCTCTGCCTCTGTCTTCACACAGCTTCTCTGTGTATCTCTATGCCTGTTCACTTCTTCTTCTAAGGACACCTAACATTGGATTTAGGGCCCACTCTAACGCAATAGGACCTTATCTCAAGATCCTTAACGAATTACATCTGCAAAGACCCTATGGGTGGACTTGAGGCTCTGGGTGGACTTGAATTTGAGGAGTACACTATTGAACCCATCACACATCTATAACTAAAAACCTAAATATTTCACAGGCATGCTCTCAACTCTTTTAAAGAAAATGTTACATTTTTACAGTTGCTGTGTTTTGCAAAGGTAAAGAAGCAATATGTTCCGATTCTGAAGCTCAAATAGGAAAATAATAGCAAGGCTACATTGGGAGTGGGTTAAAGCAAACATGTTTTGATTGAACAAAACCACACAGGGCACTAAAGAAAAGGCAAGGTCTCCAGGCTCCTGCTTTAGCCTCTTGAGAACAAAGCCTTCCCCTGCGTGGTGACTTTTACTTGCATACCTTTCCCTACTTGTGATAGACAAGTCCTGCTTTTAATTCACCATGAAAGAAGGAAATAAAGGAAAGAAGATAGGACATAATTCCACAAGCTTGTTATCTGACTTTCTTTTCATAAAACAAAAACCTTTTATTTTGTTGTTAATTGATGTTTAAATTGTACAGTTAGTTGCTATCTTGATCTTTCTTTCTCTCGTTCAGCATATTCATTCACTGAAGCCTGATTGGAATATTTTATCTAAAACACTCTGATTCTTTATTAATGTAGAATAGAATGTGTGAGATTTTTAAAATATTAGTTTATAATTCTTTTTGAAGTTTGTATAAAGTTTTGGACTTTAAAAAATCCACCACAGTTTTTTTCCTAATATGAATTATTTATCCTGTGCATAAAAAAGTAGAAAAGGGTTTAAGTAAGAAAGAATTTTAGATTTATAAAACTATCTTTGTTCTTACTCTTTGTTGCTTTCACATTTTCATGTAGCAAATTAAAGGAAAAACTAAATTAGTGTAGGAATTCAATATCCTTTTTCTATGTAATACTAAGTTTGTTCTCCTGTCTAAATTAAATAAGAATGGAAGAAATATGTTTATCCAGAATAATAGGATCTGTTGGTAAAGAGATGTGTAAAACTCTGCCCCTGCCGTTGAAGTGCTGAAAAAACTAGTGGTAAAAAAAATAATTATAATGTAATGTGATGCATGCTACAGTAGTGATGTTTACATATTGCTACGACATTATGAAGGACAAGTTGGTTGAAGATTTGAGCTAAATCTGGAAGGATAAAAAAGACTTTGCCAGGCAGAGTACATTGGAGAAGAATGTTCTAGGCAAAATAAACAGCTGTGCTAATTCATGGAGTATGTTGTGTTCAGAAAATGTTAAGAAATTTATGGTGTCTAAAGAATCGGGTTTGTGTAGCAGATGGAAAATAGCAGGAAATGAGGATAAGATGATAAAGCAGATTGGGATCATGTTATGTGTAGTAGGAATAATATTTTAGAAATACTAAATCAGTGCATTGTAATATCCCCATTAAAGCATGTTCCTTTGCATTCTTGCACTTCCAGTGTCAAGCCATGAAGTTTATCATGCCATGGTAGGGGAAATACTGTAAAATAAAAGAGTCTTTGATTTGCTTTAGGTATCAAAGCAGACTTTCTTGACTTTTTTAGGAAGATAGTAATTGAGAGCCAGGTTTTATAAGAGAGAGAAAAGGACTTACTAAATTCCTCAATCTCTCCCTTAATATTTCAAAAGCCAGCCTATACAGTTTGTGTAAGGAGAGCCAATACAGGCAGGAAGGTTAAATTGGAAGCATCTGCCCCTTTCAGTCTTGTACATTATACAGAAAGACAAGAAATAGAAAGAGTGACACCTGAAGGATGTCTCTCTCCTCTTTCCTCCTGGTTTCTGCTTTGAGAGAGCAGAGGGACTGCAGGTAAAAGGTGTGGCATGAGAGAGAAGGGCATTTATTTGTTTGTTTATAATAATTTTCTTTTTTTAATTTTCATTTTATAGTGAAGTGTAGTTGATTGACAATGTTGTATTAGTTTCAGGTGTACAGCAAAGTGATTCAGTTATACATATGCATATATCCATTCTTTTTCAGATTCTTTTCCCATATAGATTATTACAGAATACTGAGTAGAGTTCCCTGTGCTACATAGTAGGTCCTTGTTGATTATCTATTTTATATATAGTAGTGTATAAATGTTAATCCCAAACTCCTAATTTACACCACCTTTCCCCTTTGGTAACCATAAATTTGTCAAAGTCTGTGAGTCTGTTTCTGTTTTGTAAATAAGTTTATATGCATTGTTTTTTTAGATTCCACATATAAGTAATAGCATATGATATTTGTCTTTCTCTGTCTTACTTCACTTAGTACGATAATCTCCAGATCCATCCATGTTGCTGCAGATGGCATTATTTCATGCTTTTTAATGGCTGAGTAATATTCCATTGTATATCTGTACCACACCTTCTTTATCCATTCATCTTTGGATGGACATTTAGGTTGCTTCCATGTCTTGGCTATTGTAAATAGTGCTGCAATGCACATTGGGATGCATGTATCCTTTCAAACCATGTTTTTCTCCAGATATATGCCCAGGAGTAGGATTGCTGGATCATATGATAGCTCTATTTTTAGTTTTTTAAGGAATCTCCATACTGTTCTCCAATTTACATTCCCACCAACAGTGTAGGAGGGTTCCCTTTTCTCCACATCCTCTTCCTCATTTATTATTTATAGACATTTTGTTGATAACCATTCTGACTGGTGCGAGGCAATACCTCACTGTGGTTTTGATTTGCATTTCTCTAATAATTAGCAATGTTGAGCATCTTTTCACGGCCTTCTCTATGTGAGGGAAGGGCATTTAGAAACATTGAAACAGCAATTACAAAGACCAAGGACATTGGACCTAGGGACTCTTTAGGAGCAGCATTGGGAGGCTACTGGCCTGGGAGAACCCCACCCTACACAGTGTCCAACAGGGCATGGGAACCATGGTGTGGAGGTGGGGATATATCATGGCCACATAAATAAATCGGAGGCACATCTGGCTGCTCATGGCCTATACGTGTCCTCCAGTGACCCCAGAAATTCCTGAATGCTTTAGAGAGGGAACCTGAAAGTGCTGAGAGAGCCAGTAGACCAGCATAGCCTGGAATCATAGAAAGAACACTGTGAGAAAACTTAACGGCCCAGGGCAAACGACCAGTAGTTCAGTAGTTCATGCCACTACATCACCCCCCAAAGTTGCACCTCAATGCTCACTAGTCCAAGGAGAATACTCATCCAGATTTTCATAGCAGAAATTCACCAATTATCCAACTAACATGTATTTTTTGAGTAGCTAGATGCTTTAATGTGAGGATACAGAGATGAACAATACAGGCAGAACTTTCTGATGAAGTGATTTTTGACTTGAGCCTTGAATGGTGAGAAGCAGGCAGTACATGCAGATCTTGGGGAACGTCTGAAGTGGGCTAGAGCACTGTGAATGAGAAGGACAGTGGCAAGAGATGAAGTCAGAGAGGGAGGCAGAAAGGGAAGACATAGGTAGAGCCTTGTAGGCCTTGGTAGAGAGTTTGGATTTTATTCTGAAGGCAGTCATGAAGGGGAGTGACATGATCTGATTTACCCATTAGAAAGACAATTCTGAGGCTTCCCTGGTGGCGCAGTGGTTGAGAGTCCGCCTGCCGATGCAGGGGACACGGGTTCGTGCCCCGGTCCGCGAAGATCCCACATGCCGCGGAGCGGCTGGGCCCGTGAGCCATGGCCGCTGAGCCTGCGCGTCCGGAGCCTGTGCTCTGCAACGGGAGAGGCCACAACAGTGAGAGGCCCGCGTACCGCAAAAAAAAAAAAAAAAAAAAAAAAAAAAGAGTGTTGAGAGATTTACAGTCAAGATGACACTGTAAGTTCAGGTTTTCATGTGCCCACCCAGCACACAAAAAAAATCAGTAACATATATTGTATAAATTATTGTATAATTTAAGAGAGAAATTGTATAATTTAAGAGAGAAAGCCAAAAAAGACCTGTCAGACTCAAATGTAAGATAAATCTCCATGGATAAGAAGCAGAAGAGAAACGTCACAAGCTCTGCTGGACTCTAAATCCAAAAATAAGAATTGGTGGCTGGAATTTGCTTTCTGAAGGCTAACAGGGACAAAAAATATGCAATGCAAGGTGGAGGACTGCAACCACATCCACTGATCCAAGCTAGACTTGGGGTGGAGCTCACCTCCAAAAAGGCAAATGGAAAACCACTGTTGTATCTGCTGCTTTGTATAGTATATACGGAGCTTCAGGCCTAGGCAAAGAAAACAGTAGGCACAGCTCCTCGAATGTGAAGAAAAGCAAGTCATTAGCTGGCTTGATGAACAAATCCGCAATATTGCCAAATCAACAGGTAGCGAGGACTCCAAACTAATATTATAAAACCTGGTTTTGGCCTGAGGATCTGGGCAGAAGCAACAATACAACCACAAGAGAAGCAGGGGTGAGCACAGAGGTAGAGAAAGTAAGAGAGAAATTCAAAGTAAATTTTCAAAATATATATATTTCCAAGAACAACAGCAATAAACTCAACAGAGGAATCCATCCCAGATGAAATTAGAGTATAGTCTAACGAAGATAGTAAAATAAATATTTAGCAAGTTCATTGATATAAATGAAGACATAATTTGCTTTTAAAAAATAAAAAGAAATTTGAAACAGAGAAATAAAAGAAGAAAAAAGATAAATATGAGAATTGTAGAATTTATAGAAATTAAAAATAAAGCTATTGAGATTTTAAAAACTCAATAAATGAAATAAAACTCTAGATAGTATTAATGGATACAAAGAGAGAATTAGCAAACTTAAAGATAATATTGAGATATTCACCCCAAAATAGAACTTTGGGACAAAGAGACTTATTTAAAAGAAAGAGATATAAATAAAAATAAATTTAAAAAAAAAAAGGGACTTCCTTGGTGGTCCAGTGCTTAAGACTCCATGCTTCCACTGCAGGGGGCGTGGCTTTGATCCCTGGTCTGGGAACTAAGATCCCACATGCTGCAGTGTGGCCAATAAACAAATAAAGATAAATAAATAATAAAAATGAAAATATAATTAGGTACAAAAAGCAACTGGAAAAAAGAAGCAAATAGAACTCTCCTACATTGTTAGTAGGAATGTAAAATTGGACAACCACTTTGGAAAATACCTTTGCAATTTTTTATAAAGTAATATGAACCAGCAATCACATTCCTAAATATTAACCTAAGAGAAATAAAAGCATATGTTGATACAAATTTTTTATAGGAGAATGTTTATAGAAGATCTATTTATAATAGCCCCCAAACTGGAAACAACTCAAATATTCATCAACTGGTGAATGGCGAATGAATAAACAAATTGCAAAACATCCATGCAGTGGGGCTTCCCTGGTGGCGCAGTGGTTGAGGGTCCGCCTGCCGATGCAGGGGACACGGGTTCGTGCCCCGGTCCGGGAAGATCCCACATGCCGCGGAGCGGCTAGTCCCGTGAGCCATGGCCGCTGAGCCTGCGCGTCCGGAGCTTGTGCTCCGCAACGGGAGAGGCCACAACAGTGAGAGGCCCGCATACCGCAAAAAAAAACCCCAAAAAACAAAAAAACATCCATACAGTGGAATACAACTCAGCAATAAAAAGACACAAAGTAGTAGTACATGAAATAATATAAATGAACCTCCAAAACCCATCATACTAAGTGATAGAAATCAAATAAAAATTCTGTAGAATTCCATTTATGTAACATTCTGAAAGGCAAATTCATAGAGACAGTAATCAGATCATTGTCAGAGATTGGAGATGGGGGAGGGGTTGCATAACAAGGGGCATAAAAGAACTTCTGGGTTTAGTGAAAATGTTCTACATTACTGAGCTGTACACATAAAAAGATTTCATTGTGTGTAAAATATACCTCACTGAACCTGAATTTTTAAAAAAGAAAAAAGAAAAAATATTAAAAGCTACCAGAGAGAGAAGAGGAACACATATTAACCTATAGCAGGCCTCTTATCAATAATAATAGGCAACAGAGGCAATGAAATTATAGCTTTAAAGCACTGAGGAAAAGAATAATTGTTAATCTAAAATTTTATATACAGTCAAACTATCATTCAAGAATAAAACAAAATAATTACATTTTCAGATACACAAAGACTGAGAGAGAATACTACTTATGGACTGTCAGTGAAAAAAATAGTGAAGGGTGTCTTTCAGCAATAAGTAAAATAAACCAGAAGATGCATGAAACTTTTTTAAATGGTGTATTAGAAATTAACAAACTGATGGTTGCCAAAGGGGGAAGGGGGAGAGGAAGGGATAAGTTAGGAATATGGGATGAACAGATACACACTACTATAAATAAAATAGGTAAGCAACAAGGATTTAGTATATAACACAGGGAACAATATTCAATATCTTGTAATAACCCATAATGGAAAATAATCTGAAATAGATATATATATATATAAAAGTGAATATATATATATATATAAAAGCTTCTCCCTCATCCCCCTTTATCACCCCTGCCCCTACTTCCTTATAATCAGGCTTATAACTGTGAACAGTTTATCATGTTTTAACAGTTTAAAAACTTTGTGATTCAAAACCTATGGTAGGAGTTCCCTGGTGGTGCAGTGGTTAAGAATCCGCCTGCCAATGGAGGGAACACAGGTTCGAGCCCTGGTCTGGGAAGATTCCACATGGCACGGAGCAACTAAGCCCGTGCACCACAACTACTGAGCCTGCACTCTAGAGCCCGTGCACCACAACTACTGAGCCCGCGTGCCACAACTGCTGAAGCCCGCGTGCCTAGAGCCTGTGCTCCATAACAAGAGAAGCCACCGCAATGAGAAGCCCGCGCACCACAACAAAGGATAGCCCCCACTTGCCACAACTAGAGAAAGCCTGCGTGCAGCAACGAAGGCCCAACACAGCCAAAAATAAATAAATACACTTTTTTTTTAATAAAGTTATGAAAAAATATTTTTTAAACCTATGCTATATCCGAATTCTACAACTACTTGTACATCATATATCCTAATTCTTTATCCTAAGTTCTCACTTTTTCAAAAATAATGGTCTTCTTTTTATCAACAGTCCTTCTCCTTCTGACAACTCTTGGTCAATCTGTTTATCTGTTCCTATTTTCCCACAAATATCTTAAATGTAATACTTCCTTATGTACATGTTCTTAGCACTATTTTCTCCTAGCTTCACACTTGCTCATGCATCATTTATCTGCTTCCATAGCTTTCATCATCATTCTGTACAGCTAATTTCATCTTACTTTGACCTTTCCTTTAAACCTCACACACGCATTTCTAAATGCTGTACATCTTCATGTGGGTGTGTTGCTTTCCTGCTCACACTTGTCTGGTTTGACATCTAAATCATTATCTCTGCCCACAAAAACAAATCATAAAATACACACAAAGATAGAGCAGCTGTTCATTGTCTATACTCCCTAACTCAGTTAATTGCATCATTCGCCTACTGGTTGCCAAAGCTAGAAACAAGAGAACCCTCTCCACCTTCTACATCTAATCAAACTTAAAATTCTGAAGATTCTTGAATTTTAAATGTATTTAGAAATCATCTTCTCCATGTCATTTCCATTACTGTATTTTATAACTTCGTCATTGAATAACTTTAAAATAGTTGCAAATTATTCCTATCTTTGGTGGACTATTTTTCTAATTCATCCCTCATATTGTTCCCAGGCTTATCTTATTATAATACAAATCTGGTCATGAAACATCTCTGTTTAAACATCTTCAAAATTCCCTATTGACCTCCAAAATAAAAATGTTTGGGGTGACATTCAAGGCTAATCATGCCCTGAGTTACCTTTTCAAATTTATTTCCAACTAAACCCCATTGTGAAACTTAAACTCTAATAATATTGAATTATTTTCCATTTTCCAGACATATCTGTGGCATAAGAGTTGAGTCATTTTCCCCACCCACACCCCTATGCCGACCATCCTAAGTTCATTTGAGAAACAATAGGTGGTCAGAGTTTGGCTGACAATTAGATTTTGGTTTGCTGAGGATACGATGCAAGCTGGCTAGAGAAGGGGGAAGGGGAAAAAGAGGACTAAGTGATTAGAAAGGCTGCTGAGGAGATTCTGAGGAAGGAATAAGGCAGTTATAAGAAAGAGAAAGAGCAGAGTTTTAGGCTATTTTGCTATATGACTCTTTCTGTTTTCTCATTAAATCTTTAGTAAGGCTATATTTCTACGCAATTCTCTCACAGTTGGATTTATTTAAAGGCTAAAACTGAGTGGCCTGGTTTGAAGGTGTGCCTGAAGCTAGTCCAAGCTGAATTTTGTATTCCATTTAACTATGTATATATTCACTTCCACTTTTATATTGTAAATTTCCTTGAAGGCCTGAATCATGTTTTATAGTAACTGATCTCTGTTTGTGCAATTGATTTGGATTCTACCCATCTGTAACTTGTACTTCTCCTGTGATTTCCATTTTAATATTATCCCTGTGCTCTATCCCGCCAACCGCTCATAGTACAATCAGCTGGACAAATGAGTTGGCTTTCTTCCACCGTCTTATCTCCTGTGTAATCCTATCACTGTCACCAGCATAGCACATGCTCAGAAGAGCTCCTTGAGTCTATTCATTCATCTCCCTGAATTAGAAGTCTAAAGCTATTAAGATTCTTTTGAAAACAGCTGTTCCATTAGACATCCTTCCCCGCTACCAAACAACTGTTGCTGGATATGACCCATGTCCCATTAAACAGCATTAGATATGAGACACTTTTAATGAGGCTTGTGATATTCTATCTTTAAAGCTGTCTTCCAGGGCACTAACTTAGAGCATGCAATTGATGTTTAAAAGAAAATCATTCTAGACATTGTTCTAACAGTGCCAGTTCACAAAAAAGATAAAAATCCTTATTGTTACTATTGTTACATTCTAATACAGGGAGAAAACGAACAAATAAAACAAGAAAATATCAGATAACAATAAGGCTATAAAGAAAATAAAACAGTGATATGATGGAGTAACTGATTACTTTAGATTTGTCGGTTTCCGTACGTTATAGAGATGAGGCAACTGAGTTCCTCTATAGTAATTGAGCTGTGACCTGAATGACAAGAAGGAAGCAGTTACGGAGAGAGCATCCCTGGCTGTGGGAATATCTGGTTCAATGGCTCTGAGGCAGGAATGAACTTGGCATTTTTAGGAAACAGAAAGAAAGGCAGTGTAAGGGGGAAAAGGGTTTAAAATGATGACAAAGATACAAGCAGGATAGATTACATGAGGCCTTGTAAGCCAGGGTAAGGAGTTTGGGCTTTCTTCTAAGTGAGGTAGGAAGTTTGGGGGGGTTTTAGCAGGGGAGTGATGGATCTGATTTACATTTTATATAATGATGACTCCAGCTGCTGTGTAGAAATTAGATTGTAAGGGGGCAAGAGAAAAAGTCAGAGACCCTTAGAGAAATCTAGGCATGAGAAGATGGTGGTTTGGACCAGGGTTGTGTAACAGAGATAGAAGTGGACAGATGTGAAATATATGTTTTGAAAGAAGGAGAATCAGATAGATTGGGGTGGGGAGGTGGGGGCAGGTGGTAAGGAACACAGAGTGAAAGGGAAGAGTAAATGATGAGTTCTAGGTTTTTGGTTTAAACAAAATGAGATGGTAAAGATTAGGAAAGAAGCAGATTGGAGATGAAAGGATGATTGAAATTTCTTTTTTGGCTATATCAAATTTGAAATGTTTATAAGACAAGCAAGAAGAAGTATGGTAGGTAGCTGGATATACAGATCTGGAACTCAGTGTCAAGCGGGGATAGTGTGTAAAGGAGAGAAAGGAAGAGAAAGAAGGGAAGAGAAGAGGGCCCACCTCACGCTGAGAGGTGGGCAGAGGAGAAGGAGGTCTGAGCTAAGAGGAAAAGCAGAGCATGACCTCTCCTCCACTGTGTTCCAGACTCCTACATCCAATGTCTACACTATAATCATTCCCAAACAACCAATAAGATATCCTTTTCCTATGTTGCTACTGGAAGAAATTCTAGGATTTGCCTGTGAGGCACTCACCCAGTATGCTTATTTGTTCTAAGAAGACAAGTGTTTCCAATGACTTCCTTCCTTTGACTGATTCCTCTGCTGCTGCAAACCACCTGCCCCCCGACCCCACGTCATTTCTGAACTCAGCATACTCTCTGAATGTTCGTGCTTTTCCCTGATAGTACAAGTCCTGTTGTGCTTTTTGTTTTGGGGGAACTTTTGTATTTTGTTTTTGTTTTTAGCATTTTATGCCTGATTAAATTCCATCTTAGTAACTGAAGAGCTTCTTAAAAGAAGTATTTTAGATAGAAAATACCTTAAGCATATAGCTTAATCTTCACCACCCACAGTAAGTGTAATCTTTGGTAAATCCTTGAAACTCATATCAATATTACCTCACTTCTAAAATATGTGCCAAAAGTTATGGAAAATATATTAAGTGAATGAGTGAATTTATAAATGTATATACGTACCTGAAGACCAAAAGTTGGATCACCTGTCTTCCAATGTAAAAGTCATTGTTATAACCATTGTCTGCATATAGTTGGTGCTTAATAATTGTACTGCAATGGGATGTTTTAGCAGGAAGTCTTTACTATACTGAGTGTTGTCAGAAGGAGCAGTCACCCCAAAGTCACGGTTTTACCGTTTTGCTTAGGACCATGCTGCCAAACCAGATGTCTCTCCTCTTCATCCTACTCAAAGAGTATGGTTTCCAAAATGAAATGTGCAAAACAAAACAATGGGGAGCAAGAGTAAAATATTAGACTTGACACATTTATTTTGTATCTAAAAAATATGAAGGGACTTATGCTTTTCTAATACTCAATGTACTGACTGACACTCCTGTCCTCACTTGCTCCACAAGGCAAATACATAGCATCAAGATGCTATGAATTGATTTCCTTTCTATGTATGATACTGTACCATGGTTTGTGTGCTACACAGAATGTTGTCAATGCGATTAACTTTTTAATAAAATAAGATCTTTAAAATAATAGTGGAGCCTTGTAATAAGCAAGGGCTGACCATGAAAATCTTTTTACCACACCGTAACCAGTATACTGGTTTTCTTCGAGAAAGGACTGTCCGACTGAAAGCTGAATAACATCTTGTCAAGTAAACTTGACAAGTGTGCCCAATTTGCTAACTTTTTCTATGAACGCAAGTGACAGTCAGATATTTTTGAAAAAATAATACTCTTAATCAGTTTCTTCAAGGTAAAGGTGACATTTTTAATAATGAAGGAGAAAGTAACTGCTGCTCAAAAGACATTTGGGCTAAGGAGAGAGCATTTTTAAAATAGATACTTGGAAATGTTCCATTGTTATATAGTTTTGTTGTTGAAAACAATTTAAATGTAAAACTCTTAATATCTGCACACAAAAACTTGGAAATTGAGTTTTTAAGACTTTTTAACAAATCTTCCTTAAAGATCTTCCTTTAATCTCACTTTAAAAAATGAGTAGTTTCAGTGGGTTTTGAACCCATTTCTTAAAAATATAAAAATGCAATAACTTCTGATTAGTTTGTGAGAATGACTGACTGATATTGGGTATGATATATGTTGGCTAGCTGAATTTCAACAAAACCCTTTGCATAATTGGGGATGGGTTTGAAAAATGAGTAGCATGATTTAGCAGGCACAGCTAATGGTGCACTTCTTCCATCTGGCTGTGCTTATTTTTGTGAGAAAGCTCTTTCAGCTAAAATAGCCATTAAAACCAACATGGGAATAAACTGAACTTAGAACCAAACTACTGAGCCACTATATCACATGGTATTAAAACAAAATTTTTTTAATTGATGAGGAATTGTCAACCAAATTGCTCTCACCAGAAAGGGCAAGGAGGCTGTTGAACCATTGATAAATAGAATAAAATAATATGAAAAGTATTATTTAATCTTTTTTATCTAATCATTCTTAATTTCTATTTTAAGTTGTTCTACAAAGTACACATTACAGTAGAACATTATTAAATATATATCATTAATAATTATGTAATTATAATGTATTAAGTTGTTCAAAAATTTTTACTTAGGGGTGCATAATCAAAAAGAAATTTGGAGATCACTGCTTTAGCAGAACTAGTTGCATCATGCCTCAAATTCCTCTTTATTTCAGTAATCTTTGGAAGTACAAGTCCCTTCATCATCCATTATAACCTGCTCTTCCATTCCTGTACTGCTCTATCTCCTAATCTGACTGAATCCCATCTCAGCCTTTCCTCTCTGCCCTCTAAAAAGTTTGAGTCTGAATCAACAAATTTCTTATGGTAAGCTAATCACCACAGATGGCTACCAATGGATCACAATTCCTGGTATTGACATTACTGTGAGACCCCTCCTTTGAATCTGGACTGGTCCCATGACTCACTTTAATTAATAGAATGTGATGATGATGTGCCAGCTCTGGGTATAAGCCTCAAGGTCTGGCAGATTCCACTTTTGTGCTTTTGGGAAGCCTAAGCTGCCATGTTAGAAGTCGCGTGAAGGGAAAACCCTGAGATGAGAGAGAGAGAGAGAGAGACAAGTGAGCCCAGCTTTCCAGTCATCTCCACTAAGACAACAGATATGTGAATGAGCTAATTGGATTTTCCAGCCCAATCAAAGCTCCCAGTGGCTTCAGCCGCATATGACATCATGTGAATCAGAAGAATCACCCAGCTGAGCACAGTCAATCTGAAGTATCTTGAGAGAGAATAAAATTGCTCTTTTGAGCCACTGAGTTTGGTGTGGTTTAATAAGCAGCAACTGACAACAAAACCATCTGTTACATTCTCAACCTTCTGGAAATTTTCCCTTCCATCTTTTGACTTTCCAGTTGAGGACACTTCACCCTACAGGCCTCTCGAGTGACATCTGCTTTTCCCCCTCATACTCCACCTACTACAGAGCCAATAGAGTTGGTGTTCTCCTCTCTCCCCACTGTCCTCCTGCAGAGACCTCTGCTCTCTTGAAGCTCATGCCATCTGGCTATATCCCTCTCTAAGTCATGTTGCTGCCATCTGCTGATCTCTTGGCCATTCCTCTTTACTCATGGATAACCTAGTCCCTGGCTCACGCCCCACTCCTATTTTTGTCAGCATGCTCTGTGATTTCACTGTGCGTGTGGGTGACCTAGCCTATAACTTTCCTCTTAGTTCCTTGACTTCTTAACTTTTCCTCTTCTCCTTTTCAGCCACCTGTTCCCATGGTCATGCCTAGAATAAACTGAACTACCTCTGAAATACAAATTTCAAATATCTTTTTAGCTCACATGCACTATTAACTGCACTACAACCATTCTTGGACCATATCAGAATCTGATAAACAATGAAACTTTGAAGAAAATAACCAAACTGATATATTATACTTTTCATTGATAATTACAAACCTCACATGGGCATTAAACACTGCCCAGTAATAGTACTTAATTTCTGCATTAGCTTTGAATTCATAATTTTGGACACAACTGCTTCGTGTTGTCTCTTCTCTCCTCAAATCACTTATCTCCCGTTAACCTCCATTAATGATGTCCCCTCACGCTTCATAAATAAAAGAGAAGTTATTCAGTGGGGGCTCTCTATCCTCCTGCCATCAAATCTACCAGGCCACCTGTATCTGTTATCTTCACTCCTGTTAACAGAGATTCACTTCAGGTGTCCGTCTGTCAGGCCCATTACCCAGTTAGAGCTCTGGGTCCCATTTCCCCTTGCCTTTCTAAAGGTTTTGTACCTCTAGTTATTCTACTTTGCATCACTCCATTCACTGCAGTGTAAAAACAAAAAAATCTTCAAAAATCCCTTATCTCCCTTATTATGCCATTTCTCTGCTCACCTCCATAGTAAAATTTCTTTTAAAAATGTACACAGGTAATCACCTATCTATCAGTCCTTCAAATTCTAAATCTGGTTTCACTTCCTGGTGTTCACAAAAATTACTCTTGCAGAATCACCAACAATCTTTTCTTTGCCAAATCCAAGGAATGTAATTCTGTTGCCGTCTTATTTCTTTCCCAGTTTTCCCAATTGAATACATGGCTCCACCATCCACCCAGTCATTTAAACCAGAAATCTCAGCCTTAATTAGCCTTAATTACTTAGCCTTAATTCCTCCTTGAGTGTCTGGCCTAAATCTAATTCATCAGCGAGTACAGCCTTTCTACCTCTAGACCTCTAATCCTCTTACTTTCCTCCTCCACTGCCCTAATGTAAGCCATACCATCTCTCAAATCATCTAGGAGGCAGTAACTCTTCCTGCTAGATGCTCTTCTTATTTCGACTTGTCTCCACAGCAGCCAAGGTGATCTTTCCAAATTGTATATCAGTCTATGTAACTCCACTACTGAAAACCCTTCACTGCTTGTTGTTTGTACTTAGAGTGAAATTCAAACTCTGTATCATGGCCTGTAAGACCCATCTGATGGAACTGTAAGGGTAATATTTATTTTTCCCCTCCCCTCCACACATTCCATAGAAAGGAGAGAACTTGCTCTCAGCAGGGAGAAAATTATGGAAATAGTCCCATTCTCTCTCAGCAACTGCCCCCTCCACTCTCATCCCTTAGTACTCCTTCCCCGGAGTAGGAAGAGGGAATTATCTCACTGGTGAGATGGCAACGGGAATTGAGAATGCGTGGCTCAGAGACTTCTTGGGTTCTTTCTTTCAGAATGGCTTATTTCTCCTCTGCCCTTCAGTAACTAGCTTGCCCCTAGAGGGAAAGCCTGCAGTTCAGCTCTGCTGGGGAAAACGGGAGGTGATAGCAGTGGGAGGAGTATTAGGAAGCCCATTTGGCTGAATTCTCCAATCAGCAGAATCAGTAACACAGATGCTATTTTGACCTCTATCTAATCTGACCCCTGAGACCTATATCCCACTTGTTTTTAAATTCTGGAATACCACAGAGGGCTTTTTTTTTTTTGCATCCATTAAAGCCCCAAATTCAGCATTAATGGACTTTTCACTACCTCTGCAACTTCACTTTTTGCCACTCTCCTCTACCTACTAGGCTTCAATACTCTGGCCTTCTTTCATTTCCTAAAACGTAGCCACAATTTTCCTGCCTCTGGACCTTTGCACTTGCAGCTCCCCCTGCCTGAAGAGTTCTCCCTGTGGCTTTTTGTGTGACCAGCTTCTAATCTTCAGGTCTCAGATTAGTTATCATGTTCTAAGAGTGGCCTTCCCACACAATGTAATGTTATAAATTACTTCCCCGCTGTCATTTTTGTCTGTCCCAGCTCCTTATCTGCTTCCCTTATAGTACTTATCCCATCTTTATGTTTTGTTTATTTGCTTGTTTGTCCTCCTCATTCAAATCTGCTCAATAAAGGAACAAGTCTTTATTGTTCACTGTTGTATCCTCAAGTCTTAGCTCACAGTAGGCTAGTATTAAACATTTGTTGAATAAATGAATGATTACATGGAAATAGCAATGCAGAATTAACAGCCTGACTTGCTGACTTGATAATTACAAAGTGTAAATTCTAATTAATTTCCATATGAATTTTTCATATTCCTTTAATTGTTTTGCTCCCAGAAAACCATGAACTGGTTTATTTACCATAAAAACCTGGTTCAAGTCTGATTACTTCAGGAATATGAGTCAACTTAATCAATGATGTTTGTTGAAAATGTACATTTTGTGTTAGCCGAAAAGTTCGTTCGGTTTTTTTCCATAAGATGGCTCTAGTAGTTGTCTTTAACTTCATTAGAAACAATTTTGTTAGATTGTAAGTGACAGCTGTCATATCAGAGTGCATTTAAAAAAAACATCAAAATTGGTGAAATTTTGTGTAGCCATTTTAAGATTGAAGGAAAAAAGCAACATTTTCGGCATATTATGCTTTGTTATTTTGAGAAAGGTGAAAACGCAACTGAAACGCAAAAAAAGATTTGTGCAGTGTATGGAGAAGGTGCTGTGACTGATCGAACATGTCAAAAGTGGCTTGAGAAGTTTCGTGCTGGAGATTTCTTGCTGGACGATGCTCCACAGTCGGGTAGACCAGTTGAAGTTGATAGCAATCAAATCGAGATATTAATTGAGAACAATCAACGTTATACCACGTGGGAGATAGCCAACATACTCAAAATATCCAAATCAAGCGTTGAAGACCATTTGCACCAGCTTGGTTATGTACATCTCTTAGATGTTTGGGTTCCACATAAGTTAAGTGACAAAAACCTTCTTGACCGTATTTCCGCATGTGATTCTTAAACATTAACGAAAACATTCTGTTTTTAAAACAAATGGCGATGGGCGATGAAAAGTGGATTCTGTACAATAATGTGCAATGGGAGAGATCATGGGGCAAGTGAAGTGAATCACCACCAACCACACCAAAGGCCGGTCTTCATCCAGAGAAGGTGATGTATGTATATGGTGGGATTGGAAGGGAGTCCTCTATTATGAGCTCCTTCTGGAAAACCAAACGATTAATTCCAACAAGTGCTGCTCCCAGTTAGACCAAATGAAAACAGCACTTGACAAAAAGCGTCCAGAGTTAGTCAACAGAAAACTCATGATCTTCCATCAGGATAACGCAAGACCGCATGTTTCTTTGATGACCAGGCAAAAACTGTTACAGCGTGGCCGGGAAGTTCTGATTCATCCGCCATATTCACCAGGCATTGCACCTTGGGATTTCCATTTATTTCCATCTTTACAAAATTCTCCTGTTGGAAAAAAATTTCAATTCCCTGGAAGACTGTAAAAGGCACCTGGAACAGTTCTTTGCTCAAAAAGATAAAAAGGTTTTGGGCAGATGGAATTATGAAGCTGCCTGAAAAATGGCACAAGGTAGTGGATCAAAACGGTGAATACGTTGTTCAATAAAGTTCTTGGTGCAAATGAAAAATGTGTCTTTTATTCTTAGTTAAAAACTGAAGAAATTTTTTGGCCAAGCCAATAGAACTATTACTAGATTCTAGGAAGGGAAAAAGGACATAAAAATGTGGATCTGGATAATGGATCTAGAAAGACAAATATATGTATATCCATGAAATGATTAAAACACATATATAAGATAAAAATTACAAGTCTATTTTCCAGCATGATTAAAGAACTAGTTAACAAATTTATCATGTACACTCACATATACATATCACATATGTATCACCTATGCATATAGGTTTTTGCTAATTGTCATACATTTAATGGAACAAAATAAATTTAATATTAACTACCAAGGTAGGTAGAATAATGCCTCTCCACCCGCAAGACATCCACGTTCAAGTCCCTGGAACCTGTCAATATGTTACCTTTGGACCCAGAGATTATCATACTAAGTGACGTAAGTCAGACAGAGAAAGACAAATAACATGATATCACTTTTATGTGGAATATTAAAAAAATGATACAAGTGAACTTAGTTACAAAACAGAAACAGATTCAAAGACATAGAAAATAAACTTATTGTTACCAAAGGGGAAAGGA
Source organism: Delphinapterus leucas (assembly GCF_059928025.1). Classification (NCBI taxonomy): domain Eukaryota; kingdom Metazoa; phylum Chordata; class Mammalia; order Artiodactyla; family Monodontidae; genus Delphinapterus; species Delphinapterus leucas. Next base: position 120,702,513 of record NC_143133.1, on the reverse strand, counting down.
GATGAGGGATAAATTAGGGGTTTGGGATGAACAGATATACACTACTACATGTAAAACAGATAAACAACAAGGACCTACTGTATAGCACAGGGAACAATATTCAATATCTTGTAATAACTTATAATGGAAAAGAACCTGAAAAAGAATAGATATACATATAGAGAGAATTGAATCACTCTGCTATACACCTGAAACTAACAACATTGTAAATCAACTGTACTTCAATAAAAAGAAAAAGAAAAAAATAAAAAATATATTACCTTCCATGGCAGAAGGGACTTTGCTGATGTGATTAAATTACGGAGCATGAGATGGGAAGATGATCCTGGATTATTTTACTGGGCCCAATATAATCATGAGGGCCCTTAAAAGGGAAAGAAATGGGCAGGAGAGTGAGAGGAAGGAATGTGATTGCAGGCTGGAAGGAGCACACAAGCTAAGGAATGTGGGCAGCCTCGAGAAGCTAGAAAAGGCAAGGAAACAGATGCTCCTTGAGAGCCTCCAAAAAGGGATAAAGCCCTTCTAACACCCTGATTTTAGCCCAGTGAACTCCATTTTGGACTTCTGACATCCAGAGCTGTAAGCTAATAAATCTATGATGTTTTAAGCCAATAATTTTGTGGTAATTTGTTACAGCAGCCATGGGAAACAAATACAAGTACATTAAGCAAACTTTATTCAGTCTTTAATACTTTGGAATCTTCAGGATCATCATTATGAGAATCAATTATCAGTGAACTGTAGGTAAAGAGACATGCTGGTTAATGAGGCTTTTCTGTTCAGAAGTCTGAATAAGCCAGTTTTTGTTATAGGAGCTTTATAAGCACTAAGAACTTCTTAATCAGGGTTGGATAAGATTAAGTTAGAATATGTCTCCTTAAGGAAGTCTTTAGGTGAATTTTAAAGTAGATAAAAGAGGACCCCTGAAAAGGAAATGGTGGAGACTTCAAAAGGATCTGGAAAAATCCTAAGTAGGGAAAATGGGCAATTGCTGGTGATTTGCGCTACACAAAAGTATATGAAGAAAAAAAAGAGTATATGAAGGAAGCAAGATAATCTAATCAGAACTCCTCTTTTGAATTACTTTATTTTTATCTAAAACACCACTCTTAAAATGCTTACATATGTTTCACAGAGGAATGGATGGTTATAAGCCTATTGGCATGGGTTACTAGATTAGCTTCCGTTAACTCTGAAAAGAAAATCATTCATGAACCAGATAGTTAACCTTGCCAGAGTGGAGAAGTAGGTAAGATAAAATACAGGTGTTTCTTTTCCATGAAATGTTACAGTGGAGGTGAGGCTAGAGGTGAGGAAACAAGTTTACATGAGGCAATGCGATGAAATGGAAGGAGCGTGGACTTTGAAATCAAACAGACTTGGTTCAAATTCCAGCTCTACCTTTTATTGGTCATGTGACACTAGGCAAATTAATTAAAATATCTTGTTTCTCCATTTCCTTACCTGTAAAATATCTAACTCATGTGGTTAGTATTAGATGTTAGTGTTATTGATACATGAGAGTTTTTGACACATAAATAATCCCAAGAGCATCACACTAATTTCAATTACTTCCCAGTTTTGCCTTAGGCCAATCCAGGGTAGGAGGAATGAAATGTTTTAAGACTTGGAGGATTTCTCTAGCAAGTTTGTGAGGATATGTACACGTGGGTGGGTGGGCTGGAGCGTGGAGATAATTTTAGGTAGTAGAACTGAATGCCTCTATCAGAACCATGCACCATGAGGAAAATATCCCTTAAATGTGCAAGACAGTTCATGGTTTCTCCCCTTGACTGACCTATTATAATTTACAGTATTTACAAAGACGAAATGTAAGACTCAGAGACACAGTGAACTATCCCAAAAGACAAAATTAACTGCCACAGAGGTGGTTAGAATAGGTTAGAATAGGACTCAGCATTCTTGTGTCTTGAGCTCCCTTTGCCTCCATGGTAATGTACTCAGCCATCGGGTCTCAATGTTCTCACGCCACCTATTCATTTTACTTTGGCACGATTTTCTCATTATTATGAAACACGAAAGAAAAAATGAGGTGACAAAACTCAGTAAGGAGTCTGTAGACTGAGATGTCACTTTCTGAGCTGATATCTCACTAACAACCTTTTAAGGACTGAGTTAAATTTGAAGTTTACAGGAAGAAAAGGAAACAAAGTTTATCCATGCTTATCAAATGGTCTAAAATCATACAAATGTAACGAATCCCTGCATGTCATGATTTAGAATCCTAGATGCATAGCAAACTTCTAAACCCCCTTTTAATGCAACAGAATGGCAAAGCCAACTGAAATTAAAATAGGCCAAATATTATTTCAATAATAACTGAGCCTATATTAATCAAAAGTAGCTTTATTCAATATTCACAAATAGTATAGTAACACAGAGATTCTGTCATTTAAACTTGTAAAGTTCAGAGAAGTAGAAGCACACAAAGAATATTTTAAAGACAATGAAACTCACTTCAAATAAAAATATTTTACAACATAGTATTTTTAATCTGTTGAGGTCACACAAAATATAAGGTATTTTCCCTCAACACATTTATCTAACACATTATTGCAGTGAGGATCTGAGTCAGAGAGGCTTAGATTTGACTTCTGCTTCCTTTATGTATTAGTTGTAGATCCTAAGTTAAATTATTTAACCTCTCTTAACATGTTTCATCATTTGTAAAGCTGAGATAATAATACCTCAACCTTAGTGCTGCTATATACTTAAACAATCCTAAACAACATCTGATCAATCACCAAGCCAATACCACTCCCTTAGTATTTCTCAGGACTGTCCATTACTCTCTATCCCTACTGCTTCTATTTCAGTTCAGCTCACATTTGGAATATTGCAACAGTCTCCCAGCTTCTAGTCTAGACCTCATTCTTAGGCACTTTGCACTTTGCAACTACTCAAATATAAATTTAACTATGTCATTTTCAAACTTTAAACCCTCCAGTAGCTTCCTGCTGCCCTCAGGATACTGTCCAATATCTTACCTGAACCATCAAGGCCCTACAAGATTTGATCCCTCTTACTTGTCCACTCCACTTTGTTCCATGACCTTCTCCCTTTCCCCATATCTGTGCACATCTCACTGTAGCCACCAACTGCTTGCAGGTTCCTTAGAGATTCAAACTCTTGTTTCCAGGCCCATGTACATAAAGCCTTTTCATTGGTTGACTTCTATTCCTCCTTCAGGTCTCTGCTGAATGGCATCTTCTCCAGGAGGCTCTCCATAACAGGGTTAAATGTCCTACCTATATTCTTCCGCACTACTCTGTCCTATTACTTACAGCATGTACTCTGTTCACTTGTCTGTCTCTGCCACTGTACTCCTCGAGGGCCAAAACCCTCTTATTCACCCTTGTGTACCTAACTCCTAGACAGAATGTCACATGCTCTCAGTAAGTATTGCTTTTTTAAATCTACTACTCCTTCTCCTGCCCCCTATATTGTTTTCACCACATTCCATTTCTCATAAACTTTCAATGGTTCCCTATTTCCTACCTTGTCAAGTTCAAATTCCTTTGCTTGGCTATTTTAGGCCCTCACAATCTGTCCCTCTTACTACATTTTTCAATCTTATTTCCCAATATGCCTCAACATGTACCTTTCTATGGTCTTATGAATATGACATCTCTGTGCCTTAGCTCATACTCTTTCTCGGAATAGATTCCTTTCTTCTCATAATATCTTCAGAAAAATCCTATCCATACACATCTTATGAAGCCATCTTTGACTTTTTTGACTAGTGTTCTTTATATGTTAGTACTCACAGATTTAGGGGATTTTCTAATAGGAAGAAACTTTAAAAATAAACTGTTTCTACTCTCGTTTTGCATGATGCATACCTATACCTATCTCTTAGAGCATCTAGCACAGTGCTGAGCTCAGAAGAAATGCTCAGCAACTACTTGACTGATTGCAAAGTGCTTCGTCCCATCTGAAAAATGTATATAGGACTTCCCTGGTGGTCCAGTGGTTAAGACTCTGTGCTTCCAATGCAGGGGGCGCAGGATCCGCCCCTGGTCGGGGAACTGAGATCCCACATGCCCTGTGTTGTGGACAAAACAAAGCAAACAAATAAAAAATGCATATAATCTAGGCCTATAATTGTTTGCAATATGTAGACATTGGTAATTTGAGGTGACAAACTATGAAAAAAAATTTAGATTTCATAAGATGTAGAAAATGGTTAATATAGGAAGTAAATGAGAGGAGGGGGTGGGATAGGATTACAGTGAGCTAGGGTTTAAGATATTTCAGTTGTTCAACCTGGACTAGCCTAACCTCATTGAGGCCTTTTAAAACTATAGAATTTAGGCAGAAGACTGTTCACTGACAAATCATTTCTTATCACTGCAAAGTCTAGTTAACTACTCCAGTGAGATTCCCTTAAATGCTGTTCAGAACATCATGGGGAAGAAGAGGCTATCAGTTCCCTATTTTTCTTTTAAAGAACATTCTTTCTCTTCTCTTTCTACTTCCTCTTGCTCTGCCCCTCCCAGTGCATTTCCTTTACAGAATTTAAAGCACCTTCTAACCTTTTGAAGTTTACATGCAAAAATGAGGTAAGTTTTGTTATAAACCTTGTCAAAATATAGTGCTTATGACCCTCTCTAATAAACATTTTTCTTGATACTTCTCTTCACCTGCCCCCTACCACAATAATTTGATACACAAATAAATCTGTGATACTTCATGAATATATAGGTATTTCTGGATAGAATTTCCTCCTTCACTTTGTAGCAGGCCTAATCAAATCCTGAGCATTGCTTAACCTGGAGCATGAGAACTAGTAGATTTATTCTGGAAAACTCTTTTGACATCAGGAGTATATTTTCTAGCTATTTATGTGATCAATGACTGGAAGTTTCATCAAAGCAATTTTTCTAATATATAAGTTTTTTGAGAGCAGGGACCATAGTTTATTCTTTATCCCTAATGCCTACTATAGTGCCTGATACATAGTAGGCACTCAATAAATCTCTATTAACTGAATGAGTGAATAGATTAGTACAAAAACTAGTCCCTTTAGAAGATTCTTTAGAAGATTCATAGTTTACGACAGAAACAACACAGATAGCAGCTGTCATCATCATCGTCAATATTTATTGCATAACTAATTTTACTTGGTAAGGTGCTAGAGTTTATAAAAAGAATATTAACACCATTCTTGCTTTTTAAAGACAAAAACTCTGAAAGAATGAAAAGACTTTCATTCATACAACAGATTTTAACTGAGCATTTGCTCTGTGAGCATTTGTTCTGGCACTGAGGACATAATGGCAAATAAGGCAGAAAAAAATTCCCGCCATTGGAGAGCTTATTTTTTTTTTTTTTTTTGCGGTACGCGGGCCTCTCACTGTTGTGGCCTCTCCCGTTGCGGAGCACAGGCTCCGGACGCGCAGGCCCAGCAGCCATGGCTCACGGGCCCAGCCGCTCCGCGGCATGTGGGATCTTCCCGGACCGGGGCACGAACCCGCATCCCCTGCATCGGCAAGCGGACTCTCAACCACTGCGCCACCAGGGAAGCCCAGAGCTTAAATTTAAATGGGGTGATAGCCAATAAGCAAAATATATATTATTTTAGTGATAAGTGGTAAGGAAAAAATAAAGTATGGAAGTGGGGCTAGTGTTGAAATTTTAGATAAAATGGATAGGGAAGGCCTCACATAGATAAGATTTGAATAAAAAGATATTCCTGTGACATTCCTATGACAGGAGAAGACAAGGAAGGGGAGGGGAACTAGTGTGAAAGGGGTAGGCATTATACCAGCCCACATCTGCATGTTGCAGTCAGTATTGGGTCTCACTATGGTTACACAGCAGTGCATTGGGATTCACTATGCAGTTTGCCTGGACAGCCCTGTGGTTTTAACTGGTAGGGGTGCTGAGAGGATGGTTTGTGGATTCGAGCAGAGCAAAGAAGGCACCTAAACTAGTGTCAGGTGGGAGGTCACAAAACGTCTTCAGCTGCTTTTGCTAGTTTCAATTTATGCATCCAAACAAAAGATAAAAGATGCTCCTAGAAATTATTGTAATATATAACTAGAAAAGGAAGGTAGCAGGAAAGACGAAGCAAATGAACTTGAGAATCTGGAAGAGATTAATGTAAGGTTAAAGAAAGAGAGGGACAAAAAATGAGGAGCAGCGATACAAAGGCCCAAGGCTGGTCTAGTCTTCTGGCGAGGTCCAAAATGAAAGTGGAACGTGGTGGGGTGTGTGCGGGGGTGTATGTGTGTAGCTTGCATCAGTATGTGTTATGGATTGACTCATGTTCCCTATAAAATATATACGTTGAAGTCCTAACCTCCAGTACCTCAGAATGTGACCTTATTTGGAAATAGGGTCACTGCGGATATAATTAAAGATGAGGTCATACTAGAGTAGTTGGGCCCCTAATCGAAAATGACTGGTGTGCTCATAAAAAAGAAAAATTTCAACAGACATGCCATGTGAAGTCTGTCGTTATGCTACCATAGGCCAAGGACCTACCAGAAGCTAGGGGAGGCCCGGAAGACATCTTTCCTTAGCACCTTCAGGGTGAGCATGGGCCTGCCCACACTTCGATTTCAGACTTCTGGCCTCTAGAACTGTAAGAAAATACATTTCTGTTGTCCTAAGCCACCCAGTTTGTGGTACTTAGCAGCCCTAGGAAACTAATTCTGTTCTGTAAGACTATTTTGAGGCAAAAAGCAAGAGCATTCTTATATCACAGAAAGGAAAGCAGCATAGTAGGAGTGAAGAGCCTGATTGTCTTGGGCATCACAAAAGTCTAACAGTTTTCACTTCTGTAGTTCTATTGTATTTTCTTATTTTATCAAACCTTTTTATTATCATGTTTCCTTTTTGTTTTAGAAAATCGGCTGTCTGCTCAACGCATTACAAGGCCTATTCTGACTTGTGTGCTTGTGATATGACTGTTAAAAGGGGCCACGGATGAAGGGCGGGGGGCACCTTTTTCTCAACACTTGAGTCGAAAGTGCAAAAGTTGAAAAGGGAAAGGAATTTCCGTTGAGCTATTCAGCATCTCCCTCTCACAGGTTGTGCTGCTGACGGCGCCCCCTTCCCCTGCAGGACTGCAGTTGCTGCTGCCTCGGGAGAGCGACCTGATCCCTCACCCCAGCCACCAGAGAGGGTTCAGGCCACGACCAGGATGCGGAGAAATGGAAGGTTTTCCCCAGCCTCCTCCCCCAGGGTAGAGGACCCAAGACCAGCCTTCGCCCCGCGCGCATGCCCAGTTGGGAGGGCGCCCTCAAAAGGGAGCGCGCGGCTCAGGTTTTCCCCGCAGTTAGAGGGGTGTCGGGAGCGGGCGGCGGCCCCGCGTACCCAGGAAACTCCAGCCGGCGGACCCTGCGGGGCCGCACCGACTCAGCGGACTTTTATTTTCCCACCGTGGCGACCTTGTTCCGGCCGCGTTCCAAGGGAGCCGGGCACAGCTGGTCACATCCCGGGAGGGTGGAGCCCGACGGCCAGGGCACCCTCGTTACATGGCTTTTCAGGTGTCCTCCGGGGAAAGGAAGGCCGCACTCCTCTAGGAAGGAGAACGACACACTCTCCGAGGACATCCCGGGGCGATCACTCCTCTCGCTGCCCGGACTTCTCTTTTTAAACTGGTCTTAACTGTCCCGCTAATATTAAGCGCCTTCCCAGGGGCCGCCCAACGAGCCCACAGGCTGCTCTGAAAACGGGCGTCCCCAGGTATCTTATCTCCAGAGGCACTGGCCTCATCGCCAGTAGGTCTGTTTCAGGACGTCCGCTTTGCTTTCCGACCACCGTCCCAGGTCTGAGGAGGCCCAGCGTTTCCTCCTTCGGGAAATTCCCGCCTGTGCACCCGGGCTGCCCCCTAATAAACACCGGCCCGTTTTCCGGGTGTGGGTTGGTGGGGTCGAGGTAGCGAGCCGGAGGGTAATAGTTCGGGCTCAGGGTCCCCGCGCCCAGCTTTCCCGAGGCTCACCCTCCGCCCCTCAAGCTGCCGCCATCAAGCTCCTCCGCGGCGGCGGCAGCCGGCCGGCAAACACACGCCCACCAGCACGTTTAGATTCTCTTGCCCCGGAGGGGGGAAGGGAAGCACTGAGCATGCTCGGTGGGGAGGGCGGGGCGCTCCCGACCGCGCGTCTAGGCGGACGCCGCTCCAGCAGGCTCGGCGCCTCCGCCTCCCGCCCGCGGAGCCGCGCCCGCCGCAGGCTGCGCCCGCCCGCCCCGCCCTACCCCGCCCCGCCCCCCGCCGTTCGTCCCCGCCGCGGCCGCGCCGCCTGCAGCAGCAGCAGCGGCAGCAGTAGCTGCTCCTCGCCGGCGGCCGCCCCCCGCGGGTCCCTCCCTGGCTGTAGGAGAGGCGGAGGTAGAGTGAGGACACAGCGCCGCGCCGCCCGCACCGGAGACCTTCGCCTCGCCCTGCCGGCTCCTCACCCTCTGGGAGGACCATGGGTAAGTCATCCTTCCTCCCCCGTCATCGCCTGACATATTTCTCTTTCTCGGCGTGTTGCAGGGTGGGAAGCGTTTCTCGCGCAAAGTTGCCGAATTTCTCAAATCCACTGGTGTGAGACAGTGGCTCTTCCTCCGGGGAGAGTCGGCGCACGCGGAACGCACGCCGAGTCCGTGGGCTGGGAGGGTCCCGAGGCGGGGTGGGGTCGGGCCGCGGGGCCGGACCGCCCGCCCGGCTCTCGGGCACCTAGCTGCCTCGCCTCCCCTCCTCCATTCTTCCTGCCCGAGCCGTTGCTCGGGCACCACAGAGCCTGCCTCGCGGGCTCGCATCCGCTGCCCCATCCCGGTTTCTTCGGAGGCCGCCCGCTTCCTTTCTCCCGCGGCTGCTGGGCTGGAGGCTCGGGGCGGACCGCGAGAAAGACCACTTCACGTAACTTCCCTGCCAGGGCGACCTTTCCCCATCTTGGGGACTGCCCATCCCAAGGCGAGGAGGTGCGAGCAAGTAGTTTGTGCGGGAGATTTTACAACCTGCACGGAAATTATTTTCGGTGGGGGAGAGCGGACAGTCTCATAGGTTGAAAGGATGACTTGTCAGAGGCCACGAGGAACGTGAGGGAGGATGGATAGAGCCCGCTAGCTGTTGAATTAGTGTTGGGTGACTACAGTGTGCAATATTCCTGTGCTCAACCCATTTTCTTGGTTCCTTCGCCTGTCTACTGTAGCAGGGAAACTGCAACCTGCCTGTAACATGTTACCGAACTTACATGTTAGTTATTCTTTCCCAGCTTCACTTGTCGAAATCTCCATAATCCGATTTTAGTTCTTTCACGTTAATATCAAGAGTTTTGGATGAGATATTTAAAAGCAAACATGTTTTATAAAATTGCATGTAATTTAAACCTAAATTTTTTTTCATAATATGTTGCTTAATTGTTAAGTTCAGTAATTGCAGAAACGTCTCTTGGATGCTGTAATGTAATTAAAAGACGAAAGTTTTAAAAAAAATAGTAGCAATTTGGAATGCCATACTTCTGCAAGTTCCCCAGTTTGCTTCCATTCCTGTCTGTCATAGTTTCCTCTTTTTAAAATTTGCTACATTGGCATCTGTCAACTCGGACTTTTCCCACCCCTTCCCTGCAAGTTATTTTAAGCTTGAGATGAGTGTGGTCCTTTCACCTGTCAATACATTGCCCAACACGTACAGAGTTAGGTCATGGCAACTCTGAATCTTCAAAGAAGTATCTGGTGTCGATGGAGCCTACTTGAAAAGCAAATGCTCCAAGCTCTGATTCAGACCTTTGGCCGTATATGAGGAAGAGGTCATTGTTACAAGAGGAGGTGGTATGAATGAAAAATGAATCTAGGTCCCAGAATTTTATCTTCAGTTGTTCAGTTTTTTCCTTTTTAATGTACTATTGGTATGCTGACAGATTTCTGTAAAAATCGGGTGGCCCATTTATATGTATCTAGTCTTTCTCTGGGAGTAGAATTTTAAATAAATATTAGTTTGGATTATTGGACACATTGTGTCTTTCCCTTGAACATAACAAAAATTTTCTTCTTAATTATAGGCACAAGTTTGGCCTATAAAATATATTTCCCCATGTTTCCAGGTGAGCTAAAAAAAGTCTGTTTAACTAAAATGTTAACTTACATGTTAAATCAGTACCTTTTCAGTAGAAAAAAATCTATTCTGTTGCAATACCAGTGAAAAAATACTTAAATAATTTACTTAAAAATAATTAATCTTGAAAATCTTGAATTCTTTACTTGATTTCAAAGAAACTCCAAATAGAAATCCATCTCTCATTTGAAGCTTGTCAGATATACTTTGACTAAGCACTCTCCTTTTACCATTCTGTTTGTACCTTGCTGGAAGCTTTATAGCCCTTACGTAATCTGCTTTATAATGGAGTTGTTAAGGTGTGTGTGTTGTGCATTTAATCATGTGTTCCAGAAGATGAAATTTGTGTCTTATGAATTTTTGAGTCCTCTACAGTGCTTACCACATGGTATGTATTCAGTAAATCTTTGGTGAATTAATTGTTGAACTGGAAACCTGTCTGTTATTTTCAACTTGTGAACCTGAAAGTATGGGCTCTGAACAAACATTTAGGTTGGTAGGTATTATAAAGGTGATGGAGATGTGAAGGAAGTGGGAACAGAGAAGTATAATTACATTATGACTGCTCTTCTCTCTCTCAAAAAAAATAAGTTGGGTTGTCTAAGAGGTACGGGTTTTGGAGCAGCCACCAGGCAAGCAATTTCCTTCTACACTGCTGTTTTCAGTGGTTTAGTTTGTGATCTGTGGGTACGTACTATAATGTAAAATTGAAACCTTGGGAAGCAATGTTATATTCGAAGCCAAGGAAGTTATTATAACAATTCATATGTACATAAGGGGTATACTGATTAGTGGTAGGGGGAAAAATCACTTTTTAATGTCTTTTCAAGAAATAAATACGGTGATTTTTTAAAAAGATATTCTCGTGGCAGTGATTTTTCTCCATAAGAGAGTGAAGGAAACTAACTTCCTGTGTAGTCTTATGGACCATGGCTATTATTTTATGTATTTTTTTTATAAATTCAGCATAATTTGTTGAATATCAACCATATGTAATGTACTGTGGGAGGATAAAAATTAATAAAACATTTTTCAAGTTTCTTATAATCTTAACAGGAATAATGTTCTACATACACAGATAACTAAATAAAGTATGAGTGATACAAAAGACCTTAACATATTTTATAGTTTCAGAGGATGGAAAGGAGTTTTCAGAAAAACGATGTTATTTGATCTAATGGTTGGTTAAGCTTCTGAAAGGTAGAAATGAACGGAGACTGTTAATCAGGATGGGAGCAGAGGGAGAGAAATGACATAAAGGAAGATACAGAGATAGAAACATTCAAACAGTTTCAGGATATGATTAAATAACCATGTTTGGCTGGAGCAAAAGGTAAGGAAATAGTGGGTGACAGAGATCAAAAAGTTGTAATAGGTAAAGAACAGATAATGGAGGACCTTGAATGCCAAGCCGACGAAGTTTTTAGGCTTGACTTGTCTATTGAGGGACTGTTAAACTTTTTTATATAGGTAAGTGATGGAACACATCTGTGGTTTAGGAAAATTAATCTGTCAGTTGAGTGCAGGATGGATTGGATGAGAAACTGGAGAATAATTCAGAAGGTGGTTGTTGCAGTTTGGGTGAAAATATATACTGTCCTGAACCAGCCTGTGGCAATGGGAATAGAAAATTGCAATAAGGAATATGGAATTAAGAAAGGAGTCATACATTGTTGCCTGGGCAATAATGAGAATGTGGGATCTTTTAAATATCTATTTAATCCACTGGAAGAGGAAACGTGAATGAATAGTCAGTTTTGGACCTGATGTGTTGGACTATTTAGTTTGCCTTTTAGCTTCTCTGCTTCTTGATGACAGGGACTCTCATATTAGGTTTTGAATACATTTCCTAACACTAGTGTCTTGCATGTAGGAGCTATGCAGTAAAAATCAGTTGACTAACCAAAACTAGGTAAAAAATATTTAACAGTTATTTTAACTCTCAAGAGAGGATTTGAGCTAGAGATCTGGATGTTATCCACAATTTTCCTGAGATAATATTTGAAGTTAGGTAGGAGGATGAGAGTCAACAAAGAAAAAGAAGAAAATTTGTCCAAGGTAAGAATCTTGAAGAATGCCCCATTGTTAAGGAAAAAGAATGAAATGATTTGACACCAGAAAAGACAGTAGTAGGTAGGAGTGAAAGACTAGAATAGGCATATGGTTGATTTCAAGAGTGAATGGTCAATAATGGCTGTTGCTTCAGAACAGTAAGAGTAATAGGACTGAGAAAAGGCTCCAAGCTGATGTGGTTTGGTTAGGATATTACCTAGGGTATTTTCTAAAAAGCAGCTTTACGAGGTATGATAGCTATGGAGGTCAGTTGTAAAGACTAAGTGGCTAATGAGTAAGTGGAGACAGAGTTCCCTATGTATAGTAGTACAATATTCCTTGCCCCGTTTAAATATCTGTACGTAAGCATAGTTTTGTTTAAACATTTTTTAAATGTCTCACTTTACGTGGAATGACACGTGCTATTTTTTTGCTGAACAATTTGTAATCTCACCATAGTGCCTCACATTTCTTGGACATTCCATTTTTTATGTCTTTGTGACTTAGTATAGTGTACTTTCTGTTTTTGCAGTATCTGTCATGTAGAGGGAGTTTAGAAATGGTTTTATAATTTTACATGACAGTTTGCATAAAGGATACTCTACTAATGAATGGTTTTATCACTTTTTATTTATTATTCATCTTTGTGAATTTGGGATTTCTCTAGTTATATGTCCGCCTCTAATTATACTCTTAATTCATGGAGTTTTCTTTTTCTCTGTAAGTATGTATAAGCTTATGCATAAGTCTTTTTTTGTTTTTTTTTGCTTTTTTTTTTGCCTTGCGTTTCTAAGTCCTGGAATAGTTTCGTAGATAAATAGTTAGAATTGGTACTTTTGCTTATTCTTTATAAGTTAAGGTAGAGCAATAAAATATTTTTATAAGCTGATAATCACTAAAATTTATTATTTTAAAAGAGCATAGATTATATATTGACTAGTTCAATAATTTTTCTTATTGGCTTTATACCTATTTTGTATATGCCCACTTTTTTTTTTTCATACGGGAGAGAGCTAGATTCACTATCCTTGGCAGAGTCATATTTTCTGAAGTCTCTAGTACTACTATTTGGAAAGTTATAATAGCCTTAATTCATTTTGAGAACCATAGAGTTTTAATTTTCACAGTGGAATGTTGGAGCTTCTAGGTGCCTTTAGGGAAATAGTGTGATTGCTCTCTCCAGAGATTCCAAATCAGCTGAACTGAACTTGGCGATTCTGCAGTTATCAGAGGCACCAACAACAGCCCTAAAGAGTTATGTAAATTTTTAATATCCCCTCATGAACATCAGGAGGGATGGAGAAGGAAGATCATCTCCTTTGGGAACTCCATGTTAATTTTAGATAATCAGATGTTCAGATAACTGATAAGGAAAAAATTTAATTTAAAATGCTTTCCTGGACACTTAACTTGACAAACAGCTCTTTCTTATGGAGAGAACAGCCAAAAAAAATTAAGTATCAGAATAGGTTATAAAGTCTATTTTGGTTCTAAAATTCTGCAATTCTTTGAAACTAAACTTTGAAATATACTCAATATCATTGATGTCTTAAGTGTGTTATAATCATCCCTATATAACTTGTTTTTCTTTATTGTTCGAAGGGCAATGTCTCCTTGAGGTAGAAACTTCTGAGTATGAACCAATTTGTTAGACTTGTCTAAATAGATGGCCTAAAATACCATTACCCCTGCTGGCTAAGATATGGATGCTGAATTCAAATTGCAGAGTAATGTAATTCTCTCAGTACATCTATTTATACAACTTTTGTCGGTAGAAGCGTTCCAGGAGTTAAAACTAAGAATTAGGATAGTGATAAATGGGAGTAGTTAAATTGAGCTGCTAGCCATAATTGGCTATACTTATAAACTCTAAAGTCCTTCTGACTTTTTGTTCACAAAATTAACTTTTTCCATATGGGTCCTATATCTGACCCCTTCTCTAAAGGCTGTTTTGCTCAATTTTGTCCATGTTTATGGCTTCAACTACTGTCTATATGCTACTGATGCCTAAAAATATATATCTGGGCTCTATCTTTTTATCTAGTAGATGATTAGACATCCATCCCTACATGCATAGTCAGTTCAAACTCATTGAGTTCAAAACTGAATTCATTATGTAATTTTTAATAATGATAACCAGAGATATGTTGATTAACGTTTTGCCAGAAGCCTTTCTCCAAAAAAGCTCTGATTGTGGTGGTTGATTGCCTGTGACTGCATAGTCGGGAAGAAGTGAGATGCAGCACACCATTATATAATATACCCACCCTACAGACATAATAGCCTCATGAGCACAGATAATAATAAAAGGTAGTAAAGTAATTAAGTAGTGATGAGTTTTGACTATTAATAACTTTGTTTTAATATAACTTATTTAATTTTAAGTTTATAAAATTTTTAATAATGGCTATTTTAATAATTGCCTCACAAAATTCCGAAAAATTTAATTATCATTATCTCATGGGCTGGTGCAAGGAGGCCCCAGTACACCTTCGAAGTAATAAGTATCATTTATTACCATTTATTAAGAATTATTGATGTCAGTAATCATGTTAAACTTTACATTTTTTTATATATTTTTAAATAGTTTTAATCTCTTCAACAGTTCTGTGAAGTGGGGGACACTATCCCCATTTTATTTACTCAAAGAATTAAATAATTTATCCAAGGGGACAGAACTAAGTCTCTAAAATCCTGTTTGAGAGCATTGATTCTCACACTTTAGCTTGCATAAGAATCACCTATAAGCTTGTTAAAAAAGAAAAATTACTGGGCTCACCCTCAGAAATTCTGATTCAGTAGGTGTGAGATGGGCCAAGAATTTGCCTTGTCAAGACATTTCCCAGACGATGCCGCACTTTGAATAGCATCACCGTAAAGCAGAGGTCTGCAAACTTTTTACATAAAGGGCCAGATGGTAAGTATTTTAGGCCCTGTAGGCCGAGAGGCAAAATCAAGGATATTACATAGATAAGAGTGAAACTATATATGAGAAAAAGCAAATATCCACAAAATTTTTATTGACTAAATTCAAAATATAACATGAATTGAACATGATTGTAAAATACAGGTCTCCGAATGAAAAGATTGTAATTCCTTTTTTGAGATAGCAGTTTCCTTTAATTGGGACTTCCAGTTACCCTATCATCAAAATTGATTGCAGTTGTTCATTTGTTAATGCAGATCTGTAAGGGCATTTAATTGATTTTGTCTTTGAAACGTTTTCACACAGACAGGTACTACCAAATGCTGCTATCAATCATGGGCATGTGATCTTAATAATCACATTGATTGTATGGAAGGTATTTATAGAATTCTTTTAGATTCTCTTGATAGTTTCCATTTAGTATGCTGTTTACACTGCGGATTAACCAACTGAAAGTCAGATGGAAGCTCCTCAATTGCATAGTTAAATGGATTTTGATATATGGAAGTTTCTTTTGCACTTGCTGTGAGGTCTGAAAAACACTGCTGGAACTGTAGTTTGAGCTTGCATAATATATCTGTTGCACATTTGTATATGCACAGAGATCTTCTTGTTTTTAACTTTTGACAGCGCAAGAAATGTATAAAGCAGATTGATGGTTACTTGTGATTTGAACAATGTTGTCAAAATGACTTAACACAGTATGTTTCACATATAAGCACTTTTTTGCCTTGACTTTCAGGTCAGATTCAAGGAGACATTATCTAATCTGCAGCAAAATATCATTTCCAAAGGTATTCATTGTTTGATAATAATGGTTGAAGGCACTTCTTATTGTTCAGAAATTTCAGTCTCACCATTGAGCTAAAAAAAAAAAAAAATCGCTGTAAAACCGTACAACTGCTAAGCCCTTAAGCTGTTGTGTGGTAAGGCAAGTTAGGATATGCAGCTTCTATTTCTTATCAAAGTACAAACAACCGACAGTGGTTAAATCTGTGAGTGTGAATGAAGTTGATACTATTGGTTCAATCATACATGTTAGTTTAAAATATTTTTCCCACAAAATACCTGCTGATTAATAATATAATGAAGAAACATAGACTTTAAACACCTTATTTTCACAGACTTTATAAATTTATTCAACTAAGCCTTTTTTTGTTCCTCACATGTTTTTACCACCATCATATGTAACACATCTTAATAGATTCCACTTCAGGTTGTACCGAATTAATGTTATCTCAACTTTAAAAATATCTTTGTCTCTTCTATGCAGTCTTTATAGAGGCTCTTCTTCAGTCACGTTCAGCCTTGACTTCTCGAAAATAAGAACACTATGCAATATCACAAATATCTATCTGTTAATTTATCAAGAACCAAGGAAAACCTTTTTAAAATTATTTGCTTTGTCTTTTAATTGAATATTGATATTGCTCCCAGTGCCCTTACCTCTTCAGGTAGCTATTCTCACTGAAAGACTTTTCTTAAACAAGTTTTTTCCCCCTCTGGAAATGTTTCTTTGGTTGCTATAGTCAAAATACAATTTAATTAACTCACCACGAGTAAACAGCTTTCCTTGCTTGACTAATAAGTGAGCCCCTCAGAAACTTAGTTTGTTTGCAACTTCATTTTCTCTTTTTGTGAAGAAATTCTGCTACGATGAGGTACTTTGTTTTATTTATTTTTTAAAATTTTTATTGGAGTATAGTTGCTTTACAATGTTGTGTTAGTGTATACTGTACAGCAAAGTGAATCAGCGATACGTATACATATATCCCCTCTTTTTTTGGATTTCCTTCCCATTTAGGTCACAGAGCATTGAGTAGAGTTCCCTGTGCTATACAGTAGGTTCTCGTTAGTTATCTATTTTATACATAGTATCAGTAGTGTATATATGTCAGTCCCAACCTCCCAGAGGTACTTTGTTTTGTATTTTCTAATTCCTCTGACAATTACTTTCCTATGAATTGTGAATATGATGAATACTTAGTCTGGTAATATAGATATATGTTGAATTTTTCTAGCGTAGCTATAGTGTCATTGTGTGATACAGTGGTTTGCCATTTCATTCAGTAACAAAATAATCCATATGTCACTTTAAACATTAAAAGCATGGTATTTGAAGTATACTTTTTTTCTTCGTTTTGATGTGATGGTCAAAGTGAAATGTTGTGGTGTGGCAATACACATAGTACTCGAAACACTGAACAATCATAACTGTGTCACTGCAATTTGTAGTACGTCAAGCAACAGTTTAAAGTGATGAGAGTACCACATGTGGTTGCGGTCTCAACGACTCACCTCTGTCATAGTGAAGTGAACACAGGTGTAGACAGTACATAAAGGAATGAATTATGTCCCAATAAAACTCTATTTGTGGACACTGAAATTTGAATTTCATATAATTTACACATTATGAAATATATTCTTCTTTTGACTTTTTTCATCCATTTACAAATGTGAAACCATTTGACCTGTGGGTTGTATAAAAACAGGCGGTGGGCCGTAGTTGGCCAACTCCTGCTTTAGAGTAATGCTATACTACCTCACCTTTCCCCAAGACTTTTTCTCCATTATGCATTCCGTAACTCCCTGGTGGTATCACCATTTATCCAGTCAACCGTTCCTAAAATCTAGAATCATTCTACTTCCAACACCCTTTGGGTTCCCTAAATTCTAATAGTTCTACCTGCTTGAATCAGTCCTCTCCTCCTTTCTCCACTGTAAACATGTCAGTTCACCTCTTGAAACCACTTTACTAGTCTAACAGATGTTCTTTCTCTCAGCATTCCCCCTCTTAAGTTCTTGCATGTTTCTAGAGTACTCTTTCTAAAATGTGAATCTAATCATTTCACTCCATAGATACCTTTTTCAATAGGTTTCCAACATGTATAACAGGGTTTCCAAACTCAAATGAAACTATATGATTAAAGAGGGTTAAGTGGTGATCTTTTCACACATACGCACTTTTTCTTTTGTATATTAAATCTAAAGGAATATTTTATTTCCATAAAAATGTATGCTTTCATTTTTCTTGACAAAATGTCTTTTTGTCTTTCATTTTCTCACGTTTGATAAAAGACAAAGTTTAGAAAAATGTTTCTCTACCATAATAAAAAACAGCAATGAAAGCATGATGAATTGTAACTAACGCTGGGCCTCACTGAAGGGCTACAACAGGAAATGGTGGGACTATGGCCAACTAAGAGAGTATGTGCCCAACCTAAAAGAGGAATGCCCCACTCAGCTCCAGCCAGTTTTGCCATGTACAGATGAGGGCCCAAGGAAGCCAGATTTTCAGACTTTTCAAAAGAAACCAGAGATTACACTTTTATTTGAATACTTCAGATTGTTAGTTTTCGGAATTGTAAGACCCAGGGCCTCAAACAATGACATCTATCTGGCTCTGTCTCTTTCTGTCCAGATTATGGAGCTGAGGTTCAGTGAGATTAAGAGACATGCCCAATTTCACACATTTAGTTAGGGTCAGTGTCAGATCTAGAACCCTTATTTCCTGACTCCTTAACTAGTGTTCTGTTCATTATACTAGGCCAGTTCCAATCTGTTAATGAAAAAAAGTGCACACACACGGGAACACGCGCACGCACGCGCGCACACACACACACACATACAAACAAGCTAATAACAAGGATTCATTCAGGTAAATAGGATAGTGGAAAACTCTTTACCCATTTCTATTGCTAGAGTCCAGGCCCTTACCTCAGCTACTACTGAGACCATTTCTTAGTTGGTCTCTCGATACTAGACTGTGCTCTGCAGTCTTTTCTATGTGCTATGACCATCTTTTTTTAAGACACCACATTGATCATGTCACTTCCCTACTCAAGATCTAATATTGCTTCAACTGTTGACCACATCAAGTCTAAACTCTGCTTAGCTTTCAAAGTCCATAGAAATCTGCTACCTCTCTTGTATTTCTCACTGCTCTCTGAAATACATCTTCCTTTATCCTAAATATTCTTCGTCAGTGATACCACCAAGACACCACTGTTCATGTTACCCCTTCTTCTAGAATAACTTTTCATATTCATTCTCCTTAGTCCAGCTCATGAAAACTACTTCTGACCTCTCATACTGACCTCTTATTGTTCTCTGGACACCTCTCACTTCTTGGACTTCTATAACACATTCAATAATTCAATAATTTTAGTTGATCAGTGTTTCATATTTCTTATTGGCATTCAGTAAATACTTGTTTGTTCAGTTATAGAGTCACTACAGATTCAGGTCAATCTTCTCCTAATTTAACAGCATTACCCTATAGTGATGATAGACATGTCTGTAACAGAGCTTGCAAACCAGCAGTCCATGGGCCACATATACTCTGCAGAAGGATTTTTTTAGCGAAGTTTTAGAAATTGGAATTAGTTGTCAACATTTAAATAATCAGGAAATTTCTGATAAAAATCTGCTTCACCAACTTTTCTTGAAAAATTAAACATTTAGGATCTCTGAACCTATATTTCTATTGGTGACAATCAATGATAGTTGTCCTTTAGGCAGGGTATAAGGTCCCCAGTTCATTACTTCTTATTATTATCTTTTTTTTTTATAAGACACTTCTTTTACCACTTTATTTTTATTGTTTTGTTTGTTTTGGCCTCACCGCCCAGCATGTTAGATCTTAGTTCCCCTACCAGGGATCAAACCCGTGCTCCCTGCATTGCAAGCTCGATTCTTAACCACTGGACCACCAGGGAAGTCCCTCTTACTATTATCTTAAATCCTACAAATCTCACTCGGTACTCTCTCACTCTTGAAAGTATTTAAATTTGCAATGTCTGAAATTTCTGTTATAGCTTTTGAACTACTAAAGAGTTAATTGTATTCAAACTTCTGATAAAATTGACCTTATATTACTTTTGAAAATTAATACATTTATTTTAAAATTAAGAAATTGTTGTGAAAATTAAATCGTACAACTAGTCAAGAGCAAAGTTAACTATCTGTGATATATATGGTCATCAGTGATGATTAAACTGAATTTTCAATTGACCAAATGATACAAGAAATCAAAGAGATAGAGTATGGAATCTCTGCTTTTCCGTAAATTAATTAATTGTTTAGTATAGCCTTTTGGCAAGTTAGTTCAGGTCTTTAAATCCCCATTTCATATATATCCTTAAAATATTACATTATTATTGAATAGGAACCAAATAATAGATTTCAATTAAAAATGGAAGGGGGATGCCCATTTCATACTAATATAAATTATCATATGGAAAACTTCAAGCTCAGTTACCTAATAAAGACCTACTAGCCCCCAAACCAAGATCTGTTGTATTTTTCCTTTCTTTTTTGGCTCTCAAGCATAAAATACATTTTCTAGGGCAAATGATGGCATGGCATTTAAAAAAGCAATCAAAGTGCAATAAGACTGCTAAACTGTTTCTAGAGAATATTATTTTCTTATGTATTAGAAAGTATTTTCTAACATATAAGAATTATATGAACTTAAAATAATTATATAAAAAGAATTACATAAAACCATAATTTAAAATTTTTTAAATTTTAAATTATTTTTAAAAACTATATAAAAATAGTTGTATAAAATAATTTCAAATAACTAGTAAGTTCCCTGAATTTATGGGTAGAGTTTTGTTTTTTATAGTCAGGAAAAAATTATAACCAGCGATCATCGTACTTCAACAAAAAACTGTTTTCAAAACTGTGAGAAGCTCACATCATCTAAGATTCTTTTTAACAACAGATTTGTCAGGTTGTAAAAATTATTTCCTTTAACTCTTATGAAAAATATTCCCCTTCTAAGATTCCTCAAGTAACTCCATTATGAAAGATGAAACTGATCATTATAAGAATGTAAAACTTACATTGATGTATTTATGCTTCACAGAAATATAAATGTTGGTTTATCTTTAAGGTTATAAGATGGCCTCAGAAACAAAATCAGAACAAAGACAAAATTTATATGAGCTGATTAACTTAATTTCCTTTTAGTTGCAAGAACACATTTTTGGGGAGGGTGGTGGTAAGCTCCCAGAAAAAATAACTGTCAACTGTGTCACATTTCTGGCTTTTATATAGTTTGTATAAAGCTCCATAGTCAGATCAGAAACATAAGATTACCATATTAGGCATTACAGAAAGTGACAAAATAAGTAGTGCAAGTAGTCACATTTTTTTGCTTTTGAAAAGCTTAATCTCTAACTGGTAGATAAAGAATAATATAAAAGAATGAGTAATAGAAACAGATATGGCCATAATTTGGATTCTTTTTTAAAAATTAATTAATTATGTTTAAATTTTATTATTTGAGTCAGGTCTTCGTTGCAGCATGCAGGATCTTCAGTCGCAGCGCATGGGCTCTTTGTTGTGGCACGCAGGCTTCTCTAGTTGCAGCGTGTGGGCTTTTCTCTAGTTGCGGTGCACAGGTTCCAGAGCACGTGGGCTCAGTAGTTGTGGCACGTGGACTGAGTTGCCCCACGCCATGTGGAATCTTAGTTCCCCCACGCCATGTGGAATCTTAGTTCCCCGACCAGGGATCGAACGCACATCCCCAGCACTGGGGTGTGGATTCTTAACCACTGGATCACCAGAGAAATCCCCATGATTTGGATTCTAGAAAAAGAGAAAACACCTCCCCCCGCTAAGAATTTAAATGAGAGGATAGATCAAATTTATCTTTTCAGCACCTAGTACAGATTCTTTGAAATATACAAGTGCTCATTACTTACAGTGATCTGGAAAATTTTTCCTAGAATTTACTTACTTATTCAATTAAACACTTACTTGTACTAAAAAGCATGGTACTACCCTTGAGATGCTATGGCAGAGACTGCTCCCTGATACATTTCATTGTGATTTTCTTTCTTGTTTTGTTTTGTGACATATTAAGATACATGGACAGTCGTTAGCTAGTACAACTATCTAACATGGTTGGGTTATAAATTCATTATTGAAGAGCTTTCGTCTATACAAAGAAAGATACAGGTAGTCCTTCTTTGTACAGCTCTGGTATGCATGAGATCTGCATGAGGTTCACTTAATTGCAGTACGGTGCAGATTGCTTGGTCAGTGAGAAGTGCTTGGACTGTGAAGACACACACGTCTGGATTTATCCCAACTTTGACACTTAAGTTTCTGGGCAAGTTCTTTAGCTGCCGAATTCAACTTTCTCAGCTGTTAAAATACAGGTAATAATAACACCTATTTCACAAGGTAGTTGTAAATATTATGTAAAATAACAATCATATAAATTTTAATTTCTATTTCCAAAGCTGAAAATACAGTCATTTTTGGGAAACTTTATCTTATATTCAGAGTTAAAACCAATCAAAGGGTGTAATGCTCTTTGTTGTATTATTTTAACCAAATTATGTAGTGAATATTAAGTTACTGTAGCGGATTATATTTTCCAAAGGTGGCCACAACAATCTCTTTTGGCCCCAGGTATTCTTCTAAATCTTGCCACTCTCCATTGAGAGTTGGGGAATTCTCTCCCTGTTGAATCTGAGCATGCTTGTGACTCACTTGTAACCAATAGAAGACAGCAGTAGTGATGCTGTGATTTCCTAGTCTCAGTAGTAAAAGGCATTGTTGCTTCTACCTTATTTGTCGAGACACTGGCCTGCTTGGAGCCCTGAGAAGTCTGAGACCCTGAAGATGCCATGCTATACAGAAGCCAGGCCACATAAGGAGGCCTCAGGTGTCAGGTCTCAGGTCAGCAATCCTAACATTCAGGTCCTTCCAGGCCAATCACCAGACATGTTTGTGAATGAGCTATCGGATGATTCAGATGATACCAGCCTCAGCCGTTGAGTCACTCCCAGAGACGTTCCTGGCCTTTGAGACAGCATTGAGGCCCCAGACCTTGTGGAGAAAACACAAGCCATTCTCAGTGTGTCCTTTGTGAATTCCTGGTTCATGGAATCTGTGAGAGTAATAAATTGGCCTTTGTTTTATGCCAGTAAGTTTGGGGTGGTTAGTTATGTAACAATAATAATTGGAACAGTTATAAAATGTGAAAGATACATTGTTTCAGTAAGAAACAGATTGCTGTTAACACTCATTAAAGTGGGAACTACCTGCTGAATAAATGTTTACTGATTTTTTTCTTTCATTTCAAATGAAGATAGCCTAACAGAGAATTTTTTCTACTAAGTAGCATTTCCTTATGGTTTATTTAATTGTTCTTTATGTGACATTAATTCCCTTGAAAAAATGTTTGTTGACTGTCTTGGCTACCAGAAAAGAGATATGCATGTTTAAACAGTATTATAGGTTTCACTATAACTTTTTCGTAAATGTTACCTGTTTGGCTAATGAAAAATGTCAGTCAGTACTTTTAAGTTAATAAGGACAGTTACCACTAAAAATTACATATTTTTTTTCAAAACCTAATAGCCTAATAAAATCTCATAGGAACAAAGGAATATCTGTACTCCTCTCTCCAAATGAAAATTTATTATACCTGATATTAATTTTAATGTTAATCTTATATTTGTATATTTGTTAAGCTCATATTATATATTTGACAAAATTATTTTGAGTCTGTTTCTTTCCTGTCACTTTTGGAAGACAGTGGGTTTTCTAAGTTTATTACCACTAAATGAAATAATACTTTCTCATATAATTACCAAAGAATTTCAGATACATAGTAGTTATTAGATTTTCTAAAATAATACTATAATGATTCTAATAATAATGGGTACTTTATTAAGATCATTACCATGAGAAAGGTAGTTAGTACTATGGTAACATTTGGATTGATTATGCTTTAAAGTTTGTGTGTGTATGTGTTTTTAGATATAAATAATTGCATAAATAGAGTGCTTCTGGAAGCATGCACAAGAAAATGTTAACATTGATTGCTTCTGGGAGTAAACTGAGACATGTGAAGGTAATTCCCACGAAAATAAAATTAAAACTAAAAAAAAAATGTTTTCTATACTATGTGAACTGTGTTGTATACATCTTTGTATCTTTAGCACTTAGGGCAGTGTTTGATGCTTGGTAGATGCTTAGTTCATATTGTTGGATGAATAGAAGTTTGAGGTTATCTTCTTAACCTTTATTCACCTGATACATAGCATTCATGATCTGATAGACTATGATATTGTTCACTGAAAAAGCTAATATTCTTACTTGTTTGCCACACAACTCCTCATTTTTCTAAGCCGACTATGTATATATCTGTATCAGTCTAGGTCCAATCTGAAGGCAAACCACATAATGTTACATTTATATGTACGTATAGATATTATGACAGGAAACACGCGGTCTGTAGATCTTAGAACAGGGTTTATTACTCATAGAACATTTTAGTACTGGTGATTGGTGCACATGTAGCAGAGAGGAATTTTAAGAGAGGAATCCTAAAATTACGACACTGAGAGCTTATATTGGGTTGCTGGCACATCTGCCATTCGAGGAACACATGCACACATACCCCTTATCTTTGCTCTTGAATTAAACAAAGCCTCTCTTGGGAGAGGGATGGCATCTTTAGGTTTGTTACCCTAAAAGTAAGCTAAAAGCAAATATCTGGGAAGAAGAGGGCAATGTTTTACAATCCTAGAATGTGTCCATTCTAAGGGTGGGAGACTTATCTTTATTATAGGTTATCAACTTCCTTTGCTCAGAATGCCCCAACAGTGCAGGAACACCACGAAATCCAGGGAGAATTGTCTTTCAACACACAGTAATTTAAACAGGGGACATTTGATGTAAAAACTATTAAACAGTAATTAGAGAGTAACTTTAAAGGTAGATAGCAAACTCTAAAGTGTTTGGTGCAGGAGTGTATCCAAGGAAGCACACACTTCTTTGGAAGGGTGAATTCTCATTAAAAGATATAGTTTCAGGCCTCTGATGGCATAGAAGTTCACTGGGTTGCCCAGGCCAGAGCTGGTCCATACCCATCAAACCTGCAAGAGACTCCTGGGAGAACAAGCAAGCTGGGGTTGATGGGTGGCACACAGATAGTTGGGCATGCAGAGGAAGTTGAAGCACCCCTGCAGGTACTACTGGAACCTGGAGCTGGAGGAGCCCTCTTCTGCAGGAACCCGGCACACTTCTGTGTACAGTTTGGGTTGTAGTAGCTCTGGATAGCCAGCTCCACAGGGCTTCTGGCACACATACTTCCAGGGCTGAGAGATGGTGTGGGAAGCAGTAACCGGGGCTGGGATGCAGCCTTGAGTTGTGTGGGGCTGTTGTACACAGCACTGCTGCCTGAGCTGAGAGCTGGAGAAAATGTATGGTGAATGCTATGACTCGCAGACACTTGACACTGGAGAAAATTATGCAGGCTGAGCAGGAAGGAGAGCACCTTCCTCTTCAGTGCTATCCATTGTCATCTACAGACAAAGCTTGTATCATGCCATCTGCCAAAGGAAAAATATGTAAAGGGCCCAGATTCATTTTTTTTTTTTTTTTTTTTTTTTTGCGGTACGCGGGCCTCTCACTGTTGTGGCCTCTCCCATTGCGGAGCACAGGCTCCGGACGTGCAGGCTCAGCGGCCGTGGCTCACGGGCCCAGCCCCTCCACGGCATGTGGGATCTTCCCGGACCGGGGCACGAATCCGTGTCCCCTGCATCGGCAGGTGGACTCTCAACCACTGTGCCACCAGGGAAGCCCCCAGATTCATTTTTATAGATCAGGCAATAAGGGTGAATTTGGAGCTGGAGACAAATAGGTTGATAACTGACTTAAATGTCTCTTCATCCTATTGCTTGAATTTTATTCCTTTTAAATTCATGGTACATCATAGCTTTAAGTACAGATATTATCATGCTTCCTGTTTTATATATTGAATTTTTATCTAAATTCCCTTTTGTTTTACCTTGACCCACACGTTTCTTTCTGGGTTCTGTAGCAGTATCCTGGGAAAATACTCCTCTGTGGGCTCATCAGTTACAGTCCAGACATTATCATTTTTATTAGATTTTTAAAATTCTTAATATGTTCCTTAATATATGCCTATGTTAAATTCGTCTGTCACATTTATGACTACTTGTTTATATATCCTTTTTCCCTGGTTGGCATTTTATTACCCAGAAAAGTTGGTGTTGCCTAAAAGTTTATAAATTTCAGTGTATATTATCTCTTTCTTGTGTTTATTCGGTTACGAAGTGAGACTATTTGCTTTGCACCAATCTTAATGAAGTACTTCTTTATATATTTCTCTAGCTAAAGAAAGTTCCATTTACATAGGTCTTTTATGTCAATCTTTAATCTAGTTCTCTATTACAAAGCATTATAAAGCAGGGTCTTTGCTTCTTTGTCCATCTGTATAATTGATTAGTCACAGTTCTAAGAATACTCTAGTGAAGAATTTGCTCCGGACTGTTTGGAAGTATAAGTAGATAGCCCCCAAACACTTCTGTTTATCTACCTTATGTAGCTTTTAAAAATTCCCATATATGTAGGCAGAATTTCCTCTTATTGAAATTATATTATCTGTCTCTTGCCTGGTCTTCCTCACCTCCCCTGTCAGGCATATCCTAGAGTCCAGGGCAGAGCTTGGAGGCAGGATATCTTTTACTCTTGAATCTAAATGCCAGGAGCTGAAGCATTATAGGTAGACACTTTAGTATCCAGGAGGAGTAAAAGGTCACAGCTAAGATATTAAATCCAAGATCAATGTACTATTCTGAGGGACTAAATAGAATATGAAAGCCTGAAGATAAATGGGGCCTGAGAAACTGGGAAATGCAAGATAATAAAGTGAACTGATAAAACATTGTTCCGAAGAATCTGGTGGTAGAATGCTGATACTGTGAGGACTCAGTTGATCTGCAGGCATGTACCAGGTATAGGGAGCTGGAACAGGGTAAATATGTTTCAAGTAGCTGTTTTTATGTTTAGAGAGTTTCTCTTTTGTTACAGACTCAATTAGCTTACCTGTACAGAAGTCAAGTTGGAAAGTATATAGTTTCCACTTTCCAGCATTTTCTGGAACTCTTGTGTATAGAGATCATTCCGACAGTTTTTCTACACGGAAGCTGTTTGTAATATGACAAATTACACGGTTTCACCGACATTGTTCTAGTATAATTCTTGGGTGTCTTTAAAATTCTTTGACAAATGCCATTGTGCTTTGTAGATTTATCTACATTGATTTTCTAAGTTGGCTTACAATATCCTGGGTGTTGACAACTATTTGGTATGGTTGTATTTTAAATCTTTCTGTTAGGGGATTGTTGAGGAGAAGAAATCACCCTGGTATTTTTCTTGGTCAGTTCTGGGTCAAAGAATTAATTAAGCTTGAATCTCAGCATAAATCATTCTCTTAAAAAAAAAAAAGCTGATATATTAACTTATTAGCAGTTTGTGTCATACTATCTGCTAAAGCTATATTTGACAGCTATAAAACAGTGAGATCATTCTTGAAGTCTAAGTGAAAGGGTCTTTTGGCATTGTGTGAAATAAAATTTTACAAACTGTATCTTATCCAAATGCTCTTATCCATTATGGTTTAATATTATAGTTGTGAAGATCATCAGTCATACTCTTGACCCTCTAATCAAACATGACATCTTACTAAGACTGTAGTGTTATTGGTTCAAACTAAAATAGACTTTAACTCCATTTAAGAATGCATGAAAAGTGATTGGTCAAAAAGTTTTTATCCAATTTCTGAAATAATTAGAGAAGAAAAAGTGAAGCGTAGTCATTGTTTTTAGAGTAACATCTTTTAGTGTAACATAAAAATATTTCTTAATCATGGCAATTTATGCCATAATCTGTAATAAGAAATGCAGGTACAGATAACTCAGTAAAGTAGGTTTTCAGGATTTATTAAGTTTCTACTATAGGAGAGCAATGTGAGTATCCTAGAAGAATCTCCTGTTGTACAAGAATGTCCCATCAAATAGTAGAAATAGTAGAAATAAACTAAAAGAGTTCTATGAACCTAGGACTATAAAACTAGCAAAATGAAAAATGCGGAAGAAATAGAACTGTACAATAGTATATAAAAATGATTTCTTAGTTAAATAGATTTGTGAACTTGATTATGAAGTTAAATTTTGGAATTCATCTACTTATATAGTTCAAACCGTTGACATATAGAAGAGATTGATTAAATTCATCTAAGGCCTTATATTTTTATGAAATCTTAAGTTAGTAATCTTGTCTCAAGTGAGGGAGGAAGTAATGTGAGATGTACAATAATAATCATCTTGTGGAGTGAAAGAAGCATATCCAGTAGATAGATGTGTGGATAACTGGCAAATGGGCACAAAGTTATGATGTCTTTGCAACCTGGAGAAGTGTATTGGGAGAGAACCCACATGTATGAAGAGGACTACATGTTAAGGTAATAAATGAATTAAGGTAGAAATTAGGAGTTTAATATTTATGAAATTTGGAGTTCTTTCATTAAGTAAAACAGTTTCTATGTCTTCATTTGTTTCTCTCCAAATATTACAGATATTTCTAATTCTCCACGTATTGCCTGAATTGCTGTTGAAAATAAATATTGCACACATACATTTTGAACTGTTACAGTTTTGCTCTGGTATCTCTTTTCCAAGTCAAGTTTAGTGTTCACTAAACATTTAGTATTTAGGTAGATTCCTCTTAGAATGCTTCTGTGGAACTTAATCTTGGAAACGAATTTAAAGAAAATGGCCTATTTACATTAGCTTTATATTCACTTTAAGTTTCAAATTCTTTATTCTGTGACTAAACAATAATTATGAAGATAATAGTAAATGATTAAATTTTAAATCTTTTCCTAAGCTCTCAGGTGTTCCCCCCGCCCCCTGCTGCCCCAGTTGATATTTTGACCCCAGAAATCTATAATAGCAGCAGTAGTGACTGAATCATGAACTTTTCTACTTCACCTTTTTTTGCTTGCCAAGAAATAAGTCCCTGTTTTGTTAGGTGTGTATGTGTGTTTATATGAGTATACCTACCCACCTTCAGAGAGTCATGGAGGATGCAACGGTATTAAGGGCAGAAGAGAAGGTTTTCTATGTTGAATTTTAACCTAAAATGATTAACTTGGCCATGAATTAATTGAGTTTAGAACTATTTTCTCGTTTGATCCTGTGTTTCTTGGGAATGGGTATAAACATTAGAAAAGAAGGGATAACACGATCTGTTTTTTACAGAAAACTCAGGAAACTAAAAAGTCCCACTTTTTAATAACCTCATATTAATAAGAGAATTTGGCTGATTATGAAATAATTATACAAAGTACTCTTTTCTACTCTAGGCATAAACACCTACACATGGTAATGGGAAAAATTATTCAGTTCTCACTAATGACAGAATTTTTAAATATGTTGAAACAAATTTAATAATAAATTACAGGATCTATATAAAAATAGAACATTTTACTGAGAGACCCAAAACAAGATCAGAATAAAATGAAATACATACATTTAGTGGAAGGGAAGACTTCATAGTGTGAGAATGCAAATTATCCCACAATTAAAATATAAATTTAATATAATTCCAGTTATAATCTCAGGAGGGTTTTTATTCATCCATTCATTCATTCGCTGTGGAATGATTAGATGAAATGATGTTAAACCTCTTATGGAAGAAGAAAATCTGAGTAGTCAAGATAGCTGAAAAAGAACATAGTGGCAGGACTAGCCTTACCAGGTATCAGAATATTAGATACAGCCAGTGTAATTACTTAGATATAGTGTTGGTATAAGAATAGACAAAAGGTCACTGGAAAGAAAAGAAACTTTAGAAAATACATTTCTGTATAAAGAGACAAAGGTGGTAGTTTAATTCTATGAGAAAAGGATGGAGTATTAAAACTACTTCTGACACAAGAAAATAAAAGTACACCCTAATCTTAGGCCATATGTAAAAATGAATTCCTGTGAATCGAATACTTAAATAAAAACTAAAAGAATCATAATAGTGTAAGAAAATTGAGGCATTTGCTGGGAGCCCAAGAGACTTTCTTAACCACAGGTGGAAATCCAGATGCTATAAAAGAAAATTAGGAAAAAATACATAAACAATTTTAGTGGATTAGTAATAGATTTAGAGAAGAAAGTTAAATGGATGACAGACAAAAGGTTAATGTCTATACTGTACAATAACAACAAGACTGACAAACCTATTTGAACACTAGGCAAAGGATGTGAATAAACACTTTACAGGAAAGCAAATCCAGTGGCCAAGAAACATGAAAAGATGCTGACAGTTATAGTGGTTAAAGAAATGCAAATTAAAATAACAATTACATATCAACTCTAAACCCATCAGACCATCAAGAAATAGATATCAATATTTATTGATAGCCAGGTTATTGGAAAGAGAATACTTTCAACACATCTGGAAGAAAAGTGAAATCTTTCATCCTTTTCAGGCAGCTGTTGGCAGCATCTATTAAAATTACAATATCAGCAATTCCATCCTGGGAGCCTATCCCATGAAACTAAAAGTACTTTGTACATGTATAATGATGCTTATTGCACTAGGGGTACCAATGACCAAAATGAAACACTTTTAGCAAAAGAAAGTGAAAATGTATGTGTACAGGAATGATTGAATAAATTGTGGTGTATCTGTACTATGAACTATGGTAGTTATTTAAAAACATGAGTTAGAACTATACAGATTGACTTGGAGTAATTTATAAGAGTTACTGAGTGAGAAAATCAAGATGCAAAAAAGTGTGTATAATATAATCCCATTTTAGTTAACAGTTTCCCAAACTTACTGTATATTTTTATACATGATTATGTGAGGATGTAAAAAAACATGAACGCTTAAAAAACTTAGGTTATTGACATGTAAATGGAGAGGTTAATATGGGGACAGGGAAGACCAGGCAAAAAAGAAGATGTTATCACATTTATGCATTTTAATTAAGCTTTGTGTGCATGTATAAAATGTTAAATAACATTGAAAAAGCAAATTAAAAATAGACACAACTGGGACTTCCCTGCTGGCGCAGTGGTTAAGAATCCGTCTGCCAATGCAGGGGACACGGGTTCGAGCCCTGGTCCGGGAAGATCCCACATGCCATGGAGCAACTGAGCCCGTGCGCCACAACTACCGAGCCTGCGCTCTAGAGCCCATGAGCCACAACTACTGAGCCCGTGTGCCTAGAGCCCATGCTCCGCAACAAGAGAAGCCACCACAGTGAGAAGTCCACGCACCACAACTAAGAGTAGCCCCCGCTCGCCGCAAGTAGAGAAAGCCCGCCCACAGCAGTGAAGACCCAACACAGCCAAAAATAAATAAAATAAATTTATTAAAAAAAAAAAAGAGCTTCCCTGGTGGCGCAGTGGTTGGGAGTCCGCCTGCCCATGCAGGGGATGCGGGTTCGTGCCCCGGTCCGGGAGGATCCCACGTGCCGCAGAGCGGCTGGGTCCGTGAGCCATGGCCGCTGAGCCTGCGCGTCTGGAGCCTGTGCTCCGCAATGGGAGAGGCCACAACAGTGAGAGGCCCGCGTACCGCAAAAAAAAAAAAAAGTAGACATATCTGGTGAGTGCCATTAAATTCTGTTCAGCAGTTGTTCACTGAATGCTTACTGTGTTCAAGACAGCATGGTGGGTGTAATGAGCGGTACAACTATGACAGTTATTAATAATTATTATATCAACAATCAACAGTGCTTGATTGCTTAATGCATGCTATATAGCCTGTTCTAAGAGCATTATGTATAACCTCATTTGATCCTCACCACAACCTGATGAGGTACTTATTGTTATCCACATTTTATATATGAGAAGACAAAGAAAATAAGCTTGTGTAGTTTATGCAGTTTAAGTGGTGGAACCAAGATTTGAACCCAGATGGACTGACTCCAGAGGCTATTAATCATTAAAATATGGTGCCTTTTTTGTCCATGAGTTGCTTATTATGGTGAAACAGTGGCAATATAGAAAACAGTGAAATCCGTGCCATCATTGAGGTTAAGAACAAGATATGGGAGCCTAGAAAAGAAAGGAGTTGGTCTGACTGCAAGAATACAGAAGATTTCACATCAGAATCAAATATTAGCTGACTTTGCAGAGTAAGTAGTTATTCTATAGATAGAGAATGCACAGAAAGGCATTTTAGACAGGAAGAATTTAATAAGCACAGTTGTAAAAATGGGCATATGCCTGGAAAAAAGCCAGTAATCTAGCGGGACTGACACATATGTTGTGTGAGAAAGTAATGAGATGAGGGCATAATATTAGTTGAGGCACTTGGTTTTGACGTAAGGTATTCTGGACTTTAGGCAATTATTCATCACTGAATACTTTTGAAAGAGCAGTGATATGCTCTGGAAAGAACATGTTTCTGAGGTTTCTAGCCTGGGTGAATAGAAATTGGTAAGTTGGACCCAGGTTCCGTAAGACTCAGAAACAATCTTCGTTTACTCATTTTAGTGTTAATAAGAAAATTGGAGAATGTAAGATTTATTTGTAAAGGGGGAGGGATAATAATCAGAGGGGACTTATATCCTGTGTTGGTCTTTGAGTTCTCAACTAGCAGAAATGGATTAAAAGAAAGAATGAAACAAATATATTTTTAAAGTTTGTTTTTTCCTCACATGTAGCATAATTTAATGGAAGACGCAATAGACTATGTTTTTAAATAAATCTATTTTATTTATTTATTTATTTTTGGCTGCTTTGGGTCTTCGTTGCTGCACGCGGGCTTTCTTTAGCTGCGGCGAGCAGGGGCTACTCTTTTTTTTTTTTTTTGCGATATGCGGGCCTCTCACCGTTGTGGCCTCTCCCGTTGCAGAGCACAGGCTCTGGACACGCAGGCTCAGCGGCCATGGCTCACGGGCCCAGCCGCTCCACGGCATGTGGGATCTTCCCGGACCGGGGCACGAACCCGTGTCCCCTGCATCGGCAGGTGGACTCTCAACCACTGCGCCACCAGGGAAGCCCGGGGGCTACTCTTTGTTGCAGTGCGCGGGCTTCTCACTGCGGTGCCTTCTCTTGTTGCAGAGCACAGGCTCTAGGCGCGTGGCTTCAGTAGTTGTGGCACGTGGGCTCAGTAGTTGTGGTTCGCGGGCTCTAGAGTGCAGGCTAAGTAGTTGTGGCTCACGGGCTTAGGTGCTCCGTGTCATGTGGGATCTTCCCGGACCAGGGCTTGAGCTCGTGTCCCCTGCATTGGCAGGTGGATTCTTAACCACTGCGCCGCCTGGGAAGTCTGCAATAGACTAATTTTTAAAAGTGTTCTGGGCTTTAGGCCTGGCTCGGGACTAAACTCTGTAAAGATATATTAAGCAAAAAAGTAAGATAGAAACTGAGTTACAATATACAGAAGCTGAAAATACTATAATTTTTAAATACAGTACTTTGCATCGTCATACTAGTAAAAAACAATCATTTCTTTCTTTAGCAGGCAAACTTTTAAAATAGTTTCATTTTGTCAAATACTAAACCCTTTTGATAAGTGAAATATAATATTCAGGAGAGACTGTTATTATTTCCAGCTCCCTAAGCCAGGTGCCCCAAACTGACTTAATGCCATTCATTTGGAGATGAATTTGAAATTCTTCCAGTCATGCATTGACTACATTCTAGGTGCTTGAAAAGCATGTTAGTATAAAAATAATTTTTATTTTCATTTGGTGTGTGTAATAATGATGATAGTAAAGCTTTGCTACTATATATGTACATGAAGATTAATTCTCTTCAATTGCAAGAAATAATCTCTTTTTTAAGAGTGTTGCTATTACTAAGACGCTGTATATTTAGAAAATATTGAGTGTCATTTGAAGGTGGATAAATCTGTCTCCTAATGGGTATTATCAACAGTGATATAGTTGTCCAGAGAGATAAACACCTCTCTGTCAGTCGGTCAGTCTGTCCATCCATCCATCCACTTACTATATAGTAAGATGATAGAATGAACATTTGAAAATATACACTATATTTTTAGATCCAGTAACCTCGAAACTAAAGGTACTATTTCTAGATAATATCTTTGAAGAAGATAAACTCTTAAAATTATGCTACCATGAATAGCATAAAGAACTTCAGATTTATATGTGGAATCTAAAAAATGATACAAAGGAACTTACTTACAAAACAGAAATAGACTCACAGACGTAGAAAAACTTAAGGTTACTAAGGGGAAAAAGGGGAGAGGGATAAATTAGGGATTTGGGATTAACAGATACATACTACTATATATAAAATAAACAATTAGACCTACTTATAGCACAGGGAACTATATTCAGTATCTTGTAATAACCTATAATGGAAAAGAATCTGAAAAACAATATATATGTGTATCTATATATATCTGAATCACTTTACTATACACCTGAAACATTGTAAATCAACTATACTTAAATTAAAAAAAAAATTCAAGTTTCGGCTAATGAGATTCAGAAGGAAAAAAAATGAATGAAAATAAGACTAAAACCTGAATTATTCTGGGACCTAAAATAATTTCCTTTTTGATCTACTTTGTGACTGAATGTCAATATCCTTACATATAAAATAATGCTATCAGCATTCAGGTATCTAATTAGGGAATACTATTTGGAAAATACAAATTTGTTAAAAATGAATGGTATGTCTTTCCTACCATTAACCATTCTGACCATCAACCCCACCCCTTAGGCTAACTATAAAGCAAAGGTTGCACAATGCACACTGTGTTTGACTTTATATTACTATATTAGAAATAAACAGTGGTTGTTTTTCTCTTTTAAAAAAAGAAAAGAATTTCAGGACTTACTAGCCTAATATGATACTGTCTCATTTTGAGACTGGCTCTTTGGGACAGTATATTCTTTGATGATGGTGATTATCTTAGGCACTTCTATAGTCAAGTTATTTAAATATAAAAATAACCCCACTTTTCTCGTCAGTTTTTCTTAGATTGATATTAAGAAAAGAGAGGAACTGATAGCTGTAAAATTTGAAACTCTTCCATTGCAGTACACACTTAAAGACCAGCACATTGAGTTTCTGGCTAATAGAATAGAGAAATTGGAGCATAAAGAGCCTCTGGTGCCTAATGGTATGCAGGATTGGAAGAGAAAAGTCTGGACAAGGTTGTTTGAAAGTTCCAGCAGGGAAGTATAGCTGTCTTCATATCTTTATGTCTTAATATCTTTAACAAGGGCTTCTAAGAGGAGACACTTGGATTGAGAGCTAGCTTGCTGATCAGGGTTATCAGAAGTTGCAGTCATATTTTATCCAAATGTAACAAGGCCTAAAAAGTGGCAGTTCTTTACATTGATAGGTAGATAGCTGGATAGATAAAGGAAGTTATCTGTCCAGCTGGATAAAGGAAGGAAGGATAGAAGGAGAGGCAGCATAACATTCTATGTATTTATTTTATTTTTTAAATTAATATTTTTTATTGAAGTATAGTTGACTTATAATACAGTGTTACTTTCAGGTGTGCAACAAAGTGATTAAGCTATACATATATATATCTATATTCTCTTTATTCCTTCCCATTATATTTTATTACAAGATATTGAATATAGTTTCCTGTGCTGTACAATAAATCCTTACTGTTTATCTATTTTATATGTGGTAGTGTGCATCTGTTAATTAATTCCATACTTCCAATGTATCCCCCTCCCCCGCTTGCCCTTTGGTAACCATGTTTGTTTTCTCTGTCTGTGAGTTTGTTACTGTTTTATAAATAAGTTCATTTGTACTATTTTTTTAGATTCCACATATAAGTGATATCGTATAATATTTGTCTTTCTCTGACTTAGTATGATAATCTCTAGGTTCATCCATGTTGCTGCAAATGGCATTAGTTAATTCTTTTTTATGGCTGAGTAATATTAAATTGTATATATATATGCCTCATCGTCTTTATCCATTCATCTGTTGATGAATATTGAGGTTGCTTCCATGTCTTGGCTATTGTAAATAGTGCTGCTATGAACATTGAGGTGCATGTATCTTTTTTTAAATTAATTTTTATTGGAGTATAGTTGATTTACAATGTTGTGTTAGTTTCTGCTGTATGGCAAAGTGAATCAGTTATACATATAAATATATATCCACTCTTTTTTAGATTCCATTCCCATATAGGTCATAACCACATGATCCAGCAATCCCACTCCTGGGCATATATCTGGAAAAGATGAAAGCTCTAATTCAAAAAGATACATGCGCTGGATCATGTGGTAACTCTTAGTTTTCTAAGGAACCTCCATACTGTTCTCCATGGTGCCTGCACCAATTTACGTTCCCACCAACAGTGTAGGAAGGTTCCCTTTTCTCCACACCCTTTCCAGCATTTATTATTTGTAGGCTTTTTTTTTTCACATTTTCATTTTAATTAGCTCTTTAAAATGCTAGGGTTTTTTGGCCACGTGGGACTTACGTACATTTTCAATTACATAGGACTCAGTATTTTAAATCATTAAATTCTCATTACACATTCTGCAGTTCATAAGCTACCCTATCTATACGTACTATCATGTGTTTAAGTATTAACTTGCCTACGATCATTTAAGTAGTAAAAGAGTGAAAATGAGACCTGCGACAGCAATTCTGCATACTTGCTGAGTGACCTTGGAATATAAATCTCTCTAGGTCCCTATAAAAGGAGAAAGTTGATCCAGAAGATCACAGATCTCTTCTATTCCTAATAGTCAGTGAATACCCTATTCTTTTTTTAAAATCGAAATATAGTTGATTTACAATGTTGTGTTCATGTCTGCTGTACAGCAGAATGATTCAGTTATACATATATATACATTCTCTTTTATATTCTTTTCCATTATGGTTTATCACAGGATATTGAACATAGTTCCCTGTGCTATACAGTAGGACCTTGTTGATTATTTGTAGGCTTTTTGATGATGGCCATTCTGACCAGTGTGAAGTGATACCTCATTGTATTTTGACTTGCATTTCTCTAATAATTAGCATCGTTAAGCATCTTTTCATGTGCCTGTTGGTTATCTGTATGTCTTCTTTGGAGAAATGTCTATTTAGGTCTTCTGCCCATTTTTTGATTGGGTTGTTTGGTTTTTTTGTTGATGATCAGCATACCATTCTAATTCTCTGGTGAACATGTATATATTGTCCAGAGAGAGAAGAGGACTCTGGGCAAAACCACGGTCATACTAACATTAAAGGGACAGATAGAGAAGAAGACCAAGAACAAATATTTAGAGACACTGGTGTTTTGAAGTAAGATGTCAAATAATAGAATTGAGAAAAGTCCATTGTGTTTGTCGAGATATCATTTAAGACTTTTGCCAGACTAATTTTGATAGAGTTTTAGACAATTTGATTAGGTTTTAAGAGTGATTAAGTGGTTAAGAAGTAGGAGACAGAGAATTAAGGACAGAAGTCAAATTTGCTTTAACTCCTTCTTTTTAATTAATTGATTAATTATAATTTATTTTATTTTTGGCTGTGTTGGGTCTTTGTTGCTGCGAACGGGCTTTCTCTAGTTGCGGCGAGCGGGGGCTACTCTTCGTCGTGGTGCGCGGGCTGCTCATTGCAGTGGCTTCTCTTGTTGCGGAGCACAGGCTCTAGGCATGCGGGCTTCAGTAGCTGTGGCATGCGGGCTCAGTAGTTGTGGCTCCTGGGCTCTAGAGGTACAGGCTCAGTAGCTGTGGCCCCACGGGCTTAGTTGCTCCGCAGCATGTGGGATCTTCTTGGACCAGGGATCGAACCTGTGTCCCCTGCATTACCAGGCGGGTTCTCAACCACTGCACCACCAGGGAAGTCCCTGCTTTAACTCTTTGAAGATGTCATAATTTCTTTCACAAGACAAGCTAGACCATATGCTGTAATATAAGGAAGAGATTATTATTTTAAGGCAAAAATTTTTATTTTAGTTGTTAATACTTCTTAGTACTAGAACTTCCCATGAAAATTATCATTCTCTACTTACTTCCCCTACCCTCCCCACCAGCCAGAAGCTGAGAAATTTTCTGTTAGAATAATTACAGTGTCTTAAATCATAAGTAAATATAAAGTACGGAAATGTGGATTTACACACACAAAAAATTTGGATGGTAAGGATTCACTACTGAGATGTACTGTCATGCTTTGAAGGAGTCCAAAAATAATACCCCCGTTCCCTACCCAAGTTCAGAATCACTGGCGATATAAGCAGATGAGTTCTCTGTTGGAATTCAGAATAACTGCTTTAAAATTGATAAAGTCTAGAATGAAGGACAGAGCTTATTTGTATAGTCACAAAGGAATGGCTAATACTTCAGGGCTGAATTAAATGTATTTACTAATAACCTTGTCACTGGTGCCCCTGGACAGCCAAAGATAGAGAGGAACAGAGAATTCTTGCCCCTTCTACTAAAATCTCAGGAGCCCAGAAGGGGCTGAGCCATGCATATCCAGTTCTTCTCTCTCAACTTTTTAATCAGATAAATCATTCCTCTCCTGGAGAATGGAGGTGGCAGTTGCCAAGTGAGGAGCCAGAAGAAGTGTCGCTGTAGTAAAAATTCCCTGTAAGGAAGCTTGAGACCAGTGGGAAAGGGGTTACTGCCCCAGTCATTTTATTTTCCAGTATGCTCTTTTAAAGAGGTATAATTCACACAGACTAAAATACACAGATTTTAAATGTACAGTTTGATGAGCTTTGACAAATGTACATACTTATGTAATCACTATTCCAATCAAGATATCAACATTCTGACACTATAAACAGATTCACAGCAAGAGTTTTTTAAGTACTAACCTGTTCGTTCATTTTAAATGCTTAAAAAATACATTAAATTTGTAATAATTCTGTTGACAGCGTTGGTTGTCTCTGGATGAAGAATTTAATGAACTTTTTCTAAAAAGATCCCACATCATTAGTAGGCATATAATTATTTCTATGGAGAGACTGAATGATTTTTTTACTGAGTAGAAGTCTTTTAAAAATGGAATGGTCTATGTATTTTTTTAGTTATATATTTTATATTCTTAAGTACTTAAATTGTCTTCACTGATATCTTCCTATATTAAAATATAAGATCCTGTATTTCTATTTCTGATAATATGGAGTGCATAGTGTAGGTGTATAGCAGGTAACATTTCCCTTCCCTTCCCTATTGGTATACTTTGGCTCATAAGTGTGTGATATAAAGGATGGTAACTAGAGAGCTTTCTGCAAGTAAGGAATTCATTCCCTTATTCACTTAGTTAATTTAATAAATATTTGCTGGCTACCTTTTTGTGCCAAGTAATAGGTATAGTGCAATGACTATAGTTAACAATGTGCCCCATACAATATAGAGGGGGAGTATATATTACCAATTAAACAAAAGAATATATAACTGCACACTGTGAATAGTGCTGTGAAGGATGGATGCAGTGATAGAGAATAACCCTGGAGGGTTGGGGAAGAGAAGACTTAGAAGAACGATGGTCTCTGGGGTTGTGACAGTTAGGCTGAAACTTGACAAGAAAGAGATGTCAAACAAGGAGCACTGGGGATGGAATGAAGGAAAGGAAACAAGTAAAACAGATCCAGATGCCAATATAGGTAGTACTAAGTACATTTTAACTACTTTTATTACTTGTTGACTCATAGTTTTGATGTATTATTATCATTTGACTAACATTGTGTCTTTTTTCCTCAGTGTTGTGGTAATTACTTTTTATTACTTTTAGTAGTATGAACTTAGATATGATATATTATTCATACTTTATTTCAGAAAAATCAACCTATATCCATGTAATAAGATTGAACAAGTATATCTGAGATATGATGCCCTACAACTTCTTTTTAGTTAATAGAAGACATATATATGAATATAGTTTTCTTTTCCTTTAGGGAAATAAAATCAATTTCTCAAAACTATTTAAGTCCTCTTAGGAAAATAAATATTAACATTCGTTGTGAATGATAACCTGGGATTTTTTATAAAGTAGGTTTAGGATTACTAGGTTAATCACAGTTGTATGAGACATCACTAGAGTATGTTAGTATTATTTAATGTAAATTTTTGTCTACTTTTTCCTGGGTTGACCTGGAAAATAAATTACCACTCATTTTATAATAGGGAATTCCACTTTATTTTTAGAATTGTCATGAGCTGGCAATGTACAAAAGTCTATTAAAATTTACACCTTACTTTGAAGTAAGAAAATGCCTGAAATTCTAATACTAGAGCAGCAATCCCAGGAGTCCTTGATATCCTGTTAGGGTGCCCATGAGGTCAAAACTATTTGTGTGGTATCATCAAAAGACATTTTTTGTCTTTTTTCACTGTATTGACATTTGCACTGACAGTGGTGCAAAAGCATCTGTGGGTAAAAAATTGCTAGGGCTTCAGTATGTGTGAATCAGGCTGCTAGTAGCACCAAACTACAATAACTAGTAATTATTGTATTCTTTACCATCGTATACTTAAGGTTAAAAAAAAAATACCAGTTTTACTTAAGAATGTCCATGATGAAGCAGGAAAAACAATGTTTTTAAAACTCAACTTTTTAATACACATTTTAAAAATATACTATTTGATAAAATGGGAAGCACACAGAAAACACTTGCATTGCATCGTAACGTCTGATGGTTGTTTTTAAGAAAAGCAGTTGTGCAATCTTTTGAGTTGTGAGCTGACTGAGATACTTTTTTTCATGGAATAACTTTTTTTTTTTTTAATTTGAAAGAACAGAGAGACGAACCGGCTTTTCATATTTGGCAGATATTTTCTCACGAATGAGGTTAATTTGTCATTTAAGGAAAACAACTCACAGTATCTGTTGCTGGTGATAAAATTAGAGGTTTTAAGAGAAAATTAGAATTTTGGAAAACTTGTATCACCTTAAGCTTGACAGCTTCCCAGTACTTAGTCTTTAAAAAAGATTAGTGAAGATATTAACAAATGTGATATTTTGAAATAGTACAATGAAATGTGTCAGTGTTTGGAAGATATGCATAACTCCATGACCTAATTTTTTAAATGACCAATGCATGGATGACAAACATGTTGCATGCATGAAAGACTCAAAATGCAAAAGAGCAGTGGATTTTCATGTAACAGTTGGCAGAGCTCAGTGATATTGTTTCAGATTTCACATGGTAACTAGCCTTTAAAACACTACCACTAATCAAGTTTTGGTTTAGTATCAAAGACTATCCACTGTTATCTGAAAAGGCTGTTAAAATACTCCCTTGTTTTCCAACTATGTATATGTGTGAGGCTGAATTTTTTTCATCTACTTAACCAAAACAACAAATTATAAAGATTGAGTACAGAAGCAGATATGAGAATCCAGTTTTCTTCTATTAAGGCAGACATTACAGAGATTTGTGAAAATGTAGAAAAATGCCACTCTTCTCAGTAAGTTGGTTTTGAAATATAATTATTTTTCATTAAAAATATAATTATGTTAACAGATAATAGTTTTATATTTGTTAGGTTTAAATGAATTACTAAAATAAGTCTTTAAAAGTCTCATTTTAATTTTTAGTATGTTAAATATCAATATAAATAATTGAAAACAGAGCTCTTTTGTACATGATACTATATGTAGAAAATCCTAAACACATCATCAGAAAACTACTAGAGCTCATCAATGAAGTCAGTAAAGTTGAAGGATACGAAATTAACATACAGAAATTTGTTTGCATTTCTATACACTAACAATCAGAGAAATTATGGAAACAATCCCATTTACCATTGCATCAAAAAGAATAAAATACCTAGGAATAAACCTACTTAAGGTGGTAAAGAAAACCTGTACTTGGAAAACTATGAGACGCTGATGAAAGAAATTGAGGATTACACAAACAGATGGAAGATATACTGTGTTCTTGGATTGAAAGAATTATTATTTTTAAAATGACCATACTACTCAAGGCAGTCTGCTGATTCAATTCAATCCCTGTCAAAATACCAGTGACATTTTTCGCAGAACTAGACCAAATAATTTAAAAATTTGGATGAAAACACAGAAGACCCTGAATAGCCAAAACAATCTTGAGAAAGAAGAACAGACCTGAAGGAATCACGCTCCCTGACTTCAGACTTTATTACAAAGCTACAGTCATCAAAACAGTATGGTACTGGCACAAAAACAGATACATAGACTAATGGAACAGAATAAAAAGCCCAGAAATAAACCCCCACACTTATGGTCAGTTAATCTACAGCAAAGGAGGCAAGACCATGCAATGGAGAAAATACAGTGTCTTCAATAAGTGGTGCTGGGAAAACTGGACAGCTACATGGAAAAGAATGAAATTAGAACATTCTCTAACACCATATAAAAAACTAGACTCAAAATGGATTAGAGACCTAAATGTAAGACCAGAAATTATAAATTTCCTAGAGGAAAACATAGGCAGAACGCTCTTTGACATAAATCACAGCATTAATTTTTTTGGATCCATCTCCTAATGTAAAGAAAATAAAAGTAAAATAAACAAATGGGACCTAATTAAACTTAAAAGCTTTTACACAGAAAAGGAAACCATCAGCAAAATTAAAACACACCCTACTAAATAGGAAAAAATATTTGCAAATTATATGACCAATAAGGGACTAATATCCGTAATATATAAACAGCTTATACAACTCAACATCAAAAAACAAACAACTTGATTAAAAAATAGGCAGAAGACCTGAACAGACATTTTTCCAAAGAGGACATGCAGGTGGCCAACAGACACATGAAAAGATGCTCAACATCACTAATCATTAGGGAAATGCAAATTAGAACCACAGTGAGATATTATCTCACAAGTGACAGAATGGCTGTCATCAAAAAGAACACAAATAACAAATGTTGGTGAGGATGTGGAGAAAAGGGCACCCTTATATACTTTTGGTGGGAATGTAAGTTGTTGCTACACTGTGGAAAACAGTATGGAGGTTTCTCAAAAAAATAAAACTAGAACTACCACTCTGGGTATATATACCAAAACACTAATTCGAAAAGATACTTGCACCCCAATGTTCATAGCAGCATTATTTGCAGTAGCTAAGATATGGAAGCAACCTAAGTGTCCATCAACAGATGAATGGATAAAGAAGATGTTGGGGGGAGGTGTCTGTGCATATATATACACACACACAATGGAATACTACTCAGCTATAAAATAAGAATGAAATTCTGTCATTTG
This sequence comes from Delphinapterus leucas, assembly GCF_059928025.1. Lineage (NCBI taxonomy): Eukaryota > Metazoa > Chordata > Mammalia > Artiodactyla > Monodontidae > Delphinapterus > Delphinapterus leucas. The sequence goes on along the minus strand of NC_143133.1, from coordinate 120,659,488 downwards.
CAACAATGTGGACTGACCTAAAGAGTACTGTGCTAAGTGAAATGAGTCAGAGAAAGACAAATACTGTATGATATCATTTATATATGAAATCTAAAAAATACAACAAACTATTAAATATAGCAAAAAAGAAACAGACTTACAGATATAGAGAACAAACTAGTGGTTATCAGTGGGGAGAGGGAAGTGGGGAGGGGAAGTAAAGGGGTAGGGGATTAAGAAGTACAAACTATTATGTATAAAATAAGCTACAAGGGTACATTGTACAACACAGAGAATATAGCCAATATTTTATAACTATAAATGGAGCATAACCTTTAAAAATTGTGAATCACTATATTGTACACCTATAATTTATATAACATTATACATCAGCTAAACTTGAATAAAAAATTTTAAAAAGACCTCTTTGGGGTCCTAAGTAATTTTTAATAGTGTAAAGAGATTTTTAACAATCTATGGTCTAGAGGAATCCATGTATAATTTAGGAGGAGAGCATTGCTTTAAAATCCAAAATGTACATGTTTTGGCTTAAAGCAGTACTTTGAAGCGTTTTTTAAATGGCATTGTTAAAACAGGTTTTATAGTCATCAGATTTTATTATTTTAAGTCATATCATTTTGAAACTTTTCTAAACCTTCATTTTCATTTTATGTATTTAAAATAAAACAGAGGAAGCCAAAAATGTAATAAAGTATTATTTGCAAAGCTATGTAATTTTTTGTAGACCTTTTTTTTTTCAGTTAACCATGGCTTGTTCCTGAACAAGCTAAATAAGGTACAAGAATGCTGAAAAGATGTTCTGTGACTATCTATGGAATATTCTTGGTATCTTACAGATACAGAATGAATATTTTATAGGAGTTAAATGGATAAAATTTTATTTAAAAACTATGTAATCGTATAGTCCATTGCCATTTTGGAATGTATGTGGAAATTAATTCACCATAACAGCCTTATGCCTGTTAGTGGTACTGTTTATCATGTAACATGATGGTTAGAGAGGTTTCTGATTGCTCTTTTTTCTCTAAGCAGATAATCTCAGTGATACCTTGAAGAAGCTGAAGATAACAGCTGTTGACAGAACTGATGATAGTTTAGAAGGATGCTTGGATTGTCTACTTCAAGCCTTGGCTCAAAATAGTAAGTTTTAAGGAACCTCCATACTGTGAGGATATGGGGAGGGGGAAGGGTAAGCTGTGACAAAGTGAGAGAGTGGCATGGACATGTATACACTACCAAACGTAAAATAGATAGCTAGTGGGAAGCAGCTGCATAGCACAGGGAGATCAGCTCAGTGCTTTGTGACCACCTAGAGGGGTGGGATAGGGAGGGTGGGAGGGAGGGAGACGCAAGAGGGAAGAGATATGGGAACATATGTATATGTATAACTGATTCACTTTGTTATAAAGCAGAAACTAACACACCATTGTAAAGCAATTATACTCCAATAAAGATGTAAAAAAAAAATAGTAAGTTTTATTATGTTTACTCAAATGCCAAACAAAAAATCAAATCAACAATCATTCAGAAATTGGTATATAGTTTAGCACATAACTTACATTCACATAACTTGAATTCTTTTGAATCCTATCCCTGAATACTGAGATTGTTTTACATGTTCACCTCCTACTTACCTCGCCTCCCCCAGGATACTGAAAGCCAAGTTGATAGGCAGAAGAAAGGTGGAATTGATTGGTGGTGATGACATTAATACTAGTCCCAGAGAGAGGCAGTTCTTAGCAGATAAGCGTCAAAGTTGTTTTTCTTCTTAACACCTAACTACGCTTTAAAAAAAGACTGTGTTTACATGTGGGGACGAGAAACAGAGAAGAAAAGAAAGAAAGAAAGGAAGGAAGGAAAAGAAAGAAAGAGAGAGAGAGAAAGAGAGAGGGAGCTTAAAACACTTGAAATTTTTTTTCTGAGATCTTTTTAATCATTTTACTTTAAAATAATGTGTATGCTTAGGTTTAATTGGAAAGAGCCACCAGCAGTCATCCAGAAATCCTGTAAAACTGAGGTAACACTTGATCTTTGGTGGCGTGGTAAATAAGAGATAAAAATTATACAACTCTTCATTGACTAATACATTGTATTGTTACATTTGATCCATCATATTTCTATTCACTAATTTCTGTATTATCACAATGAATAGACAGATACAGAATAATTTTCATTTGTTTCCTTAATTCTCCTTGGCTGTGCTGTGGTTTATGCTGTGCTTGTTTTTAATTATGCCGTTATTTTATCCTGGGACTAATTATGTAGCTGACAAATAATTCAGGAGGAAGAATAGACTGTATTGTTAGAGTTCAGTTTCAAGCACTCTGATATGTATGCATTCTTTTTCTTTTTTCTGTTTTAGTAAACTGTGATTAGAAAATTTAAAATAATTGCAGTACTCTTTATCAAAAAGCACATTTAAGGTAGCTTTTAAAATTCTGTTTTAGTAATATTTTGCTTTTGAGATTATAATTATGTCAAGCTATTTAATCTTAGAGGTATCAGAGAAGGGATTTAAAATAAGGAGTTCAGTAAAAACATCTGGATAAGGGTCACAGTGGTAAAGAAAAATAAGAGAGAATGTGTAAGGCTGTACTCTCCATTATAGTAGATACAGGTGGCTATTTAAATTTTAACAATTAAATTTAATTAAAAATTAAGTTATTTAGTCTAACTTTTCAATAGCCATGTTTGATTGGTGACTACCTTATTGGGGCTCACAGGTATAAACTATTTCCATGATCACAGAATATTCTTTTGGATAAAGCCACATAATGACCTGAGTTTTACACATGCCTGTATAGGCAGATTTACGTAATCTTGTAATCAGTCTGTATAAATTGAGTATCTCAAGTTCATTTTTTTTCAAGCGTTGTTTTATTATAACTTATTTTGTTTTAAATGGCCCAGTTTTTTCTCTGTGTTAAAAACAAGTAGTATTTTCTAAATGGACCATTTGTTCAGGACCTGAAGGACACGGAGGTGATATCCTTGGTTATACATGGAGGCTTGCTCAGCCCTCTCCTGGAAAGACTGGTACACAGATAGATGAAATTGTTGAAGAGAAATGAAAAAAGGAAGCAAAATTTTATAGCTTTTTAAAGAACAGATTCAGGAAATATTGACACATAGTTGCTGAACTAAATATTGACATATAGTTGCTGAACTAAATTTCAGACCCATTGCAGAGTTATTCGTTGGACCCATTTATTGAAAATGGTCTTGAAATTATATATCATAAAATGTTAAGGCCAAATAGTTACAAAGTGGTAATGAAAACAACAGACTCTACCAATTTAATTATTGACTCCTTAGGAAGGGAACAAAAGGAATATGGCTTCTTAAGAATCTGTAATAAAATTCATAATTGTCCCCACATCTGAGACTATTAACACAAAAGAATTTGATGTAGGAAGAGGTGGTTCATGCAGATGTTCCGTCTTTGACTTACAAATGATATCTATCATTGATTGAGCATCCACTGTGTACTCAGCACTAGACTTCAGACTTGTATCTGTTGTCTAATCTAATCTTTCTTGTAGACCCATGAGGAGGTATTATATACATCACCATTTAAAAGATAAAGAAACAGTCCCTGTAAGGGTACTTGCCTTGCTCTGGCAGAGTACAGAGTTTGAATTTGAACTCTTAGTTTACAAAATAAAAAACTACATTCTGAGTAAAGTGCAGCTTTTTTCCTGCGTTTATAGAATGTGAAAGTGTTTTCAGAAACTAGATTTTAATATTGTCTTAAATTTTTGCTTTTTCTTTAAAATAGTTTCAAATTATTATTACAGAGGAAGAAAATTTATAAACCATTTTCCCCTTTGAGCTATATATTTATCTTATAGATATTAATTGGTATGTTTTATAAAATTAACATCTAGCTTTTAAGCAAGAAAAAATTTTTTTAAATACCAGAGAAATGTTTATTTTATAAAGTTCTTACTTCCCTGAATAAAATGTTTGAGCCGTCACTACTTCTCTGCTCTTAAAGGTAAAATTATAAAGCATATAACTTAGAATCTATACTGGCTTTTTTTACACAGAGAAGTTCTAATTTCATAATTCTTCCTAGTGTCAGGTGTTTTAACTAAAAAATATCAGTGTTTGCACTAGAATTGCACCTGATCAAGAAAGAATGATTTCTCCATTCTTTACAAAATGGTAATGTGTGTAATGGAAATCTAATCTTAAAGTTCTATTTTACAGTTTACTAACCTGCCATTGGACAGGACATTTCTGAGAGGAAAGAAATTATGCTTTTAAGTTTTTACACTGTGGGAATTTAGTATTTTTGAATTGTATATTACAGATTATCATAATCTGAATTAGAATTTTTGCTTTGATGTATGACTTCAGAGTGTTTTCTTAAATTTGGGGGGGCATTAAATCTAGTATATGTAAGGATCTTAAAAGACAAAAGTTGAAAATTTGAATACGTACTAGACTTTATGGAAAACATTTTGTTTGAGCAAGCATTTTGTGTAAATCTCTGATCTAAATTAATATGGAAGCATTCATTCACTCATATAAATACTTCAGATCTCAGCTTTAAAATGTTTTTAGTAAATATATGAAGGCTACCAGCCAAGAAATCAGCCCTTTTATTCTGGTCTCTTTTGATTCAGAGAATAGTTAGAAGATTCTCAGTAAATGCTTGTTGAATTGTAGTGTCGGTTATTCTATTTCATGCTTATTTGAAAATGTAAAACAGCCCACATTTTTGTCCATAAACATTAAGGCAGGAGTTGTCCTTAGAGAGTATGACATCTGAACCACCTTATAAGACAAACTACTAGCATGAATTAAAGGCCCCCAAATAAGCAAAATTAACAGTCTATTCATAATAAAAATTCTATTCTGTTGTAAGAGCATGGAGACTATGTTCTTGTTGGCTGGGGGAACCACAATACAGTGCCAGCATGATCACCAGCACCACTTTCAATTTTTTCCCTAACGGATTAGGCTGTTTCCCTCTTTCTCATTGCCTCATATACCTTTGTATTTGAACTTTAACCGATTGCCCGATGGCAATTCCTATTTCATATAAGTGTCACGTAATTGTTTATTATCTATAGAAAACCCTATGAAAGAACATCAGTTTACTTGTTTTTAAAGAAGAAAGTATTTAGTATCTAGTTCCATATTCCTAACTTGGTAATACTCATCTACCTGTTGAATTCTTAGGTTATTTCTTAACACTTGTTCTTTATTTTATTCAGTGTGTTGATTTTTGGCTCCCTACTAGGCTATAATCCTAAACATATCAAATTATGTACAGAAGCTACTAATGTAGATTATAAATCTTCTCTAACAGTAAGAATTGTCTGTTGTCGTTTGCTTTTAGTCTGCTTTATGTCTTTAATATTTCTGAACAGACTTACTGTCATGTATCAAAATTATTTCCTAAGTAAGGGACTTTGAAATTTATTATCAACTATTTTTCAATAACCTTGTTAAATCTTCATTTACCGAGCATGAAAGATTGCTGCTGCTTTAGTAGAAATGAAAATTTATTTACACTTAATTCTTTCACAGTAATATCTAGATTTCAGTTTTTTACCCTACGTTATCAAATGTATCACAGAGTGATACATTTGCAGTTTTCTTTGCAAGCTAAATTCATTATGGTGTTCACCTCCTTTATATACTTTTGTATTATGTGGCTCTTTTAGTTATTGTGTCCATCATTAATGAGGGCTTATGACTGGTGCTAATCATAAATTACCAAAGGTTCAGTTTTTACTAAATAAAGGTAGTATTTTAAGAGTAGAGGAGACTAGACTAAACTAGAGAACATGGTCAACTAAAAAGACACTGAAAATTCTTGATGAATTAAGACCCCTGGATTGCCGTAGAGTAGTGGTGGCCACCTAAGTTTGAATTTTTCTACACAGTCTAAAAAGCCATACAAATCAACAAAAAAATCAGATAAAATCAAATATCTATAACCTATGCCCTGGAGACACACTAAGAACTTCAGATTATTAGGAGAGAGAAATTAATATCCAAATCTAGCCTGCTCAGCTTCAGAGCCCATTTTTAGAGAGAGTTCATGAAGACTGCAGAGACCACATGGAAAAGACGAGAGGGGTTGAATCAGGAGCCTAGGAGTGATAGTTTACAGTTAAAATTTCCTTTAGAAAGAAAAAGTCTTAACTTGGTGGGAAAATTCTAAGATCTGGCCTTAGATTCAAATGGAGCATTGGCTATTGGGAATCAAAAGGAGGAGACTTAAAAGTACACAGGACCCTAGGCAACAGATCAGGAGAGTGCCACTTTGGGGGATGAAATTGTTCTCCCTTGTAGACTTGGTGTTGAAGGAAAAGAAGGATGCAAGATGGAGAAAGTAAGTGTTCTGTAGAAATAAGAAAATCATACTGTTAGAAGACACACTAATAACCCCCTTTGGTTTAAGTTCAGAAGAGGGAGCTTTTGAACTAAAAAACCTGAGAATTCATCCTTACCCTTACTGCATACAATTTTTACTGCTAGTTAAAGAAAAGAAAAACTATACACTGAATTGGAAATTGCAGGCTATATACATACATAGGTGCTACAAGGAACAAAGCAGAAAATAAGAATCAAAACATTTTAGTTATTGAATTTTTTTCTCCTAAACCACCCACGAAGTGGTTATCAGTAACAGAACACCATGACCTACATTAAACATCCTTAAGCCTTTGCAGATATGAAAAGGAAAAAGAATACCTGGGTAAGAAATTCAGAAACTTGGAACCAAAGTGGATAATTACTAGGAAGATGTAAAGTAAGAGTTGACTAGAAGATAATGAAGAAAAAGAATCATTTTAAAAAGTAAGACTGAATTACAAGGTACCAAGGAAGAATAGAGGTGACTGAAAATTTAATAAGGAGCATTGAGGAAAGTGGGCAAAATGAAAACAGAATAAAAGATCAAAGAGAAAATGATTAATATAGAAGATAGGCAAAAAGATCCAACATACATGCAACTGGAATCCTTAAGGAGAAAAACAAAACATTGGAACAGAGCCAATATTTAAAAGTATGAACTTTTCTGAAGTATAAAAAGACTAGAATCTGTATGTTGAAAGGGGCTAGCATGTACTTGTGAAAATTGACCTCGAAGAAGTCTAGCAAAACTTTTACACTTTAAAGGTAAAAATAAATACAAAAGAGAAATCCTCCAGGCTTCCATGCTAAAAGATCAAGTTATTTAAAAAGAAAAGAAAATTAGATTGGCATCAGACTCTTCAACAACAATATGCAAAACAATTCAATATTAGAGCAGTATTTTCAGAAAACTAAAGGAATAAGAATTTTATATTGAGCCAAGGTGATCAGTAAGTATCAAGGCTATAGAAAAATTCTGTTAAACATGGAAAAACACAGGGAATACTATGCTCATTAGCCTTCCAGAGGAATCTTCTAAACTTGTGCTGTCCACTACAGTATGCATTCTCTGACATGGCTATTGAGCATTTGAAATGAGGCTAGTCTGAATTTAGGTATGCCATAAGTGTAAAACACATACTATACTTTAAAGACTTAGTACTTCCCCAAAAGTAAAATATCTCATTAAACGTTTTAAAATTATTGATTATATATTGAATCTCATTTTTAAAATTTTATAAAATATTTATAAATATTTCTATTGGAGTTTTATAGGCTATCATTTCTTGAATTATGGGTGGTTTAAGAATTGGACCAGCCAGTATGATGTGATGGAAATGCAGCTTAGAAACAAAATCATCATCATTGTCATCAGTAAAATATAGTTGGGTTATTCAGTGGAGGAGCAGTCATTTTTAAAAGAGGCCATTTAAAACAATGAACCTTAAGTTCATTATCCTAGGGTTAGATTCTAAGGAAGTAGTAGCATATAGGTCCAAGATATATGTTAGTCAGAAGCAGAAAGAAGAGACAGTATATATTCAAATATATTTATATCCAGGAATTCGTAGAAGAGAGGTCACAGAAAGGCTTGAATCTGATTGAAATAATGAGAAAGACCATCTTGAAATCTTTCACAGGTCACAAGATTAGTGACAGAAGATAATAACATGGTACTGGGTGCTGTTTGCCTTCTAATATGCTTTTAAGCACTGTACTTCATAAGGGGCAAAGAAAGCTCTCATTATGTACAATCTCCAGAAGGAGATAAGCCTCCATTGGTATTTGTATTTTGTGATTGAAGCATGGATAGAGAATCTGGATTTTCTTACACTAGCTAATTAACAAATGATACCATTTTTGCTTCTTAAGTTTGCTAAATTTGAAAAACTTCTTATGTTCCTGACAGTAAAATATGTAAGAGAAACGTGATTTGAAATGATACTATATGCCAAATATATACTGAAAAAGATCTACCATCCTCAGTAAAACACTAATACTGACTTACTGTCACTAAGTTGTTGAGGGAGAAGCTGATGGGTTTGTGCTGCTGTGTCTTCCTAACATTTGTTTCTGACAGGGTCCCATTTAACTGTGTAACTGCAGCTACCTGTAGGTCTTCTGTGGCCATATGCTTGATAGATGTTAACTGGCTTCTCAAATTAAACACTAACCCAATATGTCCTGAACGTGTCAAAAAATATGAGGCATGCAGATTAGACTTTTAATTAGTATAATGAATTGGAAATGAATTAATAAGAATTATATATTCTCTCATGGAGCTGATTTTCAGATAGCTGGGGGCTTTGAAAGACACTCCGGGAGGCATGCCATCAACCACCACACAACCAGGGTTAATTGTGATTTTCCTGTAGGGAACTTTCACAGGGAAATCCATACCAGTGGCTTCACCAGATTTTCGACTAAAGAGGTCATTAACTTGTTCTCTTAGCTGTCTAGCTTTTTCAACTTTTGACAGTCTTTCATTATCATAGTCTGGAATTGTCACCTGAATGATGTTAAGATCTTCAACATCTGATGCAGTAGTATTAACATTGGGCGATGAATTTATTTTTCTTGGAGGGCTCTTAGAGGAGGAGGTGCTCTCCTTAATTGCTGTCTCAAACATTTCAGGCTTTTTAATGATGAACTTAATTTTGGCTTTGTTTCTGAGTATCTTCTCCAGCCTTGGAATGCCAAAAGTAGATAGATGGTCGTCAGAATGGCACACCCTCGGGTAAGCCTTCCACGTGCTGAGTTCATTAAATTCACAGTCATTAGACCATTTCCAGGACTTGTGATTAATAACCAGTTGGTTGATCAGAGTGAGTCAGAAGGCCCGTAATCCAAGAATCAGCCGAGCCAAGCCAGTTGGAGGTTCCTGCAACAGAAGAAATAAAGGAGACTGATAGAAGCTCTCAAATCAAGCAAGAACCAGACCCTATGTGATAGACCTCTTCCCTCCTAGGCTTAAAGTATCAGTGGGTGAGAAGAGCTTTTTGGACTGTTACTGCCCCAAGCTGTGTAATATACTTGTATAACAGAAATACCTTCTATACAAACCTTTTTTTCTACTTTTAAATAGAAATGTCTACTTTTTCAGCAGTTCTGTGAATTGAATTAAAGAGCAGAGTGACTGTAAAAAAAAAAAAAAAAAGGATTATATATTCTCAACAGAAAAATGTAGTTTGATGTTTAAAGGAAAATGCTTTAAAGTAAGAAATAGATTGATTAAATTAACCTATTTTCAGTGTCTTTGCTGTGATTATGGATGTTTGAACCTGATATTAAAGGTATGGGCAGTAGCATACTGCTTTTTAGCTCTTGTAGTACTTGGTAGTCATGATGGTTGTTTCCTCTAGAAAGCTTTCTTACATAGTCTAAATGCTTTCACTTTTACCTCTTGTAATTCAGATTTCCTGAGTACCCACTTGGCATTGTAAAACAAAGGTTAAAGTTTCACCATTAGGTAGACTTTGGGATTTATAAATGTGACATTTTGAGAAATTAATGAATCATTATTTTTGCTAAAGGAAGCCTCTATATAAAATACATGTATTCTTGCTATTATGATTATTTGATTTTATTATGTTCAATTATTATTATTTTATTTTATTTTATTTTATTTATTTTTGTGGTACACGGGCCTCTCACTGTTGTGGCCTCTCCCATTGCGGAGCACAGGCTCCTGACCCGCAGGCTCAGTGGCCCAGCCGCTCCACGGCATGTGGGATCTTCCCGGACCGGGGCACGAACCCGTGTCCCCTGCATTGGCAGGCAGACTCTCAACCACTGCGCCACCAGGGAAGCCCCCAATTATTTATTTTTATATATGGTATAGGTGAGGATTTAATTTTATTATTTTCTAGACAATCAACTTTCCCAACACCCTTTGTCATTTAATCTGTTCCTTATTGGTTGAGGACGTTCCTTTTATCATATAATAACTACTTAATTTAATATAATTGGGCCAGTCTTGGGGTTTTATTTTATTCCATTAATTTGTTTGTCTATTATTGTGTTGTAACCATGCTATTTTAATTATAGTAGCTTTATTGAGAAAGTTCCTCTTCATAAATCTGTTTCAAAGTTTTTTATTTTCATGGGTTTGTTATATCAGAGAAGTTGTGTAAGTACTTTGTTGCATTCCTGGAGAATGCTGTTGAAATTGGGATAAGCTATAAATTAATTTGCAAAGAATTGAAAACTTCTTAATAGTTTGTTATTCTAAAAACATAAATTATATCGTTTTTATTCAAGTTTTCTTTCTTTATGTCTCATTAAGATTATGTAATTTGGTTCACATGCTTTCCATATATATCTTATTTAAAGCATTTTTCCTATGTATTCTACATTATTTTGGTTGTTTTTGCAAATGGACTTTTTCCTATTATAACTTCCAGGCTGTTTTGTTAGAGATCAGTTTGAAAGCTGTATTGATTTTTATATCTTTTATTTGTATTCAGCTACCTTTCGAGCTCACTTATTAGTTAAAATAATTTTTTAGCTAGTTCTCTTGGGTTTTGCAGTCAGAACATAAAGTGTTATTTTTGTTTCCTCTTTCCCTTGTAACTATAGCTGACTTATTGAGTTGGCTTGAACGGCCAGCAAAATAGTAAATAACAATGGTATGAGTAGTATCTTATTTTAGTTTCTGATATTAGTGGCAAGCCCTTCTAATGCTTCACCATTCAATATAATACCTCTGGACTTAATATAAAAATCCTTTTTCATGTTAAGAAGATAGTCTTAATTAAAGAATGATTTTCTTAAAAAATCAAGAGCAGGTACCTCTAAACCATAAATCTTTAGCCTACTCAGTATAAGAATAGTAAACATTTTTCTTTTTTATTATTTTGAAGTTTATTTATAATGAAATTATTTGCTGAGAGCGTTAATTCTAGAGGAAGATTTTCTTAAGTATGGAAAGTACAGTGTAGTTTTATAGTCTCAGATTCAATGTCATTTAGTAGAATAGTGAGGTTCAGTATGATTTATATCTTCCTTTGTGTATTCAGGGACAAACGTTTACCTATTGAGAATTAGTACCTAAAGAATAATTAAAATTAATAATGTTAATTATTTATTTTAGAATGAATGATTATTAAATGGTCTGATAAACATTTTAGGCAATTTCTCAATTTAGTAATTTACAGCCCCCAAAGGTTCAACACTACAGTCAGTGGAGCATTAATTTTGCCACCAGATAATTGTTTGGTTACAATTACAAGGTCATATTATATCAGCCTTTGAATTATGTTTATAGCTATAAATTGAGATATTCATTTTTTTGTTAGTTTGTATTACTCAACCCTGACAGTGTGAACTTGATTGCTTATTATTTTTACTTCATTTTAATATAGTTTTACATAGATATAAATTTAGTTCTACATGTAGTTTTATACAGTGTAGTTTTACATAGATTCCTCTTAGACATTTGTAATGTTATATGAATTTTGGTATGTCAAGATTTAATGAAATATGAATATAAATTATTTTATAAATTTAAAAAATATTTTAATTACTTGACATTAATAATCATTTTTTAAATTTCTAACATTTAGCTTAGAGGAAGAAAAAGAAACACTAGCCAGAAAAATAGGTAATTGAAATAAATTTTTCTCCTTTTGGAGGTTTGATTTTATATGAATCTTAATCAATGTAAACCTATAGTTTATCTATTATGTTAAAACTGGAAGAGATGCCATACCATGGGAATATCTTTTATACCAAGTAAATAAACAAAAGCAAAGTTATTTCACTTTTCACTGTTACTCATTTATTACTTACTGCAATTTTCAGTTTTTGAGTTATGAATGTATGTGAATATTAATGACCAACTGCAAATATTGTTGAAATAGGAAAAATAGTAGCAACATTAAAGGCAAAATAGAGAGTAAAAGGTTAACTCTTTGCTTGAAATATTCAGAGTAAGGGAAGAATAGCCAGAAAGTGGAAAAGGTTCCAAATTAAGAAACACTTTTTAGAAGCACATTAAAAAAGAGTTGAAGAAATGTATGCTAAGTCAGCTATGCATCTCTTTAACTGGATGTAAGGTACTATATTATTTTTATTTGCTGTACAATAAGATCTTGATGAAGAATACTAAGGCCAAAAGTATTATATACCATATTCTTAACTGTGTGTGGTTCATGGTCATTTTACTGTCTTATAACAAATCACAACATAAATCTTAGCAGTATTTTTTTGGATCTGTATCCTAAGGCAGAAGAAATAAAAATAAACAAGTGGGACCTAATTTAACTTAAAAGCTTTTACACAGCAAAGGAAGCCATCAACGAAACAAAAAGACAACCTACTGAATGGGAGAAAATATTTGCAAAGATATGACTGATAAGGGGTTAATATCCAAAATATATAAACAACCCATACAACTCAATATCAAAACAACCAAGAACCCAATTTAAAAACAAGCAGAAGGCCTGAATAGACATTTTTCCAAAGAAGATATACAGCTAGCCAAAACGTACGTGAAAAACTGCTTAGCATCACTAATCAGAGAACTAAAATCAAAACCACAATGAGATATCACCTCACACCTGTCAAAATGGCTATCATCAAAAAGTCTACAAATAGCAAATGTTAGCTAGGATGTGGAGAAAAGGGAACCCTAGTACACTGTTGGTGGAATTGTAAATTCGTGTAGCTACTGTGGAAAACAGTATGGAGGTTCCTCAAAGAACTAAAAATAGAACTACCATATTATCCAGCAATTCCACTGCTGGGTATATATCTGAAGAAAACACTGGATCATTGGGATACATGCACCCCAATGTTCATAGCAGCATTATCTACAGTAGCCAAGATATGGAGGCAGTCTGAGTGCCCATCATCAGATGAATGGATAAAGAAGATGTGGTGTATGTATACACACACTAGAGTATTCTCAGCTATAAAAAAGAATGAAATCCTGCCATTGCAACAACGTGGATGGACCTAGAGAGCATTATGCTTAGTGAAATAAGTCAGACATAGAAAGACAAATACTCTGTTATCACTTATATGTGGAATCTAAGAAATAAAACAAATGAATGAATATAACAAAACAGAAACAGACTCACAGATACAGAGAACAAAGTAGTGATTACCTGTGGGGAGAGGGGAGCGCAGGGGATGACAAGATAGGAGTATGGGATTAAGAGACACAAATTACTATTTATAAAATAAGCAACAAGAATGTATTGTATAGCACAGGGAAATGTAGCCATTGTTTTATACTAACTTTAAATGGAGTATAATCTATAAAAATATTGAATCATTATGTTGTCACCTAAAACTAATATATTATTATAAATCAATTATTTCAAAAATAAAGAAAAAAATTAACAAATAAGTAAAATTAAACACAACCTCTTTCCTCAAAAATCATCAATAACAGAGAAAGTGTGAACGATTCATGTGCTTAGTAAAATAGAGTTTAGGTATAATATTCTAGGTGGTATTCATACGGTGGACTGTATAATGTAGAGAATCTTTATACTCTAATTTTTTTTACTAGAATTTAGTAGCATTCAGCGCCTTCTGTTGTCAGATGCCTTCACTTAGAAATTTTGGCTGTTTTATCACCAGTTAAAAAACAAACAATGCATTGTGTAATTTCTTGAGATTTCAGAAAGCCAACACATTTAGATAGAGTCAAAGTCATTTTTCTTTTCTGACTCTAGTTATACAGAGTTGGAGCAGTAGTACAGAATACTATGTGAGATTTCATGACCCTGCAGTGAATTACTCTGCTGGCAGCATTCCTCTTGCTCCAGGGCACGTGGGGGAAAGAGTTCAGGGTGGTCAGTCTTTTGTTCTATTCATTCAGCTGATAGAATGAGGTCTACCCACATTGTAGAAGCCAATCTGCTTTGCTTAAAATGTACAGATTTAAATGTTAATCTTATCCAAAAACTCCCTTACAAAAACCTCCAGAATAATGTTTGGCCAAATTCCTGGGTACCATGGCTCAATCAAGTTGTCATGTAAAAGTAACCATCACAAGTGGACTCTATATTCTACTGACATATCAAAATGAATTGTGTGGCATAATAGTTATGTGTTGGGATAACTGCTAGTGAGGAATGATGCCCTTAACATTAGAGCTTTCCACAAGCAAATCTAGTTGATTTGACTAAGGTTGATTTTATGACCTGCTTTTTAGTATTTGTTGTGATAAACCCCAAACTGAGACTCCAAAAGGCGGAGTAGTGGGGTTTTTTTTTAAGAGACATCTGGATTTAAATTCTGGGTTTTAGCACACAGTGTTCTCTGAGGTGAGTTCACTTAGATGCTGGTAATTTTCTCTGCCCATATTTAAGCGTTACGCATCTTTTCTCCTCCTTGTACTAAAGGAGCAAACAGAATGTTTTCATTTTGCTCATAATAACTTACTTATGGATTGATCACCTTTTCTTTCTGATGTGTGCATGTGGGAGGGATAAGATAAAAACAAAGTAGTTTCTAAAATGATGTCTGAAGTTTCAAGAACATTTTTGCATATGTTTGCTTTTGAAAAAATGTAATCTGAGATCTGATTAGCTTAATGCAAAGTGAAAAGTTTAGTCTCTGCATAAGCTAGCGATTGTTAATGCTACCAAAAAAACTTCCATTCTTGATGAGAAAATTCTTAAAATATAAGACAGTCTCCTTATGAGCTCAATCTTCTTTTCTGTTAAAAGTAATTACAACTTCTACAACATTAATAAATGTAACTCAGTTGCTCCATCTTTAGTATTCTGTAGGACAGCTTATGCTTCCCTCTAGTTGAACTTATTTCGGTGTATATTAATTATGTGTGTATGCCTTTTTTTATTCAGTTATAAACTCCTTAAGCACAGGGCAGTTCTATTCAACTAGCATTAATTGGGTACCACCATGCATTAGTTGGTACCTTGCCCTGGAGCGATTGGATAGACAAGTAACAGGTAAGTTTTAATACAGTATAACACATTATTATAATAGAGCTGATTACAAAGTGTTCAGAGAACTGGGTTCAATTCATAGTTGTAAGAGTCTTTCAGAGTGTCACAGAGGGACTGACATTTCACCTGGATTCTGACGGATAAATGGGTGTTTCATAGGTGTATTCTCTTATCCTTCTCCTTTTACCTACCTTTTCTTCCAACCTTAGATAATATCAGCCATCTACCTTTTCCACTTCTCAATTCTGGCAGCCTCCAGCTGCTGGTAAAAAAAATCACCCAGTGGTACAGAATGTTGCTGTTACAAATTTAGGGTCTCTAGCTTCAGATAGTAGTGCTTTTTATGTGTTCCTTCTTTGTGGAATAAATTTTTCTCCTTTGTCTGCTTAGAACATGCTTTATTGGGCTTCAAAACTCAGTTTAAATGTTACCTTGTTTATGGAAATTTCTATGATCTTCATGGAACTGTGATTGCTTCCCATTATACATTGTATGTAACCTCCATGGTGTTATCAGTCACAGTGAATTGTGGTAATTTATTTACCTCTCTCTTTCTCTTACTAGACAGCTCACTGAGGATATGATTTGTATCCTTTAGCTTATATTCCCAATATGGTAGGGACTCAGTAAAAAGACATCTTCTGTGGATAATCTCATCTACTCCAAGTCTTCAGCTACCAAATAGGTTCTAACAGCTTGGAAACAATTACAACATTGTGTGTGAATATTGGGGAAGAGGGGTGAATTTGATAAGCAGGATCAGGGAATGCTGGATTTTGAAAATACAGTGTACTTTACCCAGGTAATGTGAGGGCACAAGGATTATGGGAAGAACATCCCAAGCAATGGAGGCAACATATACAATGTCACAGTGGTGGGGAAGAAACCTAGTTCAATCAGAAACTGAAACTGGAAAGGGAGTAGGGGTCAAATTATGAAAGGACTTTTGTGCCATACGTCTTAGTCCATGTGGGCTGCTATAACAAAATAGCCTGGATTAGGTGGTATTCCTCACACTTCTGGTGGCTGGGAAGTCCAAGACCAAGGCATCAGCAGATTCTGGTGAGGGCCTGCTCTCTGATTCATAGACCGCTGTCTTTTCACTGGAACCTCACGGTGGAAGAAGCATGGCATCTCTCTGGGGTCTATTTTTGTAAGGTCATTAATCCCTACATGAAGACTCTGCCCTGTGACCTACAGATGCCAATCTCTTTAGCTTTGTTTACTTCATATTTTTCCCCAAGGTGTTTCACAGGATGGAGATAGATCTTTTACTAAAAATATTCCTTCACTGTGTTTTACTATGTCCTCGTTCTCTTAGTATGAAGTGAGGAAATCCACGTTTACCGTAGGGACCACGTTTTCAGTAATTACTGTGAACTTATAGTTGAACGATTCTAGTTATATACTCTGCTTTTACCACAGTCATTAGCACAGTTCCTCCGGGTATTTCTCAGCAAATATCTTTCTTTTATTTTTTAACCAACTCAATTTTTAGCAACTGCTTTAGACCTAGTTAGTGGTAAGTTTAAGGAAAATAGTCAGACTAGCAGATCTCCCTGCTTATTCTAGTGATTTCCAAATACATAACTTCTCCAACTCCCACAGCGTACATTATCCCTGGAATTGAAATGACTGCAAAACTGTCAAAATCATTTATTGTAATTTTATAAATGACTCTCACAACTTAATCTTTTAGTAAGACCTCTTTCTGATGGTGAGTCATTGTGCAAATGGGTCTTTGTTCTGCCCTGTTTCTTTTCATGACTATATCCAGCCTTTTCTTTCCTGTACTTCACGTTCCTTTTATTTGCTTAAAATCTTTATTGCGGGAAAAAGATTCTCATCAGTGAAAGAAAAAGCATTTTATAACAACCCCCCATATACTTCCATTTTCTTTTAGAAACATTAATTTCTCATTTATCAGGCCCTTTAATCTTATACCCAGTATAGTCCTCTTCTATGTTTTAAATATATTTTAAACCTGTTTCACTTTCTCTATACACAGTTCACTTTCTCTCATTCAGTCACTGAGTCAATTTATCTATCTCAAAATACTGTGCATCCCTTTCTTACCGAGTTGTCCTAGTTTAGTTCTTACTTCTGAAAAATATGTTAAATAAAAATATTTGTCACGTAATAACTTGATGAATCTGGTCAAGGTATTGTTCGCACTATATATCTTCTAAATTAACAGTTGTGTTAGGAAGAGCACTGAACTAGGAATCAGAAAAATTGGTTTCTTATTGCTTTTCCAATATAATCATATAGCTTTATTTGTAGTATGAAGAAAACATAACCTATCATGCCTATGTCACATGTCTGTTTTAAAAAATGAGTTTTTATGGTAGTCAGGTATCTTTAAAAGTTTAAATGGCTCTCAGTCAGGTGCCTTTAAATGAGGACACTATGCCTCTGTGTAGGAATTAGCTATAGTGATGGTGTGGGTGTGGCATTTCAGAGAGGGAACAAATGCAGTAAGAAGGTATGAAATAAAATGATTAATTTAGATTTCTATAAGCAATTTACTGTGGCTAGAATGTAAGATATCAATGGAGGAGTATCAGGAGATATGGTTGGGAAATATAAATGTCATGGATGTGCTTGAATGTTTAATTAAAACTTATAGACGATCATTTAAAGATTTAAAGTAGAGGAGTGACATAAAATTTGTATTTCCAGAAGCTTATTCTGCCGTCAATGTAGATGACAGTTGCAGGGGAGGCTGGAGTTAGGGAGACTCTTGAGGAGGCTGTTGCATTTAATAAAGGTCAGAATTGAGAACTGGAAGTAGCACGAATGTAACAAGGAAAGAATAGATGCACAAGATGCTAGTCAGATGGAATCTACAGAACTTACAGTACTTTCTGATTAACATGGGTGGTAGCAAGGCATTTACTAAAAGAAAACTTTATAATCATTCTAGGGCTTCTGGCTTAGATGGGTTCCCTGCCATTAACTGCAATAGAGACTAAAATGAAAGGAAAGGAAGAGAGTAAATTGGATTTTGGAAATGATAAATTTGAGGTATTTATTGTATATCCAAGCGCACATGCTTTGTTTTCCTTTGGATAAAGGGAGAGAGGATTTGGGGCTTGTCTGTGTGGTAGGAAATGAAACCTTGGATTTGGATCAGATCTCCCAGGCACAGGGCCAGATCTCTTGTTACACCCTATTCTAAAAATCTACCCCTTGAGAAATAAATAGTTCCCCAGAGACAACGATACACACACAGCCCTGGAGTCATATTCCTTGTCCTTGCAGTCAATCCCAAATCTGCGTCTTCTCTTCACAGTCAGTCACGAGGATCCTTGGACGTATAATATAAGTAAAAATAGCAATTCTTTATTGGCCTCATAACTAGAAGTAAATAATCCAAGTACATTTTTAATCTAATAGAGTCACAGTAATAACAGTCATTATTTTTGTTTTTCTAATTTGGAGTTTACTGTAAATTGGCTATCAAACGCTTTTCATTAGTTTCTCCTCATAAAGCCTATATGCCAACATAACATCATAAATTCAGCTTAGAATAGCATACCTGAAAACCTGCTCTTGAACTGTAAAGCCAATTATTTTAATGTATTTACTTGGCAGCTTTGTTGGGAACTTTAGCATTTTTCGAGCCATATCTTAAATTCCCATTCCTATTCCACCCATTCTCTGTCTTCTCCTGGGTTATTGGTCTTGAGAAATTCTATGAGTTGTGCTTTAACTTCTCCTCTCCCTATAGCATTGTAGCACAGCTTCTTGATTTACTCTTCTTTCAAGTTTCTCTGACCCAATTGCCCAGTTTTCTTTTTCTTTCTGTCACTGGCAGTTTCATAACGAAGCTGCTCCTTGCCACCAGGAGGTCAGGTGGGGTGTGGACATAGGACTGCAGAGACAGAATGAGTGCTTGCAGAACTGCAAGGGCTACTCTACTGGATATGACTCCTGCCGTAGCTCCACAGATACTAGAGTAGCAACTGCCCTTCATGTATGGGTCCTTCAAAATTCAAGGACTGCCAGCTGCCTATAATTTGTAGGCATACTCAAATGCTTTTATGACTGCACCTAAATGTGAAGGGGGAGAAAGAAGTGGAAATTGATTCCTGCAAATATTTAAAATGGGTATAGTTCCAATGTCAGTAGTAGTGTGGCTAAAGATAATGAAAAGTCTGCCTGTTTTTTTTTTTTTAGGACTCCTGATCACAACACATGATTTCTTTTTACAAGCAGTCATTCATTTAGACCTGCAAACACCACCACTGATGCCTTCTTAATGCTCTCTTAAAATCATTTCAGCGGTGCTCACAGATATCTGTGAACATGTTTAGCTCACAGATACACATTGTGAGATGCAGTAGAATGCCAGTGTAGAAAGCATATATGAAATGAGGCTGAAACTTTGTAATTGTTTATTGGATAGTGGCATTTTAATGATAAGCAGTATTTGGCCCTTTATGTTTTTATGACAAACGAAAGAAGATAATTCCCAGCTGTTTAATTTAAGTTCTAAAACTATATATAAATCCACATGCTAGCAAGTAAATAGAATTCCTTTTTGATTTTTCTAAATTGTAAATCAGATTTATATGAAAAACCAGATTATATTTTCCCTTTTATTTCTCTGACAGTAGTATTAAAAAAATACTATTCCCAAATCTTGATTCATCTTTTATTATAACTGTTTTCCCAGTTCCCTGGATTGTAATCCATGGAAATTCATCAGAGTGCAAGAGTTTTGTATTGCTTTGTTTTCTTTTTTTCCCCGTGCCCCTGACATTCAGCTCTGATGTTAAGCCATTTTTTTTAGTTATAGTTAAAGTGAGACGTGCCTGGGTGATTTGCAGTTAACTGCTCGCCTCCACACACACAAATGCCTCAGCTTCACATCTAATCATGATTCATTCCTCATGCCAGATTCTTGCTATCATCCTAGCACCAGCAGATGGTGGGACAAGACCCCTGGGGCAGTCAACCCCAGTGTCCTACCGTTGTAGCAGTGGTCAGAAAAGGAAGAATTTTAACATGGCAAACTGAGTTCAGTTCTTTTGGCTTCTTGCTAGAAAGAATAATAATGATAATAATAATTAACAGAAACTTGGTGTCAGATTTTCAGGTGGTACCTTAAAAACTTATTTTTTAATCCAAGAAACAAAGTAAAAGTGAAAAGCCACATTGTATTTTATAAATGCGCTTGCTGAAAGGACAGCTCCTGTGTTTATGTTCTATCATGTGTACTTTACATTTGTAATAATCTGAATTGTGAGAAACCAGTGAGTAGCAGCATACAAAAAGACAAATTTCATTTACGCATGCTTAAGTAAGTTTTCTGTTCTAAAAAATAACACCAGTGGTTGCCAGGTGATACACATGTTGAATTGTTAGTGTAGTAGAATCTGAATTTGCTCTTCATGCTCTATGATTATTGGTGACTTTAGACAAGTTTACTTTATCTTTCTGGGCTTCTGTTTCTTCACCTAATAAAAAGTGCTGTTTTAAAGCATCTCCAAAATACCCTTTTTTATTACAGTACATAAAATGTAAGAAAACCAAAATAGTATTAGCTGTATTAAAGTGTACTAGGCTTATGGAAAAGGAAATGCATGGATGGAGTTTCAACATTGACTAATTTTGATTACTTGATCTTTTGTACTAATGTCATATATAAACATGCACATATACCCAAGTAACTACAGTAATTGCAAAGAAATATTTTTAAGATAACAAATCCATGGAACTTTTACATTTTTCAAATTTTACAAATTTATAAATAATTTTCCATATAATTTTCTATTGCTTTAGCCATTCAACAATTCCAGCTTCTCCTGATAATGTTAAGAGTGTTATACCTCTTTAACCCAGAATCCTGGCTAGTCTTGGGTTACACAGAACATTGCTTTTTAACTTTCTGACCAGAATCTACGATTAGTGGTACATTTTACATTCAGTAAGCATACACATACAGTTACATGTGCATGTGTTTCACTCAGTGTTTTACCTTACTGTCTGCAAAAAAATTGTTTTTCTATTCTTTTGCTGTTGTTGTGGATATTGTTGATTCTATTTCTCTTTTTAAGAAAGTGCTGGTCCTTGCTCACCAGATTGATTTCAGGGTTCTTAATGGATTGGGACCCACAGTTTGAAAAACACTGAGGTAAACAAATCAGCGCTTACTATAAAGAAATAGATAATTTTTTGTAGACTTTCTCAAATTATTAAAAATGATTTCCTACTCTCTGTTGATCAGAGCAGCTGCCATTTACTTAACAAGAAATCTTTAGAGTTCTCTTGTTTGTTTGTATAACCAAAGGATGTAAAGGATATAGAGGAGCTACACATAGAAATAAATTTAAATAGAATGTCTTAATGAGCCTTATAGCTCCCTGTTTTTAAACAATGCCATTCCTCTTCGTTGTTAAGAGCCAAATAGTAATTTTAAATTTTGTTTCCTTGAGCTTGTCTTTATTTCCATCATCATTCCAGGTGTTCCTGTTTTTTATTTTAATAGGTCATGCTTTTTACATGAAGCGGCTTGATTTCATACAAAGGCTCTTTATTTGTATTTTAACAAAGATGGAAAGAAAAGGAAAGAAGTAGTTCTTCTTGAATTTCTATATCACCATATAGAGTTCTAAATACCATGGCCTTATTGCTGTTGACTATTTCCCTTTCTCATTAGTGGTGGTTTGAATAAGTTGTGTGAGAAACATAGTAATCATATGGAACTGAATAGTCTTTTCTATCACTCCATATAAAATGATATGAGGTGAGTTTTTTGCACATTTAGTTGCCACTTATTTTTTTTTAATTGCTGTAGCATTATAGGTAATCATAGAATTCACATGTATTAATAACACACTCTTAGAGAATTCAGAAGGGAAGTAGAAAGTAAAGCATTCCTACTCTGAATAGACAGTGTTGGAAATAACATTGAGAAGTAAATTTGGTATGCAAATCGTATATTCAGAAAGGATTCCTTTATAATCTGTAGATTTAGAAAAGATTGTATTAGAAAGTGTTTTGCATAGATAAAAACTGAACATAAAAGCAGCTTGTGGAACTGAAGGTAATTTTATATAAATATACACATTTTAATATATAATGAACTGTTTCTATTATGGATGGTGAAAATTCTTAAAGAAAGAATTTATTGTAGATGAAGTTGTCAGTGTTAGTGTTGAAGATGTTCACTGAAGCTCTTTGTATGTATCTCTTTCAGATATGGAAACAAGTGAAAAAATCCAAGGAAGTGGAATACTTCAACTGTTTGCAAGTCTGTTGGTTCCACAGTCTTCCTGCACAGCCAAAGTAGCTAACATCATAGCAGAAATAGCCAAAAATGGTGAGGTTTTCCTCAAGAACTTTTCTGCTGGAAACATCTTCAGTTTTACACCCTACCTGTCAGTATGTTTTATTAATTTATGTTTTAATTTTGTAGATTAGACCTTTTTACTTTCTATTTTTCTGTTCTTTGACTTTTTTCATGTAATGAAATGTTGTTTAAAATGACTATCATTATAGTCATTCTATTCGTACGTTTCCCATTTGCTATTCCATTCCTTCAGAGTAGAATTAAAGAACAGCACTGCTAGTCCTGTACCTGTATCATTTATTGCTTTGGTTACAGGATTCTTGAGCTGCCACTGAGTCATTCGTCTTCATTGTCACAGGAGAGCTTACCCTTTTTCAATGTACACGTTGGTTTGTGTTATATACAGATAAACTCACTGTTTTTTTTTTTTTTTAGTCTGACCTACTGACGTTGGCACTTGACTGCAACAGTGTAGTCGGAATACATACTGGTTTCTGAATTCATCTTCATGAGAAACATTTATTTCTTAGGTTTCCATGTAATGACAGCAAAGCATAGATTATAAAATAGCCATCCCATTATATATGGTTTATATCCAGTGAGAGGGGATTCTTTGGAAGAATTATTTTGTAGCAGAAATATTTGTGTATGATTTTAGTTTAGTCAATTTGAGAAAAGCACTGACTTCTTAAAGCAGTTTTTAAGCAAAAGGGGAGGCCATGCTAAATGTAATACCATTAGTATGCCTCAGTTTGTCAAAGTTTGATATTATTTTTAGTTCTTTTATTTTAGTAAGTTGCATATATTATACTTTAAAAAAAGAAACTTTAAAATTCTGGCTTCAGTTTTACACAATTTTATACATTGTGTAATCGCTGTGGCAGGTGGCATTGTAAAGTATGTTTTTAGCCCAGTAAAACAACTTGTTCATATGTGTGTTACCAAAAAGAATTGCCATGAAATTTTTTCATTTGTTTAGAGGTGCTCAAAATATCTTTCCAAGTTCCAATATTGGTAAATCATTTTTTGGTTGTTAATGAAAACTGACCATCTATTGTTTGTATGTACATCTAAGCTATCGTAATTTATAATCATTATGCTGTGCTTTGGAGTTGAGCTGGTCATAAATGTTCAGAGATTCCTAGTGGTCTGGAGTATTTAGTGTACTTCAAGAAGATTTGAACTGCTCTGAATAGATAGGGATCACCTTGGGACAACAGAGAACTCCTGAAGCAGATCTAGTTTGAAAATGAAACCCCTTCAGATATTGTTTGTTAACTTAGAGCAACCACTATCTAAATCTTAGATGCAAAGCAGCTTGATTTTTAAGATCAAGTAATTTATTTTTAACTTCATTAGAAACACAGTATAGTTTCCAGAAATCAATTTTTACCTTAAAACTTTTTTTCTTAAGAATGAGCACACACACATAACATAGATTGAGAAATTTTGAATAGATTTTTTTTTGAAATGGCTTGCCATTCCTATATGATCTTATTACTTAATAGTATCAATCCTCATAATACTTGGTCACAGTTGCACGATAACTCTGCTGCTAGAGGTTGCTTCTAGTTACACTCTAGTGTATGACAACTCTAGTGTAGTTGTCTAGTATGACAACTACACTCTAGTGTAGATGACAGCTATGTTTTAAAGACATAATTTATAGCGTTTATACTTTTAATCAGAGGCTTGTTAAGGGCATGCCACTAATCCCTACTGGTTAAAATAAATGAGATCCATTTAAATGGTTGTTTACTGCTTAATCGTCACATGGTTTTTTTTTTAAGTGACTGGCTGAGAAAGTGGATTAGAGTCTTTCTTTTTAAATAAATATCTTCAGAAATGCAACATGACCCAACAGAGATATTAACTGGCCTTATATTTCTTCTGGTTAGAAACTTGACAATGAAAGAAGATTGTGTGAAGCAGAGAAAAAAAGAAATTGGAAGTTGATCTGTTCATCGTCACTCTGCTGTGCATGTTATATAATAATAGAAGAGAAGTGTTAGCATATACTTGTTAGATTTGGATTAATTATAAAATATAATTATGGTTAAATTTGTACATACAAAAGGAACTCTCTAAAAATTAGCGTACCTGACTATGTGCTGATGTTCAAAATCCAGAGTATTAGTAAGAAGTTCCAGGGGCAAGTTTAACGTGGGAGCATAGCTATGACCATAAATTGCAGTAAAAGATTTTGATATCTTTTAAATAAAGTGTTCCCCTATATGACAGATTTAAGATGGATTTGAGGCAAAGGAAAAATAAGTAAAAGAGGAAGTATCTGTGAATATTTCTTCCTTTTTAGAATTGTACTCTCAGTGTCTAATAATAATAATAACAACAACAACAACAACAAATTTCTGAAACTAGGTACTGTTATGTGTCTACAGTGCTGATAACTGAAGTTGAAAATGTGTGAAAGCAAACAAAACCTTTACATCTTATTCCCCTCCTCCAACTCCTCCCCCCTCCCCCCTCCCCCCTCCTCCTCTTATAACATCCAGGTATAAGAAGATAGTGATAAATTAGGTATAATGAAAGTTAATGAAAAATTCTTTTGGTTTATGTTAGAGACTATCAGCAAAGAAAAATATGACCCCACTCATTTTTGTGTACTTATTTCATGAAGTATTTAGTAGGGTTGTAATGATACTTTTAGACAGAAATGTACTCTTCAGATAGTAAGCCATCTTAAACATTTTCATATTAGATATTTATTTTATTAAGGGAGGTTTTTTATGTAATTGAGAATCTTTATATTTTTAATTAAATATGTTCTTCTTTTCAGAATTTATGCGAATTCCATGTGTGGATGCAGGATTAATTTCACCACTGGTGCAGCTGCTAAATAGCAAAGACCAGGAAGTGCTGCTTCAAACTGGCAGGGCTCTAGGAAACATATGTTACGATAGCCGTAAGTGTTGAAATAGCAATGGTACACTTATAAACTTTTGTTTAAGAATTA
The DNA here is from genome assembly GCF_059928025.1 of Delphinapterus leucas. Classification (NCBI taxonomy): domain Eukaryota; kingdom Metazoa; phylum Chordata; class Mammalia; order Artiodactyla; family Monodontidae; genus Delphinapterus; species Delphinapterus leucas. The sequence continues at coordinate 120,633,912 of NC_143133.1, read as the reverse complement.
CGATTTTCATAATAATTCTGCTTTTAGTGTTAGCACTGTCTTTTCTAGGCTAAGACATTAATGTGAGCCAGTATGACTTAGCTCTGCTTATGTAGCTGAATCGATGGAAATTTGGGCCATAGTATTCTTTAAGACTTATCTGAAATGAATTCTTTTTCTCATATCACAAATGGTATTTTCAGAGGAAAATAAGTCATTTTCTAAGAATTGGAGCTTTTAATTTTAGGAAAAAAATATATCTTTTCAATTAGGTTTTATTGAAGTACCATCTCTGCATGAGAATACTTCTGAACACATTTTTTAGTTTCTAAGTCTGTCCAAATACATTTTTAGTTACTTGCAATTCAGTAAAGCCATTCATAAAAACCATTATCTTCTCAAGAGCTAGATTGGCCTATTGCATCTTGCATTGATTCCATTCCTATTTGTCATAACGTCATTGTCATCCTCACCACTTTATATAATATACTGTTCTACTAGGCGAAGAGAAAGCAAGAACTTGGGTATGGGTGTAGATATTGGAAAATTTTTACATTTTCTACTTTTCCTTCCCACGTATATGCAGACAAAATACAGAAAAAAATCTTGAGTATATTCAGTTTAATTAGGCTTATCCTGATTTTCCTTAGATTTCTGAGACAAAAACACATTTTTTAACATTCACCTTTAAAGTCTCCTAAGAATTTAGTTCTATTTATACAACTAGGATAACTTTTATTGTTTATTTTCCCCATTGAGTTTATGTACAAAAATCATAGATAGCTTTTTTATAATACACAGTGTTTCAAAAAGTGATTTGTGCGTATAAGCCAGACAAAATAAAGTCATAAACATATTTATTTATAATAAAAGAAAGAAGCAGAAAAAAAGATTGAAACTACAGCTTTCAGTTATAACTTCTCTGTAGCAGTGGTGGTAAGACTAGCCTCATTTATTCTTTCCTTTTTCTGGAATATTATATATCTGATGAGGACACGGGATGTCTTTTAATGTGAATTTTAATTGGAGAATTTCAGTCCCTAATGCTGCTTATAAATTTACCTATCCGTGCCTTCATTCCAATTCTTACTATCCTAGGGTATTAGCTTTGTTAATAAAATCCTAGTGCTCTATGTTTATAACTTGCATTTTCATATTTAGGATTTTTATTAAACACTATAGCTTCTAACGTTAGCTTTCAAGAATGAATGTGTATTTTATATGATTAATTTTAACAATATATATTTAATAGACCCCTGCAGAGTAATAGGCAAAGATTGATGGCAAGTATTTGGAGAGTATAATCATTACTCTTTTTATTTTTATCTTCTGTGTTTATTACTAGAATTTAAGGCTATCAAAAGTATTCTTTAATCTCTGTTCAGTTTAGATATTCTTGAATTATGCATTGTTTGAACATCATAGGAATTATCTGTTTTGAGTACTTTTGTCCTAGAGTTTCACTTAATATTGGCACAATGGAAGAAATACCCATAGTGATCTATTGTCTCATCTTGCTATGATTTTTATGGGCACAGAGTAGTTTTATTTCCTGTATACGCTAAAGAACCTTGAAGTTAGTGTAATGAATGTCTAGTTAATAAGTATCATTTTGATGAAACTGAAGTCCATTATTATGCTGTTTATCATATCCATTTACTCTGTTCTTATGAGGTATACAGTATAAAGTCTGTGGATATGCTTTAGGCTATGAAGTTAATTTTTTGTTTCATTTATTTGTGAATATTTATAACCACTTTATTCTCATTCAATTCAATGAAAATTATAGTTAAATAGAAAATTAAGCATACTGAATACAGACTTTTTATACATTTAAACCTTGTTTAAGGAAAATGAAGTTAGTAATCTTAAAAATGAATAAATATAAGAAGTGATTTATTTCTGTAAATCATGTGGTAAAAATGTGTTCATTGTGCCATGCTGTCTTAAGCGTATAATTTCCATAATACTGTATGCTTTCTTATCCTTTTATTTGAAATTAAATCTATGTCAGTTTATGAGTGATTTCTCCAGAATAGTTGTAGGAAGAGTACAGCACCTTTATTTTAATTACAAGAATGATATCAAAGTCTATAAATGTGATGCTGTGTGGTTGATTTTTTAATTTACTTGAAATGCAGTGACATATTATGACACGCAGGAGTTTGAAAGAACCCAGAAATTAGATTTCTCTCTTTAAAAAGTATTGAATAGCTTCTATTTTAATTAATTAACCTTCTTCCCTCTTAAGAATGTAATGCTTCATTCCTAAACGGAGAATAGAAAACTATAAATGACAGCCTTGTACATACAAGGAATCTTCTTCTTACAGATAACATGTCTTTTAAAATTCACGTTTGTATTTTATCAAACTTACCCATAGGACTAATTAGTTTATTCTTGTTTTATAAATGTATTCCAAATGAATAATTTTTTAGTGTGGGTTTATTCAGAATTTTATTGGGCTTACAACAGATAGTAAAATCAACGTTTACATAAAGTAGCATGGGAATTCAGTATTAGAGATAAAAATGTGAGAAATTTGTGCATATTTTATAGATTTTTATTTTGATACTTAAAACGTAAGGCAATTTGCCAGCATAGGTCAGTTAACAGTTCTTTTTGAAAGGAGAGCTCTAACTGTAGAAAGAATTACACTTACCACGAAATTCATGGAAATCTTTTGAAAAAAGTAGGTCAGATTTCAGATTTCCCAGCTTTGACAGTGCCCATTTTAGGGAACTCTTCCTAGTGGAAGGAAACTGTCTTATATATCCTAACATCAGGTAATAGACTGATATAACTGCTAAATGGGACAGGATGAGGCTTTGTTGCTGATGAACTTTTTGAATCCCACCCAGTCTCTCTCTTGCATATAGAGATGAAAGCATCAGCGAGTGGGAACATTTTTCATTTAAAATGCCTGGTCTTTTTTCTGTGCTTCCAGAGAGCTGCCAAGGCATTTATGGATTTCTCTTTCGAAGTATCCAGACTTCTGATATAAGCAACGTTTTAACTCTTTGCCCTTTAACTTCTCCAAAATAATTCTTTTTATAAGAAGTTTGACATCTTTTAGATCAAAGAAGAGAGAAAAATTATATTTCAATTTGGAAAGAAGTCAGCAAAGCTGTGATGGGATATGCTAGGGGATATGATTTTAGATAACGTAGTATTACATCTCAGCAGTGCATACATTTGGCCTATTTAATTACACATTTCTCTCAAAGGTGATATGGAAAAAAATGAGCCCCTTTTTCTCATTACCTGGCCATTTTTGTGGTATTCTCTTCTTTTAATGATTAGTTTTGTTTATATAACTGTGCACATTTAAAATTGCTTATATAATTAAATGGTCTTATAGTATCGAAGAGCTTCATGTTAAATTCCCCCTCCCCCCGCACGTTTATAATTCGTAGGGATAAATTGGTGACTGGAGACTGAGCTTTCTCTGTTTGTAGATGGTACTGCTTGAGGTCAGGAAATAATTGATATCAGAAATACTGGTCAAAAGTCATTTAGTAGAGGCTAAAAGAACATGATTGCATGAAATTAAATATTTGTGCCTTTTTGTATACCAGAGAAATAATAATATAGAATTCAAATTAATTTAAATTAAACAAATATACCTCTTTACAGAAATGAAATTAGTGCTTTTGATTATGTAATTAGTCCTATTATTAGAAAGATGCACACTTAAGAAGCTTGTATGACATGCTGTCTTACATGATATAAAGAAATTGAATTCTTGCTCACTGATGAAGAAATAAATCTGCCAAAATGAGGTGGTAATCAGGCTTGCCAAAGCCATTGTTTATGAGGTAAACTAAATATTGTTTATTTCAATGACTTCAAGAAGTGTAAAAATGAAAGGATGCCCAAGTACGTGCATGGACCTATTTATATATTAGTGATTCTAACTGTGCTACACTATTTTTAATGTAAGGGATGAAGAAAAAATTTATTATTCTGACTGCAAACACTGAAAAAGAATTAGCAATAATTCTGTAATATTTCATAATGTAAGTTGGTTAGATAAGAATAATACAGACATGCTTTGAAATTGCCTAAGTAGTCAGAATATGTTTGCAGCAGTTATATTAAACACAGAACTATTTATATCTTACATTTAAAATGTTTGTTTCAGTGATATAAATTAGGTTAAGTGTTTGATTATGTTATTAAAGAGTTTGCAGGTGTATAGATTTGTCCTACTTCTTTTAGTATTCAATTTTAGAGTAGAATAGAATTATCAACCAATAAGTATAAAAAGAAGATTCTTCAGCTTTTACTAATCAATCTGTTGTAATTTTTAATAAATTTATTATCAGAGTACATCATGTATATAAGAATAAACAACTGTATGCAACTGCTTTTAGAGACAGTAAATATGGCTATTATCACATGAAAATCCTCTCTTGTAAAGATTTCCTACATATATAGTAGTTGGAAATAGATGTTGTTTTGTAACCCTATCATAAGCTCTATAAAAGGTTCCTGCCATTAAAGAGCTTTTAATATGGTGGAGAAAATAAAATGCACAAAGGAACACAACTTATGGACAATTACAGAGTACACACTAAATATGTGGTTTTTGATCAGAATGAAAATAAATGGGTGATGGGAGTAGTATTTGGAGCCATTTTTTAGAAATTAAGCAAATGGTGCATTGCTTATAAAATATAGTTTATTTTTAAATTAATAAAATTATAAATAAGTAAAATTTTAGTAAGCTCTCTGGAAGGCAAAATTACAGATTGATAAGATTTCCAGATCTACCATTTACTAAGTTATCATTTAATCTTTCTGAATTTTAGTTTCCTCATTGGAAAAGTGGACTGTTGTATGGATTAAATAAGGTTTATATATAGATGTACAATATAAATTATGAACTGCTAGGCAAAGGAAATACGTAGCATTTATGTATGATCATTTGTCTTACTCAGTTTGGGCTGCTATATTAAAATACCATAGACTGAGTGGCTTAAACAGCCAACATTTATTTCTCACAGTTTTGGAGGCTGGGAAATCCACCCCAGATCAAAGCAGTAGTAGATTCAGTATCTGGTGAGGACACTCCTTGTTTGCCCACAGCCTTCTTATTGTATCTTCACAGAGAGAGGAGAGCTAGAGGAAGCAAGCTCTCCTGTCTCTTCATTGAGGGTTCTACCTGCATGACCTAATTACCTTCTAATGTCATAACATCAGGGATTAGAATATCAACATATGAATTTTAGGGAGACACAAACATTCATTCTATAACATTATTTCTAAAAAGTATGCTGTGACATAATGCAATGCATACACTAATGTACTCAGGATATATTTTTTTAAAGTATAAAGGACAGTATCCATATAAGGAGAGGCAAAGATAAATCTAGTAAGAGTCAGGGATAATATACTTACCATAATGAGCACTAATTTAATTTGAGCATCTCAGTTGCCAAGGTGAAAAACTTGATATGCTATGTAATTTTTATTTTATGCTAAGGAGAAATTTTCTAGCTCTTCAGTTAAACAAAAAACTGTTGAGACAAATTCTAGATGAGATTTATCATCAGGATATCATTAGCTTCTTAGATGATTCTGTATACATTCCTCTTAAAATCTGCAAAAGATATTGGTTTGCATTAGACAGTATCTTCAATAACGGTTCTAAAAAATTGCTCAAATAGTCTCCATATGATTGTTTCTTATACCACATCTTTAACAGAATCCAAGAAATAATATGGAGTACTTTAGCAAACGTAGTTCTATTTGGACAATATAGCCCAAATGTGTTGTTTTCTGGTAGTTGAACTTGATTCAAGCATACAACTTAAAATTTTCAAGAAGTTTTGACTTGAATATATTTCCTAGTTTATTTTAAACCAAAATACAGTTCTACTTTGCATTCGTTATACCTGCTCAATTTCTGTGTTGTGTAATGTATCCAAGTTCTATTTTCTGAGACCAAAAAATATAATTATCTTTTATTTTTAAGCCTGTTACCGATTTGATAAAATTTGATTTACACGATAGTGAATATTTAAAACTACCACAGTTACATGAATCTATACACATGATAAAACTGTTTTGAACCATACATGCCCACACACATATGCAAATGCATATAAAAACTGATGAAATCTAAACAAGGTCCATAGATTGTCACTTTCCTGGTTGGTATATTGTATTAGAGTTATGTAAATGTTACCCTTGGAGCAAGCTGGTTGGAGGGTACATAGGACCTGTCTGTACTAATTTTTTTTTTTTTGCAACTTTCTGTGAGTCTCTAATTATTTCAAAATTAAACCTTTAAAAACCTCCACATTTCTAAGAGGCATACATATAATCTGTGGGAAATGACCTTGTTTCTCTCAGCCCTACTTGAGGGAGTGGGAAGAAGAAATGTATATAACATAATTACAAACTTATATACATATACACGTACATATAAACATTTAAAGTATGACCTACAACAATAATTTTCTTTTTATTGGATTTATATAATGAAAGTGGAGGACAAAATTGCCTCTAATTTTTTCTCCCTCCAAATTTGACTTTAAGGGAAAAAAATCAACAAAAAAATTGACAGCCCTAAAATAAAATTTAGGGAGAGACAGTTCATACTTTTGGGACCTTGATCAGAACAGGTAATCAGTAGGTTCTGCCTTCTATGCATCCTGTAGGGATAGATTAGGCATTAGCACTCCTAGTCTCGGGAGGATTTCTGTGTTGGGCCACAAGCCTCTACTTCAGGTGAGATTTCTGGTGAGTCAGGATCAGCCTGTAAGTAGTTTATAATTTACCTTTGTTCTGGAAAAACCAGCGCAAATAGTGTGAGGGGGAAAATGGTTTTGCTGGTAATGACTTCTGTTTAATTGTTCAAGTGTGTCTCCTATGTTTAAAGAGTTAATAGTGCATTCAAGGTAATGAAACGTGTGAGTAAAATAGGACACAGTGATGGTGCTGTAAGAGGATACACAATAGAGATCTAGGAGGGAGCTCATTTGTGTTTGAGCCCTCCCAGTGGTGTTAATAGAGGAGGAAGCAGTCAATCTGCATAGTATCTGGACATGTGGAGAAGGGATTAGGAGATTATTCAGGAGCACAGAAAAGCATTTTAAAAGGTAGATAATATAGTAGAGAGATATGTCTGGAACCCATATTGGAGAAGGGCTAGTACAGTGGGGAGTCATTGGAGGTATTTGATCAAGAGTTAAATGTGCAGATTGATCCCATAGAAAAAGTTAATTTGAAAGAGATGTACATTATAAGATAGGCAGTTGCCCTTAACAAGAAGTATGTATCTGAAACACTTAGCGGACTTTTTCAAAATACATTTTCTTGGCCACACCCTAGATGATTCTAATACACATTCATACTTAAAAACCATTGGACAGTGGACTAGATGAAAAATAACCAGTTAGAAGGTTATTGTTTCTTTTCAAGCTTGAAGAATAAAAGAGAGAATAGAAAGGAAGAGAGGGTGTGTGTGTGTGTGTGTGTGTGTGTGTGTGTGTGTGTGTGTGTGTGTATAAGAATCCAAGAAAGTATCAGGTAAGAGAAAGGAGTCCATGAGTCCAAAATTCAAATCTGGATAATAGCAACAACAAAAATAGATCTCAACCAGGTGGATATGTTTGGAGGCATGTTGAATTTGAGGTGCTGTTGTCACATTCAGGTGACAGAGCTTTGAGATTCATGCACTTAAAAGTGATGGTTGACCCATGGGAATAGAAGAAATGTTTAAAGGAAAGCGTGAGGAAAACAGCCACACTTTGAGTATAGAAGAAAGGAAGGAGCTTATGAAGAAGCACTGAAAGATTCGAGGAAAACGATTTTCTTGTCATGGATTCCAAAGAGTTGGGTGATAAACACTGTCAGATACTGCCAAGAAAAATACTGAATTTTGTCATTTGGTTAACAGACATTCATGTTTTAAAAAAATCTCTAAGTCGAGTCTTGTGGAGAAAGAAATAGAATTTCAAGGGCTATGGTGAGTAATGAGGAAATGAAAAGAGGGTATTAACTTTCTAGAAATTGAATGAGAAAAGAAGAGACAGAAGCGGTTTGTGGGAAGGGCAGCATTGTGAGAGTAATTAGAGTGTAGTGGAAACAGGAACTTATTTGTTGGGCTAGGACCCTATGGACAAGGACAGAGTAAATTTCCTGGAGTAAATGATTGATGGGCAAAGGTCATAGATGAAAAAAGAAGAAATGAAATCTTTGGTGTTAGAATGGGAAGGGACATTCTTCCTTAGAGAAAAATAACAACATAGGTGAAACTATAAAAAAACAATTTACAGTAGTACAGAGAGCAGTCAAAAGAGTGGTTCTGGCATGGCCTCCATCTTCCCAGTAAAGTACAAGTCAAGCTCATTATTAAATAGAAGTCAGTTGCAAAGTGACGGTAAGAAGCTTTGGTGTGGGGAAGGGATCAGAGTTGGGGCTGTGAGGCAGATTATAAGCAGTCATAAGGATATGATTTTTAGGTAACCAAATGGTAGTGAAGGTTTACTGTAGGTAGAGATCTTGATTTTGCATTCATTTATCGATTTGTGTTGTGCACTTACAATGTATGTAGGCTAAGGAGTTGTTTTTGTGCTGGAATGTGTGGACAGGAAAGAGCCGCTGGAAGAAAACTTGAAATTGGTATTTTCAGTTCCATAGAAGGGTTCAGTTTGTATTGGAAGGAGAGGAGAAGTGAGGTAGAGATATCAAAAAGCCATTATAGTAGACCCAGGTATGATACGGTAAGTACTGACTGGGGCAGAGAGAATGAAATTGAATTTTGAAGTGAGATTGGATTGACTGTCATTAATTTGGTTGGTTCTTGCAAAGTACTCTACTAGGTTTAAGCAACGTTAACTATTTAGTAACCCTTCAGATAGTTTATATTTTGAGGAACTATGATTTTTCCATTTTTGTGCTTCACATTACATTCAGATGCCTTTTGTTTATTAAAATGGTATTTAAAAATCTAACAGTCTATAAATTTTTACCTTCATAAAACTTGTATGGCAAAGAACACATTATATATTTAGCTGCTTTTTTCCAGTACTTGATTAGTTCCCATGTACCATGTTATAAAAAAGCTAATGCCTTGTTAAAGAGATGGACTGATAGTTTACAGGTAGCTGTGATCAATTTTAATAGATAGGAAAGTAGAGACAACATGTGAGGGAGCATTGTACATGGCAAAAGTATTAGGTGATTTTTTCTTTTTTTGAACTCAATAAGAAGTCATATATGGTTGCCAAATTAAATTTTTTGTGTGTGTCCCTTGGATACCAGATTCTCTCCTCTCCTCTGAGTCGAAGCCTAAATGGCATTTGGAATTTCCCTTTCCTGATTTAAAAAGGGTAGGGAAAGTCTTAAAAAGGGTAGGGAAAGTCTAATTATGAAGCTCTGCAAAAGTAAGATTTTTTGTTTGTTTTTGCTGTTGAAATCTGTTTTTTTCCCAGACCTTTACTATCCTAATTTCACCTGTTAAAGATAAAGTCTATGTATAGACACATTAAACATAAAATGTCTAGTCTGCTTATTGAAACCCTGTCAATACATAGTATCCTCTGCTCTTAATTGTGTTCTGGTTTAATTTTTCTATTTTTCTTCTTTGTAACCAAGCTAAAGTACTGAAAACTTTCTCTGTTTTTAATCAAAGTTATCCCTACTGCGTGTCGGGAGTCTTTCCCTTGGTTGGGAAGGAATATAAAAGATAAATACTATTTAAAGGTGAATAATTCACTTTCTTCTTGCTGAGTGGAATAATGTACATTTTGAGAAACTGCTGTTATCAGTTTAAGTTAAATTCTAAATCATTACTACATACACACGTGAGCACACATGCAAATACGTATACATCGTCTAGGGTAGTTTTTTTAAAGTATGAAATAGTTTGATACAAAAGCGTCTCATTTAAAATAGTTGGAATAAAATTTAATTTTGATCTTGAGCAATTAGACTAATAAATTGGAGCAGTAAATTATTTACATTGTTGCCTGAATGCTGTTCAGAAGTCATTTAAGGTAATTTTATGAAATAACTGAGTTTAATTAATAATTTGTTTATAAAATACAGATATTCAGTCTTTTGCTGATACAGTAAGTCCCCTACATATGAACCTTCAAGCTGCAAACTTTCAAAGATGCGAACTTGCATTTCATCAACATCAGGTGTGAGTGAAACTGCAGCTTGCTTTCCATCTCCTATTGCTGACGATCCTTCAGCTCTACCATCTCCCACCTCCCTCCCTCCTCCAGTCAGTAACTCTTCTTGCCTGTTCACTTGATGTCAACCCCTGTAGGCCAGCTGTTGTACTGTATTACTGTACTTTTCAAGGTGCTGTACTGTAAGATTAAAAATGTTTTCTTTATTTTTTGTGTGTTTGTTTTCTATGTATTATTTGTGAGAAAAGTATTATAAACCTATTACAGTACAGTACTGTATATTCGATTGTGGTAGTTGGGTACCTAGACTAACTTTCTTGGACTTACGAACAAATTGGACCTATGAATGCACTCTCAGAACAGAGCTTGTTCATGTATAGGGGACTTACTGTAATGTAGAAATATAAAAGCCTGGTAAACAGTAACTTCAGTGATTCCTTTAGCAAATGCAGTGTGCCTTACGGATGCTCTATTATTATATAAAGGCTTTTTTAAAAACTTAGAGTTGTCAACAATTTTGACTGATGTGAGAAATCTATTGGTCTATATAAATGAATACTGATATCAGTAGGCATGCCAAAGCTGTCCATCAGATGCCGTGCTGTGACCTAATTTTAAACTGCATCTGTGGAACTAGTGCTTTCCTCTCTGATCCTGCATTATAAATGTAAATATATAAATATTTGAAATTATCCTACATTAAATAAAGGCAAATTTTAAACCTGAATATAATACTGTGCCACCAAATTGCAAGCTTTATGTTTCCTTTTGATATATGGGTATTTAACGGTCATGCTGTTTTTTTTCTTCATGACTCATTTTTGTAATTTCACTGGTGTAATATTTATAGCTTTTGCTTTTATATCTAGTCTTTCATGCATTTTACCTGCACCTGGATCATGAATAAGTTGTTTTTTTGAATTTCAGAAAAGATGTTGATGGGTTTAAATTTTTCATTTGAATGCTTAAAACGTATTTGAATATGTCTAAGGTACATAGTAGAAATTACCTATTTTGACAAAATTATAGGGGAAAATGTAAGCATCAGAAGTTAATTTTCTTCCCTAGTAGATTTCGTAAGTATGTTTTGACTTTATCTTGAAAAGCAAGGCAGGTATGTCTATTTACCAGTACCCTGCTCCTAAAAAATAAAATAGCGCTAGGCAAAATTAAGAGACAATATATTAAGAGTACAAAAATCCTTTATAATCTTGTATATCAGAATAGACAATATGTCTGACTTACAAAAATATGTTACTACTCCTAATGATTTACATCATGACTACCAACTTATTTTTTCTTTTTCATGCACCCATAACAAATAAAATTATAGTTTTCGTAGGCTACCAACTTTTTTGGGTATGAAGACCTTCTTTTCAGCACCAAAAATAATTGTCCTCCCCCCACCTTTGAGGATATTGCTCACATACAGTAATGATTTATTTATTATGAAAGTTCATTTACACCATGTAGATTCAAAGGCTAGAATTTTTACATTGGGGGATAATTCTTTGTCATTTACAAAATGTTTATTTTGAATCTAGTCGTATGATGCTGAAGATTGCAAATCAAAAGGGACATGCCATCATAGTAAAATAGCTAACAGAGATTTAACCTGTAAACTCTTTTTTAATCAGCCTTCTATATGACATAGGGAAAAAAACTCTCTCTACTAAGTGAGATTAGAACTAGAAACATGACTTTATGTCATTGAAGGTGTGTATTTATGTTCCTCCTTATAGAAAGTCTCAGTACATACACCATGGGTCATATGATTTGAGTGTTTTTTTCCAGTAATGATGATGAGTAAATCCCAGGAAATTCTCATTCTGTGCCTTTGTATTATTTCATGTATATATATGCACCAAATACTTTACTCAACAAATATTGATTGAGCCCACTGTGTTCAGGGCATTGTGCCAGGTGTTGGGAATCATTGAAAATAAGAGCGAGAAGCCCCTTTGTGGGTATTGCACAGGAGGAGATAGATAATAAACAAGTAAACACTACAAAAAGAAGATATTTACAGATTGTGATAATTCGTATCAAGGAAATAAACAAGATGATATAATGGAGAGTATCTGAAGGTGAAGAAAGTTGTTTTTATCTGTGCTGAAGTCTGAAAAAATGAGAATAAAGTAGCTATTTAAAGAGAAGGGGAAGAATATTCCTTAGAGAAGTATAGCAATTGCAAAGCGCCAATTGAGGACAGAACTTAGTTTGGTCAAAGCACAGGAAAGAGCCCAAGGTATATGAGATGCAGTAGACAGGGAGAGTGTTGGATAATAAAGTGGGAGAAATAAATAAGACCTAGATCATAGCCTTGTGGGCCATCCCAGAGTAATGAGAAGCTGTCAAAGGGGATCTGGCGTAGATTTTTAAAACATCACTCTTGGAGCTGCATGAAAAGTGGGTTGAGAAGAATGGAAGAGTATGGAAAGGAAGTGTGCAGACCAATTATAAGATTTGTAGCAGTCCAGGCAAGAGATAATGGTGACTTGGATTAGGTTTGTGGTAGTGAAGATGAGGGCCATCAGAAGAATTTGAAAAATACTTAGAGTGGTGGATGAATCAGGAATAAGGGTAAAGGAGAAGTCAAAAGTGATTCTTAGATTTGGGGCTCGACCACAGGATGGGGTAGTTTACCGATAAAGGAAAGAACAGAGGTTATTTTGTTATTTTTTCTGAGTATTTTTGTTATTGCTGCTTGTTTTTGTTTTGTTTTATTTTGCTGGTGGCAGTAATAAATCTGAGATTCTTAATAGATACAAAAGGAAATGGCAAATGGTCAATTTCTATATCTTTATATTCGTACACACTTTGGGGATAAACATTCAAAAAGTTTAAAACTCTCTTGTTTAGCAAAATATTCAGATGTTACTTGGATAGAATATGTGGATTCAAGGAACAAGCTTAAGGGTATAAAGCCACATAGAATTCATGAAATTTTTTAAAAGAAGGGACTTTTAGAAGTCATCTAATCCAAACCTGCCATATTTTACAGATAAGGAAACTGAGGCCTGAGAGTTCACATGACTTTTCAGGATCAATAGCTAAACTGGTCATAGTGTTGAACTAAAATTCATGTCTCTTGTTCATTTTCTCAAAGTACTATAATTGAAGAAATTATCACTTTCATAAATACATAAATATGTCATCAAATACCTTTATGTTTCAGTATTAATAGTTCAGCTCTTAGAATTGCAGATATAGGAATATGTTGTAAGAATTTTGCTAGAAGCTAATCTTAAATCAATATTTTGTTTAATCTGTTTTAAGTCAAAAAAGTAAACTACCTAATTTGAAAGAAGATAGAGCAGAACCAAGTGATGAAGGAGAAGGTTTTCACATTTCTCCAAATTTTAAAACTTTATGTAAAAATGTATATGTATATAAGCATGCACACATTTGATCCTTTATTTTTCTCATTTTTTCTAAATGTAGAAGAATGTATGAAATATTGACTTCCCTTTTTATTCATTGGGAAATGAACATTTAAATTTGATCAGGATTCTTAGTAAAAACTAAGGAAATCCAGTTAATGATCTGAGGGTTTTACAATTCTCAATAAACCAGCTAGACAAACATTGGTAAACCCTTCAAGTTTTCAGACAAATATCTATTGCTTTGTACAATTTCCTCTGCACACAAGGTATTTAGATAATAAAAATTAGAATTATACTGTCCTTACTAAATATCCTGAATAATTCTTCCTTTCCTGGGATGAAAAATAATAGAAAGGAATTTATACACATCTTACATATTTTTAATAAATATTTTAAATTCAGTTTTATCCTGTTTTACTGATTGATACACCCTTTTAAATTTCTCTAATTTATTGGCTTAACAAAGTGAGCTTTTCTATTTAGTAGTTCTCTAACCTAAAATTTTTCCTCATACTGTGCTCTAAATGAAATAAATTGGGATTTAAAGTAGAAAAACCATAATAATGTAACAAATAAGCAGCAAAAAAATTTCCTGAGTGACCTGAAAAACCTTAAAATAAGCAGTGATAAGACACAAGAACAGAAACAGGGGACTTCCCTGGCAGCTCAGTGGTTAAGAATCCGCCTGCCTATGCAGAGGACACGGGTTCGAGCCCTGGTCCGAATAGATCCCGCATGCCACAGAGCAACTAAGCCCGTGCACCACAACTACTGAGCCTGCGCGCCTAGAGCCCATGCTCCACAACAAGAGAAGACACGACAATGAGAAGCCCACGCACCGCAACGAAGAGTAGCCCCCGCTCACTGCAACTAGAGAAATCTGGCGCACAACAACGAAGACCTAACACAGCCAAAAATAAATAAATTTATTTTAAAAAGAACAGAAACAGGTTCTTTCCTTTGGACAGCTTGTCATTTGAGTGAACACCAGGTGATGCTTGTTTTTTTCCTCTCTCTTCCACATACTGTAGTATGGGTCAGTTAAGTATTTAATATATGTTGTTTGTATTAGCTAATCTTTATTAGACCAGATCAACATTATGTAGTGTCCCATGATAAAGAAAAGAACGAAAAGAAGATATACCAAATTATTTTTCAGATTGGTATATATTTCATAATGCCGTAAGTGAATGAAAATCAGGCAAAATTAAAAAAAAATAATTTGATGTTAAAATTGACTAACAACAAAGCCACCAGGTGAAATATTTAATGATTTCTGAGCATGGAATCAATTGTATCATTCTTACGTGAAGGTCTAGTTGTCTTTTTCCTCTTCACAATTCTGAATCGTTATGACAGTTTCTTAGCACTCATTTCTAGAATTTTATTTTTTAATCAACCTTTCTTTTAGCCCTGAATTTTGTTCATTTTGTAACTTAGATGATTACTTATTGTAAAATTAATTAGAAAAGTTACACATTAAAGTTAAAATCAGTTTTAGTAGAATGAGGCTGATGCTTTTCTCTAGTGGCCAAATTGATTTTGGAGCAGAAGCCCTATGCTTGCTTAGATATGAAGCTAAGGTTTCACTTCAATTTGGTGTGCATTTATTTAAGTACCTCTTATGCTCAGGAATACATGCATTGTCCTTTATTTTAAGAATTTTCCATTTTTACTGTATTTGAGAACTTTTTAAATACAATTTTTCAGTGGCACACCACATTCTTTTAACTGTAATAGTGCTCAATAACCATATACTCATAAACGTACTCCTACCATAAGAACCAGCTATTTCATTTCTAGATATTTAACCAAAAACTTGTACATCAGCATTCACTGCAGCTGTATTCACAATAGCCCCAAACTAGAAACATCCCAAATGTCTTATACATTTAGGTGAACAGATTAAAAAAAAAAAATTGTGACATACAATGGAATACTACTCAGTAATAAAGAAGAATAAACCACTTACATACCTGACACTATGAATAAATCTCAAAATCATTAGGCTGAGTTAAAGAAGCTAGACATAAAAGAATACATATTATATGAATGTATTTATTCAAACTAATCTAGAATGACAGAAAACAGTGGTTGTCTGGGGACAGAAGTGGTGGGAAAGAAGGCCTGCAAGGGGACATGAAGAATATTTTGATTGTGATAAAATGTTTTGTATTTTGGTTGTGTTGGTAGTTTCTAGGATGTGCAAAACTGTCAGAACTCATCAATTATATGTTTTAAATCTATGTGTTCAGTAGTTTATTTTACATAAATTTTTCCTTGATAGAGTTAATAAGGAAGGGGATGAATCAGAATCTAAGCGAAAAAGTACACAGTTGGGTTTTTTTTTTTTCTTTGTATACACTTAATAAATGCCAGTAAGGACTTGAAAAACATTCTGAGAAACATGACAATGAATCTTTTTCTAACCCTTCTAGGTAAAACTTCTTTATTTGTGCTTGCACTGTACTCTGAAAACTTAACTGTTTACTGCATAAATATTTTCCTTCATACTTTTCTCTCCTTAACTATGAATTAGTTAGCTTTGTATTCCCCAAACCTAGCTCAGTATGTGAAACACCATATGTACCCCCAAAACATTTTGATATATAAATACAGGGAATTAATGCTAATTTGGCCCCAGGTCTTAAAATACCTTGATTAAACTGAGCATGTAATTTATGCCATTAATCAGTAGTTTAAGGAACTATTACTCCTTTTAAATAGTGATTAACTTAGATTACAGGTGAGCTAGAGAAAACTGTAATTTTACTGTATAAATATACCTATTATTATGGATTCATAATTTACAGGTCTTAGGTGACTACACTTATGTTTATCATGAACATTTAATTTCTGTGAAGTTTTATATAAACTTCCTTTCTCCTTTTTTCTCCATCTGTTCCTCCCGAACATGTATATATTCTCCTATCTGTGCTTCCATAACATGCTGTAAAAAACTGTATTGAAGCTTTTATTGTTTACTATTCTGTCTTTCTCACTGAAATAGAAACTCTATAAAAGAAGAGGCTTCTTATATTCCTGTTGATATCCACACTGTCTGACATAAAGGCTAAGTTAAATTAATAAGTACCTATTCTATAATTGAATGTGTCAGTTTCCTTGGATAAATTGGGCAATATTAATTTCTGTCATTTGTCTTCATGATTGACTTCTTATACCTCTTTTTAATTCTTTAGTGGTTGCCCATACATACATCTTTAACTTAATCACAGTTTACCATCAAATACTATATTATGTCACATATAGTTTAATAACCTTACAACTATATAATTCCAATTCCTTCCTCCCATTCTTTGTGCTATTATTGTCATATATGTTGTTTTTACATGTTAGAAATCCCACAATACATTGTTGTTAATTATATTGATACTTTACACAGTTCCTTTTGTGAAAGAATTGTTCATTACACTGAACAAAAAATTCATGTTAAAAGCAGAAGGAACCATATGACATACTGAGTCTGGATCCTTTGCAGTTTTTTCTTTTTTTTAGCAGTTCATTGTACATTTATTAATTTATATCTTTATACAGCAGGTTCGTCTTAGTTATCTGTTTGATACATATTAGTAGATATATGTTAATCCCAATCTCCCAATTCATCGCCTCCCCCTCAGCTTTCCCCGCTTGGTGTCCATACGTTTGTTCTCTACATATGTATCTCTATTTCTGCCTTGCAGACTGGTTCATCTGTATCATTTTTATACATTCCACATATATGCGTTAATATACAATATTTGTTTTTCTCTTTCTGACTTGCTTCACTCTGTATGACAGTCTCTAGATCCATCCACGTCTCTGTAAATGACCCAATTTCGTTCCTTTTTATGGCTGAGTAATATTTCACTGTATATGTGTACCACATCTTCTTTATCCATTTGTCTGTCGATGGGCATTTAGGTTGCTTCCATGACCTAGATATTGTAAATAGTGCTGCAGTGAACATTGGGGTGCATGTGTCTTTTTGAATTATGGTTTTCTCTGGGTATATGCCCAGTAGTGGGATTACTGGGACATATGATAATATTATATTTGGTTTTTCAAGGAACCTTCATACTGCTCTCCATAGTGGCTGTATCAATTTACATTCCCACCAACAGTGCAAGAGGGTTCCCTTTTCTCCACACCCTCTCCAGCATTTGTTGTTGGTACATTTTCTGATGATGTCCATTCTAACTGGTGTGAGGTGATACCTCATTGTAGTTTTGATTTGCATTTATCTAATAATTAGTGATCTTGAGCAGCTTTTCATGTGGCTCTTGGCCATCTGTATGTCTTCTTTGGAGAAATGTCTGTTTAGGTCTTCTTCCCATTTTTTGATTGAGTTATTTGTTATTTCAATATTGAGCTGCATGAGCTGTTTGTATATTTTGGAGATTAATCCTTTGTCCATTGATTTGTTTGCAAATATTTTCTCTCATTCTGATAGTTGTCTTTTCATCTTGTTGATAGTTTCCTTTGCTGTGCAAAAGCTTTCAAGTTTCATTAGGTCCCATTTGTTTATTTTTGGTTTTATTTCCATTACTCTCAGTGGTGGGTCAAAAAGATCTTGCTGTGATTTATGTCAAAGAGTGTTCTTCCTATGATTTCCTCTTAGAGTTTTATACTGTCCAGTCTTACATTTAGGTCTTTAATCGATTTTGAGTTTATTTTTGTCTATAGTGTTAGGCAGTGTTCTAATTTCATTGTTTTACATGTAGCTGTCCAGTTTTCTCAGCACCACTTATTAAGGAGACTGTCTTTTCTCCATTGTATATCCTTGCCTCCTTTGTTGTAGATTAATTGACCATAGGTGCATGGATTTATCTCTGGACTTTCTATCCTGTTCCATTGATCTATATTTCTGTTTTTGTGCCAGTACCAGATTGTCTTGATTACTGTAGCTTTGTAGTACAGTCTGAAGTGAGAGAGTCTGATTCCTCCAGATCCATTTTTTCCACTCAAGATTCCTTTGGCTATTTGGGGTCTTTTGTGTCTCCATACAAAATTTAGGATTTTTTTGTTCTACTTCTGTAAAATATGCCACTGGTAATTTGATAGGGATTGCATTGAATCTGTAGATTGCTTTGGGTAGTATAGTCATTTGCACAGTATTGATTCTTCCAATTCAAGAGCATTGTATATCTGTTTGTGTCATCTTTGATTTCTTTCATCAGTGTCTTACAGTTTTCTGAGTACAGGTCTTTTACCACCTTAGGTAGGTTTATTTCTAGATATTTTATTATTTTTGTTACAGTAGTGAATGGGATTGTTTCCTTAACTTCTCTTTCTGATCTTTTGTTTTTAGTGTATAGGAATGCAAGAGGTCTCCGTGCCTTAATTTTGTATCCTGCAACTTTATGAGATTTGTTCATTAGCTCTAGTAGTTTTCTGGTGGCATCTTTCGGATTCTCTCTATATAGTATTATGTAACCTGCAAACAGTGACAGTTTTACTTCCTCTTTTCCAATTTGTGTTCCTTTTATATATTTATTTTCTCTGGCGTGGCTAGAACTTCCAAACTATGTCGAATAATAGTGGCAAGAGTGGACATCCTTGTCTTCTTCCTGATCTTAAAGGAAATGCTTTCAGTTTTCCCCATTGAGAATGATGTTTGCTGTGGGCCTTTGGCCTTCATTATGTTGAGGTAGGTTCTCTCTATGCCCACTTGCTGGAGAGTTTTTATCATAAATGGGTAATGAATCTTGTCAAAAGGTTTTCCTGCATCTATTGAGATGATCATATGGTTTTTATTCTTCAGTTGGTTAATATGGTGTATCACATTCATTCATTTGCGTATATTCAAGAATCCTTTTATCCCTGGGATAAATTTCACTTGATCATGGTGTGTGATCCTTTTAATGTGTTGCTGGATTCTGTTTGCTAGTATTTTGGTGAGGATTTTTGCATCTGTGTTCATCAGTGATATTGGCCTGTGGTTTTCTTTCTCTGTGACATCTTTGTCTGGTTTTGGTACCAGGGTGATGGTGGCCTCATAGAATGAGTTTGGAAGTGTTCCTTCCTCTGCATTTTCTTGGAAGAGTTTGAAAAGGATGGGTGTTAGCTTTTCTCTAAATGTTTGATAAAATTCACCTGTGAAGCCATCTGGTCCTGGACTTTTGTTTGTTGGAAGACTTTTAATCATAGTTTGAATTTCATTACTTGCGATTGGCCTGTTCATATTTTCTATCTCTTCCTGGTTCAGTCTTGGAAGGTTATACCTTTCTAACAATTTGTCCCTTTCTTCCGGGTTGTTCATTTTATTGGCATGGAGTTGCTTGTAGTAGTCTCTTATGATGCTTTATATTTCTGCAGTGTCCGCTGTAACTTCTCATTTTACATTTCTAATTTTATTGATTTGACCCTCCCTCTTTTTTCTTGATGAGTCTGGCTAAAGGTTTATCAATTTTGTTTATCTTCTCAAAGAACCAGCTTTTAGTTTTATTGATCTTTGCTATTGTTTTCTTTGTTTCTATTTCATTTATTTCTCCTCTGATCTTTATGATTTCTTTCCTTCTGCTAACTTTGGGTTTTGTTTGTCCTTCTTTCTGGAGTTCCTTTGGGTGTAAGCTTAGATTTTTTATTTGAGATTGTTCTTGTTTCCTGAGCTAGGATTGTATTGCTATAAACTTCCCTCTTAGAACTGATTTTGCTGCATCCCATAGGTTTTGGATCATTGTGTTTCTGTTGTCATTTATATCTAGGTATATTTTGATTTCCTGTTTGATTTTTTCAGTGCTTTCTTGGTTATTAAATAACGTATTGGTTATCCTCCATATGTTTGTTTTTTATTCCCTGTTATTGATTTCTAATCTCATAGCATTGTGGTCGGAAGAGATGCTTGATATGATTTCAGTTGTCTTAAATTTACCAAGGCTTGATTTGTGAACCAAGATGTGATCTGTGCTGGGGAGTGTTCCATGTGCACTTGAGAAGAATGTGTAATCTGATAGTTTCGGATGGAATGTCCTATAGATATCAATTAAATCTATCTGGTCTATTGTGTTATTTAAAGCTTGTGTTTTCTTATTAAATATATGTCTGGGTGATTTGTACATTGGTGTGAGTGAGGTGTTAAAGTCCCCCAGTATTATTGTGTTACGGTCAATTTCCTCTTTTATAGCTGTTAGCATTTGCATTATGTATTGAGGTGCTCCTGTGTTGGGTGCATATAGATTTGTAATTGTTATCTCTCCTTGGATTGATCCCTTGATCATTATGTAGTGTCCTTACTTGTCTCTTGTAACATTCTCTATTTTAAAGTCTATGTTATCCGATATGAGTATTGCTACTCCAGCTTTCTTTTGATTTCCATTTGCATGGAATATCTTTTTCCATCCCCTCACTTTCAGTCTCTGTGTGTCCCTAGGTCCGAAGTGGGTCTCTTGTAGGCAGGATATATTTGGGTCTTGTTTTTGTATCCATTCAGCGAGCCTGTGTCTTTTGGTTGGAATATTTAATCTATTCACATTTAAGGTAATTATTGATATATATGTTCCTCTTACCATTTTCTTAATTGTTTAGGGTTTGTTTCTGTAGGTCCATTTCTTCTCTTCTGTTTCCAACTTAGAGAAGTTCCTTTAGCATTTCTTGTAGAGCTGGTTAGGTGGTTCTGAATTCTCTTAGCTTTTGCTTGTCTGTAAAGCTTTTGATTTCTCAATCAAATGTGAATGAGATCCTTGCCGGGTAGCATAATCTTGGTTGCAGATTCTTCCCTTTCATCACTTTAAATATATCGTGCCGGAAGAGTAAGACGTGGAGATCACCTTCCTCCCCACAAATACATCAGAAATACATACATGTGGACAAACCCCTACAGAACACCTACTGAAAGCTGGCAGAAGAACTCACACCTTTCAAAATGCAAGATTCTGCCCACGTACGTGGGTAGGGCAAAAGAAAAAAGGAAAAACAGACACAAAAGCATAGAGACGGGACCTGCACCTCTGGGAGGGAGCTCTGAAGGAGGAAAGGTTTCCACACACCAGGAAGCCCCTTTGCAGGCAGAGACTGTGGGTGGCGAAGGGGATAAGCTTCAGAGCCACAGAAAAGAGCACAGCAACAGGGATGCAGCGGGCAAAGCAGAGAGATTCCCCCATGGAGGATCAGTGCCGGCCAGCACTCACCAACCTGAGAGGCTTGTCTGCTCACCCACCAGGGCAGGTGGGGGCTAGGAGCTGAGGCTCGGGCTTCGGAGGTCAGATCCCAGGGAGAGGACTGGAATTGACTGCGTGAACACAGACTGAAGTGAGCTAGTGCACCACAGCTAGCTGGGAGGGAGTCCAGGAAAAAGCCTGGAGCTGCCGAATAGGCAAGAGACGACTTCTTGCCTCTTTGTTTCGTGGTGTGCGAGGAGAGGGGATTAAGAGCACCACCCGAACGAGCTCCAGAGATGGGCGCGGCCCATGGCTATCAGCGCAGACCTGAAAGACAGGCATGAAACACTAAGGCTGCTACTGCAGCCATCAAGAAGCCTGTGTGCAAGCCCAGGTCACAATCCACACCTCCCCTCCTGGGAGCCTGTGCAGCCTGCCACTGCCAGGGTCCCGTGACCCAGGGACAACTTCTTCGGGAGAACACACGGCATACTTCAGGTTGGTGCAACGTCACGCTGACCTGTGCAGCCACAGGTGCCCCGTATTCCCTACCCTTCCCTCCCCCCGGCCTGAGTGAGCCAGAGCCACTTAATCAGCTGCTACTTTAACCCCGTCCTGTCTGAACGAAGAACAGATGCCCTCAGGTGACTGACACATAGAGGCGGGGCCAAATCCAAAGCTGAACCCTAGGAGCTGTGCGAACAGAGAAAGGGAAATCTCTCCCAGCAGCCTCAGAAGCAGCGGATTAAATCTCAACAATCAACTGAATGTACCCTGCATCTGTGGAATACCTGAATAGACAACGAATCATCCCAAATTGAGGCAGTGGACTTTGGGAGCAATGATATATATATATTTTTCCTTTTTCTCTTTTTCTGAGTGTGT
This sequence comes from Delphinapterus leucas, assembly GCF_059928025.1. Taxonomy (NCBI): domain Eukaryota; kingdom Metazoa; phylum Chordata; class Mammalia; order Artiodactyla; family Monodontidae; genus Delphinapterus; species Delphinapterus leucas. The sequence goes on along the minus strand of NC_143133.1, from coordinate 120,611,415 downwards.
ATGTATATGCTTCTGTGTGTGATTTTTGTCTGTATAGCTTTGCTTTTACCATTTGGCCTAGGGTTCTGTCTGCTTTATTTTTTTAGTATACTTTTTAGCACTTGTTATCATTGGTGGATTGTTTTTTGGTTTAGTTGCTTTCTTTTTTTTATTTAAAATTTTTTTTTAATTTTAGTAATTTTTATTTTAATAATTTTATTTTATTTTTTCTTTCTTTCTTTTTTTCTCCCTTTTATTCTGAGCTGTGTGGATGACAGGGTCTTGGTGCTCTGGCCGGGCTTCAGGCCTGTGCCTCTGAGGTGAGAGAGCTGACATTGCTCCACCACAGGACATTGGTCCACCAGAGACTTCTGAGCTCCATGTAATATCAAATGGTGAAAATCTCGCAGAGATCTCCATCTTAATGCCAGGACCCAGCTCCACTCAACAGCCAGCAAGGTACAGTGCTGGACACCCTATGTCAAACAACTAGCAAGGCAGGAACGCAACCCCACCCATTAGCAGAGAGGCTGCCTAAAATCACGGTACGGTCACAGACACCCCAGAACACACCACCAAATGTGGACCTGCCCACCAGAAAGACAAGTGCAGCCTCATCCACCAGAACACAGGCACTAGTCCCCTCCACTGGGAAGCCTACACGACACACTGAAGCAACCTTAGCCACTGGGGGCAGATAGCAAAAACAACGGGAACTACAAACCTGCAGCATGCCAAAAGGAGACCCCAAACACAGTAAGTTAAGCAAAATGAAAAGACAAACACACAGCAGATAGTTAAAAACCCACCCGACCAAACAAATGAAGAGGAAATAGGTAGTCTACCTGAAAAAGATTTCAGAATAATGTAAACATAATCCAAAATCTTGGAAATAGGATGGAGAAAATACAAGAAACGTTTAACAAGGACCTAGAAGAACTAAAGAGCAAACAGTGACGAATAACAAAATAAATGAAGTTTAAAATTCCCTAGAAGGAATCAATGGCAGAAGAACAGGTAAGTGACGAGGAAGATAAAATAGTGGAAATAACTACTGCAGGACACAATAATGAAAAAAGAATGTAAAGAATTGAGGACACTGTCAGAGACTTCTGGGATAACATTAAACGCAACAACATTCGAATTATAGGGGTCCCAGAAGAAGAAGAGAAAAAGAAAGGGGCGAAGAAAATATTTGAAGAGATTACAGTTGAAAACTTCCCTAATATGGGAAAGGAAATAGTTCATCAAGTCCAGGAAGCACAGAGAGTCCCATACAGGATAAATCCAAGGAGAAACACGCCAAGACACATATTAATCAAACTATCAAACATTAAATACAAAAAATATTAAAAGCAGCAAGGGAAAAACAACAAATAACACACAAGGGAATCCCCACAAGGTTAACAGCTGATCTTTCAGCAGAAACTCTGCCAGTGATGAAAGGGAAAAAACTAGAACCAAGATTACTCTACCCAGCAAGGATCTCATTCAGATTCGGCAAGCAAAAGCTAAGACAATTCAGCACCACCAAACCAGCTTTACAACAAATGCTCTAGGCAGGAAACACAACAGAAGGAAAAGACCTACAATAACAAACCCAAAACAATTAAGAGAATGGTAATAGGAACATACATATCGAAAATTACCTTAAATGTAAATGGATTAAATGCTCCAAGCAAAAGACATAGACTGGCTGAATGGATACACAATCAAGACCCGTATATATGCTGTATACAAGAGACCCACTTCAGACCTAGAGACACATACAGACTGAAAGTGAGGGGATGTAAAAGATATTCCATGCAAATGGAAATGAAAAGAAAGCTGGAGTAGCAATTCACACATCAGACAAAACAGACTTTAAAATAAAGAGTATTACAAGAGACAGAGAAGGACACTACATAATGTTCAAGGGATCAATCCAAGAAGAAGATATAAGTTGTAAAATATCTATGCACCCAACACTGGACACCTCAATACATAAGGCAAATACTAACAGCCATAAAAGGGGAAATCGACAGTAACACAATCATAGTACTTTAACACCCCGCTTTCAACAATGGACAGATCATCCAAAATGAAAATAAATAAGTAACACAAGCTTTAAATGATACATTAAACAAGATGGACTTAATTGATATTTATAGGACATTCCATCCAAAAACAAGAGAATACACTTTCTTCTCAAGTGCTCATGGAACATTTTCCAGGATAGATCATATCCTGGGTCACAAATCAGGCCTTGTTAAATTTAAAAAAATTGAAATCGTAGCTAGTATCTTTTCCAACCACAACGCTTATGAGCGTAGATATCAATTAGAGGAAAAAAAGCTGTAAAAAGTACAAACACATGGAGGCTAAACAATACACTAGTTAATAAGCAAGAGATCACTGAAGAAATAAAAGAGGAAATCAAAAAATACTATAAACAAATGACAATGAAAACACAATGACCCAATACCTATGGGATGCAGCAAAAGCAGTTCTATGAGGGAGGTTTATAGCAATACACTTCTATCTCAAGAAAGAAGAAAAATCTCACATAAGCAATGTAATCCTACACCTAAAGCAATTAGAGAAAGAACAAAGAAACCTCAAAGTTTGCAGAAGGATAGAAATTATAAAGATCAGATCAGACCTAAATGAAAAAGAAATGTAGGAAACATTAGCAAAGATCAATAAAACTAAAAGCTGTTTCTTTGAGTAGATAAACAAAATTGGTAAACCATTAGCCAGTCTTCTCAGGAAAACAAGGGAGAACTCAGATCAACAGAATTAGGAAAGAAAAAGGAGAAGTATCAGCTGACACTGCAGAAATACAAAGGATCATGTGAGATTACGTCAAGCAAGTATATGCCAATAAAATGGACAACCTGGAAGAAATGGATAAATTCTTTGAAAAGCACAACTTTCCGAGACTGAAGCAGGAAGAGATATAAAATATAAACAGACCAATCACAAGCACTGAAATTGAAACTGTGCTTAAAACTCTTCCAACAAACAAAAGCCCAGGACCAGATGGCTTCACAGGCAAATTCTATCTAACATTTAGAGAAGAGCTAACACCTATCCTTCTCAAACTCTTCCAAAATATAACAGAGGGAGGAACACTCCCAAACTCATTCTACGAGGCCACCATCACCTTGATACCAAAACCAGACAAGGATGTCACAGTGAAAGAAAACTACAGGCCAATATCACTGATTAACAGAGATGCAAAACTCCTCAACAAAACATTACCCAACAGAATCCAACAGCACATTAAAAGGATCATACACCATGATCAAGTGTGGTTTATCCCAGGAATGGAAAGGATTCTTCCATATGCGCAAATCAATCAATGTGATACACCATATTAACAAACTGAAGAATAAAAACCATATGCTTATCTCAATAGATGCAGAAAATGCTTTCTACAAAATTCAATACCCATTTATGATAAAAACCCTCCAGAAAGTAGGCATAGAGGGAACTTACCTCAACATAATAAAGGCCATATATGACAAACCCACAGCCAACATCATCCTAAATGCTGAAAAAATGAAAGCATTTCCACTAAGATCAAGAAAAAGACAAGGTTGCCCACTCTCACCACTATCATTGAACATAGTTTTGGAAATTTTAGCTACTGCAATCAGAGAAGAAAAAGAAATAAAAGGAATCCAAATTGGAAAAGTAGTAAAGCTGTCACTGTTTGCAGGTGACATGATACTATATGTAGAGAATCCTGAAGATGCTACCAGAAAACTACTAGAGCTAATCAATGAATTTGTTAAAGTAGCAAGATACAAAATTAATGCACAGAAATGTCTTGCATTCCTATACACTAGTGATAAAAATCTGAAAGTGAAATTAAGGAAACACTCCCATTTACCATTCCAACAAAAAATAAAATACCTAGGAATAAACCTACCTAAGGAGACAAAAGACCTATATGCAGAAAAGTATAAGACACTAGTGAAGGAAATTAAAGGTGATACAAATAGATGGAGAGATATACCATGTTCTTGGATCTGAAGAATCAACATTGTGAAAATGACTATACTACCCAAAAAAATCTACAGATTCATTGCAATCCCTATCAAACTACCAACAGCATTTTTCACAGAACGAGAACAAAAGATTTCACAGTTTGTATGGAAACACAAAAGATCCCGAGTAACTAATGCAATCTTGTGAAAGAAAAACGGAGTTGCAGGGATCAGGCTCCCAGACTTCAGACTATACTACAAAGCTGCAGTAATCAAGATAGTATGGTACTGGCACAAAAACAGAAATGTAGATCAATGGAACAGGATAGAAAGCCCAGAGATAAACCTATGCACATATGGTCTACTTATTTTTGATAAAGTAGGTAAGACTGTACAATGGAGAAAAGACAGTCTCTTCAATAAGTGTTGCTGGGAAAACCGGACAGCTACATGTAAAAGAATGAAATTAGCACACCCCCTAACCCCATACACAAAAATAAACTCAAAATGGATTAAAGACTTAAATGTAAGGCCAGACACTATAAAACTCTTAGAGGAAAACATAGGCAGAACACTCTATGACATAAATCACAACAAGATCCTTTTTGACCCACCTCCTAGAGAAATGGAAATAAAAACAAAAATAATCAAATGGGACCTAATGAAACTTAAAAGGTTTTGCACAGCAAAGGAAACCATAAACAAGATGAAAAGACAACCCTCAGAATGGGAGAAAATATTTGCAAATGAAGCAACTGACAAAGGATTAATCTCCAGAATTCACAAGCAGCTCATGCAGCTCAATATGAAAAAAACAAACAACCTAATCCAAAAATGGGCAGAAGACCTAAATAGACATTTCTCCAAGGAAGATGCACAGATTGCCAACAAACACTTGAAAAAATGCTCAACATCATTAATCATTAGAGAAATGTAAATCAAAACTATAATGAGGGGCTTCCCTGGTGGCACAGGGGTTGAGAGTCCGCCTGCCGATGCAGGGGACACGGGCTCGTGCACCGGTCTGGGAAGATCCCACATGCCGCAGAGTGGCTGGGCCCGTGAGCCATGGCCGCTGAGCCTGTGCATCCGGAGCCTTTGCTCCGCAACGGGAGAGTCCACAACAGTGAGAGGCCCACGTACCGCCAAAAAAAAAAAAAAAAAACTGCAACGAGATATTATCTCACACCAGTCAAAATGGGCATCATCAAAGAAATCTACAAATGATAAATGCTGGAGAAGTTGTGGAGAAAAGGGAACCCTCTGCACTGTTGGTGGGAATGTACATTGATACAGCCACTATGGAGAACAGTATGGAGGTTCCTCAAAAAACTAAAAATAGAACTACCATATGACCCAGTAATGCCACTACTGGCCATATACCCTGAGAAAACCATACGTCATGTACCACAATGTTCATTGCAGCTCTATTTACAATAGCCAGGACATGGAAGCAACTGAAGTGTCTATTGACAGATGAATGGATAAAGAAGATGTGGCAAATATATACAATGGAATATTAGTCATAAAAAGAAACGAAATTGAGTTATTTGTAGTGAGGTGGATGGACCTATGTTCTGTCATACAGAGTGAACTAAGTCAGAAGGAGAAAAACAATACTGTATGCTAACACATATATGTGAAATCTTAGGAAAAAACATGGTTATGAAGAACCTTGGGGCAGGACAGGGATAAAGATGCAGACGTAGAGTGTGGCCTTGAGGAGACCGGGAGGGGGAAGGGTAAGCTGGGACAAAGTGAGAGATTGGCATGGACATATATACACTACCAAATGTAAAACCAGTAGCTAGTAGGAAGCAGCCACATAGCACAGGGAGATCAGCTCGGTGCTTTGTGGACCACGTAGAGCAGTGGGATTTGGAGGGTGGGAGGGAGGGAGATGCAAGGGTAAGAGACATGGGGATATATGTATATGTATAGCTGATTCACTTTGTTATAAAGCATAAACTAACGCACCATTGTAAAGCAATTATATTCCAAAAAAGATGTTATAAATAAATATATCATGCCACTCCTTTCTGGCTTGTAGAGTTTCTGATGAGAAATCAGCTGTTAACCTTATTGTAGTTCCCTTGTTTGTTATGTGTCCTTTTTCTCTTGTTGCTTTTAATAATTTTTCTTTGACTTTAATTTTTGTCAGTTTGATTACTCTGTGTCTTAGCGTGTTTCTCCTACGGTTTATCCTGCCTGGGACTCTCTGCGCTTCCTGGACTTGGGTAGCTATTTCCTTTCCCATGTTAGGAAGTTTTTGACACGAATCTCTTCAAATATTTTCTTAGGTCCTTTCTCTCTCTTCTTTTGGGAACCCTATTATGTGACTGTTGTTGCGTTTAATGTTGTCCTAGAGGTCTCTTAGGCTGTCTTCATTTCTTTTCATTCTTTTTTCTTTATTCTGTTCTGCTTCAGTGAATTCCACCATTGTGTCTTCCAGGTCACTTATCCATTTTTCTGCCTCAGTTATTCTGCTATTGATTCCTTCTAGTATATTTTTATTTCAGTTATTTTTCATCTCTGTTTGCTTTTTCTTTAATTCTTCTAGGTCTATTATTTTACATTTCTTGCATCTTCTTGATCTTTGCCTCCTTTCTTTTTCTAAGGTCCTGGTTCATCTTCACTATCATTATTCTGAATTCTTTTTCTGGAATGTTGCTTATCTCCAGTTTATTTACTTGTTTTCTGGGGTTTTATCTTGTTCCCTCATCTGGTACATAGTCCTCTGCCTTTTCATCTTGCCTATCTTTCTGTGAATGCGGTTTTTGTTCCACAGACTGCAGGATTGTAGTTCTGTGTGCATCTGCTGTCTGCCCTCTGGTGGATGAGGCTATCTAAGAGTCTTTTGAAAGCTTCCTGATTGGCGGGACTGGTGGTGGGTAGAACTGGGTGTTGTTCTGGTGGGCAGAGCTCAGTAAAACGTTAATCTCCTTGTCTCCTAATGGGTGGGGTTTAGTTTCCTTCCTTTCCTGTTGGTTGTTTCGCCTGAGGTGACCCAGCACTGGAGCCTACAGGCTCTTCGGTGGGGTAATGGCAGACCCCTGGAGGGTTGACACCAAGGAGTACTTCCCAGAACTTCTGCTGCCAGTGTCCTTGTCCCCGCAATGAGCCACAGCCACCCTTCACATCTGCAGGAGATCCTCCAACACTAACAGGTACTAACAGGGTCAGTCTCCTGTGGGGTCACTGCCTCTTACCCCTGGGCCCTGATGTGCACACTACTTTGTGTGTGCCCCCCAAGAGTAGAGTCTCTGTTTCCCCCAGTCCTGTTGAAGTCCTGCAATCAAATCCTGCTAGCCTTGAAAGTCTGATTCTCTGGGGATTTCTCCTCCCATTCCCAGACCCCCTGGTTGGTAAGCCTTATGTGGGGCTCAGAGCTTTCACTGCTGTGGGTGGACTTCTGTTGTATAATGGTTCTCCAGTTTGTGTGTCACTCACCCAATGGTTATGGGATTTGATTTTATTGTGATTGAGCCCCTCCTACTGTGTCGTTGCAGCTTCTCCTTTGTCTTTGGGTGTGGGTATCTTTTTTGGTGAGTTCCAGCGTCTTCCTATCGATGATTGTTCAGCAGTTAGTTGTGATTCCAGTGCTCTCGCAAGAGGGAGTGTGCGCACATCCTTCTAGTCCGCCATATTGAACCAATCTCTCTTGACGGGTATTTTTAAAAACAGGAGAAAAAATTTTTATATTTACTTTGATTTTTGTCATATTTATCGTTCATTGTTTCTTTGGATACATTCAAATTTTTGTGTAGTATTTTACACCTTCTGCCTGAAAATCTGTTTTGTTAACAGGTTTTTTTTTCTTTCAGTACTTCAAAGATGTTATTCCATTGTTTTTTAGCTTGCATAGTTTTGGATAAGAAGTCTGCTGTATTCTTATTTTTGCCATTCCAAATATAAATATTTCTATTTTTTCCCTCTAGCTGCCTTCGAAGATTCTCTTTTTCTTTGATTTTTCAGCAGCTTGACTATTTGGTGTGTATTTTTGTTTTCTTTTCTTTGCTGGGGAGGGGGAGGGTCCCTAAAGTTCACAGATTTGTGGCGTGATGTCTTTCATTATTTTTGGAAATTTTTCAGCTGTTAACTGTTTAAATGTTTCTTCTACCATGTTCTCAATCTTTTCTCCTTCTGAGATTCCAGTTATACTCAAGTTAGACCCTTTGCTATTTTCTTTCAGCTTGTATGTGCTTTGGGATTTCCCCCACTCTTTTTTGTCTCTTTGTGTTTTAATTTTTATTTCTGTTGATCTACAAGTTCACTGAGTCTTTCCTTCATTTTGTTGAGTCTACTGCTCACCCTTTTGAAATAATTCTTTATCTTTGATAATGTTTTTCATTCTAACATCTGCATTTAACTCTTATAATTTCTGTTTCTCTACAAAATTCCACATGTGTTCATGGATATTCACTTTTTCTAGTAAATTCTTTAATATATGAGTCATGATTATTTTAAAGTCCCTTTTTGATAGTTCTAACATCTTGGTCACCTATGAAGTCTCATTCTGATGATCGATTTATCTCTTGACAGTGAATTATTTTTTCCTCCCTTTTTAAAATGTATCTCTTAATTTTGTATTGAATGATGGACATTGTGTGTAGAAGAACACTAGAGACTGAAATTAACAATATTTAATCTCTGGAAGTAGCACACTTCCTTTTATTTCAGGCAGTTAGTATGGGGTGGAGGACCAGCCAATCTAGTCAGAAGTTGAGCTGGGTTCATGTTTTGCTGTTGCTAACTTTACTTCAGTGCAGTAGTCTTCAGAACTTTAGTAGTCGGCTCTTCCTACCTTGTGCTTAGAGTAGGTGTACTAGAGGACTTTTTTTAGTGTTCCTGCTCTCTCTTCAGACTTTAGCCATTCATGCCTGCCTGTTCCACAGAGAGATTCTCTCCGTACTCTTGTTCTTCTCCCAACAGTAGGCTATTATTGATAAGCACCATGCTGAACATCCATCACTGTTACTATTTATCTATGAAGCAAAGCCCATTTCTAAACATTTTGGTTCTAAGTAGAAAGAAATTCAAAGTAGATTAAGTAGTGAGGAAAGAAGCTGTAATTTTCCATTGGTTGTACCCATATCACAGTTGCTATATGTGATTAAGTAATTAAATAGGTAAGTAAATAATTCAAGCCCTATATTAATTGATTAAATAATATAATATCCTGTATTATTGATTAAATAAAGTCTTGTATTAATTATACTTGAGAAATATTATTGTTAGTAATCTGAAAACTGTAGTTTCTGTGAGATTTATAAAACCTGAATATATAGTATAGGCTTACTTAATGTCAAATATTCTTTTTTTAATATGAAGCTTGAATATTTCACATTGTTTATGTAGAGAAGTGTATTAGTTTCCTGGGGATGCTGTAATGAGGTTCCACTAACTGGTGGCTTAAAACAACACAAATTTATTATTTTATGGTTGTGGAGGCTGTAACTTCAAAATCAAGGTGTCAAGCAGGACCATGCTCCCTTTAAACCTGTAGGCAAGGAGGGCTTTTTTTTTTTCGCTTCTTCCTAGCTTCTGGTGGCATCTGGAGTTCCTTGGCTTGTGGCAGCAAACTCCAGTCTCTGCTGTTGTCTTCACATGGCTGTCTTCTCCATTTGTGTTTTCATGTCTTCACATGGCATTCTCCTCTCTGCGTCTCTCTCTTCTTCTTATAAGAATACCAGTCATATTGGATTGGAGACCCACCCTACTACAGTATGACCTCATCTTAACTAAACTCTCTTCAATGACCCTGTTTCCAAATAAAGTCTGAGGTACTGGGAGTTAGGACTTGAACATATATTTTTGGGAGGTACAGTTCAACCCATAATAAGCAGGAATAATGTCAGTGTCTCAAAAGCAGACTCTTTTATTAGTAGTGTTATCTCAGATAAAGATATTAAACTACTGAACCTAAATGGCAGGCTAAGCATATGCTCATGAGTAAATCTGTGTGTCATAAATTTGTGTTTGAAGTTTATAAGAAGAAATTTGATATTTGATTCCTTTTCAGTTCAGGTAAATTTAAAGATAGCGACTAACACTTTTTAAATCCCATTTTAATGGAAATATTTACAAACTTTATCCTATTTACTCCTTATTTGGATCATTATTCATACAGAATTCTGGAAAACTTTAGAAATTCAATCATTTTCTTAACTGAGTAATGTGATAGTTTGGGGATTTCCAGTAATATTTTTCACTTAGTTATCTAAGACATCTGAGTTTTGTAACACATGTAGCTGGCATTCACTGAAAATGAAAGGACTCTTAATGGGCTCTTTGAAGTTTAAAATCTAGGATTCTAATCTCAGTTATAGTTTAGTATTGACTAAAAAGTCTCAGAATAGTATTTGTGTCCCTGCATTTAATATGAGTCTAATTTACATTGCCTGTTGTATTAAGATCCTTGTTTAGTATATATTATACATTTTCAAATTCTGTTATAACAAAATATTTGTTCTTAGAGGTTTAAAAGTGGCATAGTAGTAGAGTCTGAAGGAAAGACGTGAGAAATGTGATTAAAATAAATGTTATCTTATGAAAATAAATGTTATTAAAATAAGTGGCATCTTTATAATGTTATCACTTTTTCCAAGCCAATACTAGTAAGGTCTTAAGTTATAATTGTTTTGACTTTAAGCACCTATTCTGAATCACTGTTTTGTTCACTAAGAAAAAGCACATCAAAAATTATTATTATTCTTTCTAGACAGTATAATTTTTCAGAGCTCAGCTTTCTAGCTTAGCTTGTAAAAAGAATTTCTGATTTATTTGCCATGGTCTTTATAGTGTCTAGTAATATTTACTTGGGAAAAATTTAAATAAGTACATGAATTATAATGATTAATGATTGGAAAGCTAAAATAGCAAAATTTAACACATTAAAAAACCTTACACAGCACATGTTAAGTATTTCCTGTGTGCACACATGGACACAGCAGAAACAGAAGTAGAAATTGAAATGAATAAGAGAATGTCAAAGCTAAAAAGAAGTCTGACCATCTTCTACTCTTGCTTTCCCCCCTTTTCCAGATTAGGAAACTGACATCAACAGAGGTTACGAGGCTTTCTTATGGTCAATCTTAACAAAACTCCAAATTTAAAGACCTTAGTATAGTTATTTTATAAGTCATTACCTCAGTGATAATCACTCAGTGAATGATTACCTCAGTTTTTTTAAATATTAAAAACTTCTACTTTGCCTTATTGAAATTCTTAATTTTAACATTCCAAATTTTAGGTAACAAAAAAATTCTAATTTCTACTCCAACAACCAGGACTAGTCCAAGGACTTCATCATTAAATGTTCTTTCCCTTCAGGTCCTCAGTTTATGACATGTCTACAACTTTATTTACTTAAAAAGGGAAGTATTACTTCCTGTTGAAAATAAATCTTCTTTACCCTTAAATAGCTATAACTGAACTTTAATTACAGTGTGAGATACTGAAAGTGATTGGGAAAAGTTGCATATCATCCTAGGTCTAATAAGTGGAGAGGGTGAAAATGTGGGAAAGATTGTATCTGATGTCTTCTCTTTTCTGTCTGTGAAAGTAGGATGCATGGTTTGTATTAAGAATGCAGAAGTTGGGAAAGGGAGGGACTTGTCAAAGTTGTGACTATTTGGATGGCTCATCATGGGTAATGTGACAGGGATGTGTGAAAAGATGTGCAGCATAGTTTAAGGGTTTGTCCTTGTTTATAAGGCATATAAGTTTTACAGCGTTAACGAAAAGATTGTGTAATTTGTTCATTCTTTGCTGTGATTCTATTGTTAGTTAAAGCACATTTTCTCAGAGATATGGAAATTTCTCACTCTCAACGCGGATCTCAATGAATGGATGTGTGACTCTCCATGAGTTTTGATACAGATATGAAAATTGTGTTCTTGTACTATGCCTCTTTAATCTCTTAACCAATTATATGTGAAATAGATTTTGCCCATCATCTTCTCTCTATTTAGCCTGCATTTTGGACAGCTATTGTTTAATGTAGATTGGTCTTAAAATTTGTTAAGTTCATGGATACCCTAAAAAGATTTTGGGGGTAAAGATACCCAAGAACTTGTCAGAAATGAATCTTTAAAAAAGATTCACAGTTGACACCAAGATAGTGCTACTGTCTTGCTGAACTAAATGGTAAAAGTATTGCAATATACCTTTTTTAGTGTTTAATGAGGGAACGTTGAATTGGAATTCAGATTTCCCAAGTTTTAGTTTAGAAGGCTGATGTTTAATCATCACAATTTCTTTAAGCAAAGTCTGAGTTGAAATATAAGAAAAACGAAATATGGTTTATAATTTATCTTCTTAATTCACTTATAGTAGTATTATCTCTAAAGTACATGTACAAGAAAAGTCATTTTTATCTCTGTGTTCAGAGCCTTGGCTTTTATTTTGGCCATCAGTAACCCTAAAGAGCCTTTGTTAGCTTTATGCTCCATATCATCTTTAATTATGCTAAACCTCTAGCACTTACTATAATGTGTGTGTGCAGCCGGTGCGCAGCCAGCATTGTTAATTAACACAGAGCATTTGTGCAGGATGCTTTTATAGAAAACAGAGTGGGTGAGGCAGTGCACAAATCCACGACAGTGTAACATGTTAAAAGTGAACTCTTTAATTGCTAAAACTTCTTTGAAAACACAAAAGATAATTTATTCAGTAGTATCTCCACAACACATACTTTTCTCGTGTTTTTCAATATTAATTTTTGACAAAATTTAGATGAAAGCTTATTAGTATGATCAGCTCCTGTAGTTTATTTCTCTCGTGTAGTCATAATTTTCTGAGGTGGTGCATCATAATCACCACAGCAACCACTCCTGATGTCACAGAGGATTATTACTTCTGGGGGGAAATAAGTAGTTTGAGCAGATGGATGCATAAGGAATGAAGATCTTGTTATTATACAAATAAGTAGAGGGTGGGAGGAAAACATATCAAATATGTATGTAGGCATAATTCTTTTAAAATTATGATACTGAGAATTTCTGAGAAGAAATATGAAAAAGTGATGTTTAAACCACAAAAGTGGAAGGTAGCATGGAAAACATAGACTTTTAGATTATAAAAATATTTTTAAAAATTAATTTTAGATAAAATTTGCTATTGCAAATTATGGGCCACTTTGACATCCAACACCGTGCTGCTTCCCCAGTCTTCCTCCTTAGTCTTTTCAAAGATTTAAGCCTTCTAAATTCTCCTTTCAGAAAACTGGTGATTATTGAAATGATAAAAAAAAAAAAACAACAACAGTGTATTTGCTGATATTATTGTAAGGCTTTTCTATAAGCAAGAGTATAAAAAAGTTCCAGAATTGTGCTTATCCAGTCATATTATTACACAGTCTTGATAGTCAGCTTCTAGTAGCTACTTGGCTCTCTTTCCATTTTTTTCTTTCAAATTCTAGCATGTATGCATCCATTTATCTCTCTCTTTTTCTCCCTCCCTCAACGTGAACAGTTTGTTTCCCCGTGTACATGCTACATACTCTTGAACTAAATTAACTGTCTTATTCAATGTACAGAAAAGGAAACTGTCAGCAAAGACTTGCTCCTGTATATTCTGCAATAGGTTCAACCTCACCCATCAGATTTAAAAATCAAATAGAGGGCTTCCCTAGTGGCGTAGTGGTTGAGAGTCCGCCTGCCGATGCAGGGGACGCATGTTCGTGCCCTGGTCTGGGAGGGTCCCGCGTGCCGCGGAGCGGCTGGGCCCGTGAGCCGTGGCCGCTGGGCCTGCGCGTCCGGAGCCTGTGCTCCGCGGCGGGAGAGGCCGCGGCAGTGAGAGGACCGTGTACCGCCAAAAAAAAAAATCAAATAGAATGCCAGTGGTAGTGAAGGAGTGAAGCAGCAGGAACTCACACACTGCTGGAGGGAATGTACACTGGCTTTGGAAGCCTGTTGGTCATTATCTAAAAAAGTGGAAGATGTGCAGATTCTGTGAACCAACAATACCACCTGGGTATTATAAATAATAGCCCAAACCTAAAAACAACCCAGGTAATAATCAGCAAAAGAATAGACAAATAATTACTATGTGTTCATACAATGAATATTGTACAGCAAAGAAGCATATAGCAGAGTGGATGAATTTCATAAACATACTGTTGAGTGTAAGAAGGCACAAAAAGAATGAATATAACATGAGTTCATTCCAATAAAGTTCAAAAAAATCAAAGCCAAACCATATTGTGGTGGTTTAACATTAAAAAAGAAGTAAATGATTTTCATTCTCACCTCTCCCTCTCCGTCCCTCTCTCTCATCCCCAAGGTGAATCATACTTTACCAAAATCTACCCTAAGGCCCCATCCATTCCATAAATATTGAGTGCCTGCTGTGTACTAAGCATTTGGGGAAAGATACAAGCAAATCTAACGTAGGATATACTATAACCCATCAGGTAGTTGTATTCAGAGGTTGTTTTTAGGTCCTTTCCTCAGCCTTAGCGTATAACTTGTACTTGGTAATGGAATACCAACTTGTTCTCATTGTTTTCTCATTTGTGAGGCATACTAAACATGACATACAAATTTTATTGCTTCCTTTTTTGGCTACTGAATATCTTTTTGACTACTGAAGAGTAATACCACCTGTTAGATTTAAAGTGCAGTATCTCATTAGATTTAAAGCCCTGCTCTTACCTAGTGTGAAGAAAGATCATATTTGTGCTGGAAACTACTTTGTGTGACAGGTCATCATTAAAGAACGTAGCAGGGCTTAAAGAATTGGTGGGCTGCACTTTCCCCAGTGGTTGGATACCTCATAATTATGGAAAATAAAAATGTAAATTATATTTCTAGAAGTGACAGCTCAGGATGCTTCACAAATTAGAAGTCACTTATTATCAGAAGAGTTAAAAGTGAGCCTACATTCGGGGATATGAACGTTTAGGATAAGGAACCTTTTGGAAATTATTTTTAAGTGAACAATAATAATACTCATTTTAATATCATAACATAAAGCTATAGGGTTACCTTTACTGCGGAAACACAGTTTATATGGACTTGTGTAATGACAGATGTTCTAATATGTATTTTAAATAATTTTTAAGATGCTTTTAAAAACTTACTGGTTTTGGTAGAATAAAGGAACACAGCATTATGGCACAGGGAACTCTACTCAGTGCTCTGTGGTGACCTAAATGAGAAGGAAATCCAAAAAAGAGGGGATACATGTATACATATAGCTGATTCACTTTGCTGTACTGTATAAATGAACACAACACTGTAAAGCAACTATACTCCAGTAAAAAAAAAAGCATTATTATTTCTTTGCATCTTCAGATTCTTTAAAATATTTTAATAAAAATTCTCCTTGAGTCAGATATCTTCTATTATATGTGCTTTGCTTTTCTTCTCAAATTTGGTAATAATGTATCAATAATTTCTAATGTAGAAATTGAGCTTATGCTCTTCAGCCAACCCTTGATAACACATAGCTATATCGTAGTCCAAACAGGGCAGGGAGGGAGGAAGGGAACGAAGAAGGAAGCAAAGGAAGGGAAGCGAAATACTGTGGTTCTGAAACACAAGTAGGTAATTTGCCTTTTAATTGTAGCTTCGTTCTTATTTATTGTATTATTAAATATGATGACCAAATTTGTTGAATAAATTTGTATGAAAATTTATTGAATTATTTAATGTTTTGAATATTGAATACCTGAGTGTTGATAGGAAGCCAGCTTAGCTTTCGAAGCATACACAATTTATATTTTGAAAGCCCATATTTACTCAACAGTTAGAATCAAAAACTATTTGACCTTTGCAGTTTAGGGATGGGATATATATTGTATATGCATAGTATTGAAGGTCTGAACCTTTAGATTTGTCATCCTAATATTTAGTTTTTTCTGACATGATCCTCCTACAAATTGCCCAACAATTTAGATAATTTACATTTATGTTATTGGAAAAGAAAACTTTAGAAATTAGATTTCTAAATGAGATAGGACCAATGTACTTGGCTGGCTCATGTGACTAGCTACATTGGCACTTAAGAATTTTCTGTGATCTTATTAGCTAATTAGCATAGGGTCCTTTTCTGCATCTGTATAATCATAGAATAAAGCCAAGTGGACGTGACACAAAACTTAAGTGAACAAAACTGTTTTGTTTCATTTTAGTATGGATTTCCTTAAAATTTTGCAAAATTATGAAGCTAGTATTTATGAGGCCCAGCTACATAGGTTGTGTGTGTGTATTTCTACCACAGGAAGTGATATGTATTGCCTCATTTTATATTATGGTTCAGCAACAGTTATAAAGATATGAACTTAGTTTCAGTTCTTTTATTAGGAAAATGAAAATCTTTCATTTACTCACTAATTTCATAGCTCTAAGTCCTTTGTGAACCATTTCTTTTACTGATCCTTTTGTGCTTCTATAGCTGCAAGATCCAGTATAGCAGCCACTAGGCATTTTGACTCTTGAGCAATTGAAATGTGGCAAGTCTGAATTGACATGGAACTGTAAGTGTAAAATATAAAATACACTTGGATTTCAAAGATTTATTACAAAGCAGAGATGTAAAATATTTCATTAATAATTTGTATATTGATTGTGTATTGCAGTGATCAGTATTTTAGATATATTGGATTGAGTAAAATATATTACTAAAACTAATTTTTCACTTTTTATGTTTTTAATGTGGCTACTAGTAAATTTAAATTATGTAGGTATCTCACATTTGTGGCTCTCATATTTTTATTGGATAGCACTGTTCTAGAGTCTGTCTTTTTTTTTTTTTTTTTTTTTTTTTGCGGTGCGCGGGCCTCTCACTGTTGTGGCCTCTCCCATTGCGGAGCACAGGCTCCGGACGCACAGGCTCAGCGGCCATGGCTCACGGGCCCAGCCGCTCTGCGGCATGTGGGATCTTCCCGGACCGGGGCACGAACCCATGTCCCCTGCATCGGCAGGCGGACTCTCAACCACTGCGCCACCAGGGAAGCCCGAGTCTGTCATATTTTATATAAGGAAGTCAGATTTAGAAAGACATAGTCTTTCTTTCGTCTCTTTCCAATTCTATGTTCAAGGGTTAGAAAGTATTTTAAAGCAGTTTATATGTTCCAACAATTAAATGACATCTGTTCTATGTAATGTAGGTGTACACATAAGTAGAAGGTATGTCTGACCATTTGACCACTGGTTGTAATGTTGAAGTGTATTGGTGTGCTCTTGAATGGAGAGAATAAGGAAAAATGAAACACAAACTACTAAGAATTGAAAAAGGGAACATGCTTATGTGCTATTGAAAACGCCAGTAAAAGACCCTAGTACTAATCTTTAGGAATTACATATTGTAATCTAAAATTATACTGTGTTGCAGATGGTTATCTTTGGTAATAACTGACTGAAACCACTGATGGAAAGATACATTTAGTGGTTTCCAAGCTGAGAAAAAAAATATTCCAATGGAATATTAGTTCCTATTTTTTTCTCTTACACAGAGTTGTCATCTGTGAAAGAGGAGGCAGAATATTTCACATGTCATAGTCATAAAATCTTAGGACCCACAGAAGTTCTTTAGGTTCCTATATGATACCAATGAGAATAATCATTTTTCTCCTAAAAAGTGATTGTCTCTTTTCCCCATCCCACCCCCATTTCCATGTTTATTTGTTTTGTTTTCCAAAAAGTCATATTTAATGCCCTACTTAGGTTTATTTTCTACTTACTCACTAAATAAGGAATAACTGTTATGTTTTATATTTGAAATTGTAAGGTACATTTCTTTTTTCTTTTCTTTTTAATTTGACTCTTTGTTTTACAGATGAGGGCAGAAGTGCAGTTGACCAAGCAGGTGGTGCACAGATTGTAATTGACCATTTAAGGTCACTGTGCAGTAAAACAGATCCCGCCAATGAGAAGCTCTTGACTGTCTTTTGTGGCATGCTGATGAACTATAGCAATGAGAATGGTAAACAAAATTGAAAACTTGCTTTATCTGTGGGGGAAAAATTAAAAATCATTACTGTAGTATAAACTAAAACTATTTAGAAAAATTATAAACAAAGCATTGATAAGTAGCATATAAAATTAGTAATTAGTCAACATTAAATAACAATGTTTAAAAATAAAAAATGGTCAGATTTACTAAATGGGACAAATTGTTGAAGGGTTGTCCATGTTAATCAATACCAAAAACAAGAAACAACATAATGGTGTGGTTTAATATTTTTTGCTATGAACATTTAAAAAATATACAATGTTAAAATACCTTCATGTTTATTACTTTATATTAATACCAGGAGCAGCTTTAAAACATAAACACTGTCTATATAAATAGAATTATTTTCTCTAGATACTGGGTTTACTTATAACAATAAAAAAATCTTTTAATGAAATCTGGCCTTAGAAAAATAAAGTTCAGATATTTGATTTTAGAAATTTAATAAATATTTGTAAACAGAAGTTTCTTTTCACTGTAAAACATTCTTAGAACCCAGCAACAAATAACATGTCAATTTTCAGATAGCCTATATGGTTGTTAATTAAATGAGCATAAGAATAGTGAAACAAAGGCTTCATTGTACTTTTAAATGTCACAAAAAATTCATCTGTCCTATGAATTACTGCATGGTAAAACACTCAAATTCTAGTAGGTTCCTAGAATTAATACAAATAAGGTCTTTCTGTGGCTTATTTCATCATGGCATTTTAAGTTGTAGTCTCTGGCAGAGACCAATTTTACTTGTATATTGAAAATGTAATAGTATTCTTTCATGTGTCCTAGAAACACATGGCCCTTTAGGTATATTTTTTATTTCTTCATGAGTCCAAAGAAATATTCTCAGTAATTAAAAAAAAAAAAAAAAAAGGTGAACATCGATGACAAATGGCTACTGACATTTGACCTTGGTGTTAGTGACAGCAGCAAATGGTGGGGACTGAGCCCTGTCCCATTGAAAGGGGAGAGCTACTACTCTCCTCTAGCCAGTTGTTTCTGTGTGGCAGTTTGGCCACATACTGCCAAATCTTTTCATCTGGTGGGAAGAGGAAGCTATAAATTTAACTTTTCATGTGACATCTGTTTTTTAAATGGTGGATTACATTTGCTTCTCTAGCACTGTACAGGCTAAACAGAATGTGTCCTCAGGTCACATCCTTTCCAAGAAACACCAGTTTTAAACTTATGAATTAAAGTTATCCATTATAATAATAAAAAATAGTTCTTATTCATCAAATGGCTTGCCTGTTAAACTTGAGCTAGAAACAAATGTAGTCTTTATAGGGTCAGTTACCTCTATTTTTCTTACCCTCTGGTGGAATCATTTTTGAAGAGAAAATGTCCTAAATATGAACAGGAGAATTCATCTATCTGGGTAAAGTTCCTAAATAGTTGAAATTTGACCATAATACACAGGTATCTGAATTGCATTAAGAAATCATTGGCCAGTTGTTCATGTCACTTGCTTTTTCTTCGGCTTCATTTAGGCTTGGACACCTGAGAAAGTGGAACAAAGCTAAGTGGGAGAATGGTTTAGAAAGACAAGTGAAAGAAACTAGTTGTGAAGTTATTATGGCAGCTTTTGATATAAAAGAATTAGGCTTGTTATGCATCTAAACTAGTTGTTTATCCTTTGAGGAATTTCTTCAAAAATCTGTACAAAAGCTTATCAAATGGCAAAATGGTCTTCAAAAACATCACTAATTCTAATCCAAAGGAGATTGTGATTGAGTCTCTATAATAGGGTGTCACACTGTGTAGAGAGGTGTACTGAGAAGGTAATGTTAACAATACGCAGAATGCATGGTCTAAATGTGTGTATATTTCTTTTGTAAGGGTAGGTGTTTTTTTTTTTCCCCTGGTGTGCAAGTATTCCCAAGAAATAGCTTAGATACTTTAGAAAGCTATATTAACTTTTCTCAGAACATTACTCGAGCAGTGGTGTTTTTGTTCCATTATTCTAAAAGCTGAAATTTGAATGCAGCTTTCAAAAGTTATTAGATAAAATAGAAGTAAACTTATCTTTAGTATTTTAAAGGAACAAATGCCAGACTTGTGACGATCTTCTTTCCTCTGCTTCCTTTTACTTTTGTCTGTCGTGGGGACCATAGTTTGTGAAGTGGTTCTTTTGCTCCATAATGCTCTTTAACTTAAATTATATCCTTTTTTGTTTTGCATAATTATTAAGCATCTTTGTTGTTGTATCAATTATTTATTTACTCTTTTCTTTAAAATATGTGTTGAAAGACTTTCCAACTTAATGTTAGGTCTTCTTGGTTAACTTAAGATCATTTGGTATTGATCCTGTCCACCTGTATGAGTCACTAAGCCAAAAAGCACTAGAGCTTTTTGAAACTCAGGAGGCGCTTTTTACTAGCGCCGATAAATGAAATTCCTTTTTTGTGTATTTACTGTTGAATTCCAGTACACAAGCCTGTGCTAGTTTCTGAGTAGAATAGTTGAGTGATAAATACCTCCTTATTACTCTAACGGAAAAATTATCTCTACCCTTGGGCCCAATAACTTAAGCCTCATTTGTAGTTAGGGAGTTATTCTTTAGCTTCATAGATAAAAATTTTTTTAAACAGAGAGAGATAAGAAAGTACTGAAATGGGGCTTCCCTGGTGGCGCAGTGGTTGAGAGTCCGCCTGCCGATGCAGGGGACACGGGTTTGTGCCCCGGTCTGGGAAGATCCCACATGCCACGGAGCGACTGGGCCCGTGAGCCATGGCCGCTGAGCCTGCGCGTCCGGAGCCTGTGCTCCACATCGGGAGAGGCCACAACAGTGAGAGGCCCGTGTATAGCAAAAAAAAAAAGTACTGAAATGGTAACAAAGACCCACCAACATAGTTTCTCTAATAAGGACATTTTCAAATTGTTTATTAGTCCTAAAGGTGGCTTGACACCAGGCTGAGACTTAGGATATCTTGATTCCTGTCCATATAGTGGACAACTCTGAGCATATCAAATCTTTGAATACATTAAATAGGAAGTCAAGTTTCTTAAACACATGCAAGAAAGATATCTATAATGAAAACACTCAGTAAAGGCATTTTTATACCCTTTGATAAAACTGTATAAAACTCAAGGTTCACGAGTTTTAAAACTTTTGAACCAGCTCAAGACTCTAAGCTATGAGCTAGATGTATTCTTTTGTTTCCCCACTGGTGAAGCAATTAAAACTTTCTATATTCAGACAAGTAAGTTTGGAATATCTGAATAGAAAAAGTTATAATTGCTTAGCTAGAAAAGTTGTGTCATTAATATTGCTAAATAAAATCATGTTTAACTAGAATAACAAACAAAACTTTGTTTAGTAAAAATCATTTCAAATTTTTCCTTTGGGGAAAAATCATACCTGTTTTTCACATGGTGAAAAAGCACTCTTCAGTTCTGTGGCCCTCCAAAATATTCTGAGTATTTGACAGTTGTGGTTAGAGACAAGCGTATTGACAGTTTGACATTCTATTTGAGGAAATGTGAACCTCCTGTATTTTGTTTATGTAGTTACAGCAGGGTCCCCAACCCCGGTACCGGTCTGCGACGGCCTGTTAGGAACCGGGCCTCACAGCAGGAGGTGAGCAGTGGGCAAGCAAGCCCTTCTAAAGTGACTAACATAATATACACGGTCTATGATGGGCTTCATCATGTGACCAGTATCATATATATGATATATGTATGTGTATGTGTATATATAGATATATGTATATACCTATGATTTTTACAAATAGAGCTGATTTTTCTGTGGTATCTTAATAACTCCTTATTATCGAAAGAGTAATTTCTCTTTTTTTGTGGTTCCTGAAATCTCTCTGCAATACTCTCATGATAATTCTCACATTTATTTGCCGCACGGACTTATGATAACTGAACTACGGTTGAAGGGAGGCCATCTGTGTGATTTAAGAAATGCAGCTCATGGAGTATCAGAGCATTTTAACAATTGAATTTAAGTATTAAGCCCAGTACTTAAATTCAGTTGTTTAAAATAGGCCTGTAAAGTATCTTCTCTCCTCTAATTTAAAGATCACTTAATATGTAATTAGTTTTAGCTCCTTTCATTTCAACCAGCAGTTTCCCAATTCTAATAATACTCTTCCTAGTGAACTCAGCCAATAACTTGGCTTACTTGATTTTTCTTCATATTTAAAATAGGAAGAATAGAAATTAATAAGGAATAATCCTGATTAAAAACGCACTTTGGACTGAGCTACTTGTTTATGTTTTGGTATTACTTTATTATAGGTAAGAAAGAATGCTTCCTTGATGTTAGATGTTTAGAAAATGATTTGCTTTGCATGAGTGAGGAACTAGTTCCAAAGTTTACTTACTGTGGGTATAAGCTAGTTAATAATTCCATAAATTTCCTAAACACTGAAGACTTTTTGCCTAACTTTAAGGGAGAAAGAGAAAACAAAGTGTGTTTTTGCAATTTATTGTCTTTTTTTCTTAATTATAATTTTCCTATATACTATTTTCATGTATTTTCTGTTCATAAAGGCATGGGAGATGTACTTTTAAGTTATATCTTTTGAAGCCCAGTTTGTCAAATTAAAGTACTCTAGTATGTTAAGGTGTGTTAAAGACTTATTGTACCCCTGAAAAGTTTTTAGGCTTTAAAAAATAATAATATTAGAATTCTTTATTTACTAACTGCTGTTCTCTCTAAAAAATTTCTGAATTTTTACTGTTTGTCCAACAGAGCTTTCTAATCAGTCTGAAATAGGTTGCATTCATGAAGTTCTGCTACAAATGTCATTTTAAACAAATTGTTTTATTGATGTACAGAGCAGTTAGTTGTTCTTGTGCCTCCTGCTAATTCTGCCTATTAAATTTGACCAATTAGACTAGGTTATTAGCTCTTCACCATAATCCTCCTAAACAATTACTATAATAATGCTGTTATTTAACGGACAGGCTAAGAACTTGGTTTTTAGTAGAGGTGTACCAAATGCATATTTTGGTTTAATTCCACATAGACAAGTATTAGCGTTAATATTCAGCTTTGGCCATTATAGAATGAACTTCTAAATGCAAGAATTGGAAATTTTATCACAAAAAAAATGAAATGATTGTTATAGTTTTTTTTGTTAATGATTTAAAGTTTGGCATTAAATTATAGAAATTATACTCTTTGCAGCATTTTCAGCTTCTGGATTATTTTTATAATCATGACAGTGCATTTAGCATTGTGATACTAAATCAATTTTAACTGGGGACAGTGGAGTAACAAAATATGTTTGGGGTTCTTTATTCTCTAACATGTTTTTCTTCATTTGCTTTATGTCTTGATTGAATGTTATGTCATGGATGTTATTGAATATTACTTTCAAGAATTTTCTCATAGTGAAAATTTAAGGAGGCAGAGTGGGCTTTCTGATTTTAACTCATCCTCATAAGATGTAAAGACTTCTCAAATTGGACTTTTTCCTGAAAGATTCATGGCCTGAATGGAATTAAGTAACTAAAAATCAAAAACAACTCCTAACATTTATTTTATTTTTTGTTGTAAATTATAAAGAGAGTAGATAATATAATCTCTATTTTTCTGCCTTGATTTAATTTTTACATTTGTATAGCTTTCACCCTCATTAGTTATTGCCACATTTTAATATTGCAGTATAAATTTACATTTCAGCTAATAGAATTTCAACACATGAAACACATGGGGAGATTTTTCTCTGTACATGAAATGCTTACCTATATTTAAAAATGAATATTTAGATAGTAAAGATAAAACTGAAAGACCAGGCCTCGTTTTTATTTTTGATGTTACACTGGTTGAAATATGATGGTATCAAGCACATGATCATTGACTATGCACAAATTTGTCGGTGCTAGAAATGACATTGAAGTAAGCGTTCAGGTGTTTGACCTTCAAGAGCTGAGGCAAAAGCCAGAGATGAGTAATGGATTTTGACCATATATCAGTGCATCTTTAATTCAGACCATTTAAAATATTCATTCAGTGAGAAGCTCAGGGCAGAAAAGTATCATATGTAAACTAACTTGTGTAAAAATTAGTAACCCTGATTTCTGACTACAAATAAGTCCAGTTAACAGCAAACTGCCTATATTTTATTTACTGAAAAAAAATTTTAATTAAATATTTGAAAAATGTTTCTTGGAAAGAAATTAGAAATCTTTGGGTTATATAGATATTTCTTGTTAACACAGTTTGTGTGTTGCAAATAACTTCTATGAATTTTTAAAGTGTAAAAAATTTAATCATAGTAATGCTCCAGGGTAACTAGTATTATTTGGGTTTTTGTTAAAACCAGTAAATCCTTTTGTAAAACAGAATTTTCATGTTTTTTAAATGCATATGATTATAAGATAATACATGTTGTCTGTAAATTAACCTGACAGTTAGCTCAATTTGCTATACAAAAATTTAGGCTTAAATTTATACTTACTATAGATGTGGCCTTTCAGCAATGCCCTATGAGAGCCCAGACTGGATTTATTTCTCCCAATAAGAGCTACGTAAGCAACAGCTGGCAGTAATCCTCTTCCAAAAAAACAAAAAACAATTTTAACTTTTAAAAGACCAGTTTGTTTCTGAGATGAAAGCACAGCGTTTTCTTAAATCAGAGTAGATGTATATGTAGAAATCTTTGTAGCAGTATTCATTATAACAAGAGTTGATCTGTAGTAAATAATTTAACCTGAAGTGAGTCTAGGGAAAAAGTTATCTGCTGGACTAAGACATAATCATTCTAGATGTTATTGGATTGAGAACAACAAATGGGTGGGCCTCTTAAGAATAATAAAACATTTTTCCTTTCTCTTGTGATTTGCTTTGAGGTTTTTCATTGTTGCTGTGTTTTACATCATACTCACTCATGTACTTTTGTCAGTTATCTCTAGAACTTTTACGAAAGGGAAATTTTGCTCTGTAGAGACTTTTATTTTCAGAACCCAGAAAAAAACTTTTTCATTTTTTATTGTTAACTTTTAGAAAGCAAGAAATATATAAATGTATTGTTTTTAGACTCATATTCTCAATACTAACGAATCTTGATTCTCTTTTTTTTTTTTTTTTCTTTGAAATGGCTGTTTGTCTTGGAAATGTATAACCTGGGGCTTAATTATAGAGGTAATCTGGGTGCAAAACATATAATGCAGGTTTTGTGTAAAGAGGCCTTTGAAAATCATTGATTTGAAGTTAATTTTAAACAGTTTAAATATTTTTGGTTTCATATCTCAGCACTAGGTTTAGAATAAAAATTTTTCACTTTCCTGATCAATCAACAAAAGTAAGTCATAAGTAACTGAAAAGGAAGTCTTTACTTGTACCTGCACATGTGTATGTATAAAGTTTTTAACCACAAACCATCCTCTTGGTTGCTGTATTTAAGTCAGTTTACTTTTCAACATTATAATAGATAGAGCTGCAACTTGCTTCAACTTGCAAGTTCTACTTCACTGTTACCTCATTTCTAATTGTTACTTTTTATATATATATTTTGGAAATATAGATGTGCCATTAGTAAAGGGCAATTTTCTTTCATCTTTATTATGCCCAAATGATTTTTATCCAAATTGTATTAGAACTTTTCATCAGGATTTACATTTGCTTGTTTTTATTGTTTCAACTGTATATAATTAATTTGACTGTAGATTAGGTTTTTATGCAATCCTGTAAATAGGAAATGTTGTACTCTTTATACTATAAATAATATACATACTAATGTAGAGACTGTATATTTTGAATTGTGTGTGTGTTATTTTGACACAGTTTCATCATTAAGTCCTATTTATCAATAAGCTTATTGTCTATAAGGGCCATTTCTTAGGAATAAGATAGACGTGTTATAATCTTCTTAAGAAACCTATTCTTTTTAGTAATTGATCAACATAACTTCAGTTGAGTTACTGCAATTCTTGGCATACATTTCTGGACCTATAATCTATACCAACGTTTTAAACATTAAACTTAAAACTCAGGGGGAAAAAGGTTCTTCAACTTGAGATCTTCTCTCCAGATCTCCATTCTTTGGAGTTTCCATGTGTGTGACCTGAAGAACTTGGAACCATTGAAATTCAAAT
Source organism: Delphinapterus leucas (assembly GCF_059928025.1). Taxonomy (NCBI): domain Eukaryota; kingdom Metazoa; phylum Chordata; class Mammalia; order Artiodactyla; family Monodontidae; genus Delphinapterus; species Delphinapterus leucas. Next base: position 120,585,451 of record NC_143133.1, on the reverse strand, counting down.
GTAGGTAGGTAAGTGTTCACACCAGCGCATGCGTTGATTGCCTTATATTTCTTTGTATATGCATCTGTATTGCACCCCCTCAGTGCCTTTCTTCCTCTTCCTCCCCATAGATCATGCAGGGCCTGTGTCATCTTGATATTATGTAATTTTGTAATTCTGTATTTTGGTCAGTATTTGTCTGTGTTGTGTGTCAGGAGCAATTTTTAAAAGTCTTCAGACATTTATGACATTGTGCTGTCTAAAGACTGTCTTTCACACATAAGTGTTTGCTGTGTATGGGCCTTGGTTGCATTTTTGTGAATTGTGTTTGTTGAGCTCTGACAACATTCCCTTGGAGTTGCTGGTATTCTTTGAAGGATGCAAAAAGTCTCAGTCTTGAATTATGTTACTTATTTTCTCAAATCTAGAGAATGTGAACTATTTCTGGTTCTAAGGATTTCTTCCAGTTAGTCTTTAATTTAAAAGTCATATTCCTGATACCATTCACAATAGCATGAGTGTCAGCTGCTATCCTTTGAAGTCTATTCAGAGCTTTCTTTGGGCAATAAGAAAAAGTGATTCAACTTAATCATTTGCTTCCAGCAATAAGTACTAATACTAATTTATTCCACACAAACAGGACCTCTACTTAACCCTCAAAAAAACTATTTATTGATAACGTAGTAAGTTGTAACTGAAATAGGCAAACAAATCTAATCATGAAATATTTTCCTAGGCTTAAGTAGAATTTCTGCTCACATAAGCAAAATGAGATGTTCAGGTGCTTAATTAATGTTATTTTGCTCAAAATATCTGAGCATCACAATCTAGGATTCCTACTGTGCTTTTAGTTTTACATTTTTTCTGTTGTCACATCTGCCAAGCATATCATTGAATTTCAGAAATTCTTTTTCCATATTGTTTTTCCAATTCCTATAAAAATCAGGTAATCTGTTGGCAGTGGTTCTTAAACTTTTGATCTCAGAACTCTTTTAGACACTTAAAAATTACTGAAGATCTCAAAGAATTTTTGTTTATATATATGGGTTATATCTATCAATATTTACTATATTGGAAATAAAAGTGACAGTTTTTAAAATTATTTAGTATTGCATTTTACTATCTTAATCTACCATTATAGGTTAAGGTAAATAGCATGTTTTTATGAAAAATAACTTTAAAAATTTTTTTAACAATTGCTGAGAACAGCATTTATTTTACTGTGAATGTATGATGGTAAAGAATACAATGACTACTAATACAATTTGGTGCCACTGACTGCGTTCATTCTAATGCCCCAGCAGTTTTGCCCACTAATGTTTTTGTACCATCAGTGCAAATGTCAATACAGTGAAAAAGGCAAATCAAATCTTGGTATTTTTATGAAAGTAGTTTTGACCTGGTGATCTTCTGAAAGGGTTTTGGGGACTCCACTTTGAGAACCATGTTCTAGGATGCTTGCTTATCTCGAAATGAAAATTTGTACCAACCTGTTTAAGTTTTTTCCCTCTTCTGGGCCTCCATTATCAAAGGAGGATGACTTGCCTGTAATTGGTATGAACAGATTTTAGAGTTACTTGAGTATAATTTTTGTTTTAGTTACCATCATAGAAATGGATATAAAAGAAAGCACCTAAGTGGTCCAAAATGAGGTCTGTCCATTGGATGACTATATATTTTTCTCTTTACTTGTGTGTGGTATGTGTGTTGTATGTGAGTATACAATCAGTTTGGCTCTTGGGTAGCTTGAAAACACATTTTCATGAAGCAGTGTGATTTTCATGAATTATGGCAATTCACACCATATGCCATTGGGCTATGCTACTTTTTCTGCTGATCTACCACAATATCAAATATTACTGCTTCAATTTGTATGCCACAGATTGTATGAAACTCTGTAATATTTCTTAACCTTTTGTCCCTCTTATCCCTGGAACCAAAATTCATAATATTGTAAAATTAGAGAGCATTAGAGATGCTTAGTTAAGAGAACATGAAGAATATCTAAGTGGCATTCTCTGTTGAGTTATCTCCTTCACAAATTTTGTTATTCCTCTAATGTCCCTGGACTGTTGGATTTTTATAGTTTGGACCAATAGTACTGAGGGGGTGTGTGATGCTTACATATATGCAAACACATAGTGGAGTTTGACTCACTCAATGCATGCGCTAGTGCTCACGCTTACGTACCTGAAAATTAATGATTCAGTAGCTCTGCGGTATTTGAAGAGGTAGTCAAAATGAATAAATAAATAAAGTTAAAAATACTGCTAAAGAACAAGAATCTGCAGAGGTGGTCCAATAGTAAGGAACTCTATCTACTGGTAAGTAACCAAAATAATTTCTAATATGGAAAGCTTCTTGGTACATGATCTTTAAAAATACTATAACCACAATACAATATTCTGCCACTGTAACACATAAGTATAATACTATAATAGATATAATATTATAGGTATAACAAGTAATTTGCCTGTAAGATAATATAAGTATTGTGAGTCATTCATTAATTACTAAATTGTAGAGTTAGAAAAAAATATTTAGCATCAAAAGCATAAAAACAAATCATTTAGTTGAATATGTTCTTTTATATCTATCTCCTTTTAGAACAGACATCATAATTCCATTGCAAATTTTGAAATTGTTTTAGACTATTTGAACTCTAAATGTAAACTTAACTTTGTCTCAGGCCTTGTTTCCTATTCTTGTTTTGGTAATAGACCCCTTTCTAGTATAGTATAGATGGTCCCCACAGCCGAACCAGATAATATCCATAATTACTGTCAGTTTTCAGGGCTGATAAGCCTCTGTTGGCTGTCTCTTCATACTTCACTCTAAAAGCAGTAAAAATTAAGTACAGAGACCTCCGGGCAAGTAATCAGTTGGCATGTGAGACAGCTCAACCTTGCCTTTATGTTCTTTGCTGACGGTTAAGAACTAAGAAGAGTGACAAAGAGATTAGTACGCAAACTCCGTCAAGGGATGCATGCTAAGAGGAAAATGTGTTGTAAGAAACAGATTTTTAATCTTTAAATTCCAAGTAGGTAACTTAAAAGAATTTAGAGAAAATTATTAACTTGAAAATGGCATATAATTTTTAAAAGGAAAAGAAAAAAATTTTGAAGGCATTCCTTTATCTTTAGATGAACCAGTTATTAACAGTAATAGTGTTTTGCATAGGCATGTGAGTGTTTGTCTTTCTTCTTAGCTTATTCTAAGAGGCAGTACTTCTGGTTTTCATTTTGATTTATTTACCTTCAACTCTACTGCTATAGGTATTCGATTATCATTGTTCATGAAGAGCCATTGTGGAAATCCAAGGCATATTAAGTACTTTAAAACCAATTAGTTTCTTAGAAAATGAAGGCAAGCAATGATGACAAAGCCATATTGACCTCATTCTCTTTACCTCTAAGATGATTGTCACTGTTATTAAATAAAACTTTGAAAAGAAAAATATTTTAAGTAACCAGATTTTTTTTTCCTTCTTAAAACTACTTTCCTTCCTAACAGTCATCAAAGGCTGCAAATAAACAATAACCTGTGTGTGTTACATACTTTTCATTCTTTATTATGGAGCAACTATTTTTAAGGGATTCTAAGACTTTTTTTGTCTTAATCTTTATTAAAATTGCTTTTTTTCTTACGCTTTTCATATACTCTGTGACTTCCTGTAATGCAAATGTTACTTTGTCTAACCTTTTAACTTAAAAACCAGTGGTAGTGTTTAATTATTTATACATTTTAAAACCTCCTTTGTATAGATATAAGATCATGTTTTTTAAAAAAATTAGTGATTTGACATCTTATTTGAATATTTTCATTTCTAAGTGTCTTTTAATCATTGAAAAGTTTTAAAATTCAACTCTTCTGAACTAATGTCTTAAACATTTTCAAGGCAGTTATATGAGTGGACTTAATCTTGCTTTACTCTAATTGAAGTAGTGTTGAGTTTGCAATAGAGAGAATAAGAGGTGTTTTCTTCTTACTAATGTCCATTTAATACATAAACATTTTTTTTGTGTTTTGTTTTTTTTTTTTTTTTTTTTTACAGATTCCCTTCAAGCTCAGCTTATCAACATGGGTGTTATTCCTACCTTAGTTAAATTACTGGGCATCCACTGCCAAAATGCAGCTCTTACAGAAATGTGTCTTGTTGCATTTGGCAATTTAGCAGAACTTGGTAAGTCCTAGCCATGAGTCAAAAATGTAATTAACTTATTAATGTACTTATAATAAATTTTCCTTTAGAGGTTAACCTGGGAATCTTGTTTATATTAGTTTTTTTTTTGAAGCATTGTAGATACATTGTTTCAATGTTAAAAAGTGTAGATCCAATTACACCTTAGGATTGTATTGTTTATAATTGGAGCTAGTTTGCTTTCCTAATTGCTTTATGTATTAAGGTTTAAAGTTTATACTTGTATACTATTTAATGAAATTGAATATTTAAAATGATCTCCACTTGACTTTAGTATTCTTAACGTGGTGGTCTTAAAGTCAAGTATTGTATTTCCAGGGCAAAAATAAGGACCTCATAATTTATTATGTTTTGTATGAACTATTTGCTTATCAGGTGAAAAGGAATCTAGCAGACTAAGGTTCTTCCCTCTCTTTTTACAAAATCCAAAAAAATAATAGAGAACTTTTTCATCAGAATATGTTTGTAACAGAATTTGAAAAAAATATGAGAAATCCTTAAAAATCAGAAGGTGGGCAGAAACAGACCAGTGCTGGCAACACAGCCCAGTCCTAACAGAGGGAGGACTGATGACCCCAGCACCCCCATCTCTTTTCCCTGTTTTATTTTTCTCTATATCATGTATATTACCCTTTCTTCTTTTCTCTCCTTCCTCCCCATAATTCTTGATAGAAAGTTACAACTCCTGGTCTAAATCTACCCCACAACCATGTTCATAATAAATTGTTCATCATGGGGACAGTGAAAGCAAATGATGTTTCATCATAGCTAAAAGTAATAGCTATATCAAATGAGTAACTCAATTCTATTAATATCCCCATTTTATAAATAAATAAACAGAAGCACCAGGACTCTAACCTTGGTTTTTCTAACTGAAAGCTCATCTCCTTGCACACTCACATTAAAATCTTGATTTCAGTACTTTACTTTTGCTTTGACTTCAAGTTAAGGGAATAGGGATTATTTATCAGAGTTAATTTTTAGAAGTCATTTTTATTCAGTGGGTCATCTCCTGGCATTTGTGAATGTTTCTTGTCTTCTCTTCTGCTTTTTTCTTTTTCATACTGTCTCATTATTTCCATCATTCAAGTAAGGCCAAGAATGAAAGAACGTTCATTTACTGTTTTACAAGTTAGTTTCCATTATTAAAATGGAATGTAGGAGTTTGTGTTCAGTATACTTTGTAGAATTAAAACAAAGTATGTTATAATCCCTGATAATGTCATAACCTTTGTAACAGAGACAGACACCAGTTAATATGAGTTACCTGTGTTAAGGTGTCGGGATTTGTTTGGGAAATTGTATAGACCACCTCGATTCTGCATACAGGGAGACCTGGGTCTGTATTAAAAGATGGATATGCACCCAATTTAGTTTGGCCCAATTCCATACTCTGGTCCCAGCTGTTACTGCCCTTATCCCATATGGAGAAAGAAAGTATAAAAGAGAAATACTTCTTCATTTACTAAGACTTCTAGAGTATATATCATGAGTCTGTTATGCCCATGTAATAGCTAAGATATACATCAACACTGAAATAAAACATGTATGCCCAGGATACATGTTTTCTCCTTTCAGTGTGGGCTTTATTGCCCGTGAGTTAGCAAATCACCTAGTATTATTTTATGGACACAGGTAAAGATCAAGATCATATCACATTTATATCACACACTTCTGAGTATGGCATATCATTAAATGCTAGAGTTACTTTTTGTCAAAATTTCTTAATAAAAATGTTAAATAGCAGAAATTTGTGTGGTTTTGCTCACTAAAGATATAATATAAAGACAAAATATAAAATAATTAAACAATTGCAAACTATTTCATAATTGGGGGCCGAAAAGGAATGTGCAGCTCTATCTTTTTATTCTCTTTCAGTCCTAGTTTATGTGCACACATAATTTTTCTATATTCACAATTATAGCATTAATCCAATTTTAAAGTTTGCAGATTTATTTAACATTATAGATTAAGCAGAATGGGATTTTTCCGCTTTTTATTTGGCTCCGCAATCTTATAAATAAAATTGTCTGCTTAAAATATTAGTATTTGGGGGGTTAGAGATGTTAGAATGAAAATCTGCACTTACTTTCACTCTCTTCTGGAAACCAACTAAAACTGCAATAGATTCTTTTTTAAATGCAAAACCATCAAGGAAAAGAAAGCGGGGTTGGTGGGGGGACCAAGTAAAGAGGTTAACACAGAAACTTTTTAGAGCCCGGAAAGAAAAGCAAGCAGTAACTCACTTAGCAAAACTTTGAAATCTAAATCCTGAATTGGAAAACCAAGAACTAACCAGTTTGCTGTTTGGAATCTTCAAAAAGTTTAGGATTTGGTGGCATCAAGATTTCTAAACCTTCTTTCCCTTCCTACACTGTGGTAACTAGCCCTTCCTATCTAAGCAGAAGACTGTGTTTACTCTCTGGAGAGACTAAAAATAGAGGGTTTGTACACTGGGGACATCAGACTAAATGAAGTAAGAGGTACCATTCTGAACACAGTTAAGTGAAGGTAGGTATGCTTAATGGTCCCATTTGTCCTTTAGAACATGGACTTAAAGATGCTTATGTTGGAGTTTCTCTACAAAAGAGCCATCTGACCTACAGGGAATCTTCAGTCAACAAGGCCACTCATAGATTGGCATTGACATATATACACTAATATGTATAAAATAGGTAACTAGGGCTTCCCTGGTGGCGCAGTGGTTGAGAGTCCACCTGCCAATGCAGGGGACACGGGTTCGTGCCCCGGTCTGGGAAGATCCCACATGCCGCGGAGCAGCTGGGCCCGTGAGCCATGGCCGTTGAGCCTGCACGTCCACAGCCTGTACTCCGCAGTGGGTGAGGCCACAACAGTGAGAGGCCTGCGTACTGCCAAAAAATAAATAAATAAATAAAAATAGGTAACTAATAAGAACCTGCTGTGTAATATATAAATTAAATAAATAAGGCCACTCCTACTCATAGATCCTAATCAGTTTTTAGATCCCAGTTAATCAGTGGCAGACAAGCAGAGAGGTGACGACAGCCTGTAAATGGAAGATAAATAAAAAAAGGTAACTCGGAGGAAATAGAAGCTATGCAGCATGGGGGTGGGGGATACTCAAACATGCTCAGATAAATGAGAAAAATGCTGTGATCATGAAACTAACAGGATGCTATTTTTAAAGAAAAGGAACAAATGAAAAAGCTAGAACATTAAAAACAATAGCTAAAATGAAAGACAATAAAATGTATGGAGAAATATTTATAGATATAAAGCAAAAAACAAGGATATGGAAAGTAGAAGCAAAAATATAGAGGATCAAACGGAGAGTTCTAGAAAGGGGTAAATAGGAGGAAATGGCCAAATAACTCAAGTACCACAAAACTAAAGTATATATTTCTCCAGATTGGAAGAATCTGTCAAATGCCTAGCCTAGCAGATGAAAATTAGGCCCCCAGACCATGGCACATCAATGTGAAGTTTTAGAATAATGGGGACAAAGAGAATCTTTTACAGACTTCCAGAGAGAGGGGAAAAAGTTACATAAAAAAGATGGTGAATCAGTAGACGTCAGATGTATCAAAACAACACTGATAACCAGAAGAAAATGGAATATTGTCTTCAAAAATTTGAGTAAAAATTATTTCCAATATAGAATTCTATATGCAAACCATCAGTCAAGTCTGAGGTTACAATAAGGACATTGTCAAACATGAATGTCTCAAAATTGGTGTCCTACATCTTTCCTGGAAGCCACTGGAAGATGTGTCCCACCAAAACAATAATAAGACTACATAGGAATCAGGAAACAAGAGATACAACAGGAAAATAGGAGTTCCTAGTATTATGGTGACATGAGAGCCCCAAATGGCCTATTTTCAAAGAGCAACCAGTCCAGATTGGGGAAATTCTTTATGAGATGAAATTGATTGAGCACCTAAAGTGAACGAGCTTATTAAGAGAAAACTAGACAACTGACAGAGTGTGGAGTTGAACTAATGTAAGTACATTGAAAACTAAGTAAATGAGAAAAAAAAATTTCCTGGGAAATGAAAGTAATTCCAGGGCAAATGAAATAGTGTATCATTGAAACACTAGTTATTGAAATAACCAAAATTACAGTATAATTACAGTGAGAAGATGGAGGGTATTGTGGAGACAAGAAGAAAAGAAAGCTAGTGCTTCATCTTTCATAGTGGGAAGTCAATCAAAACTTAATATAAATACGTTATTTAAAGATTTGGAGGTAAATACCAGTGAATTAGCTAAAAGAGCTTTATGTGCTTATTTTTGAAGAAGAAATGGGCAAGGGGGACTTGATTCTGCCGGTAGTGTAAGTATTAGGACTAACTCTTTAAACTCATATATAATTTTGATTAAAAAAAAAAAACCCTTAGGAAATAAGCCTTCTTGCTAAAGGTCTGTTAAGGATCCATGGCATTTAATCCAAATATAATGTCCAAGTCATAATTTACACTATCTTTTCTCTGTATCCACCTGTACAGGATAAGTACAGGTTTTTTTCGTTAATTCCTATGTTAATCATAGTGCCTTGTTTCTTTGTGCTGGCGAATGACCTGAATTACTTAGCAGCAGTGATTTGGTTTCAGTTTAATAAGTAGAAGAATAAAATATGGATTGGAAAAAAGAGTGCTAGAACTATTACTTTTTGAAAAGAATAATAGCACATAACTAGATAAATGATGTCTATTTCACCTGTGATTTTATGTTTCATTTTATTTGAAGAATTGTCTGAAACAGAGGAGTAACCACCAGCGTTAAGGAGTTGAATCATTCCTATTTAAATCAAACTAACCTCCTTTTAGGGTAAGGCGGGCTGACGTTTGTAAACTATGATTTCTGAGGGTTTAGGTAGCTTATCAGAAAAGACACTTCACCCATACTCCTTTTTTTGTGGCACTAAGGAATCCTTACAAGTCTTGGAGTGGATTCTCATCATTTTGGCATAGATGTGGTACATGTGCCGAAAGCAGTGTAACAGTAGAGTGAATCAAAACTGTATTAAGCCATATAAAATTTTATGTTTCTCCATTTTCTTTTAAAGTTGAATTTGTAATATTTTTTATTTGACATTGGCAGAGATTTACCAGAGACGAGAGAGCAGAATATCGCTCTTACATTCATTTACTTGTTCTTTCAGTCACACATTCATGCAATCAATAAATTTCTTTTGAACACCTGCTCTCTACTGGGCACTATACTGTACACTGTATTTATGGTAGTTAAAATACTATACGCTGTCCGTGCCCTCAAAGAGCTTATAGTTTAGTGGGTGAGATGGAAATTTATTTTTTTAATGAATTTACAAATAAATAAGCATATAATTTTAAATTATGATAATTGCTAGTATGAGAAAGTAATTGAACAGGGTAAGGAACTAATTTAAATGACAGGCATAGACTCTAGGTGGGAAAGAGCATTTTCAGACAGTCAAAATTTCAAAATACTTATCTCCTATACACAGTACGTAGAAGCTTTCTCAGGAAGCTGCTGGAGGATGCCTCCACCAAAACTAAAACTGTGAAGGTGAAAGGACATAGATAATAGAGTATCTGATACAGGAGGGAGAAGAAAGCATCCATCAAGGTAATGAAAAAGAAATTCCAGGATGTCAGCTGTGCCCCACAAACATGGAGAGCAACCAATCTAGGTTGGATTTGGTCAGAATTCTCTGAAAGAAACTTCTAGATAAATTGATAGGAATCTGATGCAGCAAAAGAAACTGAGGAGAGACTTGGAGAGAAAAGGAATGGATTCTGGTTGTATTTTGGAGGTGGACTGGTAGACCTTGGCTATTCTTTGGCTCTACAGTTGAGTGAGGACAGTGAGCAGTGACCCCCAGGTTTCTGCCTGCATGGCAGGTGGCTAGGTGGCATGCTCCTTCACTAAATTATGGAAGTCTGGAGGAAGAACAGATTTCAGGGGAGGATCAGAAGTCCACTTTAGACATGGAGTTTGGATGCTAGAGAGAGATTCAAATGGAGACGTCAAATGGCCAGTTAAAGAGCCCGGAGTCCAGAAGAGGGCTAGAGATACGATTATATAAGCATCAACATATAGGTGCTGTTTTATGCTATGGAAGAAGTTAGATTGCCTAGGGTGAGAGTAAGGCTCAAAAAGGTGAGAAGGCAAAGGATCAAGTCCCAAGGAACCACAACAGAATGTATAGAGGTCTGGTGCAGGAGCAGGAGACCGCAGAATGGAGAGGTGGGCCAGACTAGTCTGAGCTGGGTTTAGGAATGCATGTGAGTTGAGAAAGTAAAGACAGTGTATGTAGACAATGCTGTCAAGAAACTTGTTTGTGAAAGGGAACAGATTGGATGGTAGTGAATCAAAGTGGTGTAAAGGGAAGGTGTTTGTTTTTAATATTGCTATTTTTCTGTGAGAAATATTAAAGCACATTTAAACGGTGAGGATGAGGCTCTAGAGTGAGAGGCTGGAGACGGTGAAGAGGCAAGAGGGAATGAGGAATTGGCCTTTGATAGAAAAACTTGTTAGGGGCTTGCCTGGTGGCACAGTGTTTAAGAATCCAACTGCCAATGCAGGGGACACGGGTTCGAGCCCTGGTCCGGGAAGATCCCACATGCTGCGGAGCAACTAAGCCCGTGCGCCACAACTACTGAGCCTGCGCTCTGGAGCCCACAAGCCACAACTGTTGAGCCCACGTGCCACAGCTACTGAAGCCTGCACACCTAGAGCCCCTGCTCTGCAACAAGAGAAGACACTGCAATGAGAAGCCCGCGCACCGTAACGAAGAGTAGCCCCCGCTCACCGCAACTAGAGAAAGCCGCACGCAGCAAGGAAGACCCAAGGCAGCCAAAAATAAAATACATTTTAAAAATAAATAAATTAGAAAGGCATGTCAAGAAGAATGCAAAAGTATACCACTGTATTGGTGTAAAGACAAGTCACCTTTAATTCAGCCATGTAAAATGCAGTCTGTTATGAGTAATTTTTCTTCTTTGACTAAAAGCCTTGAAACTATGAATTCATAACAGTAATTTTACTGTTGCTATGATTACCTATATGTTATGCTAGTGAACATTTATTTTATAGCCTTGAATAAAATTGGGCCAGAACATTTTCTTTAAAGACTTAGATGTTTTTCCTCTTCAGGGGCATTTAAAAAAATGGTTTTGATTGTTCCTGTATTTGAAGAGTGTTTGTACTTATCAGTAATGGTAAAAATGACCAAATATTGAAGGTAATAGAAAACAATTTCTGGGCTTAATTTTGTTTGCTTACTCTAAATTTCCCTCTTGTTTTTTGCAGAGTCAAGTAAAGAACAGTTTGCCAGTACAAACATTGCTGAAGAGCTGGTAAAACTCTTCAAGAAACAAATAGACCATGATAAGAGGGAAATGGTGTTTGAGGTTCTTGCTCCATTGGCAGAAAACGGTGAGAAAATAAATGCATCTCTTGATTTTTGATCATGTAGGCTTTTTCCATTTTTTTCTAATATTATTTAATTGCCAGCTATTTAACTCAAAATTCATTTTTTTTTATTAATGATGTGATAAGTTTTATTTTGGGTATCTCTAACTTCAGCTACATTATCTACTGCATAACTATATCTACATTGGCCAAAGCTACTTTCCAAATTTCTTTGATTTTATAATCTTGGCAAAGATGGTTCTGTAGCTTACACATTCTTATGCCAATCTGGAAAAGGCAGCCAGTAGGCTGAACTCCACTTATGTACCCTTGCAGGGCAAAAAGGTCATAAAAGTTGGAGTACCAGGCCTACCAACAGTGTGAACACTGGTAAACTATTCCTGTCTTTGAGCAAAAAATCTTAAGGGATACACTCTAGGAATAAGAGGGAACCAGAGTAAGCAAACCATCCCATATAAATAATTTTTCAAATACAGTGTCTAGCACACAATCAAAGAGGACCAGACACATGAGGAGACAAGACATTGTAAGCAAGAATCAGCACAAAGAACAGGCAACAGCAGCAAATCTCCAGATACTGGAGTTACTAGACATTGACTCAAAACAGGTATGTTTATTATGTTCAGAGAGTTAAAAACAAGCTTAAAATTTTTAGAAGGAAACTAGAAACTATAAAAAGTGGAATGAATAGCAGATTTGAAAAAGAAGCAATTGGAAATTCCTGAATTGAAAAATACAACCAAAATTAAGAACCTAATAGGGCTTCCCTGGTGCTGCAGTGGTTGAGAGTCCACCTGGGGACATGGGTTCGTGCCCCGGTCCAGGAAGATCCCACATGCCGCGGAGCAGCTAGGCCTATGATCCATGGCCGCTGAGCCTGCGCGTCTGGAGCCTGTGCTCCGCAATGGGAGAGGCCACAACAGTGAGAGGCCCGTGTACCGCAAAAAAAAAAAAAAAAAAAAAAAAATTAAGAACCTAATAGATGAGTTTAACAGCAGATTAAATATAGTCGAATTAGAGAACCAGTGAACTGGAAGATAGAATGGAAGAAAATCCAGACTGAAATATAGAGAAATAAAAGACCCAATATACATGAGAGAGAATAAGAGGCACAGAGTATAAAGTGAGAGGGTCTCATATACATTTTTTGGAGTCCCAGAAGGAGGGCAGATGGGAGGGCAGAAGTTTGAAGAAATTTTGTCAGAACCCTTACCAGAAATTATGAAAGATATCAAAGATTCAAGGAGCCCAATGAATTTAAAACATGATAAAAAGAAATACACATTTCGATACATCATATTGAAATTGCAAAAAAAAAAAAAAAAGACAAAAGTTTTAAAAGTAGCCAAGAAAAATATAGATTACCTTAAAAGAAGCAAAAGTTTGACAGCTAACTTCTCGACAGTAGCAATGAAAGCCAGATGACAAACATCTTCTGTGTGCCGAAAGAAAATAAATTCAATCTAAAATTCTAAACCCAATGAAAATACCCATCAAAACTGAAAGCAAAATGAAGATATTTTCGGGTTAGAAACTGCAAAAGTTCACCACCAATATACCCTTACTAAAGGAAATTATAAAGGATGTTTGTTAGAAAAAAGGAAAATGATTCCAAAAACAAAAGGAAACTGACTCCAGAAGGAAGGTTATAGGTACAAGGGAGGAGAAGGAAGCAAAATAACCCAGTAAATATGTGTGTAAACTCATGAACATTGAATGTATAAAATAATAAAAATAATTCACTGTGCAGTTTAAAATGTATAATCTAAAATACACCACAGAATGAGTGTATAAATCTGGAGGGAGGTAAAAGCAGTTAAAGAGTCCCAAGACCCTTGTACTACATGGAGGAAAGTACTATTAGATTCTGGTGAATAAATGATTTCAAATTTTAAGGTGAACTAAAATAATTTTTAAAACCAGTGTGTAACTACCAAACTAATGGAAGGATTTATGGAAAGATTTTTTTGTTTTAATACCCTATAAATACTAATTAACAGAAGAGCAGAGAGAAAAGGGAACATGGAACAGGGGGTAAAAATAGGGCAGAAAAAATATGCTAGATTTATGACACAGTATTTCATTAATTACATTAAATGTATGTGACCTGAATGCTTTAGTTAAAAGACTAATCGTTAACTGATTTTTAAAAAACCAGCTTTTTTTTTAAACAAGCAACGCTTCTTAAGTATGAGGAGATTTAAAAGGTTGAGATTAAAAAGATTGGAAAAAATATACTATTCAAACCTAAAAAAGGCTGAGGTAGTTATATTAATATCAGATAAAAGAGACTTTAATATTAAAAGACTTGGTAGAGACAAAGAAGGTGACTTTATCATGATAAAAGGTCCAATTCTTGGAAGCTATAAAAATGTACATTATGTCAAAAGATATGAAGCAAAAATATTCAGAACTATGAGGCGCCCTAAATATCCACAAAAATCATTATAGAACAAACATTAAAAAATAGGAATATAGAAAATGTGGGCAACATGATTAAGAAAATTGATTTAATGGACATATTTTGGAACACTGCACCCTGCTTCAGAGCCCTTTCTTTTCAAGTACGTATGAAACATTTAAAACATGTATACTGATGGAAAAAATATCAAAGGATTGCAATCTTAGAGTATGTTCTCTGATCTAAGTGAATTACAATAGTAAGTAATAATAAAAAGATAACTAGGAAATCCCCATTTGTTTAGATATTAAGAAATACACTTCAGATACCTTGGAGGTCAAAGAAGAATCATGAAGAAAATTAGAACATTTTTCTAATAATGAAAATGAGAACACTATCTCAAATCTTGTGTGTTGCAGGTAAAGCCATACTTAGGGATTTTTTTTTTCACTTTAAATGAATATAATAGAAAAGGAAAAAGCTAACATCAGTGAGCTCAGTATTAATCTCAGGAATTGAGAGAGGGAAAACATAAATGAAACCGAAAGAAATTACAATAGAAGGAAGGAAATACAGGAACTGAAATTAATAAAATAGAATATATGTAATGCAATATAAGCACATACTTGCCTATGTTGAGTCTGAAAAGACATCATAAAACTGGTAAATCCCTAGTAGGATTAATCAGGAAAAAAAGAGAGAGAAAGCACAAATAACCAAAATCAAGAAAACAGAGATCTCACTACAGATCTTACAGATATTCGGAGAATGTTATGAAAATTTGATGCCAATACATTTTCAAGTATGGGTGATATAGAATAGAAAAGCTGAGTAATCTTATCTTAATTTTTTTCCAGAATAGGAAAAGCAGATATACTCACCAGTATATTTTGTGAAGCTAATAAAATACCAACAAAGACAATACAAGAATAAAAATTAAAGGCCAGTCTCACCATGAGCATAGATCCAAAATTCCCATAAACTTTAGCAAACAAAATCCAGTAATATATTTAAAAATTAATCATCATACCAAATTGGATTTATTCTAGAAATATAAAGTAGTTTAGTATTCCAAATGCAATCAATATAATTCATCACATTAAAACTTAATAAAGGCGGGCTTCCCTGGTGGCGCAGTGGTTGAGAGTCCGCCTGCCGATGCAGGGGACACGGGTTCGTGCCCGGTTCCGGGAAGATCCCACGTGCCGCGGAGCGGCTGGGCTCGTGAGCCATGGTTGCTGGGCCTGCGCGTCCGGAGCCTGTGCTCCGCAGCGGGAGAGGCCACAGCAGTGAAAGGCCCGCTTACCGCAAAAAAAAAAAACTTAATAAAGGGGAAAAAATCATATGATCTTGTCATTCAGAAAAAGCATTTTAGAAGATTAACCATCCTTCCATGATTTTTAAAAACTCTTTGCAAACCATCACTAGAAGAGAATGAAAAGAATATATAACCAGAAGCCTATAGAAAGCATCATACTGAGTGGTATAACAAAAAGCATTTCCTTTTAAGATTGGGAATAAGAAAGGTCATCCCCATTTTTATTTCTTATTGTATTGTAGGAACTATCCAGTGCTGTAGAGTAAAAAAGAAAGAAAGAAAAGATATAGGAAAGAAAGAAATAAAACTATCATTATTCATAGATATGATTATGTATATCAAAAATATACTGGTGGCGCAGTGATTGAGAGTCTGCCTGCCGATGCAGGGGACACGGGTTCATGCCCCAGTCCGGGAAGATCCTACATGCCGCGGAGGGGCTGGGCCCGTGAGCCATGGCCGCTGAGCCTGCGCGTCCAGAGCCTGTGCTCCGCAACGGGAGAGGCCGCAACAGTGAGAGGCCCACGTACCGCAAAAAAAAAAAAAAGAAAAAAGAATATAGATTAATTTTTAAAATTAGAATTTGGTTGGGTTGCCAGGCAAGACAAAGAAAAACATCTAAATACCAAAGCATTGTATTTTTACATACCAGCAAAAACAGAAAATATATTTTTAAAAATACACTGTTTACTATAGTATAAAAAGTGAAATATTTAAGGGAATTCCCTGGCGGTCCAGTGGTTAGAACTCCTTGTTTCCACTGCCAGGGACCTGGGTTTGACCCTTAGTCACGGAACTAAGATCCTGCAAGCAGTGCAGCGTGGCGAAAAAAAAAAAAAAGGAATACTTAAGAATGGGCTAATAAGAGATGTGTAATCTAAACAAGGTCTCTCTCCTTGTAGCCTTCTTCCTTAGCCCTTCCCCACTACTGTCTTCCTCAGGCACACCATTTACCAGAGGATTCGACTTTAATGCATGTAATAGATGTGTTTGTGTATGCTTATGTGAAATTGTATTGATATAGTTTCATGAATGTATCTGTTTATAATTTACACAAGTGACATTTTTCTATAAGTTTCCTTGTATTCTTAACTTTTGTTGCTCAACAATATGTTTTAAGAGTTATGCATAACATTCTGTTATATAAGCCTACCTCACTTTAATTATTTATTCTATTTATTCTTAGTTGTCAACAACCCTCATATCCAGCAAATACTGGATTTCATTGTTCATTTCTTCTTTGCTAGTTGTTCGAAAAGCAAGTGTTTCATTTGATTGAACTTACAAATGGAGAGATGACCCATAGTCATTATCCCAGACAGCATTCCAATTCTGCAGAAACCAATACTGACCCAGACAAAGAAATTATTGAAGCCATTGGGTAAAACACATAGATCTGTGTGCCATTTCTTTATGAAGATACCACATTTTGGATTTCTCTTTTTGTGAAATCTAGAGGTTGTGTTGCAATTTCAAGAAGAGGGTGGGACTGTATGAGACAATGACAGTCTTTTAACAGATAAAGTTTTGGTGTTATTCTTTTTTTTTTTTTTTTTTTTTTTGCGGTACGCGGGTCTCTCACTGATGTGGCCTCTCCCGTTGCGGAGCACAGGCTCCGGACGCGCAGACCTAGCGGCCATGGCTCACGGGCCTATCCACTCCATGGCATGTGAGATCTTCCCGGACCGGGGCACGAACCTGTGTCCCCTGCATTGGTAGGCAGACTCTCAACCACTGTGCCACCAGGGAAGCCCATTTTGGTGTTATGCTTTTTAAAAAAACTTTTCCTGTTTAAGCAATAGATGGTTAGAATTGTTACTTTTTAATGTCATCTTGGAAATACCATCAAATGAAATTTGAAAAAAATAAATAAATAAAAGATGTGTAAGGAAACTGTAGAAAGTCATCAAGAGAAATTAAAATCTAAATAAGTGCAAAGCTATATCACTTCCATAGATTGGAAACCTCGATTTTGTAATGGTCTTATATGTCACCATATTGATCTGAAGACTTATGGCAGTTCTCATCAAAATCCCAAAGACCAAGAGTAGCCAAGATACTGTGAAAGAGACTAAGGTAGCAGAACTGATTTTATTGCATAACAATAATAAAACTTCATTCTGTTAAAACTGTAGTATTTAAAAGACAATGTGGTATTGGTTCAAAGATGGACAAGAAGACCAGTGGAACAGGATAGCCCAGAAACAAATGGATGCATTAGTAGATGTTTATTTTACTAAGAAAAATAGGTGTCACTGCAAAACTATATTGAAAGGACAATCTTTTTAATAAACAGTGCTGGGAATGGAAAAAACAACCGTTGGAGACACTCATACAATCCCACTTAATACTATTTTATTCTTTAAATTTTTTAAAATTTTTATTTATTTTTGGCTGCGTTGGGTCTTCGTTGCTGCGCATGGGTTTTCTCTAGTTGTAACGAGTGGGGGCTACTCTTCATCGTGGTGTGCGGGCTTCTCATTGTGGTGGCTTCTCTTGTTGTGGAGCATGGACTCTAGGTGCGCAGGCTCAGTTGTGGCTCGTGGGCTCTAGAGCGCAGGCTCAGTAGTTGTGGTGCATGGGCTTAGTTGCTTAGCAGCATGTGGGATCCTCCCGGACCAGGGATTGAACCTGTGTCCCCTGCATTGGCATGCGGATTCTTTACCACTGCACCACCAGGGAAGTCCCAATACTATTTTTTAAATTTCATTTCAGATAGATTATTGACCTGAATGTAAAAGTTGAAACAAGAAAGTTTATCTTAAAATATGAGATAGGAAAATATCATCATAGCCTTGGAGTACAGAAAGTTTTCTTAAGTCACAAAAAGCTGTAACTATAAAGGAAAAATTTATAAATTTTGTTATTTTAAAAGGAAAAACTTTTATTCCTCAAAGGACACCATTAAGAGTGAAAAGCATGACAGTAGATGAGAATTTATTTACAACACATGTATATAGAAAAACTCCCTCAAATCATTAAGAAAAATGTAGAAAACCCAGTGGGAAAATGTGCAAATGATTTAAGAAGGCAAAAGATAAAAATCCAAGTGGCTAATAAACACATGAAAATATGCTCAACTCATTAAAAATCAGGAACTCCAAAATAAAACCACAATAAAATACCACTGTATACTCACCGGAAAGTGATAATACCAAGTGTCGATGAAGGTGTGGAACAGTGGAAACTCATTAAGTGCTGATGGGAGTGTAAATTGGTACAATTTGGAGAACAGTATCTACTGAGTTGGAGATATGCCTTCCCTGTGAGCCAACAATTCCACTGTTAGGTGTATACCCAGAAATGGGTACATGTGCACCAGGAGCCATTACAAGAATGTTCATAACAGCATTATTTATAATAATGAATAAATGGAAATAACTCATATCCATTAACAGTAGAATAAATAAATTATGGTATATCCATATTATGGAAAAATACACAGTTTTGAAAGAATGAAGACAGCTATAACCAATAGTGTAGATGAATCTTACAAACATATTAAAAGGAAAAAGCCAACACTGAAAACTACATATTTTACGATTCCATTTATATGAAGTTACAAAAAAGCTAAAATTAACTATAGTTTTTAGGAATGATTATTTGGTGAAACTATAAAAGTATGGATGTGATTACCTTAAAAAGCATGGCGATTTGAAAGGGAGGGATAAGTGATAGAAAAAAGTAAAGCACAGAGGGGCTTCCAGGGTTGTTGGCAATGAATTTCTTGATCTAGGTGATAGTTACACAGTTATTTACTTAGTAATAATAATTGATTAAGAGTAACGTATATTTTATGCACTCTGCGGCATTTGTGGGCTTTTTTCACCACTTAGAAAAGATTTTCAAATATACATTTATACAGATATACCTGTACATATATATGATACATGTATGTACATATATGTACGTATATATGCAAACGGTGGTGATAAAGATAGATGTCCTTGGGCAGAATGGTATTGATCAATGTGTGCTGGGCTGTCTGCTTTGGCAGAATGCCTCATTAATCCTTTTTAATAAGGCAATTTAAGCCTCCCACATATATATGTGATTACAGTTAAACTGTTGAGAGGAAAGGTCTGTAAACTTTAATCCTGACACATTTTAAATCTTCTGAATGCCTTAGATCTTATTCTTTAGGAAGAAATTTATTTTTCCTCTCATTTGGTGGTTTGGCCAAATAGGAAATTTTCATTGTGACCTTCAGTCAGTTTTATGCCAGAGAATGACCTGTACCCTTCCTTGCAATATTTCAAAATAACAGTGTTTTTCTCTCTTGTTTTGTCCTCCACTATTTTCACTTGTGTTTTATAACTGTGCTGTGGATTGAATGATACTTTTGAAAACTTGTTTCTGGACTAGCCTTAGCATATCATCCTTGGTTTTCCTTGTATGCAAAGGAGAGTGATTCCAACATTTAAACTGGGATTTGTATAATTCAAGGTTTTTTGTATTTTTAAGGCTTTTTCATTGTGGCTTTCAATTCTAGTCGCCACACATTTCTACTTCTGTCATTCTGTAACCAAGGAAACTCCCTATTTTCAGCATGGCACAGTGCAAGTATACCTTTTAAAAAAATATTACAGGTTGAATATTCTGTATTTTCTGAAATAATATGCTAAAGAATATCAGCAATCCTAGTGATAGAAAAAAGCCAAACTTTTACACATTAAAATTGTCTGAAAGAACAAGTCTTAAGTATGAAAACAGTCTTTCCAAATAAAAAAGTTTCTTCCAAATAAAAAGCTTGAACGGCCATTGCTGTAGATATGTGCATATACAGCTTAGGGAAACTGAAGACTAAAATAAAATCCAACTAGAAAATAAAATTTAAGTTAAAAAATTTATGTGTAACAAATGTATTTCTGAGGTCAGTTGATCAGCATTTATCTTAAGCAGTATCAAATATACCCAAAATATTTAAGTAGGCCAATTTAGGTTAAAACACAAAGATGAATGAGGTATACTGGGGGAGACAGATACGGATGCAAATATAAAATCTTCAACGAAGTAAGTTCTATAATGAAAGAATATTTAAGATATTAGTGGTGCAAACAATATCGATTTGATAGGCTCACAGAGTTGCTATGAAGATAATTTTTAAAAATATAATTGGTATGTAAATTCTGTCTCTAAAATTCCTTAGTTTGTTAGTTATCCATTAGAAAACTTGAAAGTTATTTGTTTCTTTCAACTTTTATTGTGAAAATTTTAAAACCTATTCAGGGGCTTCCCTGGTGGTGCAGTGGTTAAGGATCCGCCTGCCAATGCAGGGGACACGGGTTCGAGCCCTGGTCCGGGAAGATCCCACATGCTGTGGAGCAACTAAGCCTGTGCGCCACAACTACTGAGCCTGCGCTCTAGAGCCCACGACCCACAACTACTGAGCCCACGTGCCACAACTACTGAAGCCCATGTGCCTAGAACCCGTGCTCCGCAACAAGAGAAGCTACCGCAATGAGAAGCCCGTGCACCACAACGAAGAGTGGCTCCCGCTCACCACAACTAGAGAAAGCCTGCACACAGCAAGGAAGACCCAACGCAGCCAAAAATAAATAAATAAATAAATTTATTTAAAAAAAAAACAACCTATTCAGATGTAGAGAGATTATAGTATAATGAACCACCATGTCCCCATCACCCAAGAAAGCTTCAAATTAATGAAAACCTGAAAAGCTTTTTAAAAACATGAGTTTCAAGTTCAGAAAGTTACAAATTAATTAACTGTCCTAGAAAAATAACATCTGTACAAATATGAATCCAAATGTACATACCTGTGATATACTTTGAAATTTACTAGTACCTCTTTTTAGTATCTTTGTATTCAAACTCCATTAGTGAATGTGTTTTAACTTTAACAGTTATGTGTGTTTTATTTTAAACAGTGTGCAGTATTTTATAGTATTGCCTTTTAAATGTGAGCATAATATCTAGAATAACAGTAGAATGACATTACTTACCTTCAGTGCTGAGAATCAGTTTGTTTAGTTGCTGCCAGACATTGTGAAAAGTGACATCATATCAAATAGAAATGAAATAAAGCTTCTGTGTATTTAAGCTGCACTGTCAGATACGCCCTTTAGAAACTCAAATCTTCAGAGGTGTGTTATCTAAATCATGCACTTTTTTGGTTTTTTTATAATTCTTTACATTAAATTCCTTATACCAGAATTCCTATTTCATCTCAAATTTTGGTTATTTTGTTCACATTATTCTTTAGATGCTATTAAGCTACAGCTGGTTGAAGCAGGCCTGGTGGAATGTCTACTAGAGATTGTTCAGCAGAAAGTGGATAGTGACAAAGAGGAGGATATTGCTGAGCTCAAAACCGCTTCAGATCTAATGGTTTTATTACTTCTTGGAGGTGAGTTGTAATTTATGCCAACGAAAGAACATGACTGTCAGATATTTAAAAATTTATCGTCTCTTTTATAAATACTATATTAGGCATTTTCTCATTTTCCTGTCACATTTAATCCTGTTGATGTGATGATTTTGAAACCTTAAATACATCTTCCAGTATTTAAAGAGCTGTCATATAGAAGAGACAGCTGTGGCACCAAAGGACTAAAAGCGAGGTGGCTACTTGGGACTTAGACTAGAAAAATTCTAAGCCCTTTTGTCCAGTCTCTGCTAAAAGTTTATTAGAAAAAGAGTCATTACTGGGACTTCCCTGGTGGTGCACTGGTTAAGAATCCACCTGCCAATGCAGGGGACACGGGTTCGAGCCCTGGTCCAGGAAGAACCCACATCTTAGTTGCCGCGGAGCAACTAAGCCCATGAGCCACAACTACTGATCCTGCGCTTTGCAGCCTGTGAGCCACAACTACTGAGCCCACGTGCCACAACTACTGAAGCCCGTGCGCCTAGAGCCCATGCTCTGCAACAAGAAGGCACCGCAATGAGAAGCCCGTGCACCGCAACGAAGAGTAGTCCCCACTCACCACAACTAGAGAAAGCCTGCGCGCAGCAACGAAGACCCAACGCAGCCAAAAATAAATAAATTTATAAATTTATTTCAGAAATAGAATCATTACTTTTTTTTTTGTGAATTATAGATTATGAAGTATCAATATGTGATTTCCCAATTGGGTATTCAGTTAAGAATAGGGATATGTTACTTCTAAGTATTTTCCTCTTACCTGTTGCATTTACCTCTAGATGAATCCATGCAGAAATTATTTGAAGGAGGAAAAGGTAATGTGTTTCAAAGGGTACTGTCTTGGATTCCATCAAATAACCACCAGCTACAGCTTGCTGGAGCGTTGGCAATTGCAAATTTTGCCAGAAATGGTAAGCATATGAGTTCATCCTTATTAAATCAGACCTTCTGTATTTTTAAATTTTGCTTTGCCATAACGTATACTAAACCGAAAACAGTTCAGAAGCGTGTGCAGTATCTGTGTGTAATACTACCTTAATTTTTCAGAAATCTGAAATACTAATATTGACTTTCCCAACAAATTACATATTTTATGCAATTCAACTAAGTTCTAATAGTTTAAAGGTCATGAACAGTGATTATGAAGTCTTTCTTTTGAGTACTGTGTACTTCAGAGATGAATAAACTTGAGTCCCATTCTAATAAACATCTGATCTGGGAGGATATACTTTTTTGCCTGGTGATTTTATTTTGGATTTAATAATCTGAGTATTCATTATTGTGCCTCATTTATAGTGTTACGCCTATAAAATCTAAGCATGGGTAATCCTCTGGTTTAAGATAGAATATTTACTTAAATAAAATTTCAGAGGCACCAGACCTCCATGTATATTTCTGAAGTCTGACACTTCTGCTATTCCCTCTAGAAACTTATACTGTGTCTAGGAAATACAAGTTATTTTTGTTTTTAATTTGATTTTATTTGAGTATTAACTCTTGTTATAGCATGTTATAATAGATGACTTATTCCATTTTTCCTTCCTTCCTTTTGGGGACCATCATTAACTCCTTAATGATGAAATTAAGACTGGCAAAATATTGATAATTATTGAAGCTAAGTGGGGGGTAAATAGTAGTTCATTATAATATTCTCTCTGCTTTATAAATGTTTCAGAAATTCTGTCTTTAAAAAATAATTTAAATATCAGCCATGATGACAAAATGTAGAGTACTGTCACTGTAACGTTCGCAGAACGCTGGCATACTTCACTATAAATGGAAACTATTGGAGGACATTTTAAGCATGTGGTTTCTACTTACTCATCTTCTGATATATTATCAGGAACTCAGCTAGAGACTTTTTTGGCCAGTTTTTTAAATTTTGGCCAGTTTTAAAATTTTTATCTATTTTAAGAATCTTATAATCGGACTTCTCAGTCAGTAAACAAAAAAATCTGTAAATCTGTTGTAAGAAGAAGATGGAATTCATTTTATTTTCCTATAGCTCCATTTTCCCTAATGTAGATAATGGGCAGGCATCAGTTTTACAAAATATTTATAGATATTTGTAAAGAGGGAAAAATGTTTTTTGTTGTTATTTAGATGGAAATTGTATCCATATGGTAGACAATGGAATTGTAGAAAAACTTATGGATTTACTGGACAGACATGTAGAAGATGGAAACGTAACTGTGCAGCACGCGGCACTAAGTGCCCTCAGAAACCTAGCCATTCCAGGTAAGACTTAAGAATGGGAGCCAATGAGATTTATTCTAAAAGTCATCTATGAGATGGGGTGCTTTGAGACAGTTGTATCAGTAGCCTCTTTATTAGCTCAAATGCTTTTATCTCGTTCTCAGTGCAGTCCAATATTTTTATCTATTATTTAAATGAAATTCGTGGTTTCAGTCATAGAAACTGCTCTGAAACAACATCAAAGCCAAGGTCAATAGCTCAGAAAGCAATAGTGCCTACTGTACAGCACAGGGAACTCTACTCAATATTCTGTACTGACCTATATGGGAAAAGAATCTAAAAGAGAGTAGATATATGTATATGTACAACTGATTCACTTTTCTGTAAGCAGAAACTAACACAACATTTTAAATCAACTATACTCCAATAAAAATTAATTAAAAAAAAAAGAATGGGAGCCAACTGTGTAAGAGATAAAGATCTGTCGTTTGGGGAAGATATTTATGTGATTTGTGGACCTGCCCTGACCAAGAAAAGAAAAATAGCCTTCAGATTGCTTACATTTTTCTTACTAATAAATGGAGATCATATGTTAAAGAAGTTTTCTGAGACTATACAAGCATAATCTTCCTTTTTCAGATTATTCAAATATTCTATTACTTTTTGTGAACTCCTAGATTTTCATCATATTGTATAGTTAAGATTTTTTAAGCATCTTCAGCTGAGGTAAGATAATGGTATCAATTAACAGACTCCCTTAAAGAATGACTTTTAAGAATTCTTTTTCCCTACGAGCAGACGTACAATTTTTTTAAATAAACTTAATGTGTCTTTTTGGATTACAAGGCTTTTGAAATCACATTATCACGGGAACTAATACAGGATATAGTTGAAACTATCCTTTTATTCTACTTTCTAAAGGTAAATTTCTGGTTAGGTAAAACAGTATAACTATATGAAAATGTAATCTATATGAAATCAATTTGGCCCACGTAGCAGATTAATATTGTTTATTAATGTCTATAATGTATATATTAACAGTTGGGTCCAGGACAGAGGTAAAAAGAAACATTTATTAAAGTTGAGGAATTGTGCTTTTCATAAATAAGAAGGCAACATTGTCAGATTTCCTTTACAAATTATTAGTTTATGATTAGATTTTAAAAGCAAGTAAGTGTGATTTTGTGTGTTGTGCTCCTGTAGACAAATAGGATACTTATCCCCTAGCCCTCCCATTCCCAGTCCCATTCTTGAAATTAACAGAAGAGTAACAATGTTGTTTTTAAGTAGACAAATGTAACATGGGGCCTTAAGATAATAAGACACTCAAAAAATGTATATTGAATTGAATGATTATCATCAAAAATGCTATCACTTTAATCAGTGTTTTTTTTTTCTCTCTCTCTAGTTATAAATAAAGCAAAGATGTTATCAGCTGGCGTCACAGAGGCAGTTTTGAAATTTCTTAAATCTGAAATGCCCCCAGTTCAGTTCAAACTCCTGGGAACATTAAGAATGTTAATAGATGCACAAGGTAAGAGAAATGCTTTCTCAAGGTGCATTTTTGGTATAATAGTCTTAATGTGCCTCTAGTGGAAAAAGGACCTGTTTTTAGCTTTCAGAATTATGTAATCATAAAGATAAGTAGCAAATAAAAGGCAAAAAGAGATTGGTTTTGGAACCCCCATTCATTAATTTCCATGCTTGTTATAATTGACTTTCAATGGAAATTATATTGCATTTCTCTTTATTAGTACATATAATCTGATTTTAGGTTGATTTATTAGTGGTTCTTGAGGGGTTTTTATGTTTTGGCATTTTCTGTACCCTTTCTTACCTTGTAAAATTATCAAGTTTCAATACAGTGACAGTCAAAATTTTTTTAAATTTGTTTTGCAAACAGGGAGATCATTTTTCTGTTTACAGAAACAATAATGAAAACCAATCCTTGGGATGAGTTACATTTATTTGCTTATTTCTAAATTCTAAACCTTCTCTATACTGATTCCTTAGAGTACTGCTCAAAATTCTTCGGTACTGTTTTCCAAAGCACTAACAGACTGCCAGGCTGAGCCAAAAGAGTATAAAGTTGTTTATTTTGTTTTTGTATAAAAGTCCACAACTGAATAGAAAATCTCAATAGTCCATCAGATACGGAATATTTGCAGTTCTTGCTTTAATAAAATTGTTGTGTTCTGTTTTTAGACCTGTAATTTTCCTTCACACTCTTACATCTTTACCAGTTACTTCAGTTGATTGCCGATCAGTGATTCATTCATTTGTGGTTTGCCTTCTTTCCTATAGCAGAAGCTGCTGAACAACTAGGAAAGAATGTTAAATTAGTGGAGCGTTTGGTGGAATGGTGTGAAGCCAAAGATCACGCTGGTGTGATGGGGGAGTCAAACAGACTGCTCTCTGCCCTCATACGACACAGTAAATCAAAAGTAAGTCCCGGAGGAAACCGTTCATTTATATATGAAACAGATTAAAAGAAGATGGCAAGAGAAAAAGCTTAAAAGTAAAGGTATTCCTTGACTTGTGTAAATCTCCTTCGTATAAAGAATTGACTTCACCATAGTAACTGTTCCAGCTGGTTGGCCACAGGAATGTTCCTCCCCATCAGATGCTACCTCTTGGCATCTTTCCCTGCAGCAAAAGCAGCTGTTAACTTGGACCTTCCTACTACCTGTCTCACCTATAGCAGCCTAAAATCCCATCCATTTTCACTGATTGTTAACAAGATGGAAAGTATCAAGAAAGCATAGCAAAATGAACTCCTGTGGTAGTCCTTTTACCTCTTCATCATAACTGCTCTGTCAGGCCCATTTGTTCATTTCACAGTCAACATTTTGGTACTTACAGTGTAAATATTATAAAATACAGTATGACTTTCAAGAATTAACGGTCCAGTGGGAGGGCAGATATAAAAACAGCATTAAAGCCACAGACTCCAATTCAGATATAACTTAGAAGACAGAGAGACCAACTGTCTGGGCATCACAGAAGGGGTCATGTTTTAGATGTTAACTGGGAATCTCTCAGGAGGAGAGTGGGAAGAGAAAGCATAGAAAGGCCTCCAAGCAAAGACCACAGTGTGTCAGCAGCACAGAGATCTACAGCAACATAGTCCGAGAGGAAAACTGCAAGTAAAGCAGTATTGCTGGAGCAGAGTGTGTAAAGACAGTGACCAGAGAGGAAGAGAAGAGGGGATCAAGATGAATTATGTGCCAGCTTAAGGCGTATGAATTTATCCTATAGAGAATTAGGAAGCTCCCAAAGGATTTTAAGCACCAGGGTGCCATTATTTGGTTTTCATTAGAAAGACGACTCTAGGGCTTACTAAAGGCAAGGAAAACATAGTTTTTCAAAAATATACGTGCGAGATGATAAAGGCCTGAATTAAGGTTTTGGGTTAAGCAATTTGAAGTTGCTGGTATTCAACCATTTTGACACAAAGAAACAAGTATCGTATGGTTCAACCTAATAGAAGCAGTGAGGATGGAAAAGAAGGATTTGAGAAAGATATGAGTGGCAGAATTGACAGAATTCAAAAGTGGGGTCCAAGGAGAAGGAGGTTTTAGAGAGAATTCCAAGTTTGGGGCTTAGTACCAGGTGGGGTAATCATGCCATTCATGAAAATAAGAGACTATGGGAAGAACTGACATTCCCTAACTTGCTTACTGCCAAATCACTCTTCTATCCTTTTCAGAATCTTTACCTAATTCTTTGCTCCATTCTAGGAGAATTCTTACCAGTGGTTTCATTTAGGCAAACCATAATTCTGTTAACTAGATTGCAACAAACAGAGCCATGTTTTGGCATCTGAATTTGGAACTCTCAGATAAATTCCTGTTACTTGTGGTGGTTAGGCCAACGAAGACTTGATTAATCCATAATATACCTTAAGTTCACTAACAACTAACAGAATTGTATAACCAAACCATTAGTGGACACAAAAATGTGTCCACAGGAAGATACATTCCATCATCTTAAATAACCAAATCTTGGAACCAGAGCTATTCAGATGCTGTAATATTGAGATCTGAGGGTTTTGAGGCTTTTCTGTGGGTTTCATTATCACAGATTCCCTTTCCCTTATCTAATACCATACTCCCTCCCCCCAGAAGTTTTCAAATAAAATACCCATTAAGCATCCATCACCATGTAGGTTCTTTGAAAAGACTTATGAGAAATACGGGATGGTACCTTTCTAGATGTGTGTGTGTGTGTGTGTCTGTGTGTGTGTGTAATAAAAAACAATTTGAAATGATATGGGATTGTAACTTTATAGTTACATCATAACTTTTTTACAATTCAGTACCAGATAGGCTACTTTTTCCTTTATATATGTTTCGTACAATTGAGATTATACTGCTACTAAGAGGCAATAGGAACCTTGATTCATAGATGTTAATGATTAGAATACAAGGTGTGTTATTTGAGCTCTGGATTAGAATTTAAATTATTTTTAAATTTAACAAACATTAAAGGAATAGATGATTCTGTTTGAACAGCATTTCTCAAAATATGTTCTATCGAATAATAACCCCAAGAAATGTTCCAAGAAAAAGGGTTTCATGGTCAGAGTAATTAGGATAATAGTGCATTCCCTTTACTTGCCTTTAGAATTCTGTAGAAGCTCTAAAGAAACTTCCTTAACTTTAGCTATTTAACTGTGGGTCTTTTTTGCAAGAGGCATCTATTAACATTCCACTGGACATACTTTGGAAAATGCTGCTCTGGAGTAAGTTTTTAAAATAATTAAACACTAGGTACAAATTTGTTACATTCCTGTATATGCTTAACCAACTGTTGTGAATCACAGCTCTGTCCTTATGTTATTCTTAAACTTTGAATATTCTACTCCTTTTAAAGTACTTTGAATATTCTACTCCTTTTAAAGTCACCCTGAATTCTACCTTAGAGTCCAGTCCTCCAAAAGTTTGCACTGATTCATGGGGTTTCATGCTGGCTTAGGCCTTTCAGCCATATATGGTGTATCCTTGCGCTTATGCCAATAGGTAAAATTACATCTTCCCTCTAAAGAGTGCCCTAGGCTACGACTCCTAACCAACTAGCTGGACCTTCTGACTGCAGATATCAAAAACAGAGAAAGAAATATAGTTTGCCTCTACAATAGGAAAATAAAAATTCCCTTTTATCAAAGTAGGCACTTTTCTTTAACCTGTAAGAGTAAAACATTCTTCATCAGTATCAAGCTAAAAACTTGTTTAAACAAATATACTTAGTCATTTGCTTATTTATCCAACATTTACTTAAACCTATACTGAGAGCTTTGATGATACAATATTAAAAAAGAAAAATTTTGGTAGGTCATTCAGTAGCTACACCAGCCTACAATCTTATAAATCGATTATCTCAAATTCAAGCCTGTCTCAAACCATTCCATTGTAACAACATTGTTATACAATTTTCAACAGTCTTTAGCTGGATTTATCTCAACAGTTAAGAGCAAACTGACCATAAATGCTAAATATGTGAGACTGTTAACATAGATAATTTGCCTTAGTTATATTTAGCTTTCCATAAGAAAACTCCTTGAAAAATAGGATTACGAAATAAAATATTGTTTTAAACTTTGTAAAGCATTATAAAATATTTCCAAAATTCTTAAAGACTCTCCAGAGATATCTAAGGTTTAGAAGGATTACCCAGAGAAAACGTCTCATTATATCTACAGTTTACTTATTATAAATGAAATGGTTTCAGAGAGGTTAAAATAATCTCTGGATTAATTTTAGAAGTGTATTGGTTAAAATTATTTTTAATTCTCCAGATGAACCTTCTTGCTCTATGGAGTGGTGCTAATATTCTTTTTTTTTTTTAATCTTGAAGTTAAAAATATAACTTGAAAATACATTCATAGAGCCCCTTCAGATCACATTAAATGACTCCCTCTGCTTGGCATTATGATGAATTCAGTGTGTATGCTTTTCCATAGACCACAAATGGTTAGAAACAAGACCTAGTAGTCAAACTGCCTGGATTGAATCTTGGCTTTTTACCATTTAATCACTGTCTGATTTGGGGCAAATTCCATAACTTAATCTAAGCTTCTGTTTCTTCATCTATAAACTGGAGATAATATCTAGCTAGTGGGATTTTCTGTGAGGATAAAAATGAGCTACTATCTGTAAGTTACCCAGTGTATAAGTGTTGTTCAGTGTATAGGTGTTTCTCCATATAGGGTAGCTGTCAATAGTAATAATCCTCTTTTGTCATATGACACAAGTACAATGCTTCATTTATCTTTTATCCCCCATTCTATCGGGCAAAGTGATTCTGTAGAGTAGCTACTCAGTAAGCATTTATTAAAGTAGGAGGAGAGAGGGCAGGCGCTTTAAAGGACAGTACTCAGATATTCGTTCCAGAAAAGTGAGATGGAAAAGAAGCTGTGCTTTGATTTAAGGGGTCAGGGTGGGGGGTGGTGATTTTTGATATTTCTGATGTGCAAATTTTCTTCATTCATTCATTCCTTTCCCTTCTTTCTACTACAGTGGGCTTTTGAGGGTGAATCACAAAAGAGAGGATGAAATGACAGCCCAGGAACCTTCCTAGGTGACTGCATATGTATCTTGTGAATCTCTTTTGATCTTTTTTACTCAACAAGCTCCTTTGTGATATTTATAAAATTCTTTACTAATTTTAAGAATTCTGTATCAGTTTCAAATAAACTGCCTCTGAGTAACCAGTATAAAGCAGTATATAGTCATCCTCGTCCCTTGGTATCTGAGGGGGATTGGGCACCCTCTCAGATACCATAATCTGTGGATGCTCAAGTCCCTTATATAAAAATGGCATAGTATTTCCATCTAACCTACACACATCCCCCTTAGACTTTAAATCATCTCTAAATAACTTATAATACCTAATATGAGGTAAATGCTAGTAGATAGTTGGAAATACAGTGTAACTACTAAATAGTTGCCAACGCACAGCAAATTCAAGTTCTGCTTTTTGAAACTTTATGAAAATTTTTTCCCCCAATATTTTCAATACATGGTTGGTTGAATCCATGGATGCAGAACGGAGGGCTGACTATATTGGGAGGCTTTCTTTTCATTAGAAAAGGCTTTAAAAGATAGTTTCTCACTTTCTAAAAAAGTTGATGCGAAAAGACATTGAATGCTAGAACACAACTGCTGTAAAAACTCAGAACTTAGACTCTATTGATTTAGAATGTTTGCTCACTAAACAAGTTTGGACTCAAAGCAAAGATACTGTCTATAAATAGTTTTCTTAAAAATTTACATAAAGTAGAAGCATAAACCCTTTTTCCAATACTTTAGCAAATTAATTTGAAAATATTTCTAATTACAGTTTTGTACCATTGAAGCTAACTTGGACAGGCTGCTTAAAATATTCAGTGCTTACTTCAAATTACTAAAAATAGTGAAAAGTAGTACAATTACTTTTTAAATATTTTATAATTGAGGCTTTCTACTAAATCATATTTAATCCAACAAAACCCTAAGTGAGATGAAGACAAAAATGAGTACTAGAAATAAATGTACCCATTTCTTTCTATCTAGCCTTTGCTGTATACTTTTATGTGTGCTCTTCATGTAATAACTTTGTAATTATAACAAAAACCTATGAGATATACACTTACATTGTCTCAGTGTTATAGGTGAAGTCTCTGACATGCAGAGAGAGTCAGTAGTTTGCTCAAAGTCAGTGGGATTTATTGAGTCTGGAGCCCACTGCCCCTCTGCTGCTGGAGAGGACAGAGCTGTAGGCACCATGAGAAATGAGGGAGACAGAATTCTGATTTAAGTTCTGCTCAAGTCCTTTTGTATGTAATCTAGTTTTGTTAGACCCAACAAAGGTTTTAAAAGGCTGCATACATACATGCATACATGCACACATACATACGTAAAAAGCTTCACCTGATGCATCTGAAAAAACTACCTGGTGTTATAATAAAAATTTGAAAGGAAGAACTTTTTACATTATTATTATTCCAAGATTTATTCTCTTTTGTTGATCTCGTGGTAAGTCTTCATTTGGGGCAATGGCACTTTTATTTCTTTGACTTTGTTAGCTTCTGGGACTCTCTGTTCCTTCATATGAACTGCAGTGGTCTTTTTTGCTTAGGTAATTTAAGTTGTCATCTTTTGATGAATTTATTTAAAGGTAAAAGCTTTTTCCTTCTCTTCTGTGAAGAAGAAGAAATTATGGTTAAATGTAATGATTCATAGGGACACTGTCAGAAAACCACTCAACAGTAAATTGACTGATGGTAACGCAGTTTTTTTATGTTTAAAAGTAAAGTTTATAATTCTGTGATATTAATTTATTGTAGGATGTAATTAAAACCATTGTACAAAGTGGTGGCATCAAGCATCTAGTTACCATGGCAACTAGTGAACATGTAATAATGCAGAATGAAGCCCTTGTTGCTTTGGCACTAATAGCAGCTTTAGAATTGGGTAAGTACCCCAGTGACAAACTTATTTTCTCCTATTTTTATCTTGGATGAAAGGAAGCACAGGAGTGGAATAGAAGTCAGACAGGACCTTGACTAGAAGCATTTTGCCAGTGTGGTTCTGTACCCGTCCGGATCTGAGTATATGGAAAATCATATTCTATAGATTGTCACCATAGCTGTCCTTTTTGGTTGTTCTTTTGGTAACATTTTTAGGGTAATGCTTTAAGGTTAGTTTGACTCTTAAATGATACCTCAAAGTTTAGGCACTTAGGGAATACAGAAAACATTTTCAGCAGACCTCATGGAGAAGTGAAACAATACTTAAAATACAACAAGTTCAGGGTTTGCTACTCTTCCAGACATCCAGACCTTCCCTTCCATCTCTACTACTGATTCTCTCTTACTAACCTCCTCCTCTCTTATCACCATGGTTTCTGTTGCTTTACAGCATTGCCTTCATTCTAAATTCTCACCTTTTATGTCACTCTTCTGTGTATTTACATTCAGGATTCCCCCAAAGCAGAGTCTAAATGATTTAGGTAGTTTCTCTCTAGCAGTAGCATTCCTGTTACTCAGAATTCTTCAGGAGAAGCTAGCATCTAGTTTATGGGTAGCAACTTTGTCTCTGGAACCAAACTCTGATACATAGTCAGCTGGGGACAATCAAAGTCACATGGCCTGTGGTAAGGCCTGAGGTTGCCTTACATAAGGGAGGACTATAGACTTGGTAGGCATGTCCTGTTCGGTTCAAAACCATTCGGGTAAATACTGTTAACTGATCACCTCAGTTCCCAGTGATGATTTTTGCCCATAATTCTCACACTGGGGCAAGTGGACCCACCAACCCTTATCCCAGGAAGGAGAAGCCAAAAGATAAACATGGTATATCTCCTTCAGTGTCAGATTTACTCAGACTTCAGGTATGAGAGATTTGAATTTTTGTCCTCTTAAGGAGACAATTAAAACAATTTATAATTTTTTAAAAATCAGGTATAAGTAGGATGTAAAATTTTCTTGAATTCTAAAGAAAGAAAACATCCAGAAAATATATGTGGCTTTGGTCACTAACTTAGGTTAAAGATGCTGTGATTTCCTCCATGGTTTGGGTAGATTAATGTGAGTCTGTCCAGAGGTCCAGACACCTTTAAGAGGGGAAGTTATGATGAAGAGGTGAGAGTTGGTGAGGACATTGAATACCAAATGGGGTTCATGGCTTGATTTTTAAAAATGGCTTGAAGTGATAGAGCAATTTCAGAATATCCTTGACTTCCTATCCTGGGCTGAATCTGGTCTTGTGCCCTTTATAACTAGTATCTTCTAAATAGGCTTTAATTTTGTCTGCTTCCTGATAGCTGAGCATTTGCCTGAGTCTGTTTACCTTACCACAGAACTATGTAAAATGACAAAACATAATCATATTTCTTGTTGGTTGTTGTCACCTAGTGTTTCCTAGGCTCCTTGAGCCTAAGATTTAAAAATGAGGTCATACTACCTTTTTAATATAAAATACACTTTGAAAACCATATTTTTCCAAACTTGTATCCTTACAGGCTTTTAGATATTATTAAGGAATTACTATAAAATTTTTGTACGATAATAGTATTGAAGCAACATTTTAAGAGTCCTTATCCTTTTTTTTTTTTTTTTTTTTTGATAATTGTACATTCACAAGCAGTCGTAGGAAATAATACAGAAAGATCCCTTGTACACTTTGCCCAGTTTTGCCCAGTGGTAACATTTTGCAAAACTAGTGTAACATCCCAGTCACAGATACAATGTACCTATCTTATTCATACTTGCCCAGTTTTACTTGTACTTACTTGTGTGTATGTTATATTCATTTTATCACCTGTGTAGGTGTATCTGAGCAGTTCTAATACCACAAGGATTCTCCATTTATAACCACATTCACCTACCTCCTACACTGCTCCTAATCCCTGGAAACCACTAATCTGCCCTTCATTTCTAAAATTTTTTTCATTTCAAAAATATATAAATGGAATCATATAGTATGTGACCTTATGGAATCGGCTTCTTTTGCTCAGCATAAATTCCTAAAGAGTCATTGATTTGTGTGTCAATAGTTCATTCCTTCTCATTCCTGAATAGTATTTTGTGATATGTATGTACCACAATTTGTTTAACCATTCACGTATTGAAGGACATCTGGGCTGATTCCACTTTGGGATTTTTAAAAATAAAGCTACAATGAACATTCATATATGGGATTTTATGTAAACATAAATTTTCATTTTTCTAGATAAATGCCTACGAGTTACTAGATAACTCCTGGGTTGTATGGTAACTTCATGATTGATATTTAGAGAAACTGACAGACTGTTTTTCAGAGTGGCTATACCATTTTACATTCCCGCCAGCACTGCATAAGTGATCTAATTTGCTCTGTACCCTCACCAACGTTTAGTATTGTCCCTGTTTTTTTCTTTTATTTTAGTCAATCTGATATATAGTGATATCTCATGTAGTCTTAATTTCCATTTTTCTAATAACTACTGATGATGAACATCTTTATGTGCTTATTTTCCATCTGTATTTATTCCTTGGTGAAATGCCTATTTAGATCTTTGCCCATTTTCTAAATTGTTTTTAACTATTGAGTTTTGAGGATTATTTATATTCTGAAAGTCCTGTAGTTTTCCATTTAACTCTGTGATCCTTTTTGTATTAATATCTGTATAAGATGTGAGGTTTAGGTCAGGGTTTCTTTTTTTTTTTTTTTTTTTTTGCCTATGGATGTAATTGCTCCAGCACCATTTATTGAAAAGGCTGTCTTTCCTCAACTAAATTGATTTTGTACCTTTGTCAAAAATCAGTTGTGCTTACGTGTGTGGGTCTACTTCTAGGGTCTTCTTTCAGTTCCTCTGACCTATGTGTCTGTCTCTCCACCAACACCACACTGTCTTGATAACTGTAGCTATACAGTGACCTTCATATCAGGTAGAGGAATTCCTCCCACTTTATTCTTCTTCATCAAGATTGTTTACCTCTTCTAGGGCCTGTGGCTTTCCATATAAATTTTAGTATAAGCTTATCTATTTCCTATGGAGAATCCTCTTGGGATTTTGATAGGAATTGCAGAGTCCGATTCTCTTAAAGATACATGCTGAAATACCTGTGGAGGAAATTATGTGCTTATAGGATTTGCTCCAAAATAATTTGGGATGGGTTAGAATAAGTGGATAAGACTAGAGATAGAGGATACACAGTTGGCCATGATCATTTTTGAAGATGGTGATAGTACATAGTGTATCATACTATCTTTTCTGCTTTTGTATATGTTTAACAGTTTTCATAATAAAGGTTTTTAATTGCCTCATATTTAAAGGAATGTTTTAATATTGAATTTTAGGCCTAAACTCCTGAAATATCTACTGAAGTTTAGATCTAAATACCCTTTTAACAAGGTCTAAATTTAATATTGCATATCTATGTCATTATTATTTATGAGTCCCGTTTGAAAGGTTTCACATTATCAGTTTCTAGAAAGGGAAGTAGTATTTAGCCAGATTGTACCAGGTTCATACCCAGTGAATATAACTGATATTTCGTTTCATGTTCCAGGCACTGCTGAGAAAGATCTAGAAAGTGCTAAACTTGTACAGATTTTACACACACTGCTAGCAGATGAGAGAAGTGCTCCTGAAATCAAATATAATTCCATGGTCCTGATCTGTGCTCTCATGGGATCTGGTACGTATTTCCTCTGTCATTTGATACTCATCAACATATGGTTGACATTAAATATAAAATAATAGTAAATGGTGGCTTTGGGTTTTAAACGCATTAGAAATTAGTTTATGGAAGATACAGGATTACTTTCACACTGCAAATACTCCCAAAAGATTCTTAATAATGACAAGTGTTATATAGCAAATATAGGCAAAAGTCAGTGTTAAAAAATTAATACCTTTAAGTTTCATTAATCCTAAAATATTTTGTATAAAGAACAAATTCTGATTTTGTATACCATGATATTAGCTAAGGAGTTTGTTCAAGAAATCATTGGCATTATCTTGTTATACATTTCATGGACCACTTGAAAAGAACATGTATCCTGCTCTTATCGAGTGGCGAGTTCTATAAATGTCAATTAGATCCTTTTGTTTGGTAATGGTGTTTCTGTATTCTTGCTGATTTTCTACTCGGTCTGTCAATTATTGAGAGAGGGGTGTTGAAGTCTCCAGCTATTATTGTTGATTTTTCTGTATCTCCCTTCAGTTCTATCAGGTTTTGCTTCATACATTTTGCAGCTCAGTTGGCAGGTGCATACACCCTTCCTGGTGGATTTACCTTTCTGTCGTTATGTAATGTTCCCTTCTGTCTCTGGTAGTTTTCTTTGCTCTGAAGTCTACTTTATCTGATATTAATATAGCTACTCCTACCTTCTTTTGAATAACATTCATGTGATATTTTTCTACCCTTTCAGATTCAATCTGCGGTATCTTGTATTTGAAGTGTAGGCAGCATATTGTTGGGTCATGTTTTTTAACCCACTCTGTCATCCCCCCACCTTATTTTTAATGCTTAAAGATTACATAATTTCATCCACAAAGTTGGTTATCATTATTATTACTACCATTGGTTAGACGAGGAAGCCAAGACAGTGAAGGAAGTGAGCAGGGACATTGCAGTGGTGCTGGGTGAGGAGTGGTGAACATAAATTGTCCTGTCTGGTTAGTGACAGGCACTTTCAAGGTGATGGTAACAACCCAAATGATGGGCAGTAGAGGGGGTGAGTGTCGGGAAAGCACCTCTGGTAGTGAGCCTTGATGGGCAGAGTTGCGTTTCTAGGTGGACTTTTTTGTGCACACACCAAGGGTGGATATGACTCCTGGGGCAGGCTCAGCTTATCCAAGTACAAAACCAGAATGTTAGTTTACTTATATATAATGAGAAGTATGCCTGCCACTGATCTCAGAACACCCCAAGTGCGCATGTCTGTCTCATTGACTCCTTCAGGGCAGACAGGCATCAAGGGTTGCTTGATGAGCTTTGATCAGAACAAGGAGAATTAAATGAATGGACTGTGTAATGGCATCAGGTCAAAGTGGTTTGATGCATCTGTCTCTGCAGTTGCATCAGCTTTGCTAAAGGAACTGGAAGCATGGAATCCCTGGGCTCGAGGCTCCATCTCTTTGGATGTTGCTGGTATGGCTCTGTCTGCGTTACCCACAGTAGTGTTTTCTGTCCTATGCTGCTGTACTGACGAATGCCCCAGTAACCTCTGCTTTGCTTGCATTCTTTGAGGTAATTGTTGATCCTTTCCACAAATCCTGCTTGAGCAACCCCTCAAATGTTAAAATTCTCCTTTACAAAGAGTGCATCCATTCTCAATTTGACCAATAAATAAATGGTCAAGACACTCTTGTGTTAAGTGTTTAGTTAAGGAAGTATTTCCTTTGGTTATTTTCTGAATTTTTCCAGGGCCAGTATTTTTAGTGATGCACTGTTAGAGAAAAATAGAAATATTATTTGGGTAACCGGTAAGATTTTTTATTTTTTTACTGTAATATGATACCCAAGTTGGAGAGCAGTGGAAAACAAAAAGTTTGTGTGTTGTTTAATCAGTAAGCAAAAATCATTTACTATTTCTTTGGGTTTTTTATTATTATTGCAGTTTTTAATATTTATTCCATTTATTTAAATTAATTTTTAAAAGTTCACCCATTTCTCCCAACCCCAATCCCTGTCCCCTGCAACCACCAATCTATTCTTTGTATCTATGAACTTGGTTTTTAGATTCCACATATAAGAGAGATCATATGGTATTTGTCTTTCTCTGTCTCACTTCACTTAGAATAATGCCCTCAAGGTCCAGCCGTATTGTCACAAATGGCAAGATTTCATTCTTTTTTGTGGCTGAATAATATTCCATTATATACACACACCATAATTTCTTTACTCATTCACGTATCCATAGACATGTAAGTTGCTGCTGTATCTTGGCTTTTCTAAGTAATGCTGCAATGAACATGGGGTACATATGTCTTTTCAAATTAGTGATATTTCCTCTGTACACATTTAGAACCACATTAGTGTTATAATTTTTGTTTTCAACCATCAAACATAATCCAGAAAACTCTTGATAAAAGGAAAGCCTGTTGTATTTATCT
Organism: Delphinapterus leucas; assembly: GCF_059928025.1. Taxonomy (NCBI): domain Eukaryota; kingdom Metazoa; phylum Chordata; class Mammalia; order Artiodactyla; family Monodontidae; genus Delphinapterus; species Delphinapterus leucas. The sequence continues at coordinate 120,546,984 of NC_143133.1, read as the reverse complement.
ATATGTATTTGCTATATCTGTTCTTTCTGATGTTCCAAAATTCCTTTTTTTCCCTTTCTGTTTAGAGAACTTCCTTTAGCCATTCTTTTAGGTTAGGTCTGTTTGTGACAAATTCTCATTTCCTTTATTATTCCTTATTTATTCATTTTCGTTGAGAATATCTTGATTTCTTTTTCATTTCTGAAAAATATTTTCTCTGTGTATAGAATTCTGGGTTGACAGTTCTTTTCTTTCAGAACATGAAAAATGTTGTGCCACTTTCTTCTGGCCTCCATAGTTTCTTATGAGAAATCCACTATCTCGCTGTTTTTTCCCTTGTAGGTAAGGTGTCATTTCTGTCTCAAGACTTTTTTCTCTTAGTTTTCAAAAGTTTGAATATGATGTGTCTTGGCATAGATTTCTTTAGGATTATCCTGTTTAGGGCTTGCTCAGCTTCTTGAATCTGTACGCTATGTCTTCTGCTAAATTTGGGAAGTTTTTAACCATGTTCCTTCAGGTACCTTTTCAGTCCCACCTTACTTCTCTTCTCCTTCAAGGCCTCTAATGACATAAATGTGAGCTCTTTAGTTATATCCCACAGGTCCCTGAGGTTTTGTTCATTTTTTTTTCCAGTTTATTATCTCTCCGTTGTTCAGATGGGGTAATTTGTATTGCTTTATTGCTTTGTATTGCTTTAAGTTCACTGATTATTTCTTCTGTCTTCTCTGTCTTCTCTTCTTTCTTCTGTCTTGATAGGCTTATCAAGCTTTTTGTTGCAGGTACTATAGTTTTGAGTTCTAAAATTTCTATTCTCTTCTTTATATCTTCTGTTTCCTTGCTGTGATCTCATTTGTTTCAAGCATGTTCATAATTGTTCAGGCATTTTCTTAATGTAAAATATACATATAATTTGCCATTTGAACCATTTTTAAGTGTACAGTTCAGTGGATTAAGTACATTCATGTCACTGTGCAACCATCCCCACCATTCATCTCCAGACCTTTTTCTTCTTTCCAAACTGAAACTCCATACTCTTTAAACAGTAACTCCCTAATCACCCATCTCCCCAGCTTTTGGCAACCACCATTTTATTTTCTCTCTTTATGAATTTGACTACTCATGATACCCCATGTAAGTGGAATCATACAATATTTTTCCTTTTGTGTCTGGCTTATTTCCCTTAGCATAATGTCTTCAAGGCTCATCTATGTTGTAGCATGTGTCAGAATTCTATTGCTTCTTAAGGCTGAATAATGTTCCGTTGTTTGTATATATTACATTTTGTTTATCCATTCATCCATCAGTGGACATTTGGGTTATTTTCACCTTTTGGCTATTGTGAATAATGCCACTATGACCATGAATGCACAAGTATCTGTTTGAGATCCTGCTTTCAGTTATTTTGCTTATATACACAGAAGTGGAATTGCTAGATAATACAGTAATTCTGTGTTTAATTTTTTGAGGAACCACTGTACTGTTTTCCACAGTGTCTGCACCATTTTACATTTCCACCAGAGGTGCACATGGGTTCCAGTTTCTACATCCTCGCTAATATTTGTTATTTGTTTTGATAATAGCCATCCTAGTGGTTGTCAGGTGGTATCTTATTGTAGTTTTGATTTGCTTTCCCCTGTTGATTAGTGATGTTGGGGATCCTTTCATTTGCTTATTGGCCATTTGTATATCTTATCTTCTTTGGTGATATGTTTAGTCAAGTGCTTTGCCCATTTTTTATTTGGGTTGTTTTTGGAAAAGTTCTCTATATGTTCTGTGTATTAAATGCTTATTGGATATATGATTTGCACGTGTTTTCTCCTATTCCAAGAGTTGCCTTTTCACTGTTGTGTCCTTTGATACACAGTTTTTAATTTTGATAAAGTCCAGTTTATCTATCTCTCCTTTTGTTGCCTGTGCTTTTCATGCATATCCAAAAGATCATTACTAAACTCAATGTCATGAAGTCTTCCCCCTATGTTTTCTTTCAGAATCTTACAGTTTTAGCTCTTATGTTCAGGTCTTTGATCTATTTTGAGTTGACTTTTGTATGTGATGTAAGGTAAGGGACCAACCTCATTTTTCTCCTGTGGATATTACCAGCACCATTTGTTGAAAAGACTGTCCTTTTGTAGTTGAATGGTCTTGACACCCATGTTGAAAATTATTTGACCATATATGTGAGGGCTTATTTCTGGGCTTTCTGTTCTATTCTGTTAATCTGTCTGTCTTTATATCAGCACCACACTGTTTTGATTATTGTAGCTTTGTAGTAAGTTTTGAAATTAGGAAGTGTAAGACCTCCAACTTTATTCTTTTTCAAGATTGTTTTAGATATCTGGAGTCCCTTGAGATTCCATCTGAATTTTAAAATGGATTTTTCTATTTCTGCTAAAAACGTTGGTTCTGGTTTCATTTTTTGTATTTTTTTAGCCTTTCCACTATGTTTATTTTTATTTTATTACATTGTAATGAAACTGATTGTTTTTATTATTAGTTTTACCATTATATTCTATTAGTGAATGTTTTATTTTTTAAAATTTTAATTTTATATTGGAGTATAGTTGATTAACAATGTTGTGTTAGTTTCAGGTGTACAGCAGTGTGATTCAGTTATACATGTACATGTATCTATTTCAAAATTTTTTCCCATTTAGGTTATTACAGGGTATTGAGCAGAGTTCCCTGTGCTGCACACTAGGTCCTTGTTGGTTATCTATTTTATATATAGTTGTGTGTATATGTCAATCCCAAACTCCCAATCTGTCCCACCCCCGCCTCCACCCCTGGTAACCAAAAGTTCATTCTCTAAGTCTGTGAGTCTGTTTCTGTTTTGTAAATAAGTTCATTTGTATCTTTTTTTCCTTTAGATTCTGCATATAAGCGATATCATATGATATTTGTCTTTCTCTGTCTTATTTCACTTAGTATAATCTTCAGTCCATCCATATTGCTGCAAATGGCATTATTTCACTCTTCTTAATGGCTGAGTAATACTCCACTATATATATGTACCACATCTTCTTTATCCATTCATCTGTCAGTGGACATTTAGGTTGTGCTACGTCTTGGCCATTGTAAACAGTGCTGTGGTGAACATCAGGGTGCGTGTATCTTTTCGGACTATGTTTTTCTCCAGATATATGCCCAGGACTGGGATTACTGGATCATATGGTAGGTCTGTGTTTAGTTTCTTAAGGAACCTCCATACTGTTCTCCATACTGGCTATACAAATTTACATTCCCACCAACAGTGTAGGAGGGTTCCCTTGTCTCCACACCCTCTCCAGCATTTATTGTTTGTAGACTTTTTGATGATGGCCATTCTGACTGGTGTGAGGTAGAATCTCATTGCAGTTTTGATTTGCATTTCTCTAATAGTTAGCGATGTTGAGCATCTTTTCATGTGCCACTTGGTCATCTATATATCTTCTTTGGAGAAGTGTCTACTTAGGTCTTCTGCCCATTTTTTGATTGGGTTGTTATTTTTTTTTGTTATTGAGCTACATGAGCTCTTCGTAAATTTTGGAGACTAATCCTTTGTCAGTCGCATCGTTTGCAAGTATTTTCTCCCATTCTGTGGGTTGTCTTTTCACTTTGTTTATGGTTTCCTTTGCTGTGCAAAAGCTTTTGAGTTTAATTAGGTCCAATTTGTTTATTTTTGTTTTTATTTCCATTACTCTAGGATATGGGTTGAAAAAGATATTGCTGTGATTTATGTCATAGAGTGTTCTGCCTATGTTTTCCTCTAAGAGTTTTATAGTATCCAGTCTTACATTTAGGTCTTTAATCCATTTTGAATTTATTTTTGTGTATGGTGTTAAAGGATGTTCTAATTTCATTTTTTTACATGTAGCTGTCCAGTTTTCTCAGCACCATTTATTGAAGAGACTGTCTTTTCTCCATTGTATAGTGTTGCCTCCTTTGTCATAGATTAATTGACCATACATGTGTGTGTTTATTTCTCGGCTTTCTATCCTGTTCCATTGATCTATATTTCTGTTTTTGTGCCAGTACCATACTGTTTTGATGACTGTAGCTTTGTGGTATAGTCTGACGTCAGGGAGCCTGATTCCTCCAGCTCCGTTTTTTACTTCTCAAGATTGCTTTGGGTATTTGGGGTTTTTTGTGTCTCCATACAGATTTTTAGATTTTTTGTTCTAGTTCTGTGAAAAATGCCATTGGTAATTCGATAGGGATTGTGTTGAATTTGTAGACCGCCTTGGGTAGTATCATCATTTTGACAATATTGATTATTCCAATCCAAGAACATTGTACAGTATATCTGTCCATCTGTTTGTGTCATCTTCAACTTATTTCATCAGCATCTTATAGTTTTCAGAGTACAGGTCTTTTGCCTTCTTAGGTAAGTTTATTCCTATGTATTTTATTCTTTTTGATGAGATGGTAAATGGGACTGTTTCTTTCATTTCTCTTTCTGATCTTTTGTTGTTAATGTATAGAAATGCACCAGATTTCTGTGTATTAATTTTGTATCCTGCAGCTTTACCGAATTCACTGATGAACTCCTTGTCTTGTTCCTGATCTTAGAGGAAATGCTTTCAGCTTTTCACCATCGTTAGCTGTAGGTTTGTCATATATGGCCTTTATTATGCCCACTTTGTAGAGAGCTTTTATCATAAAAGGGTGTTGAATTTTGTCAAAAGCTTTTTTCTGCATCTATTGAGATGATCATATGGTTTTTATTCTTCTACTTTTTGATGTGGTGTATCACAGTGATTGATTTGCATATATTGAAGAATCCTTGCATCCCTGGGATAAATCCCACTTGATCATGGTGTGTGATCCTTTTAATGTATTGTTGCATTTGGTTTGCTAGTGTTTTGTTGACGATTTTTGCATCTCCGTTCATCAATGATATTGGCCTATAACTTTCTTTTTTTGTGGTACCTTTGTTTGGTTTTGGTATCAGGGTGATAGTAGCCTCATAGAATGAGTTTGGGAGTGTTCCTTCCTCTGTGATTTTATTGGAATAGTTTCAGAAGGATAGGTATTAAATCTTCTCTAAACGTTTGATAGAATTTGCCTGTGAAGCCATCTGGTCCGGGACTTTTGTTTGTTGGGAGTTTTTTAATCATAGCTTCCATTTCAGTACTTGTAATTGGTCTGTTCATATTTTCTGTTTCTTCCTGGTTCAGTCTTGGGAGATTGCACCTTTCTAAGAATTTGTCCATTTCTTTCGGGTTGTCCATTTTATTGGCATGTAGTTGCTTGTAGTAGTCTCTTATGATCCTTTGATTTTCTGTGGTGTCCATTGTAACTTCTCCTTTTTCATTTCTAATTTTATTGATTTCAGCCCACTCCCCTGTTTTTTCTTGATGAGTCTGGCTAAAGGTTTATCAATTTTGTTTATCTTTTCAAAGAACCAGCTTTTAGTTTCCTTGATCTTTTTTTATCATTTTCTTTGTCTCTATTACAGTTATTTCTGCTCTGATCTTTATGATTTCTTTCCTTCTACTAACTTTGGGTTTTGTTACTTCTTCTTTCCCTAGTTGCTTTAAGTGTAAGGTTAGGTTGTTTGTTTGAGATTTTTCTTATTTCCTGAGGTAAGATTGTATTGTTGTAAACTTCCTTCTTAGGACTGCTTTTGCTGTGTCCCATAGGTTTTGGACTGTTGTGTTTTCGTTGTCATTTGCCTCTAGGTATTTTATGATTTCCTTTTTGATTTCTTCAGTGATTCATTGGTTGTTTAGTGGCATATTGTTTAGCCTCCACATGTTGTGTTTTTTACAGTTTTTTCCTTGTAGTTAATTTCAAATCTCATAGCGTTTTGGTTAGAAAATTTGCTTGATAAGATTTCAATTTTCTTAAATTTACCGAGGCTCACTTTGTGGCCCAACATGTGATCAGTCCTGGAGAATGTTCCATGTGGACTTGAGAAGACTGTGTATTCTGCTGCTTTTGGACGGAATGCTCTATAAATATCAATTAAGTCCATCTGGTCTGATGTGTCATTTAAGGCCTGTGTTTCCTTATTGGTTTTTCTGTCTGGATGCTCTGTCCATTGATGAAAGTGGGGTGTTAAGGTCCCCCACTATTATTGTGTTACTGTCAGTTTCTCCTTTTATGGCTGTTTGTTAGTATTTGCCCTTAAGGTGCTCCTGTGTTGGGTGCATATATATTTACAATTGTTATATCTCCTTCTTGGATTGATCCCTTGATCATTAATTACATAGTGTCCTTCTTTGTCTCTTGTAACAGTCTTTATTTTGAAGTCTATTTTGTCTGAGTATTGCTACTCCAGCTGGTTCTGGTTTTATACCTCAGTTTTATCAAAATAAACACATCAGTTTGAGGGATGCTAATTATATTAAACTTACCAGACTTAAGAGGAATCCTGTATTTTACTGTAACTGAAGTTAAATAGAGCAAGAAAACCAGAAAGAGGAAGCTATAGTAGGCTCCTTTAGAGCAAGAAAACCAGAAAGAGGAAGATATAGTAGGCTCCTTTTTAGATTTCCTATCACAGAAATTTGTTGAAAGGATGTGAGGTAATAACCTTTTTATTTGTCACAAAATTAATTTGAAACAGATCTAAGATTTTTCTGTAAGTATTGGACTTCATATTTGAACTGATGATAGGGTTAAGTTAGGAGTGTATAACTGAACCTTGAGATCATACAATGAGCTGTGTTTTAATTATAACTCATTACTTTAATCAACCTTTGACTGTAGAACTTGACATCTGATTTATTTTTATAAAGGGTCTCTGATTTTTTTATCCTAACATCCCTAAAAAAGACATTTCTAGGCTACTGCTGTGTCTTTTTCCAGAATTGTTCCTAGTTTTATAACTCGGTATCATTTAAATGAGCATTTTGGGTATATGTTTTAGGTCGAGTGTATAGTAAGAAAGATTAGAACAACCTAATAGAAGCATATCTGTTGCCTTGTTTTTGTCTTCCAGAATCTCTACACAAAGAAGTACAGGATTTGGCCTTTCTAGATGTTGTATCCAAACTTCGCAGTCATGAGAACAAAAGTGTTGCTCAACAGGCTTCTCTCACAGAGCAGAGACTTGCTGTGGAAAGCTGAGAACTACCCCTCCCTGATACACCCCTCATTTCCCCTTTGTCCTCCATCCAGCTGCCTCTTCTGCTTCATTCTCTTCCATATCACTTGTGCATGCGTGTAATGTTCCAATGCCAATTGAAGAACTGCTGTAGGTACCTTCCCAATAAGATTTCTAAACCCATAGTTAGTTAGTTAGTTAGTTAGTTAGTGTGAACATGAATTTGTCAAAAACAAGTCTCCACCCCATAACTGTTTCCTTGTATTCCTGTTGCTTGAGCTACATTAAGTGGAATGTGCATGTTGTAGTCCTATGATGATGACGTAAACTTGGTACTACACAATGACTTGCTCCTCGTCCTTGGTAGACTACATAACTGGTAAATTAATTAGAAACAAATGAGAATGCAGCAGGATCTGACTAGCTTATGAAAGATGGAATTGAATAGTAAAAATAGCTCCATTTCTTGGTGCTTGGAAAGCACAGTGACCAAAAAACCTGTATGGCTGCTTATTCATTAGCCTTACCTACTAATGTCAAACCCATGGTACCTAGAGTTAAATAAAGTCCAATGCTCTTGCTCTTTACCCTCTGGTTTCTTCTTCTTCCTTTGTAGACTCTTGAAACTGCCACAAAGTTGGCAAGACTTTCTAAGGTTTTCTGTCATATTTAACTGGCCGTCATCAGTAGCCTGATGCTGAAAACATTTGTAGTTTTCAGCGTGAAACTAAGGGGTTGAAGAATAGTGCACTAGTACATCTTGGTTTTTGCCTGTATTTTAGATTGATATATGTACAGTTTCACCTCAGAATGTCTTTTCAACACATGTCTTTAAAAGTCACTTGGCATTTGTTTTCAACTGAGAAAGTTGAGTACAGCTCCTTAGAAAATGGATTTTTTTTTTTCTGTTTGTTTTTCACCATTCAGCTTGGAAGCAAGAAGTTTCCTTGGTCTTTTAACCCTTTTAAATTTTATATGAGAACTAGCAGGGCATATGAAAAAAGATTAAGAAGTGTTTGTCTAGACTAAAGAAAGGAAGGTCATAAAAGCCATAGTAGCCAGTCCAGTTCATTCTGCACATGGCCTCATCCCAGTAGCTGTTAGAGTTTCCCACCTCCACTTTCCACAGAGAACTGCAGTGGATCTTAAAGCCTTTCGGAAAGTGACAGTGCCAAGTGCCAAGACTGAAGAGGTCAGAAGCCCCCTTGGCAGAATGTAGTACACTCTTCACTGCTACCACCACACCAGACGGGTCTTAGAGCTTTGAAACACATGAACATCCTGTGACATACCTGCCTTCTCCGAATGCCCGTGTGTGACAAATACTGGCTGAAAGGTAAGGTGGGCTCCTTGCTCTCCTGATGCTGTGCATCTCTATGGGGTGATCGAAGTTGGACTTTTGACTCTGAAATAGCTGTAATTCGAGAAAGTTAAAACCCCAGTGGAGGTAAAGAACTTTTTGAGTGACTGTTCCCTCTGATGTCCAAGCGAAGGACGATTATTGTGAGCACTTTTGCTACATTTACTGTAAGAACGATCTGGTTCATTGTCTTCTCCTGGGCTGGATAGTGGACTCTATTTTATTTTAGATTTTGAAAGACATCTGTAATGTTGCATAATAGGCTGTCCATATTAATAACTAAATAAACAGTATATAAACTGTAATGACATCATTTGGTTTATTTGTATATTTTACTTCTATTTCCAGCTCCTAGAACAGCGCCTGCTCATTGTTGGTGCTCAGTAAGTATTTGTTGAATGAATCCCTACTTCCATGAAACTTCCAGAGTGCCTGAACTATTTCTAGATAGATAGATTGATAGAGAAATTGAGATGTAGGTATTTGTCTGACTTCAGAGAATTTTCCTTTTTTGATAGTAAGATCTGTCTGTATTGAAAAGCATTATATAGAAAACCTCGGAACAGAAGCGTCCAAAAAGCACGGACTTGAGAAAAAAAAAAAAAAAAAAATACTGTCTGGGCCACAGCTGCCAGCAATCAATTTGCTGATATGCTAGGAACTCTCATCTTCAGGGAAACAAAATGCAATTCAAATCACCAGCTGTTTTCCGGCGTGACCAGACCAGAGGCTGTGTCCTTACGATAACAGGGCTCCACCAAACTCGGTGATGTGCTGCTGTGCCATGGCAGTGGGTGGGAGTCCACAGACAATACCATCCCTCTCCTACTACTTGGTCTTAGTTTTAGAGACCACCTTTACGTTAGTTTGCTACTCACTAAGAGTGCATTCTAAGGGAAAGATGGGAGGAGCCGCAAAACAAAACTTTCATTACCACTTTGTGCCAGGACTGGAGCATAGATGAAAAACAAAAAGGCCAAAACTTAGAGGGAAGGAGATGTCTGAGTGAAATGCACTGGAATGTCCTCCTTTCCTCCCTCCCAGTCCCATTAGCTCCTTGGAATCTTGCTAACCACCCACCCAGAGTGGAACTTCACTGTGCTCAAAGCAAAATTGATTAAATACTGGCCCATAATCCTGTGTCTTCCTTGATAAAACATGCTTTTAGCATACTATCTGATAACAGTGGAGATGTGGAACAAAATTTTTCAGTTCTAATACAATTTCCTCTTGGGTGGAACAGAATGCTCTCAGATATAAGCATTAGGGTGAAGTGTTCTGAGAAACCCCTGCATGTGAAGATTTCAAAAAGAAATACTCCTTGGTATCATTAGAAGGCTTATTATCTAATTCTGTTGAACATAAGGGGTGAAGATGTCTATTACTCAGGTAAGCATTATCCTTTGTATCCAGCTGTTATTAGAATCAGTAAGCTTAAAAGACACTTCTTAACTCTAGGAAGCCATACATTTGAATCATACAAGTGTCTATTAAAAAGCACTTAATGAGGGGCTTCCCTAGTGGCACAGTGGTTGAGAGTCTGCCTGCCAATGCAGAGGACGCGGATTCGTGCCCTGGTCCGGGACGATCCCACATGCCGCGCAGCGGCTGGGCCCATGAGCCATGGCCGCTGAGTCTGCGCGTCCAGAGCCTGTGCGCCGCAACGGGAGAGGCCGCAACAGTGAGAGGCCCGCGTACCGCAAAAAAAAAAACAATGATATCTGGGGTGAATCTTCATGGCTGTAACCAGGAAAATTGAGGGTTTTTTTTTTCACAGATGTGATCTCTTAGTTTACATACAAAGATACATCATTATATGTCATGTGGCGTCACAGATATGTTTTAAAGGTCTGTCTTACTAAAATGTTGTGGAAACTATTTGAAAAGTGTGATAAGTGGAAAGAGTAAGGTCTCTGGATACTGCCTCTTCCGTAGTCACATCCTGGTTCTATTACTTACTACCTATGTGACCATTGCCAATTACTTAAACTGTCTGGGCCTGTTTTCTCATTGAGTTTAATAATTCCTCCTTCCCAGGGTTTTTGTGACAATTCAAACTTTCAGGGGTTGACGGTAAAGCTGGAGGGAACTGCGACATCTTACGGCCTAAACTATATTCCCCGCCTTCCCCCTACAGGATTCCTGGCTAAAGGAATTCAAAGAACAAAAGCCAAATAGGAGAATTAGTTCTAGAGAGATTGATAGAGAAATTGAGATTTAGATATTTGTCTGACTTCAGAGAATTTTTTTTGATAGTAGACTCTGTCTCTATTAATAGTGTATTAATAATGTATTAATAGTATCTATTAATAGTTTGAGGAGCACCCAGTTATCCTCCATACAGAGTGTATAACCTCTTACCTCCTTCCCCCTGAAACTAAGATGGCCGGGTGGGCAGAGAAGGCCTTTCAGTGTAGCTCCCACTGTAGCACTTCCTCTTCCTGTCTCAGACCTCTTCATCTGTAAAGTGGGAATAACAGTACTAGCTCAGTGATATTAGCTTTTATTAGTATTATTACTAAGTCAATATAGATAAAGCGGTAGTACTGAGTTTTTTCCTCAGTATAGAAACAAAACAATCCCCCCTTCCCATTTTCAGTGCTGCCAACTTTTTATCAGTACGTATAAAATACACCTTTTTAATATATATACTTCTCATCTGTCTTTCATCTTTTTCTTATATATAAATGCTGTGTGTTTTGCATAAAGGTTTATGGTAACTGTGCTCTGAGTCCTGTAATAGAATCCACCCATTTATCATTATGCTTCTTGACTAGACAGGCAGAGTCCCTTGTTGGAGGTTTCCAGGGGTAAGTTATTAGTTCCTTGTATGCCGTGAATGGTAAGCTACAGTATTTGAAGGAAAAAGTGAGCTTTGCATGGAACTTATGCTCCTAAGTTCAATTTATTTATTCTTTCCTTCTCAGCTGACTTTTTGAAGTTCATTATTTCCTTATCCTTACTTTGTTTCTTCCCAGAAAAACAAACAAACCCTTTTACCAAACTGGGCTTTTTAGCCATGGCCACAGAGATTGTAATCTGTCATCATTTCAGAAATGGACAACATGCATCTGTCTGCTATTTATAACACTAGATAGACATTTAATATGGCAACCGTTCATTTATATACTGGAACCAATTATAATTAGACCAAACTGAAGCCAGGTAGGAACCGATGCCTGGGTTCTCCTGACATTCGTTTCCTCAGTCCCTGGCTTTTCTACTGCCTGATGTCACATTTGTCCAAAGAGAAATGTAGAGCCTCCCACTTCCTAAGCAAACTGGAGGATCAGGGTGATGTCTTCTCCCAAGTGGTTTTAATGGTTTCTCTGATCCCCAGCATTATGAACGCAGCTTTTAAGGAGTAAAAATGGAGCACGTAGGATGGTTAAGTCATGGACACAGGGGCTCAGGGGAGAAGTGACTTGATTCAAATACCATCCACAGTCTAAAAAAAAAAAAAAACTTCATTTTCATATTCACCCCCAACCTCAGAGTACATTCTTAGAATTTATCCATGACTCAGAGATCTGTGGTTTTGCTGGTAGGCATGTGTGCAATCTTATATTAACCTGCTTAACCATACAAAGGTAAAACCACATTCAGTGGTGTGTGGAACTTTATAGTGTTTAGTTGGTGTTGGTCACATATAGAGAGAATTTTGTTTCAGGATTAGGTTTTACGAAAATTAGCTAGGTTTTTTAATCTTCATCAAGGAAGTTTAAAGCCTAATCCTGTCATACTTTGAAGCCTCTTAGTTTCAAGTTTGGGATTTTTTTAAAGTAAATAATTCAAAACATCTTTATTAGATTTCTGTTATCTCAAGATAAAAAATTTTAAAGCTTTAACCCAGATTTCCAGTATATAAACTTTATACATATTTTTAGAAGATCTATGGTTGGATTTAGTGTTCCTTGAAAAATTAAAAATAGAACTACAATACAATCCAGCAACTCCCCTTCTCTGTATTTACCCAAAGGACACAGAAACACTAGTTTGAAAAGATATATGCACCCCTATGTTCAAGATATGGAAGCAACCTAAGTGTCCATCAGTAGATGAGTGTATAAAGAATATACAGTGGTATATGCAGTCGTACCTTGATATCCACTGGGGACTGGTTCCAGGACCTGCCTCAGATACCAAAACTCCATGGATGCTCAAGCACCATAGTTGGCCTTCTGTATCCATGGTCCTGCATCTGTGAAATCAACCAACCACAGATTGTGTAGTACTGTAGTTTTTATTGAACAAAATCCACGTATAAGTGGACCCGTGCAGTTGAAACCTGTGTTGTTTAAGGGTTAACTGTATTTACAATGAAATATTACTCAGTCATAAAAAAAAGAGTGAACTCTTAGCATGTGCAACACCGTGGCTGGATCTAGAGGATATTATGCTGAGTGAAGTAAGACAGAAAGACAAACACCATATGATTCACTTATACTTGGAATCTAAAAACAACAAAAACAAAACAGAAGCAGACTCACAGATACAGAGAACAAACTGGTGGTTGCCAGAGGGGAGAGGGGTGTATAGCCGGATGAAATAGATGAAGGGGATTAAGAGGTACAGATTTCTAGTTATAAAGTCACGGGGATGTGATGCACAGCATAGGGAATATGGTCGATAATATTGTAATAACTTGTTACTAGACACGGTGATTATTTCATAATGTATTTACATGTCAAATCACTATGTTGTACCCTTGAAACATTATATTGTACATCAACTGTACTTAAGTTTTTAAAAAATCTGATTTTCAAGTATACTTGACAGATATCACTTACTATTGCAGTAGTTATTTTGTCATTTATTGATTCCCAGGAATCCTGAAGGAAAGAAACCCACACTATACCTCAGATTACTGTCAAAAATAAATTCCTATATGAATTCTCACTTTGAATTTTATAACCATATCTACTTTAAAATAGGCCTCCCTTCTAGCCAAATGGTGTCTTTGTGGTTTCTTTGGTTCATTTTTAATGAACTGTCATACAAAGAACAGAGCTAAGCCTGCTGAGAAGCTGGCTACACCCCTGCCCTTAGGGTGTCCGTGCCCTCAGATGAAAAACCCCTGCTCCTTCGAGGACATCTCACAGTGCTCTCGTGTGGTCACCATCACCCCACCACCAGGACCAGAGAAGGTCAGCTGCCTTTGACCTTGAGCGCTCTTCAGGGGTGTCTGCTCTGCTTCTCGGCACCCCGTTCTTCCCCGTGTCTAACATAAGCACATCAGATGAATACCTGCGATTACCTAGAACTTATGAAGGAGGTAAAGGTTGAATCATACTCTTAAGATTGCAACCCAATAGTAAAAGATACAGTGCTGCCCTGATCAGAGTGAACCACGGGGAGGAAATACTAACCGGAGCGGCTTTGATTTTAGACTCACCTCTGCAGGAACCCAAAATAGTCCCTAACTTCAACTGGTGCCAACTATCCGTACACAGTTCCTTCACCCTCACCCTCCGTTTTTTTATGGTTCTAGAATGTATCCCACTCTCCACCATGCCTCTCCTATAATGACTTCCCTTTTCGTGCAGGTAAGTATGGAAGGAGTTATTAATGACTCATATTCCACTCTTTTCACCCACACCCTGCACCCCCTGGTGCCCAGTAGAAGTTAGGGGAAGTGACACAGCAAAGTGACCATTGAGCTTCATAATAGCACAGTCTACACAATCTGTTAAATCCTCTGCTTCCCCCTCTCCTACCCCTTGCCCTCTTGTTCCCCTCATCAGGGTCACTGTGAGCCGCAGGGCCTTCCCCCGCACTGACCAAAGAAAAGCAAGAGATGGAAAGCGAGATTACCTGTACATCTGGACGTTTAGAACCTAGTTTGGTGGTCCCTTACTCTGTAAAATGCAGGCTTCATCTGATGCAGTTTCGGAAGGATGTTCTGGCGTGCTCTCCACAGCAGTTGCCCTGTGTGTGTGCGTAGTTTACATAGTTGAAGTGTTATGCCACATGTAGCTACCTCCTTTTTTTTCCATTTACACAATAAGCATTTTTCCACATTACTAAGAACTGTTTCATAACCTCATTTTTAATGGCTGCATATTCTCCAATTATATGGATGCACCATAATTTACTTAGCCGTTTTCCCACATCTGGACATTAAAGACATATTCCAGGTTTTGAAAGACAAACCTCAAATGCTAAGTCGTGAGCATTTGCAGATGCTCAGCTAAAAACATCTGACCTGTAAGTCCCCTCTGCTTTCTGCCCCTAGTCCTAAATTAAAAACTCCATTCCTTTCTTCTTCAAGAGCCCTTATCAATTTCTCAATTCGGCCTCTTTGTACCCTTCCTGATCCACTTGTACGTGTCACCTCCTGGACACTCTGCTCCTGCAAAGTTCTTTGCTCCTGCAAAGCTAGTCTCCTAAGGGGACCCACCACAAGGGGTAGTGGCGTCACAAGGGTGGGGTGGCCGCACCTCCCTCCTGGCATCCGGGCCTTAGATCAGCCACACCCACGCACCCTTCACCAGCGCCGCTTACCAGATGTATCAGAGAGGGCCTCTAAAAAGAGGTGGCACAGAGCACACCTCCAAGTACCCACTGGAGCTGGTGTTTAGCTAATTGGAGTCTAATTGCCTCTTAGCACTGTCATCCACCTCTCCCAACACTTCTGCACCTGTTGCCAAGCCTGTGAACTGCCATTCTGATTGATTCCAAGTGATAAACACACTCCAGGCACCACTCACATGGAGAGAGGAGAGAGGGGTGCAGGGCCGCCTCTTCCACAAGAGTCCTCATTTAACACTCCTGAGGCATCTGTGACCTGGCTAACCCATTTCTTCCTCTAGAGACCATGGCAGACTGGGGGCCTTCATTCATCTGTGTTTGTTCCACATGGTATTTTGTAAAAGAAAGAAGAAAACAAACAGCTGTAAACACTGAAATTTTGGATGATTTTGCATAAAAATCTAGTTATTTGACTTTTCTTTTAAAAGGGGGAGAGCTGGCAACCAGGCATTCTGCATCCCAGGAGGGCGGTGTGTGGCTGTGACCCTGTGCCTTTGGGCAGGGCATGCGTCTCCAGCCTGTTAGAGGCCCCACCTGGCCCACCCCGCCCTGTTCCCCTCAACTCCAGAGCCCCCGGAAGCCTGCGTGGCTTGACCCTGTGGAGACCTCACGTGTAGTCTGTCTGCTCCCAGAGCAGAAGGGGTGGGGATTTTTAGGGGAACAGAAGCAGTGCCATGGGAAGGGCCTTGTCAAACAGAGGTCCAAATACTTGACCCCAGGGCATTTTTATGACCTGTGCAAACTTGGATTTTTGTTTTTATCCCCTCAGAGAAAAGACTCGACATTCTGAAGGCCAGTGACAGCTGCAGTCTCACTGTCAAGTGTCAGGAATCTTGGAAACCCAAACAGCTGTAAGCCGTACCCACGCCCATACCCACGCCATCCTGCTGATAGAAGTGGGCTGGGGCTGACCTTCCTGTCCCCTCACACGGCTGGCAGCACCCTGAGGGGACTGTAGGAATTTAGGACATCCTTTCTTGGCTGGATCAGGAATGCAGCCCTTCTCCTGAGGCCAAAAATATCCTCCCCACCCCCTTTATCCCATGATTCAGGAGCTCTTATGGAATACGCAGCCCTGCTAACCCAAGCGATTACACTCTGCTCTTTGCGAAGCAGAGGATTCTAACGCCTGCCAAACTCCCGGGGTAACCTGATCAACCACCATTTCCCCTTTGTAGCCGCCCCTTCAGATATGAGTCTCCTCATTTAAAAAGGCTCGTACAGTTAAAAGTTTCAATCCACTCTCAGCCGAAACACCCCTGAAGAGAAACAGCCTGCTCCTAAATGTTTCATTGACATAACGCACCAAAGGAGAGTGTGTTCCTCATATCCCCCAGCGTGCGGAGGCCCAGGTAAGTCTCCACGCCTCAGACCACCAGGGAATGCACAGACCAGGAGCTAAGGTGTGGCTATAGCACAGGAATGGTTGTCAAACCTTGTTTTCTCTAGAGGTGACTAACCCAGGACCAAAAAATGCCGGAACTCCCCACCTCCCTGCCATGGTTGAAGAGGAATATAATATCAATAAGAGACACAAACAAACAAAAATGCCTTCAGTTTCTGAGAAGACAGGGCAGAGCATGAAAGGGAAAGAGGAAGGAAAAATCATTCAGGACTCAGGACATGAATGTCCACAAAGTCATCGGACACAGGAACAGTGGGCCTGGGCAAAAGCTCATGTTGGTAGGACCAATAAATAAAGAAACTACAGATTAGCAGATGCAAAGTATTACGTATATGTATAACTGAATCATTTTGCTGTACACCTGAAAGTAACACAACATTGTAAATCAATCTACTTCAATGAAATAAAAATTTTTTAAAAGAACAATACAAAGACAAAAAAGAGAAGGGACATCTGTCTTTGGGACAGATAGTGCAAGTTATTTACCCAATATCCAGCTACCCCTTCTGCCCTATTTACAGAACCCCAATTTTGTTCAGGAGGACAATGTACCAAGCTTAAAATACTCCAATTCCCTGGCTTTCCAAGTTGGTGTTACCACTCTAGAAGTTCATGGGAAGGGCATCCCTTAGTAAACAAAAAGGCAGAGACCTGCTAGAAGGCCTTTGGCCCTTCACCTTTTCATTTTCTTCCTTTTCCCTACCTCAGATGTTGACATGGGCCCCAGAAGTGCAGGAGCCCTCTTGCAGCCAGGAAGTACGAACATGAGAATGAAAGCCTCCACATTAAGCACAGTGGAGCAGAAAGGTGGAAGGAACCTGGATCCCACAATGAACCAAAGGATCAGCCCTGAGGAACCTTAGATAATGCAGGAGACACACACCTACCTGTTTAAACCCCTAGAGCAAGGTATTCTGTTATTGGGATCGGAATGAAATCTTGATTCACATGGCTAGTCACTAAAGCATCTAGACCTCCCTAGAACAACTTTTTATGCTTATAGGTTATGGCCACAGAACTCAGGAAAACAAAGCCCAGAGGACTGAAACAACTGGGGCTACCAGCTTTAATCAAAGTTCAGAAAAACCCCAAACAGCCTGACTTGCTGACCTAGCAGCCTTCCTCACTACACAAAGATCTACTGAGCACATACTGGGTACATCAGGCACCATGTTGGACTATGGATAGAACAAGGAGATAGATAGGTTCCACTGGGGGAGAAGATGAGAAACATATTTATCTGACTACCATAGTAAAGCAAACAAGTAAGGATATTAACTGACGTATAAACAGAGTCATAGGGGTTCTGTAGAGAGACGACTCAGCTCCGAGCATCCTGGAGCAGAAGCTACTTGTGAAAGCAGAGTAGAAGTAAGAGATAAGGAAGGAAAAATAGAGCAGAGCAGACCAGATGGGATGGGGCCTTAGACATTTTAACTTGTTATTATGTAGTGAAAAACCAAAGTTTAAACAGACGATCGGCATATTTGCTTTATGTTTTGATCTAGAACCAGAACTATTGCTAGTGGAAGAGAGACTAATAGCAGAGATTCATAGGTAATTGTGATGAGTTCCTAGTGTTGGGAGACAATTCTCCATGGGTGTCTCATGTTTCTATACTTCTGTGAAGAGCTTTCATCTCAAACTACCTCTTCGAGGATGTTTATGTAACAGCCTTGTAAGATAGAGATAGGGTCTCCTTCTGAGGGCAGGGGCATATTTTTGTACTGTGTGAGATAATAAAGATAACACCTCCCTCGGGGCAAAGTTTGGTCGGGATTGTTTGCAGACTCCTTAGAAAGTTGGGGGATACCTGGAAATTCCCTGGTGGTCCAGTGGTTAGGACTCCAGGCTTTCACTGCTGGGGACTGGGTTCGATCCCTGGTCAGGGAACTAAGATCCCGCAAGCTGGGAGGCACAGAAAAAAAAAAAAAAAGTTTGGGGATTCCTGAGCTCAGTGCACCTTGCAGCACAGACACTGTGTGTGCAGTAGCCACCTGGGTCACTGTCCTCTGAGGGACTAGGGGCTCAGGAACTATCACAAACATGAAGCTCACACCATCTGCAAGGCCGTCCTTTGTCTCTGACCCAGAAGTCTCACGCCTCCTGTGAGCGTTGGTGAAACAGAGGCAAGCTAAGCAGTTAGCCTGCGAGAAGGGTAAAGCCTCTGAGCCTTCACAGTTCTTGGTACTTGAACTAGGACTAGAGAGACGGCGAAGGCCTAAGATATGTGTGTGTGGTGGAGATTGGAATCAAAGATGATTCCCAGGGCCTCCCTGGTGGCGCAGTGGTTGGGAGTCCGCCTGCCGATGCAGGGGACATGGGTTCGTGCCCCGGTCCGGGAAGATGAGCCATGGCCGCTGAGCCTGCGCGTCCGGAGCCTGTGCTCCGCAACGGGAGAGGCCACAACAGTGAGAGGCCCTCGTACCACACACACACAAAAAAGATGATTCCCAAATGTCTGCACTGGGAGACAGGGCAGTGGGGACGTGAACTGAGAGCAGGAACAAAGGAGGAGCAGCCTCCTGTAAAGGAACGTGAGCTGGGCTGAGGTGCTTAGGGATCTTGAGGAGATGTCCAGGGGGCACTTCCTCATTCCAGCTGAGCCTTCACTGCAGGTGCTGCTCCACACACAGATGGAGCCCCTCAGCCCACAGCGCTCCCTTCAGCGCTTCCTAATTCACATGGCATTGTGTCACATCGGAGTCCCCAAGAGACACCAACAGACCCCTCTAAGAAAAGAAAAAGGGGTGATTTACCCAAAACTTACAGAATCAAATCTTTGGAGCTGGAGCCTGGGCATCTGAATTTCTTAAAGCTCCAAAGGTGATTTCCGATCTGCAGCCAGAATGGAAAAGCATTGTTCTATTAGAATGAAGGGCAAGCAAACTTTCCTTAAAGTCCTCAGAGAGAGGCTGACCTAGCCAACAAAAGGGTCATCATCCTATTTGGGCAAGCAGATGGCCATTTACTGCATCAGTAACCCAGGATTACTATTCTACTTCCATCCTTTTTGAGGCCCCTCGTTTCTGACCCAGGGACCCATTATCACTTGCCAAGTAAACTGCTGCACTTAGAGCAAGCCAACTTCCTGAGCTGTTCAACTCCAGATGTGGTCTATGGTAGATATCTCCCAGAATGGTACCCTGAACTACCTGGGATCTATGCTGCCTGACACATCCTCTGGAGAAATCACCTGGATACCCTCACGCTTGCTTAGTCTTACTGGGCACAGCCCGGAAACAACCATCCACCACAGCAGCCTGTCCTCCATCACCCTGATGGAAGGCCCAGGCGTCAGGAGCCTCTTGCTGATAGTCTGGGGCCCTGAGCATCTAGAGAAGGCAAAGGGAGTTGCTGCATTCCTGAGGGGCACAGAGCCTTCCTCGTAAGCTTTCCATGTGTCCAAGTGAGTCTGACAGCCTTACAGTCATGGCTGACTCATGACTTCCGCTTGTCTTGGAAAGCTTGGTCTCCCTTTGCCCTGCAGGACATGAAGGGTAGCCACCTACTCCAGCACATACACCCTTTTTAAAAAAAAATTATTTATTTTTGGCTGCATTGGGTCTTCGTTGCTGTGCGCGGGCTTTCTCTAGTTGCGGCGAGTGGGGGCTACTCTTCGTTGTGGTGCGTGGGCTTCTCATTGCAGTGGCTTCTCTTGTTGCGTTGCATGGGTTCTAGGCATGCGGGCTTCAGTAGTTGTGGCTTATGGGCTCAGTAGTTGTGGCTCACAGGCTCTAGAGCGCAGGCTCAGTAGTTGTGGCTCACGGGCTTAGTTGCTCCATGGCATGTGGGACCTTCCTGGACCAGGGACCGAACCTGTGTCCCGTGCACTGGCAGGAGGATTCTTAACCCCTGCGCCACCAGGGAAGTCCTCCAGCACATACACTGTTACTACTGGTTGAACCTAAAAGCATGAGATTCATGAGGGTCTCAATTCAGTCTGGCAATCCTGCACGAGTTTTTCTCAGCTTAACTGTGATCCCACCTCCTGGCAACATAGCTCTTTCAAAAAATGTTGAGTTCAGAAATCCTGCAAGCCTGGAAAAAACTCAGAATTCATTAGCAAAATAATGTCTTCCAAGGCTTAATCCTCACCCACCTTTGCCTTTCCTGTTTGATGCTTAAACAGGATTGGTGGGCGGGGGAGATGGAGGTGCCCTGGGAGGATTAGGCACTTGCTGTACTCAGTGCACAGGCCTGAGCCCATCCAGGGTTGGCTGACAGATGCCAGGGTCAGTTCCTCTTTGAAAAAGCCATATTACAGGAAAATAGAAATAGTTTTCTTTTTCAGAATAAAAGTCCATCTGTTAGGTGAGCACATACTGTCTACACAGAAACAAAGGTATGCTCATCCCCTTTGGCTTGCTCAAAGCAGTAGCCTGGTCTGGGTGCTAGAGACATAGAGGTTCCTGATTCCACGGAAAAGAGATGCCAATCAAGTAAGTTCTTCCAGAGAGGATGCTGCAGGAGCACATCTTGGTGTGGAGAGGAGGGGGCTAACGGAGCTCCCTGAGAAAGCCGATTTAGGTGAGATCTGAAGCATGAATGGGGTTTGGGGAAGAAGGGCAGTTCGATACTTTTCATCTTTGCAACATTCCTGTGGTATAGGCATGACTATCTCCATCTCATGAGGGAGGCTCTGAGGATAGGAGAGAGAAAGTCACGTGTTTAAGGTCACACCCACACTATAACCAGTGGCTAAGCTCTGAGTCCAACCAGCACACACACTGTCTGTGACTTTCTTACTTTGCCACGCATGGGTTTCCTTTGCTAAAGCAACCTGAGGAGCTTTTTCACTGAGTACAGATTGTACGATATTCTTCAGGCTTAGCGACTGACCAGCCTCCTAGGGTCACCCCAGAGACCGAATCATTAAGGCATTTGTTCCCATGTCCAGCTTGACTCCAGGTCTTTCCATGACAGAGTCAATAAAGGAATCAAATCTCCGCCAGCCTTTGCTCTGCACTGCAGTGAAAGGAGTAAGCCCTGCCTTACTCTTCGTTCTGGTTTTAGTACGTCCCGCTCTTCCCTCTCTCGCTCTAGAACTTAGTAGAATGTTTGATATACGTGAGGCTCAAAAAATGTGCACTAAGCTTGAGAAACAGCAGACACAGGGAGGGCTCTGGGACTCCCCCTTTCTACCTAAAAGCAGGACATGAAATTTCCCCTGAGAAAGGTGCCCTCCCTGTACCAGGAAGAACATTCATATCACCAGAGACTGGGAGGCAATGCCGAAATGGACCTGTACAAACACACCTACTAAAATGACCTTCCATTCGTTTCCCATATTTAGTTGCTAGTGACTGTCCCACAATATACAGCTCATAGCACCAGCCCCTCTGTCTTGTCACATCCCCACAATTTATTGTTTGCTGTGTAACAAGGTATTTAAGCTTTTGGTCCTAGTGACTTCTGGTCTTCATTTTCCTTTTGAAGACTCCCATGTACATGCAAAAAAATTAGATTTGTATGCTTTTTTTCTTGTTAAAAAAAAAAGTGTGCTAAGAGTCCTCATTACCAATTAGCATCAGTAGAAATTAAATTAGAACATGAAGCCAGAGTCCTGAGATGATCTTTCCTAAAATGGCCTGACAGAACCTTGAGAGCCGTTTTCTCATTTAAGTTCTCACACTCCAAGCAAAAGACAGGGGTAGAGCATGCAGCTCTGCACTCCAGACAGCACAATGGTAATTAAATACCTCCATTGCAACAGGTCTGGGTTTGTGGTGTGACTGGAGTTCTATTTTTGTTAGGTAAACAAAAATGCTAATCTGGAGACATTAATCTTTCCTCTTTTGATTTGGGTGCAAATCTTGACTTAAACAATTTTCACTTTAAAATTTAAATGTCTATGGTAAGGTATTCATTTAGTGCCACAAATGAGATGTTTTTAATCCTTTGATCCAGTCATTCCACTATTAGGGCTCTATCAATGTGCAAAGTATAAGAAATATATAAGAAAGTTCACTGTGGAGACTGGTTCAAGATGGTGGAGTAAAAGGATGTGCACTCACTCCCTCTTGAGAGAGCACCGGAATCACAACTAACTGCTGAACAATCATCAAAAGGAAGACACTGGAACTCAGCAAAAAAGATACCCCACATCTAAAGACAAAGGAGAAACCACAATGAGATGGTAGGAGGGGCGCAATCACAATAAAATCAAATCCCATAACTGCTGGGTGGGTGACTCACAAACTGGAGAACAATTATACCACCGAAGTGAAGGTCCTGAGCCCTGCATCAGGCTTACCGACCTGGGGGTCTGGCAATGGGAGGGGGAATTCCCAGAGAATCAGACTTTGAAGGCTAGCAGGATTTGACTGCAGGACTTTGACAGGTCTGGGGGAAACAGAGACTCCACTCTTGGAGGGTACACACAAAGTAGTGTGCACATCAGGACCCAGGGGAAGGAGCAGTGACCCTATAGGAGACTGAACCAGACCTACCTGTTAGCGTTGGAGGGTCTCCTGCAGAAGCAGGGGATGACTGTGGCTCACAGCGGGGACAAAGACACTGGCAGCAGAAGTTCTGGGAAGTACTCCTTGCTGTGACCCCATTAGCCCCACCAAAGTGTCTGTGGGCTCCAGTGCTGGGTCACCCAGGCCAAACCATCAACAGGTAAGGAACTCAGCCCCACCCATCAGCAGACAAGCAGATTAGAGTTTTACTTAGCTCTGCCTACCAGAAAAACACCTAGCTCTACCCACCACCAGTCCCTCCTATCAGTAAGCTTGCACAGGCCTCTTAGATAGCCTCATCCACCAGAGGGCAGACAGCAGAAGCAAGAAGAACTACAATCCTGCAGCCTGTGGAACGAAAACCACATTCACAGAAAGATAGAAAAAATGAAAAGGCAGAGGACTATGTACCAGATGAAGGAACAAGATAAAACCCCAGAAAAACAAATAAATGAAGTGGAGATAGGCAACCTTCCAGAAAAAGAATTCAGAATAATGACAGTGAAGATGATCCAGGACCTCAGAAAAAGAATGGAGGCAAAGATCAAGAAGATGCAAGAAATGTTTTAAAAAGACCTAGAAGAATTAAAGAACAAACACCTAGAAGCACTAAAGAACAAACAACCAGAAATGAACAATACAATAACTGAAATGAAAAATACACTAGAAGGAATCAATAGCAGAAGAACTGAGGCAGAAGAACAGATAAGTGATCTGTAAAACAGAATGGTGGAATTCACTGCCACAGAAGAGAATAAAGAAAAAAGAATGAAAAGAAATGAAGACAGCCTAACAGACCTCTGGGACTACTTTAAATGCACCAACATTTGCATTATAGGGGTCCCAGAAGGAGAAGAGAGAGAGAAAGGAGCTGAGAAAATATTTGAAGAGATTATAGTTGAAAACTTCCCTAACATGGGAAAGGAAACAGCCACCCAGGTCCAGGAAGCACAGAGTCCCAGGCAGGATACCCTAGGAGAAACACACTGAGACACATAGTGATCAAATTGAAAAAAATTAAACACAAAAATTATTAAAAGCAACAAGGGAAAAATGACAAATAACATACAAGGGAACTCCCATAAGGTTAACAGCTGATTTCTCAGCAGAAACTCTACAAGCCAGAAGGGAGTGACATGATATACTTAAAGTGATGAAAGGGAAGAACCTACAACCAAGATGACTCAACCTGGCAAGAATCTCATTCAGATTCAATGGAGAAATCAAAAGCTTTACAGACAAGCAAAAGCTAAGAGAATTCAGCATCACCAAACCAGCTCTACAACAAATGCTAAAGGAACTTCTCTAAGTGGGAAACACAAGAGAAGAAAAGGACCTACAGAAACAAAACCAAAACAATTAAGAAAATGGTAATAGGAACATACATATCGATAATTACCTTAAACGTGAATGGATTAAATGCTCCAACCGAAAGACAAAGGCTTGATGAATGGATACAAAAACAGGACCCATATATATGCTGTCTACAAGAGACCCACTTCAGACCTAAGGACACATACAGACTGAAAGTGAGGGGATGGAAAAAGATATTCCATGCAAATGGAAATCAAAAGAAAGCTAGAGTAGCAATGCTCATATCAGACCAAATGGACTTTAAAATAAAGAATGTTACAAGAAACAAGGAAGGACACTACATAATGATCAAGGGACAAATCCAAGAAGAAGATATAACAATTATAAATATATACGCATCTAACATAGGAGCACCTCAATACATAAGGCAAATGCTAACAGCTATAAAAGAGGAAATCGACAGTAACACAACAATAGTGGGGGACTTAACACCTCCTTACACCCATGGACAGATCATCCAGACAGAAAATTAATAAGGAAACACAAGCTTTAAATGACACAATAGACCAGATAGATTTAATTCATATTTATAGGACAGTCCATCTGAAAACAGCAGATTACACTTTTTTCTCAAGTGCACATGGAACATTCTCCAGGATAGATCACATCTTGGGTCACAAATCAAGCCTTGGTAAATTTAAGAAAATTGAAATTATATCAATTTTCTGACCACAACACTATGAGATTAGAAATAAATTAGAGGGAAAAAAACGTAAAAAGACACAAACACATGGAGGCTAAACAATACGTTACTCAGTAACCAAGAGATCACTGAAAAATCAAAGAGGAAATCAAAAAATATGTAGAGACAAATGACAATGAAAGTACGATGATCCAAAACCTATGGGATGCAGCAAAAGCAGTTCAAAGAGGGAAGTTTATAGCAATACAATCCTACCTCAGGAAACAAGAAAAATCTCAAATAAAAAATCTAAGCTTACGCCTAAAGGAACTAAAGAAATATGAACAAACAAAACCCAAAGTTAGTAGAAGGAAAGACATCATGAAGATCAGAGCAGAAATAAATGAAATAGAAACAAAGAAAACAATAGCAAAAATCAATAAAACTAAAAGCTGGTTCTTTGAAATGATAAACAAAATTGATAAACCTTTAGCCAGACTCATCAAGAAAAAGAGGGAGAGGACTCAAATCAATAAAATTAGAAATGAAAAATGAGAAGTTACAATGGACACTGCAGAAATACAAAGCATCATAAAAGACTACTACAAGCAACTCTATGCCAATAAAATGGACAACCTGGAAGAAATGGACAAATTCTTAGAAAGGTATAACCTTCCAAGACTGAACAAGGAAGAAGTAGAAAATATGAACAGACCAATCACAAGGAATGAAATTGAAACTGGGATTGAAAATCTTCCAACAGGGCTTCCCTAGTGGTGCAGTGGTTAAGAATCCGCCTGCCAATGCAGGGGACACGGGTTTGACCCCTGGTCCGGGAAGATCCCACATGCCGCGGAGCAACTTAGCCCATGTGTGACAACTACTGAGTCTGCCATCTAGAGCCGACGAGACACAACTACTGAAACCCTCGTGCCTAGAGCCCATGCTCTACAAGAGAAGCCACGACAATAAGAAGCCTGCACACCACAATGAAGAGTAGCTCTCACTCACCACAACTAGAGAGAGCCCACGCACAGCAACGAAAAACCAATACAGACAAAAATAAAAAATCAAATAAATAAATTTATAAAAAAAAAAATCTTCCAACAAACAAAAGTCCAGGACCACAAGGCTTCACAGGTGAATTCTATCAAATATTTAGAGAAGAGCTAACACCCATCCTTCTCAAACTCTTCCAAAAAATTGCAGAGGAAGGAACACACCCACACTCATTCTACAAGGGCACTATCACCCTGATACCACAACCAGACAAAGAAACTACAAAAAAAGAAAATTACTGACCAATATCACTGATGAATATAGATGCAAAAATTCTCAAAAAAATACTAGCAAACAGAATCCAACAACACATTAAAAGGAGCATACACCATGATAAAGCAGGATTTATCCCAGGGATGCAAGGATCCCTCAATATACACAAATCAATCAATGTGATACACCATATTAACAAATTGAAGAATAAAAACCATATGATAATCTCAATAGATGTAGAAAAACTTTTGACAAAATCCAACAGCCATTTATGATAAAAACTCTCCAGAAAGTGGGCATAGAGAGAACCTACCTCAACATAATAAAGGCCATATATGACAAACCCACAGCCAACATCATTCTCGATGCTGAAAAACAAAGCATTTCCTCTACAATCAGGAACAAGACAAGTGTGCCCACTCTTGCCACTATTATTCAACATAGTTTTGGAAGTCCTAGCCACGCCAATCAGAGAAGAAAAAGAAATAAAAGGAATAGAAGTCAGAAAAGAAGAAGTAAAACTGTCACTGTTTGCAGATGACATGATACTATATGTAGAGAATCCTAAAGATGCTACCAGAAAACTACTAGAGCTAATCAATGAATTTGGTAAATTTGCAGGATACAAAATTAATGCAAAGAAATCTCTTGCATTCCTGTACACAAAAAACCAAAGATCAGAAACAGAAATTAAGGAAACAATCCCATTCACCGTTGCAACAAAAAGAATAAAATACCTAGGAATAACCCTATCTGAGGAGGTAAGAACCTGTATGCAGAAAACTATAAGACACTGATGAAAGAAATCAAAGATCACACAGATGGAGAGATATACCATGTTCTTGGATTGGAAGAATCAATACTGTGCAAATGATTATACTGCCCAAAGCAATCTACAGATTGAATGCAATCCCTATCAAAATACCAATGACATTTTTTACAGAACTAGAACAAAAATTCTTAAAATCTGTAGCGAGACACAAAAGACCCCAAATAGCCAAAGCCATCTTGAGGGAAAAAACTGAGCTGGAGGAATGAGACTCCCTGACTTCAGACAATACTGCAAAGCTACAGTAATCAAGACAGTATAGTACTGGCACAAAAACAGAAACATAGATCAATGGAACAG
Organism: Delphinapterus leucas; assembly: GCF_059928025.1. Taxonomy (NCBI): domain Eukaryota; kingdom Metazoa; phylum Chordata; class Mammalia; order Artiodactyla; family Monodontidae; genus Delphinapterus; species Delphinapterus leucas. The sequence continues at coordinate 120,519,818 of NC_143133.1, read as the reverse complement.
GATAGAAAGCCCAGAGATAAACCCACACACCTATGGTCAACTAATCTATGACAAAGAAGGCAAGAATATAAAATGGAGAAAAGACAGTCTCTTCAATAAGTAGTTGTGGGAAAACTGGACAGCTACATGTAAAAATATGAAATTAGAACACTTCCTAACAGCATACACAAAAATAAACTCAAAATGGATTAAAGACCTAAATGTAAGGCCAGACACTATAAAACTCTTAGAGGAAAACATAGGAAGAACACTCTTTGACATAAAGCACAGCAAGATCTTTTTTGACCCACTTCCTAAAGTAATGGAAATAAAAACAAAAATAAACCAATGGGACCTAATGAAACTTAAAAGCTTTTGCACAGCAAAGGAAACTATAAACAATACGAAAAGACAACCCTCAGAATGGGAGAAAATATTTGCAAGCAAATCAATGGACAAAGGATTAATCTCCAAAAAATATATGCAGCTCAATGTTAAAAACACAAACAACCCAGTCTAAAAATGGGCAGAAGACCTAAATAGACATTTCTCCAAAGAAGACATACAGATGGCCAAGAAGCACATGAGAAGCTGCTCAACATCACTAATTATTAGAGAAATGCAAATCAAAACTACAATGAGGTATCACCTCACAGCAGTCAGAATGGGCATCATCAGAAAATCTACAAACAACAAATGCTAGAGAGGGTGTGGAGAAAAGGGAACCCTCTTGCACTGTTGATGGGAATGTAAATTGATACAGCCACTATGGAGAACAGTATGGAGGTTCCTTAAAAAACTAAAAGTAGAATTACCATATGATCCAGCAATCCCACTACTGGGCATATACCCAGAGTAAACCATAATTCAAAAGGACACACGCACCCCAATGTTCATTGCAGCACTATTTACAATAGCCAGGTCACCAAAGCAACCTAAATACCTATCGACAGACGAATGGATAAAGAAGATGTGGTACATATATACAATGGAATATTACTCAGCTATAAAAAGGAACGAAATTGGATCATTTGTAGAGACGTGGATGGACCTAGAGACTGTCATACAGAGTGAAGTCAGAAAGAGAAAAACAGATATTGTATATTAACACATATATGTGGAATCTAGAAAAATAGTACAGATGAACTGGTTTGAAAGGCAGAAATAGAGACACAGATGTAGAGAACAAACGTATGGATACCAAGGGGGGAAAGCAGGTGGGTGGCTGGTGGTGGGATGAATTGGGAGATTGGGATTGACATATATACACTAATATTTATAAAATAGATAACTAATAAGAACCTGCTGTATAAAAAATAACAAAATTCAGAAAAAAAGTTATTTAATGGGGAAGAGTCTAAATTTCTAATAGTGATGGGTTGGTTAATTAAATTATAGTTTATCTACACCAGGAGTTCCCAAACTTTTTGGTCTCAGGACCCCTTTACACTTTGAACAATGACTGAAGCCCCTAAACAACTTTTGTGTATGTGGATTATTTGTATGAGTATTTCCTATATCAGAAATTAAAAGGGAGAAATACTTAAACACAGAAATGTTCAATACACACACATTCCATTAGCTGTCAGAGTGATGATATCACATCATCGTGTAGTCTCTGAAAAACACCACTGTACACTCAGAAAGAATGGTATCAAAAAAGGGAAATAATGTCTTATAACATTATGAAATAATTTTGAGCTTATGGACTATCTGAGAGGGTCTTGGGAAGCCCCAAAATTCCCTTGTCCACATTTCCATATTTTGAGGACCCCTGATCTATACAATAGAATACTATGTGACCACAAATTTTTATTGTGTAGAATAATCACTGACATTGAACACGTTCTGTTTTGAAAAAGAAAAAAAAAAGAGCAGACTAGAGAACATTATAAACAGTATTATACAATTTAAAACAATCAAAAAAGTAATGGAAAGACACACACGAACATACCTCTAGATGATGTATACCAGCATAGGCCTCTAGATGGTGAAAATACATGTTATTTCTTTTTCTGTTTTCCTGTGTTTTCTGCATTAAGCACATTTTTCTTTTGTAATCAAAATAAAATGTATCTAACAAACATATACCCACTGCCTATTTATAATCACCCTGTATTTTCTTACCCAGACCTGAAAATTTCAGCTTAGTAGTTTTAGGAAAGATATCACCCAGAAATGTCAATAAGGTATTAATTTTGCACGGTTCTAAATAAGGCCTACTTGTAGATTGTCCTTGCCTCTCAAACTGTGTTCTGCAGATGACATCAGTGTCACCTGGGAGCCTGCTGGAGCCTCAGACTCTCTAGCTCCGCTTAAGACTGGCTAAATCAGACCCAGATAATTTAAAGTGAAATATGACCCAGGTGAATTAAGACCCAGGTGATTTATATATATTGAAGTTTGAGAAACTCTGGTGGCACATTAGAATTACCTGGAAGCTTTAAAAGGGGGTGGGGGGGTGGGGAAGGGCTGCACAGTGGTTTGTTTGTGTGATGCTCCCGGGTGATTCTCATGGGCATCTAGAGCTGAGAACCACTGTCAAACGCAAGGACCTGGTCACCTCCAACCTCTACCTGCTTCAGGGCAATGTCCCCTGCTGCAACATGGTGAGCTCCATGCCAGCCCCCAGATCATAGAAATTTCAGAGGCACACTGGAACTGGATGGAGGAAAAAAGTGGATTCCAGAACAAGGATAAAACACAGCATTTCCTGTGGCCTGTGAAGTTATGGTGACTTCTTTAGAAGGCCTGGGGTGTTGCAACCGGCACTGCCTTCCACAGAATGCTTTGATAGACAATTCTGGCAGACTTTTTGGAATGATTTTTTAAATATTCCCAGATGGCAGGGGGTTTGCACCTGCAGACACTGACCAGCTTTACCCTAAATTCTACTTTGCATCAGTCACCTCTTCATTCATACCCATCACCTCAATTATCTCAACTCATCATTCAGCAAGTTTTTGAGTGCTTGCCATGGGCCAGAGACTGGCCACAACTCCAGCACTCTCTGTACCTGAACTTCTCATGGCTTACCTGCACTTCTCCTCACTCCTGCACTGTGGAAGCTCTGGGGCCTCCCCATCTCCCCAGCGGCACTCACCTCCTCATTCCTCCACTCTCCCTGAGGGCCCAGGTCAGGCCTCTCTTCTTCCTCCAGGCCTTCTTCCATTACCCGTGATCCTCCCATCTCAGCCAGCACCACCTTGGAGGACATGCTCTTGACGAAGTTTATATTTTCCACGAGTGTGGGTTTTTTCTCTCCTGCAGCTTACATTTCCTCAAAAATGTATGCAGAGTGCTTATAGCACAGTGCCTGGAACACAGTAAACTTTCAGTGAATGTTACCTGTTATGTCAAGGGATGGATGATGCATTCACCTCTGGTAGCTGGCTTGCAGCAGGGATTGGTGAAGTAGTGGGCTGATTCGGTCACAAACTAACAAGACTAAAGAAAGCAGAGTCATGGAAATTAGCTGTTTTATTTGTAAGACTTTAATCACTCACACAACTTGCATTTAAGATGGTTTACTTCAAAGAAATACATACTGCACCGTGACCTTTTTTTTTTAAGTTTTATGTATTTTATTTGTTCAGTGCCAAGTTTTTTTTTTAACATCTTTATTGCAGTATAATTGCTTTACAGTGTTGTGTTAGTTTCTGCTGTATAACAAAGTGAATCAGCTATATGCATACATATATCCCCATAACCCCTCCCTCGTGTCTCCCTCCCACCCTCCCTATCCCACCCCTCTAGGTGGTCACAAAGCACTGAGCTGATCTCCCTGTGCTATGCAGCTGCTTCCCACTAGCTATCTAGTTTACATTTGGTGGTGTATATATGTCCATGCTACTCTCTCACTTCATCCCAGCTTACCCTTCCCCCTCCCCGTGTCCTCAAGTCCATTCTCTACGTCTGCATCTTTATTCCTGTCCTGCTGCTAGGTTCTTCATAACCTTTTTTTTTTCTTTTTTTAGATTCCATATATATGTGTTAGCATACAGTATTTGTTTTTCTCTTTCTGACTTCCTTCACTCTGTATGACAGACTCTAGGTCCATCCACCTCACTACAAATAACTTAGTTCCGTTTCTTTTTATCGCTGAGTAATATTCAATTGTATATATGTGCCACATCTTCTTTATCCATTCATCTGTTGATGGACACTTAGGTTGCTTCCATGTCCTGGCTACTGTAAATTGTGCTGCAATGAACATTGTGGTACATGACTCTTTTTGAATTATGGTTTTCTCAGGGTATATGCTCAGTAGTGGGATTGCTGGGTCATATCGTAGTTCTATTTTTAGTTTTCTAAGGAACCTCCATACTGTTCTCCGTAGTGGATGTATCAATTTACAATCACACCGATGGTGCAAGAGGGTTCCCTTTTCTCCACACCATCTCCAGCATTTATTGTTGGTAGATTTTTTGATGATGGCCATTCTGAATGGTGTGAGTTGGTACCTCATTGTAGTTTTGATTGGAATTTCTCTAATGATTAGTGATGTTGATTATCTTTTCATGTGTTTGTTGGCAATCTGTATATCTTCTTTGGAGAAATGTCTATTTAGGTCTTCTGCCCATTTTTGGATTGGGTTGTTCGTTTTTTTGATATTGAGCTACATGAGCTGATTGTATATTTTGGAGATTAATCCTTTGTCAGTTGCTTCATTTGCAAATATTTTTTCCAATTCTGAGGGTTATCTTTTCGTCTTGTTTATGGTTTCCTTTGCTGTGCAAAAGCTTTTAAGTTTCATTAGGTATCATTTGTTTATTTTTGTTTTTATTTTCATTACTCCAGGAGGAGGGTCAAAAAGGATCTTGCTGTGATTTATGTCATAGAGTGTTCTGCCTATGTTTTCCTCTAAGAGTTTTATAGTGTCTGGCGTTACATTTAGGTCTTTAATCCATTTTGAGTTTATTTCTGTGTGTGGTATTAGGAAGTATTCTAATTTCATTCTTTTACATGTAGCTCTCCAGTTTTCTGAGCACCACGTATTGAAGAGACTGTCTTTTCCCCATTGTACACTCTTACCTCCTTTATCAAAGATAAGGTGACCATATGTGCGTGGGTTTATATCTGGGCTTTCTATCCTGTTCCATTGATCTATATTTCTGTTTTTCTGCCAGCACCATACTCTCTTGATTACTGTAGCTTTGTTTTATAGTCTGAAGTCAGGGAGCCTGATTCCTCCATCTCCGTTTTCCTTTCCCAAGATTGCTTTGGATATGCGGGGTCTTTTGTGTTTCCATACAAATTGTGAATTTTTTTGTACTAGTCCTGTGAAAAATGCCATTGGTACTTTGATAAGGATTGCATTGAATCTGAGATTACTTTGGGTAGTATAGTCATTTTCACAATGTTGATTCTTCCAATGCAAGAACATAGTATACCTCTCCATCTGTTTGTATCATCTTTAATTTCATTCATCAGTGTCTTATAGTTTTCTACATACAGGTCTTTTGTCTCCTTCGGTAGGTTTATTCCTAGGTATTTTATTCTTTCTGTTGCAATGGCAAATGGGAGTGTTTCCTTAATTTCTCTTTCAGATGTTTCATCATTAGTATATAGGAATGCAAGAGATTTCTGTGCATTAATTTTGTAGCCTGCTACTCTACCAAATTCATTGATTAGCTCTAGTAGTTTTCTGGTAGCATCTTTAGGATTCTCTATGTATAGTATCATGTCATCTGCAAACACTGACAGTTTTACTTCTTTTCTGATTTGGATTCCTTTTATTTTTCTTCTCTGATTGGTGTGCCTAAAAGTTCCAAAACTATATTGAATAATAGTAGTGAGAGTAGGCATCCTTGTCTTGTTCCTGATTGTAGAGGAAATGCTTTCAGTTTTCCACCATTGAGAGTGATGTTGGCTGTGGGTTTGTCATATATGGCCTTTATTATGTTGAGGTAGGTTCCCTCTACGCCTACTTTCTGGAGAGTTTTTATCTTAAATGGGTGTTGAATTTTGTCAAAAGCTTTTTTCTGCATCTATTGAGATGATCATATGGTTTTTATTCTTCAATTTGTTAATATGGTGTATCACATTGATTGATTTGCGTATATTGAAGAATGCTTGCATTCCTGCGATAAACCCCACTTGATCATAGTGTATGATCCTTTTAATGTGCTGTTGGATTCTGTTTCCTAGTATTTTGTTGAGGAATTTTGCATCTATGTTAATCAGTGATACTGACCTGTAGTTTTCTTTTTTGTGACATCTTTGTCTGGTTTTGGTATCAGGGTGATGGCAGCCTTGTAGAATGAGTTTGGGAGTGTTCCTCCCTCTGCTATATTTTGGAAGAGTTTGAGAAGGATAGGTGTTACCTCTTCTCTAAATGTTTGATAGAATTCTCCTGTGAAGCCATCTGGTCCTGTGCTTTTGTTCGTTGGAAGATTTTTAATCACAGTTTCAATTTCAGTGCTTGTGATTGGTCTGTTCATATTTTCTATTTCTTCCTGGTTCAGTCTCGGAAGGTTGTGCATTTCTAAGAACTTGTCCATTTCTTCCAGGTTGTCCATTTTATTGGCATAGTTGCTTGTAGTAATCTCTCATGATCCTTTGTATTTCTGCAGTGTCAGTTGTTACTCCTCCTTTTTCATTTCTAATTCTGTTGATTTGAGTCTTCTTTTTTTGGTTGATGAGTCTGGCTAATTGTTTATCAATATTGTTCATCTTCTCAAAGAACCAGCTTTTAGTATTATTGATCTTTGCTACTGTTTCCCTCATTTCTTTTTCATTTATTTCTGATCTGATCTTTATGACTTCTTTCCTTCTGCTAACTTTGGGGGTTTTTTTTTGTTGTTGTTGTTGTTGTTTTTCTACTTGCTTTAGGTGGAAGGTCAGGTTGCTTATTTGAGATGTTCTTTGTTTCTTGAGGTAGGATTGCATTGCTATAAACTTCCCTCTTAGAACTCCTTTTGCTGCATCCCATAGGTTGTGGGTCGTCATGTTTTCATTGTCATTTGTTTCTAGGTATTTTTTGATTTCCTCTTTGATTTATTCAGTGATCTCTTGGTTATTTAATAGTGTATTGTTTAGCCTCCACCTGTTTGTATTTTTTACAGATTTTTTTCCTGTAATTGATATCTAGTCTCATAGCATTGTGGTCAAAAAAGATACTTGATACAATTTCAATTTTCTTAAATCTACGAAGGCTTGATCTGTGACCCAAATATGATCTATCCTGGAGAATGTTCCGTGAGCACTTGAGAAGAAAGTGTATTCTGTTGTTTTTGGATGGAATGTCCTACAAATATCAATTAAGTCCATCTTGTCTAATGTATCACTTAAAGCTTGTGTTTCCTTATTTATTTTCATTTTGGATGATCTGTCCATTGGTGAAACGGGGGTGTTAAATCCCCCTGCTATGATTGTGTTACTGTCGATTTCCCCTTTTAATGGCTGTTAGCATTTGCCTTATGTATTGAGGTGCTCCTATATTGGATGCATAAATATTTACAATTGTTATATCTTCTTCTTGGATTGATCCCTTGATCATTATGTAGGGTCCTTCTTTGTCTCTTGTAATAGTCTTTATTTTAAAGTCTATTTTGTCTGATATGAGGATTGCTACTCCAGCTTACTTTTGATTTCCATTTGCATGGAATATCTTTTTCCATCCCCTCACTTTCAGTCTGTATGTGTCCTTAGATCTGAAGTGGATCTCTTGTAGACAGCATATATACGGGTCTTGATTTTGTATCCATTCAGCCAGTCTATGCCTTTTGGTTGGAGCACTTAATCCATTTACATTTAAGGTAATTGTCAATAGGTATATTCCTATTACCATTTTCTCAATTGTTTTGGGTTTGCTTTTGTACGTCTTTTCTGTTTCTTGTGTTTCCTGCCTAGAGAAGTTCCTTTAGCATTTGTTGTAAAGCTGTTTGGGTGGTGCTGAATTCTCTTAGCTTTTGCTTATCTGTAAATGTTTTAATTTCTCCATCAAATCTGAATGAGATCCTTGCTGGGTAGAGTAATCTTAGTTGTAGTTTTTTCCCTTTCATCACTTTAAATATGTCCTGCCACTCCCTTCTGGCTTGCAGAGTTTCTACTGAAAAATCAGCTGTTAACCTTATGGGGATTCCCTTGTATGTTATTTTTCCCTTGCTGTTTTCATATTTTTTCTTTGTATTTAATTTTTGATAGTTTGATCAATATGTGTCTTGGCATGTTTCTCTTTGTGTTTATCCTGCATGGGACTCTCTGTGCTTCCTGGACTTGATTGACTATTTCCTTTCCCAGGTTAGGTAAGTTTTCGACTATAATCTTTTCAAATATTTTCTCAGACCTTTTTTTTTTTCTTCTTCTTCTGGAACCCCTATAATTCGAATGTTGGGGTGTTTAATGTTGTGCCAGAGGTCTCTGAGACTGTCCTCAATTCTTTTCCTTCTTTTTTCTTTATTCTGCTCCCTCTCAGTTACTTGCAGCATTTCATCTTCCAGCTCACTTATCCGTTCTTTTGCCTCAGTTATTCTGTTATTGGTTCCTTCTAGAGCATTTTTATTTTCAGTAATTGTGTTGTTCATCACTGTTTTCTCTTTTGTTCTTCTAGATTTTTGTTAAATGTTTCTTGTATTTTCTCCTTTCTGTTTTCGAGATTTTGGATCATCTTTACTATCATTACTCTGAATTCTTTTTCAGGTAGGTTGCCTATTTCCTCTTCATTTATTTGGTCTTATAGGTTTTTACCTTGCTCCTTCATCTGTAACATATTATTTTGTTGTTTCCATTTTTCTTTTTTGATGAGTGGTGCTGTATTCCTGTCTTACTGCTTGCTTGGCCTGAGACATCCAGCACTGGAGTTTGCAGGCAGTTGGATAGAGCCAGGTCTTGGTGCTGAGATGAGGACCTCCGGGAGGCCTCACTCGATTGATATTCTCTGGGGTCTGAGGTTCTCTGTTAGTCCAGCGGTTTGGACTTGGACGTCTCCCCACAGGAGCTCGGGCCCGACATCCGGCCTGGAAACCAAGATCCCGCAAGCTTTGTGGAGCGGTAAATTTAAAAAAAAAAAGGAAGAAAGAAAAAAAAGGAGCAGTACAATATCGAAGAATAAAAAACTAAATACAAGTAGAAAAATTTACAATATATTAGGAACAATAAAACTATAATTGAAACAACTGCAACAAGGTAAAATAAAACTACAACAGAGAAAAACAAAAAAGGGTGAGGGGACAAGCCAAAAGGAGAGAACAATAACAAATTATAAAGAATAAAATAAAATTAGAAAAATAAAAGATTTGTTAGGAAAAATAAAAATTTTAAAAAAGACTCAACAAGGTAAAACAGAACCCCAATCTAAAAGAGGAAAAAAGAAAAAAAAAAACAACAAGCCTTGGTTATGGGGGCGGAGTTTAGGCGAGGGGGTGGAACTTAGGCAGGGGCAGGGTTTTGGGTGGGGCGAGACCTAGGCGGGGCGACGTTCAAGCGTGGGGTGGGGCCTCTGCTTAGGACCTCCGGAAGGGGAGAGGCAGCACCTAGAAAGGAGGGCCTCTGGAGTGTGGAGTTCCAGACTTTGGAGGTAGGGCCCTGAGTGAGGGTGTGTGGGTGGGGTTTAGGCCCAGCGCCTTGAAGGGGGTCTCCAAGTGTAGAGGTGGTGCCCTGGGTGGGGGTGTAAGGGTGGAGCTTGCGCTCTGCGTGGCAGGAGGGAGGCTCCGAGGGCAGAGGATTAGGCCCAGGAGCCAAACAGGCTCCCTGGTGCCTAAGTGGACAGGGAAAGCACAGGCCACGTTCCCTTCTGTTCCTTCGCATCCCTCCCCCACCGTCTCCCACAGGGTCTCCCCTGTCCCCACTGGACCCCTAACCGTGGGTGGGTTCCGCTGGGTGTAGGAACTCCTCCCCTCCCCCAGCCACCCCTCAGAGGCGCCAGTCCCATCCCTCCTCCACTTCTCCTCCCCCCTCACTCCCCCCACGCCCCACATCCTACCCGGTAGCTGGGGGTTCCTCCTGTCCCCTTAGGTGTCCGTGGTCCCCCACTGGTGCCTGGTAGGTGCCCTCGTTGGAAGGAGACGCAAATTCTGCATCATCCTAGTACAGCGTCTTGATTCCACCCCAGTGTGACCATTTTTAATCATCGTGTAATAAAGCATCCCTTGTTTTAAATGCCCCACAAAACGTATCAAGGCTGTTTTCAAAGAGCTGAAAGCAGATACAGAGAGCAAGTCCTTAGCCATGTTCCGGTGCATCCATTCAAATAATAAGAGCCACATACACATTCTACCAGCTAAAAGCAGCACATGGTCCTACCATTTCCAGCCTGAAAGCCAGCAATAGGTGCTCAAACTCTATTAGGTTCCTAGCACTATTAAAATGCCACAATGTAGATGGCTTAAGGCACAGAAATTTATTGTTTCATAATTCTGGAGGCTAAAATTCCAAAACCAAGGTGTTGGCAGGGTTGGCTCCTTCTGGAGGCTCTGGGGGAGGGTCGATTCCACGCCTCTCTCCTGGCTTCTGGTGACTCGTTCGCAGTCTTTCGCATTCCTTACCTTACAGATGCATCGCCTGATCTCTGCCTTCATGTTCACATGGCTTTCTCCCTGTGTGCATGTCTGTGTCCAAGTTTCCCCTTTTTATAAGGACAATAATCTACTGGAGTAGGAACCCACCCAGCATGACCTCATTGTAATTACGTCTGCAACAATGCTATTTCCAAATAAGGTCACATTCTGAGGTCCTGGAGGTTAGGACTTCACATGAATTTTTGGAAGACGCAATTCAACCTATAACAAACTCCTAAAACACACGTTACAGTCAGGAACACTCTACCAGTCTTCACAGCCTTTAAAATCAAGGTTGCAAATTCTCAGATCAAAGCAAACTCCACAGGGGTGCTTTTAGAGGGAATACAAGGAATATCTAATCTTTGTTTCAGAAGACTTGCTTGTCTTGAAGAGGAATACAGATGCAGATCAGGACACTGGGGCCTTGTGTCACAGAAGCCTCCAGAGTGCCAGTGGAGAGTAGGGGTGAGCTGGGAGGGAAAGTGTAAAAGCTCAGTGCACCTCCCCTCCTCGTTGGGCATTTTGACGGAGGCAGTGCCTCTTGCCTGGCAGATTAGCAGTTTCAGACTGTCTCCACCCCTTCTAGAAACTTCGTCTGAGCCTAGGCAGGAGGGCAGGGCCCAGCTTCAACCTGTACACATTGCTACAGTGACCTGGAAAGTCCCAGCCATAAGATTGGGACTTAGATGGTGAAGGGAGCTTAACACCTGCTCCCTAACTTTCCAAAACAAACTGTCATTTTTCAGGAGTGTCAAAGGAATAAAACACCTACCGACCCTAAGCAAGCAACATACAGCTGTACACCCTCAAGTTTCTCCAAAGAGCAAGGGTCTCTGAATAGACTGTAGTGACTCTTCCAACTCAAGTCAGGAGTGGTTCTACAAGGTCGCCACTAGAGGGCAGGCTGTTAAAACGTTCCTTTCAAACCAGTCGTTCTGCAAAAGCAAAAGCTAATACAAGCTGACAAGCTCCAGCTTTAAAAGGCGGCTTTCTAGCTGGCCCTCTCCTACACGTACTGCAACGACACATTCAGTGGAGCGCAACACCATGCGAAGCACTACCTTGTTTGCATGCTACCATTTTCTTTTCAGAGTAAATTTACAGTGTAAAGCCCAGGAACGAACCTGCTCTTCCTTCAGCTTTCCTTCTGTTGGGGGTTCCTGGAAGTGAAGGGATTACTGGCCAGGGCAGGTCCTGAGGAGTTTGGTTTAGGTTAAAGGATACCAGGATGAACTCACTCAGGCACCCATCCTCTCCTTGGTGCCAAGCTTACAAGAGTACTACCCAGCATGAACACTCCCCAAAGGAAGCTGTATTTAATACCTCAAGTAAGTCTTAAAAACCATAATTTTATAAACTCTTCTGTCGCAAACTCTTCCAAAAAAAGAAACGCTCAAGTCTACAGATGGCTTCGGTCCCGTGCAGAATTTGGCTTCCCTTCTCTGTCCCCTACCCACACCTAGATACATCTGTCTTGTCTGTTGTCATGTATAGACTTTATCATGTCACCATGATAAGGCCAAAACTAAAGTATTTCCAAACAGTGCGTTTTCCTTCTCATTCAAAGACTAGGCCTCCTACTGCTGAAAGGGCATCACTTAGAAACAGCCCCCCGGCCTCCCTGGAGAGAGCTGGCCACCAACCTCATTGGCCAGCGTTTATGGAGAGCTTCCCAGTTCTTCCTTGGAGGTCTCAACAGGATTTCCCTAGAGGAGGAGGGCTTCGTGGAATAAATGACAAAGAGCTGGGGAAGGCCTGCCAGGTCCCTGGGCTCAGGCTTCTCATTGTTCAGCCCACCGGCTTCCCAGGGCTCTGGTCCAAGGCCGCAGAACCAGGAAACGGCAGAATTAGTGCATCCACCCACCCCCTACACACACACACACACACACACACACACACACACACACACACACACACACACACACACGGGGCACGGAGGAGGAAACAGTCTGCATAATAAGAAGAAGCCAAGAGACACTTCTCAGCACCCCCTTGAGAGAAGGATGACTGAGACCTGGGGCAGGAAGAAAGCTGCAAGAGAAGCAGAGGTTTATTCTTTGCGAGAAGGAGGGAGAACAAGGAAAGGCACTTCTTTTTCAAGTGCTTCATGACACAAAATTCTGCTTTTGAATTCCTGCATTCATTTCAAAAAAAAAAAACTATCAGATATTTTTAAATCATAGAAACAAATGATGTTTGTGGGAGCTGGTCAAACAACAGAGACAGAGAAATTTAATAATCATCCCCTTCTAAATATGGAAGAAACTTCCTGTAAGTTCTGAGTTTTGTAGACAAAGCACCTTTTTACCTCTGAGCTGTAACATTTCTCCTTTGTTGGCCCAGAGTTTGCTCTGAACAAGGAGGGCCAATTACCTCACATGCACAGATAATCTCTATAGCACAGCTAAGAAAACTCAAGAAATAGGGATTAGTTATCTCCAGTTACCCCTGATAAATTTCCTTATAGTCAAAATAACATTTTTGTCTTAAATATCCAGGGAAGTGAGGCACATTGTTTCTCAAACAAGTATTGAGACATAGTGTCAGGGTCTGAGAATACTATGTGAACCATAAAATTTTGTTTTCTTTTGATCTTTGAAAATAGTCTTTAATAGTCTGAAAGAGGCTTCTGAGGTGATAGTTCACAATGAAAGGACATTTACATTGGCATTTTAATCTTAAAAACTTAGATTTTTAAGACTCCTGCTCTGAGACTGCTAGAAATTATTTTCTCATAAAAGGCCTGTGAATATTATTAAGATTTACCTAGGTCCACGGGTCCTAAATCTCACTGTGCATTAAATTTTCACGGGAGCTTCTTAAAAATACAGGCTCTGGCTCTCCCACTCCAGAATTGCTCCGGGCAAGGTCTGATCTGTATTCTACGTGGTGCCCAGGTGATTGTGACCAGCAGACAATGGTTTCAGAGACAGAGGTTTTCCTCCATCCCCAGCTCTGCCCCCGTCTCTCATCAGTCCGTGTCCAGCAGCACAAAGGGACCTTCCCCTCCCCAGCCACAAAATGTCCCCTCTCCTTTTCCCCTCTGAGAGAACCTGATCAGAACGGTGCCTTTCCAAGTGTCCTTCCCAGACAAGGAGCAACGGTGTCACCTGGAAACGTGTCAGCAATGCACATTCCATTCTCAAGCTCCACCCAAGACCTACTAAATTAGAAATTCTGGGGATGGGCAGACCCAGTAACCTGTGTTTTAACAAGCTTTCCAGGTGATTCCAATGCACACTTAAGTTTGATCACCACTGGATTGGAGAATTTCACAACTGCAAGAGAGAATGAAGACAGACATAACTCCACATAAGGTAGAACCAAGTTTATTAATGACAACCTTTAATTACAACCACTCTCAAGTGTAAAAAATAAAGGGTGATTAATTAAAATTTAGAACTCACTTGAACTTGCTGTTTGGCCTTTCACTGGATGTGCCAAAGGGTGGGAAGCTCGCCTGATTCTTAATCAACTGGTCAGGTGGAGTTCACTGGAGAATGAGGTAACAAACAAGACAAAAGTGCCAACTGGAGAGCTCAAGTCTTCTCCATGTTGGAATGACAATACGGAATGACAACAGTGGTGGGGGCAGAGATGAAACAAAATAATCTTACAGCCAGAATATGGAACGAACATCTCTAACTACACAGAGACACAGAAACACACACATGCAGAGTCATACACACCTTAACTCTGGAGCCTAGATTTTCAAAGAATTTTTGTCCTTTCTCTGAGCAGATGGACACATTCATCAGCCACAGCGACGCAACATGGGGCTGAAATGGAAAACCTTGCTAAGTTTCCACCAACTATGCTAGCTGGCTGCCCAGTTCTGTGTTGGTAAGTGTGTCATCACCGTAAAATACACCTGTGGTCTTCCCAGTGTTCCAGACTAACATCTCCTCCCCAGGGGGTGCGACATCCTGGTGGACCTGGATGATTAAAATCTGGGGGCAAAACTCGTCCCTCCCACCTGGAATGGGGGCAGGTGGCAGTATCTGGAAGTGTTTCCCACCTCATGTCACAGAACACTCGCCCCATCAATGCTCTCCCCTCCAAAGAGTTTGTGCTTTGTTACCATCCTGATGGTGAGTCTGTACTAAGAAAAGAAGGAGCTCTGGCCATGCACTCTGGGTTTTTTTTGTTTTTGTTTTCGTTTGTTTTTAATAAAAATGAACTAAAACCAGAAGAAAGAAACCATGAGAAGCTTTGATTGTGTCCACATCATTTCAGAATTGGGTTTAATTCCCTTCAAAGAGAAAGACGGGGAGGCTGCAGAAGAGGCCACGATGATCAACCGACACGGTTCAGAGAGCGTTGAGTCACAGAAGCATTTGCGATGGCCCAGGTGGATCCTTCGCAGACAGGGAGGACACATCTCTAAAGGCTGTGAACCCAAGAAATCAATGCTGACCGAATAACGTTTTTAAAGGTTTGTAGAAAAGACGGCAGGTAAAGGAGTTGGTGGATTGATTCACAGGTCATGCAGGGAGATTATATAAAAAATTAATATTCGAGCTGAGTAAAAAAAAATCTTTAAAATTTAAGAAACTGTATCATAGCTTTCACTTTTGGAAGAAGAAAAAAACAAAAACAAAAAAACACCCACAACAAAACGAAACCCATAGTATTCCAGAGTTTCCAAAGAATCCAACGACTAATTTGGTAGGCTGCAGTATTTACTACCTCTTCATTAACCTCATTTTCTCCTTGGATTTCATTGATAAATAAAGCTCAGGCCTACTTAGAAAAGAGATCTGTCCTGCTAAAATTCAGCATCATGAAGTGTTCCAAAGCCCCTGCTCAGCACACAAGGAATATACAACTTCTCTTACGAGGAGAAACTTCAGGAGAGACCAGACGTGCCCACCCAAGTTCTTGTTGAATGCGGTCACAAAATCTGAACCCAAAGGCAAGCTGTTTTCTTCTTGGGACCATGGTTGTAGCAGTTCCTTGAAATGTACAGTGAAGGGATGCCGAGAAACCACAGCCCTCCCAGGTAAGGGGTTGAGTTTTAGAAAAGACGCACTTCCTCAGGCCATGACACAGGAGGCAGCCCTCCAACTACCGAAGCAGAGAACAAGCCTTTTCCACAAATTCAGTACATCTGGGTCCCCCACCCTCCCTTTTTTTCTCATTTGGTAAGTGTCCAACCATCCAGAAATTCATGGCTACAATAGAGATTCACGGCGCAACGACTTTCATACTGGTTAATTTTTTTTTTTTTTAAATTCTGTCAGTGAGCAGCATTTCCCAGTTCTACCCCCCAAAAACTAAGTTCTGATGGCAGCTCCATCAGGTGGGATCGCAGGATGCCTCTGTGATTAGGGTCCGTGCAGCATGGGTATCAGTTGGGCGCACTGGAGGGTCAGGAAGGCGGGGTCTGTCCAGTGTCTGGAGGCAGCTGTTGCAGGCGCTCTACCAGCTAGCCCTGACAGCTTCAATATCACTCACCAGGTTCTGGGCCAGGCAGATCCCAAAAATCTGGGCAAGGAAGGAAAAGACAGTCAAATAGTAGAACTTTTAACTTGAGATCAGGCTTTTCTTTGGCTACTGAATTCCATTTTTAAAAAATCTTTGATTTTTTAAAATTGAGATAGAATTCACATCCCACAAAATTCATCCTTTTAAAGTGTATAATTTATAGTGATTTCCGGTATATTCGTGAGGATGTGCAACTATCACCGCTATCTAAATCCAGAACATTTTCGTTACCCCCAAAAGAAACTCTGTACCCATGAGCAGTCATCCAGACCCCACCCCCATCCCGACAGGCCTGGCAACCACTAAGCCACATTCTATCGCTATGGATTGGCCTATTCTGGACATTTAATATAAACAGAATCATATAATATATGGCCTTTTGTGTTGGTCTGCTTTCACGTAGCAAAATGTTTTCAAGGTTCGTCCATGTTGCAACGGTAGTTCAATCTCTCCGATGGCTGAATAACATTCCATTATATGGATACACCACATTTTGTTTATCCATTCATCAGATGATGGACATTTAGATGGTTTTCCCTTTTTGGCTATTGCCAATAATGCTGCTCTGAACATCTGTGTACTCTTTGGGTGAACATGTTTTCAGTACTTTTGGGCACATACCTAGGAGTAGAATTGCTGGGTCATATGGTAACTCTGTTTAATTTTCTCATGAACTGACAAATTGTTTTCCAAAGAGACTGCATCATTTTCATTCCCTTCAGCAATGTATGAGGGTTCCAATTTCTCCACATCCTAACCAGCTCTTGTTATTGGTTTGTCTTTTTTATTATAGCCATCTTGATATGTTTGAAGTGGTATGTCATCGTGCTTTTGAATTTCCCTCACAGTTAACGAGGTCATTACGAATAGCTAATGTGTATTTTCTTTGGAGAAATGTCTATTCAAATCCTTTGCCCACCTTTAAATTGGGTTTGTCTTCTTTTATTGTTGAGTTGTTCTTCATATGTTCTATATACAGGATCCTTAACAGATGTACTGATGTGCAAATATTTTCTCCCATTTTGTGGGTTGTCTTTTCACTTTCTTGATAGTATCATTTTCAGCACAGAAGTTTTTAATTTTGAAGAAGCCCAATTTGTCCACTCTTCCTTTGGTTGCTTGTGCTTTTGGTATCATATCTAAGAAAACACTGCCTAATTCAAGGTCACAAAGATTTACACCTATACCTTCTTCTAAAACTTTTATAGCTTCACCTTTTACATTTAGGTCTTTGATCTGTTTTGAGTTAATTTTTATTTTTTGGCCAAACCATGAGGCTAGCAGGATCTTAGCGCCCCCCCACCCCCAACCAGGGATCAAACCCAGGCCCCCTGCAGTGGAAGCACAGAGTCCTAATCACTGGACCGCCAGGGAATTTTGAGTTAATTTTTATATGTGATGTGAGTTAGCGGTCCAAATACAGTCTTTTGCATATAGATATCCAGTTGGTCCAGCACCGTTTGTTGAAAAGACTATTGTTTCTCCATTGAATGGTCTTGGTTTCCTGGTCAAAATATCAGCTGACCATAGATACAGAGGCTTTTTTGAACTTTCAGCTCCATTCCACTAATCTGTAGGTCCAACCTTATGCCAGTACACTCTATGTTGATCACGGTAGCTTTGTAGTAAGTTTTGAATTGGGACGTGTGGATTCTCCAACTTTGTGCTTTTTAAAGTTTGTGTTGCTATTCTGGGTCCCTTGAATTTCCATATGAATTCTAGGATCAGCTTGTCCATTTCTGCAAAAAAGGCAGTTGTAATTTTGGTAGGGGTTGCACTGAATCTGTACATCAATTTCGGGAGTGCTGTCACCTTTACAATATTAAGTCTTCCAATCCGTGAATGCGAATGGCTTTCCATTCATTTAGGTCTTCTTTAATTTCTTTCAACCATGGCGCCTCATTTGTGACCCTCTAAGTTAAAGGTATCACATCACCATAAGATGCAAAGCCTAGCTCTTGGGACTTCCCAGGAGGAAAAGTAGGTGCTCTCTTCCCTCACAGCACTTTGGCAAGGTGGCCCAGAGAGAGAAAGGAGCAGAGCGTATCTGTGAAACTCCAAAAAGCCTTAGCCTTGCCACTGGGCAAGGCTCTACATCTGACCATTCCTGTCTGACCGGTTGTCACAATGCCGCATTACTGAGCCCATGGCAATGTTGGAATGCCAGCAGGCAAATACTGACCCAGTCAATTTCTCTTTCTTGAAAAGGAAAAAAAAAAGGTTTCCTAAAGTCTTTCAGGACAGTAGCATCTAAAATCAGAGCTTCAATAAAATACAAACCAAATATAGTTGAGGTCTGTTCCCCAGCCCTCCAATGTGTCTTAAAAACTGTGAAATGATGGTGAATAAGCAAAGCTCCTGTCCTGGTGAGCGCTCTCCCAGGGCATCATTTCCCTGCGACATCCATCTTACCTGTAGCAATGCAATGCCTATGAAAATACCAGCCACAATGGTTAAGTTGTCCTGCAACCACTTCTCAAACTGGGGCACACAGCCTTTCGTGTAGATTACAATCTGCTGATCGACTTCCTTCAGAAGGGAAGAGGAGAGCACAGCATCACTAAGCAAGTTCAAAAGCTCCTCCAACACCCTTCGTGCTAAGCGACAAGATGAGTTTCCACTTACTGGTTTTTGCCTGGCATCATAGCCACACTGAGTGTTGATGACATCTTCCTGGTGGAGAAAAGAAACAGAAGAGTGAAATTCACTCTTGTCAGAGAGAAAGCCCACCTAGGGGTCAGCAGAAGACCCCTGTTAAGTGCTGGTCAGAAAATGCTTATTTGGGCACACAGACGTCCCAGGCACCATGTTAAACACCTTTACACATAATTCCATGGAATTATTATAACCATCCTCAGAAGTAGGTATTAAATATCCCTTCCTTTCCAAATGAGGAAAACTGAGACTCAGGAAATATCAGAAAGACTAGTAATTCCATTATGTGGAAGGCTCTAGATTCAAAGTTGATAATCTCAAGAAGCTTATGGGTTTAGGAAACTGGAGACATAAAAACCACAGTTAAAGGTTTCTTATAATTACTTTCATAATGACTATCTTCACTTATGATCTTTTGGGGGGAATTCTACTTTTGAATCTATGTACTTGTATGTGATTTAAATGATTTTTCAATGAGAATGAATTATTTTGATAATTAAAAATGATACCCTGACCACACAGCACATGGACAGATGCCCTGAAATCTTACAGGCCTGATCAGAAACGTGGGTTCCGCTGCTCTAGGTTTGTTTATGTTTCCCCTCTGGAGGGTATGGGGTGGATTTTATTAGCTTAGCATTTATGGAATGGGATATCTCTACCCAGAGGATCTGTCGTTGAAAGGGGGACACAACACCTGAGAATCTTCAGAATTCTTCTGATGGAACGGTAACTCAGGGCAGGGGCTGGAGACGGAGAGAGCAGGGCTTGCATCCACTGCCTGGGTGGGCGCCCTGGGCTCTGTGCTGGGCGCTCTCTTGCCTCCCAGCCTCCTCAGAGGAAAGGAGAAGTGAGCTAGTGGGAAAGGCTGGCGTTGCCGCTGAGGGCTCAGAGCAGTCCTCACCGACTCTGTCCCCTTCAGACCACCTCTGGTGGGCAGCCTACGAGAAGCTGTGCTTTGCTACCTCAGACCACTGTCCCCTCTTCTCTCTCTCTCTTTTTTTTTTTAAATCGAAGTGTAGATTTGCAATATTGTATTAGCTTCAGGGGTACAGCATAATGGTTCAGTATCCTTACAGACGAACCACGCCCCCTTTTAAAGAGCCCCGCACCCCCCCTACCTTGCAGGGGAAAATCGGCCATGATCTCATCAGCGCCCACTGGGCTCTGCTCCTTGTGGGGAGGGGCGGGTCTGGGAGAGGACACCTGGGGACGGACCAGCCAGAGAGAGGCTGAAGAGGGCGGAAGGGCCGGGGGCACCTTCTCTCTCACATTCATTGTTCTAACCCTCAATTCTGGCATTTAACTTACAGCAGGGGTGCTGCATTTTAAGCTGTTCTACATACCAGGCACATGATTTGACTCAAAATACAATCAAACCTGTGGTAAAGAGGGTGGCTTGTGAACAGGTTTTATGTTTTTGTTTCTGATTTTTTTTAAAAAAAGAATGACTGTAGTCATTCTGGCCCAGAGTCTGGGCAGCTGCAGTCTTCCTGCAAGTGGTCTCGTCCTATCTTGCCTCAAACTCTTCTGCTATTCCTAGGATTCCTTCGGAGCTAAGTCAGCAAGAAAAGGGTTACCAACCCCGAGCAATGCAGAGAGCTTCCACACAAGCCCATCCTTCTCGCAAAGAAGGAATCACAGGCAACACAGGCAGCTGCCTGAGTCTAAGCTCGGTTCCATCACTTGCCAGCAATGTGAGCTTGGGAAAGTCACTTAAACTCCACGGGCCTTGATTTCACCTGAAAAGGGAAGATAATGGTGGCATCTACCAGCAGGGATGTTCCAAACTTAAGCCAACACACAAAAAGGCTTAGAACAGGAACCAGCACGTACCGCTAAATTAACGTCAGGGATGATTACTCCTGCTGGGAAGATCTGAGCACTAACCCCCCTACAGGAGCTACAGTTAGGAATAAGAGGGTAAGAAGAGGTTTCCAGAAAAAAACCCACTCTGCTCATCCCACACACGCTCTCGGTGTGATGCGCGGAGCAGGCCAACGGGTTGCTGGCAGCCACTTACTGCGGGGTCTTTAGTACAGCAGGAGAAGGGCACGCCGCATCGCTCTCGACTTGCATTGGAATCTGTGCAATTGAAGTAAATATTTAGGTTCCAATCATCAGCTCCAAAAGCCCCACAGCACTGCCACTAGAGCAAACAGGAGAGAATTAGAACATCTCGACTTGGAGGCGACCAGGTGCCTACACTTGCACCCGCCAGGACGACCCACACCCAGCTTCTGCCAGCTCTAACCTTCTCTGTATCTCAGAATTTATTTTTAAACCAACTGAACCTAAAGGGCCCCTGTAAAAGCTTCCAAGGTAAGGCTGAAGGTTTGTAAGTTTGTGGTGGCGTGAGACTTAGAAAACAATTGATGAGACCCGTGGTGTTAGGTGGAAGACGGGCAGAGCGATAAGCAAGACAGAAAACAGCGGTAGTGTCTGAAGGAGGCAGCTGGGGTTGTGGGTAGGAGATCTAGAGGCTTACTTTTTTTTTTAAATTTCCATCTCTACACCTGAACGGTTTTTTTAAAAAATCCATTTTATTGAGGTGTAATTGACATACAATAAACTTCACATATTTAAAGTATACAATTTTATAAGTTTTGACACACTTATACATCGTAAAACCATCACCACAAGCAAGATAGTGAACATACTCGTTACCTTCCCCCAAGTTTTAGAGGCTTACTTTTCATTCTATATCTGTTCCTACTCTGAATTTTTATAAAAAAGAGCGTGTATTTACATTTTCAACCTGAAAAAAATTCAATCATCTAATTAAAATAAAATCAAACAAGCCATTAAATTCAGTGGGTCTTAAACGAGGCCTGATTCAAGGGCCGCTCCATCATAAGCCCCTTTGACACTCCCCATGCTGGACTAGCCCTGCTTCTCCAAGTTAAAAAAACATTAAGCCTTGACCATTTTAAGGGTTTCAAGACCAATAGCTACTTCAAAGTATTAAAGGCCACGAGAGAAAAGTGAAATCACATGAAATAACAGAATCTCCATATAAAGCAGACAGCATCTCAAGAGAACGTGTATCTGCATAGTCTTCCAACTCATCAAGTCCTCCGAGGGCTTGGGTTGTGCATCTCCAGTTTGCCTACAATGCTCCATCAGATTTGTCACACAAACTAGTCAGCAATAATACTTGGCAAGGTGTGAGCTTGCATCCATTATGACCCAACAAAACAGTGAAGCCTGCTGAGGAGATGAAACAGGGCTTAATTTCACACCTGAGGGACAGCAGGCTCCAGGACAGTCGTTGCTGTCACCGAACAAAGGCAACACAATTCAGCTCACTTCCGAGCACCTAAGGAGGGCAGGGGGCCTCCCTCACTGCGAGCGTCGATGCAGCCCTCTCCTCCCTTTATCAAAGGGACCCCAGCTCACTCTGGAAAACTGTCCAACCAAGAGACAGCCACAGGTCCGCTGAGTTTCTGTGTGCCCTCCAGTTGTGCCATATACGTGAACGTCACGGACACGGCTCTCCAGGTCTGCTCACCTTATCCAGTTTCTCAGTGCGTGCAAATAAAGGCCTGTCAGTTTGTAGGACGATAACACCTGAAGCCTGATATAAAACCATGTACGTCTTATGAGAGTGGCATGATATCCCCATGAGTTAAGTAGTTGCTACTATTATTCCCATTTTACTCTTGGGGAAATAGCTCAAGGTCCTATTAGCCCAAGGTCACTTAGCTAATCAGATTCTGGCACTAGCTGTGTCTTCCGAACCCTTGTTTATACCATTCTGCGTTGTGAGTGGAACAGGGCATCCGCTACTTCGTTCGCATCGCAGGGGCTGTCACGTCGTAATGTTGAGAAACCTGAGTGGGATGGCTCTACTCCACAGGTTCTTCACTTGTGAGAAGCCACCAAGGCTTGACTTTCAGTTTTAGCTGCGGGTGCTATAATAATATTTGGATAGGCACAATTCTAGGAACTTTGTGGATAAACATTCTATTGACTAAGTATATTATTATGAGCTATGAAGTGTGGAGAATGATCAAAAAGGGGGCCAAGGATAGGAAAGAACCCACATCTAACACCAAAGAACAGGGTTAAACCTATAGCAAAACAATAGTCTTCAAATGTCCATAGGAATGGGCACCTTTGACTCTAACCTTTTTGCCTAAGAGTTTTCTTCCTTGTTCTTAGTAGAAATTGAGGTAAGTGAAAATAAGACATTTCCCATTAGGGTACATATTGTGTACGCCCTAGAACAAGTCAGAAAATAATAAATACACAAGCAAACAGACAAACACCCATGCAGAAAAGTCAGAGGTAGGTTCCAGCTGGCAGGTGCAGAAGCCAGGAGGAGTTTTCATTGGGGTCATCCTTCCGAGAAGGCTTTCAACTTGAAAATAAACCACATTTAAACTTACATATTCCTGGGTGAAGTCTATGAGGTTTTGCAAATCAATGTCATCCCTGTACGCTCTGATGTTGTTGTTTATAAAGAAATACAGCTGGTCTTTGATCCAGTCTTTGAAAACAAATGCCAGAACCCCGGCAGTGAGCTCCAGGAAGAAAATGATTCCCAGGAATACAGAAAACTAAAACAAAAGGCACATACACAGACAACAGTTATAAGGGCTATTTTGATCCTATACAGTCAAATGCTTCCTTCTAAAAAGCTGTATAATACCATTGGGTTGTTACCCATGGCCAAAGCAGATAACCTTCAGTTTCTTAAGATTCATTAATAGAAATATTACACTCCAAGAAAGGATTTTTAAAAATCACTTCATAATCACATCTTAGGGGCTCTGCTGTTCCATTTGGTAATTAACCAACAAAGCCCATAAGCAGACATGGAAAATAGGAATTCCTCATTAGGCCCACATTAAGGCCTAATGAATTTCTCCTGATGAATGCATTCGTCAGACGCTTGAACAACGACCTGCTCCTACCTCTAGTAAGCTTTTGTAACGCTGAAAGATAAATTAGCCCAGTATTTTAAGATCGCCTGTCATTTGTTACTGTGGCCTTGATTCTGTATGCAATATAGTCCTTTTCCGGATTCAGATACTGTGTTAACTCCCCTTTGCACCTGCTGCACGGGGCAAAACAGCAGATGGGTTCATTTTAGGTGAAGAGGTCAAAGAGGAACTGGGTGGGAAGGAGGGGGCAGCTGTGACATGAAAATAATTTCCCATGATGCAAACAAAATGAAACCACTGGGCTGAGGGCTTTCTTGGGACAGCAAGCTGTGCCGGTTTTCCTTTGTGAAGCACCAGGCTCAGAATACTTTAAATAGCATCAACGCGCAGCCAGAGGAAGACTTCGGGTTGACGCAGACAACAAGAATTTAAAAGGAAGGCTGGAGACCATGGGTTACAAGGTAAATTGCCCATAAATCTGCAGAAATTTCCCTTTCATCTAGAAGACCCAGAAGTGTCTCATCTTAGTCATATCAACGTCCCACTCACGCCCATGGTTCTTTCCACTTCCTCCCACCCCCATGTTCTCACCCTTTTCAAACTATTTTGCTCAAGCCATTTACGAGAAATGAGGCTGTGAAGGACCAGAGGGTAAACGGCAGGCAAACTTCTGTGGACAAGGGCAGAAAGGGTGGCACTGGGGCCACCTGCTGAGCCGAGCTCCTGAGGGCTCCTGCCACACAGGGAAAGGCTGGGGAGGTAGAGGGGCTACGGTCTGCTGTGCCTACATTCAGCGAGCAGACCGCATGCAGCCAACCAAGAGGAAAATATATTGGCAACGGGTGCAAAGGAAGCTACAGCTACTTATGAAAATAAAAGACAAAAATGGTTTATTCACTCAGCAAACACCTACTGAATGGCCCACGAGAGATCAGGCTCGGGCCTAGGTGGGCTTTGCAGAGGCAAGGATAAGTAGGACCGCAGCTCTGCCTCCAAAGAGCCCACAGTCTTATGTGAGGGTAGGAAAGGACCGTGGGGTCAGGTCTTTCCACATTAGATGTCAGTATATCTGGCAGTGTTTATCCAGGGTGCCAAGTGCCATTCTGGGAGGATGGCCATGAGGGGAGGGGTGGAAGGAAGAAAGAAGTGCCTGCCAAAGTCTAGGACCCCAAGGTCTAGGTCCCAATTCCAGACGCTCCAGCTCAGCCCCTCAGGTTCCATAGAGCTCCTGGTCATCTGTCCTTGATGAGTTCACTTTAGAAATAGAATCTAAACAGTTCTTAACAACCATCAGTAGTACCCATAATTTCAAAGTGAGCTTTCCTCAATCTAGAAAAAAGGAAAGAAAAAAAATCCTGTCACTTTCACACAATACCTACCCCACCGCATAAAACGACTCCCTGCTTTATCGGGTACTACTCTACACATGTAAATACGACAGTTATCACACTATAGAAATGAGAGAATCATGGCTAGTTCACAGGCGCGCACATGCAAAATAGCAAAACAGAGGTCAGGCAAAGGTTTTAATTAGATTTTTGTTCTCACCTCTATCAAGGTGAGGCCCAGTCACCCTGGTAAGTTTTCTCATGATGTTACATAATATATGTATCAGAAATTGAGTCCAAATTAAATTCTTATCAAATATTTGGCAGAAATCAGCGTCCTTCGGGTCCTATGAGCTAATTTCCCCGTTTCTGAAGGTGCAGAGACTGACTCCCAGGCTTCATGCAAGGGCCTCAGTCAGTCAGGAAGCTCCATTTTCTCAGCTCCTGGATTTTCCCCCAGCAGCTCTCTTAGCCTTATGACATCAGATGTTTGAAGCTGTTTGGAGCCATGTTGACATTACTTCCTACTTCCTTCATAGCTCCTGCTTCAAAGCATATTCTAGGCCAGTTTTGACTGTTTGTACTAAATGGAGAGAGAGGGCATTTAAAATATTCTCCAAGACTTAAAAAAGCCAAGAAACAACACAGTTCTCTTCATTTCCAATGTGGGACTTCATAAATTAAGATGCCAATCTAGAGAAATGTATGTATTTCTGCCTGTTCAGTTAACTCTGGTATCTTCAACTACAAAAATCATCAACTATATTAAACAGGCTACCCTTATAAACTAAACTATATGCAATTAAGTCACATTAAAGGGGAGCAAGGAGACTAACGCTGATAAAATAGTGGCCAGTAGTAAGTATGATCTGTGGCCCAATGAGGCTACAGAAACGCTGAGTGAGGTGAGCTCAAGCATTTAGAAGTATCTCACACCAAGATGACTGGCAGGTTGGTAGGTCACAATCAGGGACAAAGCTCTCCTGAGGGCTCCAGAGATCAAGACTAGGTGAGGAATGAAGTAATTGTGTGTGTGTGTGTGTGTGTGTGTGTGTGTGTGTGTAAGACACATGGAGTCTTGGAAAACTATTCCCAACACAGACCTATGTATAAAGAACAGAGAACCAACTGCTCATTAAATTGTCCACAGCACCAAGCATCCCTTGGTTTTCCCTGTTAGCATGAGTCATATGAACTTTCAGAACAGCCTCCAGAACCTTGTCTGAGGCAGAGCCGCTCAAATGCAAAATGAGCTATAGCCCAGGGGGCCAGTGAGGGGACAGCGTCTGCTCTTCTTAGGGCGATTCAAGAAAAGATGCCAGAGGAGATGCGGCAGAAGTGCGGGGGAAGGGAATCACATAGGGCAGGGCCGTTGGGACTAGTTCTGGTCAATGCTCTTGTTTTAAATGAAAATGCCCTTAGATGATGATGTGTCAGCAGAGGTAGAGAATGACCCTAGGAACAGGGGATATAACGCTAAGGCTGTTCTTCCAAAGTCCCACCATCTTGCCTCCCCACAGGATGGTTGGGTTTTGAAAAATCATTTTTCTGTTCTTGGAGAGGGGCGTGGATGCTGTTGTACATGGGGCTGTGAGACAGACGCTCACCAGAATGCCAAGCTCGAGACAGACAGGCACACTTAGCTTAAGGTGACCACTGGCTACACCTCCCAAACTGATTTCAAACACACACAAGTAAACACAGGCCATTTTGATCTCCTGAGGAAGGAATCTCCAAAGGAAAAGGCTTTTACTTTTCATTCTCGACTTTTTTTTTTTTTTAGTACGCGGGCCTCTCACTGTTGTGGCCCCTCCCATTGTGGAGCACAGGCTCTGGATGCGCAGGCTCAGCGGCCATGGCTCACGGGCCCAGCCGGTCCGCGGCACGTGGGATCCTCCCGGACCGGGGCACGAACCCGTGTCCCCTGCATCGGCAGGCGGACTCCCAACCACTGGGCCACCAGGGAAGCCCATTCTCGACTTTTAATACTTATCTACCCCCTGGTTAAACTCCTCCTCCAAAAATATTCATGCTAACAATGATCACACCAAATACCCCGCAAGGGATCTAAAAATTATGCTGGTCACACAAAAGAGGCCTTTGCGCTGGCAGAGGACACAGGAGATATGCATTTACTGTTTCTCTTTATTCACCAGAACCTACTGCTTAACAGATTTAATCTGGACATGTCACAGACACTGTGCTTAGGTCTGGTTTCTCTAAACCAACTACCTAAACAGCTTTCTATTGACTATGTGCTTAAAAGAGAGGGCAAAAAAATCATTCAAAAGAAGAAAACTAGGTACCTAGATTGACCTACCTTAGTCCTAAAGCGATTTTAGGGATTGGAATGCAAACTCATGATATCCATGTACAAAGCCTCCATGGATGGCATGGGGAGGGGCTGGGCTGATATTATTAAGGAGGCAGGAGCAGAGGAGGATGGAGGGTGGGTATCTAGAAAGCCCTCCTAAAAGAAAAGCATTACCCAGGCCACATGCTCGCCAGTGCCTTCGGTACGGCTCACTCTTGCTGGTAGACAGGGTGTCCTTTTGATGTGAGATGAGAGTTTGGCTCTCAACCTGAGAGCAGAGTGCGGTACTTACAAACTTGAGAAGGAAAGTGTTTTCCCGTAGAGCTCCAATGCACCCAGCAAATCCCAGAATGAACATCACTCCTCCTACCACGAGGAAGAGCCAAACTGGGTCAAAGCCGCCAAGATCGGTGATGGAAGAGATGTTGGACAGAACTCCCTGGAAGCGGAAAAGAACACACAACAGGGTGCCAGGAGGCGGGGTCAGTTTTCTATCATGAAAAGATGACTGCCACTGTCTTTCCCCACCCCACCCCAAGAAAACCTTGAGAGGTATCTGACTGTCACATCACATCAAGAAACACCGCCAGACAGAAAGAAAGAAAGATAGATAGGAAGATAGGTAGATAGGTGGATAGATAAAACAAAAGAAAAGAAAAACTACTTTCCAAGGTTTAGGTGGGTTCATATTTTTGGTAAAACTACATAAAGCAAAGACATGACCCCTAGAAACCGTCCCCAGACCCTGTATGGAGAAGACACGGATGTTACTTTGCTTTCTATGTCTCCAAATATAAGTGGTCTGAGTGAAAAACAGATGTGTAAGAAAGACACCTCTCAACACCCAAGAGGTGTCATTCTTACATCCCCAGGGCATGCAGATGCCAGACAAGGGCCACCTTCAAATCACTGGCGCTTCTCAGGAAATAGGGTAGAGCTGGAATCTTAAAGCTAACAGGGCAGCCAGTCCTAGCCACAAGCCCCTAAAAGTTTTCCAGGGAAAACTCACCTCAGGTCCACCCTTGAGCTCCCTGGGAGACCCTATCAGGCTCAGATCCCCAAAGCCCACCTGGGTGGTTTGTGCCGATGGCTGTCCCACACTGAGTTATTAGCGTATTTCCTTACCCTCATTTAAATGACTTAAAAATCAAAGGTTACTCCCTGGCTTGCAACCCGTTTGTTCTCCTGCCAAAAGGACCCAGAGTAATTTCACTTCTCCACAAACAATGCCACTTCTTTACAGAAATTTTTTCTCCCTTAAGTGTGATACCACATCAAATACCACCCAGAACCTAAGTTAGAAATTTTATGAGATGTTTTCCTCTGCGATGGAAGGTATATATTTACTATTCATTCTTACAGAGGCCAGCTACTGCTATTTTGAAATTGTGGAGGTATGTGAGTCTTAAATACCCGATATCATCAGTATTTTATTTTCTTATCTTATTAAATTTCTTTTGAGCTCTCAAAATACCCCCAGAGTACCATGGTATAGTTTGCTGTAAAGTCTTAATATTAAACAATTTGTTTTCAAAGCATTCCCAACAACCTGGAAAAACAGGAATACTCATCTCATTTTATCCTTGAGGAAAACGGAACCCAGAGAAGTTGGGTGATTTGCTGAAGGTCACACAGCTATTGATTTTTTTAAGAATCGAACAGAATGTCTACTTCAATAATCTTTCTCTACCAAGTGGAAGCTGTGTACTTGCTTCCCAGCACTTTTCAGTCAGCACTAATCAACACCTGAGTTTAGGGTTTCTATGTTTTGACCCATTTTAAGGTTGTAGGAACACTGAACAAGAGAATTTTGTTTATAAGGTTTCTGTTTCTTGCAGGGGTGGGCGCAGGGTGGGCGCAGGGTGGGCAGGAATCACTTTAAGGACAATAATAGGATACTAATAATAGAACACGTACGAGGCACAAAGGACTCCTAAAATGCACAACTTTAACCTTATGAAAAAGGCCAGAGTTTAAATAAAGTCAGAGATGAAGGGCTGAGAGATTATTAAACACTTAGGAATGTAGAGTGTATTCACTAATGTCTGGGGTGACATCATACGAGGCAACCACACCCTTCGTGAAACTGCCTAGATCAATGGTTTGATCCAACCTTGTGTTTCTTAGATTTCCAAGCTCTGAACTATGAATACTCCAGGGGGGAAAAAGGAAAACCCAGAAATACTGTAACCAATTCTCCACCTACCCAAATGATGCTGAGAAAAAACAAAAATTGCCATAAGTCAAACAAAATCTAAGTGACAGTGGTGAGGGTCCAGAATTGGAAGGAAATCAACTTCTCCCCTCAGAATGCCTTTAAACAGAGGTGGTAATATTTAAGGTCTTAATGTTTCGGACCTGCTCAGCCAGGGGAGGAGAGGACTTTGAGGGTGTGTGATAACATTCTTAAACTTTAAAAAGTCAACATAATTGGGCTTCCCTGGTGGCACAGTGGTTGAGAGTCCGCCTGCCGGTGCAGGGCACACGGGTTCATGCCCCGGTCTGGGAGGATCCCACATGCCGCGGAGCGGCTGGGCCCATGAGCCGTGGCCGCTGAGCCTGCGCGTCCGGAGCCTGCGCTCCGCAACGGGAGAGGCCACAGCAGTGAGAGGCCCGCGTACCGCAAAAAAAAAAAAAAAAAGTCAACCTAATTATGGAAGAAGAAGTAGACTCAATTTACTTGGCACCAAAAAGAGGCAGCAGAGCTGGAAGGGACAGGAGGAGATGTCAGTTCCAGCATAAAGAGGCCTTTCTAATACCAGCGGGTCTCCAGCAGTGGGGCAGAGAAGGCGGCCTGAGAAACATGGGCTTCCCCCCGGCGGGAGCTGAAGCTGTGAACCTCCCTCAGCCGTGCTCCAGGAGGGATTCTCAAAGAGGAGGGGAATTTGGCACCTAGTGCCCTTGAGGTTCCTTCCAGTTTTAAGACCATTCTATGATTTCATCCATTTTTAATGGGCTTTTTATTTGTGATTCACACCAAAGTCTGAGCAAAAATCAGATTGTTCCCAAACACTCTTCCATGATCCATGGCTGTACACAAAGGGCTCCATGGATAACAGGACAGTTATCTGAGGAATTCAGCAAAGCAAGCAAACCAACACACACCTGTGCCTGAAATACCGAGACCCTCCCTCGCCAAAAGGCAAAAAAAAAGTATGGTCCCAACTGTCAGTAGACTCCTGGAGCACTGTCCTCTCTGGGTTTAATTTGGAGGATGAGAACTTGGCTTCTCAAACTCATTTTCATACTTTGACCCTCCCCAGCCTGCAGGGGCAGTTTTAATTGAGAGGCCTTCAACTGTTTCCATGGAAACAACAATCATTTGGGGGCTGAGCGGGACTGAAGATTCTACTCATTTAATCCCACATTCTGGCAAAAGACAGGGCTGGAGACAGATACTGAGAGCTTGTAGGAGATAATATTCTGCAGAGGACAGAAAAGACAACCAAAACCTTAATTTTTAATGGGTTCCAGGTAGTTATCAGCCGCAAACTAACCTGCATCTTCAAACACAGAGTGCGGCGGTCAAGGCCCAGTTTTCTTTTCCTGAGGATTAGGGCAGCTAACCTGGATGGGGCTGGAAAAAAGACTTACTCTTTCACCTGTGCAGTGTCTCCAAATACTCACTGAAGAGCGGTCCTACTGTTTCTAACTACACAGAGAAACCAAAGAGGAGCTGAACATAATCCTGGCAACAATGACTGGGGACCACAAAACCGACAGGCAGTTGACAGCTCAGCCTTCTGCTGCCTCAAAGATGGGGTCTTTCACTGGACCCCTTAACTGTGTTAAACTCAAGCTGACAGATGAGTAAGAAGTGCTAGGACATGCCAGCTGAAGAATAATTATAATTAAAGCTTGTAGTTGACAAGAAGCCGGAAGGAAAAAAAAAATCCAATATTACAGCTAAGTCTGCCAAGTGATTTAAAACAGGCGTTCAGATTCGTGGTAAATCCTGAGGAACGTGCAAGCCCACCAGCGGCAGATACCTTATCTTCCGGGCACCTGTGGGCACCACCCTCTCCTTCAGGGAACAGCGCCTCCCTCTTCTTGTAAGGATTGCTTCTTCCCAAACCCACTCCACCACCACCTCAGAGCTGCCAGCTCTCACGTGACCCCACCGCCCCGGTAGGAGTCGGAAAGCCTGAAATTCCCTGCCTCCGACACCAGGATCTGGAATAGGCATCTGTCTCTAGCGGCTGAGGCTGTAAATGGCCCAACTCTGGAGCCACGTGCAGCGTGTTTTTCACCTTGTGGAGAAAGTCAGTCTGCAGCGAGAAACAAAGAACGAGGGTAGGGGAAGAAAATCCTGACAGTATTATAAGCCCTGGCCGGACCGTGAGTTCTGTGAGTCACTCAGGATCCTCAGACTCCTTGATCGCCTACAGTGGTTGTATCTGGATCTGCATTTGCACCTGAGGAGTCCCACACAACACGACAGCTTCGAATAAACTGTGCTTTAGTGTTGCATGTATGTGCGTGCGAGCACACACACGACCAAAACTAAAGCTCACAATCTACCCTGGAAAAAAGTATTGGGTCGGGGGTGGGAAGCAGGCGGGGCGGGGTGGGGAGTATAGAGGGAAGTGTTGGATTTAATGATACCTTTACTCAGATGGCTGATATTTCCAGTCAACACAGCAACTGAGCCAGTGTAAATAACCTCCTTCACGCTGACTCACTATCAATTCAGCATCACTAATGAAACAATCAGTTCTGGAAGGAACTTTTAGGTTTTGCCTACGTCACCAACGATACGTGCATGATTTCGGCTCCAGTCCTCCACGTTGACTTGAATGGTCAGTCCTTGGGTTTAAATAACCACTTTTTAGAACTCAAACTTATTGAAAAAATAAACCAATACAAAACGTTATCTGGCTACTCTCCTTTGTACCCAGAGCTGCTGCTGATGTGAGAAGAGCACACACAGAGCCCGAATTTGCACCCCAGTAATAGGTCCTCCTCCTGCCTGGATCCTGCAGCAACGCCCTGGGAGTTAAAGATGTCAAGGGTACTGGCCTTGTGCGTAAGGTCAGAAAATAGCATGCTATGAAGCTGAATCTAACCGGAATAAGGATAAATGGATGAAGAGCAGAACAGCTGTCCACGTGTACTTATTCCTTTAGCCATTTGTTAGGGTTGACGTGAAGGTGGAATTCTGCACAGGAGCAGCAAAGACAGAAAAGGAATGAGTGAGAATAAGGGAGAGAGCCAGAGACCAAGATTGCAGGTCACAAGAAGAATATATTCGAACACTATAGAGTCAAGAATAAAAGGAGGATTTCTCGTACACATATCCTTTGTTAATACATGAAGATGACATTAAGAAAAACTAGTATAAATGAACATCCATAAGAATTCTTCATACTCATACTGTAAATATACACCTGTACCTATATTCTTGTGACCCTCACTCATCTCCTCCGAGTCTACAGCTGTTGCTGCAGCAGAGGCAAAAACAAATCGACCGTAACCAAGTGCTGCTGTAAAGACAAAATGAAGAGCAGTCAATTTAAAAAGTTAAAACAAATATTTTCAGCAAATTAGCCATTCCACAAATTGGCTGTTAGACAACTAGCTTTTGGCATATCAATCTGGAGCCTTTAAGAGATGACTGCCAAGGAAAATAGGAGATTTCCATTAACCCCTACGTACTAGACAGTATCTCTCAGACTTAGCAAGGAGACCAAGATGAGTCTAAGAAGAAATAAGGCACATTAATGGAACACGGCTGAGGCAATATCATTATAACAGAAGTTTAGAAAGCCAACAAACAAAAAATGTACTGATGTGTATCTGTCACCATACAAGGGAGACTCTGAAATTCCAGCTACTTAGACAAGTCTGCTCTAGGTTGTGGCCGAGAGCAGTCCAGGGCCGGCCTCCTCCTGGCACAAGCCACCCTGTACTCAAGCCACCTGGCTCACCTGCAATTTCCCCTGGAATCCAGAAAAAGGGCAGCCTGGACAAGGGCTAGATGTAGGGCAGACAGACAGATGGGACATCGCAATACAGACTACCTTGTCTTGAATCTCAGTTCCACTACCTATTACCTGTGTGATCTCGGTTAAGCTACCAAACCTGCCTAAGCCTCAATCTCCACATCTATGAAATGGTACCCTACATCATAAGGTCATCATGAGGATGCAGGAAATAATCTAAGTTAAATCCAAACACTATGCTAAGTCTTTGGCACATAGCGAGAATTCAATCAAAGTTTATCAGCATCGTCATTATCATCACTACTATACTGGACCAAGAAGAAGACATCAGATGCTCAGAAAGCACACTGGAGGGGCTTCTAACCCAACGGCTTTGGAGAGGAATCCATTCTGCTTTGGCACTTGCCCTGCCTGACCCCCTTCTAAGAAACTCCGTGGCCACACTGGATGATCATGTCTAAAGGAGGTGGCAGGAACCGACGTGCCAATCAATCTTCTTTCTTGAGAAACTGGAAGTCACCTAAAAGGCATTCAGAGTAAAGGCAGAAGGAAGAGGCCATGAGTAAGCAAAAGCCAGGAGCAGGCAGAGGCCATGAGGGGGTGGAAGCTGAGAGTACACAGAAGCGGTGCAGCGGAGAAAGGAGCAGTGAGAAGTCAGCCAGTAGCGGAGAGCATGCCCAGCAGCCGGCAGCCACGTGGCCGGGATGCTGCACACTGAACCAGGCCAGGGATACTACCGCTGCCAAGAAGCTGACTGCGCACGCTGGTCGCTGAAGATTCATGGCTCCTGAATGACTTCCCAGTTACTAAACCATGTCCCATTCCCTTCGAGATCTCGTCCTCCAATGGTCTGATGAACATGGTAAGTCTCAGTAAGGATATGACTCCACCCTCCACCCTCCATCTCCCCATCAGCATCTCGTTCATTCAACAGTCTCTGGAATTTAAGCAGCCCCTCCCCAGGGTTCGGCGATAAAAGACTATATTCTGAGCGTCACTATTTCTTCTCGGAAGAGGTTTTTACACAACTGCAGAAATGAAAACGCAAGCAAAACTCCAGAAGGGTTTCAAACCAATAAACCTCAGGAGTGTCTGTGGTTTTCCCCACCAGCACAGAGCAGCCTCTGTGTGCCACCTGGCAAGCTTCAGTCTCTTCTCTCTCAACTCAGCAAAGAAATGCAAAAATAGCATTAATAAGCCCCTAAAGTCTGGGACTCTTCTGCTTTGGCATATACAGGCGCATTCCTTCCAACTGCTGGATAAGAAACAGAGAGACAGGCAAATGGAATGTGTGCCCCAAGCCAGGCCAGATGGACCCCTCGGAGATTTATGCCCCTGGGCCCTGATTCACCCACCCTCCCTAAACTACTACTGGGTGAAGCTGGCGACACTCTTCCTGGAGTAAGAGGGGGAGAAGCATTTCCCTACCTGAGAAAGAATGACGAGATAGGACATTTTCAAGAAAATGAGCTACTCAGAGAGGATGGCCCTGGAGAGCTGGCGATGGGTTTTGAAACAATGTCCACAGGAAGTCCAAGCTGGGACACAGGGGCACAGGGAAACGTGCCCCCTTAACAATTCATCGGAGCTCCTCAAGGAATGTTACAGGGCAAAGCCACACTGCAAACTCCAAAACACCCATGTATCTAAGGAATTCCTGCAGGATCCAGAGAGAGGACGCAGAGGAATGGGAGCTCGCTGGGACCTGAGTTCAGGGAGATGTGAGGGTGTAGGGGCAGCATAACTCGTGGCCTGGCGAAGAGATGTAAGGTTAAAGGAAGACCGGACGCTTTCAAGATGTGTGGTTTTCCATTTTTTTCTTGTCAGAAAAGGTCATCGGTGAGATTCAAGTAATCCCTTCTTGCAGATAAAAAACGGCCATGGCCTGCTTTTGTGGTGAGAAAGAAAAGGAGGGGTAGTCGTATCTCAGGGCTCCATAAACGCCTGCAATCAAGCAGCCACTGGGGAGGACAGCTGCACCAAGTCCCCTTGCTGGAACCACTCTCAGGCCGGGAAACTACCATCACCACCCTGGTGGGAGTGACTGCCTCTCCGAACAAGGAAACAGCCACTTGCAAAAGTGTCGCTTTTCAGAAATCCAGCATGTTCCTAGCCACTCTCCAGATATTTCATTTGCACGTTCAGAAGATGAGAGACATAACCAGGAATATTCCTGAGTAAAAAGTTTAAACTGAAATATGTAATAGAGGCTCTGATCACGGTGGCCCTGCAACTAAAGAGAAAAAAAAAAAAATCAAAGTCTAGCCTAGTGGCTGGTGATCACTGTATTCTAGGGCTTCAGAGATACACAACTCATTCAGATCCTGAGCAAACAGGAATCACCTGAGAGGTGCCGGGTGCTGTGCTACTCATGCCCATTCAGAGAAAACGTATGGTGACACCGTCAGGAGTTAGTCTAGAGGGAAGACAAGTTAGCAGGAGTGCGCTGGGCAGAGGTATTAGCAGTGTGTGTTATGGGGGTGTAGACAGGAGGGGCAGAAGGTCACGTCAGCAAGTACAGAGACAAAGCGGCAGGACCAGGCCCACCGAGAGGTCTACCTGTGAGTATGACAAGTGGTGAGAGGAGACAGAGGTTGGTGGAGTGGGGCAGGGTTTGAATCTGAAGGCCTTTTGAGCAGAGGAGGGTCATTTGTGCATTTAGAAAGCTTACTCCTTGGGCAGCGGGTAGGTGCTAAGGAAACTTACACCTGCTACAGCTAAGGAGCCGCTAGGTTCCATGGTGACGCAGGCGAGAGATGCTGAACGCTGGGACGAAAGCCACGTAAGAGCTCCCCTACTGAGCATGGACTCTGCCAGGCACGGGGCTACCTGCATTATTTCCCCCTCACAGTAAACCTTCCAGGTATGGCTACTATCCACGGCAGGACACAGACCCAGAGATGGAGTAACTTGCCAGGTGACCCAGGTGAGAAAGTGGCAGAGCAGGGGCTTTGAGCCCTGCCACCCGAGCCCAGAGCAGTGTTTTAACCACGATGCTCTACTGTCTGAAGAGAGACAGCAGCAGTGGGCAAGCCGGTTCTTGTTTCCAATGTAACATCATATGCTTGTTTCTAAAACGTTGAGAAAAATATGAAACGTGATGTTAGAATGAGTCATACCTCAGACTTTACTGATAACAATCTGAAAACCAAAGTGAGTAGGAAACGACCACCCCCTACACACACACACACACACACGCAAAGACTTCCTTCTCTTGCACATCTCAGTGAAACCAAGTGGATAAAAAGTGGGTGAGGGAATTGAGATTTCTCCGGAGAAAGCAGTTGCTGTGCTGTGTGACTCTCCTTCCTGGGTAGGGGAGCAGGTTTCTTTTGATTCAAAACCTAGTAAGGAAGTTTCAGGGGGACCCCTGAGGAAGCTCTGAGACACCACAATGAGGGCCTGAGTCTGCCCGGGAAGGAGGCTGTGGCTTGAGTTCTGACCCCTGCCCCGGAAATCTGGGGTTGAGGAGGGCTGCAGGGCAGACAAGGGCTGTCCCGGCGGGACTGGCCTCACCCCCCGACGAGCGTGCCCAGGAGAAAAGATGAGGGCAGCACAGGGAAGGCAGCTTGGGGTGAGAAGAGACCCGAGTAGCAGATTTGAGAGGAGCTGGTGGACGGCACGTCTGGGCAGGGGTGCAAGGCGGCCACGGGGAACAGAGATGTCCACCAAGCTGAAGGGAATCACCAGGCAGAGGGGCTCGCAGGGAAGCTTCCAAAGGACCAAGGCAGCATCCCCTTTACCAGCTGTCAGGCCCAGAGGGCGAAGTCCCACCCCTACTTATGGCCTGACAGGAAGTGGGTAGAGGAACCTCAGGGGGACCGGGGGAGGGGTGACAGGAGGAAGCAGGGGGCGGGTGAAGGCCTCAGCCCTTCCTCTCTTCAGGGGCGCAAGGCTCACGGTGCTGGGCAAGGGAGGACACTTTAATGCAATGTTAGGTTTGGGGTTTTGATTTATTATCCAGCCCTGTCTAATAACTGGGCCTGGACTTGGGCCTAAAATGAGCGCAGGACTCTGGTATCTGAGGGTAAACAACAAAGACACTCAATTTTTGACCCACCTGAATTTTCATTCCTGAGAAATCCCTCTGCAAAGTTTACTGGGACATACGAAAAGTGAAAAATTAAGGGTTTTTCCAACATATTTCATGTGTCTGCTGACCATACTGGGTACAGCACCTACAGATCATAGGCTGACTTTCCAGGTACTGAACGATAGCTGTGGTTTTCAGATTTTTTTTTTTTTTTTTTTTGCAGTGCACAGGGCCTCTCACTGTTGTGGCCTCTCCCGTTGTGGAGCGCAGGCTCCGGACATGCAGGCTCAGCGGCCATGGCTCACGGGCCCAGCCGCTCCATGGCATGTGGGATCTTCCCGGACCGGGGCACGGACGCGTGCCCCCTGCATTGGCAGGTGGACTCTCAACCACTGCGCCACCAGGGAAGACCCTGCTTTTCAGATTTTTAGCTGCAACAGAGAACTTGAGGGGATTACATGGACAATTGAGAAAGAGATGCAAACTTCCTACATTTCAGGTAATAAACTGACATCTTCGAAAGTATTTTCAGCATCTCAGAGATGTCTCCTTGAAGTAGTATCTCAGGTGAGGCGCCTTTTTCTGTTTAAGTGACCTGGTAGCCACTTCCACCTACCACCTTCCCTCTGGCTACCTTGACCGCTACTGCTAAGAACTGCCTGAATCACGGAATCTCCTTGTCTAACTTCTCCTTCCTGGGAAAACAGGGAAGGTATTTCCAAGGCAAGTCTACTGTACGATCGTGACAGCAAGCAACTGGAGGGTTCTGAAGTGAGACTGACAATTACAGGCAGTGGTCAGGGCGCAAAGCCTCCAGGACAGCCAGGGAGAAAAGCGATAGAAGCTAGAGCTCTTCTCATTGCCATTCTGCCTCCTGGCGCAGGACTGTGCACCAACTCTCTCCTTCCAGCTGCTGCCGACAGAGCCAGGCCAGGCGAGGAGGTTGGAGGAACAGAGAGGGGACTCAGGGAGGGAGAGCCCGTGGGGGCACTCTTGCATATTCTCATTCACTTAGTCACAAGCAACAGGGCATCCGCAGTACAGGAGGCACGGTGCTAGACCCGAGCATAAAGCAGTGAAGGAGACGGGCTCCTGGCCTCAAGGAGTCTTCAGGTCAGACAAGCCAGGCCCGGCACCCCCTCTGCCCAGGGGGCTGGTGCTGGGGAAGCGGTGGCAGGACGCCCAACAGGAACCAGGAGCTCACACTGAGGACCAGGGAAGCGCACTTCTCCCACTCGGAAAAGCCGAGTCTCCCCCTAGCCCTCAATAGCTCTGCTGGCAGCAGCCTCACTGACGGCTGTCAGTGATCTGTCGCTCAGCCTCTGGCCCCGACCTAAGAGTTAAGTAAAAAGCGTAAACATGGGAATTCCCTGGTGGTCCGGTGGTTAGGGCTCCAAGCTCTCCCTGCCAAGGGTCCGGGTTCCATCTCTGGTCAGGGAACTAAGATCCCACAAGCCACGCGAAAGTGGGTGGGGGAAGGCATAAACATTGGGCAAAACGGAAGAAGAAAGGTACCCCTAATTTTTCCACAAATCAAAATAATCATATATAGAGTCCCACTTTTATGCCAGAAATAAATAAAATTTTTCCCTGATATCCAGAATTAATGGATGTAAGAAATTTGCTATTTCTAACACTGAACCCCTATCATATCAGACATCAGAAACCACATGTAATTTTACTTCCTTTTAGGCTGTAAGAACTGATAACATGCTTACTAGAGATCTGAGGTGACTACTGACTTCTATACTGCGTGGTAGAGCCAGGGTTTAAAAGAATGCTTTCATCTTCCCTTTTTGCTCCTTCATTCACATAACGTCTATTATGTGCCAGTTAATGTCCTAAGTACTCGAGTGTAGCAGTAAACAAAAGTCATTCTTTGCGGGGGGGGGGGGGAATCCTTGTTAGCACAGAAGTGATAAGTCCTATGAAAACACAGAGGGGGAAAAACACAGGGAAGAGGGGAAAAGGGCTGGGATTGGGGTGAGAGTGGCTGCTTCAAACAGCCCGGGGAGGCCTACAGACAAAGGTGACATTTGAGCAGAGACCAGGAAGTAAAGGAAAACACTCATGTGGACGTCTGGGGGAGAGCATACCAGGTAGGGGAAGAGCAGTGCAAAGGGCCTGGGGTGGTGGGTCCATTTGAGATGTCAGAGGAACAGCAAGATGATGAACGGGGGCTAGAGTGCATCAGGGGAGGGCACAAGGTTTGTGGGAAACAAGGTCTCAGAAGTGAGGGGGCACCACACCTAGCTTTGAGCGAGACAGTAAGTGCATTGGAGGGTTTGGAGTAGAGAAATGACAGCATCTGTCTTATATTTAAAAGAATCACTCTGGCCTGGGGTGGGAGTAGGGGCACAAGAGCAGAGGCAGGGAAACAACAGAGGCTTCTGCACTAACACAGGCAAAAAGTGGCAGCTTAGACCAAGGTATAGCAGTACAGGTGGTGCAAAGACATCAGATTCTCAATGTAGTTTCAAGGCAGAGCGGATGGTGTTTGCTGAGAGACTGAACACAGTATGAGAAGAAGAGATAGAAGGGTGTCACGAACACCCAAGTGGGTGAAAGGACAGAGCTGCCATTTCCTACAATTGGGAAGAGCAGGTTTGCGGGGAGAAATCAGGAGCATTGTTTTGGATTATTACGCTTCAGAAGCCCGGTGGGCATCTAAGCAGAGATGCTGGGTAGGCCTGCAGATATGACGAGTCTGGGATTCAGATGAGGCCAGGACCAAATATCTAAATTTGGAAGTCATCAGTGACAGATGGTACCCAATGCTCCAAGCCTGGATGAGAGCTCCCAGAGCATGAGTGGAGAGAGAGAGGGGTTTCTCCAAAATTCAGAGGTCCGAGAGGCGAGCTGGACCTCGCAAAGGAGTGTGAGAAGGCAGTGCTTACGAGGTAGGAGACCCAGAAGTGCGTGATCTCTTCGAAGCCAAGTGAGGCAAGTGTTCCTGGAAGGGAGGAATGATAAAACATGGCTTAGTCCTTGCTTTGCTGGTAAGAGTTTCAGGGCACCTGGGTGAGAAAATGATGTGCTTCAGGACCCATATGGTTTCAATAAGAAAGTGCCAGGTTGAAATAAGTCCTAGGCTGGTTATTCAGAGAAAAAGACAAGATGCAGAAAGACAGTCTGATGTAATGACAAGTAGATGGATTAGAAATTCCTTGACTAATGACACCCAAGGGCACACGTAAGTGAATGAGTGTCAACCCCAAAGCAAAGTTCTAGTGACATGTCATTGGGTTCTGCCCTTGGCCTGCTCAACGTATCAGTGGCTTCTATTAGTGATAACTACACTTGACTGCAATCAGAACAATATAAGAGGCTTGCTAAAAGAGAGTCTCCCTGGGGTGTCTACCCCAGACCCACTGAATCTGAATTTGCCAGGTGGCACTGGGACAGAGAGCTAAAGGAAGGCCTGAGTTAAAAGAAGGAATTGAGGGAGGAGGTTGATTAAAAGTACAGCTAAAACCAAGCTAAATGGAACGGGGAATGTGCTGGATGACAGCTTTGGGCTCCAAAGCAATCTTAGCAGGTAGACACGCAAGTATAATATAACTGGGTCAATTTGGAATCTTGCATTTGCCTCTGAAAATCAGCCAGATGTGGGATGGATGGAGGACACCTAGCTGGATCTGAGACCAATTTGGGACTCTCGGTGATTAAGTGTGTGATCTCAAGCTGCACTGACAGCAGGCAGGAGAGAAGGGACATGATCCAGCCATACCCTCTTTGGCCCCTAAAGCACCCTCTCCCTGGTGCTCATGAAAGGGCTCCACCCAGAGAGAAGCAAATGTGCAGCCTGGAAACTCAGAAGGAACCAAGGCCTAATACGGAGAAGGACTTACTGTGGGATCCAACAGGGCAGACCCACATTCAATGAAGGAAAACTAGTAGGCTAGTAGGACATGATTCTAATGGGGTGGGAGGAAGGTCTTTCCAACAGTAAGAGAAACCCAGAGAGAGAGAAGGTCTGAGCACTTTGCCAAAGGAATTGTTAAACTTCTATACACTCCAAATTAGCATTATTGCAATGTGTTGTTTTATTTCTACATATGTATATGTATTATGTATATATGCATGCCTTTCCTAGACCATAAATTCCCTGAGGAATTACTTGCCCAGAGTCCAGCGCAAGCCCTGCCCCATGCCGTGTGCTCGGCAAATGTTCTCTGAATGAATGAGTTGATTATGGCTGGACGTTGCCAAGCCTGTTGTAGAGGTGATTCATGCTACACGATGGTTAATGTTCCTTCTAAAACAGCAGACCCTATGATTTCTGAAAAACTGCACACAAACCAGTTCCCTCTGGAGACACACTCATTCTTTGCATCTCAACAGTCTATTTGGAATTTAGATAATATAAATTATTTAATTATTATGTCTAATATTCAACTGTAATATTAGTCCTAGGTTTAAAACTCAGCCTGGTATTAAGTAAGTATGAGGGGTAATAACTTTTGCCTCCAACGTTTCTGTACTCCACACAAAAAAGTGCAAAACCCCATCTGTTAAGGAAATCTGATCCTTCCAGCTGTGACCCAGTTTGGGGATTTACCCTCTAGGACTCTTTTCAAGTAAATGTCACCACATCTCCACTGGGGGGATTTACTGATTCATGGGCTGGTGTGATCCGCCCTGCAGGTGCATGCGGCTGCCACCCTCGGCCGGCTTTGGTTCACCTCAGAACGTCATCCCATCAGAGGCCTGGTCTAGCTTAGAAGTTAACCCAAAGGGCTTCAGTAGAGTAGCGTCTGCAGTTACCAAGTCAATCAATGCACATCACATCCTCCTTAAGAGACCCCAACACAAAGCCAATTCTCGGGTCCATGGATCAGAGCCTGGAACTCTCCTAAAATTTGAGGCAGCTTTCAAAGCCACCGTTCTGCTCTTTTCCCCATGTAGGAGTGGACGTACTGTAGTAATGCATCCAGGGGAGGGAACCATGTCTCCAGAGAGCATTTACCTCATACCGGGCACTGTGCTGGGAGCCATCTCATTTCATCCTCACAGAAACCCTATGAGGTGACATTAGCGGCCCTTGCATAAACAGGGCAAGGGTATCTCAGATAAGTTAGTGCAGTTGCCCAAAGTCACACCGACGGAAAGGGAGGGGTCAGTATCTGACCTCTGGTCTGTTCAGCCTAGAGCTGTGCTTCTTTTTTCCTCACGGCAACCAGAGCGATCTTAAAACAAAAGCCAGATTAGGACACGCGCTTACCAAAATGCCCCGGTGACTGCCTCTCATCCAACTGCTGCAGGATGCTGTAGGCTCCGGGCTCTGCCTGCCTCTCTTTCCACATCCTCTACTTCTTCTTGCTCTGGCTCTCTCCCTTCCAGTCCTACCGGCCTTCTTCCTGTTCCTCGGAATCGCTAAGTCCCCGAGACTCAGGGCCATCATACTTGCTATTCCCTCTGCCTGGAATGCTGTCCCCCTAGTGCTATGCAGATCCCTCTTACTTCATCCAGGTCTCTGCTCCAGTGCCCCCTCCTCAGGGAGGCTGTTCCCGACTACTCTACCTAAGAGAGACCCCTTTCCCCACCACTCTCTAACTAGCCCTTACGCTACACCTGACGTTTCTCAGCAGCACTCACCATACCTGCGCGCGTACTCCTGGCGAGTTGACTGCTTACTGCCAAGGCCCCCACTAGAACGCAAGCCCCACGGGGCAGGGACTCTGCGTCATCCACTGCTGCATCCTCACCCCCAGGCTCAGGGCCCAGACGCGCAGCCAGCGCCAAATTGGGCTGTTGCGCATCGTTTACCCTCTGCTGCCTCCGCTTGGTCCCAGCTCACAGAGCCCTGCTACACAGTAGCTGGGTAACCTTGGCCAAGTAACCTCAGCTCTCCAGAGAAACCTTCCATTTGCTGACACCACTGGCCCTGACAAAAGAGGGAACTGCTATTTCATCCGTCCCTAGAGAGCGCATCATTCCCTTGCTCTGATATTTGTATGACACTGCCAGTTTTAGAATTTTGTGATTTTATCAGAGAAGAGACATCTGGGGCAACTGATGAAACAAAAGGATAATTATATTTCACGAAGAGAAAAAAAAAACCTTCAAAACAATGAATTTTCTATGTATTGCTAGAATAGACAATGAGTTCAGATAATGCCTTCCAGCATCATTTCAGAGCTGATAGGAATGGATTGATTAAAGGAGAGCTATAGAGAGCTATATGATCTGTCACTGAACCAAACAGAGGGCTTCTAAAAGTGGAATTTCTGAGATTCCACCAATACAAATCTCCAAGCTTACAAGGGGATTGAGGCAGAAGCTGATCATAAACCAGAAGGCCAGTATTCAACAGAACACTCTCTAGAGATAAAATTACCTGTTTTGGGAACGTAATTCGTCTCCCTTGATGTATAATCCCCGCCCTTCCTCATAAGGTGGCTGGAGGGTGGTTCATTTTCCATAAAACATTTCACACTCTGTAGAAGTATTACGTAAATAAACAGAGGGTGGTTCAATTTCAAAACTCTGGATTTATTTTGAATTTATTGGACGCAGTCTATCTAAACATTGTTTTACTTGTGGAAATT
Source organism: Delphinapterus leucas (assembly GCF_059928025.1). Lineage (NCBI taxonomy): Eukaryota > Metazoa > Chordata > Mammalia > Artiodactyla > Monodontidae > Delphinapterus > Delphinapterus leucas. The sequence continues at coordinate 120,476,138 of NC_143133.1, read as the reverse complement.
CCTTCCTACGTCTGAAGGGCTTTTGTTTGCTGGACTTTCGTAGTTTTTCTCTTCTTTCTTAGTACATGTAATACTTCAAAGGAACTCCTGACTTTGGGCCTTGGTCAAGCTCAGAGGGTGAAATACCAAAGTGATAAGAGAATGGTCTTCTGGGGAAATTTCAGCCAATGTCTTCGTTTACAACTTTTAACCAATCCATCCACTCACTCATTCTCACAGGTGGGCAATAACAAAGCTTCACTGTGTAGCCAAATACCAGAACAGATAAAATGCTGTCAGTGATCTCACATCCAAAGAAGGAAGCAAAAAGGAGTTTGTGTTTATTTCTGAATTCCACTGCTTGGCTTCAGTAGAAGTTGCAGAGAAAAAATTGAAAGGTATGGATGGGAAGTGAAGTGGAGGAATGAACACAGGGCAGCGGTGTCGTGAGTGTGTTGTTTACAGAACAAACCACCCAGAACATTGTATCTTCATGCAGCCTTCTCCTGCCAGATTTATCCCTTTCTGTGCTGTATTTGATTACAAAGTTTGAATATTCCTTTAAACTTTCAATCAGCAGACAAGTGTTCACATTCTTTAGCAACAGTGATAAGTTTATCTGATGTTCAGACATGAATTATATCTAGCTTCCTTCATACATACCGCATGCTAACAGCTCAGCACGTAATGCTCACGCTAAAATACCATTTTTTATGGATTGAATAATCTTCCAAAGGGTTTTTTAAAAAGTAAAAGAGAAAAAAGGCTACAGGTGCTTTAGTATTATTTATAAGCATTACTGAAATTCTTGTAGAGTGACCAATTTAGGCTCCATGCTTAAAGAGTCTTTGAACTGTGACGTTATCTTCCAAGAGTACTTTTTCATTAAAGAGCCACGTTTCCATATACTTGGCAGTTGTCAAAGAGGAAAAAGAGACAGCATATAATGTGCAGCTTCTTACAACCAAAACGTGTGCATTTTAATGCTGTTTAACTTACTTTTTCATTCCACGCCCACAGTCCAATTCCAAGAAACGCTATTCCCAAAAACTGAAAGAAAGGGAGAAAGTGGTGTAAGTATGAAGGTAAATGCCATGTTTTTACTAGTACAAAGTTTTCAATCAATTTTTTGGTTACTTTACCTGCTGAGAGATAGTTTTGTCTAAAACCTAACAGTCTTTAACAGGAAAAGAAATACCATCATCCCCTTGATTAAAGTTATTACAGTATGAAGAAGGGCACCTGCTTACTGTTAATTAAGCTGAATGCTTAACAGATCATGAAGAAGAAGAATTAGGTAGAATCTTGAGTAAAATTAAAGTCATCAGTAATGTTTAACGCTGCCTTTTGGATAGGAGAGGAAACAGTGAGTAAATCTGAGCACGATGTTCACTAGAAAATGGATAAGTAGGGCCATGAATTTAGAAGAGCTGGAGATTCTCTCCTCGCCATCATGCCACCATGAACGGGCCGGGGCAGGGAGGGCATGCCGAAGCCCCCAATGTCCCTCAGCAAGCTCTTTATCACTCCTTCAAAAGGGAACGTGAGGGACCTCTCCGGTGGCGCAGTGGATAAGACTCCGCGCTCCCGATGCAGGGGGGCCCGTGCTCCCGATGCAGGGGGGCCCGGGTTCGATCCCTGGTCAGGGAACTAGATCCCACACGCATGCCACAACTAAAGAGCCCACCTGCCACAACTAAGACCCGGTGCAACTAACTAAATAAATAAATAAAAGGGAACGTGAACCTTATCAAGTCCAGGGTGACCCAAAGAAAACACCTGGATTCTTCTGTTTGTCGGAAACCTAAAATACTTATATTGCAGTTGAGAGGGCTTCCATGACTCGGCCTGGTCTCAGCTCAGTGCTATAACTTCATGCATAACACAGAGTACACAAATAACCCCTGAGATTGAGTTGAAAAACACACAGACTCCCTGATCAGCTGCACTGAGCATGCGGCCGCGGAGAGGAGCAGTCAGTAACCAGGGGGACGGTCCATTTGAATTAGTTCTCACTGAACTCCACCTCCTTTGAGATACACATTTTCCACCACATTTTAACATCTCTGAAATTGGGATGTGTCTTAAAATCGATGAGGTCTCATAGTCTGCTTTTTTTCCGTTGATTGTACCTAAAATAATGGTGTGTCTTATAATCAGAGTTCCACAGGTTTGGTGACGCATTGCACAGGGTGGTCCACCCACTAAGAGCTCAGTGATCAAGACTGGGTGTAACTGGCCACGAAGAAAAAGACACGTCTTAGTTCTCTTCTTTATTATCAACAGCAGCTCTGAGTTTCCTCTCCAAACAGTGAAGTGAAAAGAGGGTGGGCAGGTTGACAAGCAGTTTCGGTCTCACAGCAGCTGTTTGTTTTACTAACATCTTGATCAAGTTAAGTGTCAGGGAAGCTGTCCACTGAGAGGGGGGCGTGGAGAAAACAAGAGTGAGGGTGGCTACTCTCTCCAGTTTCAGGGGAATCTGAGACAGGTCCACCTGGCGAGGTCTCAGCCATTCGCAGCGGGGAGTTACTGACACTTTATAGGCAAGGCTTATAAATCCGAAAGGGCTGGGAAAACAGCAGGAGCAGAGAGGGAAAAGAGGGGACTGCAAAAAACACCAAGGAATGACTGCTCTGAAAAAGTGGTGGTGTTTTTAAAAGCAGAACTTGCCAAATTCCCAGACAATTATCTGACACCGCAGTGAGACAGCATTCAGTGCCTTCTGAGTCCCTACACAGAAAAGCTCAGCAATGTGTCCTTGATTTAGCAAAAACCGAAGACCCCTTTTTTCCTACCCTTGCTCATACAGGTTTGAAAAGTGTTCAGAAAAATCTGTCTTCAACATCCCAGCAAAAAAGCCCACTACGCTCAGCCCCTCCACTGCCCAGGCCAGTATGCTATTTTGCTTTACAGTTCTGATCCGAAGCCACAAAGGCACCAGTCCTCCAAATGACTCAAAAGGTTTGGGGGACTCTGTATACACAGATAAAGCAATTCAGCAGGTCACTCTCATATTCATAGGTCCTAGGCACAGTAGGGTAACAAGGGTCAAGTGCATACACAGGAGCCCTTCAGACCTTAGAAGACACAGAGCGCTTGACTTCCACACTGACATCAGACTCAGCCCAGTGAAATGCAAGACGTTCTGATGCTAAAGCTCTTTGTGGACAAAGGTTCGGTCACTTCCCTGATGCAGTATTTAATCACAGTGTCGCCTCAAGCAATGGGTGAGATGTTGTGGCAGAGGACGTAGTGGTCCACTGTCCCTCTTGCTGTCGAAGAGGGTGAACGTATCATTGCTGAGGGCCCCTGCCTCATCGCTAACATTAAACTTCTCTTTATTACTTTCCAGGCACTCTGCTTAGTGCTTTGTATGCCGTGTCTCTCTTAAGCGTCACAATAATTTTGTTCTGAAATAGGTGCTATTATTAACCCTATTTTAAGAATGAGACACATGAGGCTGAGACAGTTTACTCCGCTCAAAGGCACACAGCTTCCGAGTGGAAAAGAGATTTGAACCGAGATGAGTCTAAACATCAACGTACATGTTCTTACCAGTTTTGACACATCCCCCTTTTCCCCTATGGGACAGAAAGTGGAGGCATTCAGGTTAGAATTATATGGGATGTGACTTGGGCATCATATATTCCCTCCCCAGGAAGCAAAGGGAAGTTGAGGAGGTAAAAAGAGATGAAAACCTTGCCTTCACATTAAGAACTGGTTGTAGAACAGACGTTCCCCGTGCTGGTGTCATCAATGGAGTAAAGCGGAAAACAGAAAACTTCAGCGGTGGGTCAACTTTCTCCTCTTTGTGCGGAGTTCTCCTCTCTCTTTCTGGCACTTTGGAAAACATTTTTCTCTCCCAAATCATATATAAACAGATTGGAAACCAAGTTTTCAACAAAGAGAAAAAAATCAGGACCTAATAAAGAAGACTCACAATTTCCTTTATAATCTTGCTCCAATATTTCCTGCCTTAACTGTGACTTTCCAAACAAGGTTTGAGAATTTGAAGAAAGAACACTGAATCTGAAGTCCAGGAAAGCCGTCAATAGCTAAGCGAGTGCCGCAGGGCCAGGGCCTAAACCCGTACATACCTTTGCCGCTCCATCACCAGTAAACGTCCTCCCAATTACTCTCAGCCCATATGTTTTGCTTTAAAATCAAGTTGTTCCAGCTCCAAATAATTAAACAGAGAAGAGCCAAAAAAACAGAGACAGGCACGCAGCACACTGAGTTTCCCCTTTCCCACCTCCCAAAGAAAAGGCAACCATAAACCCCCAAACCGACCTCATTCTGAAACCCAGAGGCCACTTACAGGGAACAGCCAAGAACATTAAAGTCAGCTCTTTATTCCTTTGAAACAGAAATAACCAGATCTGAGGCGTCTTCCCATGTGGCAGTACATGCAAACACGCAGTCAAATGTTAGTCTACCCAGTTTTTGATGATTTTAAATGAATATTAATTTTGCCAACATTTGTCGAATGCGAAGTATGAACTAAGCACCGTGCTAAGTATTGTGTTTTATAAGAGTGAGCTAAAAGAGCACTGCCTGATACAGCAGGCCCGAGCTACTGGGCACCTGAAAGGTGCTTAGCTCAAACCGAGATGTGCTAGTAGGTGTCAAATATACACTGGATTTAAAACACTTAATATGAATAAAAAGAATGTAAAAGATCTCATTAACCATTGTTTATTTTTAATTGAAGTGTAGTTGATTTACAACGTTGTGTTAGTTTCAGGTGGACAGCAAAGTGAGCCAGTTATACATCTATCCACTCTTTCAGATTCTTTTCCCATATAGGTCATTACAGAGTATTGAGTAGAGTTCCCTGGGCTATACAGCAGGTCCTTGTTGTTTATTGTATATACAGTAGTGTACATCTGTTAATCCCAAACTCCTAATTTATCCCTCCCCCCCCTTTCCTTTCCGGTACCTATAAGTTTGTTTTCTACTTCTGTGAGTCTATTTCTGTTTTGCAAATAAGTTCATCTGTAGCACTTGTTTAGATTCCACATATAAAGCATATGAGTGATATCGTATGATATTTGTCTTTCTCTGGCTTATTTCACTCAGGATGACAATCTCTAGGTCCGTCCATGTTGCTGCAAATGGCATGATTTCATTCTTTTTTACGGCTGAGTAATATTCCAGTTGTTTTATTTTTGATTACATGTTGAAATGATAATACTTTAGATATATTGGGTTAATAAATATATTTAAATTAATTTCACTTATTTCATTTTACTTTTTTTTAATTGAAGTACAGTTGACTTAAAATATCGTATTAGTTTCAGGGGTACAACATAGTGGTTCAATAGTTTTATAGATTATACTCCATTTAAAGTTACAAAATAATGGCTATATTTCCCTGTGCTGTGTAACAGACCCCTGAAGCATATTTATTTTATACATAATTTTTAAACTACAGCCACTGGAACATATAAATTATATATGTGGCCTGCACTATATTATTGGAAAACACTGTTCTGAAGTGTCCCACAATAACCCCATGCGGTAGTAGTAGTATTATCCCCGTTCTATAGAAAAGAAAACTCAGACTTAGAAACATTGAGTAAGTCTTCCAAGATTACACAGGCACCTGAGCTGAGTTGCTCAGGAAACATGACTTCTCAGTCCAAACTCAACACCATTATGGTACTTTGCTAATGTGCATAAAATCTCTGTCCAGCCAAATAAGGGATGGAGAATTATACTGAAACTCATGTCCTAAGACTCAAAATCACTTCTTTAATTTCTAGGTGTTCAAGGCAAAGGTATGTTTTCCTGACTGGGAGCAAGGACGGCACTGGGTAGAAACAGAGAGTGGCATGCTGATGGAAGCCTGCCAGGCTTGGCAGGACAAGAGCCAGCAGAGCTGATCCTTAGGAAAAGCTGGAGAGGGAAATGGCCCTAGGATGTGACTAGGGTGCCGGGGCTTCTCTGCCAGGAGGGTCACATCTGCCCCCTTTTCTCTGAGGCCTACAAACAGAAAATCTCTTCCTCAATCTGTTGTTTTCACCCTTGCTGAGCCTCCAACTTATTAGGAATGGATCAGTGCTCCATTCTAACTGGTACAAAAATGGGTACTTCAAGAAGCCATTTATCCATCTATCTACAACCTTCAACAAATACTCTCGAGTTCCTACTTTGTGCTAGGCACTGCTTTTGTCTTGGGATAAATGGAGGTAAGAAAACAGATTTCTGGGGGGAAGGGAGTGGGGGTGTTACTAGTTGCCTCCAGCAAAGAGAACTGGGGCAGGGGGTGGGGGTGGGAGAAGAGGAAGGCTCTTCCTAAGAACCCTTTTGGGTCTTCTGAATTTTGAACCATTTTAATGTATCGCCTATTCAAAATACAATACGTTTTTGAATGTTTACCAAAAAAATGATACATTTTTATCAAATAAAGTGTAAAAGGCAAAACCACCCTTGATGGTGCTCTAAAGGAGAAAAAAATAAGGCCAATACAAACCATAAGAGGGAGATTTGACCTAGAGAGAGGTCCAGGAAGGCTTCCCTAAGTAAAGGATGTAGGAACTGGGGTCTGCAAGATGAGATGATGTTAACTGGCAAAGAAAGGAAGGAAGAAAGTTTCAGGCAGCAAGAAGAGAATGTACAAAGGCCCTGTGGTGGGAGAAGCACAGCAAGTAAAGGGGTCTAAAAGGTGACCGGTATGGCTGGTGCACAGAGAATGGGGGAACAGGGGAAGGTATGGCAGGTTTGCAATGAGAGATGCAAGCAGGACCAGCCCATGCAGGGCCTCCTAAACCACACTAAGGAATTCAGTCATCACCCTAAGAGTGACAGGAAGGTATTCAGGGCCATACATACGTAGTCGGCTGAGGTGGGGTGAGAAGGCAGGTCTTTATCAGATTTCAGCTTTGGAAAAATGATCTGAGTTGCAGAAAAGATTGGAAGAGAGTTCAGAGTAGATGCACAGCAGCTAGAAGGAGGGCACTTTGGTCATGCAGACAAGGCCCGATTGTGTCCTGGACTGAAATATGCTGGAGAAGCACATGGAATTGAGAGTATTTAGAAGTAAAACTGACGTTTTCGATGATACCTGGATATGGCGAAGGGGTGGGGGTACGGGTGAAGGAGAGGGAGATATAAGGATAACGCCTGTGTTTCTAGCATCTTCTACATGGAGACTCTGGCTCTTCTAAATCCATGTTATGTCCTCTGACAGAAATAACTCTCGGGTGTCAATTTCATAACTAGCTTGAGATCTAGCAGCATTTCTGAAGGACAGTTTTCTTTCATGGGTATTTTGGCTGCTTATGTGAATTCTCTTGGAAACAAGTTTCAGCTTGTATACTTTTTAAACATAAATTATTTAAAATCCATATGCATGTCTACGACCTCCTACTACTTTTATTCATAAAAGGAAGCAGTTATGTATAGATGTATGTTAAAGTTCACAGGCAATTCTTAAACATTTTCAATCCTTTTTGCTTAAAAAATAATAATTACATCAATGGCATCTGCCCAGCACCCTGTGAACAGACTCAAAATAACAATGCAGCAAGGTAAACACAATAGAGGAAAATAAAAATCAGGTTAATCTTCTCACCTAATTGGAATCTTGAAAATATTATCCTAAATAACAATGGAAAGAACTGGTATTCTTTAATCATCCTGATGACATTGTTTTTAACAATTTCAAGCTCTGCCTGAATAAACAGGAGAGATGCATTTAAAACATTTGACACAGAAGAGAGGAAAGAGAAAGAATGCCATTAGGAAAGATGTATTTCCTTGAGCCTGCAACACATGTACGTTTCATTAAGATGTTTTTCTGACACTGGAGTATGAACAACACCCCAGGCCTGGCGGGGCAGGTGGGGTGGAGCCGTCCACACAAGTGTGCTAAATGCCTCTGTTAACAAAATCCATGTTCTCTCTATCAAGCAGGGGCCGAATGCAGGAACAAAATGTCTCTGGCATGATTCTTGCCATGTCTGAGGAGTAAATATGGGCTGGTGGAAAATTCAATGCACAGAAAGGCAATCCCAATTTTGCCACTGGGTCTCCGCATCCCAGTTTGTACATTCAAACTGTCTGGAATCCTCATGATAAGATGGCGTGGCAGACAAAGTTCGAACTTGTAAACAGGACATTCCCCATCTGAGCCAGGGTCAACCTCTCACTTCACTTCACCCACGCGGCCTCCTCCAAGCGGCCTGAACACACACAGCTTGCAGAAGCCCAGCTCTGGAACTCTGTGGTTCTGTAATCTCAGGAAAGGTTCCTCATTCATTCAACACATATTTATTGAGCATCTACTGCGAGCCAGGCAGCCCTCTAGGGGCCCTGGATAAATTGGGAAGCAAAACAGACAAACGTGCCTCCTCTTGGGGCTGACATTCTAGTTGGGGCGATGGGGGGAGGGAAAGACAATTAAGAGAAATATATATGAGTTAGATAACATACAATTTTAGAAGCACTGCAGGAAAAGAGAACGGCATAAGGGGAATGAAACATGGTCCAGGGTGGAGGGAGGTGTGACACTGAAATACAGCCGACAAAGCAAGTCTCCACTAAGAAAGCTACATAAGCAAAAACATGACAGACATGAAGGAGCTGACTGGTGGATGTTGGGGAACTGTGTTCCAGGCAAGACAGCAGCCTGGCTAAGGTGCTACGGCTGAGGTGTACAGGCTCACTGGAGGAACAGCCACCCAAGGGCCGATGCAAAGGATAGAGAGTAACAGGAACCACGCTGGCTGGGCTTTGAAGGCTATGGTGGGTGGTGACTGTCATTTCTCCCACAGAGAGAAGGAACCACTGGAGGGTTTCCTGACTTCCTAGAGCCCCCTGGCCCTCATCTGTCAAATGGAGATATTAAGGGCACCTGAGGAAATGCACAAAACAGCTACAGGGGTCAATGTGACAACAAGCGACTGGGTGAGATTCAAAAATCAAATCAGGGGCTTCCCTGGTGGCGCAGTGGTTGAGAGTCTGCCTGCCGATGCAGGGGACACGGGTTCGTGCCCTGGTCTGGGAAGATCCCACATGCCGCGGAGCAGCTGGGCCCGTGAGCCATGGCGCTGAGCCTGCGCGTCCGGAGCCTGTGCTCCGCAACGGGAGAGGCCACAACAGTGAGAGGCCTGCGTACCGGAAAAAAAAAAAAAAAAATCGAATCACATGCCCAGAATAGTTGGTACTTCCTACGCCTTAGTTCCCTCCCTGTCCTCAGGCCTCCCTGGACCCACCACGGGTCACTGTGGCACCCTGTTTCCAGTCCTGCCTACCCCGAGGATGAGAAAGCATCCTCGTTCACGGTGACCACAGGGCCCTCTCTTCTCAACTTGCGTACCTCTCGCTGCATGTACCCTTAATTCGATGTTTACACACACGGGATCGGATAGGAGTGATGTGGCCTGAGGTCAGACTCCAGGAGTGCTGGGGGCTGTGTTAACCAGAGAACATGTGCCTGTTTAACACCTGCCCTCCAATTAATCATCTTTCCCTGACGCAGGCTGGAGGCTCCTTCCAGGAACAGTGTATACGATATCCCTGTGCATTTAGAAGAAACAGACTCTAGCCAGAATACCAAGATCAGGTTTAACCGCAAATCTTTTCCCTTTCTTATCCTAGCAATCTGGTTCATGAATTCTGGGTGTAATTGGCCCCAGAACTTGAAAACCTACTAATTCTGAAATCCCAAATTACAATAAGTCTCTCCGCATCAGGGCTTTTTTTTTTTTTTTGGTACGCGGGCCTCTCTTCTTGATGCATCGTCCCTCTCCCTAATCTTATCACTCCTCGTTTTTACTTTATATCCTCTGTGATGTGTTTTGGTTCCATTATATCCATTTTTAACAACAGAATCTTTTTGGAAGAATGTGGGACATAAATTATCAGCAATATTGATGGGGACAACTTCTCCATCTACATGCCCCTTTTTCTGAAAACTGTCCCCTACCCTCAAGGGTAAGACCCTGCAGCCACGTCTGCCAAGGAGGGCCCACTCCCTCCCAGCCCTCTCTCTAGACTGAGGAGCAGACTAGGGTGGGCTGCGTCTCAGGAAAAGTCAATTATTAAATATGAAGCTGAGCCAGAGTCTCTCTTCCCCAGAAATCGGGTGTTGGACACAGTGATTTCTGTCAGCTTCAGTCTGCCTTATGCTAGAACAGACTGGGGTGCTGTGGATAGAGCATGCAGACGTAGAAGCAGAAAAGAGACCAAGGAAAACTTCCATTCCTGTCTGCCCTCTGCCCCTTATCCCCAGGACCCCTGGCCGCACTTCCTGATCCTGGGGTCCACGTAATGCCCCTGGGTCCCTATTGTACGTCTCCCCCTCCCATCTTGGCTCAAGCTACTTTGGAGGCTTCCTGTTACTTGCAACCAAGAGGGTCCTAAGACGCAAATAAGAAACCGGATTAAGTTCCCTCATATTTAGTCCTGTGACAAGCTCACTGTAAACAATTAAATGTGTGGAACAGGCATGCGCGTGATGGGGCTCGAGAGACTAATGATCTGGTGGAAAATGCTGTTCCTTTCCAAACAGCTGAGTCGAGACTCCAGCGGTTCTGAACTACCGGGTAAGCTGTTGTGACTTGGTGTGAGAAGTTACACATGATTCAGCCACACTCTACCTGACAGAAAGGGCTGCCCTCTGCTTGCTTGTTGAATTTTGGAAGCTCCGCCTTTGAGCTTGCTCTGCACCAGCAGGTCAGAGCACCTCTTGAAGAAATGCCTACCATCCAGGGACAATCTTGTTCAGAAATTCCTGTGTTAGAATTTGGAGCTTAACATTTTGGCAAGAACTAGTCATCTGAGATGGGAGGGGAAAGAAAGGGGGAGGGCTACACAGGCAATAAAAGCTATATTCCTCTTGGGAATTACTCAGGCAACGGCAGGCTCACAGAAAGGAACATGGGGGATTATGTAATTTGGGATGGAAACATGGAGGCTGCAAGTTTACAGCCCACTGATCTTTGTCTCAGTAAAAGCCAGGCTCACACCACCTGTGCTATTCCATCTGTAATTCTCTGATTTGATTAAACCAAGGCTAAGAAGAGACCAGAGAGAGGTTCTGAAGGCTGAGGAGGACTGAGGGATAACTCAAGTATTTCAAACCACAGGTATGACAAGTAAGCTGTCTGCAGACAAACATCGGCCTTTGCGGGAATAAGCTCCCGCTGTTTGCATTAAACAACCAAGCAGTGCAGCAGCTTTGAAAGTTTAATACTTTCAGATGTATTCTGCTTTTGTTTTGAAACACCTTAAAGTTTTAAAGAAACATCGTAGGCAAGCCTTAAAGGTTAATGCAAAGAAAACTTAAATTAGGATTACTTTTTTAAAGCACAAGTAGGATTATACATTTCAACTCATTTAGTAAGTACATACCTTCAATATATACTGGGCACTATGCTAGGTGCCAGGGAAAGAAAGGTGAAAAACATAACAGATGATCTCCTTTCTTTCTTTTTTTTTTTGCGGTACGCGGGCCTCTCACTGCTGTGGCCTCTCCCGTTGCAGAGCACAGGCTCCGGACGCACAGGCTCAGCGGCCATGGCTCATGGGCCCAGCCGCTCCGCAGCATGTGGGATCTTCCCGGACCGGGGCACGAACCCGTGTCCCCTGCATCGGCAGGTGGACTCCCAACCACTGCGCCACCAGGGAAGCCCGATGATCTCTTTTCTTAAAGAGCTAACTGTCGTGGGTCAGTGAGTAGGAACAGATAAGTAAAATCAAGGCTCAAGCACAGGGGATGGAATGACGCCTTCCCAGAAACACGGTGCCACAGAAACACAGAGGCGAGGCTCTGGGATCGCTGTGCGTTGTCAGAGGAAGCTTCCTAGGAAGTGACACTTGAACTGAGATTTAAAGGGAAGGAGAGAGGAAGACCATCTCCTGCAGAGGAAGCAGCTTGTGCAAAAGGATCAAAGCCTGAAACAGCATGTCCCTCAGGAATCTGTAAATGCTCCCAGGGCTGGGGCAGAGACATCAGGCCAGGCCGCTGCCAAGCAGGGCTTCTCACAGCGTGGGTCCTGCTCCAGGGACTTGTTAGAAATGCAAATTCTCAGGCGGCCCCAGATCTACTTCCTCAGCAACTCTGGCGATGGGGCCCAGCAAGCCCTGTCTTAAGAAGCCCTCCAGCTAATTGTGATACACAATGAAGTCTGAGAACCATTGGGCTAGAGGTTGCTAAGCAGGGACCTTATCATGGCAGGCTGTCTGTGTCCTGGGGACCAAGGTACCACCAAGTTACTTGAAGCCAACCAAGGATTTTTAGCAAAACAGTGACAGGATCAGACCGCATTTTAGAAAAATCATTCCAGTACAGCATAGAGAATAAATTGAAGGGAGGTGAGACTGCAGGCCATGAGACAAGTTGGGAGACTCCTGCAGTCATCCTGGTGACACTGACACCAGCGCAGAAAGGCAGAGGCAGAGGCACTGGCAGTAAGATGAAGACAGAAAAGAAGATTAAGGAGGAGACCCTACAGGACTTGGTGACAGGAAGCACAGGGTATAAGGTCAAAACCATGGTTTTCTAAACCACAATGCCTGGGTTTGAATCCTAAATATGTGACCTTAGGCAAGTCACTTAATCTCCCTATGCCTCAGTTTCCAAATCCATAAAATGGATGGGAGCAGAGATTCTTGTCTATTTAGTTCATTCTGTACCCACCAAAGTTAGAACAATGTGTGCTTCACAGGACTTAAATAAATAACTGTTGAATAAATCAGTGAATTAGTTTTGGAAATAAGGAAGAGAGAAGAATCTAAGAAAATTCCCAGGATTTTAACTTGATAGGCTACGGTGTCCTTTTCAAAGTTAGGGATATGGGTCAGTGAGAAGATTTTAGGAGAAAGATCAATTTTCGAATTCAGTTTTAGACACATTACAAACTCAGATGAATGTCAGACATGCACGTAAAAGTGTCCTGGCACAATTGTATGAGGGCCAGGAGGCCACACAGCAGACTCGGGGTTAGGAATCCAGCTCCATCACTTATTAACTATGTGACCTCAGACAAACAGTTTACTCTCTCAGTTCTCTATTTCTTCCTCTATGAAACGTGGAGATAGCAGTATCCATCTCATAGGGTCACTGGGGTAGACTGAAGAGATGATGCATATAATGTGCTTTGCAAAGGGCCTGGCACACAGGATGCGCTCAATGAATAATTGTTCCTGTGGTTACCGTTAAGGCCGCATAAAGAGTTCGTAGAGAACAGGACCAAGCCATCATCCCAGAGAACAGTAAGATTCATGGTGAAGTGCACAGACGGAACTTGAGGGGAGACTGCAAAGAAGCAGACACAGGGGCAGCAGGAAACCAAGACAGACAGGTGCCCCCAAAAGCACAGATGGAGAGTCTGACGCCAGACTTACTTAATGTCATTATACATTAAGCCCAGGAGAGCCAGGGGCTGCTCTACTTAGCAAAGGGGCTGAAACAGTGGAGACTGCCTGTGTTCAGTTAAACTGAAAACGAAGTGCAGAGCAATGAGGAAACATTCAACACAATCGCTTCCCTTATTCCAAACTCCTTTCTGACCCCAGACACCACTGGCACCACCACCAGACAATCCCCCCAGGATGTCTGGGCAACACCCAAGGTTAATTGAGAGGGATGGCAACTACCAAGAAGGAACTTGGGACTGGCCTTGGGTCATCTCTATAATGGCTGGTAATGTCCTCTGCCTTGTGTAAGAGACAAAAGGGGAACAGAGTTAGGCAACATGTTTCAAAGACTAACAGACTGGGTATCAGGAAACCCCAGGTTTAGTGCCAACCAGAACATTAACTAGTGTGTGAATTTGGTCAAGTCACTCTGGACAACAGTCTCCTCAAGTGTAAATGGAGAATAACAACTCCTGCCCCAGCTACGCAGGACTGTGGTGACCAACACAAGGGAAGGGAAGACATTTTGAAAAGGATGTGTGATACAGATGCTGAATGTAATTAAAATACCACATTTTATCTAAGTGATAAAATAACAGTGAGATACATGCTGTCGCTACTGGCTATATCATCGGAACATATGCAGCCCTAAAAATCAGTGCACAGTAGCTGTTCATGGAATCTGTGCTTATTTGGGTCTGTTTCCAGAGTATTTTATGTTAGAAGATAATTTTCTCGAGTTTCTGCACTTCTTACGAATCGTTTGGAATTACAAATGAGTCATTTGTGACAGACTATCTTTTCAGGGAGATGTGTACAGCAGACAGCCTTGGAAGACAGAGGTAGTGCTTTACAGAGATCCTACAAAGGATCCAGCAGGCTTGCTGACCATTATAAAAGTTTGGGTTCCCTAAATGCAGGGTTCCCCTCCTATAACACAACTCACTACGTGCACAGGTGTTGACTGGCCCTCTCTGCATCACCCTACGGAAATTGGGGCTCAGGAAAGGAGTGAAAAATATTGATACACTGGCTACTAGTATTGCTGTGATTAATAAAGTCCTGTATCTCTGACCTAAAGTCCTGGCATCTCTGCCAGCATCCACGACACTATGGAAGGGTAACTTGCTAGCTGGCAGGTAGGGTAAAATCTCAGATCCCTCACAGCTCTAGACATTTAGTGTTATTGTTTTACAGAAGAAGGGCGGGTGTTTCCCTCTCACCCAACAGATTGTTCTCTGGCACCCACAGCTTGCCCTGGTCTGCCCTGTTGGAAGTCAGCTCAGTCAGAGCTGAGGGGGCAGAGGAGCTGTTAAGTCAGAGCTAGTTCTAGTACTCTATTTTTTTTTTTAACCTAATGCAAATACTCTCTGTGCCTATGTATCTGTGTGTTTTAAAATTTTTTTATGCCTTTAAAAAAAATTTCTTTATCCAAATATAAATATATATATATCCTTTCTTTTCGAAGAAATATAGTGACATTTACACATTTTCTTGGGAAAATGGTGACTCTCTTACTAAACAAATGTCTTTGCTATAGTCAATGTATAATGCTTTCATTTAAAAATGTTCTCATTTAACTGTAAATATTAAAAATTCTTCTAAGAAATAACTGCATGTTTCAGGTGAATTTTAGTAATCACGTGCCTTACTTAGAAATAATTGTTAAAGAATGCCAGGGGAACGTAACTCCAATTTTTCAGGCATTATATAGAGTGAGTGGAATGGTGGTGCCTACCCTCTCCACCAGCATCGCCCACTCATCACCCACCTGCATACCCTCCTCCCACCCCACTTAGGCAAAACCACTACAGGAAACTACATTCAGAGTACACTGACTTCTTGTTAGAATTCAGAATGTGTAAAACGAAATCTTATTGATAACGTTAGTAACAAAGGCATCCAAGAAATCATCTCTGAGAACCACAAGTTCATATTAAAACAGGAACCGAATTTTCTCCCAGTGGGCCTTTTGAAATGCTAAGTTCTAAAAGAAACATGCTACACCCTAGAAATGCCATATAGCCTTCTTAATAGCTATCACAGACGTTGTAATTCTAATCCAATTAACCATGCACAAAAGGACTAGTAGTAGGTACCTTCATTTCAAGCTCATGTTCTACATTTCCACACTCATGTTTAAAATCCCTTTAATGATTTTACTGGATTGACATCATCTTTCTGATGCTTTATATTCAATCACAACCTAAAACATCTTGAGAGATGAATGCAGGATACATGGAGCACACCCAGGAGGTCCAAATCCATTGGTTATCACCTGAAAGGAGTCCTAGAGGCAATTGGCCCTTTGCTGTGGATGACAACTAAAGCTCCACATAAGATGTTCTATACACTGAGGCGTCTTTGATAGGTCTTGCTGGCTCAATGACTCACAAAGGATGGGGGAGGGAGAAGGTCTGAAAACAAAAGGGCCGACTGCCGGCACCATTTAGTTATTTATTCTGTACGTTCAGCTCAGTTTTTCCTCTTTCCAACTTTTCATGACCCTATGAAAAGAAATGGAATGGATTCTTTTCAATCAAGAATATGAGCACTGCATACTAAGGAGGAAAGTGTTGGCTTAAGACAGGACCCATATAAACCAATGAATATCAACCTGCTCTCTCCAGTTAGGTAGTTTTAACAGGGGAACTGGGCTGTGACAAAACACTCTTTTGTATGTTCTTTCATAGGAGAGTTTATTACACACGCTCTTGGAAATTAATTTACATATAGGACAAGCTGTAGCCGAACCATTCACAGCTTCAGGATGGAAGGCTGCATTCTCAATAGGCACTGCCTTGGAAACTGTCCGTGTACGTGCACTCTGGAATTTCCCTTTTCTACTGGAATTGTTTGGAAGCAACTCAAGATGGACAGCAGCGTGAGTGATGTGTGAATAAGCTGCACCTATTTCCTCCGGTTTAAAGACATCCACAACTTTTTGCTCTCTGAACAAAAGCTGCGTGACATTAAAGTGATTTGAAGACATAAAACAATGTGCTAGAGATCAACATGCTTCTAAAATGATGTATTAATCCAGATGAATGTAAAAAATGAATATGGAAACAGGAATATTTTTAAAGACTAAGACCATTCATATTTTCCTGAAGTTAAAAGGAATGGTACAAAGGGAACAGATGAGTCATGAATAGTAACACAATCAAATGAGCATGGTCTTTGGTGACAAACCATGGTTCAAATCTGGGCCCCAGCATTTACTAGATGTGACCCTGGACAAGTTGACAGACTCACAATTTTCTCGCCCATAAATGGTGGCAGTAATAGCATCCTCATAGGAGATATGTGTTTGTGTACAGTATGCCTTTAATGAACAGATTATTATTGCAGTTAAAAAATATCATGGAAAAAGTCTCTTCCTTAAGCATTATATAGGCTCACTTTTCAGATAACAAAAGGCAATCATCATGTCATCTGTGCATTAGATTTTTTACTGGAGCCAAAATAGTATACACCATGGGAAAAAAGATTACAAAGAGGATTTTAAACCTTCCTTTTTCCCCCCCTTTTGCAAGAAGCTTTTCACTCTCAATATAAGATTTCATTTAAAGCTGTTTAACCAGAGACGGTCGCCATGGGAAAGTAAACCGCTGACACTATATATTAGGTTCACGTTAATTTATAGAGGTAGCATAATGCCTATGAAAAATCAGCTGGCTGGATGCCTATGGTTTGCCCTTTAGGCTCAGCCAGGAGGGAAGTTTCATGCAATGTGATTAGTGAATGAGGAGACCCTGGGTAATTAATTAGCGCTCCATGTCAATCCTATCAGATGGGTTTCAGCCAGTAATGAAAAATAAGCCACCTGATTTTCTTTTTTTTTTTTTTTTTTTTTGCAGTATGCAGGCCTCTCACTGCTGTGGCCTCTCCCGTTGCGGAGCACAGGCTCCGGACGCGCAGGCTCAGTGGCCATGGCTCACGGGTCCAGCCGCTCCGCGGCACGTGGGATCCTCCCGGACCGGGGCACGAACCCACATCCCCTGCATCGGCAGGCGGACTCTCAACCACTGCGCCACCAGGGAAGCCCAGCCACCTGATTTTAACTTCCTCATCTCCATACTGACTTCCGTGTGAACATGACTTTGTCAAGCACTTTAAATATTGAATGAAGATTTTCTCCAAATCTCTTTTAAGACAAATCTCGCTTCCTTTGACACACGTTTTAACTCTGGTAAATGGCAGACTGGATGGGGAAGAATCAAAATAAGGAAGCTTGTGTGCAAATTCTCTGAGTGCTGAATTTAACTGAACTCATTTCATAAGTCCCTACAAGTGTGTGATGCTCAAAAGAGAAAAATGTGCCTGTGGATGAACAGATTTACTATAAAAACCTAAGGGTCCATCAGCCTCTTAAAAAAGAAAGTCATTATAAAAACTGTACATCAGTAACTTCTACTAGATATTATTATGCAGTTATCCGTGGGTTATTCATCTTTTTACTGTTTGCTTCATTAGCTGTTACTTGTTTTTAATCCACAACTCCCTAGATATTTCTGCTATGTATTTTGTCTCTGTATGTCGCTGTGGAGACGTCACTATGTCCAGATCTGCTGGTTTACATTGCCGCACAGGCAGTCCTCTGCTATCTATTACTATTTCAGTCAAGCTTCTTAAATTAGATTTAACAGAGAAAAATAACTTTCCTAAATTAAATCAGTGCCTTTAAATGAGGTTGACCTTTGGGTAGATAATTTGAGTAAACATAAAATGGGTCCTGCACGCCCCTAAATCTCATCATTAGTCAGGATCTCAAGACTGGGCTCCCAACATGAGGTAAGTGTACGTAGTTAAGATATAAATATTCTATTCTGGCTTATATAGTATTTTCTCATTGTAGATGAAAGGCTCTACATCATTAATACTGTGTATAAGTACCCTCACATATAGGATCAAGAGGACAGTATATCCACACATGGAAACATATCTAAAAACGTCTTATGTTATAAAATGCGAGTCTCATAGGCTAAAATCATTATCTGTTCCATGCTGCAAACGCCTGAGGTTTAAAGATACCACGCTGTGCTTAATCAGAGAGGAGGCTGTTACTGATCTTTGCTCACACACTGCTGGAGCTGAAAGGAGCCTCAGGTCTAGCAAAGTCATGTCAGAAAACCAGAAATTGAGAATCTCCATTTAGAAGCTGGAACCCCAATGCCAACCCATAGCATTCTTTTCCAGATACACAGGAAGCCAACGCAGCCCTACAGATGAAGACCTCTGATCTAGGCAGTGGTCACGGCGAGAAGCTGCTGCCCCCAAGAGTCCACACGCAAACCTGATTTTATGGCTTTCAAATGTCAGCACAAAGGCAGCGAAGCTGTCAAGACACCATGCAATTTAACAGACACCTCGGAGTCTGGACCTCAGAGCAATGGGCATGACTCCTGCTACACGCACAGGTTGATAAATGACCACAGGGACCAAGCCCTGACCGCACTTGCCATCTAGTCACAGAGATGGTATAAGTCAACAATTAACATAAAAGCCAACTTGCAGCAAATTCCATAAATGAGATTGAGAAAAAATGGTAAGTTCAGAGAAGGCCATCAGCTGCCAAGATGAGGGAAGATTTCATGATGGGGCCATGGGTCTCAAGGGAGGGTTTTCAAGAATTTCAAGAAGTGGAGATGAAGAGTTTTCTAGATCAGCGGATTTTCAACCAGCAAGTTTGAAAACCTGCTGATATCAGTTTAATGGTCAGACCAGCATTTTCTATGTAGAACAGAATGTATTTCATGTGGCAAGGTGAGGTACTGCTTCGTGAAACTTTTGTTTCATGTGTAAAATGTGTTTCTTATTGAGGGTCCTGGTCAAAAAGTTTGAAAGTTTTCTGGAAAATGAAGAGTGAAGTTGTCTATCTGGCTGGAAAATAACAAGTTGGCTCTGAGGTCACTGTAGGCCAGACTATGCAGGGGTCTAGAACATGGCAGCAAAGAATCTGGATTTTATATTGTAAAGACAGAGAGGTCCTTACAGGTTTTTAGCTTTCTACCTTTTTTAAGTTTTATTGACAGCTACTGTGCTTAATATCTCACACACACAATCTCACTTAATTGCCATAACCGTCCTTTGAAGTGGGTATTATTATCTCCATTTTAGAGAAAGTAAGTGAGAATCAGAGAGATTATATAACCAGCCCATAAAATGAAGCCAGGTCTTTTGACTTCAAAGCTCATAATGCTTAAAAAGAAACAAAACATAATTATGAAATGATCAGAGCTAGACTTTAGGCGTGTTAATCTTGCACCTTCAAACAGCTAAACTGAATAGATTTTAGACAACTGTATTATTAAAGGGGTTTCTTTTGATCATTTAGCTTCACAATTTAAGATCAATTTAAATACACTCCAAATCCTAGGGGCAGAAAAAAGAATCAAACCAAAATCAACAGTTAAAACTGCGCTTTCTTAATGACCCTAAAAAGATTTGAGTGAAGGTTCGTATTTCTCAATAGCTACATTAGTATCCCTTTTATTTCATTCTGCAGCAATGAAGTTAATGACTGTTATCACTTGAAAAATTCTTTGTAGAAAATACGAAAATAGGTGCAAATGCAGAAGTCTGCAGAAACGCTGACATAAAAGAAGTAAGCCGGGGCTTCCCTGGTGGCGCAGTGGTTGAGAGTCCACCTGCTGATGCAGGGGACACGGGTTCGTGCCCCGGTCCGGGAAGATCCCACATGCCGCAGAGCAGCTGGTCCCGTGAGCCATGGCCGCTGAGCCTGCGCGTCCGGAGCCTGTGCTCCGCAACGGGAGAGGCCACAACAGTGAGAGGCCCGCGTACCACAAAAAAAAAAAAAAGAAGTAACCCACTGCTTTCCTCAGACTCAATTCACTGCGGCCCTCTGTTCACACACCCAGAGGCTCTGTCTGATCCTACCTACCTCTGGGGACAACCGTGAGGACTAATGGTGTCGTCCGTGAACAGTACAGAGTTCCCAGGGAAAGAATGGCTGAAGAAAGCCTGGATATTATCACTGGGCGGTGGGCGGGGCAGCGGGGGGCGGGCTCTGAGAACTTGCCAACAGTCAACTTCCTAATATAAAAATGTGAAAAAGAAATAACAGTCGACAGAACAATGGTGTGTCTCATTTCATGGTGAAAAAATAAGACTTTGGAAGTGGCCGTATCCGATGAACAGAATGTGGAAGGTAGGAATATTGAGTGGTAAAAGAGAGAATATGCTTCCCCCTTGCTGCTAAAAGCACACAACAAGAAGAGGAGAAGCTCTCCACACAATCAGAATAACCCGGTCATCCAATGCTCAGAGAAACCAGGGTGGTAAAAGTGCTCCGCTGTCCAATGTGTGAGCTGGACAGAGAAATGTCTACCAAGCATCCAGCAAATCAGAAAAATCAGCTGATGGCACACTCTGCACACTCTGAATGATCCAGCCAACGTTTCTAGACTGAAGTACGGACCCTCTTTAAAAGAAAAAAATGACTTCCAATGTTGACTTCATTTACTTTTATTAAAATATTCCTTAAATGTGCAGAAACAGAAAACTGGTATAAAATCCCCAGTATATTTAGGAATCAACTCCAAACACTACCAAACCAACAGAACTCAAACTAGACACAATAATTAAATGTAACAGATGATGGGTTTCTGCTCCCACTAAAACACCGATGTAGCATCCGGCCTGGTTCTAGCTTTCACCTGTTTTGGTATTTTGACTTTCACAGATGTTTACCTAGAGAACACTTGTTTATGAAAGTATGTTGAACAAAACAGCAAAAAACCTAGAGGCCAGATTGGGATGATCAGACCCCATACTTAACCCAAAGTCAGCCAATTACTATAATGAGGAGTCATGAAAACTCTGCAAAGCTCTCTTATTCACTTCAGAGGTAGCACTGCAGCATTATTGAAATTTGCATTTTTCCTGCTTTACTGAGGTATAACTGTACACTTTAAATAGAATTTTTACTTGTCAACGTGATTTTTTTTTAAAATTATGTATTTATTTTATTTATTTATTTTGGGCTGCACTGGGTCTTTGTTGCTGCACGCGGTCTTTCTCTAGTTGCAGTGAGCAGGGGCTGCTCTTCGTTGCGGTGCACGGCCTTCTCACTGCGGTGGCTTCTCTTGTTACGGAGTACGGGCTCTAGGCACGCGGGCTTCAGTAGTTGTGGCACACAGGCTCCACAGTTGTAGCTCTCGGGCTCTAGAGCGCAGGCTCAGTAGTTGTGGCACATGGACTTAGTTGCCCCGTGGCGTGTGGGATCTTCCCGGACCAGGGCTTGAACCCATGTCCCCTGCACTGACAGGCGGATTCTTAACCACTGTACCACCAGGGAAGCCCCCAACGTGATGTTTTGATATACACTGTGAAACGATTACTGCAATCAAGCTCATTAACATAGCCATTGCTTCAAAGGGTTACCTTTGTGTGTGTGTATGTGTTGAGAATACTTAAGATCTACTCTTTTAGCAAATTTCATCCATACTGTAGAGTATCATTAACTACAATCACATTGCTGTACATTAGATCTCCAGGACTTATTCATCCTGCATAACTGAAACGTTGTACCCTTTACCAACATCCCCCCATTTCCTCCACTCCCTTAGCCCCTGCCGACCACCATTCTACTCTCTGCTTTGGAGTTTGACTTTTTCAGATTCCACGTATAAGTGAGATCGTGCATTAAATGGATATCTAATCCAATCACTGCTAAAGTGAGAAACAGACATTTTTTTCATTGAGTATCTACCAGCGATGAACTACAGTGCAAGGTGCCCATACGAGGGCTGGTCTTGCCCATTCTCCTGCAGGGAATGGGAGTATGGTCTGACTGCCCCCAGTTCAGTAAGACCTTAGTGCAAACTGCTTCTCATTGATCTTATTCAGTCTTTGCACTTACCCTAGGGGAAAATGTACTTTATCCACATTTAACAGATGAGGAAACAGTTGAATTAAGTGACTCACCCATGGTCACCATGGTCAGATTGACAGTGGTGAAGCCAGGATGTAAAACCAGGAAGGCTTACTCCAGACCCCAAGCTCTAAACCACAAATGCTTCTTGACCATTGCAACTGCCACCTGGTCCACATCCACACACTGAGAACACACACACAGAGGCCGGCAATGCCCTTACATCCAAGCATTATCTTAGAATGTGGTGGAGCACATGATCCAGAAGACGCTAATATCTTTATCTGCCCACTAGATATCTCCATCTGGTTGTTCTGCATTCAACCAAGACAGATGCCCTCAAAGATCAGAGACTTTTCCTGCAAACTGCGAGGGTCTAATTCAGGACTCGAAAATCATTACTTCTAAAGAATAAAAGACTGCGAGATGCAGGCAACAAGTTTAAAAATGATATGCCCATTATAAATAAAAACAAGAGCTAACATTTATTCGAGTCCTTGAAATGGACCTGGTACAGATAAGCACTTTATCTGTATTATCCCACTGACGTTTTGCAACACCCTTCTGAGGTGAACGCCATCACCACCATCACTCTGCAAGGGTAGAAGGTATAAGTGACGTGCACTACAGCAGGCAGCCAGGCATCTGACTCCAGAACCTGGACCCCCTCTACGTCACAGCTGGAGAAGAACCTGGGACATCTGCAACCAGCTTCACCTGTAACCTGCCTGCCCTATGTGGTTGGTCAAGAGACACTGTCCTGTCAGAAGAGCACAGATCTGTGATAATTCTGAACATTTTGGCTCTGAGACCAAAAACTAGTGTGACCCTAAGATGCAATTAAAGATGAAGAGTTTGAGGGAATTCCCTGGCGGTCCAGTGGTTAGGACTCTGCACTTTCACTGCCAAGGGTCCGGGTTCGATCCCTGGTTGGGGAACTAAGATCCCGCAAGCCGCATGGCGCGACCGAACCAAAACAAACAAACAAAAAAGATGAAGAGTCTGAGAATGTTCAAGTAAAGAGATCCACAATGCCCTGGAAGCACAAACCTCAGCTTCGGTCAGAAAGCTAGACCACCGTTAGTTCCTCCACGTGGCATCACCTGTTGCACGTATTACCTGGCAGGAAAAGGACTGCTGAAGACTCCCGTGAGCCTCAGGCATGGCCGACGCTGCTCTGCTTCACCCAGCCATCTCCTCACTCTTTAGGCAGACATGATGGATGTGTCCTGCCAGAGGCTGACGAGGACGCTGGGACCAGGGCAGAGGAAAGTTCCGAGGCAGACAGGGCTCATGAGCACACCCTGTGAAATGGCCCGAGATGCCCAGGGATGACAGGCCCCTTGACTGAGCCACGGTGATAACAGCTACCTCGCAGTGGTCAACAGTGTATGCCAGGAACTACAGGTGCCTTCCGTATAGTAAGAATTCTCATCTCCCCACGAAGTAGACAATGCTATTCCCCCCCGCTTCACACAAATGAGGAGACAGGCTCAGAAGCAAGACAGCTCTAGGAAGCAGCTTGAGGCCAGAGCCCCCCTAAACTCACAGCCGTTTCCACTTTCCCAGCTACATGCTCCCCTCCACCCGAGTTCCTGCTATTGCTCTGAGCAAGGCGATTTGGTGGCGGCTGGACTTGGGGAGAAAGAAATGGGAGCTAATCTGAGGAAGAGCTGTTTAGACCCAACAAAGAGTCTAGTCTTTCCATTTACAGCAAACTAGAGAGGTTATTAGATTCACACAGGATTACACAGCTTTTTTTAAATTTTTAACTAGGATTATTAAACCCTTAACTCTGTACCAGAAACGATCCTAGAGCCTTTAAATACATTATCTAATTCAATCCTCACCACGACCCCATCAGGCAGGTCCCCCATTTTACAGATGAGGAAGCTAAGGTGTAGAGGAGGCTACGTAATTGATTTTAGACCTTTCTGCTGCCAAATCCTGTGCTCCCCACAAAGCCCGCATCCCCCTCCCAGTGTGCTAATCGACAAGCCAACGTTCAGGTCTCCAATGCTGCCTCTCCGTGCCAGGAGGTGGTAAGGACCCCACATGCCACAAGCCTAGCTGTGGCTTCCATCCGCAGACACACCCCTCTGCATCCTGTCACCGGGCTTTGCTCCGTGTTCTCGGTGGCACTTTTATGCGCAGCACTGCTCCCCACAGAGAGGTGTCAGGGTTCACCTTCTCCCGGGCCCTGGGCTGGGTTGGCTGGATTCCAGCTGACTGCAGGACAAAGGGGGCTGCGTACCACCTGTAAGGGGCTCAGCTTGATGCCTGGCAGAGAATTTTCTAAAGTATGAGCAGTAACGGGGGAAACCCGCTCACGCGAAGGCTCGGGTTCCTCACACTCTCACAGGGGGACCACATCTGGATCCAACATAGGACACAGACTGTTCCAAGGCCACAGAGCTCAAGGCCTGAAACAGAGGACGTGAAAAGGGCTTCAGAGCCAACTGCAGGTTATGAAGTTGCTCCATTTTCAAAACGACGACTCTGAGCACCTCACCTCTCTCAGGGTCCAGCCAAAGAGCAGGAGGAACTACTTCGTAGCTGTCCTGCCCTCTGTCCACCTGGGGCCGCCAACAGGTCTGGCCTGGGATGGAGAAACCCGTGGGTCGCCTCTGGCTGAGAGAGGCCGGGCAGGGAGGCCACACCAATTTGCTGTGTTCGCTCCCTGTCTGCCAGAGGGTCCTCAGATGGGCAGAACGGGGGCCACGGAGCCTTCCCCCCCACCCCGATATCTAGGATCCACAGTGCTATGATGATTGCAACCTGCAGCTCAAAGCAGCAGACACACAGTCACAAACCCTAGACTCAAGCCACCCCGGGAAAACGGATTCAGTTTCCCCTCTGTTGCTTTGTACGCACACACTACCATTCTGTGAAATATTAGCTTCTGTTGAATGCATGACGTAGGGATTCCTTCAAAATTAATATTTTGTTATACCTTGTATCAGTTTATGTTGAAATATTTATCAACATGTCCTGTGACTGTCTATGCAGGCATTTATTCAAATTTATTCCATCGTGTTGTTTGTTTCGTGCCAATTTTTGCTGATAAATTTCCTCTGACTATAAAAGAATTCATTCAAATTCACTTGATATTAACGTTTGCTTCCGCATTACCATTAGTCACCAAAATACTATACAGGTATGTGCCATTTGTTTTTAAAGCTCTGCATGTGTGCTTTTAAAATGTCACATATCTATAAGTGTGTATTACCTACTGTGTACCCATGCGTTTCCTATATTATCTGTATGACTTAATAGCTGGGGGAAGGGATTATAGAACGTTATTGTTTATCCAGATGTTATGATTTCCTATTAGATCTTGGTATACTGTTTTTGCATAAACAAAATCCTTTCCGCCACAAAACACTTTTAAGTCACTATCTATATACATTTATGATTTAAGTACTTACACCTTTTTTTCAAATAATTATTTGTAAAGATTGGAATATTTCTTACAAACCTCTGCTTCTTATACTGTATCTAAAACAGCAGAGTGAAGGAGTCTAGGAGCCAAGAGCCTCTCCATGTTTCAGCTTGGACAGAATCCTAAATTCCTATCCCATCCCAGAGGCAGGAGGACCTCTGGTTCCCCAAAACACAAACGACCTCAGAATCAAGGCACATCCAGACCCTTCCATTCATGCTACTCCCATTACTCCCCTCCACCCCAAACCACACACATCTCAATGCGGCCGACTTGGAATAAAATCGGCAAGTGTCTCCAGGATGGGAGAGCAATAAACAGTTTATTGGTGCATTCATCCCTCAACATCATGTTCTCTTCAGATTTGTTTTTCCTGATGATCTTTTGTATTTTGTAATACTCTTGGGGGAATAAAAACAGTGAGTAAAAACTTATGTAATTTATTCTAACCAAATTTTAATTGACAAAGTGGTAGGCAGCCTCACGATGGCCTCCAGTGATCTCCACTTCCTGGTATTCAGAGCCTTGGGTAGTTCCTCTGACGTTATACCTGGGTTGGTTATGTGACCAACAGAATTCAACCTAAGTGATGGAATGTCATTTCTAAGATGAGCTTAGAAAAGATTCTGGCTTCTATCTTGGTCACTCTCTAATGCAAACTGACTCTCTCTCAGATCCACATGGTGTGGAGGGAAACCACACCGTGAGGAGCCCTATGGAGAGGCCAGTATGGCAAGAACAGAAGCCTCCTGCCAGCACACACGTGACTGGGTCTGAAAGCAGACTCGCCAGCCCCAGTCAAACTTCTAGATTTCTGTAGCCTCAACTCACAGCTAGACTGCAGCTCCATGAGAGAACTAAGCCACTAAGCCAGCTAAGCCACTCCCAGATTCCTGACTCTCAAATCATATGAAATAATAAAAGTTTGTCGCTTTAAGCTGCTAAGCTTTGGGGTAATTTGTTATATAGCAATAGATAACTAATACACATAGGTTTTCATATTCTTCCTTGAGCTTTCTTCAGTTATCCAAGTTTCCATGCTAAACATGAACTACTTTTGTAAACATAAGAGAAATCTAAAGCAATGTTTTAAAAAGCTTCATCCTGTAAAAGACTATATGTGAGTGTGACTTCCTGGCCAAAGATGGAACTGGCTGTCTAAGGTGGTGAGGTCCCTCTGTCTTACGTCTCTCAGTTACTGGGCTGAAAACCACCCAGCACAGGCTTGATGGAGACGCTACACAGCAGATGTGAGCATGGGTAATGGTGATGTGAAGGAGATTCCTTCAACCTTAAGATTCTACTAGTACCCAAACACCCCTAATCGGTCTTCTTTTCCCCCCTCAAGTAGGCTCAAAAATATCCAAGATACAATTTCACTCACAAAACGTCATCAAAACTATAATGAGAGATCACCTCACACCCATCAGAATGGCTACTATCAAAAAGACAACAAATAACAAGTATTGACAAGGGTGTGGAGAAAAGGGAAGCCTCCTGCACTGTTGGTGGGAATGTACGTTGGTGCAGTCACTGTGGAGGACAGTATGGAGGTTCCTCAGAAAACTAAAAATGGAACTACCATATGATCCAGCAATTCCACTTTTGGGTATTTTTCTGAACAAAAACACTTATTCGAAAAGATATATGCACCCCCATGTTCACTGCAGCATTATTTTCAACAGCCAAGATATGCAAGCAACCTAAGTGCCCATCAATAGATGTAGTTAAAGAATATGTGGTATATACATATATAATGTATTATTACTCTGCCATAATAAAGAATGAAATCTTGCCATTTGTGACAACATAGATGGATCTCAAGGGTATTATGCTAAGTGAAATAAGTCAACAGAAAGACAAATACCATATGATTTCATTTACATGTGGAATCTAAAAACAAAACAAACGAACAAACATAACAAAACAGAAACAGAGCCATAGATACAGAGAAAAAACAGGTGGTTGCCAGAGGGAAGGGGGTGAGGGATGAGTGAAATAGGTGAGGGAGATTAAGAGGTACAAACTTCCGGTTACAAATAAATGAGTCACAGGGATGAAATGTACAGCATGGGGAATAAGTCAGCAATATTTTAGTAACTTTGTACAGTGACAGATGCTAACTAGACTTGTAGTGGTGATCATTTTGTAACGTACAGAAATACGAATCACTATGACGTGCACCAGGAACTAAGTGTTGAAAGCTGATTATATTTCAATTTTTAAAAGTTCAATAACAGAAACAACCTTTCAGGGCTTCCCTGGTGGCGCAGTGGTTGCAAATCTGCCTGCCAATGCAGGGGACATGGGTTCGAGGCCTGGCCTGGGAAGATCCCACATGCCGCAGAGCAACTAGGCCCGTGAGTCACAACTACTGAGCCTGCGCGTCCGGAGCCTGTGCTCCGCAACGAGAGAGGCCGCGAGGCCGCGATACTGAGAGGCCCGCGCACGGCGATGAAGAGTGGCCCCCACTTGCCACAACTAGAGAAAGCCCTCGCACAGAAACAAAGACCCAACACAGCCAAAAATAAATTAATTAATTAATAAACTCCTACCCCCAACATCTTCTTTTAAAAAAAAAACAAAAAAACCTTTCACAATGTATGCATATGTTGAACCATCACATTGTACACCTTAAGTGTATACAATTGTTATTTGTCAATTATATCCCAATTAAAATATAAACATATAAAGATTATTACCCAAAAGACTATGACCAATTGCTTTCATTGCTGACTGAGGGCTGCAGAAGGATATAGATTTAAATTAAAGAGATATTTAGGATTAGCTTTTGGAAGAACTTCTTGCCAAGAGAACCTGTTGTCACACAACCGTACCAGATGAACAATTGCCCTGACCCCTGGGTGGCATCCCGAGGCAGCACAAAGACCATGGGCCTCGGCTTCAGCAAGAGGAGATTCACATGCAGCTTCCATTTCCTTCTGGCTGTGTGATTCTGGATAATCACTTTACCTCTCTGAGTCTCAGCTTCCTCACCTCTAAAGAGGCTCAGCCGGCCTCAGTCCTTCCTTTTCTAGACAGGACAGATAAAGCCACATCACTAGGCCCTTTCCAGCCCTAAGAATCTCTGGTACAAGCTTTACACTGGCTTGAGATAGACAGATGTGGATTCGATTAACACTAAGGTGCTCATGTCTACCAACCTTCCTTCTCTCTTGGCAGACTCTGACTCATTTCCTGAATGTTTCTCTCAGGAAGGCACGCATCCCCTTCTCCTGGAAGAAAATGTGGATTAAGCCAGGAAGCTTAATCTCACGAAGAACCTGCCACTAACTAGTTGGGTCCCTGTAAAGCAAACCATCTCACCTCTCTGGGCCTTGGTTATCCTGTCAGGATATGTGGGAGATAGGATAAGTGATTATGTAGGTCATTTCTACCTCTAAAAGCCTAGATTCTAATTTTAGGGCACTATAGAGACTGTTTCTGAAGGCTTTCTGTGTTATGAAGGGGGGTTTTGTTTAAGGGATAAATACCTCTACACAGTTTCGCTCTCACTCGCTCTCCCTGATCTTAATTTACCTGCATGTAAAATGCTCTCATTCCCTTTCCAAGACAGAATGACTAAGGCAGGGTGAATGCTGACAGCTAGAAGGCTACTCTTAGGCAAATCTCTCAACCTCTCCGGGCATCATTCTCCTCATCTGGGAAAAAGAAATAACAGTGCCTTACCCGACGGGGGTACCGGGAAGATAAAATGAGTCAACCTATGCTAAGAGCTTAGAACACACAGTGACTCCCAGTCAGTCGCCTACGAGCGTCAGTCACCAGTGGTCAAAGCGCCAACACATTTGCTTGCATTTGCTCCCACCAATAGAGCTGCGTGTTCATGCCAGGCGGGCTGGGTTTCCTTTCTCTGCCAATTGTATTTGCTTTGCATTTATACTCTCCAAGCACCATGTAAAAGCAATTAACTATGAATGTCAAAAAGGAGTCATTTCTCTAAAAACTAAGTTAAATACCTTGTAAAGGCTCAGTGAAGGCAAATCATGAAAGTCTGCTGGTGAATTAGGTGTGCGAGAGACAACTCTAAAAGACTGGGAAACGTCTGGAAGGATCCTGAACGTAGATGAACTTTGCAAGGATTGCTAAATTCTAGGTCCGCCTTAAAGAAATATAAATGGAAGTTGTAGGCGATAGATTATGGCTGAGTTTATATATAAGAGAGACACTGCAGTCAGAGGAGCCTTCCTCAAGGAAAAGGCTTTGGGCCGACATCAGAACATTTTTGGTACACTCCAAATTGTACAGCAAGTGACAGAGCACCAGGAGGAAAATATCACGGTCTCCATGTGTACACCACTAGCCGGGAAAAATCAAAATGCTCATCAACAGGCAGCTTAGAAATTATGTTTTCATTTAAAATAAAATGTTTAAAGTATGTGTCAATTTTCACGCGTCCTCATCATTTTAATTGACTCTCCAGCTTAACCAGTGACCAGTCCTACCGAGTTTGACAACGGGGCTGCAACTCTGTGTGTGAATGTGTTTTCACACAAGTGGATGTGCCTGGAGTTACAAAGCTCCCAGTAGATAACATATGCAAATCACATCTGTTTCTTGCCTGGTATTTAATATACTTATGTTTTACACACACACACACACACACACGTATAAATTTACGTGTGTGTGTGTAAAAAACAAAGTTACAGGGCTTCCCTGGTGGCGCAGTGGTTGAGAGTCCGCCTGCCGATGCAAGGGACACGGGTTCGTGCCCCGGTCCGGGAAGATCCCACATGGCACGGAGCAGCTGGGCCCGTGAGCCATGGCCGCTGAGCCTGCGCGTCCGGAGCCTGTGCTCCACAACGGGAGAGGCCACAGCAGTGAGAGGCCCGCGTACCGCAAAAAAAAAAAACAAAAAACAAAACAAAAAAAAACAACAAAGTTACAAAAACTTTGTGACTTTAAAAAGAGTTTTTAAATGTCTTTGGGGAATGTCCTAATTTTGCCGCCAAAGTAATACTTTGGGAATAACTGAGTTCGTATCTTTGTGTATATGTGGACTTCACAACATTTGATATCTATTCTACACAGTCATAAAGTATTACAGCACAATATTGGGCTTTAAAAATAAAGGAGTGCAAATAATTGCAAAAGGACTTGAATACACATGTCTCCAAAGAAGATGTACAGATGGCCAATAAGCACATGGAAAGATGCTCAACATCACTCATCATTAGAGAAATGTAAATCAAAGTTACAATGAGGTATCACCTCACACCCAACGGGGTGGCTACTATCCAAAAACCAGAAAACAGCAGGTGTTGACAAGGATGTGGAGAAACTGGAACCCTTTTGCGTAGTTGGTAGGAATGCAAAATGGTACAGCTGCTGCAGAAAACAGGATGGAGGTTCCTCAAAAAATTAAACATAGAATTACCATATGACCCAGCAATTCCATTTCCGGGTATATACCCCAAAGGACTGAAAGCAGGGTCTCGAAGAGATATTTGTACAGTCATAGTCACTGCAACATTATTCACAGCAGCTAAAACACAGAAACAACCCAAGTGTCCATCAGTGGATGAACGGATAAGCAAAACGTTAGTATATGCATACAATGAGGATTATGCAGCCTGAAAAAGGAAGGAAATTCTGTAATGTGCTGCGACACGGATGGACATTATACTAAGCGAAGCACGCCAAAGAAGCACGCCAAATAATTTGGCAAAAAAGACAAATACTGCATGATTCCACTTACATGAGGTACTTAGAAAAGTCAAAATGATCAAGACACAAAGTACAATGGGGGTTGTCAGGGGCTGGAGAAAGGGGAGAATGGAAAGTTACTGTTTAACAGGCACATAGCTTCAGTTTTACAAGATGCAAAGCACGAAGGGAATGGATAGTGGTGATGGCTCCACAACAATGTAAATGTATTCAATACCACCGAACTGTGCACTTAAATGGTTAAGATGGTAAATTTTATGTGTATTTTAACACAATAAAAAAATAAAGGAGTGCTTATCTTATTTCTAATTTCATTAGTGGGTTAAACATATCTTGCCCACAGCAGATGAAAGGCTCTGGGGGTGTGTCCTCAACTTTGCTGGCCCCAGAGGCACAGTTCTGTTAAACAACCTGGCAGACACAATTCACCATCTGGAGTCCCCACTGAAACCACAGTGCCCAATGTCTCTGGCCCCATCTGTGCCTGTGTGCATGAATGAGTGTGTGTGTGTGTGTGTGTGTGTGTGTGTGTGTGTTGTGTTGTGCATGCAGGCACAGGGAGAGTCAGGGGCTGTCCAACAACTCAGAGACCCAGCCTCACAGATTCTGGCAAACAGGCGATCCTCATTCACAGCCAATGGATGAAAAGGGTGCTACAAACACAGTCTGACCCTCAGACCGGCCAGACCACAAAATGAAAGGGAGTGACCACTGAGGAAGTGAGGTGTCACATTTCTGTATTTGGTTGTTTGTAAGGAGAGTAACAAGTGCTAAAAGCTTGGGAAAGCAGATTAGAGAGGGAGGCATAAAACAAGACAGGAGGAAATTATAACTTTTAAGTTGCAACAAAAAGATGGGGTGGCTGGAAAAGAACTTTTTTTTTTTTTTTAAGCAGTGATCAGAAAAGAGGCGATGGCACGTCTTCCAACACGGCTGTACTGTACGAGTGGAGATGAAAGGTAGTCTGGAGTAAGAGGTACCTCAGTGCTAACACCACTTTCGGCTGGATTATTCAAAGACAGCACCTTACGCAGAAAGTCCTACATTCCAAGAAGGAGTGGTGGAGGCGCAGCGTGGACACCTCTTCTGATTTCCCCATGCAGCAGCCCTGCCCTGTTATTCCTGTGTGGTTTGAGCGGGGCAGGCAGGTATAGGACCCAGGGTAGGTACCGCTGCCCCCCCTGACTCAGTGACTGAGGTGGCAGAGGTCAGGAGGGGTGACCTGAGGCCATCGGAGTCAATGCCCATCAGATGTAGCACTAAATTGAAACCACTAAAAAAGAGGCTCTCTCTTTCCGCTAGTGGGATATAAAACTAGAGCAGCCAGTGGCTGTTTCTGCCACTGCTTGGGGCAAGCTTGCCTGAAAATGAAGCCAACAGGGAAAGGCAGAGCAAGAAAGGAAGAGAAAGACATTTCTGACATTGTCAGAGCAGCTGGATATGGCCAATGCCGAGAGCCATACCCCGACTTTTCCCTTATGTGAATCGATAATTTCCTGTTCTCACTTAAGCCAGTTTGATTGGGGTTTGTTACTTGTAATTGAAATCAGCCCTGACTAAGTCAAGGTGTAAATGGCTGCAATATATTGTTTCCGTTTCACCACACTGCTTACAATCTAGGCTTTGGAACGTGGGGTTTCATCCCTACACTTAAGCCACATACTCTAAATGGGCTCAATATAAATTATTCCAAAGGGCAGAAGGAAAATGCAATCCAGTTGGGGACCCATGTAAATATTAAGCTATACTGACAACATTCATACCAAACATTTGTTAAACGTTACTATGTGCTTATGCTAAATGCTTTCTATAACTCGACTCATACAATGTTTTAAAGGAAGTATTCTTATCATCTCTATTTTAAATATGCAGAAACTAACTCAGGTTAAGAAACTTGCCCAGAGACAAAGGGTGATGTCACAAAGCCAGGAACGAACAGAGCACTTACGCTGAACCACTATGTGCTACAGCCTCCAGATGATCACAAGTGCTACTGACAACACACAACTCGGTTCCGCCACATAAAGAGACTCAGCCGCTCTGTGTGACCTGAGCCCCCTTCGCCACGGTGATACAAAAGTCAATACGCCATAGCATCTCCCTGGGAGAAGTGGCTTTCCAACTACAGGTAGCAAACCATTAACGGGTCATGAAACTGATTTAATGAGTAGAGACCAGCAGTATTTCCCCCATGGAATAGAAAATATAGCATCAGAACACAGTGTATAAGAGTAAATATTGTTTTTAGTTATATCTACATATACACTTATACAGGTATATACTGAGTCGTGATGTAAAATATATCTTATTATACTATAGTTCATTGTCAAAAGAGTTTGAAGCCACTAGTAAGCAAACGGCTCTGTGCAGGCTGGGTGTGAAATAACCTACACCAGGACCCACAGGGTCGGGGTGGGGAGAGAGGGAGACATTAAAATCAAATGGCCTCAAGAGTTGAGGAAAGTTTAAGCTGACTAACACAGCACATTTTCGTGGGGAAACCCACGAATCCATTGGACTCCCTGGAAGAACTTTTTTCCTTCACTAAATATGAGAGACTACATGAATCCTTTCACAGAACCCTCAGTATCTGATGTTTATGTAGTAATTCAAAACTGAAAAGACAGATGCCAGTGATATTAACACAGAACGCCCTGTGCATAAACCAGGGAGGCTCACACCGCCAGCAGTGATGCGGCCCCCGCTCCAGGCAGCCCTGCAGGCGTTGAGGCTGAAGCTTAGACTCACTGGGCCAACTTGAGTTTGCGGGGGGGGCGGCGGCGGGAATCAAAACGGACAAGCATACCAGCAGCCCTGACTGGGTGTAAAGCAACATCAGGCTCACTCCCCCTCCCTCTTTCCCACAAAGAGATGCAGGGGATGGTGGGGGAAGGGCGGGGGACGTTCACATCTGACACTAAACTCCCAGCCAGGCTTCCCAGCGCCCCTCCTCACTCCGGGAAAGAATACTACTTACACTTTTATTAAATGGCTGTCATAAATTGCTTATGAGAGCAGAGTAATGTGTTTTATCACTTTCCCTTTACTGCCAAATGGCGAGAGGTGGGCCTGTGCCTGCTTCAGAGACTGAGCCAAAATCAGCTGGCAGCACAGCTACAATCATTAACCATCGAACTGGCCGCGCTGAGGAAGCCCATTTTATTACAGGCTCTTCCAGAATATATTTCGTTTGAACCTTGTACAGACTGAATTTGTTAACGTAAGTTAACAGTGCACCCTAAAGCCTAAACTCCTTTGTGTCTCCCCAAAGTTGCTTTACTCCTTTAACTCCCCCCCCCCACTCACACTAAATTGTTTAACCTCATAAAGTCAGGAACTATTGGCCAGTGTAAGACAGATTCATTCCGTGGCTCTGAACCTTTTATGGGTTAGGGGTCCCCCTTTGAGGATCTAATGAAAGCTATGGACCCTCTCTCAAGAAAACTGCACACAGGTGTAGAGATGTGCACACACATACAAATTTGCTAGGATTTTAGGGGGTTCACCGACACCCAGAGAGCTCTCCATGGTCTCTCAGAAAGCATATGAACCCCAGGTTAATATTCTCAGTCCTCATCTGTCACCTTTACAGTATTAAATATATTGGTAGCAAAAAATCTTCCCACATCCTTGTAGCGAAAAAAAATTTGCCCACTTATGGAGTTAAGCAATGTCTCTCAAACACATACCGAAAAACAAAACAAACTAAACAATGATCTCAACATTTCCTACTTAACTCTATTATACTTCAGAAATTGATAATCAGCTAAGTATTTACGGTCAGTTATTCAGGACCATTCTTAGTGCTGAAAGGGTAAGACAGTAGACGTTTCCGTCCTTCATCTTAACAAAACCAATGAGATGAAGCAATGGCGGAAAACGAAGTCCACACACAGTTACATGCTAAATCATATGGCACCAGCGAAAGGTTTCATGGGAATTAGACTTCACTACTGATCATGATAGCAGACAGCCAGGGGCTTTTCTGCCTGCTTAGAGTCTCTTTCTTCTCTTCTAGTTATATCATCCTGATCTTTGTTGGGGCAACACCCTGGTGCCCTAGGGTGAGATGGGAGGTATGTGACCCAACACTGGTAATCATAGCATTCCACCTACCTTACCACAATGATTGGTTTAAAAATAGCAAGTGATCAAAGCTAGTTTAATGAGACTCAGTATTGGGACTTCTACTCAAGTATTTGGCAAGAGAAACTCTCATTTGCTAGGGTTTTTAAACTGGTAGGAAAGATGC
Source organism: Delphinapterus leucas (assembly GCF_059928025.1). Taxonomy (NCBI): domain Eukaryota; kingdom Metazoa; phylum Chordata; class Mammalia; order Artiodactyla; family Monodontidae; genus Delphinapterus; species Delphinapterus leucas. The sequence continues at coordinate 120,440,516 of NC_143133.1, read as the reverse complement.
CAGGAGCTGCTGGTAGCCATCTTGAAACCATATGGGGGGTACCCTGACCGAGAATGAAGTCAACCCAGGAGAAAGTAGGGCCAAGAAATGGATGGATCCCTTATGACGTGGTTTGACTATTGGATACAGCTGTGGCTGAAGCTCTTTTCAAGTGTATAAGCTAATAAACTCCAACCTCATGGAGTGCATTGATCTCCAAAGTAAGTTCAGGTTCTGTACTTCTCCATTCTTTCCCTATAACTAGTTTACCTCTCAAGGACTACCTGGAATTTACTGTTTGTCATGTAACATGAAAGATTTAAAATAATGAATGACCCATTTATTGTTACTTTACTTGATGCCACTACAAGGCTAGTCAACAACACAATGGTCTTTAACTACAGGAATGTATTTTCAACGTTTTATTTAATATGTATTTATATTTAAAACTTTTTTGTGAGCTGACATCTTAAAATGTAACGGTAAGCAAAATACATTGCTAGATAACACTATTAGTATAAAATTATCTGATTTGTTGTCCAAAAGTAATAGAGTGAATGAAATAAAAGCTGAAACAGTATGGTAGTATTTTAGGACCAACCAAAATCTCCAAGAGGAAAAAAAAATTAAAGTCCAAGGTTAAAGCGTTAAAATGCATCTTAAAGGAAGTGAAAACAATACACTAAGTACTAGGCAGTTTGAAACCTGTTATCCCTATAGGTGGTGGTGTTACAGAAAAGTAGAACAAAAAGAATCTTGTGTCTCTCCCAAATTGTCCATCCAAATCATACTGGCTTGATAAGGAGTAAAAAAATTGAGCTTTTAAAAATAAAAGACAAGATAATGATACAGAGTGGAAATAATAATATACTTCTTCTTCAAAATGTCATAAGAATGGATTCACTTCATAAAAATATTATTCATATGCTTTTACTGAAAGAACCTTTAAATGGTGAAATAGGCATTTGCGCATTTTCAAGTATGTCTCCAGAAAGCTTCTCAGGATCACCAGATCAGGGGGTCAAAATGACTAACCACCAGTTTGGACAAGACCACACCAAACCAAATTTCAGACTTCAGCTAGTTCTCCAGAAGTCTCCCAAAGAAAATGCCAAAAGCATTTTCAGTGACGTGTTAAATAACAGGGTCTTGCAATCAACAAGTTTTTCTCAAAGTGTAATAACTTCAATTCCATTTTATGCTTGATCCCTTCAAAAGTACAATCTTCTTTGCATTATAAAAAGAAACATCTTGTCCCAAATCCCCAAAAGGATATAAAATATCTGGTTATGTAACTGCCTTTTAACTTTTTAGCTGTGTTTTTAAAAATGTGAAACTCATCTCGATTTGAAACATGAGCCTGTTGATTCCAAAAACCCTGCTATGATTTAGTGAAGTTCTGTGTCTCACACTTTGTCTGTTCACAGCGTGAACCATTACAGAGAAAGCTTATTAAGAGTTCTCATTCCACATTACAAGTCCATAATCGAACACACTAATTATATTCATTTGGGGACTGAATATCCATAAATGCCATTGTACACAATAATCGTTAAAATTCACATGGGAATCACCACTTTAAAATCTTCATCTTGAACATAAAACTATTTGAAATTACTATATTATCCTCAGTTTACTTCTAGCTTAAATTTGGTCTGATGCCCCTGTGGGCTTTTTATATAAAATTATAAATATAATGAGGCAACAAACCCTAAAATATTCCATTACCCCAGAAAATATAAACTCTGTTAACATATACATAAGTTCCAAATGAAAAGTTTTGGCTTGGACCTAAAGGACAAATCCACAAATACTTTGAGAACGAATCCTCGGAAAGAACAATTCTTGCTTTCTTAAGAAAAGACTTTGGGAAAACATATGCGTATCCTAGTTACCAAATAATTCCATGTCCATGTTCATGGTGAAGGCTGGGGGGAAGATGTGGCGTTATGATGAAATCCCATAGAAAAATACCCTGTGTGCTGCTAGAAGCACTTAGGCATTGGGTAGTTATAAAAGAAACAGCCTGAGAAAACTACAAGTTTCCTCAAACCAAGCCCCTGACACCTGATTGGATCACACACACAAGTAACAGCAGGGGGTGAGCTATAACCCCAAACAATGCTTCCCAATGGTCCCAATGGAGATGGTTAGTTTTTCCATCTGAGTGCTGGTTACACAGTTATGTTCAATTTGTGAAAACCCATCACTAGGAGCACTTTCCTGTAGGCACATCATACTTCATGACCCATGAAGGTCTCCATGTCCTACTTCCTACTACCTCTCCAACTTCACTTCTCACCATTCAATCCAGTAATACAGGTCTACTTTCAACTCCTTGACCACACACCACAAAATTTCCCATCTCAACCCTAGTGCTAATTAAATCTCTTCCTTCTCGTTTTATAAAGATGTGTTATTCCATCCCCCAGAGGCTCCTTTCGGATGACACCTCCTCAGAAAAGTCTTTTTTTGCCCACCTTTGCTAGTCCTGACTACATCACCTGTTTATTCCCCCTTCACCTCCCTTACCACATTCTGAAATTATTTCTTTTAATTGTTTTTGTAGCTGTTTTTCAGCTGTTGCCCCTACTAGAATGTATGCTTCATGAGGATGGAGACCATACATATCATTTCCACTTGTGTTTCCCCACACAGTGCCTTGCACGTAGGTATTCAAAATCGAGTTGGCTGAATGAATAAATGGTACCTCACATCAAAATTGTTCCAGTTATTATGCTAAAAGGTAGATTAAAAAAATAAATAAGTAATTAAAAATTAAGAATTAGTTTGAAATGAGATAGAATAAAAACTATGTAAAGGCTGCTTTCACGTACCTTGCTTTACTCACCACCACCGTCAGCATCATCATAATGCTAATGACAAAACAATAAGCTAACAACTTCTCAGTAGTTTAACCTACACTTTTAAATTAAAAAGACCTATCACACTGTTAGGATGTTATTAGGGGAAAAAAAAAAGCAATCCTATAAATTCATTATTTTCCTTCCTATAAAAAGACTGGAAAAACACTTCAGGCATTTGTGCGTGCACACACACGCGTGCACACGCACGCACGCACACACACCTCTGTCGCGAATGGCTCTCCAGCACTGGACTGGTATCTCCACCTACAACCCTATCCACTGGAGACTTCGTAATCCTTACACACGGCCTTGGCCTGAGATACAGAAATTTTATGCCAAATCTGTGGGTGGGAAAGCCAATTCTCCTTCCTGCAGAAGGATATACAGGCAATTATAACACAACTTTGGGATGACCCGTGCCTTCCTGTCTCAGGAAGCTCCCAGAGGCTCCCTAATTAGCTCTTATTCATCAGTGCAGTGGGTCTCAAACTTCTCAGATGATGCAGCACCTGGCAGGAATGCTGTCCATTGAGGAAAAGCATGCAATACTGAAATACTTTGTTCCTTCTTATGAACCAGGAACAATTTTTCTGGCAGAAGAGGCAGCATATGAATGCCATGTAAAAGCACAGCCTAGGGCTTCCCTGGTGGCGCAGTGGTTGAGAGTCCGCCTGCCCATGCAGGGGACGCGGGTTCGTGTCCCAGTCCGGGAAGATCCCACATGCCGTGGAGCGGCTGGGCCCGTGAGCCATGGCCGCTGAGCCTGCGCGTCCGGAGCCTGTGCTCCGCAACGGGAGAGGCCGCAACAGTGAGAGGCCCACGTACCGCAAAAAAAAACCCCAAAAACCCCCCACAGCCTAAACCCATGGGTTCTCTACAAAATTAATAGAGTTATTGAACTCACTGGCTGGCTGAGTTTTTCTGTTAATATTCTTTCGCAGCTTATTTATTCATGTCCACTAATATTCAATAGGTATGTGGTAGCTGATACCAAAGGCTTAAGCTGACAAGAGAAAAACTTGAAACTGAAAAAATTATTTTTATTAACCCATTTTTTTTCTTCTGTGGATAGGGATATGTCATTAGTCATTTTTAGCAATAAAATTGCTGGGTTGGAGGAGTATCCATGAATCACTGCCTTAAGAGACAGCTTCTCTTAAAGTCCAATTATTATCATTTTTTGCTAAAGAAAAAATATATATTCATCTTTATATATAATACATGTATATTCATATTAATATTTTAAAATCTTATCTTTTTACTCTTTAATATCTATATAAAGAGAATAAATATACATAGAAGAAAAAATACATATACACTTTTATTTGTGGCCACACCACGTGGCATGCAGGATCTTAGTTCCCTGACCAGGAATCAAACCCACGCCCCCTGCAGTGGAAGTGCAGAGTCTTAAACACTGGGTCACCAGGGAAGTCCCTATAGACACTTCTATGTTGGGAAGAAATTTCCAATTCTCACCAAGTTTATACTTATCAAAAAGTGAAATGGCTATTCTAAAATAAATTTGTTAAAAATGATACCAATATTTTGAAAGAACCAAGACGCAAAACGATCCCTACAACTACATTGTATTAAAATGTGCAAATATTAAATATGAAGTAATCTGAAAGTTGATTACACAGAAAATCTCTAATTATATACTCTTACTAGGGGTGACTAAAGCCAAAGCAATTAATAGACATGAAAAAATGTCTTTGATGGGAATGCCCTTAAAATATATAAAGATGTTAAAATAGTTAAGTTTTGTCCTAATAGGTCTTTTCTAAACAAGGTCCACCCTGGACAGTAACATACAGCACAAACAGGTCTGTGGGCTCCAAAAATGACACCAACACAACCGAAGCAGAAGAAAATGCACAAACAGGATTCAATCTTGACACAGAGAAAAAGAGAGGGCAGCGTCTGGAACTTCTGGCATGCTACTAAGAACAAACACTGGCGGTGACACAAATCCTGCAGTCTCTGATCAGGGCTGGGGGGCTTCAATTCGGGAAGCCTATTTTTCTCTCTTAGTTAGAATAAAGTGTTTATCAGAACAAGTTTGTAGGTAACTATAATGAATTCAACAGTAACTGTTCTACCATCCAAGTAGTTTTTAAAGTCACACACTTAGAAATAGATTTAACAATTCCAAGTAATATATGTAGATACTCTCTCCCCAGTGGGAGGGGAGCCGTAACCCCCTATTCCTTAAGTATGGGTTTTGTACAGTGACTTCCAGTGAGGATAGTGGGGATGCTGGGGGTGAGGAATAACTTTACAGTGGAGACACACGGCAGACCCTCCATCAGCCAGGTCCCGAGGCCAACATGAACAGTGATAAGTCACGCTGACGCTAGTAGGTACCCGTGATACAACAATAGCACTTTACCGCTGTAGTCTCCTCCCCAAACCGTAACTCCAGTCAAATCATGAGGAAAAACATCAGACAAATTCTACAAAGCACCTGAACAGTTTTGAGACTTTCCTCAAGACTGTCAAGGTCATCAAAAACAAAGTCTAAGAAACTGTCACAGACAAGAGGATCTGAAGAAATCATGACGATTACATGTCATGTGGTATCCTTGATGAGACCCTGGCATAGCAAAGGGCATTAGGTAAAAACTAAGGAAATCTGAATAAAGTGTGGACTTTAGTTAATAATGTATCAATATTGGTTCATTCATTGTAACCAATATACCATATTTGCACATAAAATGTTAATAATGGGAAACTGGGTGTGGGGTAAAAGGGAACTCTGTACTATCTCTGCAACTTTTTTTATAAATCTAAAACTCTTCCAAAAAATAAAGTTTATTTTAAAAACTATGATTGAGTTTGATGTTTCAGTTTCCTTATACCCACAGACAAGATAGAAATATGATGATGAAAGTTCTTTAAGCCTTTAAAATGTTTCTATGGTTATTCAGAAGGTGGTTGTTTTAGTGAATGAGAACAAAAGAGATTCTAATAAAATCATCCAAAAAAGGAAGATTAAGATGAGCTCGTTCTTACTACTCCCCTCTTAGGGAGCAGTGGTGTCTCTTACACTATTAAATTTGACAGGCATCTCCCTAGTTCCTGTCCAAAGTAGACGCAGGACTGCCAGGTCCACAGAGCCATTATGGAGAAGAGTCAAATGTGGGTGTGTGTTGCACAAGTTCTTACCACGATCTCTTGGCAGGCTTAGTACTGTCAAGGTAAAATAAGTTCCTCTGTGGGTGAACACCTTAGGGTTTCTAATTCCAACGTGCAGAGTGAAAAAGATGATATTTCGCATCATTTTCCAAACTTCTTCAACCAGAAAACTTTTACGGACTGAAGCAGGGGGGGCATCCCCAGAGACTGGGTGTCATGGTACAATTTTAGAAAACATAATTCTTAATGCAGTGTTACCACAGCTCCTGTAACAGCCTGGCAAGCCTCCCTGCCCCATGGCACCCAGGACCCGAAGGGGCCTTAGTTTCCTGACACTGTGAATCTACCTACCCCACAGTGTTCACCACTAGGTGTTATTTTTAGTTATTGAAGCAGATGGATTTCTATCTTACTTTTCCACCTTTCTACGTAAGCTTACAATTTAAAAGTTGGGGGTGGCAGGGTATAACATGTGCTTTCATCTGGAGAAAGAGAAGCTTACAAAGTGTTATTTTCTCACTGCTGTGCACCCCCACAGATATGATTACTGACTTTAATTTGGAAGGAAGAGCTATAGTACTCTGGGAAAATTTCTTCATAAATTGTGGCTCAGTCACTGCAGATAAGAACAGAAACTTTCTCAGCCCAGAATCAGGGCCTGCAGTTCCCTTCTAAGCTGATGCTCTAAGGACTTAAGAACAGCTGAAGAGGTGTGACCTCTTCATGGTGAAAAACTAACATTTTTCTACTCAAATTTATTCATTCTTCTTTACTTAATTTCTTCACTAAACAGAATTTTATTTTTTTAAAAATCAAGTAAGTTTATAGATAGAAGGTTTGCATGGCACTCCAAAATATTAACTAGATTTAATTTAATGAACGTTGAAAAGAATCATCTCCCTTCCTAGCAGTTCTAGCCATAGTTATAACATAACTTACATCGTTACACTGTAATATGTCTGTCATCAAACGTGGCTGATGAAGGGTTCTATTTACCCAAACTTTTCAGCTGGCTAAGTCCCTGAGTAGGACACAGGAACCTGCCTTAGAATCCTCTTTGGGGTTGAGCTGTTTTATTGATCACTCAAATACCAGTTTTAAAACATAGCCATTTGAAAAAAAAAAAAAAGACTAACAAAAATAAAAGGTATGTTTTTGTCAGAGAGCTGAGCACAATAAGCTTAAAAGGAAAAATAGTTTTCTCTGAAATTTCAGATACTAGAATACTATAATATTTTTAAAGTCCTGTCAACATTAAAAGCACTTCAAATTTTCCTGGAGTGTCAGACTAGAAAACTAAAAAGCTCAAAAAAAAAAGGCTTGAAAAAGTCATTTTTAATAAAACTAACAATTAAACTCTATGTTTTGCACTGCCCTGGGACCTCAATCTGCTAGCTGACAAAGTCAGTCCAGACAATGCAGAACTGAGATTATTAAGCAGAAAGTCTTAAAAGTTGCAGAGAAAGTGCTTGTGCAGCGCTGCCGGCTAACGTGCACAGTCCCCACGGGGGATTTTAATGGGGGTCGACTTGAGAGATCTCTGCCAGATCAGCTTTGAGGCTCCTGATTAGCATATGTAGAGTATTTCAAAGCGCCTTTCAAGCCCCTGCAACAACCCTGCCATCATCTGAACACTCAAGAAGGCAGTGTTTGAATTTAGTTTCAGCTTTTTCTAGCTTCTACCTTAGCCTTCGCCTTCCATGTTTATGATCACCCGTCCACGGGCACTCAGCCATGTGGGCAAGCTGATCTGACTGGAATGGGCCAAAGTCTAACTGAGAGACCGCAAGATTGGTCAGACCGTCATTTAGACAACAAATTGAAAAAAGTTTCATTCCTTTTCTTTAGCAGCAGGACATAAGCAGGGACAAGAGTTCCTGCCTACCCTGTGCTGGGCCACCGTATGTTTTCCTGTTCAATCTCCCAGGACCCTATGGAGTAGGTCCTGTAAATATCCCCACCTTAGTGACAATGACACAGAATTAGCCGTGAAAAGAAACTCCCTCTAGGAATGGCAGAGCAGAATTCTAACCCACGCCTCTTTGCCCCAAACCCGTATTCTTGCTGGCTCACATGTTCCCTTCTTTGAATATAATGCAGCAGCACACAGATGGAAACAGCCCTTCAAGAACTGGAACAGCATCAGTAAAGACAGGAAGACAGTGTGTCTCCTATGCTCTCTATAGCAAAAGGGCATCACTGTTTGGTAAGATGTCTAACAGCCTAGAATCTCCCTTCCAAGTCTCTCAAATTTGGGAATCATCAAGAATAATTTTAAATATAATACAAATGGCTAAACATGACCAGATATTAAAATGTGTTGCTGGCATTAACGGTCTAATGTGATGTTACAATGAAGGGGGGGGGTGGGATTTATATCTATCCTTATTTACGCCTGTCCTTATCCAGAAAGGAAGGAGAATTTATAAATATGAATTAAAATAGGATAATATAGAAATTAATGATTAGGAGTTCACAAGAGACTTTAAGGCTTCATATATGCTAAGTTATACACAGACCATTTTCTTGAACGCTTTTAAAGCAGCTTTTTACTATCATTAGATACTGATTTTGCTTGAATTACTTTCATAACGACTAGTTGGAAATACTTCAAAACATGATAAGTAGGTTCCAAAAGCTTTTCTACATTTGCTGAAATCTCACCACACACAAGCCGTAGCTATATTCCTTAGCCCCTGTATCTTCGTACAGAACCTGAACATTCAGGCACTCTTCAAATTAAGGCTAAATTTTCACAATTGGTAGGAAGTAAAAATTTGACTCGACCAACTGTTACAGCTTACAGAAAACCAGCAAGCACTTCCAGTTATTTTTTCTTCAAAGTAAAATGAACTGACTGACTGCACTGAGCCGTTTCTGTGCTTCCCCCTCCTGAGATGTCACTTCCCTGAAGAATTTCCATCAACATACAACCACCCTTTCAAAGACAGGCATTCCCTTAAAAATTAATTTTAATCTTTTTCTAATCCAAAACATTTTGAGATGGAAAAAAGCAATTTTTCTAAGCAGAAACGTATTTCTGTTTGTCCCCAGGTAGATTCTAAATTCTAATCAGATTCAGTCCAAATGCCACTTAATGACTACGTGTTCCACCCAGATAACAAGACATGCTGCTAACTTACCATTTGGTGACAAATGCCTCTTTATTCAAGTGTCCCCCCCACTGGTGGTATTATTAGCAATGAAGAGAGTGACTTAGAGGCAGATTTTTTCAAAGGCTAGAGCAGAGCACAGCAGATTTTCACCCAAGTTTTATTCTCATGACCTGTACAGTAGTTCACTTAGATTATCATGATTTCCTAAAACTAAATAAGATATTTACGACAGGGAGATTTTTTTTCTAAGTATGCTGTTAATGAGTTTTTTCACTCCACAAACATAAACACTTCTAAATGCTCAGCGTAAGAGAAAGGTGAAGAAGATATGGAATAAACTATACGCTCTAGGAGGGCAGGGGCTTAAACACCTTGTTCAGCATGTGTCTCCAAGATTTGCCCAGAACAAGGCAGTATCACCAAATATTTGCTGGAATGTAAATGTCTTCAAGGAGTTCATAATCCTTGAAGTGCCAGGCACTGTTCTAGGCTCTGCAGACACAGCAGTGAGCCTTGTGCCCTCAAGGCCCTTATATTTTAGTGAGGGGTGGGGTGAAAGGTGAGATATTAAAACTATATATAATAATAATAAACTATATAGAAATGTAAACTATAAATTATACTAGATTATATATAATAAAAATATACATAATATATATATAATCTAGTGTGAATGACAGAGGCTCTAAAGAGGAAAAAAAAAAATCAGTGTAAGAGGCTGGGGAGCTTTTCTAGACTGGTGGCCTTATACTTGGAAGACCTTTCAGATGAGATTGAGATTTAAATGAAGTGAGGGAGCAAGTCTTGCAAAGTTGGGGGTTAAAATGTTCTAGACAGAGAGAACTAACTCACATGCAGGCAACTCATGATAACACAATTTGCAGCCAGCATCGTGAGGGGTGTGACTGGGTTTGCTAGCTGTCTACCAAAACCCCATCTCTTCTTCCAGGGCACCCCGTGAGACCACAGGTCTCAGCTGCCCTTGCCGTTTGGGGCAACCCTGTGACTTGTCTTTGCCAACGGAATGTAAGAGAAGCGGTGTGTGTCACTTCCGAGGCAAGGCTTTCAGAGGCAGGCATGTCTACTCCATTCTCTCTTTTTCATTCCGTGAAGTAGAGCACGGGGAGGTCAGCAGAGCCACATGGAAGGGCCAGGGCTCCTGCATCACTGCATCCACTAACCAAGCCTGCAGCAAGGTATGAACACAATGCTGTCTCCTATTACACCATGAGTTCCTTGACGGCCGGGATCAGGTCTTTTTCATCCTCACAGCCCTAAAACCCTGCACAACTCCTAGTGAATGGCAGGTTCCCAGCAGTAATGGAATAAAAGCTACTGAAATAGTGAAAGAAAGCAATTAGTTCTGTGAAAAGGTAACTGAGGGAAGAAATTAGCAAAGGGTCACAATAAGGACATTTTAAAGGACAGAGTGAGTGGCTTATAAGGGATGGGTGGGGTACAGGAGTAGATATTCCTAGAGAGAAAAGAGCATGAGCAAAGAGAGGAAGAAAACACAGGAAGCATTTGAGGAACATGACCCCAAAAGGTGTCCACAGTTGTGTACCTCTCAGTAAACAATTTTTTTTTTTTTTTTTTTTTTGTGGTAGGCGGGCCTTTCACTGTTGTGGCCTCTCCCGTTGCGGAGCACAGGCTCCGGACGCACAGGCTCAGCGGCCATGGCTCACGGGCCGAGCCGCTCCGTGGCATGTGGGATCTTCCCGGACCGGGGCACGAACCCGTGTGCCCTGCATCGGCAGGCGGACTCTCAACCACTGCGCCACCAGGGAAGCCCTCAGTAAACAAATTTTAAGCAACTACTACCTGCCAGGCACTACAGAAGACACTAGAGGCACAAAGCCTGGTGAGGCTAGGCCCTGCTCGAGGGGAATCTTGAAGTACGGGGTGCAAAGAAGACATACAAAGGAGTGGGACACTGTAGTGAGTACTGTGATACCGTAGCTGACCCTGAAATTGCAGCGGATACTCTCTGGGCAGATCAGTTGTGGGAGGCACTCCAGCAGAAGGGGAGGAGCAGAGGCTTACGCAGCTAGAGAGAGTTCTTGGAACTGCAAATAGCCCAGCCCCTGAGAAAGTAAGCTCCAGGAGGACAAGGTCCTTGTTTTCTTCACTGCTGAATCCCCAGTGCCTAGAACAGGACCTGCACTTAGCAGATCGGGAATGCCGTAAGATTTGGGGAAAGAGGATATGTTTAGAAACAAGGCTGGAGAGGAGGTGGGGACTGGATAAGAGAAGGAATCAGAGAGCCCGGATGGGAACAAGATCAGATTTGCATTTTACAAAAACACTCTGGTTGAAAAGGTGGGTGAAGGGGTGTGACACCAGAGGACTTCCTCAGGCGATGACGGCAACGGCCTGGGCCCCAGGCGAGAGGAGATAAAAATTGAAATAAGGGGGCTGGTGGGTGGGGGGTGGTGTAGAATGAAAATCACAGGATTCAGGAACTATTTGGGTTGGCCCCAAAGTTCATTTGGGTGTGACCATAAGATGTTATGGGAAAAACCCAAGCGACCTTTTTGGCCAACCCAATACATGGAGGGAGCGGGACTCAGAGGGCTTGTGATGGTTTTATATATAAAGGAAGAAGGGGAGTCTAAGATGACTCTTATATTTAAGGAAAAGTAAGCTGGGAGAAAAAACAGTAATCCAAGTTTGCATATATTACATTTGGGATGCTTGAGGGTTTTCCGAGAGGAAATGTCCAAAAGGCAGCTGGGCATGCAGGTGTGATGCTCCAGGAAGAGGTCTGGTCTGGGCTCAGAAATGGAAGAACAGCATCCAGGTGACAGCTAATGGTCATGGGAATGAAAGAAACTGCCCAAACGCGGCCAGCATGTACTGCTGCGCAAGTTGCACACTGCACAACTCCTGAGGTGCCAGTTACCCTGGGTCACTGCGGTTTTGTACCCTTATCATGGCACTTTTCTGGTAGATAACTGTCATACGTTATCTGGAGAGAAGGGCATTGTTCTCTAATTCATCAGAGTTATTGTGTGGATGAGCAAAAGGTTTGCCAAAAAAGAGCTTCTCCTGAACAAGCAGAGGCGGGAGGAAGGAAAGAGAACAAGAAGAAGGAAGGCAGGTGGGGTGAGAAAAGGGATAAAGCAAATCCATTTCGTTTTGGTTCCACCTCAAAACTGATCTCTAAAAGTCTCCTATATCCTCTACATTGAAGATTGCAACAATTTTATTAACCTCTAAACTTTCATGGTCTCACTGGGTTCTGTTACTATAGGGAATACCAGGAGTTTACTAAAAACAATCACGGTCCTGCTTGCTCATGAGATCTCATTTGGGTCTTCCTTCAGCTCACCGGTTTCAGGGCTGCATTTTCTTTGTAAAACGATGATGATGATAAAGAAAACACCCCTACACATATACACTCACCTACACACGATTAACAATTCTTCTCTGGCCTAGAATAAAAAATCACTTCAGGGTATTTCCAAATGGCTTTTCCAAAATTAGAAATAAACGTAAGTAATTGAAAACTTGTAATGGCATAGAATGCTGCTGAGTTTCTACAGCAAGATGCACCGAGTCAAACCAGTGGTTCTGCAGTGGGGGTGATTTTGCTTCTCCCCCAAGGGACACTGAACCATACTGAGACATTTCTGGTTGTCACAACAGGGAAACGGGGTGGGGGGAGTTCTACTGGCCCCTGGTGGGTAGAGGCCAGGGATGCTGCTAAACACCCTACGATGCACAGCTCAGCTCCCACCACAAAGAATTAGCTGACCCAAGATGTCAGTGGTGCCAAGGTTGAGAAAAATTCTGTTAACCTATAAGCTTCTTGAGGCCTAGGACCAATAAGTACTTCTGATGCCCAAAAGTGTTTGATAAGACAAAATTAAATGGAAGACAGTTATTACACTATATTGCAGAAAGGCGCAACAAATTCATTTATTTTTCTCTCCTGCTATTACTGCCTTCCGTTTCGGCTCCCAATTCAGATTACAGAAAAAGCCAATAAGAACTGTTAGAAAGCTAAATGATATACACAGTTTAAGTGCTTTCTGATAAAGCAAAGTCTATAATTTCTGTCAAATTCTTATAGAATATATTAAATCTCTGCCCCAAATAAAATCATTAAGAGTAAATAGAATCCACCTGCCAATGCAGGGGACACGGGTTCGAGCGCTGGTCCGGGAAGATCCCATATGCTGCGGAGCAAGTAAGCCCGTGTGCCACAACTACTGAGCCTGAGCTCTAGAGCCTGCGAGCCACAACTACTGAGCCCGTGTGCCACAACTACTGAAGCCCGCACGCCTAGAGCCTTGCCCCGCAACAAAAGAAGCCACCGCAATGAGAAGCCCGCACACCGCAACGAAGAGCAGCCCCTGCTCGCTGCAACTAGAGAAAGCCCGCGCGCAGCAACGAAGACCCAACACACCCATAAATAAATAAGTAAATTTATTTTTTTTAAAAAAAGAGTAAATAAATCTTCCTATGTAAAATTCCATTATTATTTTTCAAAGAGTCACATAAGTAATAAGAATAATAATGGTCCATTATAAAATACAAACAAACACCTCTTCATCATTGTTCTACGTATTGAGAAATGCAATTCTGGCAGTTAATTTAGATTGATTAAAAAACCAGGGCTTCCCTGGTGGCGCAGTGGTTGAGAGTCCGCCTGCCGATGCAGGGGACGTGGGTTCGTGCCCCGGTCCGGGAAGATCCCACATGCCGCGGAGCGGCTGGGCCTGTGAGCCATGGCCGCTGAGCCTGTGCTCCGCAACGGGAGAGGCCACAACAGTGAGAGGCCCGTGTACCGCAAAAAAAAAAAAAAACCAAAGAGTGAAATAAAAGTGGAAGCTAAATACAGATGATCTAAGTTAGTGTATTCGGAGTCCTCTTATCCCATTACTAATTACTGCTTCCCAAGCCTAACCTCAATAGCCATTCATTTGTTTTCCCAAAATTTAAATGAAAGTAAACAACATTCACACATTTTGTAATGAGGCGCTGATTTAACTTCTACCATTTGCTTGGGTCCTGACACTAAAACTGACTGTGTTCCTAATTTCTAAGGTTCTATTTTAATTTCCACTGTAACTAAATGAGAACGAACAAAAGCTTTTTTCTTTTAAAAACCCTAGACAATCATGCTCCTGCCCTTATGGAAAAGGAGACAGGATATCACTACCCCAAACCAGCACCCTTTGGTAACTGAAGGCTTTTTGTCCCTCCAATGTCAAGACAATGGCTCCCTTAAGCATCAGATGCCCTGAGCGTGTTACAACTGCTGAATGGATTTTCACGGAACATAACTCACTTTCCCACTACCTGCCACTTACAGACTTGCTTCTCATGAACCTTGGACCCTGCACAATATGGCTCATCATGTCCTTTGTGACAGCTAGGAACAAGGGAACTGTTTGCATGAGTAGATAAAGGGCATTTCTTCCTTCTGACACTTAGTTTTTTTTTCCCCTTGTGCACTGAAATTTTTAAAATTAAAATCACAGGAACATCTAATTCCCCCATGCCAATTAAATTTTAAAACATCTAAGTAACTGCATGGTTCATATAACTGTTGAGCATTTTAATAGGATTTTAGAAACATATTTATCTGATCATTTCCTAATATATCTCCATGTGGATCAGATCTCCTGCTCTTGTGAGTTTGCGTGAGAACTTTTGAGCAAATTTTCATCCCGTTTTGGGGGTCTTTAAGGATTGAGGAGGATACAGACACACAGTAGACCTCACATTTACTGGCTGAGAAATTTTTCCCCATATGAATTTCCGAAATTCACTTAATCCTCTTGAAACAGAATTGTTGAGAATAATGATTAAAGATACCATCGTTGATGTGACATCATTCGTATACATCTAATTCCATTGCTCTGCATGAAATTCAGCCTGCTTTAAAGTAGGAAAGTTATATATTTCCCAGAGGGATTGAAGTTGCCTGCTTTTTTGTAGCCCTTATCGCAAGCAGCTGAGGACCCCAGGGGCTGTTTGAAAGTCACCTAAGCAACATCTCTGCTGACTGAGTCACAGCTGCCAACAGTCAGCTTGGATGTCTGGGCTCTCTCTTTTTCCGCTCGCCCGGAGCACACACACCTCACCTGCATGCCCGACTCAGACATAAGCAGATGCCCCTGCAGTGAAGTGGTCCAAACGCAAAAAAACAACACTTCTCTGAGCCAGGTTATGCCAAAGGCTCTCCGGGCACGAAGTCACAAAGCAATTTAATACAAGCTTGGATACAAAGCTAAGTGAGCAATTTAGAAGCCGAAAGGAAACACAGGGGAAAGTTCTTTGGCTTTAGTGAGAAGAGAAGGAAAGAGGCAGAGAGCATCTTGGATCCATTTGGATGGGAAATGAGAGGAGAGGTGGGGCAACGGCTGTCTGCTCGGTCTGTTTGGGGCAAATGGCTTAAAACAGTTTTCCTTGCTCTGGCTCCTGAGACTCTGAGTGCTTCGGATCCTAAATCTGTCATTCTAAACTCTTTCTATGGTCAGAAGCAAGTGACATTTAATGGAACTGAAGAACGAGAGTTATGTACGCTGGTTGTGCTAAAACCAAAGTGAAGCCAAAGCAGTTTTCTGAAGGTGTCTGGAAATCAGTCTCTGACTTGGCATGGAAAATGCTTGGGGGGCTAGGGCAGGGGTGGGGGAACCTCAGCCTCAACAGGTCTCGAAGGGAAAAGCGTCTGTCAATGAAAATACCTTTGCATCAGAGAAAGATGGCCGTAGGGATGTATGCTGACAACTCTGAGAACAATACCAGCGGCTGGAGCCAGAACATGTGATTCCAATGTCAGGCCAGAGCCCAGCTGGAGCAGCCATGGGAAAGAAAGGTTCCATACAGAGGAGAAGCCGGGGGCCAGCGCCGAGTGAAGTGGGCGACAGATTGGTGCAGGGGCACCACAAGCGGCAGCCTTGTTTTCTCCGGCCCAAGGATGTAAGCTGTGAGAGGCTTTCACCCTGGAAGCCTGGATGCTGGGGAGACCAGCAGGCGGCACAGACACAGCTGAGCCTTGCTGAGGCTGAGGGAGGCTGTCCCCGCCAGCACAGCAGGGAAGACACGATGCAAACAGAGATGCTAGCCTCGGAGATGGGTGGGTGTGGGTCCCTGAGCAGAGGCAGAGCCTACAGGGCAGGAGATCCGAAATCCAGCACAGCACATCCCTCCAGGCCAACGAACGTGCCTGGGCCGGGATAGGAGGAATCCAACACTATAGTCGGTTGTCGCAGAAACAGCTGTGCTGGGGCCTACGTGGCCAAGTGGGGGGACGCCGGCATGATGTCTTCAAGAGGGTGCAGGCTCCTGAGTGGAGCAGAAACAAGGCTGCCCCCAGCATCTTGTTGGCTGAGTTTTGCAAAGGGGGCGCTCAATAAATGATCGTGGGCTTCCCTGGTGGCGCAGTGGTTGAGAGTCCGCCTGCCGATGCAGGGGACACGGGTTCATGCCCCGGTCAGGGAAGATCCCACATGCCGCAGAGCGGCTGGGCCCGTGAGCCATGGCCGCTGAGCCTGCGCGTCCGGAGCCTGTGCTCCGCAATGGGAGAGGCCACAACAGTGAGAGGCCTGCGTACCGCAAAAAAAAAAATAAATGATCGTATGATTGGCTCAAGTCTCCTCCTCCCTCCCCCTCAGATGAAAACCCATCAACCAGACCCAGCTGAGGCTCTCATAACCTGTTAGGCTTGTGAGAATACAGATTGACGAAATACTCTCTCTGCCCTCAAAGGGCTTATTGTCATCTGGGCCAGATGGTTTTTTCCAAACTGTGGGTGGCCTTCCATAGTAGGTAGTCAAAGTCAATTAAATGGGTCAAAATCAGCATTGTTTTTCACACACGCATACAAGAATAAAAGAGAAAACTCTTGTGGAACTTTTGATTCAAATGTGTGTATTCACCACCACCAAGTCCTAGTGTTAAAATATACTCCTTCCTGTAGGTCAAAATAAAAATACGTTTGAAAGTAGCTGATCTAGTGAGGAACATGGGAACAGCTAGCCATTTACAAAGAGCTTTCACACATACTCTTATGAAATCATCCAGAAACACCATAAGGAAACTGCCCATTTTTTCAGTGACTCAGAGATGTTAACCAACTTGTTCAAAGCGGCACAGCAGAGCCTGGATGTAATCCCAGATGGTCTGACTCTAGTACATCCTCAAGTACCACAGGAGTTCAGGGGTAATGGTGAGCAAAGAGGGCTGGAGAGGAAAGGAAGGGGAGTGAGAGGAGGTACAATCTGAAAGAGACTTGGGAAAGTGACTAGGTCTTGGCCGGGATGGAAAGGCAGAGATGCAGAAATAGGCTGGGTTGGTTCAGGGGTGAGTGGAGAGTCCGGCCTGATGTAGCAGACAATACAGGAAGTTCAGAGTGGATTAAAGGAGTTGGACAGATTCTGGCAGCCCCTATCAGTCCTGAGACTTTGAGCCTTACCTTCCTCATCTGTAAAATGGGGATTATAATAGCACCTACTAAGTGAGACTATGTATATAAAGTGCCTGTGCTCAACATATGACAGCTTAAAAACAGAAGTCACCTCACCCATGCAGAATCCTGCACCGACAAGTCAATGATCAGACATTACTTTATTTGGCCATGACAGCACTTCTGTGAAACAGACAAGACAGTTTTAGAGCTCAGGAAACTTCAGCAGAGACACAGAAGGATGTGCACTGGGGCTTCTGTTCTGGGCCCTTATTCAACAGGGAGAAGAACAGATAATGGTGCAACAGAGGCTGAAGGACTTCGAAGGCGAAGCACAGAAATTCAGAGAGGGAGGCTCACGAGGGAGGGGATATGGGGACATATGTATGCATATAGCTGATTCACTTTGTTGTACAGCAGAAACAACATTGTAAAGCAAGTATACTCCAATAAAGATATATTTTAAAAAGAGGGGGCTTCCCTGGTGGCGCAGTGGTTGAGAGTCCGCCTGCCGATGCAGGGGACACGGGTTTGTGCCCCGGTCCAGGAGGATCCCACATGCCGCGGAGCGGCTGGGCCCGTGGGCCATGGCCACTGAGCCTGCGCGTCCGGAGTCTGTGCTCCGCAACAGGAGAGGCCACAGCAGTGAGAGGCCCGCGTACCGCCAAAACAAAAGAAAAAAAAAAGAGAAATTCGGACTTTCACCAACAAGAGGCAGGGAGCTTACAAGGTTTCTGAGGAAAAGTGCTATGGGGTGGCGTGGTGGGGTTAGATAATAGTAAGGCTCTGAAATCAGAGAAATAGTGCTGGTCTCAGAGCTAAACTTTAAAAGTCAAGATCCACAAAGACATCCTAGAGAAACAGCTCCAAAGCCAGCAAACTTGAAAGTATTAAATCCAGGGGCAAGAAGGTCAATCAGATGGGGCCTGGTCAGACCCGAAAGGGGAGATTTAAAGAGACTCACAATGGCCTTGCCACTCCAAGCAATAGACAGAGAGAGCCGCAGGCAACCTCCTTAGTCCTTGGAGGGTTCAGGACCTACTGGCAAAGTCAGCCTCACTACGGAGCAGGACGCAGGCAGCTGAAGCCAGCTCCCTCTGGGTATTCCCGCTGGCAAGGCTTCTGACCGTGAAATGGATGCCTCGGACTCAACCTGATGCCATTTGACACTTAACTGCTCTTTGTTTTTACTCCATACTGGCCAACGGAGCATCTGATTGTGATTTGGCTTCCCGCACAGGCCTGGCCACAGGAAGAGAATGTGTACCAGTTGTTCCCACACTGGAATCCCAGGCCATGAAATGGAAATAGCAATAGCTCTCTTCTCATTTTAAGTCAGTACAGCTGGCAATCTGGTTTTATATATCCACTTCCTGAACCAGGTTGACAAGATGCAGAGATGAACCCTTGCCATGCTCCTCAAATCCGTTTCTGAGCCTTCAGAGCTGAGGGTCATCAAGGGAACAAGGATGCCTATTGGAAGAGGCTGCTTTGCACAACTTCCTGGGAAAACCCACTTTGACCATCTCCAGGGGCGACCTCAGAGACGGATACCAGAGGCAGCCAGTCTGCCTATGGTGGGGTGAGCAAGGGAGACTTCTGTCAGCAAAGCTAGCCTGCAAGCCACAGAAGTTAGGTGACCAAAAGCGTAAACTGGAGTAGAGGCAATAGGGATGGGAGGGGGAGCGGGGAAGGAAAATACAAGAGAAAATTAAGGGGATGAAAGAAATGCAAAGATGACTCTAAGATTTTCAACTCAGAGGAACTCAGAGTAGGGCCCCCGCTTCTAAAACACAGGGCGAAGGTTTATTGAACTGGATCTGGCTTGAGATGTTCCTTTGAGATGACACGATAGTAGCTATGTCCTATCCAATGACTGGCTGGGACCATAAAGGTATTTATTACGTTGCTGGTCACTCTTCATTCCACAAAGGTTTACTGACTGTCTACAACATGCCAGCCAGGTATTACTCCATCAGTCACCAGGGATTCCTGCCTTCAAAGAGCTTACAGTCTAGTGGTGTTGACAGGTTAATTTACTATTTTAGTAAATAAAAGTACTATGATGGGGGTACGCACAGATTATGATGGGAACGTCTAAAATAATGAACACCATGCGGGAGGAACACCAAACTTTTTCAGCCAAAAGAGATAAATCATTTTACAAAGAAAAGAATCAATGTTGTTTTTTCACCTTCTTGTATTCTGAATCCCCTAAAATGTTGAATTTTAAATCAGACATCTAATTTTACTTCCTTTCATCTTATGAGTGGTGAAAAAGAAATAGCAAGAGGACTGGAAAATATGACCTTAGCTGAGAGATTGCAGCAATATGTGTAGAAAACTCCCAATAATAAAATAAAGGTAGATGCCAGATCTATGACAGCCCATGAAAAGGCAAACATCCAATATTCAGGCCAAAAACCAAACCTGTAAGACACTGCCTACGTAAAGACCACACACCCATCCAGTTTCATCATCTGGTACAAAATTCCCAAATGTAATTCATATTAACAATTTAATTTTCCAGGATATTATTATCTTGCAACCCAATGGACTTTTCCAAAAAAGTAACGATGTCCACTGTATAAACCAAAGAAAATATTCCAGGGTCACCAAAAACCAGAAATTTTGGAAAGACATAGGATTTTCCTCAATCACCATGATAGAGTTGACAGAGGTACATAGGAAAATACATAGCTAAGAGCACTGAATGACAGACATAAAAAAATGCGGAGACAGATGTCAAAAAGCAGAAATAAAGACAGTCTTGGTTAGAGCTCATATCTCCTGCCTACATTTTTTCCCCTAACCCCACACTCCACCAGTCTTAGTATAAAGTATAAATATATACTTAGAATAGCATAAAGTACTAATTACTATGTATAATGTACTGTTTGCAGAAGGATGAAACTGGAAGATCTGGGAACAAATATTTCCATTACACATTCTATAGAATACACCTTCCAAACTACTTTGTCCCTGGTGGACTGCTCTTATTGAGATGCATTTTTTTGGTTGTCCCAATGGCCAACACTGAGGGATATTATAGGAGGCCGCTCTAAAAATTCCTTATTATGTGTACTGCAGGGATTTTGCTAAAGCTGTTTTCCACTTTATCACAAAGTATCCATTCTACCAGGCCCTGTGACTTCTCTAAGCAGTATCACATATTTTGTAACATGAGGCTGACATGTTTCCCTTTTTGCACTGGCTAATAGGAAGCTCAGAAAACATTTGCAGCACACTTGCAGCAAGTTCAACCACCTGCCAGTGTAAAAGTATTACTTTTATCCCTGATTTTCCCTTCACACATATTCTCCTAATTAAAAACAGTAAAGCAAAAAAAAGTGTAAGAGTCAATAGCAAATATTTATGGAGTGCTTATTATTAGACATTCTAATATCCACACATCCCTTATGTTATGACTCCTTAAACCATGTAAGTATTTTTAATAGATCTTAAATTTCATATATTTAAATATATTAAATTTTGTTTCTGGAAAAGTCAAGGTACGAAGAGACGGCAGATGGATGAATGAACTGCAAGGTGGAGAAATAGATCAGTATTTCACATCTGTGGTGGCTTTTCAACCAAATCATGGAGAAAGGGCACTAACGATGGCAAATGGCTAGATACACCAGGTAGGACTTGGTACATCCTGGGCTGCAGAGCGGAGACTCGCACATTAATGGCAGTTTTAGCTTCGGTCTGTGAGGAAGAACAAAGCAAAACAAAAACTACCACTCCCCTGTAGTAGAAAGGCTACAATCCACGGCAGCATCTCATTTGTACCCCTAATTTGCCTTGTTTATAGGGCATATATAAATCCTGACTGCAAATTTCAGCCCTCTGCAAGGTAAGAGGAAAAAAGCGTGTATCTGAAAAGCCACAAGACAGCATCTACACTGCTCAGAGCCAGGGTAGCTTAGGCAGAGGGAGAGGGGTTTGAGGAGGCATTGACACGAAGGCGACTTGCCCAGGGCCGTGCTCTTTCATCTCACCACTCCTTTCTCCCTCTCTACTCTTTCTGCCCATCTCCCTTAGGTGCAGAGCCCACTTCCCACAGAACCTAGCAGAACTGGCTGGTGTGCAGTGAGTGCCCGGGCGACCCCTGGTAGCAGGGACCCTGAAAGGGCGCAAGATCCGGGCCTCTCAGGGCTGAGGCCAGACTCGACATAACAAATCCCATGTCGCACGGGCCCCTGCAGCTCCCTCAGAGCCCACCTGTCTGTTTTCCTCATTCTTACAAGTTCCAGCAGGCTTGATTACCTGCCTTTCAAGCCAGAGGCTGATGACAGAGCAGCAAATTAGGAGTGAGAAAAGGGGCCAGCCACGAGCTACACCGACAAAAGGAAACCCGACAGCCGAGGAGACACCACATCCTGAAAGGCGGTGCACAGACTAAGCTGGCCCAGAAGTCTGTGGCTGCTCATGGAGGGGAGGTTGCACAGGGGGTGCAGAGGTGGCTGAGAGGTGGGCCCAGGGCCGCCAGGCAGACACAGAGTTACTGCAAGAAGCTGGCAGACTCCAGGGAGCACCAAGCAACGTCACATACGAGAAGGCTTCCCACACAGTAGGCCGTCTGCTTTCCAAGTTTATGTCAGTATAACTAATAAAACTATTAAGTAAAAGCACTACTGATCTTATAGCATTGCTATATTTTTTACTTATCTGATCGCAAAACTGTATCTACTATAATGATGGATACATGTCATTACATGTTTGTTCAAACCCACAGAATGTGCAACACCAAGAGTGAACCTGAAGGTAAACCACGGACTTTGGGTGCTATGGTAGCGTAAGTTCATCCTTGGTTAAAAATGTACCACGCTGAAAAAGAAAAAAGAAAAAAAAAAAGAAAAGAAAAAGAAAAAAAAAGACCCATAATGAAGAGATTTAACACACACGCACACAAATGTACCACTCTGGTGAGTGATGCTGTTAATAGAGGAGTTTATCAAAAGGCATGCTGGGGAACAGGAGGTATATGGGGAATCTCTGTCCCATCCTCTCAATTTTATTATAAATCTAAAACTGCCCTAAGAAAATAAAGGTATTTTAAAATAATAATAAATAAATAAAAATAAAAACAGAGTACATCTGCCATCATGTATAAGGTTTCTGAAATTTGACAATGAAAAGAGAGTCCTTGCACTTGAAAAGGCTGGGAATTACCAACATATTCAAAGATGGGCCCTGAAGTCAGACAAATCTGGATTGAAATCATGGCTGCTTCTCTCAGTTGAGCATCTGTGAAATGGGCATGAAACCACCTACCGCATAGGGTTTTGTGAAGGAAAGAGCCCAGGGTAGTGACTATTTCCCTTGGTGAATTAGTTTATTCATATAGTCAATAAACAAGTACCAGTACCACTGGGCATTGTGAACACAATGGCGAACCTCTACAATTTCCACTGTCAAGCATGAGACAGTCCAATGAGGGAGACAGACCAGAAAAGGCATTAACAATATAGTGAGCCGAACACAGGAACCATAAGCAGAGAAGCACTGCATGAGAGGGTCATCTGACCAGCGCACAGACAAGAGAGAACAAGGCCTACTGTGTGGCACCGTGGTAAGATGAACAGAACTTTAATCAATTGATTAATTTTTTCAGCAAATATGTAAAAGCTGCTATGTACCAGCACCGTTCCAGCGCTCGAGGTCACAGCAAAGAGCAGTCCGAGGCCCCTGTCCTCGTGAAGCTTACATTTGGGGAAGGAGCTGTAAAATTCACACACGTTCAAGTAAAAAAAGATATATATATATAATCTGCCAGATGACTGAAAAGTGTGGTGAAGGAAACTGAAGTGAGGGAGAGGGAGAACCCGGAAGTGGGTGCAATCTTAGAGTGGGGATGGGCCCAAGGGAACCGTGAGCCTCGGGAACAGCGCTCACTCCAGGGGGCCGGGTGCTCATCTCAGAACTTACTTCTGCTCCCAATGGTATGTTATCGAGCTCAACAAAGACTTCAAAAGGGGCTCCATTCAAAGCGATGAAAAGACAAATGTTGATGTTTAATGAGGAAAACCCTCAGCTCTCCAGAGTCAGCTGTCCAAAATAGTGCAACGGTAGCATAAGCTGAGGTTTTGTTTTAACTGCTTCTCTTAACCTCTTCTCTTCTTTTCTCCCTTTAGCCACTAAAATGAATATGAAGATGAAAAGAAGTTGCAAATATACTTCCCTCTTGTAGCACCTTTTCCCCATTCACCTGGAACATGTTTACCTAGTGTGACAATAAACAGTCCAGATTGTCTAACTCCTGAGAAAGAGCCATGTCACAATCACGGTGATTTGTTTAAAGAATCTTGCCCACTGCATAATTAGCCCATAGGTCACCATCTGTCTCTAAGTCCTCATAAAACTAACCATATGTTGTTTTTATCAGTGGCTGAACCAGGGCAACATACACCCCTCCCCAAGAAAAATGCTACAGACCCATTTTTCCTCTGGTGCAGGGGGTTTTGGGGGGGACACTTACTCCACCTTTACCACGTTTTTTTAATTTAAAAAATTGTTATTTTGTTCTGTTTATGCTTTGTCCATGGCTACCAACCCAAACAACCCCAACAATTTCTAGGAATTTCTGTAAAGGCTCTTCCAGGAGACAAGGGGTGAACAGGCTTAGAGCCCCAGAATTTTGGTTCTCTTCTGTGGTTTGACCTGGTCATGTGAAGAGAAACACACACAGGCAGACGCATCTTACAAACAATCCTTCATATCTATTGTCTGCTGCATTGTAGAACTCCGAGTCACCAAATATCAACTTTTCCATCAGAGTAACTCCACTCTAAAGTAGGTAACGACTATAAATGATTTTAAATCATCTGAAGCAGTACAAAATCTGTCATCCAACAGTCTTGACTTATGAGAGAATTCTCAAACTGTTGGATACTGTTCTCTTCATTTCCCCCACCAATGACTACACAATCTCAGTAAGAAGCAGACGTACAAAATGTTCTGGATCTTAGTTTGGTTTAGTTTATCTTTTAAGCAAAATATGCATAAGATTTATCCCCAAAATGTGCCTATGCTTTAAAATTATATGGCAGGGAACACTAAAGCATTTAGATAACTGAAGAACGTCAGAATCTCATGGCAGAAATGGGTCATTAATGCTGTGGGTAAGATGCAGAGAAACCAGTTCTCCATCAACCAGCTTCCATTAGGGCATCACAAGAGTCATCTGATCCATGGTCTACAGAGTCAAGCATAAATTATATTTACAAAACTGGCCACAATTTCAACATTTAAAAAAGGCCAAGACCTTCCTACAAGGCTAATGATTCCATTTGGCCTAGGAAAGTATTTGTTGAACTGAATTGAATGGTGCAAAGATATTTTCACTTTGTAGCTCTCTTGACTCCTTAATCCTTAAGTTAACCCTTGTCACCAAAACAATCAACCTATTCAACCTTTAGAGGTTAGTACATCACATTTCATGGACTTACTGAACCGGAGGTGCACTTCTTTATTTTTTTAAATGTGCCAACTGCTAACGACAGGTAGGGTTTCTCCTCAGAGAGCAGAGATTTTGTTAAAGGCTATTTTCCCTTCTGTGCCAAGATCATTTACCTTACACACAAGTAGTAGCATAAGACTAATTCTTAGATTTTTAACAGTTATCCCTCAGAGATCTTCAACATTCTCCCAGAGACCTCCTAATCTTAAGGTATTTCAGGACTAGATCTTTTAACGAACACCATTTCCACTCCAACAGAGCCTTGGTAATGGTTAGCACAGCTGTGGTGGTTCATCAAGTGTCCTATCAAGGCTTCTCCCACTCTGCTGAGGGCCATGTCCCAGTGAGTCACAATTAAAAGAAATAGGATCAAACAACAAAGAGACAGAGGTGGCTTCCAGTCCTGGCTCCGTCTCATACCTTACTTTCATCTTTCTTGGTTTCATCTTTTCTAAAATGAGAAGGCCACCTCCCAGCCAGGGTAACTATGAACATAATGTGAAAGCATGAAGGGTGCTTAACAAGGGGCCTGACCACCCCCCAAAGGGACACACAACACATGATAACATTATTGAAGAGGTTAGAGATTGTCCAAACCAAAGACGCCTACTTTATGTCATGCAGTGAAAATGGTCTTTGCCCACTTTCCCAATGCATTAAAATCCATCTAAATTAAAAAAAAAAAAATACCATGAAGATTAAAAGCAGAGAATGCGAGGAACCAAGATGGCGGAGTAGAAGGACGTGCTCTCATTCCCTCTTGAGAGAACACCAGAATCACAACTAGCTGATGGACAACCATTGACAGGAAGACAGTGGAACTCACCAAAAAAGATACCTCACATCCAAAGACAAAGGAGAAGCCACAATGAAACGGTAGGAGGGGCGAAATCACAGTAAAATCAAATCCCATAACTGCCGGGTGGGTGACTCACAGGCTGGAGAACACTTATACCACAGAAGTCCACCCACTGGAGTGAAGGTTCTGAGCCCCACACCAGGCTTCCCAACCTAGGGGTCTGGAAATGGGAGGAGGAATTCCTAGAGAATCAGACTTTGAAGCCTACTGGGAATTGATTGCAGGACTTCGACAGGAGTGGGGGAAACAGAGACTCCACTCTTGGAGGGCACACACAAAGTACTGTGTGCGTCGGGACCCAGGGGAAGGAACAGTGACCACAGGGGAGACTGAACCAGACCTACCTGCTAGTATTGTAGAGTCTCCTGCAGAGACAGGGGGTGGCTGTGGCTCATCGTGGGGACAAGGACACTGGCAGCAGAAGTTCTGGGAAGTACTCCTTGGCGAGAGCCCTTCCAGAGTCTGTCATTAGCCCCACCAAAGAGCCCAGGTAGGCTCCTGTGTTGGGTTGCCTCAGGCCAAACAACCAACAGGGAGAGAACCCAGCTCCACCCATCAACAGTCAAGTGGATTGAAGTTTTTCTGAGCTCTGCCCACCAGAGCAACAGTCAGCTCTACCCAACACCAGTCCCTCCCATCAAGCCTCTTAGATAGCCTCATCCAAAGGGCAGACAGCAGAAGCAAGAAGAACTACAATCCTGCCGCCTGTGGAAGAAAAACCACATTCACAGAAAGACAGACATAATGAAAAGGCAGAGGACTAGGTACCAGATGAAGGAACAAGACAAAAGCCCAGAGAAACAACTAAATGAAGAGGAGATAGACAATCATCCAGAAAAGGAATTCAGAAAAATGATAGTGAAGATGATCCAGGACCTCAGAAAAAGAATGGAGGCAAAGATTAAGAAGATGCAAGAAATGTTTAATAAAGACCTAGAAGAATTAAAGAACAAACAAACAGATATGAACAATACAAAAACTGAAATGAAAACTAAACTAGAAGGAATCAATAGCAGAATAACTGAGGCAGAAGAACGGATAAGTGACCTGGAAGACAGAATGGTGGAATTCACTGCTGTGGAACAGAATAAAGAAAAAAGAATGAAAAGAAATGAAGACAGCCTAAGAGGCCTCTGGGACAACATTAAACACAACAACATTCACATTATAGGGGTCCCAGAAGGAGAAGAGAGAGAGAAAGGATCAGAAAAAATATTTGAAGAGATTATAGTCGAAAACTTCCCAAACATGGTAAAGGAAATAGCCACCCAAGTCCAGGAAGGGTAGTGGGTCCCATACAGGATAAACCCAAGGAGAAACAGGCCGAGACACATACTAATCAAATTGACAAAAATTAAAGACAAAGAAAAATTATTGAAAGCAGCAAGGGAAAAACGAAAAATAACATACAAGGGAACTCCCATAAGGTTAACAGCTGATTTCTCAGCAGAAACTCTACAAGCCAGAAGGGAGTGGCATAATATACATAAAATGATGAAAGGGAAGAACTTACAACCAAGATCAGATTCGATGAAGAAAGCAAAAGCTTTACAGAGAAGCAAAAGCTAAGAGAATTCAGCACCACCAAAACAGCTGTACAACAAATGCTAAAGGAACTTCTCTAAGTGGGAAACGCAAGAGAAGAAAAGGACCTACAAGAACACATCCAAAACAATTAAGAAAATGGTCATAGGAACATACATATCAATAATTACCTTAAACGTGAATGGATTAAATGCTCCACCCAAAAGCCATAGGCTTGCTGAATGGATACAAAAACAAGACCCATATATATGCTGTCTACAAGAGACCCACTTCAGACCTAGGGACACATTCAGACTGAAAGTGGGGGGATGGAAAAAGATATTCCATGCAAATGGAAATCAAAACAAAGCTGGAGTAGCAATACTCATATCAGATAAAACAGACTTTAAAAGAAAGAATGTTACAAGAGACAAGGAAGGACACTACATAATGATCAAGAGATCAATCTAAGAAGAATATATAACAATTATAAATACATATGCACCCAACACAGGAGCACCTCAATACATAAGGCAACTGCTAACAGCTATAAAAGAGGAAATCGACAGTAACACAATAATAGTGGGGGACTTTAACACCTCACTTACACCAAAGGACAGACTATCCAAAATGAAAATAAATAAGGAAACAGAAGCTTTAAATGACACAAAAGACCAGACAGATTTAACTGATATTTATAGGACATTCCATCCAAAAACAGCAGATTACACTTTCTTCTCAAGTGCGCACAGAACATTCTCCAGGATAGATCACATCTTGGGTCACACATCAAGCCTCAGTAAATTTAAGAAACTTGAAATCATATCAAGCATCTTTTCTGACCAAAACGCTATGAGATTAGAAATCAATTACAGGTGAAAAAACGTAAAAAACACAAACACATGGAGGCTAAACAATACGCTACTAAATCAACAAGAGATCACTGAAGAAATCAAAAAATACCTAGAGACAAATGACAATGAAAACACGACGATCCAAAACCTATGGGATGCAGCAAAAGCAGTTCTAAGAGGGAAGTTTATAGCTATACAAGCCTACCTCAAAGACCAAGAAAAATCTCAAGTAAACAATCTAAACTTACACCTAAAGGAAGCAGAGAAAGAAGAAAAAACAAAACCCAAAGTTAGCAGAAGAAATCATAAAGATCAGAGCAGAAATAAATGAAATAGAAACAAAGAAAACAATACCAAAGATAAATAAAACTAAAAGCTGCTTCTTTGAGAAGATAAACAAAACTGATAAACATTAGCCAGACTCATCAAGAAAAAGAGGGAGAGGACTGAAATCAATAAAATTAGAAATGAAAAAGGAGAAGGTACAACAGACACCGCAGAAATACAAAGCATGCTAAGAGACTACTACAAGCAACTCTATGCCAACAAAATGGACAACCTGGAAGAAATGGACAAATTCTTAGAAAGGTATAACCTTCCAAGACTGAACCAGGAAGAAATAGAAAGTATCAACAGACCAATCAAAAGTAATCAAACTGAAACTGTGATTAAAAATCTTCCAACAAACAAAAGTCCAGGACCAGATGGCTTCACAGGTGAAGTCTATCCAACATTTAGAGAAGAGCTAACACCCATCCTTTTCAAACTCTTCCAAAATACTGCAGAGGAAGGAACACTCCCAAACTCATTCTACGAGGCCACCATCACCCTGATACCAAAACCAGACAAAGATACTATAAAAAAAGAAAATTACAGACCAATATCACTGATGAATATAGATGCAAAAATCCTCAACAAAATACTAGCAAATAGAATCCAACACCACATTAAAAGGATCATACACCATGATCAAGTGGCATTTACCCCAGGGATGCAAGGATTCTTCAATATACGCAAATGAATCAATGTGGTATACCATATTAACAAATTGAAGAAGAAAAACCATATGATCATCTCAATAGATGGAGAAAAAATTTTTGACAAAATTCAACACCCATTTATGATAAAAACTCTCCATAAAGTGGGCATAGAGGGAAGCTACCTCAACATAATACAGGCCATATATGACAAACCCACAGCAAACATCATTCTCAATGGTGAAAAACTGAAAGCATTTCCTCTAAGATCAGGAATGAGACAAGGATGTCCACTCTCACCACTATTATTCAACAGTTTTGGAAGTCCTAGCCAAGGCAATGAGAGAAGAAAAAGATAAAAGGAATACAAATTGGAAAAGAAGTAAAACTGTCACTGTTTGTAGATGACATGATACTATACCTAGAGAATTCTAAAAGTGCCACCAGCAAACTGCTAGAGCTAATCAATGAATCTGGTAAAGCTGCAGGATACAAAATTAATACACAGAAATCTCTTGCATTCCTATACACTAATGATGAAAAATCTGAAAGAGAAATTAAGAAACACTCCCATTTACCACTGCAACAAAAAGAATAAAATACCTAGGAATAAACCTACCTAGGGAAACAAAAGACCTGTATGCAGAAAACTATAAGACATTGATGAAAAAAATTAAAGATGATATCAACAGATGGAGAGATATATCATGTTCTTGGAATGGAAGAATCAATATTGTGAAAATGACTATACTACCCAAAGCTATCTACAGATTCAATGCAATCCCTATCACATTACCAATGGCATCTTTTACGGAACTAGAACAAATCACCTTAAAATTTGTATGGAGACAAAAAAGACCCCGAATAGCCAAAGCAGTCTTGAGGGAAAAAAATGGATAGGGAGGAATCAGACTCCCTGACTTCAGACTGTGCTACAAAGCTACAGTAATCAGGACAATATGGTACTGGCACAAAAACAGAAACACAGATCAATGGAACAAGATAGAAAGCCCAGAGATAAACCCACGCACCTATGGTCAACTAATCTATGACAAAGGAGGCGAAGATATACAATGGAGAAAAGACATTCCCTTCAATAAGTGGTGCTGGGAACACTGGACAGCTACATGTAAAAGAATGAAATTACAACACTCCCTAACACCATACTCAAAAATAAACTCAAAATGGACTCGAGACCTAAATGTAAGACCGGACACTATAAAACTCTTAGAGGAAAACATAGGAAGAACACTGTTTGACATAAATCACAGCAAGATCTTTTTTGATCCACCTTCTAGAGTAATGGAAATAAAAACAAAAATAAACAAATGGGACCTAATGACTCTTCAAAGCTTTGCACAGCAAAGGAACCCATAAACAAGACAAAAAGACAACCCGCAGAATGGGTAAAAATATTCGCAAATGAATCAACGGACAAAGGATTAATCTCCAAAATATATAAACAGCTCATGCAGCTCAATATTAAACAAACAAACAACCCAATGCAAAAATGGGCAGAAGACCTAAATAGACATTTCTCCAAAGAAAACATACAGATGGCCAAGAAGCACATGAAAAGCTGCTTAACATCACTAATTATTAGAGAAATGCAAATCAAAACTACAATGAGGTATCACCTCACACCAGTTAGAATGGACATCATCAGAAAATCTACAAACAACAAATGCTGGAGAGGGTGTGGAGAAAAGGGAACCCTCTTGCACTGTTGGTGGGAATGTAAATTGATACAGCCACTATGGAGAACAGTATGGAGGTTCCTTAAAAAACTAAAAATAGAATTACCATATGACCCAGCAATCCCACTACTGGGCACATACCCAGAGAAAACCATAATTCAAAAAGACACATGCACCACAATGTTCACTGCAACACTATTTACAATAGCCAGGTCATGGAAGCAACCTAAATGCTCACTGACAGACAAATGGATAAAGAAGTTGTGGTACATATATACAATGGAGTATTACTCAGCCATAAAAAGGAACGAAATTGGGTCATTTGTTGAGACATGGATGGATCTAGAGACTGTCACACAGAGTGAAGTAAGTCAGAGAGAGAAAAACAAATATTTTATATTAACGCGTGTATGTGGAACCTAGAAAAACGGTACAGATGAACCGGTTTGCAGGGCAGAAGTTAAGACACAGATGTAGAGAAGAAATGTATGGACACCAAGGGTGGAAAACCGCAGTGGGGTGGGGATGGTGGTGTGATGAATTGGGCGATTGGGACTGACATGTATACACAGACGTGTATAAAACTGATAACTAATAAGAACCTGCAGTATAAAAAAACAAACAAAAAAACCAACTAATACTAAACTTTCTTTAGGTTATTTTTATGGAAATATGTTAATATAAATGTTTCAGACATTTAAAAAAAAAGCAGAGAATGCAGGAGCTGAGAGCAGAGTAGATGCTGGAACATTGAGTGCTGACTGGAGACGGACAAATCAGGGCTCACCAAACGCACACAACTGCAAAGCTTACAAATCGCTTCTTCAAAGAATATCTAGTGACACAGGGGAAAAGCTTACTACATACTGGTACAGTAAAAAAGACAAAGCACAAACTAAAAATAAATATAATTTTATATTTTATAAATTTATAAAAAATATAATTTTATATTTAAAATATATAATATATATAATTATATATTTTATATGTAATATATAATTTATAATATATTATAATTACATGTAATTATATATTATATATAATTATATATAATATAGAATTGTATATAATTATATATATTATATATAATCATAATATATTACAATTGTATATAATTATATGTTTATATGTAATATAAAATATTATATATAATAAAATATATATTATATAAATATATATAATATAATTTTATATTTAAAAATAAATATAATTTTATATAAATATAAAAAGGTGTGGATACATGTATACAAATATTTGAAAAACAAAAAATATGGAAAAGTGTTTAAAAATATAGATCAGCAGGGACAACCACTACAAACACACACACACACACACACACACACACACACACACACACACCCTTTCTCTCTCCCTCCCTCCCTCCCTCCCTCTCTCTCTTTGTCATATTTATATACAAGTTCGAAGTTTTCCAGAATGATTTGAACACAGAGTATTATCTATAATGGGGGTGGGGGGTGAGTTTGTTTTGAAAGAAGAAAGAGCCCATGCTGTCATTCCCCTTCCCAATGAGACAAGAGAAATGCTAATCTTTGAGATCTAAACTCTTCAGTACACGTATGACCTGAGAGTCTGCGAGCCCTCAGAGCATGTTGTTCCCTAGCTCCTTCTACTTATTTCTTCTCTTCCTAGTTAAAAGGTGTCTATGATTACTTACTGAGTGATTTGGGCAGTCAGAGCCATTGGGGTTTATCCCTGGGTTTCTTCAGATTGCAAAGGAGGGTCAGGAATAATATCTGAACTCTTTTACATACCTTAACTAATGAAAAAAAATCTCCTTAGCATTTAAATTTTTTTCGAAATAATCAGCACTTAAAACAATATTTACACAATACTCTGGGAACTTCTTCTCTTTCATTCAAAACTACAATATCGGGCTTCCCTGGTGGCACAGTGTTTGAGAGTCCGCCTGCCGATGCAGGCGACACGGGTTCGTGCCCCGGTCCGGGAAGATCCCACGTGCCGCGGAGCGGCTGGGCCCGTGAGGCATGGCCGCTGAGCCTGCGCGTCCGGAGCCTGTGCTCCACAACGGGAGAGGCCACAACAGTGAGAGGTCCGCGTACCAGAAAAAACAAAAAAAACAAAAAAAACTACAATACCCTGAATATTGTATCCAATGCCATCTCCTTGAACGAAAAAAAAAATGTCATTTTGTTTCTGAAGGTGATCAGCAGGTGATCTTCTCACCTTCTGGATATTCACATTATTTACAAGAGGATTGTTTTAAAAACCAAACAGTATTATTTTTTTCTTTTCCCCTAAATTTATGTGCACATATCCACTTTCCCAATGTTATTAAAACTTCAAACTGTTCAATTAACTCAAAATCAACCTGTAATGCTGGAAAAGCTATTTAAAGTTGTACTTCCGGGACTTCCCTGGTGGGACAGTGGTTAAGAATCCACCTGCCAATGTAGGGGACACGGGTTCGAGCGCTGGTCCCGGAAGATCCCACATGCCCTGGAGCAACTACGCCTGTGCGCCACAACTACTGAGCCTGAGCTCTAGAGGCCCCGAGCCACAACTACTGAAGCCCGAGTGCCTAGAGCCTGTGCTCCGCAACAAGAGAAGCCACCACAAGGAGAAGCCTGCACACCGCAACGAAAAGTAGCCCCCACTCACCACAACTAGAGAAAGCCCGCACGCAGCAACGAAGACCCAACGCAGACAAAAATAAAAAATAAATAAAATAAAAAAATAAAGTTGTACTACCAAGTCTATAACATGCACAAAATTTGCCTTTTATAAAAAGAGGAAAATAAGTCGTACATCAAATTAGATTATCTGAATATATTGATTATCTTTGATTATCTAGACACTTTGATCCAAAAAATGTCATGACTAATGATTTTTTTTCTAGCATAAACTTAGCTATTGCTTTTTATTGTCTTTTATCCTGGTATTCAATTGTTTTATATTCTGCTTTACCAAAATCTAAAACTCAATCTTAAAACAATTCATCTTCTGTCATTTTCATATTTCTGTTAACACAGAAGAGAGAATTGGTATCATCCCCACTTACCAACCACAATGCTCACACATTAAACTTCAGTGTTGTGAAGTACCTGGAACACCTCAGTCAAAAGTTACTGATGTACTGAATGTAAAATGCTTACTACTCTTAAATTTTCCAAGAGTCTTGCCAACCAGAATCCTTAATCTTTTCTCCCTTGAAACCCCAAGTCCCCTCATCATGTGGCTTCTCCCAGCCCAAAGGTCTCTGCAGGTGTAAATCACACACCTTTTCCTCATAGTATTGCTCCAAAACTGGCCTTCAGCGCATTACGTGATCATGACCTACCTTTATACAAGTGATGCGACTTGCCAAAATCTTTCTTAAACTGTGTTATGGCCTCGGGGGTCTGTTAACTTAGGACCTGTGCCATACCCACTCAAATGCTATTTATCACATCTGACAAGAGTATCAGAATGACAGACAGAAGCTATGAGGAAGCTCTAAGGAAAACAGAAATGCCCAGGAGAAAGAAGCTATGTCGCCTGGCCTTTAGGAGCCCGACAGTTTCAACTCAAATCCAGTTCTTCTATTTACTGGCTGTGTCAACTTGGAGTGACTTCGTCACTTTGAGAGTCTGTTCTCACAGCTAGAAATGGAGATACTCATGGTGCTAATTCTTAAGAGTGTCTGAGATGATTTTTAAAAAGATAATCAAAGGAGGTAATGAGGTGAAGCCCTCAGAACAATGCCTGGCCCCTGGTAAACAATAAATACTAGCTTTTTCAGAGACCTGTCTACCAACTCAGGAGCTAAGGATGCCCCGAGATTCAAGATCATTAATTACACCTTTTCGAGGAGCTGGGTGTATCACATCAGATCACAAGTTTCAACACACATCCTGGTTTTGGGCACTTATTAATTCCAGATAGTCCATTAGAAAATGAAATTTATTTTAGGAAAGAAATGCAAACAGCTCTGCAGTGTTAATCAATTATGCAAAGCTGTGTGGTCAGAGGAGGCAGCCCTAAGTCTCACTGAACCTCCCCCTGAGACATGAACTTGGAACATGAGCTGAAAACCCCACCCCCTTTATCCCTGCGGAGCCAACCCTGCAAAGGATCACAGTCCCCCCAAACGCTTAAAGAGAAAATAATCCTGAAATTATATTCAATTTATCTACTCAAAATTGAATTCCTCTCTTTGCTCTTTCCCAAATTATAACCCCTAGACTTTTTTCCTTCTTTCCACCAGTATTTATTAGCACTCATTATATGTCAAACCCTGTGCTGGGCTTTGGGGATAGGATGCAAACGAAACGGCCACAATCCCTTCCCTTTTTTTTTTTTTTTTTGCGGTAGGCGGGCCTCTCACTGTTGTGGCCTGTCCCGTTGCGGAGCACAGGCTCCGGACGTGCAGGCCCAGCGGCCATGGCTCACGGGCCTAGCCGCTCTGCGGCATGTGGGATGTTCCCGGACCGGGGCACGAACCCGCGTCCCCTGCATTGGCAGGTGGACTCTCAACCACTGCGCCACCAGGGAAGCCCTCCCTTCCCTGTTTTGAAAGCTGAGAAGAATTTTCCCCTTTAGAAAATCCATACCCACTAGATTTAAGTTTTTAAAAATTCACTTCAGAGTAATGTGAAGCTATGTGGAATAGATAGGACTGCTGGGCTATTGGGTGAAACAAGCATTGACAAAAGGGTCCTCATGGCATACAAAACTATACATCCCAAACTATACGTCCACACATACCTGAACATTCGTCCCCAATCTTCCCTTTGAGGAAGGGAATGTTCCCTTTGTTAGGGACCCACCCGACCATGGAAGATATTTGTTTCTGCTACCATTTTCTCAGGTGGACCGTGCCGCCTCTCTCCTTCCAGATTTGTTACAAGCTCTCACCTCCTCCCCCAGTCCTCCTCAGGAATCCTTTCCTCTCATCCAAATATAGCACTTCCTTAAGGCACACCTCCCCCCCCCCCACACCAGCTGAAAGCTTCTAAGGGGTAAGGATGTCTATTTTTTCACCTCTGTATGCCCCATAACATGGACCACATTGTCCTGTGTTCTTTCATACATAAATATATATCCCCGATATAGTATGAATGTCAAGACAATGAGGGGATGTGCTGAGGTGGGGGGCAGCTTTCCTTCTCATAAAGTGGCTGAAGCAGAACAGCTGCCTCCCCAGGTCCCCAGAAAGGGCACCATCAACTGCCACAGGACATCTACAATGGTACTGCTTTCCCAGGGAGCCGAAGCTGGCTCTGGTCGCTCCGTGCTCCTGGCTTCATCTTGACATTCTCCAGCAACCTCTTCCCATGTCAGAACCTCCATAAACCCAACTGGAAGGTGGGTAGGGGGAGGGATAAATTGGGAGATTGGGATTGACATATACACACTACCATATTTAAACTAGATAACTAATAAGAACCTACTGTATAGCCCAGGGGACTCTTCTCAATACTCTGTAATGACCTATATGGGAAAAGAATCTAAGAAAGAGTGGATATATGTATATGTATAACTGATTCACTTTGCTGTACAGCAGAAACTAACAACATTTTAAATCAACTATACTCCAATAAAAATTAAAAAAAAAAAAACAATTGGAGGAAGAAAATAAATTCTCAACCTGACAAACCTATACCAAGTGCAGCATTTCACACATGAACCAGGAGCAAGTTAAATCTCTGGAGTCCCAAACCAAAGAGCAACCTGAGAAAGAGTTAACACCAATCTATGCAACTGTGCACAAAAAGGATCCATGGTTCTGTTTTTTAAAGAGAGGGAGAGAGAGAAGTAAATGAATGTTTAACCAAAAGCTAGAGCTCCATTTTCTGTTAAATTTGATTATTTTTTAACCACATCTTTGAAATAACATTGTTGATCGTCTTCCCACTAAAATTCTAAGATAACAAGGAGGACAAGAAAAATGCATTACAAGAACATACTTCAACATTAAGGCTTCCACACACAGCTATCGCTCCCCATTACCAATCTTGCTTTTCAAGAGTTCTAATCCTAGCTATTTTATGCAGCATCAGGATGGCATTTTGGCTTATCTATATAAAGCAAAAGCTCCCAAGGTTGTGTTTATTCAAGTCAGATCTTCATAAAAAACGTGAAAGGCAAGACGTTTAAAAAAAAAAAGCAAATAATTTAGTTGTAATTATTATGTGAAATTTTATGTAAGAATTTATGTAAAATTGTTCATACATTTGTATTTAGGTGCCAGGTAAAGATATTTTTTAAAACACCATAAATCCAAAGGGATGATTAAATCATCCTTTAAAAGAATTTATATGTATATATGATAACTGGCTAGGATATCTGCTTTGTGACATTTTAACAGTACACAACAGCATTTTTTTCCATTAGCGGTTCCCTCCAGGTTTTTGTCTAGGAAAAAAAAAGTTCATATCTATTTTCCCAGAAAAAAAAAATTGGAAAAAATTTTTCATTATCCTTTTTAAGAAAAATAAGCTCTTGCCCATCACGATTGTAAACATACATGTCTAGATGTAGGTTTTACACGCAGAAATCTCTGAGAAATATTACAGGTAGTGACCGCCCACTATGACCAGGCTAGTGCAGATGGGGGCTGAGGAGGCGACTAGACAGACAAGCCCATCTGACCCAAGAGAACAGTCCATGGGGGGCTTCCCTGGTGGTGCAGTGATTGAGTCCGCCTGCCGATGCAGGGGACACGGGTTCGTGCCCTGGTCCGGGAAGATCCCACATGCCGCGGAGCGGCTGGGCCCGTGAGGCATGGCCGCTGAGCCTGCGCGTCTGGAGCCTGTGTTCCGCAACGGGAGAGGCCACAACAGTGAGAGGCCCGCGTACCGCCAAAAAAAAAAAAAAACAGTCCACGTAAGCATCACCTGGCTGAACTGCTTGGGTCCAGTGAGGTTGAGCTGTCCAGCTGACCTCCTTGACTCTGAGGCCAACTGTGGAAAGATTTTTGAGGGTAAAACGACTCTGGGCTCAGACTTCCAGGGTAGACGAGAAGCCCCACCTGTACCTGCTCCAACCTTGCTGCACGGACCAGTGGGGGACAGCACGACAACCAACGTGGAGAAGGCTGCTCTCAGCAGTGCCAAAGAGAGGAGGAGTGCAGACACCTGAACATCAAGACGATCGCCAAAAAGGCCGAGATGAACAACACAACGGGGAGGAAGGGCAAAAAATTAAAAGAAAGCTAAAACTAATGTCTAATTCATCTGTGAACAAGTTATTTGATTTTAAAGCCAAACCACAGAATTTTTAATAATTTAATACGAAAGCCTATTTTTCAGTTCAAAAATGAGAATCCTGCCACTAAAGAATATTTACCATGCTTTGCTGTATACCCGAAACTAATACAACATGGTAATCAATTATCCTTCAATTAAAAAAATAATTATTAAAAAATCAACTCTTTTACTCAACATTGCTAATTATTAGAGAAATGTAAATCAAAACTACAATGCAGTATCACCTCACATTAATCAGAATAGCCATCTTCAAAAAGTCTACAAATAATATGGGACGTCCCTGGCGGTCCAGTGGTTAAGACTCCAAGCTTCCACTGTAGGGAGCATGGGTTCGATCCCTGGTTGGGGAACTAATATCCCTCATGCTGTGCAGTGTGGCCAAAAAAAAAAAAAAAAAGTCCACAAATAATAAATTCTGGAGAGGGTGTGGAGAAAAAGAAACTCTCCTACACTGTTGGTGGGAAACCTTCATACTATTCTCTGTGATGTACAGCCATCACAGAGAACAGTATGAAGGTTCCTTAGAAAACTAAAAACAGAGTTACCACATGATCCTGCAATCCCACTCCTGGGCATAGATCTGGAGAAAACTATAATTTGAAAAAATACATACACCTCAATGTTCATTGCAGCACTATTTACAATAGTCAAGGCATGGAAGCAACCCAAGTGTCCACGGACAGATGAATGGATAAAGAAGACATGAGATATATAAAGAAATATATAGATAGATACACATACATATATACATACACATACAATGGAATATTACTCAGCCATAAAAAAATGAAATAATGCCATTTTCAGCAACATGGATGGACCTAGAGATTATCATACTAAATGAAGTATGTCAAAGACAGATATATGATATCGCTTATCTGCGGAATCTAAAAAAAAATGATACAAATGAACTTATGTACAAAACAGAAATAGACCCACAGACATAGAAAACAAACTTACAGTTACCAAAGGGGAAAGGAGGGGGCAGGGAGGGATAAATTAGGAGTTTGGGATTAACATATACACACTACTATATAAAACAGATAACCACCAAGGACCTACTGTATAACACAGAGAACTATACTCAATATTTTCTAATAACCTATAAGGAAAAAGAATCTGAAAAAGAATATACACACACATATATACACACACATATATCTATGTGTATATAACTGAATAACTTTGCTGTACACCTGAAACTAACACAACATTGTAAATCAACTATACTTCAATTTAAAAAAATATTAAAAAAGAATATTTACCATGTCAGCCAGGTGGAGACAAGTATAGAAAGAACTTCTCCTGCTTGCACAGGGGCTGTGAGGGAAGGGCAAGGTTCACCTAATCTGGTTCCTAGAGTTTTTTCCAACTGCACTTATTTCTGTGGAAAACAAGAAATTCCAGCTAGATCTCCACTTTCTCCTCTCTACTGCTTCTTCTTCTTCTCAAATACCTTTCGTTTGGGTCCAAGTTAATGATCTCAATGTGAAGCACAGGCTGACCACGAGAAACTCCAGAGCCAATTAAAGGGGCAAGAAAAATTAACTGGAACAATTCGTTGGCCCTGAGAGGCCCACCCTGCTCTGATAGAAAACCGAGGAACTGAGAACTCGCTTAGGGGAACTCCTCCTGATTTTCTAAGATTTGTGTAGATGAGATAATGACCCTAAAGATATTTTAATAACAAAATAACAAAAACATGTAAATTACAGAGATGAGAAAACTTCTGAGAAAATAGCAAAGGCCCAGTTGAGGGCCGGTGGCCTGGCTGGATCATTCTTGCTGATCCAGCAAGAATTCATTCATCCCAGGACTCCATCATTTCTAATACGTTTTACCTGTCTAACCCAGCTGATTATCACTAGCAGACAGGAAAAGGTATACAGTAATTAGAGTCAGGAAAGCCTAAAATCACCCTCAGGAAATTCCATGTCTCAGCACTTTCTAAACTCCCCTGACTTCTAGACAGCTCAGTCCTTCTTTTCTCCTTGTTCTTTTACCTCAATCTTTACCGCTAATCCCCCTGTAGGGTATTAATTACTCTGGCACAATTACATTACTCCACAAACAAGGACAACACAAGGAAGTCCAACATGGATTAACTTTGTATTTATTGTATTAACTTAATATACTGTAATTGTATCATTAGTGCATATTTTGTTGGACATTGAAAAGAAAAATATAATTCTTTCCCTTTGCCTTCAGCTCCACTGGCTTTCTGATTTTTTTTAAAGCACTAAAAATATTTCAAAGTAACCTGTGCAGCCAGTAAATCTGCCTATAAATGTGATTTTTGCCTAAGAGACCTGCTGTGTGAAACCTAATTATACTATTTTTCACAAGACTGGTTAGCAGTTGAGGTCACTTAGGGGCCCAGTAGGGAAAAACTCAAATGCTGACCAGGATGACTCAGATGCCTTGAATGATTACCACTAAAATCTGGTTCAAATTGTGATGCTATCTAGGACCAAATTCATGCAAACCAGCAAGGAAAATAAATGCACACTACATATCCACTAACAAAGGAAATGAGATGGAAAAGGGTGCACGAGAGACTGGTTTGCAGTTCTGATAGTAAGTGCAGGAAGGCATCCACCACACAGATCTGAAGAGAAGCCTCACCGACCAAGAAATCTCACCATGATCAACACTAAATCACAACTGAAAATCACAAGTCTTAGGGCAAACGATTCTGCAGAACAATTTTTTTTTAGGAGCTCCTCAAGCTCCTTGTAAAATAAAGTCCAAAATACCTTTCCACTAGCTTGTTTTCCACATCACTAAAGTTTAAATATGAATTCACACTATGTTTATTGGTGCCTCCCCAGCACTAATCCCACTACATTGTAATCACACATCCCCTACAAACTCTCTAAAGACAGGGATTATGTTGACTTTATTGTATCAAAGCATGAGTCCCTAGAATGAAGAAAAGTGTGCGTGGTAGCATGGTATACCCACTGAAGAGGTAAAAATAACTACCATTAATTATGAACTCCCTATGTGAGAAGAAAGCAAAACACACTCCTTGGGACCATACAGAAAGAGGGGGCGGACCTACTTCCATCTAGAGCACAGAAAGTTGTATTTATCCAGAACTCGCCAGCTCCCTGTTGACTGAAATAACTTCAGGCAAAGTGGACTAGAAGTCAAAGCTATGGATGTGATTCCTTTCATGCCTCCTTCATTTTACCAGTGTGGTCTTAGATTTTCACTTCTATTCTTGACACGGCAGTGTCATTTTCCTTCAGTCTGTTTCCCCTTTAGGGTCCACAGGGATCCCATTTTAATGATTAAAAGGAGGGAAAGAATTAGCCCCATGGTCCTGACAAACTTCCAACTTATTAAGAGAGTTGGGAGGGCTTCCCGGGTGGCGCAGTGGTTGAGAATCTGCCTGCCAATGCAGGGGACACAGGTTCGAGCCCTGGTCTGGGAAGATCCCACATGCCGCGGAGCAACTGGGCCCATGAGCCACAACTACTGAGCCTGCGCGTCTGGAGCCTGTGCTCCACAACAGGAGAGGCCGCGACAGTGAGAGGCCCGCGCACCGCAATGAAGAGTGGCCCCTGCTCGCCGCAACCAGAGAAAGCCCTCGCACGGAAACGAAGACCCAACGCAGCCAAATAAATAAATAAATAAAACGAAT
Source organism: Delphinapterus leucas (assembly GCF_059928025.1). Classification (NCBI taxonomy): domain Eukaryota; kingdom Metazoa; phylum Chordata; class Mammalia; order Artiodactyla; family Monodontidae; genus Delphinapterus; species Delphinapterus leucas. The sequence goes on along the minus strand of NC_143133.1, from coordinate 120,398,743 downwards.
TTATATAAAAAAAAGAGAAAGAGAGAGAGTTGGGAGTGTTTGTTGTACGAAGGCAAGAGCTGGTGGGCTCGGACAGCAGAGCGCCCTGGATTAAACACCTGCTCCACCACGTAGCCCCAGGACCCTGACAGCATCAGTGTCCTTACCAGCAATACAGGAATATGCGACCAGTTCACCCTCACAGGGTTGTTAAGAGAAATAAGTGGGAGAATATATATATAAAGTGCCTAGTATGGAGCCTGGATCGTGGCAGGTGTCACAGTAAATGGTACTGAACGTTGCCTCTATTCATTGCTTCCCCGTCCCTGTTCCCATCTCTGTGGTATTTACACTCATACATCCTTGGGAACTCTGCCATACTTGGCCCTGGTTCCTCCTACCTCTACCTTCCAATCTCAAATAACCCCCTCAGCCAGAGGCCATGGGACCCCATATACCCTGTGGCACCAGATCTCGTTTTGAGGAAAATGAGTGGTGAGACTTACAAAGAAAGACCTTCTGAATAATTCTCAGTATCATAAAGATGCTTGACCCACTGCCGTCTTTTAAAAAGTTACTCAGTCCCTCACATTAAATGTGAGCAGTCAAAACAAAACGCTCATCTCTTTGTAAAACTGTCCAGTTACTGAACAAGCATATGCCTCCGTATTATTGAAGCCAGAGACTATGTATAATACTCGACGCTGCTTCCCAAGCACTTCGTGGTATGTAGCACTTCACATCAATACAAGCTGAACACCTGTTGAATGAATAAATAACCAGCAGGTAAGAAAACATTTATAAATGAGGAACGAATATACGAAAGATATTATACACGGTTCCTACTCTTACCTGCAGACTTCCCAGTTCCCAGTCAAAGACCAGAATCCTGTGTCCTACCGAAAAAAAACATTTCCTAGCTAAAAGTCTCTTTTTTTTTTTTTTTTTTTTTTTTTGCGGTACGCGGGCCTCTCACTGTTGTGGCCTCTCCCGTTGCGGAGCACAGGCTCTGGCGCGCAGGCTCAGCGGCCATGGCTCACGGGCCCAGCCGCTCCGCAGCATGTGGGATCTTCCCAGACCAGGGCACGAACCCGTGTCCCCTGACTCGGCAGGCGGACTCTCAACCACTGCGCCACCAGGGAAGCCCTTAAAAGTCTCTTTTTAAAGATTCTGTGATTGCCTCGGCATAACTTGTCCGTATTCAAGTTTTCAAGAGAAAAAGCCTAAGGGACATCTTGTCTCCTCAAACTACGGCCATGGCAAAGCGTGGTCAACGGGACTTCGGGGGAGACAGAGTTACCAAGAGAACCAAATGTGCCTTGAATGGCAAGGCACACTTTTGACAATTCATCCTCATAGCACCCGTGGTCCCAGACTCGATCTAATTCTGTCTATTAACAACAAATACCAACAGGAAGAGATTTAAAATTTGAGGACACAGTCCCTCCTCCTTCCCAAGTTTCCCGGTGGCTGGCTTCGTTCAAGACAAGAGCATTCTTCTCACACTTCCTTCACACAACTTTACCTCGGACAGAACTCAGAGCAAGTGATTTAATAGGTCAGGACTGACGTGGAAAGAGCCCTACACGTGGAGTCAAGAAGTCTGAGGTATAATCCGGACTCTGCCCAAGCAGAGGTGTGCCACGGGTGCTCTCCTCACCTGGGTGCTGAGACCACAGCAGAGTGTGAAGGCTCCCGGCTGCGCCATGCCATACAGCCTACATATTCAGCTGGGAAAATGGGCCAGTTTTGCTCTCTGGCTGCTGACTGAATCCTATTTTTAAATCTTCCTTCTCAGTCTCCTGAAAAAGTTGGCCTGAGAAAATAAGATGCCATGAACCAATATGGAAGAACAGTGCTACTAAACAAAGCAGTGAGAGGCGAGACTCCCTAATGGTCTGTTTGGAATGCAGTGTCAATTGGTAGCTGATCTTCCTATGCCAGGGCTGCCAAAGGCACGGGAAGGTTCTTCTTGAAAGCAGTCTCACGTGATCAGACACCACAGTCTGCCTTTCTTTCGAAACCTAGGTAAACTGCCTGCAATTAACTTAAAAGTAGTCTGGAAATATTACCAGAAGAATACACCTCTCTCACTTTTTCTCCTTCCTCCCCCTCCTCTATTAACCACTGAAGACACTCTGGAAAAATCCAACCTTTCCCCATTAACTTCCTTCTCAGTGCGCAGAAGCCATACGGAAGGTCTGCAGCATGCCTCGCACAATTCCTGAGCCAGGGCATTGTCTCCAAGGTAACAAGTAAGGAAAAAAGACAGAGATAGGTCTAGCACATTTAACTTGCAGATGAACTAGGTCCCTCAGTAGTATTTCACTAACAGGCAAGAAGATAGATTAAAGCCTTCTATATTCTGTCTTCTCCATTTATAGGAGGAAGAATTTATTTGAGGCATTTACCACAGACACAGTGATTCTTCTCTGGCAACGTTGTTTCCAAAACACAAAACTCCAAAGAGAGTTTGTTATAGTTAATCAAGTGAAAAGGAGCTTCTGTGGAGAAAGTCTAAATGTTAAAAGGAACGGGGGTCCCGGAGCAATGCATCTAATTCTAGACACTTGTTTCTGCAGTTTGCTTACAGATAACAAACAATGGCACAGCACACGCATCCTCGCCGACTCTCCACGCAACAGGCGGCCAGAATCCCGATCTTCCCACCAAGCCAGTGACGTTCACAAGAGACTCACAGCTCCCCAGCTGGAGGGGTGACTGGCTTCCAAATGGGAAAGGGAAGCCAAGGAGGTGGCGCTGTGCCCTGCGCCTGGACAAAGGCGGGGAGCTGAATGCGCTGGCAGTTAGGAGGCAGAGGGGGGCCCAAAGCCAAGGGCGAGGGGCCGAGGGGGAGCGGCTTTTCCTTTGATGGATATCCTCCGATGGCCAGCCTGCAGCGCTGCCATCACACACGCCAACGGGTGCTTCCCAGCCCTCCTTCAAGAAGAATGAAAGAAGCCACAGAAAGGGGGGGATTGGGCACGATGGGTCAATTCACAATACTGCAGTAACAAAAACAAATAGATGCTCTGGAGAGACCGGGGCAGAGATGATGAAGAAACATGTGTGTGTACCAATTAGAGGGCCCTGCTTCGCACAGGCAGGGCGGGGCTCCCCACAGCGACAGGACCCTGAAGCACTGGGACACCATTTCTAGTGTTCTTAGTTGAAAACAAAGACCCATTGTGTTTTCCCGGGCAGCCATGCTGCCAATTTGCCTCACACCTTCCAAAGAGGCCTAATTATTAGTCTCTTCCTCGGCTGTCTGCCTTTTTCTCAGCTTCGTGAAAAGTAAGCATATTTCACTACTCTAAAGGCGGTGGGGCAGTGGTTGGGGAGACACGGTCAACTCAAGAAGAGGAACGCCTTCCGTCCAGACCTCAGTGAAGCGAGGCGCTCACGCCATCTCCACAGAGACCAGGGCGCTTGGACCCTGGTCCCCGAGGCCCAGCCATTTCCAACTTTTCTAATAATAATCAGCCCCGTTGGCATTTCCCTGAAGGCATTCCCCACACTTTCCACCCTGTCCTTTTACTTGGAGTTCTTAAGTGAAACCCATGGCCGGCCATCCTCCGGCCGAGCGCAGGCCTGTACTGTCTATTCTGCAAACTGGATATTCTGTGTCTCGCTTTTGAAAGTCCTTTCATTTTCCTGTTTTGTAAAAAAGTGGTCGAAAGTTGAAAAGGAATTAGCTTCACCATATCCTGCAGGACGAAAAACTAAAATAGAGAGTCATTAGGCTTCCAAGACATCACTGAGTCTTTTAAATGAGCCAACTGTGCCAGCAGTCACATGAATGCAGTAACCGGTAATGGAGCCCGCAGGGGATTACAAAATTTGTTTCTACCATATGTCTCACTAAGTAAAGAAAGGGCAGTGCTAGGTGCTGACTTAAAATATATATATATTTTTTAATCGACTCTGTTCCTGAGTCTGTCACTTCTGAAAAAATAAATTTTTAAATTACCATTGCCCATTTTTAAAAAATCTCTTTTCTCTTCCCAGAGGTCTTTCAACTTATTCTTCACTATTTGTAAAACTCTTCCAGTTTTCCCATTATTCCCAATGCTTGGAAATAAAGGACACAGATGATAGGATTAAACAACAGAAAAAGAAAGCCAAACAAAATTCAGTTATGATGTTCATAGAGATGAGTTTGCCCTACAGCATATCGATCTGTCCTAAAAGAGCCTCACCAAAGGGAAATTTAAGCTTCACAATTATTTGTGTGCTCTCAGAAGTCTTCAAATATTGTTTCTCCAATGTGAGCATTGAAATAATGTCATTGAATTTACATTTAATAACATCTTGCATTTGTAGAGTGCTTTGATTTTTAAGGTGTCTTCATTTATCATGTATCATTATAAATGTCACATTTATTTTTTTGATAAAAACCCTAGAAGGTTGGCAGGAAAGTAAGCTACTACTATCACCTTCTACAGATGGGAAAAGTGAGGCCCAGAACAGGTAAGAGGCCTAGAAAACAATGCACAGCTAGAAGGTGACTCAACTTCACACCCTTGACCCCTAATCCAGAGCTCGTTCTGCAACAACTCCTCCACCGCCACCAGCAATGCTCTCTAGGTGGGGAGAAATCACCCTGGACTGGTCCATGCTGGAAACAAGACACACCTTACCTTTAACACCGGCCAATTGCAGGCCACCACATTGTGAATTCCTGCACACTGATCGGAAAATTAGGGTGGGCATATATTTGCATTATAATATTTCTTAAGGGTCAACTAATCCCCTAGAACTAAAGCCAATCCTGGCCTGGAATCACCACAGAAGCCCCCAGCCCCATCCCCATCCAAGTGCGTGTTTCACAGCCTGATCGCTGGCCTGACTTAGAGAAGAGGCCGGAAATACTCCCAGGGCTTTCGCTTGAGACCTCTGATGATGGCGCTAACAGACAAAGGAAGAGAGCAGGCGATTATCAAAGAATTTAATTCTCTAGAAACACGAATTTCGAGTAATTGATGAGAGGGTGAGAGGCGCCTTTCTTTTCCTCTGTAGCAGGATTTCTTTATATTAGCGGGATAATCGCTTCCGTTCTCCAATTGCCTAGACCCACAACTAGGGACTGGCATGCCATCCACGTGCGGGCTACCAGAATTAGACTCAGAACAGAAACACCCATGATGGATTTAATAATTAAGTTTTTTACAAATACTTTGCCCTGGCACAAAAATATTCATTACCTTGTGTTAAAGTGTGTTTTCTCTGACCAAACTGTAAAATGTTGGAGCAAAATACACTGAATCTCTATCTGGCATTGCAGTGTCAGTAGAAGCATATCAAGAAAATGTTGCCATGGAAGGCGAGGTTTTCCTCCCTCTTTTTCTTTTAAGAATCTGAGTTATTTCATTAGCACATCAAGCTCCATTTACACAGTCGCACCTCCTCTCTCCCGCACTGCAGTCACAAGTAACGAGCCTCCAATGATTGGATTTATTCTCCGCATCCCAGCCTGCTGTCTGCAATTCCAGTCACATCGCTGCATATCGTGAAGGCAAAGTACACAACACAAGCCAGGAAATGAAGGTGCACCACCTCCATTTCCAAAGGTACTACGTATTAACAAACATTTAGCACGTGGTCTAAAACTCTTCTCACTTCATTCTCATCATTCAAGCATTTTATAAAATGAATATGGTGCTACCGGACATATAGTTGTATGTATGTAACAGGGACCAGAGTCAGAAAGAGCTACTCAACAAAGAAAGGAAACAGACTCAGGTTTACCAATTGCCTACTGTGTGCCAGGCACAACACCAAGCACTGTCTCTTCTTGCATCTCATTTTCCAGAAAACTCTGTGAAGTTGATATCCCCGTTTTACAGATGAGGAAACTGAGGCTCAAAAGATGAATTAATTTGTCCAGAGTTACAGTGCTGGCCAGTGTCATGATTTGAACATGGGTCAAACTCCAGGTCTAGTGCAGTTTCTACTCACTTCCTAAACCAAGGCTGAAGTGGTTTAACCTAGCGACCAGCATGAACAAAGACTGGAGTTGATCTTGAAGAAGCTGAGAACTGCCTGTGATCTAATCTGCTTCTATGAGGGTAGGATAACTCTGGGCCATAAACAGTCTGGCAATACAGTTGGACTTGGTCTTGGAGGCCAAAGTATTATCTAAATGAACTGACCTCATCCCCTTGAAAATTCAACAACCTGTCCTAACCACCTCAACTCATGTTTTCCATGCCAAACATACAAGATACTGACTTCTTCCGACATGTGCCTTTAATTTGGGGTTCATCAAATTTAGGTTTACCTTGACAAGATAACAGCTATGAAATTTTGAGGTCTTAAAATAACTGACTCTCCAAAGAACCAGCCATCAGTGCAGGAAACGGAGAAGGCAGGAAGGAACACACATTTTGGGAAATTCAGTAAACCTCAAATATCTGTGTGTGAATCAGGTAGGAAATCAACTTCCCTTGTTTTTTGCCGTCAGTGATAGCTCATTAGAGACCAGCATCTCTGCCCTGCCAAGCTTCTCCTGTATTTTGCGTTTTCTCTTCATTTCAGGTGTATGAGAGATGGTCTGTTTTTCTGAGTTCAAAGGCAGGAGCAACAGGAACTGAAGAGTTACTTAACATAAAAGAATCAGGACAAGAGGAAGATGTGCCAGCAAATGATTCTGTCCTGTTGTTATTTATACTCCTTAAACAATAGAAGTGTAAAATTTGCCAAAGACCTACAGGAAAATCCTGTTAAAACATACACTTTAAAAAGTCTCCAAAAGCTTTCTGAAAATAGCACATAATCCAGAAAGCTATTTAGAAAGAATCAAAATGGACCAACAATATAAAGTGCAGATAATCCCCAATTTCATACAGATGATAATCTAAAAAGTCATTTTTAAATGGACTTTTTGACTTGGAAAGTAACATGTCTATAGAGCAAGGTAATAAGGAGTAGTAATATTTACCAAAAAAAACCAAAAAACCCCACGAATGTCTTCACTTTTTAACAGAAACTTTTAAAAAAGCAACTCTGAGGTATATTTATTTAGAACACACTCGTTCAGGATGCACAGTAAAGGGTGTTCTGACAATTATATACACCATGTAGTCATTCCACATCAAGATATAGAACATTTCCACCACCCCAAAAAATTCCTTTGTTAATTCTGCCATGCCAAGCCCCAGGCAACAATTGATCTGCTTTCTATAAATACAGACTGCTTTTGCCTCTTCCAGAACTTCATATAAACGGATTCATGTAGTATGTATTCCTTTGTGCCTCACTGCTTTGACTAGGCACACAACATTTCTGAGACTCAGGCATGCCGCTGTCTATACCTATAGTTCAGTCCTTTTTTTTTTTTTTTTTTTTGCTGAGCCGGATTCTGTTGTACGGATATACCACAATTTGTTTCACTGGGTTATGATACTTGGGTTGTTTCCAGTTTTGAGCTATTATGAATAATGCTGCTGTGAATATTCACACACAAGTCTTTTTGTGGACACATGTTTTAATTACTTTGGAAACTCTAAATGGTTTTCCAACATGACTGTACCATTTTACATTGCAATTAATGGTAAAGTTTAAAAGCTGACCCACAAATGTCTTTTTAATCTGCTCTGTGCCTGATACTATCCTAGTTTTTTTTTTAAAAAAAAAAAGGCTTGCAGTATAAGAGAGTTGTTGAGAAGAAATTCCTTCCTATTTTTCTATTGGCAAAACTAGAAGCATTTTGCCCCTTTCAAAGTAAGATTTTTTTTTGACAAAGCGCCATTTATGCACTTCTCCCTCACTCCTCCTTCCCCATAGACGCCTTAGTGCTCACAGCCCTTATACTAACCTTACTCTAAATCCCTGATGAAGCTACAGAAATGGCCCAGCTCACTTCCAAAGTGTTCCATTTTCCAAAGCTACATCCCTCCCCTTGCCTTCCTCTCCCATTACAAATCAAAACTTCTGCTCCTCTGTTTAACTGCTCGCGTTTAGGAATTAGGAAGGCAATCTCATTAAACGGACCTTTGCATGAAGGACTGGTTAAATGAAGATGTTCAAAAAAAGATTAGAGACGGCTGCCTATAATTCTACAATATTGCTCTTATTCCAAATGAGTCCCTAAGAGCAGTGCAATAAAGTAGAGTGAAATAATGAAAGGTGGGTATACAAGTTAAGGCAGGAGAAGATATATTTTATCATTTTAGGATAGAAAGTTCACTGTGTTTATAAACTAGACCTGCCTAGTGATATTCGGTCCCCCAAAATTATTTCTGGTTTTCACCATTTCTTTCCTTCCTCTGTACCTCTGAACTCACAAATTCTCAAAAAGTCTCAGATTCTTTTTACGCTAAACCCGTAGTAACAGCAAGCATGATGGTGGCAAGGGGATGTCATTTGTAAACTGGATGCTGCCATCTATACTAGAATAAGATCTTGAACAATCATATTACCTACTAGTTCCTTTAGCCTTCATCCTACCAGGTACTTTGCTATATGGCATTCTTGCAACAAATACACACATACCTTGTTGAAGAATCCCCCAGCCACATCATTAACATCACATGTTTTCATGACGTTCTGAAAGGACATTTGCCATGGGCCTATTGTAAAGGATCAGATTTCAGAAACTCAAGCCTGAAAGCAATTTTACTATCAAAACAAGTCTGTTATCAATAGATGGCAAGCCTGAAACCATTCTTAGGTAACCAGCTCGGCACTAGGGCATGGAAGAAAAACCCAGTGCCTCTTTGATACAGCCATGCCACTGTGGTTTTTTTGTCTTCTCCTATCTCAACTCTCGTGAATAAAGTTACCCACAGAGCTTAGATGGACAGCCAGGAAATGGATAAACCAATTCTGGCTTACGCAACCGTCTTAGAGGTCTAGTGGAGCAAACACTTTCAAGTGGATGAGAACTCTTTCAAATAATAGTGTAAAGTGAACGTACCACACAAGAGTCCAGTTTAATGTGGCAGGCTGATTCTGCGGCAGGTTACAGACACAGCTCTCCTTCACGATGGCAACGAGAATCGGTGCCGCACTGGCTCCTTAGCATTTCTTATCTCCCTCCCCTACTACTTACTCTGGAGTCTGAAGCCAGCTCCAGCCAGCAGAGAACAGGAAAGCCACAAAACCCCTCCAATCACTTCCAAGTTGTGCAGACTCTAAGGCAGCCCAATCCTTATAGGCACTTGAGAAACAATTACTTTCTTGAATTTGGGGAATTATTTGGCCTTTTTGAACTACCACTCAGTTCGCCTGCCATTTCCTCTTCCCTGTCTGACACTTCCTTAGCCTTTGGAGCTGTATGAAAATAGCGTGAGCCAGGATGAAAAGAGAGAGGATGTTAGCGCCCTCAATCATCCAGCATCGCGCGAGCTCTGGGTGCTCTGTGATTTCGGGGATGCTGCAGCACCAGGTCAGCTCATTACCATCACTCCAGGAAACGAGGCCAAAACAGTTCACATAATCACTCTCCCTATCACCAACCACCCGAACTTCAAATACGTTCTCTTCTTAAATCTAAACCAAAACAGTTATTTTAGTCAATTCCTGGGCTTCGTGAAGATTTCTTTCCACAAAAATGAGTGTTTTGTAATGCTAAGCAGATTCTCACACTGGAAAATCATTCTAACATCTCCTCATCAAAATGACAGAGTCACTGCATCCTTGACACTACGCTGTCCCGGAACTGAAGAGCTGAGATGAATCAGCAATGAATCAACTTATAAAACAGCTAACATGACATCAGACGTATTAGTAGGAAGAAAGCATGTAAGCACTAGGAAGCCATCGCCCTGCCATACCACATGCCGTCTGAGGTTCCAACTTGCAAGATACTGGGACAAGACCCGGAGGCTTATTACATTTAGAGAAAGATGTGTTCCCAAATGTGTAAAAAAGTTTACAACGGGGCTTCCCTGGTGGCGCAGTGGTTGAGAGTCCGCCTGCCGATGCAGGGGACACGGGTTCGTGCCCCGGTCCGGGAAGATCCCACATGCCGCGGAGCGGCTGGGCCCGTGAGCCATGGCCGCTGAGCCTGCGCGTCCGGAGCCTGTGCTCCGCAACGGGAGAGGCCACGGCAGTGAGAGGCCCGCGTACCGCAAAACAAACAAACAAACAAACAAAAAAAACAGTTTACAACGATCCTCAAAGCCCAAAGAGAAGGGAAATGGAAAAGAGCATATTTCTTGAGCACACACTACGTGCTTAGTACTCTTTACATGACTCTGTTTAATCTCTAATACAATCCTAAAAAGCAGTCTTCACGCTTTTTGTACAAACTGTGGAAAGCAGGGCTCGATATGAAGCAGCTTTGCTCAGAGACACCCAGCTAGGACAGCTCATCCCTCTCTCCCACTCAGACTCACACAACATCCAGCTGCTCTCAGGCAGTGCAAATTCGGCAGGTCCAAAACGGAATTCACATCCCATTTGCTCCCCATTTTAATTAGGATGTATACTAAATATTTTAAATAAATATTTCCATGAAAGAAGACAGTTCATGATGGTTTAACAATAATAGTAGGTTACTGCTTAATGTGTCTTCTCGTCTGGGTTTTTAAAATTTTTTTTGGTGATTTTTTTTGGGGGGGGGCAGGGTTAAAACAAAGAACTATTTCACAAAGTCTAGTGATCTACTGACATCATCATAAACCCTAAGGCTTGAAAGAGCCAAACATTTTAACAGAACCTCGAAGCAATAACTGGATTATCAGCATGTCAGGGAAAAAAATATGCCAATTATCAAGCAATGACTTGGCTAAAGTTCAACTGTGGGGACGCTAATTAATTCACCCCCAAAAAGTTGCATCACCCTTCCAAAGCTGGTACCAGGACCGACCTGTGGACAAGGCCCCGGACATACAGCTACAGCAGCTGAGAAAAGCAAAGTCCCCTTTGTCCTCCTATCTCTTCCCATGGCAGCTGCTCTCACCTGATCTCCTGCAGGACACTCGGAGCCTTTAACACAAAAAACACCCAGAAGACAACAAGCATACAAATTTTAAGCAAAGTATTCTACAGGACACCACACTTCATTTATAAACGAATTAATTTAAAATGCCTCCTGTGTGGGGACTTCCCTGGCGGTCCAGTGGTTAAGACACCGCGCTTCCAATGCAGGGGGCGTGGGTTCCATCCCTGTTTGGGGAACTAAGATCCCACATGCTGCGTGGGGTGGCAAAACAAACAAACAGGACAAACACAAAATACTCACACAACAAAACCTTCCAAAGCAATATTAGGTTCTCCTCATGAGCTACTCCAGGAAGATAAGGAAACATCTGTCTGCATCACGTACTATTTCTGGATAAAGTAATAATGGAGGCAGATAATTCTTTTAGTTTTCAAAAAAAACATAAAAGCTATTATTAGTAATGGCTTAAGTGCCAAAGTTTACCCAACTATTCAACACATACGGAAGGAAATGAGGAATTGAATAAAACGTCTTTTGTATTCCTGAATTTTTATGACTTTTGTAAGGAGGAAAAGGAGGAGAAAAAGATAGCCTTGAGGTTCGGTAATTTGATTCTAAAGAGGCTTTACTGTGATTCGCATTCCAAATTTTAAAATATATTTTCAACTTCATGAGGCGTTTATGAACAGTCATGAAGTGAATGTCCTTTGCAAGAAGGTGAGAGAAACAGTTCTTCGCAAGGGGCAAGGGGCAGACTGGCCGTAACAGAGGGCCTTCCCGCAGCTCAGCTCCCTGATATTCTGGTCAAGATCCTGCATTCCCATAGCAGAAAATCATCACTGATGCTGGTAGGGCCTGAAGCAAAGCACACTATCACGCCCTGGGCGGTTCCAGAGTATAATCTTGCACTGTCAGCTATTACAATTGCTGGCAGCTAAGACAACTAAGTTCTCAGGAAGATGAGAGAGAAAACTCAGAGAGTCACATGCTGGGATCCCATTAGCCAGGTATCTCACACAAAGACTTTCCCTATAAAACAATTGTTGAAGTGGAAAGAGAAGCATTTCCATATGTTTGGTAAAAGTGCAGAGGATGACACATACATGGAGACATGCTATAAAATCTTAGACATTAACCACAGACAGTATCTCACCTACTGAAACAATTTGCTTTTTTTTTTTTTTTTCGGTACGCCGGCCTCTCACTGCTGTGGCCTCTCCCGTTGCAGAGCACAGGCTCCGGACGCGCAGGCTCAGCGGCCATGGCTCATGGGCCCAGCCGCTCCGCGGCATGTGGGATCTTCCCGGACCCAGGCACAAACCCGTGTCCCCTGCATTAGCAGGTGGACTCGCAACCACTGCGCCACCAGGGAAGCCCTGCTTTCTTTATATAAGAAAATTCTAATACCCACCATGGTATTACCTTGGTTTACCTTCTAATACCACCATCTTTTTACCTTGGTTTCCAGGAAGCTCAGATTTAAATGTAATGCTCATTTGCAATAACTTCACTAGCCTAAGTTATTTGGTACAATTATTTCCCCCTTCCTCTATGTGGTTTTTATCATTTATTTGTATTTTATCAGTCCTTTTGTCTACAGTTACATTGTTATAATCTTCCTTAAATTTTTTTTGCCTACAATTAGAGTACAGTTTGAAAAATTTTTGTAACGTCTGAAATAAAATTTATATACACTGTAACTATTAATAAAATGGCATTTTATTTTCTGAGAAAGCGTCAGAAAGAGTTTAACTTTGGAACCTTATCCATTATAGAGTAACATGCTAGACATAAGCTGCCAGTGTGTGACTGAGGAAAAAAAACCCTGTTTGAATTCACGGGATTCTCTACTACATTATACAGACATCCCCTTCTCCACACACAGACAAACACACCTATGATAGGAATCCTTCTCTGAAAAGTCAGTTGAACCCCTTTAGGATTCCGATTTTTAAAAGCCATGGGACTTCTTCCCCAGAAAAACATGAGCCCTCGAATCCACACACACACACACACACAACGTTTAACACATAATTTAAGGTGTTCACAGACCCCTCACTCCATCTGGGTTCCTTCTTGCCAGAGAAATGACAGGGAAGATGGTCGGTTTCTACTGCAGGAAGCCACATGGAGTCCTTCCTGTACCCAACATGCCCAGCAGTGCAGCTCCACGTGGAGCTAACCCCCTGTCCCTGGCCCAGTGAATCACCACCAAGAGGACCAGTCTTCTGTGAGAGACCAGAGTCCCAACACTGGTGGGTGACAGTGGCAGAATGAAGCCCCGGTCTCCTGACACCACCAGGAGCTCTAATGATTTTCACCATCTTTACCATTAAGTGATACAGATTTTCTTTTCCTGAAGAGACGCATTCTAACACTTTACCGCTGTTGTGGAAGAAACAGATTAGACATATGCAGCGTCTTATTTTTAACCACAAAAAAATTCACACAGTGCTTCCCTCAGTCTCTCCCCTATTTCTCCCTGATTTGAATCATTTATTTTCCAGTTTTGAGAAATAATGGACCTACATCACCGTATATGTTTAAGACCTACAGTATGATGGTTTGATTTACATATGTCAACGATTACCACAATAGGTTCAACTAACATCCAACTTCTCATACATAGATACAATAAAAAGAAAAAAAAAAGGACAAAAATGTCTCCTTGTGATGAGAACTCAGCATTTACACTCTCAACAACTTTCCTATATATATACAGCAGTGTTAGCTCTGGTCATCACATTGTACGTTACATCCCTAGTACCTAATTGTCTTATAACTGGAAATTTGTGCCTTTTGACCACCCTCCTCCAGTTTCCCTCCCAGCCACTGGTAACCACAAGTCTGATCCTTTTTCTCTAAGTTTGGGTTTGTTTTTTTTTTTTTTTAAGATTCCACATATAATGAGATCACATAGTATTTGTCTTTCTCTGTATGATTTATTTCACTTTGCTTAATGCCTTCACAGTCCATCCATGTTGTTGCCAATGGAAGGGTTTCCTCATTTTTTTTATAGCTGAATAATATCCCACTGTATATTCATAAAAATATATTGGCCTATAGTTTTCTTTTCTGGTAGTGTCCTTTTGTGGTTTTGGTATCAGGATAACAGTGGCCTCATAAAATGAGTTTAGAATCTTTTGGAAGAGCTTAAGAAGGACTGGGGTTAATTCTTCTTTAAACGTTTGATAAAATTCACCAATGATTTGAATTTTTTGAGGACTTTTTCCACTAAGTCCGAAACCTTAGTACTTACCCTCAAAGACAGCTGTTTGTTTCTTCTTTCCCCCATCACTGCCTTAAAATCTTTCCTGTTGTTCCCTCAGATACACTTGCAGTTATCAATAAATGGTACTTATTTCTTTTTATTGAGCAAGGTATCTCTTACCATAAATCAAAGCTTACATCACTCCCTTGTGTAAGACTTAAATTTAGAGGGTTTTATATAGCATGTTAGGGTAGACTAGTAAATCACAATGGTCTTGAGGGTAGTAAAACAAATGGATGCAAAAAGAAAGGGAGGGAGGGAGACAAAGAAAGGAAAAAAACCACCAACACTAAACAGTTTACCTAGACCAGAATTTTCAATCCCAATCATAATATTAAATTCAACTAAAAAGAACTTTTTTTTTTAAAAGAAATACTGTTGCCCAAGCCTCATCTGTAACTAATTTACTCAGAATTTCGAGGTGGGAGCTGGACATTGGATATTTTAAAGCTCCTGTGTTACTCCACTGTGGAGGCCAGAGTAGAGAAACACCCAACCCAGCCCTTTTGCTAAGGGAAGTGGGGGACAGGAAAGAGCTTCAGGGCAAAAGCAGAGGTGGTGCCTGGAATGCTAGAGGGAAAAATCAGACTGTCCTGTGTGTCCCTTTTTGCTGGTCCTCCCAGTAACAATCACCAACTTGACACAATGCCAGGTGTTTGCAGGGCATCTGTTCTCTGAGCAATCCTGGGGACAGACAGCAGCCCATGTAGCACAGGGGACAAGAACATGGCCCCCAACCTAGTCTCCACCCTCTGGGGTTCTGGCTGCAGATGTCCCTTTCACTCATGGGTGTGTTAAAGGACAACACTTCCAGCAGCTGTTCACCATTACTACCACGTCTCAGTTCAGAGCATGCCTGATGCCCCAAACTCTCCCTCCTTCCCTGAAGGTCAAGGTGGAATTTGTCCCCTACCTTAACGAAGCAGGAAGCCCCCCTTCCCGCCAAAACACAGGCCTGGGACAGACCAGGGGAATCAGAGCCAAGACTGAGGGAAAGTGAGCATGACAGCCAGTTCCAGCTGAAGGGTTCTGAGCAGAAAAAGAGCATGCAGTAAGTCAGAGGCTAAGTATCTGATCTCTGTGGCTTTGTGAGCACCGGCCTTCATGGAACAAGCAGGAGGGCCCCTCATTCAACACAAACAAGCTGAAAGAATTTGCAGTCATTAGCCCAGCTGTGGCACAGGAAACGCCCCAGGCCGACACAGCCCTCCCTCCTTCTCAAGCTCCACTCAGTTGCTGTCAGTAGCAAAAATCTTTCTTTTAAAACTTGATGACAGGTAAGCCAACCTCCTTCCTTCCTGTGTAAGGTTCAAATTTAGCTGCCAAAGCAGGACCTTTGTTGTGAGTCGTGAGCAGGGCTGTTCCAGGCTATCTTACAGGTACCATCAATCACTGGACCTTTCAGGAAGTCAATACTCAACATGTATTTGTTGAGTGAATGAACTGGACCCCAAGAAACACATTCAAGTATATGTATAAAAAGCAGTCTGCTGGGCTTCCCTGGTGGTGCAGTGGTTGGGGGTCCGCCTGCCAATGCAGGGGACACGGGTTCGTGCCCCGGTCTGGGAGGATCCCGCATGCCGCGGAGCAGATGGGCCTGTGAGCCATGGCCTCTGAGCCTGCACGTCCGGAGTCTGTGCTCCGCAGCGGGAGAGGCCACAGCAGTGAGAGGCCCGCGTACCGCAAAAAAAAAAAAAAAAAAAAGCATTCTGCTAAATTTTCAGCTACAGTACAACCATCATAAAATGTTCTGTTGAAGGCTTTCATTATATATCTTTATTAGCGAACCACTCACCTAGTGTCTCTCACTCACCCTCATGTTACATCAAGAAGGGATGAGGACTTGAATAGACATTTTTCCAAAGAAGACATACAGATGACTAACGTGCACATGAAAAGATGCTCAAAACTATAAGACACTGATGAAAGAAATTAAAGATGATACAAATAGATGGAGAGATATACCATGGTTCCTGGATTGGAAGAATCAACATTGTGAAAATGACTCTACCACCCAAAGCAATCTACAGATCCAATGCAATCCCTATCAAACCACCACTGGCGTTTTTTACAGAACTAGAACAAAAAATTTCACAATTTGTATGAAACACAAAAGACCCTGAATAACCAAAGCAATCTTGAGAACGAAAAATGGAGCTGGAGGAATCAGACTCCCTGACTTCCAACTATACAACAAAGCTACAGTAATCAAGACGGTATGGTACTGGCACAAAAACAGAAATATAGATCAATGGAACAGGATAGAAAGTCCAGAGAGAAACCCACGCACATATGATCACCTTATTTTTGATAAAGGAAGCAAGAATATACAATGGAGAAAAGACAGCCTCTTCAATAAGTGGTGCTGGGAAAACTGAACAGCTACATGTAAAAGAATGAAATCAGAACACTCCCTAACACCATACACAAAAATAAACTCAAAATGGATTAAAGACCTAAATGTAAGGCCAGACACTATAAAACTCTTAGAGGAAAACATAGGCAGAACACTCTATGACATAAAACACAGCAAGATCCTTTTGACCCACCTCCTAGAGAAATGGAAATAAAAACAAACAAATGGAACCTAATGAAACTTAAAAGCTTTTGCACAGCAAAGGAAACCATAAACAAGATGAAAAGACAACCTTCAGAATGGGAGAAAATATTTGCAAGTGAAGCAACTGACAAAGGATTCATCTCCAAAAGTTACAAGCAGCTCATGCAGCTCAACATCAAAAACACAAACAACCCAATCCAAAAATGGGCAGAAGGCCTAAATAGACATTTCTCCAAAGAAGATATACAGACTGCCAACAAACACATGAAAGAATGCTCATTATCATTAATCATTAGAGAAATGCAAATCAAAACTACAATGAGATATCATCTCACAGCAGTCAGAATGGCCATCATCAAAAAATCTACCAACAATAAATGCTGCAGAGGGTGTGGAGAAAAGGGAACCCTCTGGCACTGTTGGTAGGAATGTAAATTGATACAGCCACTATGGAGAACAGTATGGAGGTTCCTTCAAAAACTAAAAATAGAACTACCATACGACCCAGCAATCCCACTACTGGGCACATACCCTGAGAAAACCATAATTCAAAAAAAGTCATGTACCACAATGTTCACTGCAGCACTATTTACAACAGCCAGGATATGGAAGCAACCTAAGTGTCCATCGACAGATGAATGGATAAAGAAGATGTGGCACATATATACAATGGAATATTACTCAGCCATAAAAAGAAATGAAATTGAGTTATCTGTAGTGAGGTGGATGGATCTAGAGTGTGTCACACAGTGAAGTAAGTCAGAAAGAGAAAAACAAATACTGTATGCTAACACATATATATAGAATCTACAAAAAAAAAAAAAAGGTCATGAAGAACCTAGGGGCAGGACGGGAATAAAGACGCAGACCTACTAGAGAATGGACTTGAGGACACAGGAAGGAGGAAGGGTAAGCTGGGACAAAGTGAGAGAGTAGCACTGACATATGTACACTACCAAATGTAAAATAGATAGCTAGTGGGAAGCAGCTGCATGGCACAGGGAGATCAGCTTGGTGCTTTGTGACCACCTAGAGGGGTGGGATAGGGAGTGTGGGAGGGAGGGAGATGCAAGAGGGAGGGGGTATGGGGATATATGTATATATATAGTTGTTTCACTTTGTTATACTGCAGAAACTAACACACCACTGTAAAGCAATTATACTCCAATAAAGATGTTAAAAATTAAAAAAGAAAAGATGCTCAACATCGCTAATTATTAGAGAAATGCAAATCAGAACCACAATCAGGTATCACCTCACATCTGTCAGAATGGCCATCATCCATAAGTCTACAAGTGGGGGACTTCCCTGGTGGTCCAGTGGTTAAAACTTCATCTTCCAATGCAGGGGGTATGGGTTTGATCCCTGCTCGGGAAGCTAACATCCATATGCCTCACGGCCAAAAAACCAAAACATAAAAAAAAACAGAAGCAATATTGTATCAAATTCAATAGGACTTTAAAAACGGTCCACATCCAAAAAAAAGCTTAAAAAAAAAAAAAAAGACTGCAAGTAACAAATGCTGGAGAGGGTGTGGAGAAAAAGGAACCCTCCTACACTGCTGGTGGGAATGTAAATTGACACAGCCACTATGAGAACAGTATGGAGGGGTTCCCTAAAAAACTAGAAATAGAGCTACCATATGACCTAGCAATTCCACTCCTGGGCATATATCCAGAAAAAAAAGAAAACACATACATACATATATGTGTGTGTGTGTCTGTGTGTGTGTATCCATATACATACATACATATATACATACACATATGCACACAATGGAATATTACTCAGCCGTAAGAACGATTGAAATAATGCCATTTGCAGCAATGTGGATGGACCCAGAGAGAATATTATGCTTAGTGAAATAAGTCAGACAGAGAGAGACAAATACTATGCATCATACGTGGAATCCAAAAAATAATACAAATGAATGTATATGCAAAAAAGAAACAGGCTCACAGACACAGAAAACCAACTTGTGGTTACCAAAGAGGAGAGAGGAAGGGGGAGGGACAAATTAGGGGTATGGGATGAACAGATATAAACTACTGTATATAAAATAGATAAGTAAGAAGGATACACTGTATAGCACAGGGAACTATATCCATTATCTTGTAATAACTTCTAATGGAATATAATCTACAAAAATAGTGAATCACTATGCTGTACACCTGAAAGTAACACAATATTACAAAGCAACTATACTTCAATTTAAAAAAAGGGATGAGGGATTGACATATACACGCTACTATATGTAAAACAGATAACTAATAAGGACCTACTGTAGAGCACGGGGAGCTCTACCAATACTCTGTAATGGCCTATTTGGGAATAGAATCTAAGAAAGAGTGGATATACGTATGTGTATAACCGATTCACTTTGCTGCACAGAAACTAACACAACATTGTAAATCAACTGTACTCCATAAAAATTAATTTAAAAAAATAAGAATAAAAAAAGGGGATGAGGACTAATGTGGGAGACGGTCTCCCAGCATCCTCCTCTTGCTCCTTTTGGTAATAAGCCCCCCTACTGTTAACCAGGCTCGTGGCCCCCCTGGTAAAGACTACATTTCCCCGGCTCCCTTGAAGCTGGGTAGCTCCTGTGACTAAGTGATATGATATGACTTAAAGCGGTAAGTCACCTTTGGGGTCACTTTCTTAAAGACACAGCCAGTTGCACCACTGGCTGAGACATGGTAGCAAGTGGAGCTATCTGCGCCAGGAGTGGAGGAAGGGCAGAGCCAGCCCCCCAGCCCTTACTACTCACCTCTGCACTATGATCTGAGGACCACTGTACTTGGAGGTACCCTTGTCACCAAAAGATATTAAACCACATCATGATTAATTCCAGAAGGAAGAAGAGAACCCATCTTCTAGCCCTAACTCCAACCTTTAATTTGTTCAGGGCAAGCCTCTTAAACCTCCCCCCCTTCCACAGTTTCCTCCTTTATAAAGAAGGGGACAAAACCACCTGCTCAATCTTACTAATGAGAAGAATCAAATGCAATACTAAAGTATAAATGCTTTGGAAAGTTATATGAGGCGGCCTCTGAACGAAGATGATATAACTGTAATCCAGGCACGACACACTTGTGGAAAGTACTGCCCCAAAGGAAATTAGGTTTGAGTCATACTACAGTACTACAATTTTGGACCAGCTAAAATGGGGGTTCAGCATGGTGATGAAAATATTTTAAAATATACTGAATACTTACAGATATGATTTGTATGCACTGACTGCACAATTATGTCCATTAAAACTAGTGACACACCAGGAGAGAAAAGTGAGGCGGCCCTGTGTGGTGTAATGAGGACTAAACATGGTTCTAGGCCCCTCTCACCAGGTCAGGGCAGGGCATTCCTGGGAAGGAAGGTGGGGTCCTGAGGTTTCTCCCAGTCAGGACCACTGCCAGCCCTTATGGCCCCTCTGAGGCATTTTAGAAATAGGCTTGGCTTGCTCGGTTGCTTTCGTGACAAACAGAAAAAGGCAACCCCTTCCTCCAGGCTGACCCATCTCCACGGCCTTGGGTTGGAGAGTGGGCTACGTTTCAGTGGGTTCAGCCATGGGGCTCTTTCGCCAAGAAACACCCTACAGCTGTACACAGGGCCCTGTCGCAAATTTAAAGTGTGTATGGCATCGTTAATAAAGGTAGTTGTACCTAATGTTTCCTGGGGATCCCAATTCTGGAGGGAATCCACTACCTGTCACTAAATCTGCCAGAATTCCTTCATTGGAAACTGAGGTATACTCCATTTCAAAGAAGAATAGCTTCTTTGAAATGGAGTAAAGTGAACACTTTTTCCCATCTCCCTTCCGTGTGCTGGGGGGGAAAAAGGAAAGCTGCAAGCATTACAAAAAGACAGCTTGGAGGTGAAGGCTTACCGCCCAGTACTCCAAGCAGAGTGAACACTGAATGAAAAGGCTACAAGACAATGGCCAAGCATCAAAGTATTTGCAAGAACAATGATGCGTCCTTCAATTAAATTCTTCTGATTAAACTAATCTTTCAGTTCTTGTAATGTTCTCAAGTGAAATCCATTTACGACTCCCAAAACAAAGCCAACAGACACCTAGAGTTTTGCTTAACGGACCTAAACGGTGAATGTAGAATAGGCACAGCGCAGCCATCTCTCCCAGAAACACAGTCCTCTCTCACTGCCCCCTCTCCCTCCGCAAGGCCCCCATCTCGACTCTCCTAACTCCCTGAGCTTCCTCCCACTTCAGGGCCTTCCAGCACGGTGCCCCTCCCCTCAAAGGGCTAATCCTCTGGATCCCCGGATCAGCTGCCAGTATCACTTCCCCAGAGAGGCCTTCCCTCCCACCTAAACTGCTTTTCCTGTCATTCTCTTTCATTGCCCCCGCGCTTTCTCTCTCCACTGCAGTGTATAAATTTGTTTCCTGCAGTATTTATGTATTTATTCCCTGCTCCCTTAGAGACGTAAACACAACAAGCCAAGAATCATTTTGGTTTTGCTTATCGTTTTATACCCAGCTCAGTGACAGTCACCAAGTATGTTATTCACTGAAGGAACGGAGGCTGCAAGAGACCTGAGAGTGAGAAGGACAGTGATGGGCCCAGCCCTAGAGATTTAAGTCAAACAGCTCAGGGCTGAGCCCCTTTTTAAGTTCCACAGGTGACTGAGATGCACAATGCCCTACCGAGTGAGAGGAATACTAACCTGCCATTTTCCTGGCAAAATAGGACACTGAAATACCAAGTCAATTGCTCTATTTGAAAGAAGTCTGAAGAAAAATTTACAGTAATGCAAAAATTTCTGATAAACACAATGTGTCCTGAAAGCAGCAGGCTTACACAAGTGGTGCCTATGCTCTACTCTCTTATACTATTTCCAGACATGTTGACTACACCACAAATGACTGTAATAAAACCTACCCAGGATATTACAGTTTCCACAAGCACACTGAAAACCTATTTTGTGAATGAACAAGAATCCACATCTACTGGCTAATTTAGTTCTTACAACCATTTTGCCCATAAATAATCCTGCACTCCCTAATCATGCAAATGTGTCTCTGCAAAACACCAAGGTCCAAAATCCCTTCCTTCGTAATGCAACAAGGTCTCAGACTGCTTACCTCAACGTCTGTTAACATGCCAATTTTTCCCCATAAACTTTTCTAGTTCTAGTCCCTACTATAGACATCAAAGCTTTGGTATAACAACAACAAAAATGGTGACTGATGCAATCCAGCCCTGCCTACAGTATCTCGTGGTGATCGTTACAACATAAATCATTACCGGTTGATAAAGAGAAATGGGGGTGGGGAGGCAGACTTAGGAATTTAAAATGCATGGTCATTATTACTACTAAATACCAGGTTGTCATTTCAGAGTTCCCTCCAACAATGACTGAAGCTGCATTTTTACATTGCTTCCCAATTTTTTTTAATATAAATTTATTTATTTATTTTTGGCTGTGCTGGGTCTTTGTTGCTGCATGCGGGCTTTCTCTAGTTGCGTTGAGCGGGGGCTATTCTTTGCGGCAGTGCGCGGGTCTCTCTTTGTCGCAGAGCATGGGCTCTAGGTGCATGGGCCTCAGCAGTTGTGGTTCACGGGCTCACTAGTTGTGGCTCGCGGGCTCTAGAGCACAGGCTCAGTAGTTGTGGCACATGGGCTTAGTTGCTCCGCAGCATGTGGGATCTTCCCGGACCAGGGATCGAACCCGTGTCCCCTGCATTGGCAGGCAGATTCTTAACCACTGCGCCACCAGGGAAGTCTCTGCTTAACAATTTTACCCCTCCCTAAGCACAACAAATTATCACTTCCAGCCTTCATCTAGCTGACTAAATGGCCCCTTGCATCTCTTTATCCCCTTTTTATTTCTGGAACTGTTTTTCTCATAGAGCCATTCACTCTGAAATTTTACCAAAACAACTGCCAACTGCCAACTGCCTGAACAATTACTTCATTTTTAAGAAAGTATTTTAGCAGTGGCTTGATATCTCAAAGCACAAATGAGTTTTACAGTCTTCAGTTTCCAGAAGTCATTTGGTGTCATTCATCTGCAGTTTACAAGAGGAGATGCAGAGAAATGAGCTGAACTGCCTAAAACTTTAGAAATCTCCTGCCTAAATCAGAGTCCTGCTGAGGGCCTTATTCTTCAGTCTTATAAGTCAGACTCCCAGGTTCCTCATCTTCAGTTCAGTCATGAGCCTGCCATACCCACAGCACTTTCTGAGGCAAAAGGTCCCAGGCTGGTCCATGTACCCAGGAGGCAAAGTTTTCTGTATCAGGTGACGGCCCTGCTCCCAGCTGATTGGACCAGAAGTGAGCGTGTGACCCAGGACAGCCAATGTGAAGACAGTTCAGCAGGGCCTTTCAGAGTCAAGAGGATGGAGTGAGGCTCGACTGTTAACGCTCCCAGTTAATTTAAAACTAAAGAGATGACAAGACATTTTAATGCCTACATTGAATAAATTAACATTTCTAACACCCAAACACTTCTGACTAATTATGCTCTTCATAAGACAGTTACGGGATTTATAAAACACATTAATTCATAGGGCACTACAGGCAAAATGACTATTAATG
Organism: Delphinapterus leucas; assembly: GCF_059928025.1. NCBI lineage: Eukaryota > Metazoa > Chordata > Mammalia > Artiodactyla > Monodontidae > Delphinapterus > Delphinapterus leucas. The sequence continues at coordinate 120,375,488 of NC_143133.1, read as the reverse complement.
AGAAACAAATTTAAATTTGGATGATGAATGCCAGTTTGTCTCTGTGACTGAATGTATAAGTTCCTGTGGAGGTAACACTAAAGGGATAAATTTGAGGCCCTTCACGAATCTGAAGCCCCAGCTGAATGGCCTTGCAACCAACCACCACCACCATCCTCCCTGACCCCCCCCCCACACACACACACGCTGAGGCCCCCATGGCCAGCAACGGAGGACAACGCATTTAAGTCAAAGTTCTCCTTGCACGGAGATGCTGGTAATTAACGAGACGCACCATAAGTCATCCCAGCAGGTTTCAAGGAGGAAACGTTAGTCACAAACCCCTGCTGATGACATCCCCAATGCTGCCTTGGGTCTAAAACAACCTGTCAGCCCAGTACTGTAACACCGTTTATACCCTTAGACAGTCCTGAGAGTCCCACCTCCCCTGCCACAGGTAACCTGTATGATAACCCAGGTGCCTTGGGACCAAGAGAGCCTAATGCCACAGCTTTTCTGAAAACCCTTGAGAGCCTGCCCCTTTGCAAAATTTACACAAGCTGGGAAACCTCAGGGGGCAAACAGAACACGGTGTTTTTCCATTTCACTTAGCAGATCATCCCCACCTTTATGGTTTTCTTGCCCTTTCCTTCTAATCATTTTGCTCTCAATCCCCCAGCTTCTCTCTTCACTAAGAAAGTCCAGTGTGTAACTCTTGCTATTTCCGGATTCTCAGAGGCAGAGATTTCCTAACAGTGTTTCTAGGGAAAAGAAAAACACTACGTTAAATATACACATTGATTCTTAGACTCACCGGAATTTCAGACATGGTTTTTTTTTTGCAGTTAATGTCTTAGAATGAAGAAAATAAGGTAAGTGTGTCTATTTCAGTTAGGGAGAAGGGGTGGAATTAAAGCAGGAATGACCAGATCTGGCTGGTAGCAGAGTCCTAGGAAATGTCACGCAGGACATTTGACGGCTGCAGCAAGGTAAGAAGTAAAACAATGAGAATCAAAAGGAAGCAAGACAAAGAACTTGGAACTCTAGACAATGCGCATGCAATCTCTAGAGAATGTTTCCCATTTCCCAGAGCCCTGTACAAGAACTTGATCCAAACACTAGGTAGATTTGCAAGGCCTTTCTGGTTGCACTTTTCCCTCACAATGGTTTCTTAGTTCCATATTAACCCAACCCACTTAGCTCTTGCTTCTCTCGCATTCCATAGAATCTGCATCACTCCTCAGAACTGTACCTCTGCTTTCCTCTTACAAATTAAAACCTCAGAGAAAAAAAGGAATTGTGGAGGAGGAAGAGGTAAGAAGTGACCTCTCATGTAGAGCACTTCCAGGGCCTGAGCCCAGCTCCTGAGAAGCAGCCCATGTTTACATAGACCATACGGAAGAGGAAACCCAAGGCTCCTGGAATTGGCTCTACCTTGAGATAATTCTTTGAAACATGGGTGACTTAACATCTCAGAACCTAATGGGTCAGGGAAGAATTTATATTGTGAAGCATCTTCACCTAAGGTCACTCTGACAAGCACTGATAAAGAAATTAGCTGGATGTGATGCTCAAGAGACACTGGGGATGTCGAGATGAACCAAGTACTGCCTCGGTCCTCATGGGGTCCAGATGCACAGTCTCAGACAGGTGGTGAAACCTTTCAGGGCCTCAGTCCTCTCTCAACATGATAGGGTTGATGAGATGGCCTCTACTGCCATTGCCATAAGACACCTCTATAATTCTATACCATGCTTTCTATACTTTACCTCCCCAATGGCAATTTTGATCAGTATTGTCCCAACAACAAATGGGAAGAGATCATTTCCAGGCTGCAGAAAGAGATAAAATCTGAGGCATGGACATATATACACTACCAAATGTAAGGTAGATAGCTAGTGGGAAGCAGCCGCATAGCACAGGGAGATCAGCTCGGTTGCTATGTGACCGCCTGGAGGGGTGGGATACAGAGGGTGGGAGGGAGGGAAGAGATATGGGAACATATGTATATGTATAACTGATTCACTTTGTTATAAAGCAGAAACTAATACACCATTGTAAAGCAATTATACTCTAATAAAGATGTGAAGAAAAAAAAAAAGATAATGGTACAGACTCTAATTTCCAAACTCTTGAATACTAGATATGGGGAAGGACCACCTGAATCTTTAAGGAAGAATTAAAGAGCAAAAGAAAAGGTGTATGTTTCACTTTGTACCAAAGTAAATTTGTGGAGCCCACTATTCAAAGAAGCAAATACCAAAATATATGGATACATAAAATGATTTAATCAGAATTGGGCATTAAAGGTCATCTCATACCTATGACTTCATCTAGTCTGGCCTCTTCATTTTATAGATAAAGTTAGGCACAGAAAGATTAAGTAATTTTCCCAAGGCCACCCAGCCAGTGAAAGGCAGGCCAAATACTAGAACCCAGCCAAGAATGATCTAATCATTCCAAAAAGGTATCAGAGGATGCTAGCAGAGTCTGGGATAAGCTCCGAGTCTCTGGAGGCTAATGTCAAAGAGGACAGCCAAGCCCTCCCACAAAGCACCGCTTACTGTTCCGCACAAGCCAGAACACTGGGCTGATTGGTGCAGGACACATATATCTTCGGCTCCCATATTCACACATTTCCATCTGTGCCAAAGGTGGCCCAAGTCCCATAAGGCCCAGTAGCTGACACTCCTTCCAAAACAGGCCAACAGCTCCCAAGTGGTTATGACCTTCTCAGGTTCCAGGCTGTGTTTCCCACCTCATCGCTGTCATCACACCACATACAATGACCTCACCAAACCTCAGGAAGCCGGTGCTGCCGCGTCAGCCCACCAGCTTAGCGGCAGCAGCTGCCCAAAGACATCACCCTAGGCCCTCACTTGCTGTTCTGGCAATCGGGACTGTATCTGTGCCTGTTCGGGGTCTAGCCCATCGTTTTCAAAGCTTAGAGCTGGATAGGCCCCAGATATCCAAGAAACCATCTGTTACAAAACCCTCCCTCCTCCAACTTCACTTCAAAACACACCAGGGCATCTCCCACCGTCCCTGGTTACGCAAGCGGGAATTAGCGAGAGCCTTCTGAACCGAGGGTGTGGACCTCTCACAGGCGACCTTGGAGAGGACACCACCCACGCTGACCTTGTCCAGAAACAAGGGAGCCACCAGTTTTACATCAGACATCCTGAAACAAACACCTTCATGTACTCTGTCTGGCGGCATTAACCACAGTAGATGCTAGAAAAACACATTCAATTTGCTAAGTCCTAGAATTTGAACCATGTCTCCATTTCAATTTACATTTATTTTTCTTTAATAGTCACTTTTCAAAGCAAAAGTCACAAGTATTAAAGACAAGGTAGGAACGATCACACTAATAAAACACTAATATCCCAGACCTAAAACAGCAAAAACTTAACTTTCCGATGAAGAGCAAAACCAGAATGAGATTGAGCATTCTTTGAAAGCCACTCGAACCGTATTACATTTAAATTCCAAGTAAACGCCAAGCAGTTACATTTGTATAATAATAGTCATAATAACATTGAGCATTCACTACGTGCCAGATTGCACTAGGATCTTTTTATGTATGATCTCACTGAATTTTTCTAACAGCTCTATTATCATCTCCCGCATTTTTTAAGTGAAGGAGGCATATGGAGGGTAACTAACTTGCCAAAGGTCACATCAATAAAAAGCAGCAGGGTCAAGGTTCAAATCTAGTTCCTTGTGACTCCAAAGCTGGTGTTCTTAACTTTCCTCCACTCGGGCTTGGGGTCTTTGGTGTGTAGGAGCAAAAACTAAAACTGCATTTTAATTTACTGAACCACATCCCTCTGCATTTTAAGAGGTTCTGTGTAAATGACTGCCCTGAAAATTTTTATAGGCAAGGAAGGGAAATTGGCACTCTTCTACCAAGTCTGTAGCACAGATGTCAAGCAGCTGTGCAGGAGCTGGGGGGACGAGTGAACTGTGTGCCTGGCAAAGTTATATGGGCATCTGTCTCAGGCTTGAAATTTTTAAAAGAAATGAGAAGCCAAGGAGATGCGAGGGAGACTCATTCTAAATTCTGCAGAGACTGTTAAATAAACATGATCGGCCCCATACGGCTCTGATAGGCAGTCGGTTAAAAATAAAAAATAGGAAACTGTATCCCTTACTAACCTTCCCTTCTTCCCCTAATGAGCACAGAAATCCATGAACACACACACAAACCCTATTAATATTAGCTTATTTAAACCTTAAATTTTTAATTCTCTTTATTCTCTTTGGGGGGATTCATTCGACAAACATTTGGCTTCACTTATACATCTGTTGCTATGTTTTACTGCAGGCGTCAATATGACTTTCTCCTGGGTAGCAGCTCTCAGACAATATCGATAGTCACAAGGCAGCCACAGATTTACTGCTGAACAACTCAGATCAGAAGGATGGAACAATAAAGCTACAGGCCATTGGGCATACTTACTGGTGATCAGCCTCACGTGCTTGTGATGTTTCCGATCTAAGCCAATGTCTTTCCTTGCTCTCTACCTTTCCTAATTCTTCACAGTTGACTTTCATTTCATAGTCTTACCAAGCACCTGTTTTGTGCTGTCTGCAGTGTTAGAGGCTGGGAATATTATGGTGAGTGAAATAAGCTTATTGCCTAGTTGGAAAGGCAGAAATTAACCAAATAAGAACACAAAGGAGTGAGTGATTTACAAAGGAGCACTGCGAAGGAACACAGATCGGTGAGTACCGTGCCAGCCTTTACACACAGCTGCAGATTCCGACACTCCTCCCACTGAGAGGGGAGGTCTGTGTCCCCTCCTCGTGAATCTGGGTAGGCTCTGACAGCTTCAGTCATTAGAGTAGGGTGGAAACGATGCTATGGAACTTCCAAAGCAAGGTCACAGAGGTCATGTTGCTTCTTGCTCCTTTGTATTTAACGCTCAGTCTTGGAGCCCTGAAGTGCCCTGTAAGCGGTTTGACTATCCCGAGGACACTCTGCTGTGAGGAGGTCTAAGCCACATGAAGGAACCCTGGGTAGGAGCTCTGGTTAACAGTCCCAGCCGAGCCTGGTCTTTGAGTCGCCCCATTCCAGGCCCCAGACACACGAGCAGAGATGCGCCCAGATTATTGCAGCCCCCAGCTGTTCAAATCTTCCCAGCTGAGGCATGTCTTCCCAGAGGAGAAACAAGCCCTCTTTAGTGTGTCCGAGTTCCTGGCCCACAGAATCCAAGAGCATAACAGAATGGTTGTTTAACACCAGGAAGTTTTGGAGTGCTTTGCTACCCAGCGGTAGACAACCCAATCAAAGGTAGTGTCTATAATAAAAGAGCCTGCCTTATCCTGGCAAGTCATACAAGCACTCTCGATGAAAGTAACACTGGAGCTGAGAGCTGAAGGGTGAAAAGGCTTCCAACAAACAGAAGGGGAGGGGATGGTCCAAAAGGAATAAAAGTAGGTTGTAGCACAGGCCCTGCGGTCAGAGGAAGCATGGCTGGCACAGGAAAAAAGCCAGCTGGCCAGAGCACAGAGGAAGAAGAGAGCAAAAGGCTGGCGAGCTAGGCAGGGGCCAGACGGTGTTCACGGCGCTGGTCTCTTACTCATCAGCCGTTACAAGTTCCTGAAGGTTTAGGTTTCTGGTTTTTATAATTGAGGCAAAATCCACGTAACATAAAAGTCACTTTTATGGTTGAATCATGTCTCCCCAAAATGCATACGAAGTCAACACCAGTACTTCAAAATGTGACCTTATTTGGAAATAGGGTCACCGTAGATATAAGTAGTTAAGATGAGGTACTTAAGGTAAGTCCTAATTCAATAGGACCGTGTCCTTATAAAAAGGGAACATCTGGACCCAGACAAGCGTGAAGATGGACGCAGAGATTGGCGAGATGGGTCTAGGAGCCAAGGAATGCCAAGGACTGCCAGCAAACACCAGAAGACGGGGGAGAGGCATGGACAGAGGAAACTGCCCACCTGGATCTCAGACGTGTGGCCTCCAGAACTGTGAGACGATAGATGCCTGCTCTTTACATCACCCAGGCTGTGGTGCTTTGTTACAGCAGCCCTGGGGAACTCATATAATCACCATTTTAAACCACTTTAAAGTGTGTGATTCAGTGATTTTCAGTATCTTCAAAATATAGTGCAACAACTACTGCTATCCAATTCCAGAACATTTTCATATTGGAAAAGGAAATCCTGTTCCCTTCTCTCCCCAGCCGTGGCAACCATTAATCTCCTTTCTGTCGCTGTGGATTTGCCTCTTCTGGACATTTCATATAAATGGCATCATACAGGGGCTTCCCTGGTGGCGCAGTGGTTGAGAATCTGCCTGCTAATGCAGGGGACACGGGTTCGAGCCCTGGTCTGGGAGGATCCCACGTGCCACGGAGCAACTGGGCCCGTGAGCCACAACTACTGAGCCTGCGCGTCTGGAGCCTGTGCTCCGCAACAAGAGAGGCCGCGACAGTGAGAGGCCCGCGCACCGTGATGAAGAGTGGCCCCCGCTTGCCACAACTAGAGAAAGCCCTCGCACAGAAATGAAGACCCAACACAGCAAAAATAAATTAATTAATAAACTCCTACCCCCAACATCTTCTTTAAAAAAAAAAAAAATGGCATCATACAACATGTGGTCTTTAGTGTCTTGCTTCTTTCACAAGAAAGATGTCTTCAAGGTTCATCCATGTTGTAGCATGCATCAGTACGTTTCTCTATATAGCAGGTTAATATTCCATTTTATGTATTTTATTTATCCATTCATTACTTGATGGACATTTGAACTGTTTCCATTTTTTGGCTATTATGTATAACAGTGCTATTGAACATTCCTGGACACATTTTATATGAAGATCAGTTTTCAGTTCTCTGGGGCATATACCTAGGAGTGGAATTGCTGAGTCATATGGCAACTCTATGTTTAACTTTTTGAGGAACCACCAAAGTGTCCTCCACAGTGGCTACACCATTTTCATTGCCACCAGCGATGTCTTAGGGTTCCCTGGAAAGTTTTAAGCAAAAGGGGTAAACATCAGAACTGTGCTTTGAAAAAATAGGAATCAGCTTTTCTGAAAGAATGTGAGTTGATTTGGTACTGCTGGGTCTGACATGCCTTTTAAAACATTCAAGTGGAAACGTCAGGTAGGAGAGGCTTAGACAAGAGGTCAGTCAGCTCTGAGTTAAAATTCGAGACTCAGCAGCCTAGAGCATGGACAAGATTCCTCAAGAGAAAATACAGAACATAGAAAAAGAGAAGCTTGGTCTGATCTTTTAGGAGCTCCAAATGAATGGTGGGAGAGAGGAAAATTGAGTCTGAAAAAGGAGCATGATAAATCGGATGGAACAAAACTGTAAAACTGCTAGATTAAGAAAGAGGAAGGAGACAAAAGACAAAACAAACAAACCACCGAAAGAAAAAAGAAAGAAAAAAAAGAGACAAAATTGTAATAAGAAACAGAAGATCTGCAAAGAGACTAAATCCTGATACTTTAAGAATCAGATAAATACCATTTTACATTTTACTTCTTCCTACATTTTTCCTTTTTTTTTTTCCTTTTTTTTGGGAAAGGGGAGCGTGGTGGAGAGGAAGCAGTTTAGTTCCCTCAGTCTTAATGTTGTGAGAGGTTAAACTACTTGACCTTTTATCAGAACTGGTGAATAAATGCTTTTCAGTCTGGACATCAAACCTAATTTAAAATAGACCTCCTGTAAGGGAGCTGCGTGGAAAGAATCTGGTTACATACTTAACAAGTTCCTATTTCATCAAAGCATCTGCGAGCCAGGGAAGACAGTCCCACACCACTTCAAAGTAAGAAACCCACAGAGCTTATTAAAGTGGGAGAAAAATCGTTCCCCTACACACTCTCCCTGCCCACAAGTACGTACTTAATGACAGAGGCAAATCAAAAGATGAGAATCCTAAGAATAAATCTATAATAACATCTTCTGTCCCATTTCAAAATTACAGTTTAGATTATTTTGTTCCTCAAAAGCCATATCCAGAGATTATAAAGCTCTCTTGCAGCTGATCCTTTCAGGCCTACATTGCAAGGAATTGAATTTTAACTTTGTAACCAGGTGAACAAAGGACTTTTGGGGTTAAATAAACATTGCCTTTAGAGGAGCAAAGGAACGAGAGTCTCTGCTGAGTCCATGGCCCTCTTTGGATACATGTGAATACAGGCCTGTGTCCTAGGTTAGCTACACCTTTTGGTGGCCTGCCACACTAATACAAAATCGGGGAATGTAAAATTGCATTACACTGAATTACTTTACTTGAATAAAACACACAATTCCCATGTTCACACTATATTCATATCCTTTGAAAGATTTAATGTTATCGATTGATAGAAGAGGTGTCCTCCCAGGGTAAGTTTGGAAACTAGCAATTTAAGATAAGTCCATGTCAGGCAGAAATCCAACTGACATTAGGACCTAGAAGATATCTTCTTTTGCTTTATATGAAAACTATTTAATTGGTTCCAGTTACATTAGAAAAATGAATCACATTGGAAAAAGTAATAAAATCACTGCAAGTATTAGCCACAGTCAGCCACGTACGCTGGCATTAGTGCCTGGTACTTGACATGTGTTATTCCAAAGGTATCATTATCCCTGTTTTACAGACAAAGGTCCGGAAGTGCAGAAACTCCAAATCTGGCCTCTGGTAACACAGAATTGAAATACAAACTTTTTTTTTTTTTTTTTTTTTTTTAAACCAGAATACAACTGCCCCTACCACACTAGGCCTTCAAAGACCTGTTGTGGGAATTTTCAGAATGTTATTGCTAAGTACAAATAGAGCTGCTGCATGACAATGAGAAAATAAAGTCAAAAATGAAAGATGGTGATCTTCCAGAGGAAAAAATAATGACTTAATACTTATTTAATGGGCCTCCCTGGTGGCGCAGTGGTTGAGAGTCCGCCTGCCGATGCAGGGCACACGGGTTCATGCCCTGGTCTGGGAGGATCCCACATGCCGCAGAGCGGCCGGGCCCATGAGCCATGGTCGCTGAGCCTGCATCCGGAGCCTCTGCTCTGCAACGGGAGAGGCCACAACAGTGAGAGGCCCGCGTACAGAAAAAAAAAAAACAAAAAACTTATTTAATAAAGTAATATTTTATTACTAAGAGTTCTACAAGAAGTTGTTACATGTTTTAAGTTTTGTTGTTGCTGTTGGGAGGTATAAGCATTTTAGATATGGGGAGTAATTTTCATGTTGTTTTAGATGTGGGAAGTAATGAAACAGCCAACCTGTTATAAAACACCATTTCCCACAGTACATAAGGAAAAGGCCTCTCGATGCCCCTAGTTCAGAGAATCAGTTTGATGTTGGTACTTAGACTATAAAAGAGCAGTAACTAATGCTAATTAGTACTTAATGGGGTAGAGCCACAAATATTAACTCATTCATTCATTCTCACCACATGTCCCTGAAGCAAGTATGAACATCCCTCTTTCACAGAGGAAGAAAAACAATGTTACAAAAACGATGGCAACCTACATCCAGAAAAGTGTCCTCCCAAATACAAAAGACAAACACTACACTGAAGACTTTAAATTCTTCATATATACAGAGGCGTGGATGAGCATCTTTTTAGACACAATAACTACACTCATCCCCAAACAACAGTGACTGAAAATCTGTGGTATTCCAAAAGGCAAAATATGATTTGGAAGCACTGAAGTATAATAATAGTAATAATAATAGAGCGTGGAGGAAAAATGTTAATAATTGTTGAACGCATACGATCTGCCTGACACCATTTCATTCTGCGTACCTTGTGAGGACCAACAGTTAATGTCCATTATGAGCTTGTGAGGCAGGTACTAGTACTTCCCTCCTGGATCTGTCAGTTGCCCAGAGTCACACTGAGAGTTCAGAGCAGGATTCAGAGCTAGTCTGGCTCCAAAGTCCATGCTCTTGACCACGACATTCTACAGTTAAACAAGGCACAACTTGTTTTCACGTTCAACCTGGGATTAACCACACAAGATTGAACTTATTTCACCAAGGAGAAGAAACAAAAATCCCTTAATGCTTTGCACTCAACCCTGTTTCCGGGGCTCCTTCTGACACACGTCCCGTGGATCTCTGGTACGATAAAATGCCAAGCCAGATCTGGTCCACTCCAGCTCTAAAATACTCATTTGTATCAAAAATACTCATTCACACTTTAATGGCTTCATCCAACCTACTACTCCCTGAATGCAATCTCCTCTTGAATACATTTAATAGCTTCTTTCTGAATGAATCCTATTAGCACAATTTATTCATTCCTTCTGAAACCCTGTGTTTGGAGGCAGAAAAATAGCTTGTTGGAATATTATGTCTATTTCATACAATACACATCTTCTCTTCAAAGAAAAAAATAGCCTTACCTAGTTAGATCTTTACATACCAGATAAGTCATAAGAGGAGACTTATACTACCACATATAATTTTTTGGAGTAATATGTTTATAAGAAATAAATGAATAAGAGTGGAAACACTTCATATCTAAGTGTCTCTAAAGGATATTCCATAAACCAATTATTCACTCAATCCAAAATCACTTGCTCCTCTGATTATCAGCCTGTGGTTTAAAGAGTATCCACATGACAATCACCTGGAGGCTGCTGTTAACACAGGTGAGGCCTAACGAGTTCTATTCCTGGTGAAGAACTGTGCCGCCCACAAACAGTACACACAAATCTTAGGTACCCTAAAGTTTGAGAACCACGGTCCTCTATGGCACATCGACAGGATTCAAACAACTATGCACAGAGCTTATCTCAGCCCCTTAATTGCTCTCCCTGGTTCTACCCTTCTCCCTATCCCCACACACCTGCTATTCTCTATAAACAGAGGGCTCCTTTTAAAGGTCAGGTCATGTTGCTTCTCTGCTCAAAATTCCCCAAATGCTTCTCATCCCCTTCATGGCCACAGCTCTGAATGATCTCCCGCTTTGTCTTTCTGACCCCTTTCCTACCACGCTCCCCTCCCCTCGGCCAGTCACCGACCTGCTTCCTCTCACACCTGGCCACCTGCGGCGGAGCCTCTGTGCCCTGCAGGTTCCCTCTGCCCAGACTGCTCTCCTGCAGGTACCTGCACGGCCTGTCACCTCACTTCCTGGGGAGTCTTGCTCCAGCATCACCTGGCCACCCTATCAAGGACCACTCCGCCCATGCCCACACGTACACTCTTTCCTGATTGTATCCTCTTTAGCACTTTAACCAGTAACTGAAATACTTACCAATTTACAATACTGTTGTATCTTTATTAGTTGTCTGTTACCCTCGCTCAAATGTAAGCTTCAAAAGAAGCAGGGATTTTTTTTTTCCAATCTCTTTTGTTCTTAAATGTAACCCATTTGGCAGAAGTCAAAAAGTACTCATTGAAAGAATGAATGAATATCATAAAGGCTCGAATAAAGGTATCAATGGAGTGTTGTAGGAATCTAGAGGAGAGACAACCAATTCCTCATGGCAACAGCCCACCTCCTCTCACAGAAGGTAACACAAGCTGGGTTTTGAAGGAGGAACGGAGAACACCCTCTAAGAAAAGGAAGGATATTCTACATGGCAACTGGCCTGCAATCTTCAAAAACGTCAATGTCGGGCTTCCCTAGTGGCACAGTGGTTAAGAATCCGCCTGCCAATGCATGGGGTGTGGGTTCGAGCCCTGGTTCGGGAAGATCCCACATGCCATGGAGCAACTAAGCCCGTGGGCCACAACTACTGAGCCCACGTGCCACAACTACTGAAGCCCATGTGCCTAGAGCCCATGCTCCGCAACGAGAAGCCACCGCAATGAGAAGCCCACACACTGCAACGAAGAGCAGCCCCAGCTCACTGCAACTAGAGCAAAGTCCGCGCACAGCAACGAAGACCCAACACAGCCAAAAATAAATACAATAAGTAAATAAACAATTGAAAAAGAAAAAAAACGTCAATGTCATGAAAGACAAGGAAAGAACAAGGAACTCTTCGAGACTGAAGGAGACTAGAAAGACGTGATGGCTGGGTGTGGTGCTCGATTCTGAACTGGATCCTTTCGCTCTAAGGACATTATTGGGAAAACCAGAGAAACCTGGAGTCCATCGTTAAAGGTATACATAGCAGTTCTTTTTTAGTATTCTTGCAACTTTCCTGTAAGTTTGAAATTGTTTCAAAAGAAGAAAAATGGTGGGAGGGGGAGGCTAGGAAAACACAAAAGGAACCAGAATTATATGAGTAAGTGTAATGCATTAAATAATCTGTGAATTAAATGCCCAATGAATAAAATACGAGGAAAAAGGACTACTTCTTCCAAATGTTTCTTTTCCCCTTGCTCTCCCATTCCTCCAAGAAAAACTTTGGGCCTATACCATCTTGGCTTAGAGTCAGGCCAAATATGGTCATTTTTCTTTAAGTGTAACACAGATAAACCCCCTGGACTATAGTGGAAACACAGCATGCAGCAGGACATCTGTCTGTATAAACTCTGTAGTAAATGACATCTCTCTTCTCCCTACAGAGCAGAGGCCTGATCCCCATGAATTGCTGTAACTCAAAACATACTTTTTACATAAAAATAATGATGGGGTTGGAAATAGAAAAAGTAAATCTTTGGACTGGATTGCTGTTGTGAGCCAAAGAGAATGATTAAATATAAAACGGCGGCGGGAATAGCACTGGGATATAAAGAAACAGATTGACATAGATTTTTTTTTTTTGAAACTGGAAGTTACAGGCAACATGCCTAGAATTTAGACACCAGTATTAAGGACCGAACGCTCTTCCAAGCGGCTACAGCTCCCGTGACAGGTCAAACATCATTACAGCAAACACCACAGCCACAAGAATTTCTGAGTAACCCAAAGCATACCTAACTAATGACTTCCTTAACTCAAGCAGCGTACGATAGCCAACAGCGTTCCCCATTTTAAACACATTAGTACAAACGTACAAAAGAAATACACTGACTATACAAAGGACTCACCAGAAGTTCCCTGATCTTCCATAATAAGGTACAAGTCAATTTTAAAAGACAGAAAAGAAATGAAATGAGTTTACATACAATTTCTCAGGGATGCAGCTATGCACTGCACAACCAAACCACCAACAGGCAAGTGAAAGCAGAAGTTCAGTGCCACAGCAAGGGTCTATGGAGACATGCAGAGCCCCTTCCAAGTTCCCTACTCTCCTCTGTATGTGGAGTCCTCCACGCTCTCTGGGATTGGTTGGTTTTGATTTAAATTTTCTTCCAAAGCAGCAACGTTGAGAAATAGCTTATTTAAAAAACATGAAGTTTCAACTGGTCCTAGGAAATGGTTAGATCTGGCAACACCGGCTCATATTCTCTGGTCAACCAACAGCTGGAGGAAAGCAGCTCCACCCACACTGGGCAGAAGCATGGTTGACCCTTTACCACACTCCCACCTCTGACCCTCAATGGCTTGTCTTTTGCCTGGTCCCTCAAAGCAGGGGATCTGCAACCCCAGCTTTGAAGAAATTCAGAACAACAACAGTGACGACAAAACACCCAACTTCAGAGGATACCAAAACTGAACTGTATCTTACACATTCTGCTCTAATAAGACTTCAGAGAGAAAGCATACGTTAATAACATTATGTATAATAAATTACACTCACATTCTTCCAAAGGCATTCTCACAAGCGTCACTGGCAGAGGCAAAGTTTATCATTTGAAACCACTTTGCTGTGGAAGCAGGAATGCTTTGAAAATCTCTTAGCTTATCAAAACGTGAAGTTGTTTGTTTTAGAAGCCCTCTACGTGAGTTCAAAACTAACCATCATAGTTATGTATATCTTACCACAATTTAGAAAAGAAAAAATAATAACCATCATAAACACATACATACTGTAACGGAAACAATTTAACAAACCTAATTGTCTTAAACTGTCAAAAGAATGACTATTTATTTACTATAAATTTATTTATTTATTTTTATTTATTTTTGGCTGCGTTGTCTCTTTGTTGCTGTGCATGGGCTTTTCTCTAGTTGCAGCGAGCGGGGGCTACTCTTCACTGCTGTGCGTGGGCTTCTCACTACGGTGGCTTCTCTTGTTGCAGAGCACGGGCTCTGGGCACTCGGGCTTCAGTAGTTGTGGCACACGGGCTTAGTTGCTCCATGGCATGAGGGATCTTCCCGGACCAGGGCTCGAACCCGTGTCCCCAGTATTGGCAGGCGGTTTCTTAACCACCGCGCCACCAGGGACGTCCCAAGAATGACTATTTTAATTTCTTTCTGAATATTTCCCAACTTTCCAGTTGCATACTATATAAAATCAGAACACCTTTAGTACCAAAGGGATTGTCCGTGGGCACACAACCATGCCCACGGACAAGTCACACACTTCCTGTGCCCCAGTGCCCTCACCAGTACAATGTGAAGAACAGCACAGACACCTCATGGGGTCACTGGGAAGATTAAATGAGTTAATACACAAGCAGCACTTCAGAACAGTGCCTACCACGTCATAAGCCCCATGTAAGAATTAAAAAGAAATCACTACTGCCCGGCCTTGTATTACTTGACACAATGATCTAAATTACTGATAAGTTATGTTCTCTTGTCGGAAGCATCCTCATCTCTGCCCTGGTCTGCAGAGTGAGACACTGTCTGTCTGATACAGTTTTCTACCCAGAGCACATTCCATTTTTATCAATTTAAGTTGCTGCCAAATCTCAAAAGTCATTTATAAACGTACTGATATCTCAAATGGTTTATGGTAAACCACTCTCAAAAGTATTTAACAGAAAAGAATTAGGTCTAAGCCAGTATCCAAGAGATAGAGATTTATTGAAACAATTATCAAGTTTGAAGAATAAAATCCCCAATGCAGTAAAAACGTAGCATTCAAAAAAAAGAAAGAAAAAGCCTCAATGCAGGAAAAGACAAGTACTATCCGAAGGTAGAGCCTGTAAGTGAATGAATGAATTAAAAAAATAAATGAATGATCATGAATGAACATCAAACTGGTGACATGCTGCTGATCACAAACTCGTGCTATCCTTGAAAACAACAACAACAAAATACTGCTTATACTTAAGAGTCAATGCCGAACTGTTCTGTCATATTACAGAGCCAGGTTAATAATGATGTATGAAAAATACTCAACTAGCATTCCCTCAATGCTTCCCGTATGCACTGATGCATTTGTGCTTAATGTTGATGGCATGGTCCCCGCTCTGAATCTAAAATATAGTTGGGGAACAAAACTAACAGAGACCAATTTGTAACCTCTGAGTATCCGCTGTAAGAGTTCTCAGAGAGGTGCACCCAGCAGATGCTGCAGTGTCCTCAAAGTGAATGGGAACAGAATCCACACAGAGGAGGAAGCTCCCAGAGTAACAGCACTGCAGCCGTCCCCGTCCACCAGGCTACACACAGCAAAGCGTAACACGCGTAACTCAGGCTGCCTCCTAGCTAGCTGGGGTGGCTCCGTGGGGGTCTGGGGGGGTGTTTGCTATTTTTGGAAAAAAATACAGCAAGCGTTGTTCCGCTCAGCAATTCCCTAACCCTTCTCAAAACACACAGCAACACCACCTCCTCCGAGCACTCCCTGACCACTCCTTCCTCGGGCTTACACACCGTTTCCCTTGATGGGTATTTATTTACACGTCTTTCCTCCACTGGACCAAGAGCTCCAAGAATGACGTGAAACCACCTGGTACTGCAGCCCCAGGTCTGCAGGCTCAGCGAACATCCCTGGAGCGAGAGAGGGATGGGAGGATGCCTCAGCCAGGGAAGGGTCCTACACACACGGGGAGGCACTGAGGCAGAGCCCACAGGTTCCAGCGCCAAGCTCCCCTGCACGTTGGTGCTGTGCAGCAGAAGGTAGAGCCTCTGTCCTCAAGGATCTTAGAGTCCGCTCAGCCTCCAAAAAGCTGTCTGAGAAAGCACCTTAAGCGCTCTCTCGAGACAGCCATTCATTACCAGTAACGTGAAGAACGTGAACCTTCCCCTTAAAATAAGGGGTAGTGGTTTTCAAAGATGCTGCAGGGCTG
Organism: Delphinapterus leucas; assembly: GCF_059928025.1. NCBI lineage: Eukaryota > Metazoa > Chordata > Mammalia > Artiodactyla > Monodontidae > Delphinapterus > Delphinapterus leucas. Next base: position 120,359,524 of record NC_143133.1, on the reverse strand, counting down.
AGGACTTCAGGACACCATACAAAGAGCGAGTGAGAGTTCACTGGGTCACACGGAGAAGGGGAATCAACTTACTCATAAATCTCCAACGCTCCACTCCCTCTCTTGCTTACTGGCTGAGCAGCTGCCATCCGGAAGGCTTAGCACGTGGAAAGCATGATCGCGGTTCTGCTGGAGCATTTCCGGTGGGCAGAGAGCACAAGATGCCAGAACTTTAAAAAAAGAAAACTGAATCCTATAATTCCGATTACCTTATTTCACCTCTTTCCAGCCAATCCAAATTCCACCTGTTGTAGATAGGTAACTATTAGAGAAATCTTGCACGTGCTTTGCTGAATCATTCAACCCGCAAAATCTCCACAAGGCCTCACATCTCCCACATTCTGATGGTCAGGCCTAAGCTGACTGGGCAAGCAAAGAGAGACCCCTTGCACACAACCTTCCAACTGAAAGACAGCAGAAAAGCAAGGCAGGCTGTGTTCAATTTCACGGAGCCCATGGCGGGCTCTGGTTAGGTCCACCTGAACACCCCCAAAGCCTGGGACCTTAACACGCATTTCCCACCCCTGGCTCCGGCTGGCTGTGCCTATATCCCTTAATGACCCCACCTGAGCTCTCATCTGTGGTTCCCTTGTCTGTCTTGTTCTCTGGCACCTCTGCCTGCCTGGGTCTCTGAGGGTCTTCAGGGGCTGCCCGGCCCTGCGGGGCCAGCATGAAGGAAGCCACCACTTCAAGGTTCAGCCTGGCTACTGTGCAGAAGCCAGGCCTGAGAGGGGCTCCTAGCTGTTTTGTTTTGAGACCTCGGGCTATGGAATCCGATAAAAATTTTCTTCAGTCTAGTGTCACAAAAAGCCCTTTTCCCCTAAAGGGACCCAGCAATCTGAAAGTGTCTTGCAAAGCATGTTCCTGCTCTAGTCTTCAGAGCCTTCCCTGAGGCAGGCATGTGGCAGCTCCAAGTCAGACAGAAGGATACTGAGTCTCCGGGGGCCTGGCCCGTAACAGACCGTACAACAAACCAGGGCCTCCCTCATGCTGCCTTTTAGGTTTTCGTTTTTTTAATTCAACAAGATCGCTTGGCACTGTCCGCGTCACCTTCTGAGTCTACAGATGGGGAGGGAAATTGGAGCACAGACGATCTCTGTGCTTCCCACCAGGTCCCCCCAGACACACTGCCCAGTAAGACCAGCTCACGCTAACCTGAGGGCAGCAGGGACTTCTCTTGCTGGCCAAACAAAATGAAAAACCATCCTCAACCCCTTCCGATCAAAAGTTTGTCAGCCTCTGACTAGAGGAAGCACCTACCTGTCGCTACCCTGTGTTTATTTTCCATTTCTTTAACAGCCTTGATGCCTCTGCTATCATATTCTAAAATCCCAGGTGCACAGGGAATGTTCGCACTTCTTCAAAATGTTAAAAAAAAAAAAGCCACAACAAACGTGCATATCTGTATATGCTGCTCGGGTTTCAAAAACATAAATTATCTTCAGCCAGAATCAGAACTCAGCAACAGCTCCCTCCTGCCCACACCCGGCACGAGGGTCTCCTGCTCTAGGAGCCTGACAGTGGAACCCTTTACTGGAGTGACTTAACATCCTTGAGCTTCCAGTAGGATCACTATGTATGCTGTCATCCAAAATGAATAATTTTCAAAGGTGACACTATTAATCATTACATGGAGACTACAGGTATAAACCAAAACTGTTGCAGAAAACCAAGACCCAGTAAGCACTTCAAAGATGCAACCCTGGGTGCTGAGGTTACCATCAAAGTCGCATTAAATGGGTAGCCCTCACCCTCTCAACGCTGACCAACTAGTGCAGTATACGAACAAATAATCACCCAAATAAGTAATGATGATCTAACCTAAGTATGATGGGTGCTGGGAAGGAAAAGTCCTGGGTGTTATGACAGAATATTTCAAGGCTTAACCCGATTTGGGGGGGTGGGGCAGAATCCCATGTGCTCTGGGAAGAGCATATGCAAAGGCTCTGAAGTAGGAAGGAATACCAGGGAGAAAAAGGCCAGAGGGCTGGAGGGGGAGAGGAGGAAGGAGGGGATAAGGCCGCAAGGTAGGCACTGGAGAAGGAAAAGATGACAGGGAGGATTTTAGGTGAGACCAAGTGCAGTGGGAAGCCGGGGAGATCACTCAAAGTCTGGACTGTCATGATCAGACCTGGGACTGGACCACTCTGGCTCAGGGCAAAGTGGACCACAGGCAGGTAAGAGACAGCAGGAGGCCAGGGCAGTCAGGAGGATGAAAGCTCAGACCAGGACAAAGGTTATACAGATGGATTAATGAGGGCAGATGCGAAAAAAATCGAGATGTAACGTCCAATGATGCTGGTGATGGGGGAGAAGGTTGCCAAGATTCTGGCTCAGCCAGAAAAAAATGTGCCTGAACGTAAGACAGCAAAGCCAGTTCCTTACACAACCCTAAATTGCCTAGGCTTGCCTTGTAACCTTGTTCACACAGCCTCAAAAACCCTGAGCGACATAATGTTAAAATGAAATGCAAATGCTAAAGCTACCCTACCACAGTTTTCTCTCTCCCACAAATCAATGAATCTTTCAACAAATCTAAACAAGACAGATCTCAACAACTCAATATTCTCGGTTTGTTGTGACCTCTGCAGCTATGTCACCCAATAATACAGTTGAAAATGAAGTTATTAAGAGTTCTGAGTGACACGGGAAGTTTGCCTTTCATCTTTAGAGGCGGCGTTCAAATTGCAGATCCTTTCTAGGATTGAAAATCTGTAAAATCACATCTGGTCCCCATTTATTTCGATGTTCATCACTTCGATGAACAGAATTAAAAATGACTGGTAGTCACCCTTTGAGAGGATATGATAAATAAATGGAAAGGAATCATTTTGGTTACAGTGGTTATACCGCCCTGTACCACTACCCCTAAAGATTAGCTTTTCATGAAATATATCACAAATAGAAAATAGAACAGTGCCTAGCCTCTCCTGTATGTCAAGAATTCCCATGCACATAACTAAAAATGGTCACAGTAAAAATTACTTACAACTTATATTCATGTCATACCCTCTAGTTTGCAAAGCTCTAACTTTTTTCGGTTACCTTGAAAGCACAAGCAAGCAAATATGCACTTGACTATCAAGATTTTTCACAAGGGCCCTCCATGAGCCAACAAAGGAAAACTGGGACCAAAGTCTGGATTACAGCGTATAAAGTTTCCCTATCTGAGAGTGCTGTGACCCACATCTCAAATAGTCAGATACTGTCAACTGACATACATATGTGCCCTTTTTTTTTTCCTTTTTTGAGTAACTGTATTCTTTGCAATATTCATTAAATGCAGTTTAATGTTTGTGATTATAATGTGTGTGTTATAAAAGCAGTCCACAAACAGGAGGGGAAAAAATCTGTGTGGATGCTTTGTCTCAATTTGAATTTTTAAAAATATATAGTCACGGGGCTTCCCTGGTGGCGCAGTGGTTGAGAGTCCGCCTGCCGATGCAAGGGACATGGGTTCGTGCCCCGGTCCGGGAGGATCCCACATGCCACGGAGCGGCTGGGCCCGTGAGCCATGGCCGCTGAGCCTGCGTGTCCGGAGCCTGTGCTCCACAACGGGAGAGGCCACAACAGTGAGAGGCCCACGTACCATAAAAAATATATATATATGTATATATATATATATATATATATATATATATATAGTCACCACTTTCTTATCTTACTAGACATACCCTAACTCACTGCGAAACAGAAAGGCCCTAGAACACAAAGGAGGGCTCGTAGTTCTGGAAGGGACATGCAAAATGGCATCAGAGCCTCTGCAGGTGGAGGTCAGAACAGAGGTGGAGAGAAGTAAGGGACTAAAGGGGTTATAAACCCAACTGCGAGGAGTGGGAGAAGAGACAATAGATGCCCAATCTTTGGAAAGTCCTGTAGGTCTGAGCTAGAACGGATCACAGAAGTCAGGACGACAGCACTGAGGCCTTCCTCCACAGCCAGGCTTGCTGAGCTTTCAGGGAGAGGGGTAAAAGGAGGACGGGAGCACAGCAGAGAGAAAGCCAAGTAAAATCAGGCATCTCCCATTACCCCAAATCTCCGCCGTCAGGCCCCACTCCCGAACCAGCACATCTTCCCACATCAGAGAAGTGGGAACAAATTAGTTCGCGTTGGGCTAATGGTTTACAGCTAGCTAAGCACTCTCACATTTTCTTATTTAGTCATTCATGCATTCAAAACAATTTCTGGAATGCCTTCTAAGAGCCAGGCCCTGCCAAGACCTGGAACGAAACCCCATTCAGGTGCTGTCCCACAAGGACCTCAAAGACCAGTGGAAACGGGCCCCCTAACCGAATTGGCACCAAAGACAACCACTGTGGCAAGCACCCCATGGAGGTGCAATTCCACCAGCCTAATCCCTACACAAGGGAGGGATTTACTGCCTGATGTCTTCATCTTTTCACCATTGTTTAAAATGGTTCCAAGGGTGGACCTAGCTAGACAGCACACAATCCATGTGATTTGATAGCCTGTAAAAGTCACAATGGCCAGCTTGTATTTTAACCATTTAAACCCACCTTTGATGTAGCCTTTTAAAAACAAACAATTTGCTGTGAATCAAAGACAATGAGGTAAAAAACAGCGTGTTAAAAGGGAAAAAAAGAGACTACAAAACAAAACAGATTGCCCAGAACCACTCAAACTGAGAAAGGCGGAGTGCCAGGCTGCAACTCTGCAGCTAAGAGCATCCCACAGCCCTCCTCTATATATGCCATCCAACTGGCCAGAAGCAAGACATATCAGCTCCTTCTCTTCAGTACTATAGTAGATTTTGGTGTATTTTTAATGGTTTTGAAAATGTTTCTGAAAAAGAGCTATAAGGAATTTATGCTGAAGACAAAACAGCTAAATGGGATACAGCTAAATGATGGGGTGGGGCGGGGGTAGAGAAAGTTTAGCAAAGAGTTCTCAAAGGTTGTAATTCTAGAACCAGCTCTTGTAAGAACAATTACAGCAGCGGTAGCAGCAGCTACCCAGGTCCTGAGAAAAGTGCTTCGCACTCATGGCCTCTTTGCTTTTTACAACTTTTAATGGTGGATACCACACCTTTGGTAGAAGGTAGACAGAAATGGTGGACACATCATTGATAGCAGAGGTAAGTGCAAAGTTACAGTCAGAAAACATAAATAAGCTCATAATCTGGGGCCAGTTCCCAAGCCCCTATTCCCACAGGGTGACAGGGAGAGAACACAGTGACACCTGCATACGCCACAGACTGCATCACAGCAGAGGACCCCTGAACTTAGGGAACCCGACTTTTATAATGGACATCATATATGCCTATCCCTTTGCTCCATACAAGTATGGCTGGGGAACAGACTGTGGATGAGAGGTGAGAAATAGGCAAGGTCCCTATAATGGAGTTTAGCTTTAATCCTGTCCAAATTAAGAGCCATTTAAGAATTTAAAGTAGGCAATGTGACACAATCAGATTTACCACTGGAGAACTCTCCCTGCAGGAGAATGGAGCATTGGGGAAGGAAGGGAGTGCTACAATCCTACAAGTGAAAAATGCTGCAAATATCCTTGAAAAGGTGCTCCAGAACAAAGGCAGTCAGTACGTCAGCTTGCAAGACATACAGAAACACGAGAAATTTATGGAGACCTGTTTTCCGACATACTCACTTTGCCTGTGAGGATTAACTGAGACTCAGAAAGCTTAAGATGAGTCAGGGTAACATAGCTAGAAGGTAACAGAAGAGAGATTCAAACCCAGACCTTATGATGCCAAGTCCCACTACCCTTCATTATTCAAAATCCTATTACGGAAAACATACCGGTTTCTGCTAGGGGAAGGGGATATGGGGGTGATAAACAGGTCTTCCAGGTTTTCCTGGAGGTTGTCAGCTCACATGGGAAGGGAAAAGGGACATACTAGTGGCTGGTAATTCTGCCTAGCTATAAGGATATAGGTTCTCCTTGGGTCATAGGGCTCAAAACTCGAATGAAAGAACAGAACTAGGCTGCTCCAGGAGACAGCAGTGATGCATCTCTATGTGGCGGTAGAGTTCTACTCCCAAGTCCTAAATCCACCCGACAAAATTTTAAGTGAGAATGCATTCAGAATGGTGAAGAAACGTTTATATGTGAATACTTGGCCTTTATTTCCTAAAACTACTTACAGAGGTATGCAATAAAATAACATTCCATATAAAAATGATCTCACTTCATCTGTGTATTTAAACTAGCTAACACTTCACATACATAATTAAAAGAAAGTAAAGTAACTGTATTAAGAAACTGAAAAGAATTTGGTTGGCAGCCTCTTCATTTTGATAACAAACATACCGGATCCAAGAATCAAAGGTAGGGGCTTCCCTGGTGGCGCAGTGGTTGAGAGTCTGCCTACCGATGCAGGGGACGCGGGTTTGTGCCCCAGTCGGGGAAGATCCCACATGCAGCGAAGCGGCTGGGCCTGTGGGCCATGGCCGCTGAGCCTGCATGTCCGGAGCCTGTGCTCCGCAACGGGAGAGGCCACAACAGTGAGAGGCCCGTGTACCGCTAAAAAAAAAAAAAAAAGAATCCGCCTGCCAATGCAGGGGACACGGGTTCAAGCCCTGGTCCTGGAAGATCCCACATGCCACGGAGCAACTAAGCCCGTGCGCCACAACTACTAAGCCTGCACTCTAGAGCCCGTGCTCCGCAACAAGAGAAGCCACTGCAATGAGAAGCCCACGCACCGCAACTAAAGAAGCCCATGCGCAGCAACGAAGACCCAATGCAGCCAAAAATAAACGTTTTAAAAAAAGAATCAAACGTAACTGCAGGCAATTACTTTTTAAATGGGGTTCATTATTTTGAACATGAGTGATCGAGTTCATTTATTAACATAAAAGTGAACAAATGACTTGCTTGGCTTCAAGGGGACAGTAACAGACGTTCAGCACCTGCACGGCTTTTGGTCTCCCTGGGCTCAATGGGGACCAGCTGGACTGTGGACACTAGTCTGAGGTTTCTTAGCTCAGTCTGCAAGGTCCCAAGGTCTCTGAGCAGTCCTTGCCAGCCAGGGTTACCCTCTTGCTTGGCAGGGAGCTCCCAGCTCCACATGAGAAGCCTCCACCCTCACCACCATCACCACCAGGTTCCTCCACCAGGAGTGAAAGGCACAGGTGATACTTATCACACTAACAAATGTCTGAATCCACTCAGCTTAATGATCACCCACTTTATAGGCCACTTTTTTTTAACATCTTTATTGGAGTATAATTGCTTTACAATGGTGTGTTAGTTTCTGCTGTGTAAGAAAGTGAATCGGCTACATGTATACATATATCCCCATATCCCCTCCCTCTTGTGTTTCCCTCCCACCCTCCCTATCCCACCCCTCTAGGTGGTCACAAAGCACCAAGCTGATCTCCCTGTGCTATGCGGCTGCTTCCCACTAGCTGTCTATTTTACATTTGGTAGTGTATATAAGTCCATGCCACTCTCTCACTTCGTCCCAGCTTACCCTTCACCCTCCCCATGTCCTCAAGTCCATTCTCTACATCTGCATCTTTATTCCTGTCCTGCCCCTAGGTTCATCAGAACTTTTTTTTTTTTAGATTCCATATATGTTAGCATGCAGTATTTGTTTTTCTCTTTCTGACTTACTTCACTCTGTTTGACAGACTCTAGGTCCATGCACCTCAATACAAATAACTCAATTCCATTTCTTTTTATGGCTGAGTAATATTCAATTGTATATATGTGTCACATCTTCTTTATCCATTCATCTATTGATGTTGCTTCCATGTCCTGGCTTCCATGTCCTAGCTATTGTAAACAGAGCTGCAATGAACATTGTGGTACATGACTCTTTTTGAATGATGGTTTTCTCAGGGTATGTGCCCAGTAGTGGGATTGCTGGGCCATATGGTAGTGCAATTTTTAGTTTTTTAAGGAACCTCCAGACTGTTCTCCATAGTGGCTGTATCAATTTACATTCCTACCAACAGTGCAAGACGGTTCCCTTTTCTCCACACCCTCTCCAGCATTTACTGTTTGTAGATTTTTTGATGATGGCCATTCTGACTGGTGTGAGGTGATACCTCATTGTAGGTTTTTTTTTTTTTTTTGCAGTACGCGGGCCTCTCACTGTTGTGGCCTCTCCCACTGCAGATCACAGGCTCCGGACGCGCAGGCTCAGCGGCCATGGCTCACAGGCCCAGCCGCTCCGCAGCATGTGGGATCCTCCCGGACCGGGGCACGAACCCGCGTCCCCTGCATCGGCAGGTGGACTCTCAACCACTGCGCCACCAAGGAAGCCCTCATTGTAGTTTTGATTTGCATTTCTCTAATGATTAGTGATGTTGAGCATCCTTTCATGTGTTTGCTGGCAATCTGTATGTCTTCTTTGGAGAAATGTCTATTTAGGTCTTCTGCCCATTTTTGGATTGGGTTGTTTGTGTTTTTGATGTTGAGCTGCGTGAGCTGCTTGTATATTTTGGAGATGAATCCTTTGTCACTTGCTTTGTTTGCAAATATTTTCTCCCATTCTGAGGGTTGTCTTTTGGTCTTGTTTATGGTTTCCTTTGCTGTGCAAAAGCTTTTAAGTTTCATTAGGTCCCATTTGTTTATTTTTGTTTTTATTTCCATTTCTCTAGGAGGTGGGTCAAAAAGGATCTTGCTGTGATTTATATCAAAGAGTGTTCTTCCTATGTTTTCCTCTAAGAGTTTTACAGTCTCTGGCCTTACATTTAGGTCTTTAGTCCGTTTTGAGTTTATTTTTATGTATGGTGTTAGGGAGTGTTCTAATTTCATTCTTTTACATGTAGCTGTCCAGTTTTCCCAGCACCACTTATTGAAGAGGCTGTCTTTTCTCCATTGTGTATTCTTGCCTCCTTTATCAAAAATAAGGTGACCATATGTGCGTGGGTTTATCTCTGGGCTTCCTATCCTGTAGGCCGCTTGTTTAAACCTTTGGATGGCTGCCCAATGCACACAAGCTGCCACACTGCACAACCCAGGGAGCAAGCACTATGCATGTCCTGGGGAGTTATACAGTTCACAACCTGTGTAGCTATGTGTGGCGGCGACCAATATTCCCCCTCAAAATCCACTTCCTGACCCATGAGTTTTTTTACGTAATCCGTGAATCCCCAGATTTCAGCAGTCATCATGGATCTCAATTGATGGCTGCAGGAAGTTAACCATTTTCACATATCATTATGTGAATGAAAAATATTATTTAGAATTTGTTTCTAACTGCCAGTAAGATTCACACGGGAAACACCAGGAGCGGCGCTTCCACATCTAATGTATTTGAGCCCTGAGAGCCCTCTCTCCATCAAGAATCTTAATGTCAGGCCTAATTACCACACAGACATATTAGTCTTTTGATGGGGGAAGAACTAAATACCTACTGCAGATAACCGGTAAATACACTTTTACAGATACATTTTAAAAAACACATACAAAAAAAAATACAAAAAAAAATAAAAATAAAAAACACATACACACGAAAATTATTGTTCTGAACAAACGTCCTTACTTGGCTCTCATCACTGCACGACTGTTCGTTATAAACGCTTCTCTGAACTGCCTACGCCAGCCTGGAGGTGATCTCAGTGTCATTCTCCAAGAGGCTGGTTAACTGCCTGCTTGAGAACAATTCATTCCACAAGTATCAAAAAGCACACAGAGGGGCTTCCCTGGTGGCGCAGTGGTTGGGAGTCCGCCTGCCGGTGCAGGGGACGCGGGTTCGTGCCCCGGTCCGGGAGGATCCCACATGCCGCGGAGCGGCTGGGCCCGTGAGCCATGGCCGCTGAGCCTGCGCGTCCGGAGCCTGTGCTCCGCAGCGGGAGGGGCCACAGCAGTGAGAGGCCCGCGTACCGCAAAAAAAAAAAGCACACAGAAAGTCTCTTCCCCAGTCCAATTCAACAGAGCCAGGCTGCTTCTGAGATGAGCTGCTCCCGCTCTTCCTCAGCTGCAGCCCACTGCCTTGGCACGGACTTTCCCATCTCTCTCCTTTCAGGGCCAGACATCTGACAATCTCTGCACCTTGCCCTGTGTGTGCCCTCTGGGGCTGCCCAGGCTCCCAATATCCTGTGCTCTCCTCCACGGCCCCCAGGAATTCTGAATCCTGTTGCTCGGCACTCTCAAAATCAGCCACCCACGTGTGTCAGCTCTGCGTCTTACCTCAATTAGGATGCAACAATTCTTGGTGAGGATGTGCTGGTCTCCTTGGTTCCCTGGAGTCGCATTGACCAGTGGCACAGCTGTGAAGTGCCTGAGAAGCCCTCATCAGGTCTTAGAAACCTGAGAAGGAAGCTCTGAGGAGCCACCCACTGTCACCTTCCTAAACACATTTGTAGGTGAGGCCCTGGTGATTATGTTCTAAACAGGACACATCTGAACACATTTAACAGGCTATGTATTCAACTTATATACAGTACACCTGTGTCTGGTCTTATTCGCTTTTACCCTACTTGCAGGGTAATACATTAGCCTCAGTACTGTTTCATGGAAGCTGCCAGAATTATCAGCAGCACAGCAGGCAGCATGAGCGCCATGTTTGTCTGTTCTCCTCACCCCAAAGTCCAACGGCGGTGGCACTGAGGGGCCCAGACGGAAGCTGCACGCGCTGCTTTATGTTTGCGGCACAGCTGTGGAACCTATGCTTTGGGGACCTGCTACTTCATAACAAGTGTAGGTGAGGTAAAAACTCCTCCACATGAGCCCCCCTACACTCTTCATGTCATGGGTTACAAAAGCAGCAGCATTATGCCCCTCATTGGAAAGGTACTTTGAAACACTCCAGAGTTAATTGTTCAACAGCACAGTCTGGGATCCCCCCAAGCATATCCTTCCCTCAATACAGTGGCCCAATACCACCTCTGCTTCTCCTCTCCCTTTCTGTTTCACCTCCCCCACTTTTTGAAACTTTTCTATATTTAGAAATGCACAAGAAATAAAAAATAAACTACATATACATAAATATACACACATTTACATATATATACACATATATACACACACACGCTCACATATATATAGTGTACAAGATAAAAGCTATTCTCAATCTGGGCAAAACTTTAGTTCCAGAAATCTTCATCTATATAACTGAAGGAAGAGAAACCACTTACGATAGTTCAGAAAATGAAAAACAAGACAAAAATCCACTTGACAAATACACTCTGAAAAGAACTAACTTCGGGGAGGGAAGCTGCTTTCTTTTACTATAATGTCAATGATTTTTCAGACTTATATTTTTTTTTATTTCCCAAGCAGTGAAAAGCAATTTAAAATGCCAGATTCCTTAAAGTTCAGCAGCCAATAAAACACCATTTGTAACAAAAACTTGTAAGCATCTAAATATAAATTCAGTTAGAAAATTTGTAATTACAATCAGAATAAATTATATATTAATAAATTAAACTTTATAAAAATACCTACTTGTGTATAACAAATTTTTGCAGAGGGGCCCAGATGAATGCTAATCTTGTTCCTAAACGGAGGAAATTAATATAGATGGCCAACAGGCACATGAAAATATGTTCAATATCGCTAATTAGAGAAATGCAAATCAAAACTACAATGAGGTATCACCTCACACCAGTCAGAATGGCCATCATCAAAAAGTCTACAAATAATAAATGCTGGAGAGGGTGTGGAGAAAAGGGAACCCTCGTATACTGTTGGTGGGAATGTAAATTGGTACAGCTACTATGGAGAATAGTACGGAGGTTCCTTAGAAAACTAAAAATAGAATTACCATATGATCCTGCAATCCTACTCCTGGGCATATATCCAGAGAAAACTCTTAATTCAGAAAGATACATGCACGCCAATGTTCATAGCAGCATCATTTACAATAGCCAACACTTGGAAGAAACCTAAGTGTCCATCAACAGATGATAAAGAAAACATGGTATTTATATACTACGGAATATTACTCAGCAACAAAAGAGAATGCCATTTGCAGCAACATGGATGGAACTAGAGATGATCACACTAAGTGAAGTCAAAGACAAATATCATGTGATGTCACTTATATGCGGAATCTAAAAAAAAGATGTAAATGAACTTATTTACAAAACAGAAATAGACTCACAGACATAGAGAACAAACTCATGGTTACCAAAGGGAATGGGGGGGAGGGGGGAGGATAAATTAGGATTCTGGGATTAACAGATACTGACTACTACATATAAAACAGAAAACAAGGACCTACTGTACAGCACAGGGAACTATATTCAATATCTTGTAATAACTTATAATGGAAAAAAATCTGAAAAAGGATAGATATATATCAAGATATGTATAACTGCATCACTTTGTTGTACACCTGAAACTAACATTGTAAATTAATTATACTTCAATTAAAAAATGGTTATTAAAAAAGAAAATTACTTTAGATTCAACTAACTTATTTCAATTAATAATTACTGGGTACTTGCTATATTTTAGGTATTTTTCCAGGCATATTTCTATTATTAGAATTTTTATTTTATTAGAGCTGTAATATTTTGCATATACTACCATTAAAAAAAAAAACAAAAAAACAGGTAGGTTCGTGGCCTCAAAATGACCCTCTAGGCAAGACACGAGAAATGCTGGCATTTGTGATAAAGAAACAGAGGGCTGATCAGGTCATGCCAGCAATGGACATGGTGAACAGCTGCAGCTAAACGTGAGAAGTAATCAGGTCCAGGAGGCAGGGGAATGGAGCAGCTGCCCCAGCTAGAAAACTAAACTCTCAGATAGATCTAGTTGCCGAAGGAAAGTGTGGAGACGCAGTCTCCTCCAGTAGGTGAAGCACCAAAGGAAACAAAGTTTGACGTGAGAGAAAAGCACTATTATACAGACAGCGCTTCCCTAATAAGGAAAGTTGAGGTTCCCGGACTCCGACAACACCTTTCCCGGCTGATACTAAATCAAAAGCCTACACCTGTCCCAAGCAGTCATCTATTCCACACCTGATTCCAAGGTCAGCAGTCACGGAGCGCTCACCCGGCTCAGGCTTGGCACATGCATCATCGCATTGCATCTTTACAGTTATCCCAGAGGTAGGCTTACTGTTACCCACTTCTTGCCCAAAAGAAACAGTCCGGAATGATGACATAACTGTCCATGGTCACACAGCTTAGAAGTGCCAAGGCCAATATTTGAACCCAAGCAGTCTCACTCTTAACCACTATCTTAAACACTGCAATATCCTCTACCTAGCTTGGCTGGGGTGGAGGTGTGGGGATAAAGAGCAAATGTGCTGGATTTGTTTTCTTTTTAAATGTCACCTCATACTATCTGGAGTACATCAGTGCAAACCAAATAACAAATACCATGGGTATCCACTTTCAGTAATAAAAAACCCAAGTAGGACACATGAATTCGTAAGTTAATTCGTAAGTTCATCACCACAGAATCTTCCAACACCTAATAGTTTGTTTAAATGAAATATGAACAATATTAGAGATGACAAAGAATTTCAGATAATATCTATGCCATCAAGATTAATCTATTCAATATGCAACTTCACGTGCAATATAATTGGAAGCCTTTGCGTCTCTGCTAACTTAAAAGCCACATATGGAATTCATATGAAGAAGGAGTTTTCGAGTCTGCTCATTCCAAAGGCAAGAGTAATGCATAATAAATAACCTGAATACTTACTTAGCATAAGCAAGTTGATGTTAATCAAAATGACTGCGCCAAAGCTGTTTAGTAGAACCAAATGCGGTCAAAGCACTGGGACTTGGAAACTTGGGCAATTCAGCCAGCACACAGCCTACTAGGCCAAATGCCGACTTCATCCTCGTTCAACGCGTAAACGGTACACAGAAACCTTCTCCACCGTCCTCAGCATGACGTCAAATCCTCCAGGACACCCGCCGTCCCCTCTGCACGCTCTTCCCACGCAGCGAGGCCGGGAACCGCGGAAGCCACGGAGACGCGTGGAGGCCACGGAGACGCGCCGGGCCCAAAGAGACGCTCTGCGCCCAGAGCACCAGCTGTGGCTGCTTTATAAATTGGGGGCTTTGCGGAAAAGTTTGGATGGAAAAAAAAAAAGTATTCCACTATTAAGAGGGGGAAAAAGGTGAGGAGGGGGGCGGGTAAAAACTAGAAGCCTAACTGATTTTTGAGGTCCGTTTCAACATATGTTTTGAGATTATATAATCAAGAATGCAAAAGACCAATTAAAGGATAGTTCCAATACTTGAGCACGAAAAGACCTGCCAAAGAACACTCAGTTAAATATTTGCAAAGCCATTCCTGTTGAAAATAATTCCAACCTTCTGTGCTTTCATCAGCAGGTTAACGTTTTTAAAGAGTAAGAAAGAGATTTAGTTACCCGCAAAGCAAAAAGCCCTATCTTCTCCGTTCTGGAATTAAATTCACAGAAAATGGGGGGCGGGGATGGGACTCAATAGCAAGGATATTTGAAATTAAAAAACTGCATTCTGAAGGTTCTTAGCAATAATTAATGATCTGTTGGTGCCTCCAGCTAGGCTGCAGTAATTTCATAATTCAAAAGAGTTTATTTTCTAGTCTTCATCTAAGAACCAAAAAAGCAAGAACAGTGTTTTTTCCTGCTTATGTCTTAGGTACTAAGACTGATCTCTGGTTTTTATTTTTAACTTACAAAAAGTTTCATTTAGTTTGCGTATTTATAGGATACTGTAATAAGGAAATTTTAATCTTTTATTGCAAATAAAATTGTTTGGAGGTCATATGGTCATTTAGGTAGTTTTTCTTTCTTTATCCAAAGAAAGCATATATCTACTCATAAAAAAAAAATCCAAGGATATAAATCAATATTTAATATGCATGAAAGATATACACTGATAATATATATTTTAAATATCCAAGGATATATGTCAATTTTAAATGGAATGTATGTATTTCACAAAATATAAAAGATATTTCAGTCCTCTTTTTAGTGAAAGCAATCCTTTTATTTCGAAAATATTGACTCTATATCTTAAAAAACGATGAATGAGTAAAACATTATTTTCAAACTTTTATGCAATTGTTTCAGAGCCTCACTGGAGAGCAACTTTAAAACTCTCAAAGCATACAGTAAGAATATTAGGGATTATTAAATCTTTGCAGACTTGCAAAAACCTTAAATGCCACATATCATCTAGCCACCTCTTCATTCAATTTATTCTTTCAAAAACCCCAACAGACAAAGCTAAAAAGAACTGGTACCAAAAAAACCACTACTTTCCATAGGATTCCAGTTATGAGATTAGAAAAAAAAAGTACTGAGTAGAATTTCTCACATGAGTTGCCGTGTGGGCAGCTGCTGTCCATCCTTGAATAAGCAGGCACCACCAATGAAACAGGTGTTCAGAAAGTTCCAACTACATTTTTCTAAGTAAAGGTCATGTTGAAAAACATTTAAAGCTAAGAGCCTGGGTTTTGGGGGGTTTTGTTTTTCAATTACTTAACACTATAAGTCCTTCCTTTAAAAGTACAGGGTTTTTCAAATGCCTAAAGCAGATTTATTGATTTTTTTTCCGTCGTGTGAAATTGATGTTTATTCACAAGGTATTTGTTCTGTATGTTGAAACACTTATTCTAAATGTTGTCCTGAGGGGGGAAATACTGGTGAAGTCAGAAGAAATGCTTAAAAGCCAGTGATGGAAAAGCACATTCTTCCTTTACAAAATTAAGTGACCGTGGTTTGCTAAATTTGAATCCTTGTAAGTGACTACCACTGAAACTCTAAAATGGGCTGTTTGTTTGTTTGTTTTGGGGTGTTTGTTCACTGCTCTCAGAGCACTTGACTGAGTCTCTACTTTTAATATAATTGAACTGAAAGTTACTGGAATGTGGTGAATTTCTTTTCCTTAAAAAAAAAGGTATATTAATGTTGCTGTATTGTTTTTACAATAAAAAAGTATAAAGAAAGTACCCTATTCTTAAAAATGCATCAAATAAATGGATTCATTCCAAATTGAACATAATCCGTAGTAACTTGAAGGAAGAGGAGATGGGAGGTGTAGAGGAAGAAGCCCACTGATAGATTTCCTAAGTATTTCAGGTTGACTTTCTGTTCGCCTGAAATCCAATTTTCCAAAGCATTTTCCCTTTTAAACCTAAGATGTAATTATTCACTGGGCCTGGGGGTAGCAATTTTTCAGAAATTGGGGGTACCCCTCTTTTTTCCCAACAGAAAACAGAACCTGGAGTCGGCAAGAATCTGAACACATCCCCCCAATCATTTTACCTCTAGAGATTCACCCATCTTGCTAATAGGTTTCAGCTTATAAATGCATGTCTTCCTGCAAATTACTTAAAAGCAGTGTTCCCCAAAGTGGGATTCCCTGGTGACCTGGGGTGCCAGAGGAGACAATTTTAGAATACAGTATTAAATAACCTTAAATAAGAAAGTCATTTCCTTTTCAACTCTCTTTTAATCCTCTGGTCTAGTCAAGGAGAAAGTCTCCATTTGATCCCAGGATGCTGAATACTTTGTATACTTGTTAACTTCCACTGTAACAGAGGAAAATAAGCCTCCAAGTCAGGCCTGCCAGCAGGCACCAAGAGCTACCTGGAAGTTAACAAGCCATATTACTGTCATTGTATATATTTGAATAGTGATATTTTTCAAGTTTCCTTTTTAAATAAATGTATTTAAGGTTTCAAAACGGAGTCGATTTAAAGGGAAAGAATGCGTTCGAAATGGTCTAGATCCTTGAAACTGAAAATGAGATCAGTGGACCAGAAGCACCAGCCTCACCCGGGAGCGCGTTAAGGTACTGGATCTTCGGCCCCTCTCACACCTACCGAATCAGAATCTGCATTTGAAACGAGATTCCCACGTGGCTTAAATTTTACAAAACTCTGGGGTGGCACAACAGGTTGTCCAAAACCATGCAGGCAGTTTGCAAATGCCTGAGCTTTGAGATTCGCTGCTTCGGTTTATCAGGTGGCCATCCTTCGGAGCCTCAACGAAACCAACTAGCGGAGGGCTGACGACAAGGAGAAAGCTCAGTGCTTTCCCCACGGCGGGTCACAAACCATCAGTGGATTGTGAGGTCAGAGAGTGGGTCTAAAGTGGCAGCGTTGGGGATGCTACAGTAAGCTAAAATGACTTTAAGCATGCTCCTATGATGTCCTATCAGGCCACATAAATCATCTTTTTTTTTTTTTTTTTGCGGTACGCGGGCCTCTCACTGTTGTGGCCTCTCCCGTTGCGGAGCACAGGCTCCGGATGCGCAGGCCCAGCGGCCATGGCTCACGGGCCCAGCCGCTCCGGCATGTGGGATCTTCCCAGACCGGGGCATGAACCCGCGTCCCCTGCATCGGCAGGCGGACTCTCAACCACTGCGCCACCAGGGAAGCCCATAAATCATCTTTTTTACTAATGAATACTACAGTAAAAATTCTACCTAACCCTCCCCTTCATCCCTCCTCTCCCCCTTCAAGGGCTGGGGCTTTCTGCACATCTTCAGCATGGGAATGAGTGCCAAGGCTCCTTGGACCTACTGAATTAGCATGTCCTGGCCTTTTCTCCCAGAGTTGAGCCCCGTTAGAGAGAGAATTATGCTTTGGAAATAGGGCAGCCCAGGTCTTCCGCGTCAGGTGATAGTACTGGAAGCAAAAGAGCACAGCTCTCAGGGCATCCCAGTAACGCTTCAAAGGAGAAGCCAGGCAGTCACTCATTCCCAAGATAGATGGCCCAATTAGTCAACGATCCAGGTAGTTCAGGCCAAAATCCTACTCCTTCATCAGTTGGAAAGACATCCAAGGGGAAAGCCTGAATTACCTGTGTTGCTGACTCAGTGTTCACCTTCACAGCCTAAAGACTGTGTCGGAAATACAGAGGAAAACAATGACCAAAATATACAGGACTTATGACACCATAAAAGCTAAATATATATACTTATAGCCATCTAGGCATTTCCACAATATCCCGATTTAACAGGTTTTAATAAAATGTTTCTATTTCTCCCCGGTGTTAGGCCTAACACCAGAGTCCAACATCAGAAACTCAACTTCCCAGTACAAAACACCGATATGAGACAGTTTCGTTTTGCAAAGAAAATGAAGAAGAGTGAAGCTCATGGGTAAAGAAAAATGGGCAAATTGACAACAAACAATACACATGAATTCATGGTCTGGTATCCATGATAAGAATTACATGCTATTCATTACAATGAAAAGAACATTGTGAACATTTGTTAGATCTTTTTTTTTCCTTTAGTTATTTTAGGAATGTACTTATGTAGGCAGAACATTACACAGAACAAATAATACATGTTACAATGTAAGATTACTGTAATGGTTCTGAAAGAAGTCAAGAAAAAAAAAACCACAAAATGAAATTACGGGTGTTGAGGAGAATAGAGTAATAATCGCTGATACCTAGTGATTAGTCCAAGCAGTTTAGACATATTAACTCCTCTAATCCTCATGACTCTGAGGTAGATGTTGGGTCTTAATATTACTGATAACAACGTTAATACTACTGCTAAGAATGCCATTTTGCAGATGGGGAGACATGCCCTTAAGTAGCCTGTCTAAGATCACAAGCCTGCCGAATGGAGCTGGGTAAAAATCCAGACATACTCAAAATCCAAACTTCTTAACACCAGACTTCTGCCTGCCTACCACCAGAGCACCAGAATGCCCAACCCAGCATAAACCTTCTATCACTCTCTAATACTAGACCCTATAAAGAATTTTCCTTAAAGGTCAGTGACTGTGGAATCTTCACAAGTTAAGGGACTGAGCTATATTGATAGGACTGTACCTTAAAACAGGAAAACTGAGTTTGGGCATTAAATGCTTCAGGAGTGATTAGAACTACTCACTTGGCAGAATTAAGTTTTAAGGCTGCTTTGGGGGAAATAGTAACAGTTGGGGGAAATTTTTGTTGGAAGCAAAACATTATACTTTGAGAAATGCTTAAGTCAAGTATTCCTTTTATTAGGATGACTTAAGTACAAAGCATTAAAATAGCTGGCCTGAATATTTATTAGAGCAACAGCTGTTCCCTCCAGATTTTTAGAAATTCAGGACTAAGCGCCAACTATAATTTAGAAAGCAATTTTTCAACAAGTAAAAAGAGCCCTATGTCTTGCAATACTTATCCAAATAGTAAATAGTAGCTGGAAGAGGTATAGAACATCACTATGCCTTTTCAATGAGAAGAGCCAAAATGTTTGGCCAAACACTTCCAAATACCATTGATATTTTGTTATTGAGGTTGGTGATTACATTACTTAAAAATTATACCTTACATTTCATAATTAACAATCCTTTATGTACAGACAGATAATACCATAGCGCTAACCACAGGGTTTGTACGCCATTCTGGGTATGTTTGTTTAGGAGTGCTGATAACTATGCCCCAGTAAAACATCTCAGAGAAATCATTTAGATTTTTATTCAAAATTTTATTTCTTTCAAAAGATTTCCACTTTAGGTGCCTAGCCATAATTGAATACCTAATTTTTTTGTTTCTAAAAGGGGTAGATGAAAAGGAAGACATCAGGGGAAAAAATGAAAAACTTTATTGTGCACACTCTGAATGTTCTACATTGAAACTTTTCTTTGTAAGGAAAACTGACAAATATCAGGTTTGGGTCTCCTGTGTTTGCTTTACTGTCAGCTCTCCGTGACAGTGCTGCAAACTTGGATACGGGAGAAGAAATGTCCCTGCTTGGCATGACAGCAGAGGGAAGTCAACGGAACTGCCACAGAGGTGCAGAAAGCAACTCCCCTTCTTCCCACCCCCAGATCAAGATACTCAGGGCTGGGGGCATGGAAGGAAGCCTCTGGAAACAGCCTGAAAGGAAGGGCACCTTGGACAGGGAGGCTGGTTTGTGGAGGGGAGGACCGTTTGCTGTCTTGCAGCTGTGGTTAGACCCAGTCCACTGTGCTGAAGTGTGCAGGACAGCAAGGGCAAAGGAACAAATGTCTATTTCTTCAATGTTCCTGTCGAATAAATAACTAGCTCCTATCCCAATATGATGCTAATTTTTAGCCTACTAATTGCAGCACAAGAGGTTCTCTTTAGCAGAGATTTTCTCATTTTGTTTTTAGGGCTTTCAGGTTTAAAAACAAACTGGCATTTTTGGATTAATAAAAACAATTCCATGAGGGATAAAATAGGCCACATTATTTTCTTCTCATAAGCAAAGAACACTAGCTTCATGTGCTGGTGAAGTCAGCCACCATTTGGTCATAGCCCTATACCACCCACTCCCAGCTCCCCCTCCAGAGAGTAATGGCAAGAGATGCCACATCTTGCCAAGAAAAACAAGCTAGAGCTTCTCCACCTCAGCTGGGCATCAAAATCACCTGCAGCGGGGGAGAGGGGGAAGACGGCAGAAGAGTAAGACGCGGAGATCACCTTCCTCCCCACAGATACGTCAAAAATACATCTACACGTGGGACAACTCCTACAGAACACCCACTGAACGCTGGCAGAAGACCTCAGACCTCCCAAAAGGCAAAAATCACCTGCAGGGATTAAAAACAAAAAAACCAAAAAAAATCCCCACTAAGTCCAGGGCCCCATCCCAGACCTACAGAATCAAGATTCCCTGGACCTACAGAATCAGATTCCCTGGTGGACCTACAGAATCAGTCCAGGGCCCCATCCCGGACTTACAGACTCAGAATCAGACTGAAATTTCCTAACAATTCACTGGTTATGCTGCTGTACCTATAAAGGCACCTGAAATATCAACTAATCCTACAGAAGTCACCCCTGATCAGGGAGAGGGACGTCCTATGCATGAAGAAAAACCCACAGGAGAAAAACCCATATGAGGAATAATTTTTTCTAAACTTGCCTTGACCTTCAAGATTTAAAATTATCTGAAGGCTAGAATGGTGGTTTTCAATTGTTTGTTTAAGCAGTAGACCCCTGTTTGCAAGCAAAACCCTTCACGATATCTCAAAATATCAAACCTACTGGTTGAGCTTCTCCAGGAGAAAGAGAGGGCAGAAACCCACTCAGGCCCCAGTACACCTCAAGGAAGCCTAGTGCTGCTGGTAGCATGGTTTGAAAACCACCGGGTCAGAATAAGACATTTAAATGGAATAAATATGTAGTACTAAATCTAAATTCAAATAATTAACTGGAGGGTTAGGGCTTCTGACTCGCACTTATTCTAGGGAGATGGGTTTAACAGAAGTTCACTTGAAAAAGAGATGAAGGTTTCATTTCACTAGAAACACAACTTGAGCCAACTATGTTCTCTGGCTACCAGGAAAAGCATATGCAGTTTAGCCTGGGTTAATAACTACTATTTGTACTGAGAGATTTACCTTGTAGAAAGCACCTTCATATGCATGATCCCATTTAATACTGGATAACTCTGCAAGCTATTGGAATTATTTTCGCCATATTTTAGATGAGCAACTGAGAAAATAATGTGTGAGAGTAACTTACTCAAAGATGAATCCAGGCTCTGCCTCCTGGGCTACAGACTTAAGGGGGAGTTTGAGAATAACAACCCACCGCTCTCTGGATGGTAGGAATGGTGTGTGAAAAACGTGTTTCATTCTGGTCGCTACATTCACGGAGGTGTGTCCAAATGGGACCATAGGCAGAGTACCTTAATCAGGGCAAAAAATCATCTGGAAATAGTGTATGAAGAAGACATGGAAAAACCAAGAGCCTTTAAAGATGGAAAGCAGAGGGTTTAGGAATGGCATCATGGCTGTTTTTAAATAACAAAGGTCTATGCCCAGGGAGGTAAGTCTTATACTGTATGCATAAGAGTAACCTAGGCCCTTCCCCTTCTCTTTCCTGAAAAATTCAGTCCTAAAGTGGGGACAAGGGAAGGTAAGCCTTTGTCCAGGAACAGGTATGGGGAGGGATGTGGAAGCCCAGAGCAGGGTATCAGAGAAAGGTGTTCACGGTGGGAAGTAGGTTGTGGCACGGCATGCTGGAGCAAAAGCAGTTAAGGAGGGCAACCATGTGAGGGGCAGGGGCAGCAGTGGAAGACTGCCTACATAAGGGGAGATTTAATCAAATAAGTAAATCGTTAAGAACAACTGGAGCTAGGATTCTCACTGTCAAAGAAGGGAGTTATAAATATGGAAAAGGAAAAACCTAAAATAAACCCTGTCGTGTCAGATAGGGATTTGAGATACCAGTGTGAACTCGTGGTTTTCAAAATATATAGCTGGATATAGCAATGCAGATGTAAACGTGTGTATGTGTACATATGTGTATATACATACACATATTCCATAGTCCTGTCCACTGAGAGGCCCCAGGGGTGGTGATAGCCTCAAAGCAATGAGCACACTTAGCAACCAGATCTTGGCTTCTAAATATCATTCTCTAGGCAAAGGAACCAGGGCTCCTTGGAGAAATGGCTGATACAAAAGATGAGCTCGGAACATGTTGTTCTGCCAGAAAGCAAAGAAGGGCTCAAAGAGTGATGGGAGTTAAAGGGCATGAAAAGACTGCCACTGACTGCCAAACCTGGAACTAATGGGAACATCAAAGTAAGTAACGAGAGTAACAGTTTAATTAAAACATACTGGAACAAAAGAGATCAAAAGTTCTTACTGATATTAATTAATCAATCAAAATTCTGATGAGGAATGGGCTTTTTAATACATAATTTCACAGTAACTTGCCACAAAATATGTATAAATTACAAAAGGGAAAAGAGTCACTTTATGGTGGAGAGATTTGGCAGACAACGCTTTAATCAAGTGACCATCATCACTAATGGAACAAACACAAACAGAAATCAGTGCCACTTGACGGATGCAATGAGAGGAACACAGCACCATTTCTGTAATTCTCCTGCCAAAGATGCACAGCCTGAATCTAAGAATGACAAAATGGCAGACCAACCCAAATTGAGGGACATTCTACAAAATAACTAGTTTTAAATCTTCAAAAGCGTCAAGAACCTGACAGTGAAAGACTGAAAGAGACTAAAAAGATCCACCTAAATACAACGTGTCTTCTGAACTGAATTTCTTTGCTTTAGAAGACATGATTGGAACAACCCGGAAACTTGAATGAGATCTAAGATTTAGATGGTGGCAATGTATCAGTGGTAATTTCCTGGCTATGATGGCTATACTGTGGTTATCTAGGAGAACATCCTAGAACATATACACTGAAGTATTGGTGTTATAGCCGTCATGCTGGCAACTTTTTCTCAGATGATTCAGGATAAAAACAAATTGTACTACTTGCAATTTCTCTGCAGGTATGAGACAGTTTCCAAATAAAATTAAAAATCAACAACAGTATATTAGGAAGATGGAAGTTCCAAGGCAAAACTACACCTAGTTTGCAGGAAAGATGAAACTCTCAAATGATTAAAGTGGTCCCCAAACAGATCCATCCTAAGGAGGGTTGGCAGGATGTTCGAGAGAAAATGCCTCACTGAATAGTAAGTTAGAGGAGATGATGCCTATGTACTCTCCAATGATTTCATAATTTATTCATTCAACAAACATTTATTAAACACCTACTGTTTCAGACAATATGCTAGACACTGAGCTTATGAAAATAACTGAGAGACAGTCCCTGCAGTTGGAGACCTTATATTCTAGAGAAGGATGGTGATTCAGCAGCCTATAGTTAGAATTTTAAGACAGGCATCAGTGTTACACATAGAAAGAAGCATGTGACTCAAGAACACTTTAATACTTTAATAACGCTTTAATAACAGTCTTTAATACTCCATTTTTCATTTATGAATTTTCAGTAGACTACACAATAGTTTATTATTCTATCATACTCTTTAACATTTTCATCCTAACTTTTGTGTGCTTGCGGGTGGTGTTAAGACATATGCAAAAACTTTATCACTTTTCAATTATGAACAGATGTAAATGACTTACTTGATGTTTTATTTTAGAATAACAAGCATCTTCTAAAATAAGATTCAAATGAGAAGCTAGGGCTATAGTTATTGAAAGAGACTTAACACTCCAAAAGTGAACCCTGATATGTTCTTCAAATGTCACTCCACGTCTCTGTTCTCCAATTTCTACATCTGTCACAAAGATGTCATAATATGCCTGGAAGATGCTTTGAGATGCTTAGAAGAAAGACGTCGTAATTATAAAGCTCTGTTAAAATACAGGTTACTTTCACCTTTTGCCAGGGACTAATGATTACCGTGGCCATATTAAGTAAGACAGAGTGATCCATCTAAATGAGCTCACCTCGGCAATTTTATGGTGGGTGAAACATTATTTGGTTTTCCAACTTTTCCCCTTGGCTTTATTTCAATCTTCCAGGCAGAGCATCAAGTGAGAATGCTTCAGTGCTTTCTCACTGACCCAGGAGTGAGAGGCCAGAGCAAGCAAGTCAGTATTCAATTACTTTCCCCACTTAGGTCTATACACCCTTCTTACACTTTTCCCATTTGACACTTTCATAACCATATTTAGCTTTCTTCCTACCATCTCCTTGTAATTCAAAAGGCAGTTTAGACTCCCATATGGTTGCCATCGAAGCTAACAGATGTCTAGCAAATTAAAACAAAAATTATGACTTATAATCTGCTGACGTATCATCATTCCAGAACATCTTACAGTTTATAGTGAATCATAAGATAAGACTTCATACTTATGCCCCCGGCAAGGTTCCCTAAATCTCTCTCCTCTCTGAATTTAAGCCCTGTGGAAACAGATGAGATGCAACATTCTGCCATCAAACCTGGATAAACCTCCACTTAAAGATACAATGTAATATTTGCTAGCACAACAAAGAGAAATTTGGCCTCAAGGATCCAAGGCTTTCTAATCTTTGTACAGCAAAGAGAAGAGAAAAATGACTTGGTTCTCCCAAGTCACTCAGTTCCACTGATCCATAGTGCTTTTTTTCAAATACGTGATGATCCAATCTATGGAATCCATTCGCCTCATCTCCTTGGCAGATACTAAGAGGAGCATCATTACCTGGTAGTAATGATGCCAAAGGAGCAGGCTAAGGTATTCTTAGTTTTATAGCCAGGATGGAACTAGTACAAAATCTGGAGACAATGACACAGACCATATTCACCATGTGTTAAATCCTGAGACACTGTGCTGGATAATATCTTATCTGATTGCATCCTTGAATCTGCAACTCTATTGGATAATGTTATCTTTCCTTTATAAATGAAATTAAGGCTCGGTGCAGAAGACTCTATTTTCCAAAGATGGCCACAACCCACACGACCCTGACACCTGTCTGACAAAAGAGGGAATTTCCTTCGTCAGCACTTTGAAGCTGAGCAGGCGCCACTCCTGCTTAAACCGGTGGAATAGATGAAACTGACGCTGGGCCAGTTCCGGGAGTAGCCTTCACTGGCTGGAAGTTTCTTCTGCCAGTCTCAGAGACAGGAAGAGGCCACGTTTAGGTGCTCTAGCCAACAAATCTGGCTGAACTCTCAGCAAGCATCACCTGCCGGTCATGTGAGGGTACCCCCTTGGGCATCCCACTCCAGTGAGCCTTCAGTTAACTCCAGCCCAGCCACATCTCACTGCAACTGCATGGGCCACTCCAAGTGCAAATCACCCACATGAGCCTGGTCAAATCACAGAACTGTCAGATAGAATAAAGTTTTATTTTAAACCACTAAGCTGTGGGGTTGTTTGTTATGTAGCAAAAACAAATTTACAGAATTTGTAATAGCAATAACAAATTTACAGAAGCAGGCTGCCCATTCCTGACCCCAGTGCTCCAGTCAATAACATCTTAGTCTGAGTTACTGGGATCAAGTATCATGACTACCTTCCTGCTGATCATCACTCTAGAGACCAGGGTACTAAAAACTCAGAGATTCCAATATGGGGTAATTTTGAAGCAGACAGCAGGATAGGAAAGGTATGAGGGTGTATATGAGTGGAAGGCTTTAGGCACAGAAAGGAGGGACAAGGTGTGTAGAAAGCAGAGTAAGAGAAGGGCCCTTCTAACAAAGGCATCTACATAACAATTCTGCCTGGGGCAGCTGGTTTAGTTCCACAGCCTACATCTCTTTTCAGGCTTCCCATAAGACTTCCCCCAAGAGATGAAGACCTTCAAAATGAGATAAGACATGACTCTCTTCTGCAACTCTCTATGCAAGCACTCTGCAATTCTTTGAAGCTCTCCACAGTTCCAGAGGTTTTGCTACAACCTAATCCACAGAAAATACTCAATATGCCTCTATACACTACAAAATTACACCAAACTGTCAGGGAGACAGGCCCAAATCCCTTTATTTCTTTTCCACCTCCTGCTACGAAACTGCAGAGAAAGCCCCTAGGTACTTTTTGTTGCCTAGCTGCTGAAATGTGCAACTTTTGGAAGTGTTCAAGTAGAATCAAGAGGCTTGGACTCACTACGCCAACAAGATCCAGTCCCAATTCGGTAGTCCTTGACTCTCAAAGTTATGAAAGTTTCAAGTTCAGATAAAAATCAAAATGCCTCACCCAGAAATAAACATTTCCAACAAGGGTTGAAAAAAAGGAAGCAAGGAAAGAAAATAATTTCTTCTTCCTATATTTGTAGCAGTGTTTGACTGCAGGGAGGGGGGTGACTGCTAACAGGAATCATGTCCAATCCCTGGCAAAAATGGCCTGTGAAAGACTAGATCTGATATTTATTCATGTGTCCCCCTTCATCATTAGTCCTGAGGCCAGATGACATGCTGACACAGAAAGTGGTCTCCAATCCCTCCCATTTCCTTTTGCAAAACATTCATGAGCAGTGCAAGGTACTCCTACAGAAAACAGAAAATAAAAATAAAATAGCCTAGTACATGTGTGGCAGAAAAAACAAGAATATAAAAAGCTGTATTGACAACTATTCTCATCAATGTATATGTTTACAGCGTATGGCCAAAATTAAAGGAGAATCAAAATAAATGCACCCTGTGTTAAGACTGTTGTGGATTATTATTGATACCACGGCTGGATTATTGTTTATCTCACACTGAACCTACACTGAACAGCAACTTGGAGAACCACCCCCACCCCAGACAGCCACCATCTTTACTTTCCATGGGGGGAAGAGTGGGGGGCAGGAGGAGTGCCCAGTAAGGAAAAGGATGGGATGGGATGGGATGGAAAGGAAAAATAACACGGTCTTTGCACCAACGTTTTCCTCTTGTCCTAGTGAACTCTTTGTCTGGTCGCTGAACATGTTTGTGAGATCAAGGAAAAGAATTCAAACAAAACAAAAGAGTAGGCATCCCAGCCTAATTACAATAGGTGCCCAGCACATTGTAGCGGCAGCAAAGCATGGTCTGAATCTTTCCTTCAAGCATTTGCTCTCCCAGTAGCCCCATAAAACATGCCTCGTACACCTTCTCCTCTGCATTTCTCCAAGGTTTCCCCAAAACGGCCCGCTCTATGTCACTCCTCAGAAAGGAGGACGTGAGGCACGGACACACTGAAACATATGTTGATGGTGACTTCCTCTTATCCTGACAATAATACAGAGAGAGAAATAAATCCCTCCAGCCCACACGCCCACTGGTCAGTCCATTACGCAAAAGGAGCGCTTTCCAGATGAAGGGGAAGAGCGTGCAGGAAGCGTTATTTACGTGCACATTACAGAACCGTATACCACCGCATCTGCATCCTACACAAAGCCCGAGATGGTGCAAGAAGATGCACGCTGAACATGGCACAGACCAGCCGCGGCAACACGGAGCCAAGCCCTCGTCCAATCAGATCCTTGTTAGAAGGTGGACCTCAGGGTCGGGTCTGCCCGATTAGCCTTCCCTATTATGACACCACGCTCAGCCCAACATCCATATCCCACCCGGAGCAAATCTCATTCGAGTGGTTGCTCATCTCTCAAACTGCCGAGCCCTTTCTTTCATCTGCATCCACGCTATTCCTCCCTTAAAAAGCCACCCCAAGGCCTGGGTGCCCCCTTTCCGGCTCGGTTTTTCTTTTTACCTCTTCGCGTTCCTAGAAAGGATTAAATGTTTATCTCTCCAACGCGCAGGCTGAAAAGGCGGAAGGCAAATGCCTCTCCGTGCTACCGCAAGCGCCCGAGGGGCTGCGAAAAGTAAACGCAGAGAGCAACGTGGGGGAAATCGTCGCGAATCGATCGGCCACGATAGTCGAAATCCCAGAAGCGCTCCAACTTACCCAAAATATGACATTGAAGCCAAATATGAAATATTTGATGCAACAACTGACTTCAGGACCCTTGTAATGCTTCCCGGACATCCTCTGGGTTCATGAAGACACTTGCCCCGGCAGCCCGAGTTTGGAGCCCCTGAGCACCGTTGCTCGGAGCAGCACGGCGGGGAGCTGGGGCTCAGGGACGCCGCTCGGGGGCCGCAGCGCAGCGGTCGGGGCTGAGCAGCGCAAGGACCGACCTGCGGAGAGCGGCTCCCGCACGTCCAGCCCCTCGCGCGCCGAGGCCGCCGGAGCCGGGGTGGCCGCGAGCGGGCGGGGAAGCGCGTGCTGCAAGCCCCGACCTTCGCTGGAGCTGGCCCCGAGCACAAGGCGAGCTCCCAAGCCCGTCCGCCAGACGATCCGTCCGTCGGTCAGTCTCCGTGCAAACGCGGCCGCGGCAGATGCTGGAGGAGACGCTCCTCGCCCGCCTGCCGGCTCGCGAGCTCCCTCCCACCCCTCGCTCCGCCCGCCGATCGCTCCGCCCGCGCCGCCCGCAGCTCCGCCCGCCTCCCGCCGCCGGAGCCTCGGCGAGGCGCGCGCGCGCACGGGCTCGGGCTCTCCCGGATGGCGGTGGGACGAAGTACGCGCGCCGCCCCCTCGTTCCAGCGCTCTCCGCTCCTGCTGCTCCCTCCGTCCTCGCCCCTCCTCAGGCCAGCCCGGAGCGCCGCCGACCCGCGAGCACTGCAGCGGGGTAGGTGGGGAGGATGGCCGGGCGGAGGGAGAAGTATGGGTGCCCGGGTAGCACGCCCATTGGGAGCAGCCTGGAGGAGTGACGGGGGTTGATGAGCAGCGGGTCCCCCTCTGCCACCGGCAGCAGCAGGCAGCTTCTGGAGGGACGCGGGGGAAAGGGTCGCTTTGGGGCGACAGTAGGGATCCTGAGTGAGAATCTTCCCCGCGACCCCCGGACGAGCCTCCGTTCTGGGTGTAGCCACACTCACGCCTCCTGCTCCACCACCCGGTTTTGTGGCAATAGAAGACGCCGGGCCACTGAGCCGGAGAGGAAAGGGGTCGTAGACTTTGCAGGGAGCAAAGGGGAAGGATAAGGTGTTAGGGAAGGGGGAGAAAAGAGAGATGGGAAATGGGGGGAGCGAATCGGGAGGGTTGCATAGGAAAGGACCCCGAATCCCAATGCGGCTCCAACCCAACTTCCCCACCTGCGGGAGAAATAGGCTTATCCTAGAAATGGGGACGCGGAAGGAGAGATGGCCCAAAGGAATCCTGACCCGGGATACAATCCTTGCCCTAGGGCCAGTTGCCAACAACAGAAACCCGGATTGCAAATGCTCCCACGAGACGGAATAGTGCCGAAGGAACTTGACTGATCTTAACTCTAAGAAGGAATCCAGCAAGGCGTTCCAGGATGGTCTTCCGGGGAATCCGCATTGAGTTTATAGATCATGAACGGTTAAGCTTTTGACCTCTGAGGAAGGATGGAACGTGCCTGGAAATTATATTGGAGCCCTACCTGAGAAGGTGTGCCCGTTAGTTGTGTATCTGCCTCCCGCCTGGAGCACTTTCATAGGTGCTGACAAGCGGGTACCAGTATTTCATGGAAAAAGAATGAAGAACCGCTCAGAACTGTGTGTAAACATCTGTGGGAATTTTTTTAAGGCTTCAGAAACAAAGCTTCAGAAACAAAGAGATGAGATCAGGAAATTTTTCCAGTACCACCCCGTGTAACCTGGTACTGGGCACAGAAATCTGCATGTTTCCTAAGCTCTCACATGATACTTAAGTATGCTTGAGAACCTTTGTCCTAGGGCTTCCCTGGTTAACTACTTCTCACTTTTCTCAAAAACTAGCTAGCTTGTTGACAACCTGTTACGTGGAGGAGCAAGAAGTTACTTCTTGCAATAAATCGCACTTAAGTAGACTTGGCCTTGAGAGGAATTGGGGCTATATTGAGGCCACAGGTAGGAGCCAGGGTCCCCACAAAGGTGGAAGAACCAGGAGATTCTAGAATTATGACACTGGTTAACAGTGACTTGAGCCGTTTGGATGAAATAACCCTCAAAAGTGTCCTCCACCCACCCAAAACACACAGCATAGTACTACCACCAATCTGGTGGGCTTGAAAGGTAAAGTCTGCTCTTAGCAGCAGATTCCCTACTAACAGGAAGGCACTGACAAGCTTTACCTAAGCCTACTGGTGCTATATTGTAATTCTTTCTGTGCATAAATAAAACAGTTCCTGCAGATTCCTGGATAAATCAAAGGAAAGGTCTATCTTAAGCTGATATGACACAACTCAGAAAAGGACTAGAAATTAGATCCAGTTGATGACTGAGCTGATCCCTAAGCAGGATTTACCTTTGAAATAAAACTCAACAGAGAAGGGGAAGTTCAGATAACTCACTGGTAATTTGGGGCAGGGGGGCTAGTTGAGTTCTCATTTCATATGTCAAAAGCAAGTCCAAGGAGGATTTATGAGTTAAATGTATTTTTTAAAGCAAACCAGAAAATACTATTTGTTAAACCTCTGGCTAGAAGTCTTCCTCAACTTAGAAGCAATAGAAGGAAATGATCAATGGATATGACTGGGTAATACCTAAAACTTCTATGTGTCAAACATTATTTTAGACAAACCTAAACCAAAAAAAGAAAAGAAGTGACAGCAAATATAAAAAAAAAGTATGAATATCTATAAGTAGGGCTCATACAGCTAAAGTAAAATATAGAATCTCAGTTATTGAGTATAAACAGAAAACAAACAAATCACGTACAAAGACATCAAATAGTAATAATAAATATATGGTGAAAATTAACCTTATAGTAATTAAAGAAATAGATGTTAAAACAAACCAGTGATAAAGATATAGAGATAATAAGCAATGGTTTGCTCATACATTGCAGGTGTCATTATAAAATGATACTGTCCATTCGGAAAGCATTTTGACTATATGTCGTAGGTCAGGGTGCTCCTACATTTTGATTCAGAGGTCCCACTTCTGGGACTCTAGCCAGAGACATACTCCAAAATATGGGGAAAGTTATATGCTGCAAGTTGTATATCACAGCATTATTTATATTGAAGACTAGGCCACAACTTCAAGATGCTAGAGGTAGGGGCTATACCCAACTCCCTGTAGCCACCTGGACCACGATGCTACTTCATGTTTCTCTGCTTTGCACATATTCCTGGTCTCTACCTGAAGGACTCTCCTTGCCCTGTGTCTGTGAGCTGAGCTCTCTTCTCTCACTTATCCTCAACACTTTTGATCAGCATTTTCCAGGCTCCCTCTTTCATCCCCACAAGCCCTCCTACACTCTTCCATTTTGGCCCTTGGAGACTACCTGTAATTAACTCATTTCCCTCCCCGTCTCTTCCATTCTGCTACGTCTCCTTCAAAGGTGTGCACCATTTCCTTTTAATCTTAGAATTACTAGCATCCTGCCAATGTTTCAGGTGCTTGATAAATATTTATTTAAAAATGGATGAATCAGGGACTTCCCTGGTGGTCCAGTGGTTAAGACTGTGGGCTCCCAATGCAGGAGGCATGGGTTCGACCCCCGGTCGGGGAACTAGGATCCAGCATGCCGCATGGCACAGCCAAAAAAAAAAAAAAAAAAAGGATAAATCATTTACTCAAAACTTTTACAGACATTAAGGATGATGATTCTAATCGCTTATATGTGGAATATAGAAAAACGGTACAGATGAACTTATTTGCAAAGCAGAAATAGAGACACAGATGTAGAGACCAAACTTAAGGATACCAAGGGGGAAAGGGAGAGTGGGATGAATTGGGAGATTGGGATTGACATATATACACTAATATGTGTAAAATAGATAACTAATGAGAACTACTGTATAGCACAGGAAACTCTACTTAGTGCTCTGTGGTGACCTAAATCAGAAGGAAATCCAAAAAAAGAGGGGATCTATGTATACATATAACTGATTCACTTTGCTGTACAGTAGAAACTAACACATCGTAAAGCAACTATATGCCAATAAAAATTAATTTTAAAAAAGGATGATGATTATAAAGAGTATGTGGCAATGTGTGAATACATTATAATGTTCAATTTTAATTTTGTGGAAATATCTCAAAGTAATATAAAATATGAAAAAAGCAAGGTGCAAAATAGTATACAGAGTAGGCTACCATCTTGTAAAAAATAATAATAAAGCATGTTGGCAAAGGAGAGTGGAAAATTTATATATGCACATATTTCCTTGTTAATGGGTAGGCTATGTATAGAAGAAAATAAACTGGTAGTAGTGGTTTGAGGGGCAGGGGGCAGACTAGAGGCCTAAAGATATGATGGGAGGGAGGCCTGCTTTATTTTTCAATATATAAAAAATATATATATTTTTTGTTTTCAAAATTTGTACCATGTATATGATATACCTGTTTTGAAAAACAGATCAATCTACAAAATTGTATGCAATTATATGAAAAAAGTTAGGCGTGAATTCTTGACAAATAATGGTTGTTCAGCTGTGGGATTGTGGGTGATTTTGTTTTCACGTTTCTGGTTTCTTTTGTATTTAATGTGGTTATACTGCTTTTACAATGACAAAGATAAAATTATAAATAAAGACATAAACAAATAACTAAGTAATCATTATATTTATTTCAGCACCACCTTTCATGACTCAATAAATTCTGGCCTATTTTAAGGAGGAAAAAAAAGGAGAGTAATTTTCTCCCTGGAGACAGCTACAGCCATCTCCTTTATAAGTCTGAGGTTGAAAAAATGGTTAATAAGTTTAATTACTGAAAAGTTAATCAGCCTTTCAAATGGCAGTAAGAACAAGTAAAGCACATTCTTCTAATAGTTGCCCAAAAGGCAAGATATGACAAGAGCGTTTTAACCTAAGACACCAAATTTAGTGAGCTTGACTCTCTGTATTTCACTCTCCCCACTGACTTTCTGCCTCCCTCCTCTCTCTCTTTCACTGTCTGTCTCTCTGCTCCTCTAGTCCTGTATTTTTCTTTTCCTTCTCTGTGGCCAGCACTGGTGGTTGTCTACCCACCTAATGTTCCAATGTCCCCCCTCTTTTCACAGCCATAGGCCTGGGAAGGTCAGCTTCAATGGGTGAGCCAAACTTGGCTCTTGCCAATGTTCAGTTCAGAAATGGGCATGAGGCTTCCCTGGTGGCGCAGTGGTTGAGAGTCCGCCTGCCGATGCAGGGGACACGGGTTCGTGCCCCGGTCTGGGAAGATCCCACATGCCGCGGAGCGGCTGGGTCCGTGAGCCATGGCCGCTGAGCCTGCGCGTCCGGAGCCTGTGCTCCGCAACGGGAGAGGCCACAACAGTGAGAGCCCTGCGTACCGTAAAAAAAAAAAAAAAAAAAAAGAAAGAAATGGGCATGAGACACAATTCTGACCAATAAGGAGAATCTTCTGGGAGTTTCCTCACATCTAAGAGATGTTTTCTTTTTGGCCTTGGATGTAATTGTGTTTGGATGTGACACCTGAGTCCTCTACAGCCTGACAATAATAAAGACCATACCAAGCATGGCAGAGTGAGAAAGTGAAAAGAACCCAGGCTTCATGCCATCATTGCCTGGCTGACTTCAGCCTATTCAGGACTTCCTGTCACAGGAGAGAACTTGTTAGTTAAGGCACTGTGAGAGAGGTTTTCAGTTTCATGCAGCTCAAAGTATTCTGTTTTAAACACTCTCCTTCTGGCGTTCTCTCCGGACCCTTCGATTTTCTCTTCTTGAATCACCACCAGTGTTTCCACGTTTCTCTCAGTACCACCCTTTTTCTCCTTTTCCCTCCCCTCTCCTCTCTTCCCCAACTGTTCCTGTCCGTCTTCAACAATACAGGGGGAACCTTTAGCACAGTCTGACCAGCTTACACCCACCCCTTTCTCTCACTTTCTCAACCACAAGATGCTTCCCCACCTCCAACCACACTCACACTTCACAGCTGACAGGCCTGGGTGGATCCACGCCAGGCCAGCCCCAGAGTCTGTCTCTCTCCATGTTGGAGTTCCTTAACAAAGGAATCCCTGCATGTGGCTGAAATGGAGGTGATGTTTTTTGGGAGAGCTGAGGGGCCTGTGTTTCCAGGAGGAAGACTCTCACACTCTCTCTGCAGAAAGAGGAAGGAAGCACAAACACCAAGAGAAACAGGGGCAGAGTCTCTGACAACGTGGGCCACACAAACTGTTGTACATTTTGTGCTCTGAAAAGCTTCCGGCCCTGCTAAAGGCTTTCTATTTCTGGATTTCTTCAAGAGGACCCTATCCTTGAGGTTTAAGAGTTTTTAGACAGAATTCTTCCATTGCACCCCATTTTGGCTTTAGCTACTTTGGAGTAGGCATCTCACATTTGCAAATCAAAGAACCTTGATTAAAACAAGTCATTCCATCTCAAATCCATTATCTATTGAGGTCAACTGAAAACATTTTTAATTGGCCATAATATAAATATTTGTTGTAGTTAATGAATCCAATATTGTGCCTACTGTTCTTTCATCAAAAAGTGAGTAAATTAAAATATTACATTTCTCTAAAAAACAAAGGATCCCCCAGAATCAGTATCACCCCGTGCCCCTCTCACCCCACGCCCACACGTACCCATTAAGGAAGTCTAGTTTTCAGGGCCCCAGGAAAAACATAAAAAGAAAGAATATCTGTCTCATAAATATGATTAAACAAGCATATGTAGAACACAGTTGTTTCACTTTTAAAAATCAATTATAATTGCTTGTGTAATAAGATGAATTCTATCTTTTACAAAACATGACAGCACAAGCGTTGATTTTGTTGATGTTGCTGTTTCACCTTCTTTTGGAAATATAACCTCAATTTCCTACTGCTTTGGAAATAGTCAGCGAGGCCTCCCTCTGAATCAAGGTGCCAGGCCCTACCCTCACCTTACCAGGGGCAGATGCATGACACACATTTGGCCAGTCAGAAGTTCCCTTCATGCTACTGCACAGAGGGAGGAAAAGACAAAAACTACCTGGAGTTCATTCATTGCAGCCCCTGGACAAGTCTGAGGCTGCCCTTGGGACCTTCGGGGTCCTCCTGGTTCTTCTGCCCTCCCTCTAGTTCCGTAAACTAGCTTATTTCCTCGAGTAAATTTCCCTTCTGATTAAATCAGCCTGCTTCAATGGCTTAGACCAAAAAATTCCTAATCAACACTTTATGAACTTTTTTTTTATAACTTATTTATTTTTGGCTGCGTTGGGTCTTCGTTGCTGTGCGTGGGCTTTCTCTAGTTGCGGCGAGCGGGGGCTAGTTTTCATTGTGGTGCACGGGCTTCTCATTGCAGTGGCTTCTCCTGTTGCAGAGCACGGGCTCTAGGCACATGGGCTTCAGTAGTTGTGGCATGTGGGCTCAGTATTAGTGGCACGTGGGCTCAGTAGTTGAGGCGCTCAGGCTTAGTTGCTCCGTGGCATGTGGGATCTTCCTGGACTAGGTCTCGAACCCGTGTCCCCTGCATTGGCAGGAGGATTCTCAACCACTGTGCCACCAGGGAAGTCCTAGGTGAACTTCTGAAACTGCACTTTCAGAGAAAAATGTTAACTTTTCTTCTGATTTCCAAAGTAGGATAGCCTTATTATACAATATTTAGAAAATTCAGAAAAAAATTTTAAAGACTCCGACATGACATTTACAAAGAAAACTGTCCATATTTTGATATATTTTCTTCATTAACAAATATTTTTGTATGATTGATCTCATTCGGTAGAGAAAAAAACTTAAACCTACTACATTTTCCATTTGCCAGTGCCCCCAAATAGTGCGGAGAAATCCCCCATCAGAATAGAAACAAGTCCAACTCATTTTCCAGGCTGTGGTTATCAGTCAAGATTCTAACCTCGTTGTCCCGTATCTCTAACCCTTGAGTGTTTTCCTTTTCCACCACGTATCGGTCTTAGTTTCCTTTCTCCTAAGACAAACATCCTTGCTTGCTCCCTTACATTCCTAACTCACTCCTACCTCCAAACAATCTCAAAATTCCATTCCCACCCCACAAACTCCATCCTTCTTTTCATCCATCACCAAATCAAATTATATTGCAGTTAAGCATTTCAACTCCTTATAAAAATCTGCCCCCATTTAACACTAGGGATGCTAATCATATCTAGTAATTTCCTCTTTCACCATTTGGTTTCTTTCACCGTCTAAAAACTTTGCTTCTGTGATATATCTCTTCCCAATGGAACTATAATTGGTGGAACATTGAACTTAATGTCCAGAAGCAGGGAATAGATATTAGCAGATTCATCAGATATCCATTTAGGTTTTATTAGGCAGAATCAATCGATTCAACAACAAATATTTACTGAGCACATCTCCCATTAAGGCACCTGTAGTCATAATTTCTGCCCTAAGACTGAACTGGAAGAAATAGACAGAGGTAAGGACACAGGTCAGAATGGACTAAGTGCTACAATTCCAACGAAGTACAGTGTGATACAGAGTCATAAAAAAACTTCTTCCAGGGCTTCCCTGGTGGCGCAGTGGTTCAGAGTCCGTCTGCCGATGCAGGGGACACGGGTTCGTGCCCCGGTTCGGGAAGATCCCACGTGCCGCGGAGCGGCTGGGCCCATGAACAATGGCCGCTGAGCCTGCGCATCCGGAGCCTGTGCTCCGCAACGGGAGAGGCCACAACAATGAGAGGCCCGCGTACCGCAAAAACTTCTTCCAGTTCTATTTTTCCTTTTCTTTTTTTTTTTTTCTTTTCTGTAGTAGTAGCATTAAGGTGCAACTACTAGGGACAAAAACTAGTTCCATTTATGAAGACTGAATGTCTTATATCTGAATCATTTATTTGAATGAGTCCAGGACTCTGAAAGAATAAGTTTTAAAATTTATAATTAACCACAATGGTATAACCATTGTGGAAAACACTTTGGCAGTTCCTCAAAAAGTTAAACAGAATTAACATATGATTCAGCAATTCCATTCCCAGGTATATACCCAAAAGAAATGAAAGCAGGGAACCAAAGAGATACTTGCTTACCAATGCTCATAGCAGCAGGAGAGCCAAAATGTGGAAATAGCCCAGTGTCCCTCAATAGATGAATGGATAAACAAGATACAGTATATTAATTAATTTATTTATTTTTGCTGTGTTGGGTCTTCGTTTCTGTGCGAGGGCTTTCTCTAGTTGTGGCAAGCAGGGGCCACTCTTCATCGCGGTGCACGGGCCTCTCACTATTGCGGCCTCTCTCGTTGCGGAGCACAGGCTCCAGACGCGCAGGCTCAGTAGTTGTGGCTCACGGGCCCAGTTGCTCCGCGGCATGTGGGATCCTCCCAGACCAGGGCTCAAGCCCTTGTCCCCTGCATTAGCAGGCAGACTCCCAACCACTGCGCCACCAGGGAAGCCCTGATACAGTATATATACAATGGAATATTACTCAGCCTTAAAAAGGAAGGACATTTTGATACATGCTACAGCATGGCTGAATCTTGAAAACATGCTAAGTGAAATAAGACGGACACATACGGACACATATTGTATGATTCTACTTATATGAAGTACCTAAAAAAGGCAAATTCATAGAGACACAAAGTAGAATAGAGATTACTAGGGATTGAGGGGAAAGAGAATGAAGAGTTATTGTTTAATAGATACAGAGTTTCTGTTTGAGATGATGAAAAATTCTGGAAATGAATAGTGGTGATGGTTGCAGAACACTGTGAATACTTAATGCCACTGAACTATATGCTGAGAAATGGTTAAAATGGTAAATTTTATGTTCTATATATTTTAGCACAATAAAAAAGTCTACACTTTTAACAACAAACTGAAGAATAGTTCAAAATATAGAAATAAGTTACTCACTCAAGTCTAAATATGATCAAAATTAAATGTCCAATATATGCATTCTAAGGCTATGAGCTGTGTGTGTCCTCACTTCAGGAAATCTAATAGAAGTGTAAAAATAAACGTAGAGATGATTGCACATAAAAGGATCTGTTTTACAGAGGGATTTATCCAAGCATTCTTTTAAACAAGGAGCTGCCCCTGTAAACGTAACTGTTGGCTAAGTGATCAGGAGCAACACAACAAAGGCTGTTGAGAGCAGAACACCCTCTGGAAAGAGGTATCAGGAAGCTGAGGCTGCTCTCTAGTGCACAGTCTCACACAGGAGACCAGCCACCTGTGTTTCTCTCTTCCCAGAGGAGCTCTGGGCCCTCTCAAGACTTCTAGGAGAATCCAACATAGCTGTGGTGAGCTGGGGATACAGTGGTGAGAAGATTAGCTACCTTCTAAGCTGATGATCTGAGGTTTTATATCAATCACTCAGCAACCTTTTCTATTAGACCACAAACTCCTTGAGGGCAGGGATCAAATTTTTGTGTAGTGTGTTGCCTTGCAAGTATGCCACACGTGCTGGGTGTATAATATTATTTGCTGAATAAATGAGTGAATGAATGAATAACTTTAGTACAAAATGGCAATGGAAGGTCAAACAAAAATAGTTATAAAGCAGCTCTGAAATTCTAATATACAAGAAATCCACTTGAGTCATAAAAGTTCAAATGACACATACAATCTTAGAGAAACACTCCTCAAAGCGTAAAGTGAGCAAAATCTGTGTCCACGCTTATCCTATCTTCTCCTACAAAAGGGACCTATTTTCTACTGTGTTTGTAACTCTGTCTTATACCCAAATGCACCACATTCACTGGGTTCACCATAAATACTGTCAACAGAATGAGTGACAAGGCAAAAAATAGCTTTCAGTACTTTTCATTTTTTACAAATGTGGAAAGCATATTAAACCATCTGCTGATTAAAAATATGCATGTTTTGACTTGCATATGAATCAAATTAACATACATAAATCCAGCACCTCCACATCACTAGATTCACAGCCACAGCCAATAAATTTCTGTGTTTCTTCAAATTCATCAATCCCAGAGTGACATGATTGTTATTAGAAATAAAATACACAGTAATGGTTTAAAACTAAAAGCTAACTTTTGTTTTATTTCAATTCAATGGTCATTTATGCTCTAAAAATAAAAAAGGCACAAGATCATTGGGAATCTAAAATTTTATGCTCATATTTGCTCTATAAATACCTAATATCACCATGGGAAGCTAAAATTTGAGGTATAGAACAGGAACCATCGTCCTTCAATATGATGAATTAGGATTAACCAAAGTACAACATGTTGAACCCTAGCACCTTGCTGCCTTATATAACCCCAGAAATGTGAAAGGTCTCAAGTTGCAGCTTCTAGAACTTCAGGTTCTACCTGCCCCTCTGCTCCCAAGGGTCCGTCACCACCACATTCTCTCCAAGACTAAAATTTATTCAGAAACTTGAAGGATTCTTCCCGAACAATTGCATCGAGGAGATTTAACTGTCATGCTATTTATTTGTACTATGTGCCTTTGTTGAGTTGAGTTGCTAATATTTAGTCATATAATCATGGCTTTAGATGAGATCATGAAAAGCTGGTCCATTTCTTCCCTGGAGCAGGGAAGATTCTCTGGGAAGTGGAGGAATAGTTCTACTAATGGACCTGTCAACACTCCTGGGAGGAAGAACACCTCCAAACTACAAACCTAGGTTGGGCCCAAGACAATTAAGAGGGGGTCAAGGGAATTCCCTAGTGCTCCAGTGGTTGGGACTCTGGGCTTCCACTGCCAGGGGCCAGGTTCGATTAGCTGGTGAGGGAACTAAGATCCCGCAAGCCACCTGGCACAGCCAAAAAAAAAAGAGGGTCAATCGCTGTTACTGAGAGACACCCTGCCCCTTCCTCTTAACTCCTCAGTTCCTCAGGATTCACCACCATCTGGAGTACTGCTCTAGGAGCAAGGATGTAGCCTGGGTAGAATCTCTGGCACCCAGCCTCTCTTTGCACCTGGCTGTTGACATACCTCTGGCAACATATAAATGCCCAGCACTTTGGTCATTGGGTCCTCCCAGGACTGCCGGCACTGAGCCACTGAGGACAATGGAAATCTTTCCAGAGCAGTGTTTTCTAGCCTTGTCTGGTGATGAGAATCATCTAGGGCTATTGTCATAAACACAGATTCCCAGGCCCTTTCCCTAGATGTTCATTTTTAATAGGTCTATACGGGGTCCAGGAATCTGATTATTTAACAAGGGCTCAGGTAATGCTCTTCACCAGGGAATTTAGGGAAATACTGAGTTCAGCACATTCTTCAAAGTGTTCCTTGAGTATCCTGGTAGGAGGGAGTTGCCCTGTGTGGATTCAAGCCTTGTCATCTCTGGATATAATGAAGGTGAGTGTACTTTGTACACTGGGAATTCTCTGATAGCTGCGCTATCATTATGATAATTATATACCTCTAGCCACAGCCCCCGGACAACATGTATAGCTGGGGTAAACGTCTCGTCAGTGTGCAGGGCTAAGGCACCAGCCCTAGTCTCTGCGGATACGGAGTGGCCAAAAGCAGAGGAGGAAGGGAGGAGGAGAAGCAAAGGCTGGAATCTGGAAATTAATACATATGTATTTCAATCCACAGCTGCTCTGGCCGCTGATATAAATTAAAGGAAGAAGGAGGGAGAGTCAGGGAGAAAATGTTAACAGCATGAATTTTCCAGATATTAAGGACTGAATGTGTTAGCTGAATTATTCATTTATTAAACTTTTAATTTTATTTTTTAGTACTACTACGTGAATAAATGTGAGTTGGACTCAGAGACACAGCTCAGTACTAAGATAACCACCTGCACGATGGGTCGCCACGCAAAGTAGCCTGTGAGGTTTAGTCATCCACGTGAGGTGCCACAGCTGGGGAAGAGCCTCCAAGCTGACAGTTTTGCTGCTGACTTACCATAAATTAAAGATGTATCTGTAGTTAGAGCACTGCCTCCCCCATGGACACAAAGACCAGGCCCTTCCTTACAATATTGATGAAGAAAATTTGCAATGATGCCAGAAATGAAAGAAGTGCATATTCTTACAGGATGCTGGGAGATAATTTAGAAATAACAACCACTCTTTTCTGAGACTTGAACAAGAAGTTGTGAGTTAAATAGCAGCCTATAGAATCTGCAGAATAGAAACCTGGCACTAAGAAAAGGACCATCATGCTCCAAGTCTCCTTAAAAAGATGAATGCAGTCTTCTGTGACTGAATATGTTCCTGCATAGTAACAGAGAAATGGACTAGCTTTTCATGATCTCATCTAAAGCCACGATTATACGA
This sequence comes from Delphinapterus leucas, assembly GCF_059928025.1. Classification (NCBI taxonomy): domain Eukaryota; kingdom Metazoa; phylum Chordata; class Mammalia; order Artiodactyla; family Monodontidae; genus Delphinapterus; species Delphinapterus leucas. Next base: position 120,318,343 of record NC_143133.1, on the reverse strand, counting down.
CTAAATATTAGCAACTCAACTCAACAAAGGCACGTAGTACAAATAAATAGCATGACAGTCAAATTTCCTCGATGCAATTGTTTGGGAAGAATCCTTCAAGTTTCTGAATAAATTTTAGAAGATACAGGACTTCAGAGTTAACGCTCCTCAAAGCCAGAAAGGTACCTTAGCCTCCTTAGAATTTTTGGTTCCTCCTGTTGTGACAAACATTCCCAAGGAGTTGAGTTGCAGCCAGGAGATGGCTTTGGGATAATTAGGAAATACATTAGATGCCAAAAGTATATTAAATGCCCAATACGCCTCAGAGTAGCCTCTTTTGAGAGTCACATAAAATATGCAAGAGACACTTAACCATTCTCATCTTCAATTATAATTCCTTAGGTCTCATCACTTTTTTCCTCAGATACGTATAAAAAAAAGGTTTTTCATGCCCACCCTGCTGACAAAATTTCAACCACTGAAACTTTCCCTTTAAAACTAACAAGGCCTTTTATCTCCCTGAGTTGTCCAGATAACGAGTTTACAGGCCACTCAGAATCACCAGAGAGAGCAGAAACTGGAGCAGTACAGATGAGATCCTCGCAGATAAAGCACATCATTCAGGGCAGTCAGGAGCTGCAGCCTCTTCCCTCACTTAACCTTGTACCATAGCTGCTGTGGGTAATGATTCCCTGCGCACCTTTCTCTGTTGAAATGGAACATGGATTTTTAGGGTGATGTTAGAGGGGGAGACCCTGTGAAGGAAGGAAAACTGTATAAGGACTTAGGAAATCTACCCTAACTCATTTGCCACGTGAGATCAGTTACTTCACTACTCAAAAACCTGTCTCCTTACCTGAAACGGGGGAGGTTAGATCAAACCGGTGGGATAAAGATCTTGATCTGGAAGAATTCTCTAAAGTCCCCGCTTGGGGCGAGTGGGAAAAGTAAGTGGGTTCTAGGCTGTGGTTCTCTCAGAACACTTCTACTTTTCTTTGTTTCCACATTGGTGTTTCATATAAGACTTTCTGAAAGGTATCCCATGCTAAAGAAAGTTTGCAAACCCCTGGACTAAAACAACTGTTTCCTTCCAGCTCTCACACCCTCTGATTCTTTAACATTCAATGATAAGAGGGATGCATGCCTGCTAAAGCAACCAGAAAGCTCTCAGTTAGAGTATTACCTAGATATTGATCGAATCTGCAAATTGAAGAGATGCTTGAAGGATGTGAAAGAGGAAATTTAGAGAAACCCAGATGGCACATCTTATTTCCAGGTTAGGAAGGAGACCTGTATCACTCTTTCTTCCTTCCCTACTTACAGCCAATATCTACCCCTTACTCAGTGGTTCTCAATTCTGACTGTCTAACAGATTAGCCTATAAAATTATTCAGGGATCTGGGCTCCTGAGATTCTGAGTCAACAGATGTAGAGACAGAGTTTTTTCAGCTACTTTATTTTAATTTGGTTTTGTTTTAAGATCCATAGGTCATTTTGGTGTGCAACTAGGACTGAGAATCTCTGCTTGGCTTCAGCTCTCCAACCATCACTAAGATCATTCCCTTAAAAGACATTAATGACCTCCCACAACGTCAGTTATCATTTTTAGGCAGATGACCCCAAACTGAACTCTCAAGAGACATCCATCTTCCATCTCGGTGTTTCAGAAGCTCTTCACTCACCAACCAGTCTTGTCTCGAATATCTATCATTCTGTTAGTGGCCCAGCCCTTCTTCCAGTGTCTAAATCTTCCAGTGACCTGAAGGCATCTTTGATTCCGCCATTCCTGTGCTCCCAGCGTGCTATCTGCACAAACTTAACAAACCTACCCTGTATCTGACCCTAAATCAGATCCCAGCCTCCTATGCCTACTGCCACTCTTCAACCATTCTCCCTTTATGTCTTGTCTATATTGTTTATAGCCACTTACAGAATTCTCATTTTCCCATCTTTACCCTCTTTGATCCATATTAATCTGACTTTGTTAGCCCCTCGTTTAAATAATTACAATGTTTCCCTATGGCCTACCCTTAAAAAAATAAACCCCGTCGGGCTTCCCTGGTGACGCAGTGGTTGAGAGTCTGCCTGCCGATGCAGGGGACGCAGGTTCGTGCCCCGGTCTGGGAAGATCCCACATGCCGCGGAGCGGCTGGGCCCGTGAGCCACGGCCGCTGAGCCTGCGCGTCCGGAGCCCGTGCTCCGCAACGGGAGAGGCCACAGCAGTGAGAGGCCCGCGTACCGCAAAAAAACAATAAAATAAAATAAAATAAAAATAAACCCCTTCACCTTTTAGGTTCCACAGTAGGAACCCAATCTAAGTTTCCAGCCTCATCTTCAATTACATAGCAGCATGAACACAATACACCAACCAAAGAGCATGGCTCTCTCTTCCCTACACATGTCCTTGGCTTTCCTGATTATGTGCCTTCACCCTTAACCACTCTCTCAGCCCAGAAGACCCTCCTCCCCATTCTATGCCACTCCCTTCCTAAAGGCTCTCCACAGTCTCCAAGTGAATCTGAAGCACAACGGAAAACATTGTGCTTGGCCCTCTTTCATGACAGTCATTATATCCTGTCTTGTAGTGTAGTTATCTATGGCCATATCTTATCCTCTTTACTGAGCCATTGCTTCTTCAGAGAATGTCCTGTGAGCCTTGTAGCTATATAGAAAGAGAGTGGACTTTGGAGCCAGACAGCCCTGTGTTGCAATTCCAGCTCTGCCACCCAACAGCTGTTTGAACTGGTTCATATTATTTACCCCTTCCCTGCTTTAGTTTCCCCATCTGTAAAATGGGAATATTAATATGCAGTTCCTAGGATTAGTGTGAAGTTTTAATACCATAGTACAAGTAAGGTGCCTGACACAAGAAAGGCCCTCAAAAAACTGTTCCCATTAGCAAATGTTCCCATTAGCAAATATCAAATGGAGGCTGGATAGGCCTTCATCTATAATGGAAGGTGATATCCTGCTAACCCAGCTTCATGGGAACCTTCCTCTATAGATATTCACCACCTGGTACATTTTACTCATTAAGATGATAACAACGCTACTTTAAATTTTGAGACAAGATTCTGAAGCAGACTATTGGTTTCTTCCCTTTTATCTATTGGCAAATAATAATAAGGGTTGGTAGAAATAGTGAAATGGTTGGTAGACAGGAAAGGGAAGAAAGAGCAGCATGAAAACACTGGATTAAGATATCCAGCAATACATACTGAGAGACATAAAATGGCCACAATTTTGCCAAGCAAATATTATCAACTTGCATTATGCAGTATGTAAAGGAATAAGCCACCATAGTCAGGGGGGTAGAAATCATTAAATAAAAGTATAGTTATTAACATAATACATTAAATCATTACATGAAGTACAAAAAAATTACTTCTATAGATGCTTAAAGTGTATTTGATAAGATTCAACACCAATCCCTACTAACATTATTTTAAGAGTAGAAATAGAAAAAATATTTCTTTAATGTAAGAAAAAGTAAGGGCAGACAGCAGAAGCAAGAAGAACTATAATCCTGCAGCCTGTGGAACAAAAACCACATTCACAGAAAGATAGACAAGATGAAAAGCCAGAGGGCTATGTACCAGATGAAGGAACAAGATAAAATCCCAGAAAAACAACTAAATGAAGTGGAGATAGGCAACCATCCAGAAAAAGAATTCAGAATAGTGATAGTGAAGATGATCCAGGACCGCAGAAAAAGAATGGAGGCAAAGATAGAGAAGATGCAAGAAATGTTTAACAAACACCTAGAAGAATTAAAGAACAAACAAACAGAGATGAACAATACAAAAACTGAAATGAAAACTACACTAGAAGGAATCAATAGCAGAATAACTGAGGCAGAAGAACAGATAAGCGACCGGAAGACAGAATGGTGGAATTCACTGCTGTGGAACAGAATAAAGAAAAAATAATGAAAAGAAATGAAGACACCCTAACAGACCTCTGGGACAACATTAAAGGCAACAACATTCGCATCGTAGGGGTCCCAGAAGGAGAAGAGAGAGAGAAAGGACCTGAGAAAATATTTGAAGAGATTATAGTCGAAAACTTCCCTAACATGAGAAAGGAAATAGCCACCCAAGTGCAGGAAGCATAGTGAGCATACCAGATAAACCAAAGGAGAAACACGCTGAGACACATAGTAATCAAATTGGCAAAAATTAAAGACAAAGAAAAACTACTGAAAGCAGCAAGGGAAAAACAACAAATAGCATACAAGGGAACTCCCATAAGGTTAACAGCTGATTTCTCAGCAGAAACTCTACAATCCAGAAGGAAGTGGCATGACATATTTAAAGTGATGAAAGAGAGGAACCTATAACCAAGATTACTCTACCCGGCAAGGATCTCATTGAGATTTGACGGAGAAATCAAAAGCTTTACAGACAAGCAAAAGCTAAAAGAATTCAGCACCACCAAACCAGCTCTACAACAAATGCTAAAGGAAATTCTCTAAGGGTGAAACACAAGAGAAGAAAAGGACCTACAAAAACAAACTCAAAACAATTAAGAAAATGGTAATAGGAACACACATACCGATAATTACCTTAAACGTGAATGGATTAAATGCTCCAATCAAAAGACACAGGCTCACTGAATGGATACAAAAACAAGACCCATATATATCTTGTCTATGAGAGACCCACTTCAGACCTAGGGACATGTACAGACTGAAAGTGAGGGGATGGAAAAAGATATTCCATGCAAATGGGAATCAAAAGAAAGCTGGAGTAGCAATATTCATATCAGATAAAATAGACTTTAAAATAAAGAATATTACAAGAGACAAGGAAGGACACTACATAATGATCAAGGGACAAATCCAGGAAGAAGAGAAAACAATTATAAATCTATATGCACCCAACATAGGAGCACCATAATATACAAGGCAACTGCTAACAGCTATAAAAGAGGAAATCGACAGTAACACAATAATAGTGGGGGACTTTAACACCTCACTTACACCAATGGGCAGATCATCCAGACAGAAAATGAATAATGAAGCACAAGCTTTAAATGACACAATAAACCAGATAGATTTAGTTGATATTTATGGGACAGTCCATCCAAAACAGCAGATTACACTTTCTTTTCAATTGCGCATGGAACATTCTGCAAGATAGATCACATCTCGGGTCACACATCAAGCCTCAGTAAATTTAAGAAAATTGAAATCATATCAAGCATCTTTTCTGACCACAACGCTATGAGATTAGAAATGAATTACAGGGTAAAGAACATAAAAAACACAAACACATGGAGGCTAAACAATAGGTTACTAAATAACCAAGAGATCACTGAAGAAACCAAAGAGGAAATCAAAAAATACCTAGAGACAAATGACAATGAAAACACGATGATCCAAAGCCTATTGGATGCAGCAAAAGCAGTTCTAAGAGGGAAGTTTATAGCAATAAAATTCTACCTCAAGAAACAACAAACACCTCAAATAAACAATCTAACCTTACACCTAAAGGAATTAGAGAAAGAAGAACAAAGAAAATCCAAAGTTAGTGAAGGAAAGAAATCATAAAGGTCAGAGCAGAAATAAATGAAATAGAAAACAATAGCAAAGATCAATAAAACTAAAAGCTGGTTCTTTGAGAAGGTAAACAAAATTGATAAACCATTAGCCAGACTCATCAAGAAAAAGAGGGAGAGGACTCAAACCAAAAAAATTAGAAATGAAAAAGAAGCTACAACAGACACAACAGAAATACAAAGCATCCTAAGAAACTACTACAAGCAACTCTTTGCCAATAAAATGGACAACCTGGAAGAAATGGACAAATTCTTAGAAAGGTATAACCTTCCAAGACTGAACCAGGAAGAAACAGAAAATACGAACAGACCAATCACAAGTAATGAAATTGAAACTGTGATTAAAAATCTTCCAACAAACAAAAATCCAGGACCAGATGCCTTCACAGGTGAATTTTATCAAACATTTAGAGAAGAGCTAACACTTTATATGTATTCTCTATACTTAGAGAATCCTAAGGATGCCACCAGAAAACTACTAGAGCTAATCAATGAATTTGGTAAAGTTGCAGGATACAAAATGAATGCACAGAAATCTCTTGCATTCCTATACACTAATGATGAAAAATCTGAAAGAGAAATTAAGGAAACACTCCCATTTACTATTGCAACAAAAAGAATAAAATACCTAGGAATTAACCTACCTAGGGAGACAAAAGACCTGTATGCCAAAAACTATACGACACTGATGAACAAAATTAAAAATGATACTGACAGATGGAGAGATATACCATGTTCTTGGATTGGAAGAATTAATATTGTGAAAATGACTATACTACACAAAGCAATCTACAGATTCAATGCAATCCCTATCAAATTACCAATGGCATTTTTACGGAACTAGAACAAAAAAACTTAAAATTTGTATGGAGACAGAAAAGACCCCGAATAGCCAAAGCAGTCTTGTGGGGAAAAAACGGAGCTGGAGGAATCAGACTCCCTGACTTCAGACTATACTACAAAGCTACAGTAATCAAGACAGTATGGTACTGGCACAAAAACAGAAATATAGATCAATGGTACAAGATATAAATCCCAGAGATAAACCCATGCAATTTTGGTCAACTAATCTATGACAAAGGAGGCAAGGATATACAATGGAGAAAAGACAGTCTCTTCAATACGTGATGCTGGGAAAACTGGACAGCTACATGTAAAAGAATGAAATTAAAAACACTCCCTAACACCATACACAAAAATAAACTCAAAATGGTTTCGAGACCTAAATGGAAAACCGGACGCTATAAAACTCTTAGAGGAAAACATAGGAAGAACTTTTTTTTTTTTTTGTGGTACGCGGGTCTCTCACTGTTGTGGCCTCTCCCTTTGCGGAGCACAGGCTCCGGACGCGCAGGCTCAGCGGCCATGGCTCACTCGCTCCGCGGCATGTGGGGTCTTCCCTGACCGGGGCACGAACCCGTCTCCCCTGCATCGGCAGGCGGACTCTCAAACACTGTGCCAGCAGGGAAGCCCAGAAGAACACTCTTTGACATAAATCACAGCAAGATGTTTTTTGACCCACCTCCTGGAGTAATGGAAATAAAAACAAAAGTAAACAAATGGGACCTAATGAAACTTCAAAGCTTTTACCCAGCAAAGGAAACTACAAACAAGATGAAAAGACAGCCCTCAGAATGGGAGAAAATATTTGCAAATGAATCAACGGACAAAGGATTAATTTCCAAAATATATAAACAGCTCATGCAGCTCAATATTAAAGAAACAAGCAACCCAATGCAAAAATGGGCAGATGACCTAAATAGACATTTCTCCAAAGAGAACATACAGATGGCCAAGAAGTATATGAAAAGCTGCTCAACATCATTAATTATTAAAGAAATGCAAATCAAAACTACAATGAGGTATCATCTCACACCAGTCAGAATGGGCATCATCAGAAAATCTACAAACAACAAATGCTGGAGAGGGTGTGGAGAAAAGGGAACCCTCGTGCACTGTTGGTGGGAATGTAAATTGATACAGCCACTATGGAGAACAGTATGGAGGTTCCTTGAAAAACTAAAAATAGAATTACCATATGACCCAGCAATCCCACTACTGGGGATATACCCAGAGAAAACCATAACTCAAAAAGACATATGCACCCCAATGTTCATTGCAGCACTATTTACAATAGCCAGGACATGGAAGCAACCTAAATGCCCACTGACAGACGAATGGATAAAGAAGATGTGGTACATATATACAGTGGAATATTACTCAGTCTTAAAAGGGAACAAGATTGGGTCATTTGTTGAGACGTGGATGGATCTAGAGACTGTCATACAGTAAGTCAGAAAGAGATAAACAAATATCGTATATTAATGCATATATGTTGAACCTAGAAAAATGATACAGATGAACTGGTTTGCAGGGCAGAAATTGAGACACAGATGTAGAGAACAAACTTATGGACACCAAGCGGGGAAAGTGGTGGGCAGGGGTGGTGGTGGTGGGATGAACTGGGAGATTGGGATTGACATATATACACTAATTTGTATAAATGGATAACTAATAAGAACCTGCTGTATAAGAAAATAAATAAAATAAAAATCAAAAATTCAAAAAAATAAAAATAAAAAAGAAGTCTGATATTCCTCTAACACATGTAATAGAAGAAAATCTGACTCTTAATGTTCAGCTTTTTGTAGAAAAACTCCATTAAAACAGAAATGTGTACAAATGATAAATGTATATAGCTCAGTAAATTTTTCAAAAATTAAATGCGAATGCAGAATAAAAGACAGATAATGCTCTATACTTAAGGTACTGCCCTCATGTTTCCGTTCCATTCTCTAGCTGCATCCATGCAAAGAAGTGACCTCTGTTAACATTAAATAATTGTACCTCTTTTTGAGGTATACAGATGTAATCATGTTATCTGAATTACTTTGTTCAACATTATGTTTTTGACATTTTTTCATGTTTTGTTTCTAACTATGACTAGTATATTCTATTGATGGATAGTGTTCTAAAAAAAAAGAAAGAAAAAGTATAAGATTAAGACTAACAGCCAGTATTATATGTAATAGTAAAACATTAGTGATATCACCATTAAAAATATGTACAAAAGGGGCTTCCTGGTCATGCAGTGGTTAAGAATCTGCCTGCCAATGCAGGGGACACAGGTTCGAGTCCTGGCTGGGAAGATCCCACATGCCGCAGAGCAAGTAAACCCATGCGCCACAACTATTGAAGCCCACGCGCCTAGAGCCCGTACTCCGCAGCAAGAGAAGCCACCACATGAGAAGCCCGCGCACCGCAACAAAGAGTAGCCCCTGCTTGCCGCAACTAGAAGAAAGCCCACGTGCAGCAATGAGGACCCAACGCAGCCAAAATAAATAAATAAATAAATATATATATATATATATATTTAAAAATATGTACAAAAGAAGGAATATTACTTAATATTGTTCTCAAAGTTATAGCCAATACAATATGACATAATACAAAATTAAAAGTATATTATTAATAATGAAGAGATAAAAAGACATTTATTTGGGGATCAAGTCATTATATAGGTCCAAAGAAATAATTTAAAAATTGATTAAACACAAGGGGATGAATGTAAGATAAACACACAGAAATCAAAAGCATTCCATACAGTTGAAATTATAAGCTAGAAACTTTTAAAATATATATTTATATGTAATTCTAAAAAAGATTTGAGATGGTTGTGAGAAAAAAATGTATATAGAGAGCCCATACACAGTAACAACAAAAATATAAAACATCTTAGAAATAGCCTTAATGCATAATTTCTTTCATCTATGCAAAGAAGAGAGCAAAATTTTATTGAGATATATTTAGTGAAGCTTGAGAAAATGGAAAAATATGCTGTGTTTCTGAGCAGGAGGACATTGTTACAAATATTTACATATTTTCAAAATAATATAGGTTTAATCACGACTGTCATCAGTCAAACTACTATATTCCTAACAAAATTCTAGGTACTCAGGATAACCATGCAAGCAGTAAGTGACACAAAGACTCTGCCCACATGGTGTTTAGATATTTACGGAGTTGACACACCAAACAAATAAAGTCTTACCCTTAAACAACGTTAGGAAATGAATAAAAATAAAACAGGGTCAAGTGAGAATGAAGGGCAGGGATGCTGTTTAGAATAGAGGGGTCATGAAAAGCCTCTGAAGAAGTAACATTTAAACAGATATTTGAATAAAGTGCAGTGGAGAGCCATATGGCTGTCGGGAGGAATAGTGTTTCTTGCAGAGGGAACAGCAAATGCAAAGACCCAGACATGGAACCATGTTTGACGTCTTCCAGGAATAAGAAGTAATCCAGTGTTGCTGAAGCAGAGCAAGTGAGGTGGTCATTGGTAGGGGATGAGGACAGAGGTAATGAGGGACAGATCATATGTGGGCCTTGTAGACCACATAGGGACTTTGGGTTTTGTCCTAAGTCTGATGGTAGCCATTGGTAGATTTTGATCAGGTGAGAATGTGATCTAATTACATTTTTAAAAAGATTTGTCTGGCCTCAGTGCTGAGAATAGTTAAGGTAGAGGTGAGGGGGGAATAGTGAGATCAATGAGGAGGGTATTTCAATGATTCAGGCTGGAAAAAATAGGCCTGTATTGGGTAGTGGGGTAGAGTAATCAAAAGTGGAATCCAGATATAGGTTGGAGGTAGACATAAAAGATTTGCTGATGGGCTGAGTAAGAGGAGTAAGAGAAAGAGAAGAATCAAGGTTGGCCACTAGGTTTTTGTCTTGAAGCAACTGGCTGGATCATAGTGTTACTTAATGAGGTGAGGTGGAGACTGGAAAAGGAGCAGGAGTTGGGGGACTGAAATCAAGAGCTGTGTTTTGAAGATGTCAAATTTGAAACTTCTATCAGACTCCAAGTGGAGATGTTGAGCAGGCAGTTTCCATGAATCTGAAACTCAGGGGAACTTCTCAGGCCATCAGCATGTAGCTGGAATGTAAAGGCAGAAGATTGGATGAGGTCATCTATGGAGAGAATGCACAGAGAGACACCCAGGGCCCACCAGTGTTTAGAGTTTGAGACAAGGAAGAAGATCCTTTAGAGAAGACTGAAAGGAAGCAGCTAATAAAATAGGAGAGAACCTGGGAGAGTTTGGAGTCTCAGAAGCCAAATAAGTAGTTTAATATAACTCCCATCAAAAATATCAATGATTTATTTTTATTAACTGACAACATCATTCTAAAACGTATCAGCAAAGCTTAATGCACACCTAGGATAATGGACCATCTTGTCACATATTTCTTTTTTAACAACTGATCTGGACATGATGTTTTTATGACCTTGTAAAATGAAAAGGAAATCTTTCTTACTTAAAAATAATCTATTTACCTATGTAAGCACTCTGTCTTCCACTATATAACCCCTCCATTTTATACGGGCACACTTGTTTCAGTCACCTTGCTGGTGTCCTTGCAGCAAGTTAATAAAATGTAGCAGGAGTTTGACAAAAATTTGTCTAAAAAATTTTGCTTTTGATACTTGGAAATTGATCCTATTTTATATAAGAATCTATTATGCCATTAGAAAGCATATTAAACCATTGGCCAGGCATAAATTATTCAATAAATAGTGTTGGGACAAGTGTCGAGAAATATGTAAACTAAATTGTTTTCTCACTTCATTCTACACACCAAAGTAAATTCTAGACTGATTAAAAGTTAAATCTTTAGGGAGTTGCCTGGTGGCCTAATGGTTAGGATTCTGAGTTTTCACTGCCAATGGCCCAGGTTCAATACATATAAATGAATCACTGTGCTGTACACCTGAAACTAACATGATACTGTAAATCAACTATACTTCAATTTAAAAATAAGTTAAAAAAAAAAAAGAGAGAAAATTAAAAAAAAAAGAAAATACAACATCTATTTATAAAACTTCAACAAGGGGGGAGATTTCCTAAGCTTAGAAATAACAGAAGACATTATAAAGCAAAAGACCAGCAGATTTGAATATATAAAAATAAAAAATGCTATGCACGAGAAACCATACAGTAAATGTTAAAATGGGAAAATGTTTTCAATAAAATGTCAAAGTTGATATATTTTCTACATAAAGAGTTTATGCAAACTGATAAGAAAAGCAATAGGATATAAAAGCAGATAACTAATAGGGACCTACTGTATAGCACAGGGAACTCTACTCAGTACTCTGCAATGACCTGTATGGGAAAAGAATCTAAAAAAGAGTGGATATATGTATATGCACACCTGATTCACTTTGCTGTACACCTGAAACTAACACAACATTGTAAATCAACTCTACTCCAATACCTCTGTTTTGCCCCTCCCCCCCAACTGGTAACCACTAGTTTGTTCTCTATTATCTGTGTCTGTTTCTTTTTTGTATATTTACTAGTTTGTTTTATTTTTTAGATTCCACATATAAGTGATATCATACAATATATCTTTAAGAGAGCCCTCTTTTGTTCCGATGGTATACATTTAGACAAGCAACTTGAATTTGTATCAAGATCCTTAAAAAAGGTCCATACTCAATGGATGGCCTAGCATTTCTACTTGTAGACTATCTTAAAGAAATAATTCTTATATGGAGAAAGCATTTTACCAAAAAAATAAATAGGATTATTTATAATAGCTTCAAAATGGAAATAGAAAAGTTTTGCAGATACAGTGGACATGAAATGGTTAAATTAGAAAAACAGCTTTCCCTGTTACAGCCAGAAGTAATTCTTAATGCTACAAAGGAAGTTTCACTGTGTGCATATTTCTGCCCAGTGGGGATCTCTTTGTAGTTCTGACCCTAATCAGTAAGTCAGTCCACCAAAAGAAGAATTTAACTTCCATCCACACAATGTGGGCGGACCAGGGAACACAGAGAACCCAGATGAAAGGACTAGAAAGCTCCAGGGTCTTACAATTGAAAGGGAGGCTCCTCTGATAACAAATAAGTAGCAGGAGATATTTTGCAGAGTTTACTGAAGGAAAACAAAGTTTCCTTTGTGATAAAATTGATAAAGACTATTATTTTGAGCAAACTCAAAGCAAAGACAGACTTTCTGCAGAAAAATAAGGGCCACAATAAAAGAAAATGACATTCTTGCAAAACTAGCACAGGAAAGAAGGTGAAGATCAGTAGCAGAACTCAGGTGAAGTTCAAAGTAGAGGAATCTGGACCAGACTGGAGGCTGCTTACTTAGTCACACTGCCATGCATATTCCTTTATTCACTCATTCATTCATTAATTAGTTGATTCATCAACTATTTATTGAGCAGCAAATATATGCCAGGCACTAAGCAAGTATTGGAGGTTCAGGCTTCCCTGGTGGCGCAGTGGTTGAGAGTCCGCCTGCCGATGCAGGGGACACGGGTTCATGCCCCGGTCCGGGAAGATCCCACATGCCGCGGAGCGGCTGGGCCCATGAGCCATGGCCGCTGAGCCTGCGTGCTCCGCTGCAGGAGAGGCTGCGGCAGTGAGAGGCCCGCGTACCGCAAAAAAAAAAAAAAAAAAAAAAAAAAAAGGTATTGGAGGTTACCTTACTGAAAAAGACGGAGAAGATCTTTCATAGGACACATAATAGTTGCCAAGCTAATCTAACTCAGAAGATCAGAGAACCTAATCTAACCCAGAAGATCAGAGAATCCTTCTTTGGGTTTCTATGAGATTTGAAATTTTAAGTAAAGTTTGAAAAGTGAAAAAGATTTAGCTAGGGTAAGGATTTTTACCAATTCCTTAGTGGGGAAGGAACTGGAAATCTTATTTGTGGTTTACCGAATATATGGTGCACATATGTTTCCTATACAGTGAAATTAAGTGTAATTATACCTTTTGTTCCATTGTATGAATTCCATCATATTCAACAGATTCTATTATTTTTATAAAGACCTAAATTACTCATCTGGATAGATTTTTAGGCTGTGTGACCCTTTCCATCTATTTAGTCAAGATTCTGGTATTTAGCAACACTTCTCTCTGGGTTTCTAACCATTACCAAAACTTAACCATTTAGTATAGGCTTATTAAGATCATACTTTCATTTAAAACAAATATGTGTTGAACACCTGTTGTGTGCTAAGCTCTATTTTTGCAGCTGAAGTTACAGTGGAAAGGAAGACAGAAAAGGCCCCTGACTTTATGGAGTTCACATTCTAGTATGAACTTAAATTCTATGCTTCTAATGTTCTAATTAACATTCCCAATAGCAATACATAGGGATGACCACTTCATTGTATTGCATTGGGCATTATTGTTCTTGCTTTTTTTTTTTTTTTTTTTTTTTTGCAGTACGCGGGCCTCTCACTGTTGTGGCCTCTCCCGTTGTGAAGCACAGGCTCCGGACGCGCAGGCTCAGCGGCCATGGCTCACGGGCCCAGCCGCTCCGTGGCATGTGGGATTTTCCCGGACCAGGGCATGAACCCGTGACCTCTGCATCGGCAGGCGGACTCTCAACCACTGCACCACCAGGGAAGCCCTGTTCTTGCTTTTATAATGAAGAAAAGTACAAAAAACCATTAGGGCATTGTTACAGGTTGAACTATGTCCCTGCAAAAAGATATGTTAAAGTCCTAACCCCCATTACTTCAGAATGTGACCTTACTTGGAAGTAGGGTTTTTGTAGATGTAATTAGTTGCCATGAAGTCATCAGAGTGGGCCCTTATCCAGTATGCCTGGTGTCCTTATAAAAAGGGGAAATTTGGACACAGAGACCTATACAAAGGGAGAATGCCATGGGAAGATGAAGATAGAGATCGGGGCTATGCAACTACAAGCCAGGGGATGACAGTGGCCACAGCAAACCACCAGAAGATAGGAGAGGGGTGTAGAGTAGATTTTCCCTCACAACATTCAGAAGAAATCAGCTCTGCCAACCCATCAATCTCAGACTTCCAGCCTCCAGACAATAACTTTCTGTTGTTTAAGCCACCCAGTCTGTGGTACTTTGTTATGACAGCCCTAGCAAACAAATACAGGCATATTTCTTACTTTGGGTTCCCCTAAAAGCAAAGATTGAGAAAAGGACTTGGGTGTATCAATGTTGTTTGACAACTGTGCACAGGATATAAACCTTGCTCTCAGAAATATTGCAATGTTTTGTTAGCTTGTTTTCTCTTATTTTCCCCGGGGGTTTAGACCTAAAGGATAACCAAGCAAACCAAAGGCCTTCAATGAACAATAAAAGTCTCCACCACAGACTGCCAAATTTGGGTACTCAATGATTAGAATGGGATGCAGGAGTGGATCTAGGTTTTGTGGGGAGTGAAGTTAATCTTCTCTAAAAGCATCAAACGATAAACTAAAAATTAGGTACAAAAGTCAATATTTATTTAGAATAAAAGGGAATTAAAACAAATTACAAATATTAGAAAGATGATAAACACTACAAATACCCCTAAATCTTGAAATATATAACATTCTTGTTTCTTAATTATCTCACACCCTTTCACAATGCTTTTTTTCCTACATATTTTGACTGCATGTTTTTTGATCACCTCTTCATATGGCACCAAGTTTGTTACATGATTTTCAATAGAGAGAAAAGAAAATTCTCTTCCTTTAGCATTTGTGTTTCATTATTGACAATGCGATGCATAAAACATGCAACTCCACACACAGATGTACTCACTGCTACAGAATTTTGAGCCAGAAAGACAGGAATTCTAATAAATCTATTTTAGATTATTTCCAGAAAAAATGTATTTGGAGTTTATATATACTGTATTATCAAGTATATATATTCCTGACAGGAGAGAATTTCCGCCTTGATGAGGCATTGATGATAACTGAATCCTCTGCTTATAATTTTACACATCTGATGCTTGGAGGAATTTTCCACAGAATTGCTTCTGGCTCTGATCAGTGCAAGCCTTGCTCTCTCTATTCCCCACATACTTCCAGTGTTAAGTGCTGCAGGACACATCCTTATGCTGACATGACTTCTGACCCTGGTCCTTCAAGTCACAATGCCTGGTAAGTTGGCTGAAGGGCATGAAGAGTATCCAGAAGCCATTTCCATACCAGGCCACCCAAGAACAGCTTAACTATATAAAGGCGTGACTGGGACCTCATAAATATATCCCACTGAGCCAAAACTTACCGTGCTCCCAACTCAACTTGCCCCGTAACCAGATCCCCAAAATGCTTGTGTCCTTGACTTAACTGCAGTGTGATACATAAAAGTATTTTACTTTTTTACAAAGTTCACAAAAATCTATAACTGTGTGAATGTGGCAGGATCTTTCCCAGGACCTTAGAAGGAGCCCATACATGAAAGGACCCATTCATGAGAGGGACCGGGAAGCTTAAATTTCATTTGCTTCATGGTAAACCTACCTTTCACGATGCTAAAATGAATGATCAAAAGCTTCATCACAGATATGTTTTTTACATAGTTAATTTTTGATCATTTGTCCTTTGGCAACAGGGAATAAAGTTTAGACAATGGTCGGCTCTGATGCAGTAGAAGGAGAGTGGGTAAATAAGAGAAGAACTGTTAGAAGAAGAGGAAATTGGCACTGGTAGTGATAGAATAGGATAATTAAATAGTTTAGAAATCCCACTAGGGGATTAAAGACAGAAAGGGAATTTTTTTTTTTTTTGTGGTACGCGGGCCTCTCCCTGCTGCGGCCTCTCCCGTTGCGGAGCACAGGCTCCGGACGCGCAGGCTCAGCGGCCATGGCTCATGGGCCCAGCCGCTCCGCGGCATGTGGGATCCTCCCCGACCGGGGCACGAACCCGTGTCCCCTGCATCGGCAGGCGGATTCAACCACTGCGCCACCAGGGAAGCCCCAGAAAGGGAATTTTAACAGAGTTTGGAAGACTGTTGTAAGCTAATGACCAATCCAGAAAAGATCCAGTAACCTAGCAATAATCTACTCTACCTTGAATGAAGACCAGGCACGTTCAAGCCACAAATCCTGATAGTTAAGACACAAGACAGTACATATAGGGTCTGCCCTGTTACATGAAGTCAGGGGGTTAATGGTCCTTGAAGAATAGCATTTCTGCTTGTAGCCAAGACAGGAATATAGGTGAAAGGGGAAAGAAACTAGGTGAAAGGGGACATTATACCTAAACCTGAGATGAATGACCACATTTTAGTATATGTTACCACCTTTCTGCTAATATACATATGATTTAAATAGTGCCGTGACAGTCCAGTTAGACCATATGGGGGCAAAGGAGAAACTAATGATCTAAGCCTTGACATCTACCCAACATGAGGAAGATGGTATTCTCCCCTCCCCACTTTTTCTTTGATTATAAAAACATAGCCCCCTTTGTTCTTGAGGCTGTGCTCCCTTGTCTGCCCACTTGTATCTCTCACAAGCATCCTATGCTAATAAACTCACTCTTTGCCTTTCACTTTGCCTCACGTTGAATTCTTTCTCTGCAGAGACAAAAGAAGCTGAGCTTCAGTAAATCGTGACACCAGGTGAGCAGTTTCAATTAAAAGACAGGGGGTTGGGGCTTCCTTGGTGGTGCAGTGGTTGAGAATCCACCTGCCAATGCAGGGTACTCGGGTTTGAGCCCTGGTCCAGGAGGATTCCAGGAGCAACTGGGCCCGTGCGCCACAGCTACTGAGCCTGTGCTCTGGAGCCCGCGAGCCGCAACTGCTGAAGCCCGTGCGCCTAGAGCCCGTGCTCCACAGCAAGAGAAGCCACTACAATGAGAAGCCTGTGCACCGCAGTGAAGAGTAGCCCCTGCTAGCCGCAACTAAAGAAAGCCCGTGTGCAGCAATGAAGGCCCAACACAGCCAAAAATAAAAAAATAATAAAAAATAATTTTTAAAAAAAAGGACAGTGGGTCTGAGTCCCCTCCTAAGTCAGGGATCATGGGTTCAAGTCCCAATCTAAGGTGTGGCTGGGTGTGAGTCCCATCCGAGAAGGAGTGCAGTTTCAGTAGTGTGGATGGAAATAATAAGCCACGAGTCCAAAATATAAGCATTTTCTCTGTCCTTTACGTCTAACATAAAGGCTAGAAGATGATCCTCAAAGACAAGATGTCTACCTGATTTTTTTAACCGAGGGAGTCAGAGAACTTCGTTTTGTTCAATCTAGAAAGGTCTGTGATATAAGAACCTATCCACTGAAATTAATATGAGTTATTACTTTGTATCTTATTTTCATGTGGGCTTCAGACCAAATGATTTTCCTAACATATTTATAAATGGAAAGTACACAAGGTTTGTTTTTAGCATTGGTGATAATAAATTGGAAAATGCCTAAGTCTGTATTTGTCACAGTGACAGTAACGATAATGTTTGTAGGCCCACTAAATTCTGTTTGGTTTTGTATTCTTTGGTTCAACTGAAGGCACCGGCATTAAGGTAAGAAGAGACCTTAGCTATTGGGTAGATTTCTTTATAATAACAGGAGTACTCTTCTGGTTAATAATTAAATTACACTATTAAATCTTCAGGTAGAGGAAAGGCAAATAAATAAATTTCAAAGGCATTAACATGTAACCTGTTTTTAGTGAGTATAAAAACAAAGACTCTAGTAGATCAATAAAAGTAACAATGACTTTAATAGTTTTTGACTTTGGTCTAAGCAGCTAGAGATTATGGGGTGTTCTTCCCCACCAAGAAGTATCCCGCTGGTGGAGCTGTAAGGCTGAGGAATATGCTGATAAAGGGGTCCAGTTCTCTAACTGCCTTGATTTGTTCTCGCCTGTATTTATTTTTGCATGCTTTTGGAACAAATTACCTCTGTACTATCTTACAGTTCTGCAGATTAGAAGTCCAACATGGGCTCATGAGTTCAAATCAAGGTGTCAGCAGGCCTATGTTCCTTTCAGGAGGCTCTAGGAAATAATTCATTTTCTTGGCTTTTCCAGATTCCAGGGGTTGCTCATACTCCTTGGCTTGTGGCCACTTTTCTCCATCTTCAAGGCTAGCAATGTAGCATTTCTTCCATCACCACATCTCTTTCTGACCACAGATGGGAAACTTTCTTCACTTTTCAGGGCTTATGTGATTAAATCTGGCCCATCTGAATAACCCAGGATAATCTCCAATTTTGAGGTCCTTAAATTAGTCACATCTGCAAAGTCCCTTATGCCACATAAGGTAACCTATTCACAAGTTCTGGGGATTAAAATCGGGATGTCTTTACGAGAGAGTCTTTATTCTGTCTACTACTGTTCCCTAACCTAGAACGTGGAGTGGGGTGAGAGGTCAGCAGCCTTCCCACTTTTCTGCAAGGAACATTTCATGGAATATCTCCATTCTTAATCCGTCAAAGGGAAAGGTTTTCCGAAGTGGTAGTGCAAGAGTGAGATAGATAGGCTTGGCTTTTCTCTTTTAAAATTAATAATAATACAGGAATACCTCAGAAATATTGAGGGTTCGGTTGCAGACCACCACAATAAACAAAATACTAATAAAGCAAATCACACAAGCTTTTTGGTTTCCCAGTGCACATAAAGTTATGTTTATGCCATACTGTAGTTTATTAAGTATGCAACAGCATTATGTCTAAAAAATATACAAACCTTAATTTAAAAATACTTTGTTGAGAGATTGGTTCAAGATGGCGGAGTAGAAGGACGTGCTCTCATTCCCTCTTGCAAGAACAACAGAGTCACAACTAACTGCTGAACAATCATTGACAGGAAGACACTGGAACTCACCAAAAAAGATACCCCACATCTAAGACAAAGGAGAAGCCACAATGAGACGGTAGGAGGGGTGCAATCACAATAAAATCAAATCCCATAACTGCTGGGTGGGTGACTTACAAACTGGAGAACACTCATACCACAGAAGTCCACCCACTGGAGTGAAGGTTCTGAGCCCCATGACAGACTTCCCAGTTTGGGGGTCCGGCAATGGGAGGAGGAATTCCTAGAGAATCAGACTTTGAAGGCTAGCGGGATTTGATTGCAGGACTTTGAGAGGATTGGGGGAAACAGACTCCACTGGTGAACGGCACACACAAAGTACTGTGCTCAATGGGACCCAGGGGAAAGAGCAGTGACCCCATAAGCGACTGAACCACACCTACCTGCTAGTGCTCTAGGGTCTCCTGCAGAGTCGGGGGGTGGCTGTGTGTCACCGTGAGGACAAGGACATTGGCAGCAGAAGTCCTAGGAAGTACTCCTTGGCATGAGCCCTCCCAGAGTCTGCCATTAGCCCCACCAAAGAGCCCGGGTAGGCTCCAGTGTTGGGTCACCTCAGGCCAAACAACCAACAGGGAGGGAACCGAACCCCACCCATCAGCAGACAAGCGGATTAAAATTTTACTGAGCTCTGCCCACCAGAGCAACAGCCAGCTCTACCCAACGCCAGTCCCTCCCATTAGGAAACACGCACAAACCTCTTAGATAGCCTCATCCACCAGAGGGCAGACAGCAGAAGCAAGAAGAACTACAATCCTGCAGCCTGTGGAACAAAAAACACATTCACAGAAAGACTGACAAGATGAAAAGGCAGAGGGCTATGTACCAGATGAAGGAACAACATAAAACCCCAGAAAAACAACTAAATGAAGTGGAGATAGGCAACCTTCCAGAAAAAGAATTCAGAATAATGACAGTGAAGATGATCCAGGACCTCGGAAAAAGAATGGAGGCAAACATCGAGAAGATGCAAGAAATGTTTAATAAAGACCTAGAAGAATTAAAGAACAAACAAACAGAGATGAACAATACAATAACTGAAATGAAAACTAAACTAGAAGGAATCAATAGCAGAATAACTGAGGCAGAAGAACGGATAAATGACCTGGAAGACAGAATGGTGGAATTCACTGCTGTGGAACAGAATAAAGAAAAAAGAATGAAAAGAAATGAAGACAGCCTAAGAGGCCTCTGGGACAACATTAAACACAACAACATTCTTCCAGAAGGAGAAGAGAGAGAGACAGAACCAGAGAAAATATTTGAAGAGATGATAGTTGAAAACTATAGTGGAACTAACTAACATGGGAAAGGAAATACCCACCCAAGTCCAGGAAGTGCAGAGAGTCCCATACTGGATAAACCCAAGGAGAAACACGCCGAGACACATAATAATCAAATTCGCAAAACTTAAAGACAAAAAAATTACTGAAAGCAGCAAGGGAAAAATGACAAATAACATACAAGGGAACTCCCATAAGGTTAACAGCTGATTTCTCAGCAGAAACTCTACAAGCCAGAAGGGAGTGGCATGATATACTTAAAGTGATGAAAGGGAAGAACCTACAACCAAGATTACTCTACCTGGCAAGGGCCTCATTCAGATTACACAGAAAATCAAAAGCTTTACAGACAAGCAAAAGCGAAGAGAATTCAGCACCGCCAAACAAGCTCTACAACAAATGCTAAAGGAACTTCTCTAAGTGGGAAACATAAGAGAAGAAAAGGACCTACTAAAACAAACCCAAAACAATTAAGAAAATGATGATAGGAACATACATATCGATAATTACCTGAAATGTGAATGGATTAAATGCTCCAACCAAAAGACACAGGCTTCCTGAATGGATACAAAAACAAGACCCATATAAACGCTGTCTACAAGAGACCCACTTCATACCTAGGGACACATTCAGACTGAAAGTGAGGGGATGGAAAAAGATATTCCATGCAAATGGAAATCAAAACAAACCTGGAGTAGCAATACTCATATCAGATAAAATAGACTGTAAAATAAAGAATGTTACAAAAGCCAAGGAAGGACACACATAATGATCAAGGGATCAATCCAAGAAGAAGAGATAACAATTATAAATCTATATGCACCCAACATAGGAGCACCTCGATACATAAGGCAACCACTAACAGCTATAAAAGAGGAAATCGACAGTAACACAACAATAGTGGGGGACTTAACACCTCCTTACACCAACGGACATATCATCCAAACAGAAAATTAACAAAGAAAACACAAGCTTTAAATGACACAATAGACCAGATAGATTTAGTTGATCTTTATAGGACATTCCATCCAAAAACAGCAGATTACACTTTCTTCTCAGGTGCGCACAGAACATTCTCCAGGATAGATCACATCTTGGGTCACAAACCAAGCCTCAGTAAATTTAAGAAAATTGAAATCATATCAAGCATCTTTTCTCACCACAATGCTATGAGATTAGAAATCAATTACAGGGAAGAAAACGTAAAAAACACAAACACATGGAGGCTAAACAATATGCTACTAAATAACCAAGAGAGGGCTTCCCTGGTGGCGCAGTGGTTGAGAGTCCGCCTGCCAATGTAGGGGACACAGGTTCGTGCCCCGGTCCGGGAAGATCCCACATGCCGCGGAGCGGCTGGGCCCGTGAGCCATGGCCGCTGAGCCTGCGCGTCCAGAGCCTGTGCTCCACAATGGGAGGGGCCACAACAGTGAGAGGCCCGCGTACCACAAAATAATAATAATAATAAAGTCTGAAATGTTGTAAGAATTACCAAAATGTGACAGAGTCACGAAGTGAGCAAATGCTGTTGGAAAAATGGTGCCAATAGACTTGTTTGACACAGGGTTGCCACAAACCTTCAGTCCGTAAAAAACACAATAACTGCGAGGTGCAATAAAGCGAATTGCAATACAACGAAGTATGCCTGTTGTGATAATAATAATAACCATAATAAAAAGTTCATTGGTGAGATCTGTCCTCTTAAGAAGAACTCTGAGAGCTGTACTTTGTATGAGTTGAGTGGCTATCTAGCCTGCACATGAGACTGAGAGATAAAATAATACTACTTTGGTTATTATTTGTCTTGGCTGATTATACAATAAAACCAAAGGGCATCAAAGTCCATATCCAGACTCCTGGGCGGTCCATTTCCCTTCACTGCTACTTCATCATTTTGTACTTTCCTGATTTTGCCCAAATATTTGCAGTTTGGGTAGAGCCACAGCTTACCAGTCAACCCAGAGTTCATTTCACCTGTATGCTATTATTCAACTTGTTAGTAAACTCCAGTCTAACAAGGTTCCTTTGAACTTTACATATCAAAGAAAAATCACTTTTTTAGAGTAACATCTAAAGCAGCTCAGCACACAGGGAGAGAGAGATGTCACAGCTGCGACTTAGAGACCCAAATGGGATGTTCTGGCAGGCTGTCACCTATTGACTAGAAATCTTTCATTTTAGAAAATGATTGCTTCTTATAGAGACGTTGGCCTCTGCTAAGTAATCCTTTCCTTTTATGCCTTGCCATTTAAACTGTTTACAATCAAGATGCTAACCTCTTACTTGTTCTTCCTTTGAATTGTTTTGTTAATTGTTACCCACAGATACTAGCCCACAATCAAGGCAGTTCTTTGTACACTACAATCAGGACTGAACAGATGAATGAATGGACAAGGGAGACGATGCTGTGCTGTAGATAAACCCAGGTCTATCAAGTCTTGGCTCCAATGACAATATCTCTAGGGCCTTGGGCAGGTTAGCTTCTGTGGGCCTCAGTTTCTCCATCTAGAAAATGTGTGTAATCATACCCACCTTGTATGTTTACTGTAAGAATTTGAGATAATATATGTAAAATCCCTGAAATACAGAAACTGGCAGAAAATCTCTCTCAATAGGAATCATTACCCAGTGTTTTGCTCTTTGGGGATTACACAGCTAACACTCAATAATCCACATGTGGGTTATTCTCTTTGCAAATTAGCTCCAGCAAAATTTTGAAAGTAAGTAGATTTTCCCATGAACTCCTCATTTACTCTTGGCTGACTTCCCACCACCAATCTCGTGTGTTTATAAAATGAACTCAATTTAAGAATAAGATACATATACATGAGTAGAAAGGTAAATCTGTGGCCACAAATGGGATACATTATAAAACCAAACATTTGTGACATTTGAATTCTCTAGCTTGCAGTTACTTGCCAAGGTTGCTGAACAAGCCAGACGTAAAATTTTGAATTTCATTGTATTAAATGGGGGGATAGGATGGCCAAATAATTGTGTGGTTTTGTAAATTTTTAATTTTTTTTTTTTTACTTAACACTCTTAGATCATGTCTATTGTATGAACACCAGCATTAATTTTCAGCAAATATCTTTTGTGACATCTAAAATGTTTGCTGTCACTGGCTCCATTGAGATCATCAGATCAGTCACATCTGACCTCAGTCCCCTCTCTGGGCCCCCAGAGAAGAGGACTAATCATTGTGGCTGGCTGATGAGTTACCAGCCATTCCATGGAGCTGAATCCCATAGATAAATAGAGAAGGAGCAAGGTTCAAGCCACTGGAAAAAGGCTGAAATATAAATACGTGGGGATTGTTAATAAAAGCAGTGAAAGTTGAAATTGAAGGTCTTAGGTTATAGTCCAGAAGGGAAGGCATCACAATTCCAAACCAAATTAAAGACCCGCACTTCAAATACATTACCAGAGGCTGATGGATAAAGATTTCAAAATAAGGGGGGAAAAATGACAGTTAAGTGTTATTTCTGGTGTTTACGGATGAAGAAGAAAAAAAGTGAACAGAAGGAAAAGAAGGCAAAGGCCAAGGACCTTCACAGGGGACAGTAGGGCTGGGGTTGGCTGACGCCAACACCAGGCGAGGAAGAATGGGGTGCCTGTCGCGTGCTCTGCTTTTTGTTTCTTTTTCAACAGCTTTATTGAGATGAAGTTCACATACCATAAAAGCCACCCACCTAAACTATACAATTCAAAGGTTTTTAGTATATTCACAGATATGTGCAACCATCACCACAGTCAATTTTAGAATATTTTCATCACTCCAAAAAGAAACTTTGTGCCTCTTAGCTATGACCTCCCATCCTCCCTCCCCTAACCCTAAGCAACCACTAATCTATTTTCCGTCTCTATAGATTTGCCTATTCTAGACATTTCATATAAATAGAATCATATAATATGTTGTTTTGTGTCTGGCTTATTTCACTTAGCGTAGTGTTTTCAAGGTTCATCCGTGCTGTAGCATGTATCCGTACTTCATTCCTTTTTATGGCCAAGTAATATTCCACTGTAAGGATATACCATGTGAGTTAATCCATTTGTCAACTGATGGACATTTTGGTTGTTTCTACCTTTTGGCTATTATGATTATTATGAATAAACATTCAAGCATAAGTTTTTGCGTGGACTTATGTTTTCATTTTTCTGGTTATACACCTGGGAGTGGAATTGCTGGGTCATATGTTAACTCGATGTCTAGCCATTTGAGGAACAGTCAGGTTGTTTTCCAAAGTGGCTACACTATTTACATATTTACCAGCAGTCATAGGATGTTGCTCCACAACCTCACCTGCCATTTACTCTCATCGTCTGGCTTTAAATAGCCTCTTCTAGTAAGTCAGATAGAGAAAGACAAATATCATATGATATTTCTATTATATGCAGAATCTTAAAAAAGTGATACAAATGAATTTATTTACAAAACAGATACAGACTCACAGACTTAGAGGACAAGCTTATGATTACTGGGGGGAAGGGTGGGAGGGAGGGATAGATTGGGAGTTTGGGATTGACATGTACATACAACTATATTTAAAATAGATAACCAACAAGGACCTACTGTATAGCACAGGGAACTCTGCTCAATACTCTGTAATGACCTAAATGGGAAAAGAACTTGAAAATGAATAGATTCATGTATATGTATAACTAAATCACTTTGCTGTACACCTGCAATTAACACAACATTGCTCATCAACTACACTCCAATAAAAAATAAAATTTTAAAAAATAAATAGCTTCTTCTATGTGATAAAAGAAGTGAGATGAAAACACAGGATTTGCTTTGGGGCAAAAACGCCCACTATTATTAGTGTTCAAAGAAATACTGATGTTCTACTTTTTTAAAAAATTTATGTTATTGAAGTATAGTTGATTTACAATGCTGTGTTAATTTCTACTGTACAGCAAAGTGATTCAGTTACACACATATCTATTCTTTCTCACATTCTTTTCCATTAGGGTTTATCACAGGATATTGAATATAGTTCCCTGTGCTATACAGTAGGATCTTGTTGTTTGATTTTCTACTTTACGGCTGTGAGCTGTTTTTCAGCATGTGCTATAATAATTTGGATAGCAAAAGAAAAACCCAAAGCTGGATTGGAACTATGTAAAAATTAATTCCTATATTACCACTTACATAATAAACAGCCCAAAGTCTGCTCCCACCCCACCACCTTGAACTGGTGACCTGTTACTCCTTTTTGGTCCCGTGGGTGCCTTCCCCAAGTCACTGGCTCGAATTAGGTCACCTGGGGCGAAGTTCCCATTGGGCCTCTACTTCCTCTGATGCAACATGCAACAGAGTATACACATTAAAATATTTCTAATTGTATAATACCTTCATTATTAGATTAATATCTGTTCTTTCCTCTAGTTTGTAGAGCACTGGGGCAAAGTGACCTTGGCTATCTTTCCCGACACCCCCAGCGTCCAGCACTTGGGTGCGCTCTGCAAGCATTTGTTGAATGAAGGAGCAGAAGGGTTTTACACTAAAGTTTTCCTGCTTAACGAAAATTTTCAGCAAGTGTGTACAAATTAAGCTTTACCAAGGTGTTTGCTTTGTTTAAATACAAAGAGCCCAAGCTGCACCTCAGCTTTTTGACGTGCTCCAAGAGCAGGCTTATTTTACCAGCAAACTGCTCCCTGAGTCAGCTAATGCTACAGTATGTTCAATACTTGTCTAAAAACTATCCTAATCTTCCCTAACAGAGACCAGAGGAAAGCTGAAACAGCTCTTCTGACATTTGGGAAGCTCTGATTCTGTCAGTCATTTTCTGTTCTTTATCGTGTTTTTTTTTTTTTTTTTTTCCCAAAGGAAAAAGCTGTTTTCCTGTGTGTGAGAACATTCTCTCCTATCTAAGAATGCTCAGTTGTCTTTCTGTTCCATCAGTGTGCAGGAAACCACCTGTCCAATTGAGATCCGAGCTGGGCGTGTCAAAGTGTCTCATTTTATATAGATGTGCAGCTGTCAGATCAGGGATCAAAGCCTTGCTTTTAATGAAAACAAGTCATTTTTTACCAATATGACTGTAGAATTTATATGAATACAGCTCTCTGGATCAAATGATTGGCATTTGTACTTCTCAGGCTCCAATCATTTTAACAATGACTTGGTTTTCCAAATAAAAGGACAAGGGAAACCTCTGCTCCCTCCCGTCCAGTTCTGCTCCTTCTGTTGTGGTCTCTAAATGGTGGGTAGTCTCATGGGTCTTGCTTGAGAGATCTGTTTTATTTAACCAATAGCATTAGAAAAATTTCTTTTGGGGGCTTCCCTGGTGGCGCAGTGATTAGGAGTCCGCCTGCCGATGCAGGGGACGCGGGTTCGTGCCCCGGTCTGGGAAGATCCCACATGCCGCGGAGCGGCTGGGCCCGTGAGCCATGGCCGCTGAGCCTGCGCGTCCGGAGCCTGCGCTCCGCAACGGGAGAGGCCACAACAGTGAGAGGCCCTCGTACCGCAAAAAAAAAAAAAAAATTTCTTTTTGGATTAAAGGCCAGTATTTAAAATTGGGAAGATTTCACATAAAATTTTGACTTGCAACTTTTCTTGAAAAATCAAGCACTAGCAATACTGGGTAATGTTCCCACAAGGCAAATAATGTAGCCTCTAAGATGGTCCCCAATGATCCCACTTCCTGGTATGCATGCCCCTGTGAAATCTCTTCCCCTTGAGTGTGGGCTGAACCTGGTTTTTGTCTCTCCTGAGGTTAGGTTACAAAAGACTAATTTCCATCTTGTTTTCTCTCTTTCTTCTTTGCTTGCCCTGGAGGGAAGCTGGCTGGCATGTTGGGAGCTGCCCTAAGGAGAGACCCTCGTGGCAAGGAACAGACGCCTCCAGCCAACAGTCAACAAGGACCCGAGGCCTGCCAACAGCCGCGCCATCAGTTTGGATGTGTGTCCTCTCCCAGCTGAGCTTTAAGATGAAATCACGGACACAGCTGACACATTAATTATTGTCTGATGAGCGAACCTGGACCAGCGGACCCAGCTAAATGATGTTTGGATTCCTGGCCCACAATATCCATGTATAAATCAAGAAAATATATATTTGTTTTAAGAGAGTAAGTTTTGGGGTAATTTGTTACTTAGTAATAATAGGTAACTAATTCAGTGAGCACAGCTATGCCCTTCGGAAGGCATACATTCTCTCTGGTTTGTGCCTGTGCAGCCCTCCCCAGAGTGACTGAGACCCAGCCCCGCACTGTGCAGTAGGCCACCATTCACTGAGTCACCCCATCAGGACCTAGAGTCACCCCTCAGTCACCCAGTCGCCAAACCCTCTAGGATCAACCTCTGGTTTTCACTCCACTTTCTTCACTCTGCCCTCTCTTCCCAGGGTTCAGCCCCTCACAATGTCTTGCTTGGGCTATGGCAACAGTCTCCTAATTCTCCTCTCTGCTCCCTGTCTCCCCACCATCAATTCATCTCGCCACACCGCCGACAGAGTGCTCTTTCTAAACTCTCTCCAGGATAAAATCCAAGCATCTGGGCTTGGCTTCCAAGGCCCTCTCTAACCAAGCCTGCCCCACACTCCAGCCGCACCCCTCCCACACCCCTCCTCGCTCCAGTCACCTGAAACTCCTCGCTAATCCTTAAACGTGCCACAGTAAACAAACGTACCTTTGCCCACACTGATCCCTTAGCTTGCAAGGAAACATCTCTTCCCTACTTGGTGACCACACCTCCTCTGTCGCCGTCACCTCCTCTGTGAAGCCATTATTAAATCACACCCCAAGTGATTAACTGCTTCTTCCTTGTTGTCCCTACAGCCTTCAGTTCATGCACCTGCCTCCTTACCTGTCATTCTTCTCTTCCTGGATAGTAAGCTCCTTGAGGAGGGGATGCTGAGATAGCCATCCTGCGTTTCCAACACAGTGTCCGGCACAAGGGAGGTACTCAGCTGACAACATTGTTTCTACAAAACAGCAACAACCAAAATGATTCTGTTGTGTCCCCTTAATGTCACCCCTTTGACAGTCTTGCTCTCTGGAAGAGAAGCCACCCAAGTTTCCCTCTTCTACTCATCCTTCAGGTCGCAGCTTGAACGGCACTCCCTCAAAGAACACTCCCTAATCCTTAGACCACACTGACCTCCCTCTCAGTGAGACTCAACACCGATGTCATCACTTACACAGCATTCGTGCATTCCAGACACCGTTCTAAGTGATGTGTACATATATTAGTTCATTTAATCCTCACAACAATCAATCTGGGTCACCCTGATTGAAATGGAGGCATTTCAACCCAAGCAGTCTGGCTTGGGGTCCGTGTACCTAACAGCTTCTTTAATGCCTGTTTAGCAGCACCTCCCTTCCCCCGCCACTCACAGAAACAAACCATTAGATAGTAGGCCCTAAGAGGGCAGGGTCAGGCCTACCTTACCAGTGTTTCCCCAACCCCAACCCTGGGCTCCTGAGAACAGACGGACAAAGGAACTTTTGGAACCCAGTAATTTGTACCTGGTCCCCCAGGCTGGGCTTTGCACCTGATCCCCTGGGTCAAGGGATGCACCTCTGAGTGGCCCACCTCAGAGACCCAACGGGAGTTTGCCACGTTTCATGACAAGGCCAGGTTTCTAAAGCTTGATAACGCAGAGATCTGCAGCAGGTTGCAACCTTCTCAGAAAGCAGGAGACATCCAAGCTCCATATCTGGGCATGAACGCCTGGGGCCTGCTCTGCCACTGGCCACTGAGTGAGATCCAGGAACCACCCTGGTATCGACTCCTCACAGTGAAAGAGCTGATGTTTAGTAAGCCCATCTACAGTGTTCCAGAAACTCCCCGCTCTGACCTCAAATCCTCACAGTGCTTCAAGGAAACTATCCTGTCAGAGCCTGAGATCACAAGGGCACACTTTCTGACGGCAGTGCTTCATCCCCAGCACCTAGAACAACCCAGAGCAGCCCAGAGTGGGCGCTAGATAAATACTGTCTGGTGAACTTTACAGATGAGGCTCAGCAAGGTCCAGTGACAAGCCCATCGCCAGCTGGCAAGGTGTACGGTCGGAATTTCAAAGTAAGTCTCTCTGAAGCTAAATCATGCTTTTCCCACTGAATTTCCCATCCCCAGTCGTTTCCCATTCCCAAGAAACTTCTCAGTACTGTTAGGGTCTTGATGGTTGAGAGGTGAGGGCCATGACACCCAGGGACCAAAATATGGCTCTTAAAAGTTGTACTTATTTATTTAGGTTTTTTTTTTTTTTTTTTGGTCGTGCCCCACAGCATGCGGGATCTTGGTTCCCGGACCAGGGATACAACCCAGGCCCCCTGCAGTGGAAATGCGGAGTCCTAACCACTGGACAGGGAAGTCCCCTTAAAAGTTATACTTATGTGGCTTAGCCGGGCTGTGGATGTCACAGCACCTCAGAAGTTCTGTCTTAATAAGCCGACTGGGGCCATAGAAGTGTGGAAACCACACTCCCCCTCCTCATTATCCCTCAGGCCTGTCTTTTCCCTTTATTGTCATTGTTCACACACACACAAAAAAAGTCAGAAAGCCTCTTTTTGCATTCTTTTTTTCCTGATCATTCATGTCAGCAGGTTTCTCCTTTTCTTGAACGTTCGTGAGTCACTGATGTCCCCTGTTAAATGCATTGCTTTCAGGGCTGACTTTCAGGCTGGATTAAAAGGTAGGCAGTCCCGTACAAGCGTTAACTCACGGTCGTGCGCTGCATTTTTAATGGCCCAGGAGCTGCTGAAGTATGAAATGACATATCTTTTAAAAACGACTGACCTCATTTCACTCCATAAAAATGCTGGTCTCGTTATTTATGCAGAAAACCTATCTCCTCACTATAAATATTGGAAAGAAATTTCCATCTGCACCCTTTAATGTTACATATTTTTGAGATTCTATTTCTGTTACTTTCAAAAAAAATTAACAACAGGAGAAAGTGTTATGGATACCTTGGAAAAAGATGAGCTATTCTAACTAGCTATGGAACCGGTGCCATCAGATAGGTATTGATCATCCTCCTTGCCTACTATGCCGTTTCTTGTTTGGTGTGTGTGCGTGCGTGCGTCTGTCTGTGACGCTAGGAATGGGTAGAAAAGCCCTGCAAACATCTGAGCTGGGTGACCATAGCTCTCAATTTACAAATTTAAAAATTGCCACTAAGTTCAGAAAGTATGTGCCTCTGTGAGAAACTGATCATGCTGGCCTTGTATGCTGGTGGAGGAAGCAGTTGCTTACTACGTGGCACAGTTTGAGGTTCATCCTGAAAACCAAATACCTGAGTTTTAATACTGTTAGGGTCAGATTTGCTACCCTGGCTCCCATGCTACTGAGCTGGGAGTTAAGAGGTAGCGTATAATCAAATGTGAGCAGACTAGACTGAAGATACAGTATCCTGAAATGGAAACCGCAAAGGATTTAGAATCTCAGCTCTGCCAGTACTCACTGTGTGTCCTTTGCCAAATCACTCACCCTCTCGGAACCTCATTTGCCCCATCTCTAAACTAAGTTTAATGATATTTACTTCACAGGGTTGTAACAAGGGTGAAATGAGAGAGTATTCGTGAAAGCCCTGGGGCCTCCCGCCTACTCCCTTAAACTGGGGCTGGAAGCTCAGCTTAGCCCTCCTGAGGCTTAACTGATGATGACATAGTGCCCACAACAGCTCTGTCCCATGCTTAGTTAGCTTTCCTAGCCTTTCTCTCAGCCTAGGGCCTCTTGTGGTTTGTAGTTTCCTCTCATTCTCAATATTCTTGAGTGATCATGTGTTTGCAGGTCAGATGATGGGTAGAAAATGAATAAACACTACTGAAAAGTGGAAGCGTGGGGACAGAAAGCAAAATGCCATTCATGAGGTTTTTGCCAGTCCTAACACTATGCACATGTTGGTATCTTAAGGCGACCTCCAACCTGCTGTGCGGTTTTGGGAACCTTGAATCTTTACCTCCTCGGCACCCTGTAATGAGCTCTCAACAAAGAGCCACGGCCTCAGCCCCCCCAAGCTAGAGTGTGTGGAATCATAGGAACGTGGGATGGAATGGCATAGAGGTTAAGCGCTCTGGAGCCAGACTGCCCACTCACGAATCCTGCCCTACGCTTGTCAGCCGGCAGACCACTGGCCTTGCCAAACGTCCTTATGCCTCAGCTGTCTCGTGTATGAGACAGGAATATGACTAATACTTCCTTGTTAAGTAATTCACATTAATATTTGTTATGGACTAGATGTTTGTGTTCCCCCCAAATTCAAATGCTGAAATCCTAACTCTGAATGTGATGGTGTTAGGAGGTGGGGCATTTGAGAAATGATTAGGTCATGGGGGTGCAACCCTCAGGAATGGGATTAGTGCCCTAATAAAAGAGACTCCAGAGAGCTCTCTCACCCCTTCCACCATGTGAGGACACAGCAAGAAGACAGCTGTCTATGAACCAGGAAACAGGTCCTCACCAGACACCAAATTTGCTAGCACCCTAGTCTTGGACTTCCCAGCCTCCATAAGTGTAAGAAACATATGTTTGTTGTTGGTTAAGTCACCCAGTCTATGGTATTGTTGTTACAGCAGCCCTAAGGGACTAAGACAATATTAATATCAGCATTGGTGTTATTTTAGCTTTTTGGTCTTGAGAAATGACCTTGTTTAGTTCCACTGGTTACGAAGAACAGAAGCTCCTTAAACAAAGGCAAGTAAAAAGGATCATGAAGAGATATGATAGAATCTCAGGGAAATGTAATGCAGGAAGTGTAGCCAAACTTCATGGGAAATGGAAACCCATCTGTCTTTCTCTCTCTCTCCCTACACATACATACACATACACAGAAAGAGAGTTTTTCATCAGTTTCTCTCTTTGCACTTGCCCTTCACCACGTGGCAGCTCAGCATCCCCTCTTTCTCATGGTTTCTGCCCTCTACACAACTTCAACTTGTATGTGGCATTAGCTCACCATAGGCCAACTCCCATCCTGACACCACTGGGCCTCAAATGTCTAATTTCCATGGCCCTGACACTGTATACATGGCACTGTATTTCCCAGTCAAATTCTAGAGAGAAGATGACTGGATTTTGACTAGATTATGGATTGGTTCTTTGAGGGTCAGATATGGTAACCCCTGGTTTAATCGACTGTGATTGGCAAATGCTGGTCACATAATACAAGAATCACTCTGTTCAAGGGATGTAGGTAGGGCTCATTAAGCCAGAAGGAGGAGTTCTACCATAAGTAAAAATTTCAGAACACAAATTTTACCTTAACCATGAAAACTGTTCAATTTTAATTTTTGTAGAAAAATGTTTTCATAATACATTACTCATGTTCCCATGTTTATAAAACAGTTTTTTTGTTTAAAATTGATATATGACTCTTAGAAACTCTTATAACTCTTAGAGAATATACAAAAAGAATATTAAAGATAAAAATCAACTTCAACCTGCCTATTTAGTAATTAATCTGGTTAACATGTTTATATATTTCTTCTTTTTTTCCCTTGTTATTTTGTTTTTCACAGTTATGATATATTATTATTTTGTAACACGGTTTTTTGGGGATTTTTTTGGTTCATTTGTTGGTTTTGGTCTTGGTTTTGGCTTTGGTTTTTGTTTGAGTTCCCCAGAAACAAATTCTGAAATAAAGATTCAAGAGCACATACTGGGGACTTCCTTGGTGGCACAGTGGTTAAGAATCCACCTGCCAATGCAGGGGATATGGGTTTGATCCCTGGTCTGGGAAGATCCCACATGCCGCAGAGCAACTAAGCCCGTGCGCCACAACTACTGAGCCTGTGCTATGGAGCCCGCTCGCCACAACTACTGAAGCCTGCGTACCTAGAGCCCGTGTTCCACAACAAGAGAAGCCACCACAATGAGAAGCCTGTGCACCGCAATGAAGAGTAGCCCCCGCTCACCACAACTAGAGAAAGCCAGCGCACAGCAACGAAGACCCAACGCAGCCAAAAATAAACAAAGAAACAAGTAAATAAATAAATAAATTTAAAAAAAAAGAAAAAATAAAAAGAGCATATACTGTATTTTGAAAGCAACCTCAGGAAACACCAGAAGGAAAATGGAAAAGAGATACAGGGAAGGGGAATGTCCAGTCACTACTGCTTTGTAATAAGTTATTCCTTAATGGTATGAAACAATGGAACCATTTTATTTTGCATTCAACTTTGTGCATCAGGAATTTAGGAAGGGCTCAGTGGAGAGATATCCACTGGGGCTGCAGGCATCTGAAGGCTCTGCTGGGCTGGTTGGTCCAGATGGTCTGCTCACATAGCCTGAGCCTGATGGTTGACCTCAAGCTCAGTTAGAGTTGTCGACCAGAGTATCTGCATATGGGTTCTCCAGCAGAGCAGCCTCAATGGAGTCAGACTTCTTACCTGGTGACTGGTTTCCCAAGAGTGAGTTCCCAAGAGAACTTGATGGTCTTTTATGGTCTAGCCTTGGAAATGATATAGCATCAATTCTGCCATACTCTTTTAATCAAAGCTGTCACAAGCCCACAGGGGAAGGGGACATAGACCCTACCACTTAATGGGAGTAATGCCAAAGAAGTTGGGAACTTTAAAAAAAATCACCACAGGAGGGAAGCCAATAAGTTGTGTGTAATTCATCCAGTTGGCACTGTGTTGCAACTGGAGTTGAGTTCTTCTGGAGGACGCTTAGGAACAGAGTACAAAACATCTCAAAATTGTCCCCAAGGAAGGCAGAGGAAGCTAAAGTATTTAATTTCCAACTTCCTATTAGTAATTTTTTAGGGCTAGGAAGTTTGGGGAGGGAACAATAAATCCCCTAGGAATCGGTGGGCATTCCCCTAGTATTGACTTCTAAGCATGCTCCTTGGCCAGAGGAAAGCTTCAGGCAGAGAGCTTCATGTGATCACAGCAAGCAGCCTTTCAGGAGCAGAGATCTGAACAGAGATGAATGCCAGGGGGTTGTCAGGAAGCTACCAACACTATCTCCTACAGTGTATCTTAAGCATTTTTCCTTGCCATTAAATATTCTTTGTGATGACTTTTAATGGTTACATAGATATCTTGTTGTTTAAGTAACACCTCTGTACATAAAGCTGAGGGCTGGGGGGAAAAATCACACCACACACCACTGTATCCATTAATGCCTGCCTATGTTCTCTTACTTTAGACAACTGTGAAAATTAACAGACGAAACCACAACTAAAATTGGAGTTGGGAAGGACTGTAGAGGAGATCTCATGCCCTACCACTTGTCATCAATTCCCCCAGACGGGAAAGAAGTACCTTGCATCTCCAACAGGAAGGTGTCTCTATTTTACCACCGTAGGAGGAAGGAAGATTTTCTTCTCGCCCAGCAACAAGCCCAGCCAATGGAAAACACCACAGCTCAGCCAATAAGAAGCCATCATCACCCTGAACTCTTAGTTTCCTCCAGTGAACTTTCATTTTTCTTTTGCTAAGGACGTCCTTGTCCCACCCTTCTTTCTATAAAAGCCTTCCATTTTGTTTTTTTGTTTTTTTACTTTATTATTATTATTTTACATCTTTATTGAAGTATAATTGCTTTACAATGGTGTGTCAGTTTCTGCTTTAAAAGCCTTCCATTTTGTATAACTCCTTGGAGTATCTCCATTTGCTAGATGGATACATGAATTGTTTAATAAAGCCAATTAGATCTTCAAATTCACTCAGTTGAATTTTGGGTTTTTTGACACCACCAGTTACTCATCTTTCTGATTCTCCTTGGTTACTCCCTCTCTTTACACCAAACTATCACCTCTCCCCAAGATCTGTTTTCAGCTTGTATCCCCTTTGCTTTCAGTAGATGGTTCAATCTGTTTCAATGAGAAATGGAAGTCCTCAGAGATGACCAACCATGTTATCCCTTTCTACCTACCCATTTTCCTTTATCTAATCCCTTTCTCATTCCTTTTCTTCCCATCTCAGAATGTGAGCTCTAGACCAACCCTTCTTCAGTTCTAGACCAACCCTCACACTCCCTTCCTCCAGATGAATCCCGGCCCCAACCCCACCTGAGTTCTCCCTGTCTCCTCCTACATCTTGCCCCTTTGGTTCTCTCTCTCCTTTACCTTCCACCTCTCACTCACTCTTTGCTCCTCTCCACCTCCCTATAAACATGCCCAGGGCTTTCTTCAGGCTAAAATAACATGCCCTTAGCCATCCAGCGACTGTACACTCCCTCTCCTCACTTTCCGTTCATTCCACAACCTACTGCATTTGAGCCTCCGCCCGCCCCTTTCTTCTGCAGCTGCACACTCACTATCAATCAACCAGCAGTTGCCAGCTCTGGAGGGTAAGTCCTGACTTCCTGGCTCTTAGACCCCTGGTGCGTGTGAATTCACTGACAGCTCTCCTCTTTCTTAAAGCTCTCAGTTCTCTTGGCCTCCGGGACTCCTCAGTCTGCTGACTAACCATAGCTTAGAAACATTTCTTCTCTCTCTCTTCTGTTGGCCACACTTCCTTTGGCTAACCCAAAATGCTGCTGTTTCCTGTCTAGTGCTTGCTTTTTTATTTATACTTTCCCCCTAGGTGATCTTATCCTCTTTCATGTTCCCAATTATAAGTCTACAGTGCTTCATCTGAAACTCTCAGGACCAGGTGGCTTAAGAATCCAGAATTTTTCAGATTTCAGAAAGGTTATAAGGAACATATACTGAAAATTATATACTGGGCCCAGTAGAGCCTGGGATAGCACCTTCTAATCAAACACAAGAATATTTCTGTAGCAAAACACAGAAATAGTCACACTAAGTAGGTTTTTTAAAGGGGCTAGAAATAGTTTTTGATTTTTTTAAAAAGTATTTATTTATTTGGCTGTGCTGGGTCTTAGCTGTGGCACACAGGATCTTCGCTGCCACATGCAGGATCTTTTAGTGGCAGCATGAGAGATCTAGTTCCTTGACCAGGGATCAAACCCAGGCCCCCTGCATTGGGAGCGTGGAGTCTTAACTGCTGGACCACCAGAGAACTCCCAGGGCTAGAAATAGTTTTCATGTACATATAGGTTATGTTTTAGTGTCAAAAGTGCAAGCAAATGAATCTTTTTAAAGACTTTTGGTTTTTAGGTTTTTTTTTGGATTTGGAAATTGTAAGTAAGGGATTGCAGACCAGTACCACCAGTGTGCTGATATAACTCTCAAATCTTTATTTCCAGGCTGCAGCATTATATGGAGGTGTAGGCTTATCTGTCTGAAACCTGTTAGATATCTCTACCTGGATGTCTTATAGACATATCAAGCTCAACTCATTCAAAACTGAGTATCATCCCCTCTGTCTCAGGTCCAGTCCCCGGAGAAACAGAATCTGAGACAGGTATCTGTGAGCAGATTTACTGAGGAGTGCTTTAGGGTGTAGCACCTGGAGGCCAGTGAGGGAAGCAGGATTAGGCACAGGGAGAAGCTGAAGCATGCTGCAGACACAACAGGAGCCTCAGCTGATCTTCAAGGGAGCTCTGGGGCTGGAATGGCCCTTCAGAGCTTTCCTAAACTGAGAAAAGGAGACCCAGTCTTTGTGTCCCTACATCAACCAGTCATTGAATATGGGCTTCACCTGGCAAGGGGGCATACCCTTGAGCAAAGTAGCTCCCTTCGGCCAGAGGGGACTCCTCCATGAGCCCTCAGCAGCCTTTACTCCTGAAGGCTGGGGAAATGACGGCTTCCATCTTGAACATGGTGCACCATCTTGCAGTATCCATTGAAAGCTCTCCCCCTGCTTTCTGTGTCTGCCATCCACTCAGACACCCAAGTTTATAGCTTCTAGTTGTCCTGGACTCCTCTACACCCCATACCACTTCCACATCTGGTAACTCAGCACATCCCACCAATTTAGCCTTTTAGATAAACTTTTAAAATCTGCCTCATCTTCTCCATCCTTATGTCCAATGACCTTATTCAGCCTCACACTGTCTCTTTCTTGCCTGGTTTACTGCAATTGCCTCCTACTTGTTCTCCTTTCTTTCGTTCTTTTCCCAATTACATCCATTTTCTGCACATGCCAAGAATGAACTATCTAAAACTCAAATCTGTACAGGGCTAGAAATCCTCCAATAGTTCACCATTGCCTACAGGGTAAACTCCAAGTTCCTCAGCCTATTATACAGGGATCTCTATGATCTCACCCCTGTCTGGCTCTCCTGGGCCACCTATCCCAATACTTAATATCCTGGCAGCCCCTGAACTGCAGCGTGTTCCCCTCTTGCACTCTAGACTGCTTCTTGTCTCCCTCCTTTCACTCATGTGGTCCTCTCTGCCTAGATGCCCTTCACCCCACCCCCCTCAACTCATCCGCTAGGACATGGTTCAGTTATCACTTGCTCTAGGGGACTCTTCTATGTCCCCATCCGCAGTCTAGGTTGAGCGCACTTTCTCTGTGCATTTATAATGTCCTATCCATACGCCTCCCATTGCACTCAGCCTGTGTTAAAATTAGATGTGTTGCTGCTTCCTGGAAACCAGGACAATGGTCTCATCTTTTTAACACTCTCACCTAGCTCAGAGCCAGGGACACCATATGCTCTCAACAAAAGCTTGTTGAATGAGTGAATGAAAGATTATAATAATTATAATAGCTAATGTTTATTAGAGTTTAATGTGTGCCAGGCACTGTGTTAAGGGATTCACATATATTTTTTCACCTTATCCTTAAACAATTTTATGAAGAAAGTACCATTTTTTCCCATTTTCCTGATGAAGAAACTGAGGCTCTGAGGGCTTAAATCAGGGGTTCCCAACCCCCTAGCTCCCCTAGGAACCAGGCTGCACAGCAGGAGGTGGTCAGTGGGCAAGTGAGCGAAGCTTCACCTGCCACTCCCCAGCAATCCCATTACCGCCTGAACCGCCACTGCCACTGCTTCCGCCCCATCCGTGGAAAAATTGTCTTCCACGAAACCGGTCCCTGGTGCCAGAATGGTTGGGGGCCGCTAGCTTAAGTAACCTGTTTAAAGTCACACTCCAAGTAGGTGGTAGAAGGCGGATTTGAATCCAAGTATACCTGACCCCAGAGCATGAGTCCTTAACCCTGCACAACGCGGCTTCGAGGAGCCAGAGACCCACAGCCCCGAAGCTGCAAGGGCTCCTGGGAAGACACCTAGTGAGCGGAAGCTTAGGTCAGTGTTTAGTCCAAAGCTCAGAGCATGCAATTCTCCCATGGAAAACTTCAATGGCCTCCTACTGAACACTGAAAAAATCCCAGATCTGAAAAGTGGCTTTATAAGGACCTGAGCAACAAGGTGCCTACCTTGTCCTCTCTGTGCCTGTGCCTTCCCGCTCCACCATACAGTCACAGTGCTGCTCCCTCCACAACTTGAACACCCCAAGCTCTTTCCAGACTCCAGCCCTTTGCACATTTGTCACCCCTGCCTGGCTTGCTCTTCTCTATATTCTTTCTTTCCTCTTAGCTAGCTCTTTCATATCTCTATTTAAATGTCACTTCTTCATAAAAGGTTTTTTTTCCCCACAAGTAGGTCTCCGTCATTATCTGTCTCATCCCTGTGTTTCCTTCATAGTATTTCTCAAGATTTGTAATTATTTGATTTCATTTGTTTGTTTTTGTCTGTTCTTCCCTTTAGAATTATAAACTCCATTAGAGCAGAGTCTGTTTGTCGTATTTCCAGTACCTAACACAGTGAATGGATGAACAGGTGCTAAATAAATATTGATTCAAAGCTCTATACCTGTAGGATGGTTACTATTTAAAAAAAAACAAACAAGAAATAGAAAATCACAAGCGTTTGTGAGGATGTGGAGACATCAGAGCCCTTGTACATTGCAGATAGGTGAAGCCACTCTGGAAAACAGGATGGTGGGTCCTTAAAAAATTAAAAGTAGAATTACCAT
This sequence comes from Delphinapterus leucas, assembly GCF_059928025.1. Classification (NCBI taxonomy): domain Eukaryota; kingdom Metazoa; phylum Chordata; class Mammalia; order Artiodactyla; family Monodontidae; genus Delphinapterus; species Delphinapterus leucas. Next base: position 120,279,149 of record NC_143133.1, on the reverse strand, counting down.
ATGATCCAGCAATTGCACTTCTGGTTATATATCCAAAAGTATTGGAAGCAGGGACTTGAATATGATATTTGGATACCTAGGTTCATAGCATTATTTGCGGTAGCCAAAAAGTGGAAGTAATCCAAGTGTGCATAGACAGCTGAATGGATACAAAAAATGTGGTGTATACAAAGAATGGAATATTATTCAGCCTTTAAAAGGAAAGAAATTCTGAAACATGCTCAACATGGATGAACTGAGGACATTATGCTAAGTGAAATAAATCAGTCACAAAAAGACAAATATGTATGATTCCACTCATATGAGGTACCTAGAGTCAAAAAATTCAAAGAGACAAAAAGTAGAACAGTTGTTCCCAGGAGCTCAGGGGAGGGAAAATAGTGATTGTTTAATGGCCACAGAGTTTCAGTTTTGCAACATGAAAAGAGTTCTGTGGACAGAAGGTAGTGATGGTAGCACAGCAATGTGAATATACTTAATACCACTGAACTGTTCACTTAAAAATAGTTAAGATGGTAATTTTTTTTTTTTTTTTTTGCGGTCCGCGGGCCTCTCACTGTTGTGGCCTCTCCCGTTGCGGAGCACAGGCTCCGGACGCACATGCTCAGCGGCCATGGCTCACGGGCCCAGCCGCTCCGGCATGTGGGATCTTCCCGGACCGGAGCACGAACCTGCATCCCCTGCATCGGCAGGCGGACTCTCAACCACTGCGCCACCAGGGAAGCCCCAAGATGGTAATTTTTATGTTATGTGTATTTTACTACAATTTTTTACGAAGAAAAAGAAAGTTGTATCCTATTTAGTAGCACTGCTGATCTCCTGACTCCCAGTCCAATATTCTCTCATTTACATATGCTGGCTCCTATCAGAATACATTCTATCAACTAGGCATGAAAACCATCTCCTTTCTCAAAAGAAAAGATCTTTCTAGGACATATCAAAAAGGGATTCTACTTAGTTTAGGATTAGAAGAAACGTTAGAATTTACCTAAACCCTTATCTTCTGTATCAGAGTGCCGGGTGAGGATAGGGTTAACTGTAGGCAGGAAGCCACTGCTGACCTGGCTGAGGAAGGGTGAAGGGAGGGAGTGGTTCCTGGAACTTAAGAGCTGAGGCTGTAGGAGAGGCGATGACCTTTGGGAGAGGAATGTGGCTGTTGCCATGCACTATGAACAAGAAGGGAGCTGGTCAAATAAATATGCCTTCGTCTCCTCTGATCTTCTGCTGGTACCTCCCGTTGGTTGAACCCAACAGGAAGTCAGCAGGCAAGAGAACCACTGATGTGGTCCATAAAGACCCCAGGACACAGAGTAGAGGGGGAAAGGCAGAGAACGGATCTAGAGGTGGCTTCATTATACCACACTTCATTCTAAAAGTAAAAACACTCAGACTCAAAGAATTAAATGACTTACTTAAGGTCTCCCAGTGATAGATATGGGACTGTCATGGTGTGTATGACTTAAGAAAGCTTCCACCCACACATCAGTAAGGAATGAGAACATTAGTCTAAATTTGGAAAATCTGCCACAAATAGAACAAACATCTAGAGGAAGTTTTGTTTTCAAAAAGGGGGTGGTATGCACCCCTTCCACAGAATTAGCATTATCAGGAGCTTTTGTGCTGTGGACTTTGCAAGTCTGATTCATCACATGTTACAAAGAAAACAATTTTAAGATCCTGAGTTTTCTTCCTGTTTCTGTCCTAACAATCATCACAGTTTATGGAACGTTTAGAAGAAGCTGAAGCGGAGTATTAAATTATACATTTTGAGTTGAATAAAGTAAGATCGCTAAGGCAAAAAAAAATGGTTGAAAAGATTCACAGAAGTGCATCCTCAAACAAGGATTTTTTTCACAACTAAAGAACTTTGAGACAACTTTTCAGACTCGAAGTTCACATTACTTAAAAAAAAAATTGATGTGACAAGACCTTTGAACACAAAAAACTGAAACTTCAAGGGAATAAAACAAGAATGGTGCCCCTAATTTCCCCTCAAGGGAGTAATGCAACATAGCGCAGTAATTAAGAGTCTAAGTTGCAGAATCAAAATTCTTGGGTTCCAACCTGCTCCATCACTTACTAGCTGCACAACCTTGGGCACGTGACTTTGCGTTTCTTTGTAAGCCATAGTTCTCCCACTTGTGACATAGGAATAATTGTAGCTAATTGATCAGGTGATGTGAGGCCTGGATAAAACCAATAAATATAGATTCTTAGCACATTGCCTCTCTGGCACCTACTAGGGTCTCAAAAAATCCTAACTAGTAGTATTATGCCACAATTTATTCTTTTTGCCACCAGAGGTGTTTGTACAACTGCATTTAATGACCAATTTCTCACAGTTGCTTTGACTGCCATTGATCTGTTGATCTGTTAAGACCACCCTGAAGTCCAATTGAATTATGACAGTCTACAATTATGAAGATGCATCTTAAATGAAAAACAGTGAATGGTAATGCTGAATTTGACGAGTGTGCAAGGAGAGGAGGGAAAGGAGGAAGAAAAAGAAGGGTAGGGGTGGAAGGAGAAGAAAGAGCCCAAAAGGTGGATCTTTTGAAGGATGAAGAAGAGAAGATGCCCGTCTGCCACCATGGTGGTCCCAGGATCCACAGTTATAGCTACACGTTGGACCAAGGCAGAAAAGTCAATGGAAATCAGTCTAAATGTTTAATGCATATAGGATATTATACCTAGGATGCCAACATTCAGAAAAGGATTTCCTTGAAGAGTTAATTACCACCTTCTCTCTGCAATTTGCTTGTGAAGTGCACAGGTGAGGGAAGGGCCTTCCTCTGAATCCACATCTTAATTTGCCTCCTTCGTTTGGTAGAAAAAACTCTCTGTGATCCTTGGGGTGAGGATGGTCCCAGGCCTGTAGGAACCCCTCCCTAATTCACTTTTGAATGCCAGGTTCTATGGACTCGTCCCCCACATCCACAAGCTAGAGACTGAAGGATGTGAAAAGAGCACCAGATCGGTCCTTATCCTCAAGGAACTTGCAGTCTCAAGCTGCGTGTTGAATTCCTTACACATTACACGTTTGGCAGATTTCTCCCTGGTCACGGGTATCAACACAACAGAAAAACAAACCACCATCACTCCTGTTATTCTTCCCAAAGAAGAGAATATACTATTTACATCCTTTATGGCAGTAACAGAAAGGCAGGATAAAGAAAACTAAGCATTTGATGTGTCTGTTCTGGAATTAGAATTAAGTTGTCTCAGCTCAATGTACCCATCATTAGCTACATTTGGAAAGAGCTCACATTTTGATGGCAGTAAAACTGGCTGCGTTGCAGTTTCTTATTTATAAATCCAGATGACAGCCTTCCTAGGCCCCTTCTATCTCCCTTTGGGGAGGTGGAAGGAATTTTCCCACTGTTCATGATTTCCTTTACTTTTAATTGAGAAGTAAACAAAGGCAAATCTTGCTTGGACCATCAAGTTTCCAGTTTCCTAATTCCTTCGGCTGAGGTTTGAACCAATTCTCTAAATTCTGTTTCCTTCTTTGCTCCCCTTCCTATGCCACCAACATTGCTCCAATGTTCCAATGGTTTGTTATAATTATGGAGGTTTTGCGATCGTTTCCGGTAGGTCTCTTGCAGTTCTTGTACGGAAAACATTCTGCACATGGGCATAACTTATTTACGTACTATGTTCCTAATGTGAAGCAACTTAATAATCTCCCTTCGAAGGACATCACATTTAGAAACGGAAACTTAAAAGTATGAGTTCTGGGCTTCCCTGGTGGCGCAGTGGTTGAGAGTCCGCTTGCCGATGCAGGGGACACGGGTTCGTGCCCCGGTCCGCGAAGATCCCACATGCCGTGAAGCGGCTGGGCCTGTGAGCCACGGCCGCTGAGCCTGCGCGTCCGGAGCCTGTGCTCCACAACGGGAGAGGCCACAACAGTGAGAAGCCCGCGTATGCAAAAAAAAAACAAAAAAAAAAAGTGAGTTCTAACATGTTTCAGGATAGGTGATCTAAGCAGGAATCTGTAAACTGTCAGGACAATATGTTATTACTTGATGGGTGTTTGGTTTTTTTTCAACTTTTTTTTCTGCGGTACGCGGGCCTCTCACTGTTGTGGCCTCTCCCGTTGCGGAGCACAGGCTCCGGACGCGCAGGCTCAGCGACCATGGCTCACGGGCCCAGCCCCTCCGCGGCATGTGGGATCCTCCCGGACCGGGGCACGAACCCGTGTCCCCTGCATCGGCAGGCGGACTCTCAACCACTGCGCCACCAGGAAGCCCCGACTTGATGGGCTTTTAATAATCTAGAAATTTCTTCAAATTGGAGAATTTGTTCATTAATTCATTTAAAATAATACTACATGAAATGAGCATCTAGTATTAGATTCTATACTGCTTTGTTATATTCTATGGGCTGTGTAGCCACTAGTAAAACAAAAGGCAATAGCTTTGATTAAGTTCACCATTATTCTGTAAAATAAGTTTTAAAATATCCTGAAAAATCAGAAGGTCGAGTCTAGTCATGTTAGTAATTGACAGCAATGGTGAGGTACTAGAGAAGTGCTATCATAATACAGAGAGATGACCGGAACCACGTGTTTTACAAGTGTAGGAGACAAGGACGTGTACTCATTAAGTGCTTGCTGTGTGACTGGACACTGCTGAGTGCTCTGCATATGTTGTTTTATACAATACTCTCAAAATGCTATGAGACCTCCATTACCATGGCCTGTTTATAAAAGAAGAAATGGAAAAGTCAAATAATTTGCCCAAGGCCATATAGCTAGGAAGTGATGGAGCAGGAATCCTTACCAGTCAGATTCCTAAGTTTATCTTTTTGCCACTAAATCTTTGGAGATATATAGATAGATGGAGATAGAGATAAGATAAAATGTTGTTTTCCTTACATTAAAACTTGCTTTGTACACCTTTTAGAATGATCAAACCCTGACAACAACAAATGCTGGTGACTGTGGAGGAACAGGAACTCTCATTCATTTCTGGTGGGAATGTAAAACGGTGCAGTCACTTTGGAAGAAAGTTTGCTGGTTTCTTACAAAACTAAACATACTTTTACCACCTGATATAGCAGTTGTGCTCCTTAGTATTTATCCAAAGGAGTTGAAAAGTTATATCCACACAGAAACCTGCACACAGATGTTTATAGCAACTTGATTCATAGTTGCCAAAACTTGGAAGCAACCAAGATGTCCTTCAGTAGGTGAATGGATAAATATACTGTGGTACATCCAGACAATGGAATATTACTCAAAGCTAATAAGAAATGAACTATCAAGCCATGAAAAGACATGGAAGAATTTTAAATGCATATTGCTAAGGGAAAGAAGCCAATCTGAAAAGACTACTCCAGGTTCTGGTACCAGTTTGAAAGTGGGTGGGGGGATGTTCCCCATACCAACAAGCAATTCTCCAGACACCAGCTGGATGTCCTACAATTCAACTCAGTTCTGACACTATTTACCCAGAGAGAGCATCAGATCCCACAGCTGAAGGACTCAGTCCTACAAGACCATCCCCTACACTGTTTCAGACACCTGTTGCAAGTCCAGGTTGTCACCTGTGCTTCTGACCAACCAGCTAGAGGTTGAAGCTTCCAGCCATCCCTCCTTGGGTTCCATCAATTTGCTAGAGTGGCTGGCTCACAGAACTCAGTTTCCTTACTAGACTACTGGTTTATTATGAAAGGATGTAACTCGGGAACAGCCAGATGGAAGTGATGCATAGGGCAAGCAATGGAGGAAGAGGTGAGGAGCTTCTATTCCCTCTCCAGCTGCCTTCCCAGCACCTCCACATAATCACCAACCCAGAAGCTCTCAGTACCTTAGAGATGTTTTATGGAGGCGTCACTATGTAGGCATGAATGGCATGTAGGCGTTGACCATCGAACCACTGAATAAACCATTGGTGACTGAACTCAATCTCCAGCCCCTCCCCCCTCCCTGGAGGTCAGGGGTGGCACTCAAAGCTCCAACCCTCTAATCCCATGGCTGGTTCTCCTGGCAATCAGCCTTAGGTGCAGTCCGAGGGTCATTTCATTAACATAACAAAAGATCCATTTATTGCTCTTATCACTTAGCAAATTCCAAGGGTTTTAGGAGCCCTGTGACAGAAACTGGATGAAGACCAAACATATATTTCTTATTATAAATCACAATATCACAGCTACATACTATATCATTTCAACCATATGACATTCTGGAAAAGGCAAAACTATCGAAACAGTAACAAGACTTTTGATTGCCAAGACTTGGGAATGGGGAGCGATGAATAGGCGAAGCACAAAGGATTTTTAGGGCAGTGAAAATACTCTATATGATATCATATTGATAGATATGTCATTATGCATTTGTCCAAACCCATAGAATGCACAACACCAAGAGTGAACCCTAATGTAAACCACGGACTTTGAGTGATAATGTAAGCAGATAAGGTAGGGGGTCCCAGAGAAAGAGAACCACTTCTCTTATGGCTTGACATAAGAGAAGCCATTTTTGGTCTAAGCCATTTTGTGAGCTAAGTCTGGCTTCAATGCTTGCCTTTGAACAAATCTCAGTAATTAATGATCTTAGGGAACAAAAGAATGCAATCAGGCAAGAGAAGTAACAATAGCAAAGATAATATATCAGTTGTAAAGATTCCCAGTTCTATTTCAATGGTAAAGATTAGCCTGACATTCTCAACCACCAGAACAACAGAACCTAAGGGATAATGATATTGGCCTCCTCTGATCCTCCTGACTTCAATCAACTAAGGCTTGGACTCTGTGGACCAGCCAAGCCCCCTCATGAATATGCATGAGCCCCTAGCTTAAAACTCCCCCGATTTTGCTGTTTGGGAGACACTGCTGTGGGAAAGATCCCCAGTGTTCTCCTTACTGGCTGCAAGTAATAACTCCTCTTCTGATCTTTGGCTTGGCTGTGTCTTTTGGCTCCACACCCACCACTAGGCGAACCCAGTTTTCAGGTAAGAATGATGTGTCAATGTAGGCTCATCCATTATAACAAATGTACCATTCTGGTGGGGGAAGTTTATAACCAAAGAAACTATGTGTATGTAGGGGCAGGGTATAATCTCTGTATGAAACCGTGTAACTCAGATTGGGACTTGAACCCACGGTCTTTTAATTGAGATCACACACCTGGTCTTAGGACTTAATGAAGCTCAGGTTCTTGATGTCTCATGGCAGAAAGAATTCAGTGAGAGACGAAGTGATAAATAAGAAGTGGATTTATTTAGAGAGAAACACACTCCACAGGGAGTATGGGCCATCTCAGAAGGTGAGAGCCGCACCAGGGTATGTGGTTGTCAGTTTTTATAGGTGTGGGTAATTTCATAGGCTAATGAGTGGGAGGAATATTTCAGCTATTTTGGGGAAGGGGTGGGGATTTCCAGAAATTGGGCCACTGCCCACTTTTTGACCTTTATGGTCAGCCTTGGAACTGTCATGGCACCTGTGGATGTGTCATTTAGCTTGCTGATATGTTACAATGAGGGTATACTGAGGCTCAAGGTCTAGTGGAAGTCATCTCGTCGACCATCTTGGACCTATTTGGTTCGAATCAGTTTATGTCATGTCCTTGGGCTGTGTCATTCTTCTAAAGGTTGTGCCCTGCCCCCTTCCCTCCTGTTTCATGTGCATTACCCTTAATTTTGCTGTGAACCTAAAACCACTTTTTAAAAATTGTCTTAAAAAAGAAATTTGTATTGGATAATGGGCAGCTCAATGTCAAAATGGATGGGTTTTATTACCTTGATGGAATACAGAACTCAATTTAGGATTGCATTAGTACGCATACAAGTAGAAGAGAAAGCATGTACTGTTTATTCTTCACTGAAGAATCCTAGCCCTGTGCTTTCTATGTAATGGGTGTTTATGAATGAATGAAATCTAAACAGTGTCTCTGTTGAGATTTTTATCCCTTGAGCTGAGTGCAAATATATTAAAGAAATACAGAAATATTTGTAGTTGTCATTATCTATGAAATTTATTGGTCAATTCGGTTATAAAAATCCCACTGTAACTCATATCTACCCTTTCTTTTAGAACAAAGCTGAATCAAAGGTGTGGCTTTGGGGGACTTCGCTGGTGGTCCGGTGGTTAAGATTCTGCACTCCCAGTGCAGGGGGCCCATGTTTGATCCCTGGTCAGAGAACTAGATCCTGCATGCTGCAACTAAGAGCCCACATGCCACAACTAAAGATCCCGGATGCCACAACTGAGACCCAGCGCAGCCAAATAAATAAATATATATATATATTTTTTTAATTAAAAAAAAGAAGATATGGCTTTGGGAGCTGCTTCATGCTCCCAAAGAAGGCCCATGGAAGCTGTGTGACCTCGGGGAAGTCACTTAACATCTCTGACTCTCATTGCCTGTGTTAGTCAAATGGAGACAATTCCTTATTAGCCTAAAGACAGGGAGGCTGGGTAGATGGGTTTTTTGTTTGGCTTTTCACTGTCAAAAATATTTGTTTTGATACAATCCGTCATAAAGAAGTCAGTGGAGTTCCACTCTGCCACAGATGTAACTGTGAAGTAAGATCCCTGTGCCATCCAACTGGTGAACATCGGAACAATGTGCCATTTCTTATCCTAATCAGAGCACACACCTTCCATGTTGTTCCTATTTATTGACTGCTTCCACATCCAGATGACCAAATTGTCCTTTATCACCAAAGTAGGCTCAAAATGGTTGGTTTAGACATCTCAGGATCTGCACGCCTCTTAAATCCCAAGTAAATCACAAGAGCAATAAAGCCCCAGCACGTGGCAAACTGACTGCCCTCGAAGAGCTGCCACAGCTTTGGCTTGTCCTCTGCTCAGCTTCATCACGGCAATGACCAGGGTGGTGCTGAGGCCACAGATGTTTTCTGATACCCCTGGAGTAGTATCCTCGCTATGAAAGTCCCAACTCCTTACATGTGATATGGTGCCACCCTACTGTCTGCCCTGTTCTCTTATACTCTCTTTCCTGCAGTCCGTGGACTCCAGCCGAAACAGAGCCACGTTCGCTGACCCCCATGCGTGCCCAGCGTGCTCACTCCAGGTCTTTCTCGCATGAGGATCCCCTTCTGTCTACATCCACCTGTCAACTCTCTCTCTGAGAACTCCACGTTTCTTCAAGGCAGAGGCTGTGCCTCGTGCTTCTGCATTGCCCCACATCTAGCACACAGCCTGGTATATAATACGGGCTCGACAAATACTTTTTTGAATAAGACGAAATAGACAAAGAGAGAAACCTAGTGAATGGAGAAGATGACAATATCACCAGTTGGTGCCAAAATGTCAGTGCTGCTTTTCCGCCTGGTGACACGAGCCCCTTCCACACACAGTCCACACACAAGTTACATGTTGTCCTTAAATGCCATCTTATCACTTTGCCCCCCTTCAAAGCCACCCTTTCATGATTTCATAAGTCAGAGCACGAGTGCACTTACCCCTCACCCTGGGGCCCTTTAGAAACAGCCTCTTAGCTTAATTTGATAAAAAAGAAAATGAAGTACAGTATATGAGAGAAATGACAGGGAAGGATAATTATTGACGTGGGATAGAATTTGGTTTAAGAAAAACTAGAGTGAAATAACATCTTTTTGGTAGTTATTAAACCAAAGAAGTGGCTTGAAACCTTGACTGTTCAGAACTCATGTCCAAGGAAATTCTTAAGAATGAGTTTGCAAAAATATCTGTTGAAGCAGAGCTGCCCCATGAGTTCAGGTGTGGGTCACCAAACCTGAGGGTCTAGAATGTGTGTCTAATTCCAACTATGGACTTACTGAACAGTCACCGTGTGGAGGACACCATCCTAGGCTCATAGCTTCAAGCTACTGTATATTGAACCTGCCACGGTGCTAGGGAAATAATAAAATCATCTCATTTCATCCTTCCAGCAACCCAGTGAAGTAGGTATCACTATCCCTACTTCACAAATAAGCAAAGTGAGTCTCATGGAAGGCAATCAGCTGCACAAGATCCCACAAGTGTAAGTGACAGAGCAGGATCTGAACCCCGGTTTTCAGATAACAAGTTCATTTCTTATCTACCTTACTTCATAAGGAAGGCTTGGCAATACAACCGAAGAAACGTTCTCATAAAACAGCCACAGGGCAGGATAATGCATAACAAAGCACTAATTTTAAGCATTTATAAAATTTGTTGATTCCCGACAGCTCTCTGAAGCAGAAATTATGATCAATACACCCACACCTGAAAACAAATGAACAATGAGTCAATATTTATTTTGTGCTCTTTTGGCCAAAGCCTGTGCAAGTGGCCTTTAGATACAGTAAGCAAACTTTCCTTACAGTGATCTGTGAAATAGGTATTATTATTAATGCCCTCAATCTACAGAAAAGGAAATTGACGTTCAGGTTAATAATTTATTTGGGGCTGTGTTTTTAAAATTTGGCTTGAGTGTGGCTAGAAATTTGTGGTAGGTTCTCTTCCTACCAGGTTGCTAGGACAGTAAATGTTGGTTGGAGCCATGGTGTCCATCATTGCCCCTGTTTGTTAAGAGTGTATCTGAGAATGAAGCCAATGCGGGGAAAAGCATGAGGGAAAGGTGGAGAGAAACTGGCTCCTGAAGATATTTGAATCTCTAAATCCTGCTGAGCCTGGAGCTGGACCTGCTTTTACGTTTCTCCTGATTTGCTTAATTAGGTATGAATTAGGTTCCTGTCACTTTTAAATGAAAAGGTAACTAATGTAGCTCTCACATATCAGAAACCTACTCTGTACCAGGTCCTTCAAGTATATTAGAATATAAACCGTGTGATGTGAGGGACCTGTCTATTTTTATCCATAACACTTATCACCATCTACTCCACTACATATATTACTTTTTTTTTTTTTTTTGGTACGCGGGCCTCTCACTGTTGTGGCCTCTCCCGTTGCGGAGCACAGGCTCCGGAGGTGCAGGCTCAGCGGCCATGGCTCCCGGGCCCAGCCGCTCCGCGACATGTGGGATCTTCCTGGACCGGGGCACAAACCCCTGTCCCCTGCACCGGCAGGCAGACTCTCAACCACTGCGCCACCAGCAAAGCCCCATATACTGCTTATTTAATTGGCTTGTGTGCATCCTTACCCCTCGAAAGAAGGTAAGTCCCAGGTCTGTTTCATTCACTCCTGCATGTCCAGCTCTTGGTACAAAGCCTCAAGGCCATACTTAGTGAGCTGGGGAGCAATGAGAGCTCTAAGCAGAGGAGTGACATGACCTGACTTACTGTTTCAAGAAGGTTACTCTGTGTTGAGAAGAGACCAAAGGGGTGAAGAGAGGAAGAAAGGAAACCAATTTGGAGGCTATGGCAATATCCAGGCAGGAGATGAGAGTGACTTGGATCAGGGTGAAAGCAAAGGAGATAGTGGGAAATATTCTGATACTGGACATATTTAGAGGAAGAATCACCTGGATTTGGTATCAAATTAGATATGGAGATGAGAAAAAGGGAGAAACTGAAGATAACTTCAGGGATTTTGACTTAATTGTGCAGGTGTCTCTTTCGCCTCCATAAATTGATTTGTTTAAGGGTCATCACATCCTCCTTGACTGTTATTAATTTAGGAAAAGACATGTGACCTTCACGATAGCCAGTGGGGTATGGCAGGACATCTGTTGGGAGCATCTCCATAAATGAACCACAGGAAGAGAGTCACCTTCTCTTTCCTCTGGATGAGTTGTGTCTGGATGTGCTACCTGGAACATCTGTAGCATCTTGATACCAGCCTGAGAATGAAACCAACCTGGAGACTGGCAGAGCTGAGAGGTGGAAAGAACCAGCATCTTGGGTGACATCAGTAGGCCCCTGAGTCAACCAAGCCTAGCTCTGAACTTCCTCATTATGAGATGCTATATTTGTATATTATTTAAGACAGTTTAAGGCAGGATTTCTGTTACTTACAACTTAAAGCGTCCTGATCCAGGACCCTCATTTGTAAGTTTTACGGTTTTACAGGTTTCTTTTTAGAATGAAGTACCAAAGGATTTAGAAATGTTTCCAGTGTGTCCAAAACAATATACCCTACATTATTACACTCTTGGCTGCAGGAAAAAGATTTGATAGGAGGGAAAAGGCTGGATAGGAAACCAATTCCACAGTTACAGCAGGCAACAAATTACACATACATTGATTTATGACATGAAAGGAAACAAATCAGTTGAGGAATTGTGAGTGCAAAGCTACAGTGCCCTAGAGCAGTGTTTTTCCAACTGCAGTGTGTGACCTGCTCGTCATAGGTCATATGAACAATTTAGTGAGTCTAGACTAGCATTTAAAAAATGAAATAGAACAAATAGAATAGGACAGAATAGAAAAGAATAGAATAGAAATTACCAGAGCACATAGTAAGGATTATTACCTTGTGGACCTTTTGTTTCCATTTTATACTTATTTATGTGTCTACCATGTAAAACGTGTGCCTTGTCGTGGGTCATGGCCAAAAAGGCTTGAGAAATACTATCCAGGAATACAGAGAGACGCTGACCATCTCTCTTTACACACAGCTCTCTAAACCACCAGCACCGACTGGTTGATTTGCTTTAATTACACAAATAAATTTAACATCTTTTCTAATAAAAACATATTCTATTCATGTGACTGTAATAAAATCTTCCTTCTCAGATAAAAATGGTGCTCCAGATGCATGGAACAACAGGGGAACAGGACTACAGGTGAGCCCGTGCAAGGCCCTTGGGTGTCAGGCTGCGTTGCTCCATGGAGCTCGCTCTTGCGTTCTCTCCCAGGAGTCTCTCTGAACATCTTTGGTTTCTATGTGATTCTTGCTTCTTATGCTGACATGAGGGGAGGAGGCAAAAGAGGTTTATTTTCATCACATTGTTGGTGAAAGTGCCCTCGTATTGGTGTAGATTCTTATTAAAGCTGATTATTTTTAATTCCAAAGAGATTAGAAGCCACTCCCCAAATTTCAACTCCCAGTGCAGTTAGTTGTTCATTAGGCAGCCCATCATGAGCACATGTTCCCATCAAGTGGCCCCACTTGTTCTGAGGGCTCTTATAAATCATACCTATTCATGATATGGAAGGCTTGTTAAGGTAAGGGGCCTGGGCTTTGGGTCGCATTTCCTCATCCCACCTCTAATGTCAGTGCAAGGCCGATGGAGAGTTCCATGCAGGCTTGGACCTCCTCAGGTACCCACCTGTGGTACCCTCAGGGCCCAATATCTGCCAAAGAACACCTGCCTGTGCACTTAACACTCCTGGGAGCAATCCTCAAAGAAGAAGGGATGGATGTTGATGGACACATACTCCAGCCTCCTGTCCTTCAAGGGACAGTCCCAGGAGGAACTTCATATGCTCCTCAAAGGCCCTTGAATCTCAGAAACTGAATCTCCATTGCCTACAGCTGGACCTTGATGATACACCCTTACGTTGACTTTCCCTTCTTCCTTGTCCCACTCTCCCTTTTCCCTCCCTTCTGCTCCTTGGGATAACCTCCCAAACAAAATACCTGCACCCAAGTCCTTGGGTGGGACTCTGATTTTAGGGGAACTAAAAGAGAATGTAAACTAAGCAGAATCGAATTGACTTAAGGAAAAACACATCTAAAGAAATTATTTCATGAACCCAAACAAAGCCTTCATAATATGATATACATATATACAATGACTTTAAAAGAATAGGAAGGGATCTGGTAACAGAAATACTTGGGGGAGTCATCCTCAGAAGAACAAAAGAAATTGACGTGGAAATTTAGAAATCAGTAGCAAAATTTAGAAATCTTATAGAAAAGAGGTTAGTTGTCTCTGAATCCATTTCTTATCCACCTGGGAGCTGAAAAAGTCAAAAAGTGGGTGGGCAGCATTGGAGAACAGTGCAAAGTTACACCAGGGATACCCTTAAAACCCAACCACTCGTTGGTTCTCTTCATCTCTCTTCATCTCATCTCTTCAGAGAGATGCCAACAAAGGCTAGTTACTTTCCACACTAGATCATATCTCCAGGTAAAACCAGGGAACTAGAATGTGAAAATCTATTCTGAGGAGCAATCTTCCACAAATAAAGGTCCAAAATAAGAAAAGAGGGAAAATTTATAAAATAAGTGATTTTAAAATTTTATAAATCTGACGTGATAAACATTTTTGATTCAGAAAAATCACTAATTTTAAAAAATTTGGAAGGCAATTTTAATCAGTAAAAGCTCTAAGGTACAAATATATATTTGAGTGCCAAAATACAATATCACCTTCCAATACTCACAGAAATACAATCATTGGTTTAGTTTACTAAACCAACGCTTAAAAGAGTTCCTTAGACAACTTGGTCTAGTAAAAAGTTGAAAACAGCTTATATCGGTTTTTAATGTAAGCTGTGTGATATCGCTTATTTTTCAGTTAATGAATGCTTAAAATCGTATTTTGTTGTAAGAATTTTAAGTATCTTTCTGTGCATCTCTTTACATTTTCTGTGAAGAAAAAGATATTTTTAAAGTGGTAAATCCTTGTTCAACCGTGTTTTAAAATATCTCAAATGATGTTTTAGTGATGTCTGGATTAATGAATGTCTCTTGCCCTGACACGTACTGACAGAGTATGACACACAAAGTCTGAGAACCTATCATTTTTTTCTATATTTAATATTGGTCAGGCCCCTATTAATGTTGAGTCAAGTTCTGGTTTCTGAATTTCTAGAGAGCTGTAGAGGACTTGGAAAAGGTCCAAAGAGAAACAACAAAAACCATTAAAAGGATGGAGAAGACCTCTGAGGAAATGTTAAAGACGCTGAACTGGCTTCACCTTGAAAATTGCAGGCCAAGGACTGATTTAATAACTTTCTTCGAGAACAGGATGATTTATTTGGCGGAGGATGCTAGCTGGCTTTTCTCCATCTCTACAGAGATGAAAACCAGACAAAATTGGATTAGAATGCAACAAGAGAGTCCTCTTTGACCTAAGGCAGAACTCAGCTGCAAAGGTGATTAAACTCTGTCATTACCAGCACTGGAGAGCTTCGAAAATATGTTCAACAACCATTAGCTATGGGAGTTTAGGCAACTCACTGGAGAAGAAAATCCCTTTCAACCCTATACTTCCATGTATTTGAATTCTCAAAAGCCAGGTTAAAAGATTTACCCAGTGCAGAGGGGAGCCCAGATTTCCCTCACCTGGGAACAAGGTCACCAGAATATATCATCTTTCATTCTGAAGCTAGAAAGATTTCACATAAAATGAATGATATTAGCCATATACTGAAGTAATGCAACTCTGAGTTAGTTTGCAAATATTACTAATAAACGTAGTATTTCCCAAATTTCATAAAGAAATGAATGGAAACCATGTTGAAACGTATCTAAGAGAAACTGTGATTTAATCATATTCATTGCACATCTATTGAACACCTACTATGCTTCAAGCAGTGTGCCAGGTACTGGAGATTCCAAGTCAAATCTGACTCGGTCACTGACCCCCGGATGGGTTACAATCTGGTGAGGAGAGAGAGATGTTACTGGCTAATCCTATGATAGTGAGAAGGGCAGCCAGCTGTGGAGGCACCTGAGTGAAACTCCTAGTCCAGAAGGGATATTCTGGGAAGGTTTCCTGAGAAGGGGCCCTGAGGATGAGCTTTGGAAATAGATGTGAAATTGGCACAGGAAGGATTTCTTCTAGAGAAGAAGGTGGATTAAAGGAAGGATATAATACCCAAAGCGAGTCTGTGCTTGGCGCTATGTGCCAGGCACCGTATCAAGTGCTCAATCAGCATGATTTCTTTGAATCATCATGACCTCCCTCATTTACTCATGCATCAGACTTCTGAGTGGCTGCTGTGTTCCAGGGAATGAACACAGATTCTGTTTTCCGAGAGCTTAGCCCAGTGGGGCATGCTATACAATAATCAAATAATCATAAAAGTGTGAAGAATGGAAAAGGAAAAAAAGTTGTTAATTGCAACATAGCAATTTCCCTCACTCTTTCAACAATCAAAGAGAATTCTGCTTTTGCCTTCTAAGCTTCTCCCATCTCACTCCCTCCCCTGCCCCACTCCAAGAAAACTTCTTTCTCTGTCAACTGGGCCCCTGAGCTGTTGTGATGCCAAATATAATTAACAGGGGAAAAGAGAATAGACTTTAGAGGTAAGGGTGAGCTATTTGTTCAAGAAAAGAACAGAGGCAGATGGAAATAATTTATTAAAAAATGAAATGTTATTTTATTTTATAACATAAAAAGTCATCTCAAAAGATGACTTTTGAGATGGACATTTACGTATGAGTAAGATTCTATGGTAGGGGAGGTATGAAAGTGGTGGAAGCAGTATTCCAAAAGGATGGATATGGGAAAGTGGATGGTGCTCAGAAAACTACAGGTTTTCCAGTTTGGCTGAGGCAGAGGGTACATGTTAGGAACATAAGACAGAAGTTAGAATATTTGGTGACTATCATATAAGATGTCAAGCTGAGGAATGTCTACTTAACTGAAGGTTTTTGAGCAGGTATATAATAAAACTGGGGTTGTATTTTGGGGAAAGTCATCTGGCAGTCACATAGTATAAATTATCCTTGGAAAGACTGACTTTGCACTCACTGAGAAATCTTCTTGCTGGAAATTTTTTTCTTAAGTAGATTCTCATACTGGCAAGCAAGTACACTGACCAGCTGACAAAATATGCCTATTTGGCAGTCATATTTCTCAGGGTAAATTAATATAATCTATGGTTTATAAATCAGTCCATTCATGTATTCCTCAATCGACTTGCTTATTACTTTAAAATGCATTTCCTTCTAGATGGATCTAAGAACACTTATAAACATGTAAAAAGCATGTACATTTATTTACTGCAAATACAGCAGCAAATAAATCAGAAATGAAAATCAAAAACCATATAGGGGAAATGGAAAGGCAATTATCTAGGATCAGGATCTAGAATAAGACGGTAAATTCAAACATTACATTAGCTCTAGCTTCCTAAAAGCCCAGGCATAAAGGGAATCTGAACAGTGTAGTTCTTAATGCCTAATGAAAGAAATTTTATTAGTTTTTTAGGTGAGACACACTTTTTCTTCCTGGAGTCTAATAGAAAATTAGCATATATTTTTAGTGAAGTCCAGTTTTTAGACAATGAAAAATCAAACTTCACATAGTCATTTCTTTTCTTTTTAAATTTGTTTATTTATTTATTTTTGGCTGCATTGGGTCTTCGTTGCTGCATGCGGGCTTTCTCTAGTTGCGGCGAGCGGGGGCTACTCTTTGTTCAGGTGCACAGGCTTCTCATTGCAGTGGCTTCTCTTGCTGTGGAGCACAGGCTCTAGGCACATGGGCTTCAGTAGTTGTGGCACACGGGCTCAGTAGTTGTGGCTCATGGGCTCTACAGCACAGGCTCAGTAGTTGTGGCACTCGAACTTAGTTGCTCCGTGGCATGTGGGATCTTCCCGGACCAGGGATCAAACCCTTGTCCCCTGCATTGGCAGGTGGATTCTTAACCACTGTGCCACCTAGGAAGTCCCATAGCTCACTGTTCTGATTTCCAGGATTATTAGTAAAGAATTTTATTGTTTCAAATGCTTTTTGGCCTTTCAGGTATGCTCCTCTGTGAACAGCCTTAACAAATCCTTCACCCATTTTCATAACTGGTAATTATTTTCCCCTACTGATTTGCATGAGTACCATTTTGTGGTCTTATTATAATCTATATTTGGATTACATAAATTTTAAATATGTTCTCTTGTCTGTGACTTGTTTTCAAAAATATTGGTGGTATCTTTGGTCTACAGAAGTTTCAAATGACACAACCCTGAAATCTAAAATAAGACAAAACTCACCCAACTGATACATATTTCCTACTTTTTGTTAGATAAACACAATCCTCCTTTTGCTAATTTTGTTACTCTTGAGAGAGTAAAGTTTGGGATGAGACATTAGATGGGGCAAAGGAAATGAACCTGCCTTCAGGACTATCTACATAGAGCAGCCTGGGGTAGGGGCCTACTGGGCTACAGCACCTGGGGATCTAAAGTTCCTTCTCATCAGCCTGAAAAGAAATTGCTGAAAAACACACCCTCAGGCATCAAAGAAGACCTGAAACTTTTTTCAAATTATATTATGCTCTAGAGAACACTGAAAAAAGTTGTTTTTCAGAAGCTGATGGCTCAGATTAGAAGGGCATAAATTTCAGTTTCCAGTAAGCTTGCACTTACCTTTCCTCAATAACAGGATGTGCCATACGGCAAGGTATGTTTACATTCACTTGTGACAGTGCCCTGGCTCTGTTTCACTTCCTCTGACTAATATCCCCAAATTCACTCTTCTAAAACACTTTCCATTTCTTTCCAACAATTATCAGTTAGATATCTTGGTAGGAAAAAAAAAAACCTAAATAATAAAAATTACAAAACTCCCAGGGATAGATTTAGCAAAAACCATCCAGATGCACTTTACTGAGGAACATACAAGATTTTATTTACTAGAGAGAAATGCTGTGTTCCTGAATGCGGACAGTCATTAGTGAAAAGACATCAATTATCCCCAGATTAATATATGTATGCTTAACATAATTACCAATAAAAATTCATCTGAAACATGAACTAGTAAGAATAGCCATAATACTTCCAAAAACAAGAGTAATAAATTATAACTGCCTTGCCAGATCTTTAAATTGCAAAACTGGTGCCAAAACACAAAGTCCAAAAGCATGTAAAAAAAAAAAATTAAATGATGAATGTGACTTTTGAAATCAGTTCAGAAGGAATTGACAATTCAATATATGACATGAATAACCATTTAACCAACATAAAGTTAGATGACTACATCACACCATATGCCAGAATAAATTCCAGAAGAATTAAAGGGTTAATTTTTTTTTTTTAACGAAGCCATTTTCTAAAGAATATAGAGTTCGTTATTTATATATCCTTGGGAGTATAAGTGGCCTTTCTAAGAAAAGCCAGCGATTATAATAGAAAAACTCCATAGAAATGATTCCAAAGTTTCTTCATGTTCATAATGATGATGACAGTGATAAAGCTGAAAGAAAAATTATAAGCTTACCTTTATCTTTAAAATACAAATAAGTATTCTGTCTAAAGGATGCATTCTGAAGGTTGACAGAGTTTTAAGGGGAGGAAAGGGAGAACATTCACTTTTTACTTTGTACATTTTAAAAAAGAAGAAAATGTGGTGGGACAATGGGATATTTTTACATTACTTTCTCTGTATTTTCCAGGTTTTAATTTTCCTGTAATAAACACACACTACTAATCTGTTTATCAAAAGAAAAAAATACCCATCTTTTTAAAGTCACTCTAAAGCTTTAAAGCAGGTTAAAGGCTAAAGTAACTCTAAAAAAGGAACACTGTTGGACTTCCCCGGTGGTGCGGTGGTTAAGAATCTGCCTGTTAATGCAAAGGACACAAGTTTGTGCCCTGGTCTGGGAAAATCCCACATCCTGTGGAGCAACTAAACCCGTGCGCCACAACTACTGAGCCTGTGCTCTAGAGCCCACGAGCCACAACTACTGAGCCCACATGCCACAACTACTGAAGCCCATGTGGCTAGAGCCCGTGCTCTGCAATAAGAGAAGCCACCACAGTGAGAAGCTCATGCACCACAACGAAGAGTAGCCCCCACTTGCCACAATTAGAGAAAGCCCACACAGAGCAATGAAGACCCAATGCAGCCAAAAATAAATTAATTAAATAAATAAATTTATTAATAAATAAATAAATAAAATTTAAAAGAAACACTCCTAAAAATCAATTTTAAAAAGCCAGAGCAGAAGCAAGAAGAACTACAATTCTGCAGCCTGTGGAACAAAAACCACATCACAGAAATATAGACAAGATGAAAAGGCAAAAGGTTATGTCCCAGATGAAGGAAAAAGATAAAACACCAGAAACACAACTAAATGAAGTAGAGATAGGCAACCTTCTAGAAAAACAATTCAGAAAAATGATAGTGAAGATGATCCAGGACCTTGGAAAAAGAATGGAGGCAAAGATCGAGAAGATGCAAGAAATGTTTAACAAGGACCTAGAAGAATTAAAGAACAAACAAACAGAGATGAACAATACAATAACTGAAATGAAAACTACACTAGAAGGAATCAATAGCAGAATAACTGAGGCAGAAGAACAGATAAGTGACCTGGAAGGCAGAAGGGTGGAATTCACTGCTGCAGAACAGAATAAAGAAAAAAGAATGAAAAGAAATGAAGACAGACTCAGACACCTCTGGGACAATATTAAAAGCAACAACATTTGCATTAAAGGGGTCCCAGAAGGAGAAGAGAGAGAGAAAGGACCCAAGAAAATATTTGAAGAGATTATAGTCAAAAAATTCCCTAACATGGGAAGGAAATAGCCATCCAAGTCCAGGAAGCAAAGAGAGTCCCATACAGGCTAAACCCAAGGAGAAACACACCGAGACACATAGTAATCAAACTGGCAAAAATTAAAGACAAAGAAAAATTATTGAAAGCAGCAAGGGAAAAATAACATACAAGGGAACTCCCATAAGGTTTACAGCTGATTTCTCAGCAGAAACTCTACAAGCCAGAAGGGAGTGGCATGACATATTTAAAGTAATGAAAGGGAAGAACCTACAACCAAGATTACTCTATGAGGCAAGGATCTCATTCAGATTCGATGGAGAAAGAAAAAGCTTTACAGACAAGCAAAAGCTAAGAGGATTCAGCACCACCAAACCAGCTCTACAACAAATGCTAAAGGAACTCTTCTAAATGGGAAACACAAGAGAAGAAAAGGACCTACAAAAACAAACCCAGGGCTTCCCTGGTGGCACAGTGGTTGAGAGTCCGCCTGCCGATGCAGGGGACATGGGTTCGTGCCCCGGTCTGGGAAGATCCCACATGCCACGCAGAGGCTGGGCCCGTGAGCCATGGCCGCTGAGCCTGCGTGTCTGGAGGCTGTGCTCCACAACGGGAGAGGCCCGCGTACCAAAACAAACAAACAAACAAACAAAGAAACCCAAAATAATTAAGAAAATGGTAATAGGAACATACATATCGATAACTACCTTAAACATGAATGGATTAAATGCTCCAACCAAAAGACACAGGCTTGCCGAATGGATACAAAAACAAGACCCATGTATATGCTGTCTACAAGAAACCCACTTCAGATCTAGAGACACACACAGACTGAAAGTGAGGGGATGGAAAAAGATATTCCATGCAAATGGAAATCAAAAGAAAGCTGGAGTAGCAATACTCATATCAGATAAAATAGAGTTAAAAATAAAGAATGTTACAAGAGACAAGGAAGGACACACATAATGATCAAGGGATCAATCCAAGAACAAGATATAACAATTATAAATATGTATGCACCCAACATAGGAGCACCTCAATACATAAGGTAACCGCTAACAGCTATAAAAGAGGAAATCGACAGTAACACAATAATAGTGGGGGACTTTAACACCTCACTTATACCAATGGACAGGTCATCCAAACAGAAAATGAATAAGGAAGAACAAGCTTTAAATGACACAATAGACCAGATAGATATAGTTGATATTTATAGGACACTGCATCCAAAAACAGCAGATTACACTTTCTTCTCAAGTGCGCACGGAACATTCTCCAGGATAGATCACATCTTGGGTCACAAATCAAGCCTCAGTAAATTTAAGAAAATTGAAATCATATCAAGCATCTTTTCTGACCACAATGCTATGAGATTAGAAATCAATTACAGGGAAAAAAACGTTAAAAACAAAAACACATGGAGGCTAAACAGTACATTACTAAATTCCAAAATATCACTGAAGAAGTCAAAGAGAAATCAAAAAATACCTATAGACAAATGACAATGAAAGCACAGTGATCCAAAACCTATGGGATGCTGCAAAAGCAGTTCCAAGAAGGAAGTTTATAGCAATACAAGCCTACCTCAAGAAAGAAGAAAAATCTCAAATAAACAATCTAACATTACACCTAAAGGAACTAGAGAAAGAAGAACAATCAAAACCCAAAGTTAGCAGAAGGAAAGAAATCATAAAGATCAGAGCAGAAATAAATGAAATAGAAACAAAGAAAACAATAGCAAAGATCAATAAAACTAAAAGCTGGTTCTTTGAGAAGATAAACAAAATTGATAAACCATTTGCCAGGCTCATCAAGAAAAAGAGGGAGAGGACTCAAACCAAAAAAATTAGAAATGAAAGAGGAGAAGTTACAAGAGACATCACAGAAATAAAAAGCATCCTAAGAGACTACTACAAGCAACTCTATGCCAATAAAATGGACAACCTGGAAGAAATAGACAAATTCTTAGAAACGTATAACCTTCCAAGACTGAACCAGGAAGAAGTAGAAAATATGAACAGACGAATCACAAGGAATGAAATTGAAACTGATTAAAAATCTTCCAACAAACAAAAATCCAGGACTGGATGGCTTCACAGGTGAATTCTATCAAACATTTAGAGAAAAGCTAACACCTATCCTTCTCAAACTCTTCCAAAAAATTGCAGAGGAAGGAACACTCCCAAACTCATTTTATGAGGCCACTATAACCCTTATACCAAAACCAGACAAAGATACTACAAAAAAAGAAAATTACAGACCAATATCACTGATGAATCTAGGTGCAAAAATCCTCAACAAAATACTAGCAAACAGAATCCAACAACATATTAAAAGGATCATGCACCACGATCAAGTGGGATTTATCCCAGGAATGCAAGGATTCTTCAATATACGCAAATCAATCAATGTGATACACCATATTAACAAATTGAAGAATAAAAACCATATGATCATCTCAATAGATGCAGATAAAGCTTTTGATAAAATTCAACACCCATTTATGATAAAAACTCTCCAGAAAGTGGGCATAGAGGGAAACTACCTCAACATATTAAAGGCCATATTTGACAAACCCACAGCCAACATCATTCTCAATGGTGAAAAACTGAAAGCATTTCCTCTAAGATCAGGAACAAGACAAGGATGCCCACTCTCACCACTATTATTCAGCCTACTTTTGGAAGTCCTAGCCACGGCAATGAGACAAGAAAAAGAAATAAAAGGAATACAAATTGGAAAAGAAGAAGTAAAACTGTCAGTGTTTGCAGATGACATGGTACTATACATAGAGAATCCTAAAGATGCTACCAGAAAACTACTAGAGCTAATCAATGAATTTGGTAGAGTAGCAGGCTACAAAATTAATGCACAGAAATCTCTTGCATTCCTATACACTAATGAGGAAAAATGTGAAAGAGACATTAAGGAAACACTCCCATTTACCACTGCAACAAGAAGAATAAAATATCTAGGAATAAACTTACCTAGGGAGACAAAAGACCTGTATGCAGAAAAGTATGACACTGATGAAAGTAATTGAACATGATGCCAACAGATGGAGAGATATACCATGTTCTTGGATTGGAAAAATCAACATTGTGAAAATGACTATACTACCCAAAGCAATCTACAGATTCAATGCAATCCCTATCAAATTACCAATGGCATTTTTTACAGAACTAGAAGAAAAAAATCTTAAAATTTGTATGGAGACACAAAAGACCCTGAATAACCAAAGCAGTCTTGAGGGAAAAAAAACGGAACTGGGGAAATCAGACTCCCTGACTTCAGACTATACTACAAAGCTACAGTAATCAAGACAGTATGGTACTGGCACAACAACAGAAATATAGGTCAATGGCACAGGATATAATGCCCAGAGATAAACCCAGGCACCTATGGTCAACTAATCTATGACAAAGGAGGCAAGGATATACAATGGAGAAAAGACAGTCTCTTCAATAAGTGATGCTGGGAAAATGGGACAGCTACATGTAAAAGAATGAAATTAGAACACTCCCTAACACCATACACAAAAATAAACTCAAAATGGATTCGAGACGTAAATGGAAGACCGGACACTATAAAACTCTTAGAGGAAAACATAGGAAGAACACTCTTTGACATAAATCACAGCAAGATCTTTTTTGACCCACCTCCTAGAGTAATGGAAATAAAAACAAAAGTAAACAAATGGGACCTAATTAAACTTAAAAGCTTTTGCACAGCAAAGGAAACTACAAAGAAGATGAAAAGACAACCCTCAGAATGGGAGAAAATATTTGCAAATGAATCAACGGACAAAGGATTCATCTCCATAAACAGCTGCATAAACAGCTCATGCAGCTCAATATTAAAAAGAGAAACAACCCAATCAAAAAATGGGCAGAAGACCTAAATAGACATTTCTCCAAAGAAGACATACAGATGGCCAAGAAGCGCATGAAAAGCTTCTCAACACCACTAATTATTAGAGAATGCAAATCAAAACTACAATAAGGTATCACCTCACACTAGTTAGAATGGGCATCATCAGAAAATCTACAAACAAGAAGGAGAGGGTGTGGAGAAAAGGGAACCCTCTTGCACTGTTGGTGGGAATGTAAATTGATACAGCCACTATGGAGAACAGTATGGAGGTTCCTTAAAAAACTAAAACTAGAACCACCATATGACCTAGCAATCCCACTACTGGGCATATACCCTGAGAAAAACCATAATTCAAAAAGACACATGCACCCCAACGTTCATTGCAGCACTATTTACAATAGTCAGGTCATGGAAGCAACCTAAATGCCCATCGACAGACAAATGGATAAAGAAGATGTGGTACATATATACTATGGAATATTACTCAGCCATGAAAAGCAACAAAATTGGGTCATTTGTAGAGACGTGGGTGGATCTAGAGACTGTCATGAAGAGTGAAGTAAGTCAGAAAGAGAAAAACAAATATCATCTATTAATGCATTTATGTGAACCTAGAATAATGATACAGATGAGCCGGTTTGCAGGGCAGAAATAGAGACACAGATGTAGAGAACAAACATATGGACACCAAGGAGGGAATGTGGCAGGGGGTGGGGGTGGGGGTGGGATGAATTGGGAGATTGGGGTTGACATGTATACACTAATATATATAAGAATGGATAACTAATAAGAGCCTGCTGTATAAAAAAAGAAATTAAATTTTTTTAAAAAACCAGTTATCCCAACTGAAAAATAGGCAAAGGACAGGAGTATTAAAAAACAGTTCATAAAGGAAGTAAAAATGGCCCATAAGCATCATAAACTACGTTTAATTTCACTAGTAATCAACGAAATACAAATTAAAATAATCCTGAGATCTCACAGTTGTCTGTGAAATTGGCAAAGAATAAAGAGAAAATGAATGCTCAGAGCTGGTAAGGGTTTGCAGAAACATGCTCGGAAGCAGTGCTGTTGAGAACACGAATTTGTACAACGGTTTCAAAGGGCAATTTGGCGAATATATCAAAAGTCTTAAGATGTGCTACCCAATCTCTGTCTTCAGAAATTTTTCCAAAGAAAAGAATTAAACAAGTGCACAAAGACTCAAAGTATTGTTTGTAATAGTGAAAATTGGAAACTGTTTAAATATCCATCAATGGGGAGAGGTTAAGTAAATGTTGGCAAATCTACAAAAGTGGAATACTGTTCAATCCTTAAATAGTTACGTAAATCTATAATTATTCAAATGGAAAGATGGTCACAAAATAGTAGAAGAGGTCGGGTTATAAAACAGAATTTACAACACAATCACATTTTAAGAAGTCTGTGTGTGTGTGTGTGTGTGTGCGCGTGTGTACAAAAGCAGAGCAAAAAACCTCTGGAAGAAATGCCCACCACCCCACAATTTTTAAAGTAGTTCTGTTTAGAGGGTGGGATTACAGGTGGCTCTGCAGTTTTTCTTTCTATAATTTCCTTAATTTGATTTTTTATTTTTTCAGTGAGCTATACATTACACTCAGAAAAAAGTAATGCTTAAACAAACAAACCAAACCAAACAAAAACCTCACCACCTGTGATGTACATCTTACCCTCTGGGGTGTCCCAGATTCTACTCCGGTTTGCCACACAAATGTCTAACTGTTAAACATTATAGGTTCTTATTCAGACAGACCCGTGATAGAATTCAAGCCCCAACACTGGTGAGATGGATGCCTTTGGCTGAATCTTAATCTCTCTAATGTTCAGTTGGCTTATCTGTAGTGGAGGATAGGAAATCTATGTTAGAGGGTTATTAGAGGATTCAGTGAGGTGCTGAAAATACACAGGCTGCTCTAACTTCCGTGAGGCCAAGAGAAGAGTCCTCATCTCATGTGTTAAACAGAATATGCTACTGCTCTTCACAGGTATACATTCATGTAGCAAGTGTACCTTCATAATGACAAAACCAAAATTTGGGTATAAAGTTATGTCTTATAAGTATCTGAAAGTTGCTAAATACCAACAACTACTGAATTTAGTTATTATTGCATATGTACAGCTGTTCTGATGATGGGTTGGCCATGTCTATATGACTAATAAATTTAAAATACATGCAATTAATAATTAATTAATTTTACATTATTCCATAAAATGTATTTTTCTTGCCTTTATTTCATGCTTATTTCTACAATGGTGACCACCTCATCTGTTGTTATAAAGAAGATTCTTACTTAACTCGTGTTCTATTGACAGCAAATACCTGACGGATTAAAATTAAAATGTAATTTTATTCAAAGTGTGCACAATTTGCATACATTTTCATTTTAAAAGTACAGTAGTGGAAATACAAAAAATGTGTTAGGTACTTTTATTTATATTTTTAAAAATTTATTTTTCTTCTAAGATATTTAAAGCAGATATTAAATTGAAAGGGAAATACAAATTATAACAACTAACAATTTTTTAAATTATTTAAATATAGCTGAATTTTGAAAATATTTTGTAAATTTAATTCAATTACGTTAAATACTTTTATAAAAATAAAACCATTTGCAGTTCTAGTACTAAATGTCCATCAAGTTGCCAATGTAAGAATTAGTATCTTACTTTCATTCATGTGATACCTAGACCACAGGTTCTTAAATTTTTTGGTCTCAAGGCTCCTTTAAACTACTAAAAGTTGTTGAGGATTCCAAAAAGCCTTTGTTAATGTGGGTTATCAATATTTACATGTTAGAATTAATACTGGGAAGTTTTTAAAACACAGGATACGTAAGCACACATTCCATTAGCTTCCAGAGCAATGATGACATTACATTGTCTTGCAATCTCTAGAAAACTCCACTGTATACTTGAGAAAGCATGAGAATGAAAAGGCAAACAAAGTCTTAGCAGTATTAAGAAAAAAATAGCTTGACCTGTAGACCCTGAAAGGGTCTCTGGGACTTCAGGGTTCCCCAGAACCACTGACCTATAACAACGTATTATAAATTTAAAAGTAATGTGAATCGCCTAATACTGCAACATGATCCTTGCTCCTCCAGGGCCACTGTTGCAAATACTCCGTGAATACCTTTGCATCCATGAATTGGAATCTGAAGAGAAGCAAGAAAATGGGCACTTGCCATTACTACTAAATGATTCTTCATTATGCAAGGATTTATTGCATTAGAGCTATCTAATTGGAAGGCTAACAAGTTCATTTGTCTTTTCTCTTACTGAAGTACTTCCTCCTCTTGCCCTGGGGCCCTGAAGAGTGTTGGTTCCTAGAGCTGAGCCAACTCTCTTCGCTACATCCCGAGGGCTACTTTCTGGGCCTTCTCAGGCCTGGCCAGTGACTTTGCAGTATTTTCTAACTTGAAATTTCGTTCTATTCGGGAACTCCCCCTTCCTCCTTCTGATGGCTATCCTAAACTCCCCGGGGGGCTTATAGAAAATACTGAGTGGGATCCTTAGGGGAGGAAAGTGGGTCCACTCTGGGTTCCTTCTATAGCTGTCCCAACACCCACCCCAGGTCACCTGAGTCAGTCTAGTCCTTGGCATACCACCCATGGGTCTCGCTCCTGGAAATGGGGAAAGTTCATCTGCATACGGGTACCCATGCTGCTGCCACTCAGCACCTTGGGCTGGTGTTTCCTCCAAGACTGCAGCAGTGACCTTCTCCCTTCCCTGGCAGCACCCTCCCACCCCCTTCTGCTGCTTGGTCTTTCACTTGCACTGCTGCAGACCTGCTCCCTCTCTTTCTTTCTGAGTTAACTTCCTTCCACTCAAAATCTTCTAGAGCCCCTTCCAGCCCCACTTCAGGTGGGGCCAGTCTATAGCCTTGTCCTGCTTTTCTATGCCGTCGTCTTGCTGGCATTCTCCATACAGACCTGAAAACAGGGCATGAGTTGTCTCTACTTTTGGATCCCCCAAGCATCAGGAAACATTTGGTCATGTCACCCTTTGCACAGGGTTTATTTCAGCATATAGGGGCACAGTACAAGGACTTCATGCTACATTTTAGTTTTCCTCACCTGCAAACTTGTCTCCCTCTTTTAGGCTCAAAGCTCTTTATCGGCATTAGTGGCAGGGTCGATGAGGTACCTGCTTTGTCTATTCATATCCCCTTTGTAAACCTCTCTAGTGTTACATCAGAGCCCAGGGTTTGCCCTAAAAAGCAAAGTTGCTTTTCTCTTTACCTCTCTGCTCTGTTTCTTGCAAGTCCCCAGTGGAGCAAGTATAAGTTCCATGTTTCTGAGTCCGATGGGAGAGCAGCGCAGGAACTAATATTGAATTCCTTATTATTATTCTGCCACCTATACCTTACTCACTAGGTTTTGCTAGTGTTAAAAGTTCAAATAATTACTTTTTATTCACGAACATAGATCAACAAAGGATCTTTTTTCTAAAGGATCCTTAGTAGTTTGGGGTACAGTCACTGAGGTCATTTTAACTATTCTTCCACCCTGGCAGGCACAGGAATGAGGTCCCTAGGGCCACCCTGAAGTAGGACGCCTGGGCTGGGCTGTAGGGCTTGGTGCTTTAAGAAGCCCCGACATGGCTAAGGTTTCAGCCACCTGTTCTCTCTTCCAACCCAATATGGTCTCCCTACAAGCCTTCCCCAAGGCTTTTTCAAAGGCCGTCTTACGGGCGCATCCCCCTAACGTTTAACACTGAGTAATACTTCAAAGGCTGGCAGCCCTGGAAAGGGAAGCATGACAATAAAAGAAATCCCAAGTGGAGAAAGGTTTGCTTTGGCAGCTGCTTGGTTGTTCTGTAAGTGGGGAGGCGCCTGCTCCAACCTCTGCAGCTCACTTGCCCTCTCAGCTCATTACAGATGTTTTCTTTTGGTCCGGTTCTCTCCCATCCCTTCCGGATGCTCCACTTCTCACAGGCTTTTGTTAATTTCCACGAGGCCTCAGCTGGTCCTGCCTCCATTGATCCCTTTATCTGCTGCCAACACAAGATGCTCTAAATCTTGCTCTGAGCCACGCTCAGGAGGGGAGAGGCTCAAATACTCAGAAGGTGGAGCCCACTGCTATTTAGTTCTGCGACTGATTTTAAGGCCACAGGGCTCAGGAGTGTGTTGAACAACCGTTCTAGCAGAAAGCCTGCCCCATCATGTGTTTCCTCAAGGAACCCCTTGTGGGTCTCCATCGAAATCCTGAACTTCAGCAAGACTATTATTATGTCTTTGTGCAGGGCTTGCAATTTTTTGTTTTTTAAGCACCCTGCAAACCAAGCCAATCACAGACTGAATTCACCCCGCTGATTACCAATTTAGGACCCCTAACTGACTTGCCTGAACTAGGAATGCTTGACCCTGTTGAAATAATTTTGACCTTCTCTTGCAGTGTTGGTTTATTTACAATGCTTTTGAAAAGGCCTGAACCCTGAAGCCCAGAAATCCATCCACACAGCCCCCAGGATAAGGGCTTGGACATCCACGACATCCTGGGGGCGTCTGTCCTTCAGGTAAACTTGGAGATCTGGCCAAGTTAAGTACTGAGTCCTTCTGTTGATGAAATGGGGCCCACACAATCTCCGTATTTCCCTGAAGACCATGCAACAAACTTCCTGCTGGGTGGTTCTTTTGCTGTCACTACCATGAAGTGGGTTCCTCAGTTAGGGATGGGAAAACACAGACGTGCTTTGTTGTTTTGGGTTCTGTCCGGAGGCTGCTTCCCCCTCCAGAGGGCTCCCTAGGCCTGCCTTCAAAGGCTGCGGCCTTTCCCTTTCCCCACTGCCTTCCTCACACCAGAGCAGCTGGACAAACACCACGTGCCCAAGTTAAAGTAACAAAGACCTTCTCTGGGGCCTCGAGCTTATTGATGATAAGAGATTGCTTCCTAAAAGAAAACAATCCCTCACAGTCTAACCCACCTGCTAAAAAACACTTCCTGCCTGTCTGATATCATCTGAGAACAAAACCTGGAATTGAGCGTTCTGTAAATTGCTTTGAATTGGTTAGGAAGTAAATTGTTCTAGTATTCTTTTCTGCTTGCACTGAGCTAGCTCAAAAAGTAATAGAGTGATAGGTGACCCATGTGAAGCTCTACCCATGTAGATTACACCAAGACATGAGCCAGTAGGGTAATTTCCAAGAGACCCAATGTGTATGTTTAAGGAAGAAAAAAAAACCCCAAAACTGGAAATACAATGAGACGGTGAAAATTGTACTCACCAAACTCCTCTCAGAGAAAAAAGTGCTGTATATGGTTCAAAGGCATAAAGTTCTTGTATAGCCACCCAGGCTGGGAATTAGAACCTCTACCAGGCATCTTTATAAATAGGATAAAAATAGTTGGCCAAAAAACCACCTTCTAAGGAAGACAAGGGCAATTAATTACTACTAAGCTTTTGTTTCCCTTAGTGAAGTGCAGCCAGGGCAGATTTGCTGGGTCAGCAGAGGAGATGCTGAGTCCTGCCACCCGTGTCCTCCTTCTCTGCCAGAGCTTTTTGCATCTCCCTCAACCAGTGAACTGAACAGTCTATTTTTTAAGTATTAGTTGAAGGAGTGCCAAAATGTTAGCTTGCCAAGAGACCCACACATTTGGCTAAGACCCTGGCCCTGAGGAGCCTGCCATCTTGGAGCTCCGACGGTTCATACCGTGGAGACAGCACTGTTCCTCTGGACAGTTTTTAAACTAGGTGATTCAAGTGTGTCCTGGTTCCAGACTTACCTCTCGGGAAGTGGGTGTAAGTAGGGAGCTCTCAAGGAAAATCTATACTTTAGGGATAAAATAGGAAGCAGGACACCTGTGCAGTCGCTCAGCCAATTTTCACTGGGCAATGAGGGTAAAGTTACTAAACTCCCTAGTTCTCTTACCTCAGGCATCGTCCCATTTCAGCCAAGACCCACCTGAGATGAGTTGGCTCCACATAGAGAGTCTCTGGGCCCCAAACCTAAAGCTCCCCCACACCCTCGTAGAAATTAAGAAGGCAGACAGCTATGCATGAAGAGCTGAGGTGAAGGAAAATTGGCCTAGGGAATGAAATCATTTCTCAACGAGGCTGGTGAGGCATCTGGGCCCTGGATAAGGCACTCTGTTGACAGCCTAAATGCGACTAACCTCCCTTGTGCCCAGTTATTTGCTTGAGGTCCCTTGACCTACAATAAAGCCTCTAAACCTACTGAATCTGTCTTTACAACAAATTCAAGTTGGAATTCATGAATTCTGCCCCATGTCATTTGCCACTCCTATGCCCAAGCACCTAGCTCTACAGCTGTAACTCTTTATTTATATATCCATCCTCTCTGTTAACATGGATGTGTCATTTGTTTGCTCTCTCCCCCGCCCCAGGAAAGGATAAACTCCTTCCTGAAAGCTTGGTCTCAGAGCAGAGCTCCATGCACAATGATGGCAAGTGCCAGGAGCTTGTATTCACCACAAACATGGCCTGGCAATCCTCTGCCTCCCCACAGCCGACCCCAGGCCCCCTCTACAGTAAGGGATCCTCTTGGGCTTTGCTCAGATTTTTCACTAAGATAAAAAGCCAATTCAGGGAATTACAGTTGGTCTTTGGTTAGGCAAAAAAAAAGACATTTTGCCAAAATTAAAATGGAAAATTTGGAGTCAATCTTAAATATTGTTTAAATGAGAGAGTGTTGCATGTGCACATGCTTGTGTGTGTGTGTGTGTGTGTGTGTGTGTGTATGTGTGTTGGGTCTCAGTTAGTGTCACTAGTTCCTCAGATGTTCTTGAACACCAGATAAATATAAGAGAAAGTATCTTGATTTGGTCTGCATATGGGGTTGGGATTCTTCAATCTAAAGAAGTGAAGTCTGAGGGACAGTAGCCTGAAGAAAGTCACTATTAAGTTTACAAAAAAGCTTAAATGGCTTCAAAATGGCTTAAAGACTTATATATAAGACATGACACCATAAAACTAGGAGAGAACATAGGCAAACATTCTCTGACATACGTTGTAACAATATTTTATTAGATCAGTCTCCCAAGGCAAAAGAAATAAAAGCAAAGATAAACAAATGGGACCTAGGCAAATTTATAAGCTTTTGCACAGCAAAGGAAACCATAAACAAAATGAAAAGACAACTTAAAAGACTGGGAGAAAATATTTGCAAATGATGTGACCAACAAGGGTTCTTTTTCTAAAACAGACAAACAGCTCATACAACTTAATATCAAAAAAACATACAACCCAATCAAAAAATGGGCAGAAGACCAAAACAGACATTTCTCCAAAGAAGACATACAGATGGCAAACAGGCCCATGAAAAGATACTCAACATTGCTAATTATTAGAGAAATGGAAATCGAAACTTCAGTTAGGTATCACCTCACACTGGTCAAAATGACTATCATCAACAAATCTTTAAATTATAAATGCTGGAGAAGGAATGGAGAGAAGGGAACCCTCCTACACTGTTGGTGGGAATGTAAATTGGTGCAGCCACTATGGAGAACAGTATGGAGGTTCCTTTAAAAACTAAAATTAGAGCTACCATATGATCCAGCAATCCCACTCCTGGGCATATACCCATAAAAGGCGAAAATTCTAATTTGAAAAGATACATGCATCCCAGTGTTCGTTGCAGCACTATAGCACTATAGCCAAGACATGGAAGCAACCTAAATAAGTGTCCATCAACAGGTGAATGGATAAAGAAGATGTGGTATATATATATATACAATGGAATACTACTCAGCCATAAAAAAGAATGAAATAATGCCATGTGCAGCAACACGGATGGACCTAGAGATTGTCATACTGAGTGAAGTAAGTCAGACAGAGAAAGACAAATATAATATGACATCACTTATATGTGGAATTTAAAAAATAGTACAAATGGACTTATTTACAAAACAGAAACAGACTCACAGACATAGAAAACAAACTTATGGTTACCAGAGGGGAAAGGGGGTGGGGGGTGTGGATAAATTAGGATTGTGGGATTAACAGATACACACTACTGTATATAAAATAGGTAAACAACAAGGATTTACTGTTTAGCACAGGGAACTACATGCAATATCTTGTTTTTAAGAAAGGAGAAACAGTTTAAATTGCTGCATGAGAGATTTCTTTATCAATGAAAATCATTCAATATTGGAATGGATTACACCAAGAGATGATATGGAATCTTCTCTAAGGGTTACTAAAATAAAACTTATCAGTTACTAGGTAGTTTAGCACTGGTCCTAATGGAAGGAAGAAGGGACATATTCTCCCCTATTCTCAGTTGAGTTTAAAAATCCCAACAATGATTCTCTAGCTTTAACCTAGTTATCTGTTATGCATTTGTAACCAAGTACAAACTGATTATACTAGAAGAGCTTTCTTAATAATACATTATTTATGAGGAGAGCTAGTGTGGACTAGTAAGAAAAAGAATTTTTAAATGTATATGTAATTTATGTGTAATCATTAAACTGGGATCACATTTTTAAAACCAACCACACATCAAAGAAAATTTGGGAGAAAACTATATCTCAGCATCTTTTAGACACTTGAAAATAACCATCTACATTTTTTTAAATCTACATTTTAAAGCTGTACCTCTTTCATCCCTTCATTTCTAGTCTGTAGTCATACTCTATAGGAAGAGACATAGCTGTGACAACAGCCCTTGCCATGTCCTGAAGGGCTTATCTGCCCTGCTTTGCCTCTGCATTAAAAATAAACCTGAGGGGAGTTCCCTGGTGGCCTAGTGGTTAGGATTAATTTGCTGGCTGGGGAACTGAGATCCTGCAAGTCGTGCAGAGCAGCCAAAAAATTAAAAACAAACAAACAAAACAAAACAGAAAACCCAACAACCTGAGGATTCATTAGTATTTAATATATGAAAAAAGTAGATTGTTCAATACATGATCTTGAGAAAATTGGTTAGCTCTTTGAAAATAGAATGAAGTTAGATCCTTACTTACTTCAAAGTATAATCCAAAATAAATTCCAAATAAATTAAGTGTCCAGAATAAAAACAAAAGAACTGGCTAATCACTCTTTGGATGGAGAAATCTATTATAACCAAAACAACCAAGGTGAAAAATGTTATTAAAAAGATTAGTAAAATTCACAATCTAAATGTTAAAAACTTTTGTTGATTAAATATGCACATACGCAAAATAACAGATAAATTATATTCTAGGGCAAAATCTTTGTAGCATTTGTGAAAAATGGTTATTATTAAAATATAAAACTGCTCTTTCAGATTAATAAGGAAAGGAGGAAATCATCAATAGAAAAATGGGCATAGAACGTAAAAGAGAAATTCTAAGAAAAAAAGGCAAATACTAGGGGCTTCCCTGGTGGCGCAGTGGTTACGAATCCGCCTGCTAATGAAAGGGGACATGGGTTCGAGCCCTGGTCTGGGAAGATCTCACATGCCGCGGAGCAACTAAGCCCGTGCGCCACAACTACTGAGCCTGCGCTCTAGAGACCGCGAGCCACAACTACTGAAGCCCGCGCCCCTAGAGCCTGTGCTCCGCAACAAGAGAAGCCACTGCAGTGAGAAGCCCGCGCACCACAACGAAGAGTAGCCCCAGTTCACCGCAACTAGAGGAAGCCCATGCACAGCAACAAAGACCCAATGCAGCCAAAAATAAAATACATTTTTTTTAAAAAGGAAGATACTAAATAAATATATGAAAAAATGTTCAACCTCACTATTCGCTTAAAAATAACAGAGGAAATTTTATAAGTAATTCGATGAGATACCATTTTCAAACCCAAAACATTGACTAGTAATAAAAAGAATAATATGACAGTGGCAAGGGTAAGGGAAGACTGGCACTCATCCATCCAGCTGGCAGAAGTGAAATGGGTACTTTTCTCGATGGCAATTAGGTGATATGTACCAACAAAGTTAATATATAATTAACTAATTATATATAATTAATATATTATATATATTTAAATATATATAAAATTTGTATATATATTTAAATATAAATATATTTATATATTTAAAATATATAATTAACTAATACATAATATATACTAATTTGACCCAGGAATTTCACTTCTATGAATTTATGGTAAAGAAATAATGTTTATTATACAAGGATAATTATCACATCATGGTTTAAAATAGTGAAAATCTGGACATGATCTAAATACCTAAAAAGAAGTGATTGGTTATATCAATCATAAGATTATCTATAGCCTAACACGCTAGTCATTAAATACCATTCTGCAGATGAATGCCCATTGGCATGAAAATATGTTCAACCTACCACTAAGGCTAAAATTATATGTGAGGTATGACAGTATTAAGCACATTCTTGTGTGTGTGTGTGTGTGTGTGTGCTGAAACATGCACAACAAAAAGTTTTCTCTGAAAGTATGGTTTTCTGTTTCTTTTCCTTCTTTTTGTTGTTGTTTTCTGAAATTCTGTCTGCACTGGGCATATAACACATACCAGAAAGAAAAGATCATAAAAAACTCCAAAGTAACCCCAGTCTAGGTCTATGAACCAACAGTCAGAAGTGGACTAGTCATCCCATAACTATTTTGGACTGTAAACTGTAAACAGCTTTGAAATCAAAGGTCAGTCCCTGAGCTGGCCACATGGCCCTGCTCTGGCCTCTGAGCTTCTGTTGCCAGTGGCCCCTTTCGAGGAGGAGTGGGTGACTCTCCCGTGCACCAGGAACCAGGTGCTGGCCCAGAAGGAGAGCTCAGGTCGTCACCGGTCAGGGAAAGGAGCTGCCTGAAGACACTCGCACAGCAATAGTAGATTACATTACCTTCAGTTTTTACATTTTAGAAGCTGCATGTGTAAACTGTATGCCTGCCTGCCCTGCCCACCCTGCTATTTATAGCCGTTCTAATCAGAACCTTCCATATTGCAACAATGGAGGAATGACTAAGGAGTCAGTTAATTAATAGAATTTGTACAGCCAGATGCAAGAAAAATACCCAATGAGAAACCAGATCAACAAAGAATTGTTTATTCCTTGTAAAGAAACTGTGATTCCCCAAATTTAAGATACACATCAACGCTTGGAGGAGATTTCTCAGGTGAGAAAGCAGGTAAATATCTCATTCTTTTCCTCCCCTTTTGAAGTATTTTTTCAGGTTTTCCTAGTAGATACTATTTTTCATAACTAACTTCATCTGACAGACAACAAGTATATTCTTCCTTGTTTGTTAGGGTCAGGAGGCTGCAGCATCCGGTTGTATCATCCTGGTAAAAGGACTCTCTAAAGCCACTTGCAACCACTTCTTGTTATAAGATCTTGATTTGTAGGGCAAAGGAGTACAATGGACAAAGAATAAACACAGGATGTGCATTCCTCACTCTGAATGGTTTAGTGTTAAAATAGCACACTGAGTAATAGCCGCTGGTGCCACTGTAACAGGCATTTACACACGTACGTCGTGCCCCATTTTCAGGTCTACGAGAAATCGGCAACCAAAGGAGGTCTAGACCTGGGTACCTTCTCTTTGCTGGGTTTTAGGGAGAGCTGAGGCCGAGTTCTGTGGAGTGTTGTATGGGACTCCTGAAGTCAGAGTTAAACATTTCTAGCATACGTGGTTAAAAAAATTATAGTCACAAAAACAACTTGAATTTGTTTAAGGCGGCAGCATGCTAAAAAAAGATCAGAGGTTCGGGAATTAGACTTAGTTCAGATCCTTGCTTTGTTTCTTATTAG
The DNA here is from genome assembly GCF_059928025.1 of Delphinapterus leucas. Lineage (NCBI taxonomy): Eukaryota > Metazoa > Chordata > Mammalia > Artiodactyla > Monodontidae > Delphinapterus > Delphinapterus leucas. Next base: position 120,242,341 of record NC_143133.1, on the reverse strand, counting down.
AGGTGTGCCTTAACCTCAATGAATTTCAAGCTCCTAGCTGTAAAACTGGAATAAAATTATGCATGAAAAAAATTCATATAGTGCATAGAGCTTTATGTTGTATTTCCAATCACACTCTCATTTGATCTTTGCAATTATTCCACAAAGAAGATATTATTATCCCTAATTTACAGTTGAGGAACCTGACGCTCAGAAATTGAAATGCCTTAATCAGCTCATACAACTCAATAACAAACAAACAAACAACCCAATCAAAAAATGGGCAGAAAACCTAAATAGATATTTCTCCAAAGAAAACATACAGATGGCCCACAGGCCCTTGAAAAGATGCTCAACATTGCTAACCATTTGAGAAATGCAAATCAAAACTACAGTGAGGTATCACCTCACACCAGTCAGAATGGCCATCATTAAAAAGTCTGTAGAGGGTGTGGAGAAAAGGGAACCCTCCTACACTGTTGGTAGGAATGTAAATTGGTACAGACACTATGGAGAACAGTATGGAGGTTCCTTAAAAAACTAAAAATAAAATTACCATATGATCCAGCAATCTTACTCCTGGGCATATATCTGGAGAAAAACATAATTCAAAAAGATACAGGCACCCCTATGTTCACGGCAGCACTGTTTACAATAGCCAAGACATGGGAACAGCCTAAATGTCCATCTATAGAGGGATGGATCAAGAAGATGTGGCACATATATACAATAAAATACTACTCAGCTGTAAAACAGAATGGAATAATGCCATTTGCAGCAACATGGATGGACCTAGAGATTATCATACTAAGTGAAGTAAGTCAGAAGGAGAAAGACAAATGCCATATGATATCACTTACATGTGGAATCTAAAATATGACGCAAATGAACTTATCTACAAAACAGAAACAGACTCACAAACATAGAGAACAGACTTGTGGTTGCCAAGGGGGAGGGAGAGGGGGGAGGCACGGAGTGGGAGTTTGGGATTAGCAGATGCAAACTAGTGTATACAGAAGGGATAAACAACAAGTTCTTATTGTATAGCACAGGGAACTATATTCAATATCCTGTAATAAATCATAATGGAAAAGAATATGAAAAGGAATATATATATGTATATATATATAACTGAATCACCTTGCTGTACAGCAGAAATTAACACAACATTGTAAATCAACTATACTTCAATAAAATAAAATTTTTTAAAAAGGGGAAATTGAAATGTCCTAAATCACATAGGATAAGGACAGGTATCTTCTGATTCGTAGCCCTGTGCTCTTTCCGCAAAACACACAAAATACATTCTAACCAACTAGCAATAAAGAAAATGAGTTGAAAAGAAGATGGGCAAAATGCAGCTGTTTGTCAGTAGCCCAAGCAGTGCTCCTATTTTTGAGTTAGTTTGTAGGTCCAGTCTGTGTGGCCAATCACCTTTTCCCCCTGGGCTGCAAAGCAGTGCAAATGGAGCCATCCTTGGAAGTATCCCAGGAAACAGGAGTTAGCTGGCTCTGAGGAAGGCCTCTCTTTTCTTGATCCCAGCATCAAGTCAGCCAGGGCTGAGCTGAGAAAGTGGCAGGTGACCATGAAGGTGGCCCTCTGCTTACAGAAGTGAACTCAATCTAAATTGGCCAAGTCAATTAGGAATTTGATTCTACCTATAGGAAGAGGATTTTACACATCAGCACTCATCAGTGGAAGATGATCTCAATGAACTTGTATTGCAAAAATTGATTATAATGTAAGACCAAGGTTTCAGTCTGAGCCACCATGAAAGCTCAACGAAGTAAGAGCTAATTCCACAAAACTCACTTTGCCTTTTTACACTCGTGGGTAGTTTCATGATGCTAGTCTGGATCATTAGCTCATTTAATTACCTGCAGGGTCTTTTCAGCCTCCATTGGGTCCTTTCCCTGCCAAATTCAGCCTGGCATTATAATTCAGGAGTTTTGAGAAACATGAAACATATGGTCTGGGATTTTTCTAGCTATATAATGCAATGCTCTCAATTTCATTAAAAAAAAACTGCTTCAAAATAACTTTGGGAGATAAACTTTTTGATGTGAGACCACATTAATGCTGATTTCTTCACAGGATCAAATGTCTATGCCTCAAGTCTAAAAGTTCCCTTCTAGATACAATTCTCTTGATAGCATCATAATTAAAAGCTTAAACTCCAAAGTAAGACAGAACTGTTAATCTCAGTTCCAACTGTGGGATCTCAGGTGAAATATTTATGCTCAGTTTCCTCATCTGTAAAATGGTGACAGTGATTGCACTTACCTCATAGAATTACTAGGAGGAATTTGAATGAAATAATATTTGCAACATACTTAGTAACTCCTGAAAAACAGTCATCATTCGAGAACCTTACTGCTATCCTTATTCATCAAGTACTTGTTCCCTGCGACGTGGCAGATACTGTGCTCACCCCCAAGGTTGCAGCTGCAGAAGATGGCTCTTCTCAGGAGGCCAAGGTGACCAGTGCCTGATACATAGCAACTGCTGAAGAGCAGTCAGCTTTTGATAGCAGCAAAACAAGTCCACGAGGGGAACTACAGGAGACCCCAACTCTAAGCAGAGGCCCTAGTCACAAAGCAAGCTCCCACCTAGAAAGGTCAACTGATCTGGAGCAATAGCTTTCATTTATAAAAAGTTCCAACTACCGAATTTTAAAAAGACAACAAAGCAACAGAAAAATTGTCAAGGACAGAAAATTCACAGAAAGAAATACAAAAAATGAAAAAAAAATGCATAAACATGATTTGAAAATGAGATTCCTATGCTTTCTAGTTTCTGTGGACATGTATTACTTTAATAATTATTTTTTAATTATTATTTTTATGTTACAAAAGGCTCCACAGAACTAGGACTTAAAATATCTATAAATGAAGCATTCACTCTCCTCCTCTACAACCCCCCAGTTACAAGCATGTGTTGGAATTTTGTCATGATTTTGCTGCAAAAGAAAAGGCCAATTGTGATCATTTCAAAGAGTAAGTCTTGGCAGGACATTTTGTAGGTAAAGAGAATGTTAAATCATCATTGTTAAACAAGGAAGAGAAAGAAAAGAAGTTTTGATTATTGGTCACAAGACTCTTGACTGATAGCTAAGTGGGGGACAACTGGTTCTCAGAATAAGGGTTAATCCCATTAAAGTTTATCAGAAAATTGCTTATGCATTTTTTTCATTTCCTCCCAGAATGAGGTTGCAAATTAAATCAGACCCAGAAAGTGTTTGGGATCATTTTTCTTTCATATCTTTCAGTCCTCCTTGTCTTCCAATAGTTCTTACTTCTATGATGGGCTCCCTTTCTGGGGAGTTACCTGATCCAGAATCCTGGACATTAACCTCTCCCTTGCATTTTCAGGTCAAATCACCAAGTCCTTGGTCCTACCTCTTAGATAAATCTCTCAACTCAGTGCCCTCCATTCCAAAGCCACCATCACTACTTTCATTGAGGCCCATGTATTCCCGGGATAACTTCCTATTTCGTCTCTAAGCACCTGAATCAAAACTCACTGGTTTTTTATTACCAAAAGATATTGCTGACACTTACATATTTCCTGATTCCCCAAGGACAGTGACTTTTACTTTATACTTTGATCACATTTATATGATTTAATATTATTTTTTCATGAGTTCTTTTTAAAGATGACTACTATAATCAGGAGAAAATTATGTTTTAAATCTGATAAGTCAAGGTTAACCTATAAAAGGGTATCAAAGTCATCAGCCCATCAATGAGTTTGATGTTATTAAATATAGTGTGTATATATCATAAGAGTACTGAAAGAACTGTTAGAAATTTAATTGAGGATTTTCTGTTTAGAGTAAGAAATAAAGGATCCTGTTGTGCCCAAATAGCCTCTCTCCCACAGTTAGGGGGACCATATTTCCTAAGTGGTCAAAGACAATTCTAGTTCTAGGTCATGCCTGTTGTCCTGGAATAATAATTTATTTATCCAGCTTGGGCAATAAATTTTATGGTTACTATATCTAGAATGGATATCTCATACAATTTCTCCCCTTTTTTCTTGTAAAAGGAGTCCTTTATTCGGAAAGTACCCATCATAGGGGATTCCAGTAGGGATGAACCCACATGGTTACTCTCCCAGCCCTCATTCTCCTAGATAGACACATGCCTCCAGCTTGGCCAGTTAGAATAGCCCATCTCTTGGACCCCAGTTTAGGGAAAAGCATATGACCCATGCTAGTCAATCAGAGTCCTTCCTGAAAAGTTTTACAGGTACTTTCTGAAAAAATTCTCCCTTATCCGGGTTTGCTCAGTTGGTTGGAGATGAGCATTGGGGTTCCAGGGACTACTTAGCCTGCCATGTGGAAAAAGCCTGTCTCAAAGTGAGAGAGCCACAATGACATCACTGACTACGCTTCAAGTCAGCTGCATTCCAGGCTCCCCAGCTCAATAAGACATGACTTTTTAAAAATCAGTTAAAATAGTTTTAACTAATATGCCCTCTCTCCAGCTCTCCTTACAGTGTATAACATGGACCCCAAATGAAATTGAACATTATATGGAATCCCGTAAAGGCAGAGGTTTCCATTCTTGAGATTTCTTTCATGGAAAATAGAACACACATTAGTGAAAGCACTTAATAATACTTATTAACTAAAAGTAAATTATTGTTACAGTTATAACCTCCAGGGAATAAACAGAGAATTTGAGGTGCAGCTCTTGCAAAATAAAAGGGAAGTCTTAGAGGAAGAGCAGTGTACTCATTGTGTATTAATGGCTCTTTCTGAGATAAGAATCTGCTGTAAGCACATGATCCCTGGTATATGTGGCTTATCTGCCAGATGTTGTCTAATTCTCACCCTCTTTCTGACCCCATCCCTAGCCGCCACAGATTCAGGAGTTGGTGTGCAAAGGGGCTCTGCAAGAAGGTGAGACGGCTGTTTTGCACATCACTTGGTAATTTTTAAGAGCTGAAAATGTAATTACTTTTATGCCACGTCAAAATATCCCCAAGTGAAAACACTTGCATCAAAGCAGCAGCTTCAGTGCCAGGTATCTGCTGCCTCTTTCGTCTGGCCTTGCCCCCTTAATTTAGTTTCCATCCAGACTCCCGAGGGATTTTTATGAGATGATAATCTGATCTAATCATGACCTTAGTTAAAGTTCCTCTAGCTCCTGTTTTCCTTTCTCCCACCCCGTCCCCACATGGCTTCCCAGCTCCACTTATATCAAAGTATACACAAGTCCACGAATACCCATGTGACTCATGACTCCACGCCTCTGCAAACGCTTCCCCTGCTTGAAGGTTTTTCTCTCCCATCCTGCCTGATGGGATGACCTCATCTTGGGTCATCTCCTCCGAGAAATACTACCGTGTCTCCCCAGACAGGGTTAGTTAGGCTTTTCCTGCTCTGGACTCTGTGCTGATCCTCTAATATCACACTAACTCCTTCAGTGGGATTACTTGCTCTCCTATTTGTCTCTCTTGCTAGGCTGTGGATCCCTCAAGGGCAGAGGATATGTCTTCTTTATCTCTGTAGCCTTTGAACTTGGCATAGTACATTGCATAGTACATTGCATGGCAATTGTTCAATAAATGTTGAATGAGTCAACAAATAAATGAATGCATGGGTGAATAAACGAGTAATAAATTAAGCATAAGAAGCCAACCATAATAGGATGATCACACTGGGTCTCTCTCATGGCTACACACCTTCTAATTTGTTCATGTGAAATTTGAAGTTGTTAGTTTCCTGCCTTCCCCACAGGAAGAAGGGACATTTGTACTGATCTTTAGGGTTTGGGAATAAAGTTCTGTTCATCCTAGTTGTACTTCAGTGGCATGACAGTTCATTTGCCAGAAGTTTAAGGACTCCAATCTGATTCAGACGAGGTGTTTCCTGGATAATTAAATTAGATAATACATGTAAAGCGCAGTGTATGGCACAAGCAGGCATTAAAAATATTACCTATTGTTATCGTCCTCACCGTCACCATCATCATCAACAGCAGCCTTAAAGAGTCATGTTGTTGGATAAACAGCAGCAGAGCATAGAGGTTACAGAGCCCAGGGTTTGGAGTCAGGGAGAGGGGGTGTGGGGGAGGGATGGATTGAGAGTTTGGGATTAGAAGATGCAAACTGGTGTATATAGAATAGATAACAAGGCCCTACTGTATAGCACAGGGAACTATATTCAATATCCTGTGATAAACCATAATGGAAAAGAATATGAAAAAAAGAATATATATATATATAACTGAATCACTTTGCTGTACAGCAGAAATTAACATAACATTGTAAATCAACTGTACTTCAATCAAATAAAATTTTAAAAATACAATAAACAAATAAATAAAAAGTATCTTAATGATTTCTGAGTCTAAATTGCCTAATGTGTAAAATGAAGATGTATTCATTTAAGGAGTATTTATGGATTGATTTCTCTCTGCCAAGAATTGCTCTAGGTGCCTGGGATCCACAGTGAATAAAGCAAAGATCCATACCCACATGGGGTTTACACTATCAAAATAAAACCTATCGGAATAAATAAAATGTATCTTAAAGGAACTTTTTGTGGTGATAAGTGCCATGACTGAAAGAAAAGCCAGGACGTGGATGGGGAGTGGGAGAGGACTGCATTTTAAATAGAGTGGCCAGTCAGTGTTCATTGCAGCACTGTTTACAATAGCCAAGACATGGAAGCAACCTAAATGTCCATCGACAGAGGAATGGATAAAGAAGATGTGGTACATATATACAATGGAATATTACTCAGCCGTTAAAAAGAAATGAAATAAAGCCACGTGCAACAACATGCATGGACCTAGAGATTGTCATACTGAGTGAAGTAAGTCAGAGAAAGACAAATATCATATGATATCACTTATATGAGGAATCTAAAAATAAACTGATGGAAATGAAACTTATTTACAGAAGAGAAACAGACTCACAGACTTAGAGAATGAACTTATGGGGCTTCCCTGGTGGTGCAGTGGTTGGGGGTCTGCCTGCCGATGCAGGGGACTCGGGTTCGTGCCCCGGTCCTGGAATATCCCACATGCTGCAGAGCGGCTGGGCCCATGAACCATGGCCGCTGAGCCTGCACATCCAGAGCCTGTGCTCCGCAACGGGAGAGGCCACAACAGTGAGAGGCCTGCATACCGCAAAAAAAAAACAAACAAACAAAAAAAGAAAACAAACTTATGGTTACCAGAGGGGAAGGGGGAGGAGGGATAGTTAGGGAGTTTGGGATTGACATATACAGGCTACTGTATTTAAAATAGATAAGGCATTTTCTTTGCTGCCTAGAAACTGCAGCTCAGCAAGCAAGCTGCTGCCAACAAAAAAACTCGAGCCCTGAACAAGATGGCAGAGTAGAAGGACGTGCTCTCACTCCCTCTTGTGAGAACACCAGAATCACAACTAGCTGCTGGACAGTCATCAATAGGAAGACACTGGAATTCACCAAAAACCACACCCCACATCCAAAGACAAAGGAGAAACCACAATGAGATGGTAGGAGGAGGCGCAATCACAGTAAAATCAAATCCCATAACTGCTGCGTGGGTGACTCACAGACTGGAGAACACTTATACCACAGAAGTCCACCCACTGGATTGACGGTTCTGAGCCCCAAGTCAGGCTTTCCAACCTGGGGATCCGGCAATGGGAGGAAGAAACCCTAGAGAATCAGACTTTGAAGGCTAGTGGGATTTGATTGCAGGACGTCGACACGACTGCGGGAAACAGAGACTCCACTCTTGGAGGGCACACACAAAGTAGTGTGCATATCGGGACCCAGGGGAGGGAGCAGTGGCCCCATAGGAGACTGAACCACACCTACCTGCTAGTGTTGGAGGGTCTCCGGCAGAGGTGGGGGGTGACTGTGGCTCACAGAGGGGACAAAGACACTGGCAGCAGAAGTTCTGGGAAGTACTACTTGGCAAGAGCCCTCCCAGAGTCTGTCATCGGCCCCACCAAAGAGCCCAGGTAGGCGCCGGTGTTGGGTTGCCTCAGGCCAAACAACCAACAGGGAGGGAACCGAACCCCACCCATCAACAGTCAAGCGGATTAAAGTTTTACTGAGCTCTGCCCAACAGAACAACAGTCAGCTCTACCCACCACCAGTCCCTCCCATCAGGAAACTTGCACAAGCCTCTTACATAGCCTCAGCTACCAGAGGGCAGACAGCAGAAGCAAGAAGAACTACAATCCTGCAGCCTGTGGAACAAAAACCACATTCACAGAAAGACTGACAAGATGAAAAGGCAGAGGGCTATGTACCAGATGAAGGAACAAGATATACCCCAGAAAAACAACTAAATGAAGTGGAGATAGGCAACCTTCCAGAAAAAGAATTCAGAATAATGATAGTGAAGATGATCCAGGACCTCAGAAAAAGAATGGAGGCAAAGATCGAGAAGATGCAAGGAATATTTAACAAAGACCTAGAAGAGTTAAAGAACAAACAAACAGAGATGAACAATACAATAACTGAAATGAACTACACGAGAAGGAATCAATAGCAGAATAACTGAGGCAGAAGAACAGATAAGTGACCTGGAAGACAGAACGGTGGAATTCACTGCTGTGGAACAGAATAAAGAAAAAAGAATGAAAAGAAATACAGCCTAAGAGACCTCTGGAACAACATTAAACGCAACAACATTTGCATTATAGGGGTCCCAGAAGGAGAAGAGAGAGAGAAAGGACCAGAGAAAATATCTGAAGAGATTATAGTAGAAAAGTTCCCTAACATGGGAAAGGAAATAGCCCCCCAAGTCCAGGAAGTGCAGAGAGTCCAATACAGGATAAACCCAAGGAGAAACACACCAAGACACATAGTAATCAAACTGGCAAAAATTAAAGACAAAGAAAAATTATTATTTTTTTAAATAAATAAATTTATTTGCCTGCGTTGTGTCTTCGTTGCCGTACGCAGGCTTCTCACTGCAATGGCTTCTCTTGTTTCAGAGCAGGGGCTCTAGGCATGCAGGCTTCAGTACAGGCAGCATGCAAGCTCAGTAGTTGTGGCTCACGGATTCTAGAGCGCACGCTCAGCAGTTGTGGCACATGGGCTTAGTTGCTCCACGGCATGTGGGATCGTCCCAGACCAGGGCTCAAACTCATGTACCCTGCATTGGCAGGCAGATTCTTAACCACTGCGCCACCAGGGAAGTCCAAGAAAAATTATTGAAAGCAGCAAGGGAAAAACGACAAATAACATACAAGGGAATTCCCATAAGGTTAACAGCTGATTTCTCAGCAGAAACTCTACAAGCCAGAAGGGAGTGGCATGATATACTTAAAATGATGAAAGGAAAGAACCTACAACCAAGATTACTCTACTGGGCAAGGACCGCATTCAGATTGATGGAGAAAGCAAAAGCTTTACAGACAAACAAAAGCTAAGAGAATTCAGCACCACCAAACAAGCTCTACAATAAATTCTAAAGGAACTTTTCTAAGTGGGAAACACAAGAGAAGAAAAGGATCTACCAAAACAAAACCAAAACAATTAAGAAAATGGTCATAGGAACATACATATTGATAATTACCTTAAACGTGAATGGATTAAATGCTCCAACCAAAAGACACAGTCTTCCTGAATGGATACAAAAACAAGACCCATATATATGATGTCTACAAGAGACCCACTTCAGACCTAGGGACACATACAGGCTGAAATTGAAGGGATGGAAAAAGATATTCCATGCAAATGGAAATCAAAAGAAAGCTGGAGTAGCAATACTCATATCATATAAAATAGACTTCAAATAGACTTTAAAATAAAGAATGTTATAAGAGACAAGGAAAGACACTACATAATGATCAAGGGATCAATCCAAGAAGAAGATATAACAATTATAAATATATATGCTCCCAACATAGGAGCACCTCAATACATAAGGCATAACACAATAATAGTGGGGGACTTTAACACCTCACTTACACCAAAGGACGTATCATCCCAAATGAAAATAACTAAGGAATGATAAGCTTTAAATGACACAATAGACCAGATAGATTTAATTGATACTTAGAGGATATTCCATCCAAAAACAGCAGATTACACTTTCTTCTCAAGTGCACACGGAACATTCTTGGGTCACAAATCAAGCCTCAGTAAATTTAAGAAAATTGATATCATATCAAGCATCTTTTCTACCCACAACGCTATGAGACTAGAAATGAATTACAGGGAAAGAAACATAAAAAACACAAACAGATGGAGCCTAAAAAATACGTTACTAAATAACCAAGAGATCACTGAAGAAATCAAAGAGGAAACCAAAAAATACCTGGAGACAAATGACAATGAAAACACGAGGATCCAAAACCTATGGGATGAAGCAAAAGCAGTTCTAAGAGGAAAGTTTATAACTATACAAGCCAACCTCAGGAAATAAGAAAAATCTCAAATAAACAATCTAACTTTACACCTAAAGGAACTTGAGAAAGAAGAATAAACAAAACCCAAAGTTAGTAGAAGGAAAGAAATCATAAAGATCAGAGCAGAAATAAATGAAAAAGAAATGAAGTAACTGATAGCAAAGATCAATAAAACTAAAAGCTGCTTCTTTGAGAAGATAAACAAAATTGATAAACCATTTGCCAGACTCATCAAGAAAAAGAGGGAGATGACTCAAATCAATAAAATTAGCAATGAAAGAGGAGAAGTGACAACAGACACTGCAGAAATACAAAGCACCCTAAGACACTACTACAAGCAACTCTATGGCAATAAAATGGACAACCTGGAAGAAATGGACAAATTCTTAGAAAGGTATAACCTTCTAAGACTGAAGCAGAAAGAAATAGAAAATATGAACAGACCAATCACAAGTAATGAAATTGAAACTGTGATTAAAAATCTTCCAACAAACAAAAGTCCAGGACCAGATGGCTTCACAGGTGAATTCTATCAAACATTTAGAGAAGAGCTAACACCCATCCTTCTAGAACTCTTCCAAAAAATTGCAGAGGAAGGAACACTCCCAAACTCATTCTATGAGGCCACCATCACGCTGATACCAAAACCAGACACAGATACTACAAAAAAAGAAAATTACAGACCAATATCACTGATGAATCTAGATGCAAAAATCCTCAACAAAATACTAGCAAACAGGATCCAACAACACATTAAAAGGATCACACACCATGATCAAGTGGGATTTATCCCAGGGATGCAAGAATTCTTCAATATATGCAAATCAATCAATGTGATACACCATATTAACAAACTGAAGAATAAAAACCATATGATCATCTCAATAGTTGCAGAAAAAGCTTTCGACAAAATTTAACACCTATTGATGATAAAAACTCTCCAGAAAGTGGACACAGAGGGAACCTACCTCAACATAATTGAGGCCATATACAACAAACCCACAGCAGACATCATTCTCAATGGTGAAAAACTGAAAGCATTTCCTCTAAGATCAGAAACAAGACAAGGATGACCACTCCCACCACTATTATTCAACATAGTTTTGGAAGTTCTAGCCATGGCAATCAGAGAAGAAAAAGAAATAAAAGGAATATAAATTGGAAAAGAAAAAGTAAAACTGTCACTGTTTGCAGATGACATGATACTATACATAGAGAATCTTAAAAATGCCACCAGAAAACTACTAAAGCTAATCAATGCATTTGGTAAAGTTGCAGGATACAAAATTAATGCACAGAAATCTCTTGCATTCCTATACACTAAAGATGAAAAATCTGAGAGTGAAATTAAGGGAACACTCCCATTTACCATTGCAACAAAAAGAATACAATACCTAGGAATAAACTTACCTAGGGAGACAGAAGCCCTGTATGCAGAGAGCTATAAGAAACTGATGAAAGTAACTGAACATGATGCCAACAGATGGAGAGATATACCATGCTCTTGGATTGGAAGAATCAAAATTGTGAAAATAACTATACTACCCAAAGCAATCTACAGATTCAATGCAATCCCTATCAAATTACCAATGGCATTTTTTACAGAACTAGAACAAAAAATCTTAAAATTTGTATGGAGACAGAAAAGACCCCGAATAACCAAAGCAGTCTTGAGGGAAAAAAACGAGCTGGAGTGGGCTTCCCTGGTGGCACAGTGGTTGAGAGTCCGCCTGCCAATGCAGGGACACGGGTTCGTGCCCCGGTCTGGGAAGATCCCACATGCCGCAGAACGGCTGGGCCCGTGAGCCATGGCTGCTGAGCCTGCGCGTCCAGAGCCTGTGCTCTGCAACGGGAGAGGCCACAGCAGTGAGAGGCCCGCGTACCGCAAAAAAACAAAACAAAACAAAACAACAACAACAACAGAAAAAAAAAACGAGCTGGAGGAATCAGACTCCCTGACTTAAGACTATACTACAAACCTACAGTAATCAAGACAATATGGTACTGGCACAAAAACAGAAACATAGATCAATGGCACAAGATAGAGAGCCCAGAGATAAACCCATGCACCTATGGTCAACTAATCTATGACAAAGGAGGCAAGGATATACAATGGAGAAAACACAGTCTCTTCAGTAAGTGGTGCTGGGTAAACGGGACAGCTACATGTAAAAGAATGAAATTAGAACACTCCCTAACACCATACACAAAAATAAACTCAAAATGGATTTGAGACCTAAATGGACGACCGGACACTATAAAACTCTTAGAGGAAAACATACGAAGAACACTCTTTGACATAAATCACAGCAAGTTCTTTTTTGATCACCTCCTAGAGTAATGGAAATAAAAACAAAAGTAAACAAATGGGACCTAGTGAAACTTCAAAGCTTTTGTACAGCAAAGGAAACCATAAACAATACAAAAAGACAACCCTCAGAATGGGAGAAAATATTTGGAAATGACAAAGGATTAATCTCCAAAATATATAAACAGCTCATGCAGCTCAATATTTAAAAAACAAACAACCCAATCCAAAAATGGGCAGAAGACCTAAATAGACATTTCTCCAAAGGAGACATACAGATGGCCAAGAAGCACATGAAAAGCTGCTCAACATGAATAATTATTAGAGAAATGCAAATCAAAACTACAATGAGGGGATTTCCCTGGTGGCACAGTGATGAAGAATCCGCCTGCCAATGCAGGGGACATGGGTTGAGCCCTGGTCTGGGAAGGTCCCACATGTCTCGGAGCAACGAAGCCCGTGAGCCACAACTACTGAAGCTCGTGTGCCTAGAGCCCATGCTTTGCAACCAGAGAAGCCACCACAATCAGAAGCCCACGCATCACAACGAAGAGTAGCCCCCACTCGCCACAACTAGTGAAAGCCCACACACAGCAATGAAGACCCAACACAGCCAAAAATAAATAAATAAATTTATTTTTAAAAATAAAAAACTACAATGAGGTATCATGTCACACCAGGTAGAATAGGCATCATCAGAAAATCTACAAACAAATGCTGGAGAGGGTGTGGAGAAAAGGGAACCCTCTTGCACTGTTGGTGGGAATGTAAGTTGATACAGCCACTATGGAGAACAGTATGGAGGTTCCTTAAAAATCTAAAAACAGAATTACCATACGACCCAGCAATCCCACTACTGGGCATATACCCTGAGAAAATCATAATTCAGAAAGACACATGCACCCCAATGTTCATTGCAGCACTATTTACAATAGCCAGGTCATGGAAGCAACCTAAACGCCCATCAACAGACGAATGGATAAAGATGTGGTACATATATACAATGGAATATTACTCAGCCATAAAAAGAAACGAAATTGGGTCATTTGTTGAGACGTGGATGGATGTAGAGACTGTCATACAGAGTGAAGTAAGTCAGAAAGAGAGAAACAAATACTGTATCTTAACACATGTATGTGGAACCTAGAAAAATGGTACAGATGAACCAGTTTGCAGGGCAGAAATAGAGACACAGGTGTAGTGAACAAACGTATGGACACCAAGTGGGGAAAGCCGCGGGGGGTGGCGGTGGGGGGGTGATGAATTGGGCGATCGGGATTCACATGTATACACTGATGTGTATAAAATTGATGACTAATAAGAACCTGCTGTATAAAAAAAAAAGAAAAAATTTGAATAACAAAAAAATAAATAAAGTAAAATAAAATAGATAGGGCTTCTCTGGTGATGCAGTGGTTAAGAACCTGCCTGCCAATGCAGGGGACACGGGTTCGAACCCCGGTCCGAGAAGATCCCACATGCCACGGAGCAACTAAGCCAGTGCACCACAACTACTGAGCCTGCACTCTAGAGCCTGCGAGCCACAACTACTGAAGCCCGTGTGCCTAGAGCTGGTGCTCCACAACAAGAGAAGCCACTGCAATGAGAAGCCCGCGCTCCGCAACGAGGAGTAGTCCCCACTCGCCGCACCTAGAGAAAGGACGCGTGCAGCAACGAAGCCCCAGTGCAGCCAAAAAATAAATAAATAAATTAATTAATTAAATCAAATAGATAACCAACACGGGCCTACTGTATAGCACAGGGAACCCTGCTCAATATTATGTAACAACCTAAATGGGAAAAGAATTTGAAAAAGAATAGGTCCATGAATATGTATAACTGAATCGCTTTACTGAAACTAACACAACATTGTTATCAACTATACTCCAATATAAAATGAAAAGTTTTAAAAAATAAAATAAAAATATAAATAAGTAGCTAAATAAATAGAGTGGCAGAGAAAGGGACACTTGTGTGAACCTGAAAGTGGAAAGGGAGAGTGCCGAGCAGAAAATAAGAACAAGGGCCAAGGTGGGAGCTGTGGGCACAGCCAGGAGGTGAGTGTGCCCAAGTGAGAGAGGAGGAAAGTACCAGCACGATGTCAGAGGAGCGTCGGGGCGGATCTTGGAGACCTGTTGTAAGGACTTGGACTTTTCTCTGAGTGAAGGCCCACTGCAAGGTTTTTGAACAAAGGCATGACTTGACCTTACAGCCTCATGCTGACGACTGAGAATGGCCGAATGAGGACAACAGTGGAAGCAAGGAGGCCACGGTAATAATTCTGTGTAGATGGTTGAAGGGAACTTCATTGCCTATAATCGTGACATTTTCCTTCCATCTCACAGAAAATTGTTATAATGTACTTATTATATTAGAACTGGCAGCTGCTGGGAAATTATTGTACTTATTACACAAACCTATGATGCCTACAATGCATATGGCAACTCTTGTGCAGTATGCAACCTGCACAATCACATGTGTTGAGGGGAGAGGGAGGGAGGGAGGGGGAGGGGGAGAGAGAGAGAGAGAGAGAGAGAGAGAGAGAGAGAGAGAGAGAGAGGCAGAGAGAGGGAGAGAATATTAAAGATGACTCCCAGGCTTTTGGTGTGAGCAACAGGAAGGATGAAATTTCCATGAACAAAGAAGTGTGATACTATAAGGAAGGTCTGTGGTGGGGCAGGCAGGAGATCCCTTTTGAGCATGTTAAATTTTAGCTGTGTGATGCTGAGGATAATAATAGAATCTGTCTCACAGGATTGCTGTGAACATTAAATTAGTATAGGTAAGCATCAAATCTGTCAGTAGTTGCTCAATAAATGCTGTATCCTAGCATTATCAGGTAACTTGAATTTTCAATATACACATTTAAATTTAGAACTTATGTATACATAAATATAATATACATAAAATCATAGATACATATAGGTAGGCATAGGATCACCTTCTAAGTGGTTAGCATTCCAGGCTCACTATTCCCAAACATAATTCTAAAACTTCAACACAGACTAATCTTCTATCATCAAATTAAAAGTTAGGAAGTTGTTATTTTATACACATACACATCTGTCTGTCTGCCTATCTATGTTTTGATAAAGCATGTGAATGTGTACGTTTGTGGTGGGGCAGGGATTGCCTTGCAAAGTTCTTTCTCTTCTTCCCCTGCTGCACATATGGGCTCTTTGTCCTGACAGGGTAATAGCATACAAACAAGGCAGAAACCACTGAAGAATAGAATTGATTATCTTTCAGAATGTCTTTCTGTCTCTAATTAGACCTGACAAACCAGGAATACTCAAATCTAGGTTGTAGGGACCTCCCTGGTGGCGCAGTGGTTAAGAATCCGTCTGTCAATGCAAGGGACACAGGTTTGAGCCCTGGTCCACGAAGATCCCACGTGCCGTGGAGCAACTAAGTCCATGCATCACAACTACTGATCCTGCGCTCTAGAGCCCGCGAGCCACAACTACTGAGCCCGCGTGCTACAACTACTGAAGCCCACATGCCTAGAGCCCATGCTCCGCAACAAGACAAGCCACCACAATGAGAAGTCCACACACCGTGATGAAGAGTAGCCCCCGCCCACCGCAACTAGAGAAAGCACATGCGCAGCAACAAAGACCCAACGCAGCCAAAAATAAATAAATAAATTTATTTTTTTAAAAATCTAGGGGGCTTCCCTGGTGGTGCAGTGGTTGAGAGTCTGCCTGCCGATGCAGTGGACACGGGTTCGTGCCCCAGTCAGGGAAGATCCCACATGCCGCGGAGCGGCCAGGTCCGTGAGCCATGGCCGCTGAGCCTGCGCGTCCGGAGCCTGTGCTCCACAACGGGAGAGGCCGCAACAGTGACAGGCCCGCGTACTGCAAAAAAAAAAAAAAAAAAAAAAAATCTAGGTTGTAAAAATGATGTTACATTTTGGTTTTTATTACCTGTGATACCACTGAGGCAGAATATTTTGATGTGACTGTTTAAAAATTCCCCTGCCAGCATGTAACAACACACTTGTTACAATCAAGTGTGGCAGGTTTCTCTCCCACTGACTCTCTTATTCTCTGGATCACACCAAGCTACACTAATAAGAGAGTTTTTAGTAAGGTTAAGTATAAGATACTCTTTTGAAAAAGCAACAATAACAAAACTCTGTAGTATTAAGTGGGGGCAATTCTGGAAGTCTTTAACAAAGCAGAGAAAAAAGACAGAGATGCTAAATGATCTAACATGAAGATATCATAGTACCAAATTGTACTGGACATGGCTCAGGAGTTACACAGAGCATGTGCTTAGCGGGCATTGTCATCCCACTCTAAGCTTTAACCAGGTTGCCTGTTTTGTACATGAATAACTTTTAAAGTTATTGAATAGTTAATATTTTTAATGTACATTTACATTTGCATATAGAATTTGGGGATACTTTTTGTTTTATATAAACATGTCAGGCAATTCCCTGGTGTCCAGTGGTTAGGACTCTGTGCTCTCACTGCGGAGGGCCTGGGTTCAGTTTCTGGTCGGGGAACTAAGATCCCATAAGCTGCGCAGTGTGGGCAAAAAAAAAATGTCATATATTTTCATCAACTTATTTAAAAATTTTATAATGAAGCGTTCATATATGAGAATATATGTTTACTATATATACACAGCATAAATAATAATAATGAAGCAAATACCTGTGGTGCTCAACTTAAGAAATAAAACAAAAGCAATGCCTTCAATGTGCCCAGCGTACCCCTTTACAGTCAAACTGCCTTCCCTCCTCCAAAAGGTAATTATCATCCTACTCTCCTGAAACTGGCACTATTTGTTCTCTTGCTTAACTTTAGTTTTATCACATATGTATGTATCTATTTATTATTTATAGATAATAAAGTTTAAAAGTTTTTGACCTTTATATATAGCTAATTGTGCTGTAGTTATTTTTCGGAGACATGTTTTTTTCATCAACATTATGTTTATAAGATTAATCCACATTGAAATTTGTAGCTATCATTCAATTGCATTTCCTACTGTATAGTATTCCATTGTGTGAATAGATGAAAAAATATTTTTTCTTTTCTCCATTCATTGGACATTTCGGTGATTTGCAGTCTTTTACTTTTATAAACAATGCTGCTATGAATATTCTTCTCTCCTGGTGCCTAAGTCCAAAAGTTTCTTGGACATATACCAAGGGTGTGCATATATCAAAGATATATGCCACAGGTGGAATCAACATGTAATGTTTGTCAGGTATTCTCACAGATGGACAAAAATGCCAAGCCCTGACAATGCCAAGTATTAGCAAGTCGATGTGAAGCAACCAGAACTCTTTTAGTACTGGCAAGAGTATAAGATGGTATAACTATCTCAAATGGCACAGGCTTGGTGGAAATGAGCACTCTAATTCATAAATCTCATGCAAATGACATTTGGGAAAATGTGCCGTCAGAGTTACTATAAATACCAAATTCCTTTCAAAAGTGGTTGCACGTTTTAATACTGCCACAGACTTAGCTACATACATCTTCTCCAAGATTGTGGCTTGTCTCTTCACTTCCTTTATGGTATCTTTTGATAAACAGAAGTTCTTAATTTGAGGCAGTTAGATTTATCAATGTAGTTGATTCTAGCAATCATTTCCTTTATAGTTTGCACTTTGGGAAACTTAGTTAAGATATCCTTTCTTACTTTGAGCCAAAAAAAAAAAAAATCCTCCCCTAGATTTCTTCCACTGTTTTGCCTATCATATTTTTTTTTTTTTTTGCCTATCATATTTTTTAAACAGCTTTATTGAGATATATAAGATTCACCCATTTGAAGTTTATGATTCAGTGAATTTGAGTACAGTCACAGAGTTGTCCAACTATCACCACAATCTGATTTTAGACCATCTATTTCACCCCCAAAAGAAATCCTATACTCATTAGCAGTCACTCCCCATTCTTCCTCACTCTACCTCTAACACAGCACTAGGCAGTCACTAATCGACTTTTTTTTTTAACCAGTTTTGCCTAATCTGGATATTTCATGTAAATGGAATCATACAATACATAGTCTTTCGTGACTGGCTTCTTTCACTTAGCATAATGTTTTTTGTTGTTGTTGTTTTTGCAGTATGCGGGCCTCTCACTGTTGTGGCCTCTCCCATTCCGGAGCACAGTCTCCGGATGCGCAGGCTCATGGGCCCAGCCTCTCCACGGCATGTGGGCTCTTCCTGGGCCGGGGCACGAAACCGTATCCCCTGCATCGGCAGGCGGACTCTCAACCACTGCACCACCAGGGAAGCCCTAGCATAATGTTTTTGAGGTTTAGCTGTGCTGTAGCATGTATAAGTACTTCATACCTTTTTACAGCCAAATAATATTTCATTGTATAGAAATACTATATTTTGTTTATCCATTTATCAGTGATGGACATTTGGGTTGTTTCCATTTTTGGAACTATTATGAATAGTCTGCTGCTATAAATATTCATGTGTAACTTTTTGTGAGGACTTACATATTTTTATTTTTCTTGAGTGTATACCTAGGAGTAGATATGATTGGTTATCAGGTATCTCCATGTTTAACTTTTTGAGAAACTGCCAGACGTTTTTTCACAGTGGCTGCACCATTTTCATTCCCACCAGCATTGCACAAGGGTTCTAATGTCTCCACATCCTCCCCAATACTTGTTATTCCCATCTTTCTTATTATAGCCATCCTAGTGTGGGGGAAGTTATATCCTACTGTGATTTTAATGTGCATTTCCCTAATGACAAATGATGCTGAGCATGTTTTCATATGGCATATGGGCTACTTTGTATATCTCCTAGGGAAATGTCTATTCAAATCCTTTGTCCATTTTTAGATTGGGTTGTCTTTTTATTATTGAC
Source organism: Delphinapterus leucas (assembly GCF_059928025.1). Lineage (NCBI taxonomy): Eukaryota > Metazoa > Chordata > Mammalia > Artiodactyla > Monodontidae > Delphinapterus > Delphinapterus leucas. Next base: position 120,222,839 of record NC_143133.1, on the reverse strand, counting down.
TTTTTGAGTTATTTGAATGTTCTGGATACATAGCCTCGATATCTCTTAATCTCTTTTATACCATCCATTTGTGTATATATGCTACCCTCTAGGTAATTTTTTCTACTTCAGTAATTCTCTCTTCAGTCATGTCTAATGACTAAAAATATGAGACCTAAAAATATGACCAGGTAGATGTTAAATGATTTAAAAAAGGCTTTTTCATACTAAAAATATAATTGTAATTCAAAACTTAATTTCTAGAAGTGTTCTCTTTATATCAATTTGCCAAAACTACTCAAACAGTACATTTAAAATCTGTACATACACTGTATGTAACTTATACCTCCGTTTTTAAAAAACGGATTAAAAGCTGAGACTCAAAACCGATTCAAAAGCTTAATTGATGAGGTAAATAGGGTGAGGTGGAGAGGGTAAAGGCAGAGATTTTAATACCTTTGAGTCAAGAAAAATAGTCATTTAAAAAATGTTCATTGAAGGATCACTATATGAATGGATAAATGAATGATTAACATAAGAAGATTAGCTTTCATGTACAGCTTTGCAAAACCAGTATCACTACTGTGTAGTCAAACCTCATAGAGTTCTGCACTTCATATGTTCCTTGGTTGCTACTGGTGACTAATATCACTGTTTTGTAGAGCATTCTCAGTTCTTGCAATGTAGAGAGAGCCTCCAAGCTGCAAGGATTGTGAAGCAACACTGTTGTAACCCAGGAAACTCAGACAATCTTCTTTCCTGACTTCCCAAATATCCACATTTGAGAACATGACTTTCCCTATACTAAAATACTATCTTAGCATAACACCCAGGAAAATAACTTTCAGTCACGTAGTTTTTATGCCATTCTGGCCAGGAGAGGTCAATATAGAGGCAATTGGTGGATCTACCTCTGAGGCACTATTCTAAAAATGTGTTCTCAGAACAGGGCTAGTCCCCTGGCAGGTTCACAGGGACAAGCAAAGAGATTTTGATTCAATGTACATTTCACAAATTTGAAATAAAAATTGTGATTTCCACAGAAATTCTGTTAGAGTCTCAACAACCAATACACTCTTAAAACTTGTATTATGCTTTATCAGAAGAGTCAGCTCATATCTAACATTACTATTCATTTTATTATTTCTCTAATTGATAAAAATGGACTAGAGACTTAAATTACAGGATTCCTAAAATATAAAATAATGATCAAATAACCCTGAATAGCCTAAACAATCTTGAAAGAGAAGAAAAGAGCTGAAGGAATCATGCTCTGTGACTTCAGACTACTACAAAGCTACAGTAATCAAAACAGTATGGTACTGGCACAAAAACAGACACAGAGATCAATGGAACAGAATAGAGAGCAATGGCTCATTGCAGTGGCTTCTCTTGTTGCGGAGCAGGGGCTCTAGGCATGCAGGCTTCAGTAGTTGTGGCATGCGGGCTCAGTAGTTGTGGCACAGGGGCTTAGTTGCTCCGCAGCATGTGGGATCTTCCCGGACCAGGGCTTGAACCCGTGTCCCCTGCATTGGCAGGCGGATTCTCAACCACTGAACCACCAGGGAAGGCCCACAAGTGATTTTTTATGTGCTTGTATCCAGCAATCTTGCCAAATTCATTGGTCAGTTCAAATAATTAGACTGTAGGTTCCCCTGGACTTTCTATGCAGCCTATCATATAAATTGTGAGCAACGGCAGTTTCACTTCTTCCTTAGCAACCTATACACCTTTCATTTGTTTATTTTTTAATTTTTTTAACTTACTGTACTCATAGGATCTCTAGTATATTATAAAATAGATAATAGTAATAATGGGTATTTTACCTTTCCTGATTTGTAATGAAATGCTTCTTACTGTTCATGACTACATATAATGTTATTGGAAAGGGTCTGCAATTTGATCTAATGCTTCTTAGATTAGATTTTGAGATGATCGTGTGTTTTTTCTTTTATAAAATGTTAATGTGGAAAATTAGAACAATAGATATTTATCAAAATTATACATGAACACGGTTTAAAGAGTCAAGCTGCTCTATGACACACCATTTGCATGCCCACTAGCAAGGCATGGGAGCTCCAGTTACTCTACGCCTTCACAACACTTGGTATTATTATCAGTATATTTCATTTCAGCCATTCCATTGGGTGTGAAGTGGTAGCTCATCACTTATATAATTATGAGCTCTGTAGTAAAATTAACAAAAAATCAACTAGTGTAGGGTGAGCCACACCAAGATGTTTGTAAATTGGTAGATAAATCAACTTGCATAATGGTAGCTCAATCCAAAGTCAACATCATAACACAGGTTCCAAAACTGTGAAGGATTGTTCCAAGGGCATGGTGAATCCATTATCTGTAAAATGTAATAATTTGTGAATCTACTGTTTGTAAACTAAATTAATAAAATTATAGCTTTAGGTGGGTTCTAGGATTTTTTTTTCTTTAAAAAAGGGTTTCTTGTGGTGGCTAAGACACAGGTGGGGCTCTGACAAGTATTCTATGTGACCTTGGGTAAAACCTGAAACCTGAGCCTCAGTCTTCACATGTGTAAAATGGGGCAGTAGTAGGAGCCACAAAATAGGTTCATTTTGAGAATGAAATAAGATAATCCATGCCAAGAGTTCAGTCCAGTGTCTAGCTTGGCACATATGCTCATTAAAAGTTTAGTTGTGGTTGCTTGTCAAAATATTTGGATATTAGTTGCTTCACTAATAGAGGAGAAGTAAAGCAGTCATGCAAGTACCTAGCAGATACATATAAAAACTGGACAAAATGGAAAACAAAATTTAAAACATCTGAAAGCATCCCAAAGTGGACCAAAATCAGAGGAAAGTTTAGGCTCAAGAAACTGCAAGTAGAAAGGGTAAAAACTGCATGGACTGTGCTTATTGACCCAAGGAAGCTGCCAACTCTCATGGCCAAGGCTGAGGAAAAATCATAAAGTTAAAGAAAGCTGTTACATATTGGACGGTCTTGGACCCTGTCTAACGTAACAGTGTTATAAGTGGTGGTCTTTAGATGTATAGAAAAGGGAAGAGGAAAAGAAAACTTGTTCATCTAGAATCACCCAAGGACTCCATACCTGGCAGACACTATAAGGAATTAGTGAAGAGTGTTGCATGGTTGGGCAGCGACCATTCATTCATGTGTTCACTCACCTCCTTGTTCATTTACTCAACAAATTTTTATCAAGCATCTATGATTTTATTACTAAATATTAGCACTATAAAGATGAATTTCTGGGTTTCCACTATTTACACTCCAGACACAGCCTTGACCAACTTCAGAGATGATTTTAAAGCTCTGCCTCAAAATCCTGCACCCAGTCCTGGCTTCCATCTGCCTCAAATCATCACCTGCAACAGAGAGAGAATGGCAGCACCTGCGTTTACCTTGAATTTCTACCCACTTCCATGGACCTGACAGAGGGGGGCTACATCCATGATGATCAACATTGGCTGCATGTTAGATCCGCCAACAAGGGAAGGTGCAGCTCCCCATGAAAAGTAGCAGTGAGGAGCCAGTGCTGTCAGAATAAATGAAGGGAGAGAGCAGTTCCCTGAACTCGAAGCCCAGAGAAAAGCTGTGTGGAGACCTGGTCTGGCCACTTGACAGGAGCTGTGGTCTCCGGTAGAGGGATGCACCTGACTCTGCAGCCAACCCTCAGCAACCCAGCAGGGAGGGAGCTACAGGGAACAAACACCCTGACTGTACTTTCCTTGCACCCTCTGGTCTCCTGCCAGGGTCTCCCATTGGCTGAATGCCCCTGGCAGCCGGGAGGGAAGAGAGCCTACACAAGTCAATCTCCCAGGGCTATACTGGGTGATTGTAGGGTGGAGGAGGGTGGAGAGTGAATCTTACAGGGGAGATGGACTTAGCAGTGATTTGGGGCTGCAATGAATGTTTATGTTTGTAGAAGCACAGAGAGCTGACATTCAACATCACCAAGCAAAAGAGTTCTGATTGTATGGAGAAGATTCTTGGAACTGGAGTGGTTAAAGAGTTTGATAGGAAAGTTGAAAAAAAAAAAAAGGGCTGTTTTCCTGATTTTTGGAAATAGGATTTTTTCAGTCCTTACTTTCTCTCAATAAGTAATTTTCTAAATTGTCAACCATGGCCAGTGGGAAGATAAACATAGGAGAATTCATTAACAACGTAGCAGTAACATTCAATCTGGATGGAGAAATTCTCCCATTAATTTTTCCTGGAAGTAGAATACCTATCGGATTTGACAAAGTGCTAAGTTTCTGGAATGCTTCACCAAAGTGTGGCCCAGCATCAGTGGTATATTCAGTGGGGGTGTCTGCAGAGGGCAGGAGGACAAGGCAGGATGTTAACAGCACGGGTTGTTCCCAAAGGAAATTCAAGGAGCAAGATGAAACTAACGACTGAAAGATGAATCATAAAATGAGAAGTTGGGAGGTCTGGAGGAAGAGCAGGGGGTGTGGCATATGACAACACCTGGCCAGTGATTCGGGACAGGGTTGTGAGAGGCCAGCGCTGAAGTGTCATTAGCTGTTTGTTTTGGAGGCAGGACTCACTGTGGAGAAGAGAAGAGGACAGACCTCACTGCAGGACGACTGAGACCAAGCTGACTTCCCAGCCCATCACGTCCTCTGTTGGGAGACACTAAACCCAGCCACGATTTCCCAATACACAAAACTACACTGAGTCCTGTCTTTCCAGCCCCACGTCCCACCACTCCCTAACTCCTTTCTCCATGCTCCAGTCACAAGGATTTCCCTGAACATATCGTGTTGTTTCACACTACTGTCTTTGAGCATTACATTAGACTTCAGGTTAAGCTGCTGTAACAAAGAGAGAATAAAATAGAGGACACTAAATTAAATTTTTCTCCCTATGAATGGCAGTGCTGCTCCCATTTAAGGAACCAGGTTCCTAACATCCTGTTATATCATCATCTCCTGGGGTACTGCCATCATCCACAGAGTTGAAGTGGGCTTACCTTCATGTCTGGCAAAGAGAGAGTCCAGGAAAAGTGACTTTCTCTATAAAGAGATGGCTCAGAAGTTACACACGTAACTTTTGCTCACACTCTATTGACCTGAACCTAGTCACATAGTTATTTCTAGGTGCAAGGGAGTCTGGAAACCATAGCCTCTACCTGGTGGCCCTGTGCTCTACCCAAACATATCGCATTCTTTACTGAAAAGGGGACTAAATGGAGGATGTCACCAGAACTTGGGCAACAGGTCAAGGGGACCCACTGGCCCCCAAATTGCATACAGTTGGGGCGCTAAAATATTAAGGACAATAATAAACTATATTAAAATGGGAGCGCATCAGACCATATCAATGATTTGAAAAGGTACATACATAAATAGGGGAGAAAGGAGGGTTCTTGTTAATGGTACCCTTCTGCCACCAGTCTGCCATTTTCTCAGGAATGGAATTCACTCACCTTGATCACATCCCTGAACTCCCCTTTCTGCCCTTTTTTGACTTAGTCAAAAATAAACTTTCCCTGCTCCCCAACCCCGGCATTTTGTTATCTCCTCTCTGTCATAATTATCTGTGTACAACTTAGACTGTGAGCTGAAGAAATCAGCAATATATTACCAAAATCACTCCCAACAGAGAACAATTTTTATAGAGTCTATAAAACTCAGTTATTGCAGTCTTCCCTTGGTCACCCTTCATAACAGTATTGTTGTTGAAGGAAAACGGTTTCCAATCCCGATCATACTTTTTCATATACTCTCAAAGTGAAGTATCTCCTGTGACCAGGAGACGGTCTCTCAGGCACTGACCCCACCATTCCTCTTAGTTGTTGTCTCTTGCAGCAAGTTGTGTGCCCCTCGCCACGGTCCCACAATAGGACCTGCTCAACTTTACAGACCAGACACCACTGCAACCATAAGCTGCTCTCATCTGTATCACAATAAAACGTACGCATTGACCGAAATCTACCAGCGCACCGCTGCAAAGCCTGTGCTGCAGAGAGCTGAGGTCTTTCGATGAAAGAGCGCTGAAGTAGGCACTCGCGGAGTATTAACTGAAGGAATGATTCATTCGCTGAACAAATGAACAAATAAGTGAAAGAACGAAGTTGGTCAATATCTGATCCAAAAGCTAGTTATAAAAAAACTTTACTTGGAAAAGACACATGCACCCCAGTGTTCACAGCAGCACTATTCACAATAGCCAAGACGTGGAAGCACCCTAAGTGTGCATCGACAGGTGAATGGGTAAGAAAGACGTGGCACACCTATATACACATATGCACACACACACACACACACACACACTGGAATATTACTCAGCCATAAAGAAGAATGAAATAATACCATTTGCAGCAACATGGATGGACCTAGAGATGATCAGACTATGTGAAGTAAGCCAGACAGAGGAAAACATGTATCATATGAGATCACTTACATGTGGAATCTAAAAAAAAAAAAAACGTGATACAAATGAACTTATTTACAAAACAGAAACAGACTCACAGACATAGAAAACAAAGTTATGGTTACCAAAGGGGAAAGGTGGGGAGGACAGATAAATTAGGAATTTGGGATTAACAGGTACACACTACTATTTATAAAATAAACAAGGACCTACTTTATAGCACAGGGAACTATATTCAATATCTTGTAATAACCTATGATGGAAAAGAATCTGAAAAAGAATATATATATATATATATATATATATATACTTATAACTGAGTCACTTTGCTGTACACCTGAAACTAACACAACATTGTAAATCAACTACACTTCAATTTTAGAAAAATTTAGTTACACAGAGTCTGGCTCTTTCAGTTGTCTTTTTTATTTTATTTTATCTTTTTGCGGTACACGGGCCTCTCACTGTTGTGGCCTCTCCCGTTGCGGAGCACAGGCTCCGGATGCGCATGCTCAGCGGCCATGGTTCACGGGCCCAGCCGCTCCGCGGCATGTGGGATCTTCCAGGACCAGGGCACGAACCCGCGTCCCCTGCATTGGCAGGCGGACTCTCAACCACTGCGCCACCAGGGAAGCCCCTTTCAGTTGTCTTAATCATCAAATGGCATTTGCAGGTCACGTGAAAGCAACTGTATTGCCTAGAATCTGATCTTGATGAAGGGTGGTACCAAGTTTCATGATTTCTAGAAGTCTTGGAAATTAAAAGGAATAAATTCTGTTGGACTGCTGGTGTAGAGGGTGGTCTAGGTAGAATCTGCTTTTTCAGGCTTGCAGGGCAGTCCTGCTATGGCTTTCCCCCAACCCTTTTGATACAGTCCTTATTTAAGGTGGAGCAATGACAGCAGAACACACAGCCCTCCTGTCACTTCAGAACCCACCCAGGGCTCCTGCATGTGGTGGGAGACCCTGGTAGCCATCAGAATTATAGGCTGGCAGCTCTATCCAAAACAGGCTTGCTTGAGCTTGAAGGTTTAGGATGACAAGATAAGTAAGAAAAATGATCTAACATCAAGGATTTATATTTAAAGACAAAACAACCCACCAGCTACATCTTGGGATCAATAAACATTCAGCCCTGTCTCCATTAATATCCAACAGACTCCATGAAAAGCACTGGTTCCAGTAATGACATAGCTCAGGCGCTGTAAGACCCCAAATCATCCTAGATCCAACCATGTTCAGAGTCCTGTGTTTCCCAAACATTGGAATATGAGCTTATAGAGTCTAAATCAAAATTTCACTTTTACTCTATCCCCTGGGTTTCCTGAGTTCATTTTATTAATGAAACCTGTTTCTTCCCAAACAAAATAGGGTCTGGAACCTGCCAACGTCCTAAACCCCTAAAATCTAGAGAAATTCCAAGCTACTTGGTACAGTCCCTTATCAAACCACATGTTTGGTGTGTTTTCTCCTAAGAATAACAAGAAACATCCTAAAACAGGAGTTTAAGTTTTTTACGACCACCCTAAAAACTAATCACAACCTTTGAATAACTACAAAAGTATCAACTGAATTATAAGAATTTATGTCACACTTTTAACAGGGGGAGAAAATGCCTTTGCAGACTAATACTGGGGAGACTTTCACATAAATAGAAGCACAATAAAGTTTAATGAAAGTAAAGGGAAAGGTTGTTGACAAGAAGGCCAAATATTCTTGTACAGGCAGACCTCGAAGACATTGCAGCTTCAGTTCCAGACCAGCACGATAAAGCAAATATTGCAATAAAGTGAGTCACACAAATTTTGGGGCTTCCCAGTGCATATAAAAGTTATGTTTACTATTAAGTGTGCAATAGCATACATCTAAAAAATCAATGTATATTCCTTAATTTAAAAATACTTCATTGCTAAAAAAATGTCAATCATCGGAATATTCAGTGAGTTGTAGTAGTAACGTCAAAGATCACTGATCACAGATCACCATAACAAATATAATAATAATTTAAAAGTTTGAAATGTTGCCAAAATGTGACAGAGACACGAAGTGAGCAAACGCTATTGGAGAAATGGCACCAATATACTTACTCGATATACGGTTGCCATAAACCTTCAGTTTGTAAAAAACACAATATCCGCGAAGCACAGTAAAACAAAGCACAATAAAATGAGGTCCGCCTGTAATGAGATTTCCAAACAGATAAAATACTATGTCCTATTACAGGATACTATAGCTGATGTCTGACGTAGGACCCAAATGGGATTCAAACACATCTAATGTAACTGTTGAGTAGTAGGCAGTCCTTAGAGTTAATAATTTACATAAGAAGACCGAGAGTCTGTCATACAGAGTGAAGTAAGTCAGAAAGAGAAAAACAAATACCATATGCTAACACATATATGTGGAATCTAAAAAAAAAAAGGGTCTGAAGAACCTAGGGACAGGACAGGAATAAAGACGCAGACGTAGAGAATGGACTTGAAGACATGGGGAGGGGGAAGGGTAAGCTGGGATGAAGTGAGACAGTGACACTGACATATACACACTACCAAATGTAAAATAGATAGCTAGTGGGAAGCAGCTGCATAGCACAGGGAGACCAGCTCGGTGCTTTGTGACCACCTAAAGGGGTGGGATAGGGAGGGTGGGAGGATACGCAAGAGGGAGGAGATATGGGGATATATGTATATATATAGCTGATTCATTTTGTTATAAAGCAGAAACTAACACACCATTGTAAAGCAATCATACTCTGATAAAGATGTTAAAAAATTTACATAAGAAGAATTGTCTGTGGCAGAAGGAGTGAACAGGGGCTGGGGCACACGTTCCTGGGAGTGCACGATTTCAGTGCCCCAAACAGCTGGTCAGACGTGAGACTCAGAAGACACCATTTAGTGAAATGGACATACTACAAGGAGAAACCAAAGTGTATATGAAACATTCTGGGCTGCAAACCTGGCCTCTAATCTATCTTTGCCTCGGTGTCATTTCTCCAGGATTCCTTTTCCTCACGTGCCATGGATTTGGGCTTGGGCTAGATGATGTCTGTGGACCTTCCAGTTACAGTGTTCTCCAACTCTAAGGAGAACCGTGACCAAAAAGTTAATAAAATAAAATAAGATGGTATGGTATAGTAAGTATCAAAGTCAGTAAAGAAATGGCAGGCAGAAAGGCATGGAAAAGAAGTGGCCAGGAATGTCTCCTTTATCAAATGGAAGAAGGATCTGAAATCCACTTCTTTGGACACAGACAGAGGGCAGCAATAGCAGAGGAGTCATAGATTTCTGTCGTGTCTACAAATCCCAGCAAATTCTTGTTTCCATGGGAATGAGGAAACAAGGCTGCTTCCTAACAGATTGGTGGTTTTAAAATCCCATCTCTTCTGAAACTTTCCTTCCATCTGTTTCTGCTGTGCTGCACTCTGCTTTGGTAGCATGAAAATGGAAAGACAAGTTGCATCTGAAAGAAAAAGAAATTGTCCCCTCCTACTCTTCCAGTACATTCTATTCAAAAGATGGGCAATGGGGAAAAATGAAACCAAATAAAATGATACTGAAAATTCCGAATGTTATTTTTTTTCATACTCCATATGAGTTCACAAATCTGTTATAATTGTCAATCAAATCCTTAACATTTTTATCTCCTTTCAATCTCTTCTCACTCCCTATATTTTAGTACTATTTTGTGAATTCTCCTACCATGCTCTTGCCCTTGAGATTTTCTCAATACCCTTTTACCTACAAAAAAAGAACTATATAGCACAGTGATGAAAGGAATGGTATGGACAGACAATGAGGGAAAAAGATGGTCCAAAAATACCCCAGCAATACTAAATTCTTATCTGCAGTTGTCTCTTGCTAATGACAGTCGGGTGGAAATGGAAGGTGGTAGAGAGAAAGCAAAACACACTTTCTTCACCCTTTGCTCAGCTACTATGTGTGTCACTTATTATAAGACCCAATTCTTTCAAGGAAAATACAGAGTGGAGAGCCTTCTCTCTGCCATTCCCAGATTATTTTGCTCTAAGATGACTGACATGCCCTAAAAGTAAGTAGATGTGGAAGAAGATTATTAGTGTAACCTACTGGTGAATTATTTGAAGAATTAAATGAATAGCAATAATTAAGGGTGATGTTGTATATTGATTGCACTAATGAGCCTATCCTTCATGCCTTCTTATATCCATGCTCTTGGTAGTGCCCTATACACACTGACTTTCTGTCACATAACTTGCTTTGGTCAGTTGGGTTGTAGCAATGTTGATTCAAGTAAGGGCTTTGAAAAAATCCTCTCATGTTTCCACCTCCTCTCTTGTTCTCTGTCATCATCATGAGAACTAGTCTGCTGGTGGATGAAACTCATGTGGTAAACCCAACCATGGTCTATCATGATAGCTGAGGCCATCATAGATTAGATGACAGGCAGATGATCCCCATACATGTGAGTGAGCCCAGATGAGCCCAGCCCTGATCAAAAGAGATACCAGACAACCCATAGACTTGTGAGAAACAACTGTTGTTTTAAGCCACAATAGGTGTGTAGGGTGATTTGTTACATAGCAATAGCTAACTGATACAGATAACAATAATTTTTTGAGTATTCACAATATGCCAGGGACTCTTTCATGCTTCTTTCAAAAATCATTTGATCCTTATAACAAACATAATAGTACTATTACAAGCTCAATTTTTTAGTTCAGCATATTGAGTCTGAAATATAAATCTTCAAAATAATTTTTCAAATACCTTTAAGCATCACAGATATCCTGTGCCACAGATAAGGAAGATACTATTTTCTCCACTGAGATCTGTGAGACAAATGGACACATTAAAAGTGAGCACTGTGTTCACTCCTGCTTTCTGCCTAGGGATACTTTCCATACCAAACTGCAAAATGATGAAGACCAAGAGAAGAGACATGACATTGCTGAGCTTAGGAGGCAGAGGTGAGAGTGCAGGGCTCCCAACGTGGCTGGACTTTGCCAGGCAAGGTACCAAAGAGGAGAGAGCTGCCCAAAAGGGGGTCCATGGAAGTCTACGTGGGCATTCACCTAGGTTCTTAATTGTACATGGGCAGTGAGAGACATCTTGAAGCCCAGCAGAGTGGGCTTAAGAGCTGAACAGGGTTACCAGGGGTTGTATAGTCCTGGAAGACACTGGAGTTCTGTTTCAGCCAGAATGAAGACACCCACACTAGCACCTTGGGTATTTCAATGAGACCCCAGAAAGGTCACACTTTAGGAATAATGACCATGCACTAGGAAAAGGGTCACACCTTAGGAATAAGAAAAATATCAAAATAGACAGTAACAAAGCCTAAAATCAAGCTTGAAAGGATTTAGAAACAATCTTCCAGTAAATCACCTACCTACCAGAACAAAACTCCATCCTTTCAACAAGAAATCATAATTTAAACTCCCTACAGAATAACATTCACAATGTTCAGCATACAATATAAAAATTTTAGACACGCACAAAAGAAAATATGATCCATAATCAAAAGAAAGGAATCTCAAGAAGACCCAGATGTCGGACTTATCAGAGGAGTATTTTAAAACTATTATTAACATATTTAAGAATAAGTGAAGAGATATACATAATAAGTAAATAGATGGGAGTCTCAGCAGAGAATTGCGACTACAAAAAAGGTAACAAATGAAAATTCCAGAACTTAAAAATAAAACATCTGAAATGAAAATTCAAAGGATGTGTTTGACAGAAGATGTTACAGAAGAAAAGGCCAATAACCTTGAAGACAAATCAATAGAAATTGTCCCAACTGAATAACAGAGAGGAAGAAAATCTTAAATAATGAAGAACAACTCAGACACATCAGGTAGTCCAACATACATGTGATTCAAGTCTCAAATGAAGAGGAGAAAGGATACAGTAGAAAATATTAGAAGAACCAATGGCCAAACATTTCCCACATTTTGTAAAAAAATACCAACCTACAGATCAAAGAAGCTCAGAAGACCATTAGTTGAATAAATACAAAAAAAAAAAAAACCAAAACATACACATTTAAGCACACTATAGTTAAACTGGTTGAAAAATAAAGATAAAATCTTCAAGTCAGCTAGAAAAAATTCTTAAATGATGTTACAGAGGAACTATAAGAATGATATCTGACTTCTCATCAAAAACAATGGAGGCCAAAATACAACAGAATGACATCTTTAAGAAAAGGGAATCCTTGTACACTGTTGGTGGGAATGTAAATTGGTGCAGCCACTGTAGAAAACAGTATGGAGATTCCCCAAAAAGCTAAAAATATAATAGAACTACCATATGATCCTGCAGTTCCACTCCTGGGTATACATCCAAAGAAAACTAAACACTAATTTGAAAAGATACATGCACCCCAATGTTTATAGAGGCATCATTTACAGCCAAGATATGGAATCAACCTAAGTGTCCATCAACAGATGAATGGATGTGGTATATACACACACACACACAATAGAATATTACTCATCCATAAAAAAGAATGAAATTTTGCCATTTGCAACAACATGGATGGACTTGGAGGGTATTATGCTAAGTGAAATAAGTCAGACAGAGAAAGACAAATACTGTATGATATCGCTTATATGTGGACTCTAAAAAATACAACAAACTAATGAGTATAATGAAAAAGAAACAGACTCAGAGATATAGAGAACAAACTAGTAGTTACAAGTGGGGAGAGGGAAAGGGGGGCAAATAGGAGTAGGGGATTAAGAGACACAAACTACTATGTATAAAATAAATAAGCTACAAGGATATATTGTACAGCACAGGAATATAGCCAATATTATAACTATAAATGGAGTGCAATCTTTACAAATTGTGAATCACTATGTTATACACCTAAAACTTATATAATATTGTACATCAACTATACCTCAATAAAAAAATTTTTAAGGGGATGGGGGTGGGCAAAATGGGTGAAAGCAGTCAAAAGGTATAAACTTCCACAAATAAGATTAAACAAGTCCTGGAGATGTAATATACAACGTGATGACTATAGTTAACAACACTATATTTGAAAGTTGCTAAGACAGTAGATCTTAAAAGTTCTCATCACAAGAGAAAAAATTTGTAACTATTGATATATGTGGTGATGGATATTAGCTAAACTCATTGTGGTGATCATTTCACAATATGCACATATATCAAATCATTATGTTCTACACCTGAAACTAATATAATTTTATATGTCAGGTATATCTCAATTAAAAAAACATATTTTGATGTATGAAGCACATCAGAAAAGAAGTGGGAAGATATTTCAAATATTAGAAAATGAAAGTCAAAAAGAAAAAGACATCTTTAGCGCTAAAAGGGGAAAAAAATCAATCTTGAAATATATACACGGTTAAAATACACTCCAAAAATGAAGGGGAAATACACATTGTCAAGTATATGAAAACTAAAAGAAGTCATCACCAGCAAACCTCTACAAGAAATGCTAGACAGAGGGAATTCTTCAGGCTGAACAGAAATGATAACAGATGAAAACCCAGACCTGCAGGAAGTAATGAGGAGCACCAGAAATGTAAATAGGTTGGTATATATGAAAGGCTATCATTTTCCCTTTTATTAATTATAGTAAAAGATAAATGACTCTTCAAAAAGATTATTTTTACCATTTACAATTTGTGGAGATATAAAATATTGTATATGACAACAATAACACAAAGTACAAGGGTATAAACATTTCAGAAGCCTCAATTTCTGGTGTCTAACATTTACTTTAATTAAATGCCTTCTTATCATGCCTAAAGTTTGCCACTTGCTCTCTCAGTAGCCAACCAGAGGAACAATAGAAATAGGAGACATGGTCTTTGACATCAAGGATCATACAAGGAGTTGAGAAAGCAAAATATACAACAGTGAAATACCTTAGCAATAATTACAAAGCAGTGACTGGAAGATACAAGAACAGACAAAATGCCTAAGTTTTCCTAGGGTTCCTAACAAAAAGAAGTGATTGAACTCACTCCCAGCCCATCTGGAGAAATTTTGTGAAATAGGAGGGGGAAACCACGTTTCTCCTCATCGTTGGACAAGGATATGCGAGCTTGAATTTCAGCCCCACCAGCCCTCAGTGGGCAATGAAACTGCACAGGCAACCACAGTGGCTCTGATCTCAGTAGATACAGAAATAATTAGGAAAGACTTCCAGGGTCCTGAGCTCTGCTTCATGAATATGGACTGTCCTCATCTCCAAAGGAAAGAAAATAACTTCCACATTAATTTTCAGAAAGAGCTTCAAAGAATCTCAAGCCTGGTATATTTTTGGAAGTTCACATCCAGCTTGATTAAACTTTGCTCTGTCTTTCTGTTTCTAACAATCTTATGGAAATGTCTTACATTTCATCTTTAAACCTCATCGTTTTAGGAGAAATTGTGGAGACAAGTGTTCAAATGACAGAGAAAATATAAAAGTTTGTATTTGTTAATTTGTATTGAATTTAAGTAGCCCAAAGAATATTTTGCTAAGCAATGACTCTCAGGAATGATCTTTTTTTTAAAATAATATTTATTTATTTTATTCTTTGACTGCATCAGGTCTTAGCTGCGGCATGCAGGCTCTTCAACGCGGCGCACGGGCTTCTCTCTAGTTGTGGCACGTGGGCTCCGGAGCACGTGGGCTTGGGCTCTGTAGTTTTGGTGCATGGGCTCTGTAGTTGTGGCATGCAGGCTCCAGAGCACATGGGCTCTGTAGTTGTGGCATGGGGGCTCCAGGGTACGTGGGCTCTGTAGTTTGCAGCACGCAGTCTCTCTAGTTGAGGCGTGCGGGCTCAGTAGTTGCGGTGCTTGGGCTTAGTTGCCCCGCAGCATGTGGGATCTTATTTTCCTGACCAGGGATTGAACCCGAGTCCCCTACATTGGAAGGCAGATTCTTAACCACTGGACCACCAGGGAAGTCCCAGGAGTGATCTTTAAAGGAGTCTTTTACCCACCTTTCCTATTGAACACACTCATGTATGCATATACACATAGTCCATCTGTGCTAGTACAAATATTAAAATTTGGCAGTATGATTTTTCTCTTAGTAAGTCATCAATTGCCAAATTGGGAGTTAACAGCTCCTGCCATTTAAATTATCATTAGTTTTTTTTAAAAGAGTGTAGAAATTTTAATTTTTAAGCTATGGGGAAATGATATTGTTTGTTATCTTAAAGAAAGTAAATAAAAATTGTAAATCATTATTCTTTTTTTTAAATCTTTGTTTTTGGCCTCACTGGGTGGCTTGCGGGATCTTAGTTCCCAGACCAGAGATTGAACCTGGGCCCACAGCTGTGAAAGTGCCAAGTCCTAACCACTGGACTGCCAGGGAATTCCCTGTAAATCTTTATTCTAATTGTGCCCTCAAAATTCACAAGTTTGTTAATTATAAAACTGTTTATGTACACTATAGTGTTGTGTTTCAAAGACATAAAAAAGAAAACTTTCAAATTCACAGTCCAGTCACTTAGAAATAAACAATGCTAATGTTCTCGCTTTCCTTCTGGTCTATCTTTTCTGCATGAAGAGGCATGCTCAGACAATATCATGAAAAGTTACTTTTAATAAATTTTAGATTATATTGAATTAAAAGTTTTGAATCCTTTCTTTCAGTTAACCTATTATTAAAGATATTTCAAACACCTTCTTTTAGATATCTGCCATAATTATTTGTCAGTCATTGTGGTAGCCAGCCTCCAAGATGACCCCCAATGATTATGACCTCCTGGTATTCATGACGTTGCGTGGTACTGCCCCACATTGAATAGAGGTGACCTGTGTAACCAACTCAGAAGTAATAGTTTGACTTCCAAAACTCTGTCATAAAAAATATTGCAGGGCTTCCCTGGTGGCGCAGTGGTTGAGAGTCCGCCTGCCGATGCAGGGGACACGGGTTCGTGCCCCGGTCCGGGAGGATCCCACATGCCGCGGAGAGGCTAGGCCCGTGAGCCATGGCCGCTGAGCCTGCGCGTCCGGAGCCCGTGCTCCGCAACGGGAGAGGCCACAACAGTGAGAGGCCCGCGTACCGCAAAAAAAAAAATATATATATATTGCAGTTTTCATCCTTTTTGGTTTACTCAGTATAGGAGAAGCAGGCTGACGTGTCATGAGGAGTCCAGCATCCCTGTAGAGAGGTCCAGGTGGTGAGGAATTGAGGTCTCCTACCAATAACCATCACCAATTTGCCAGGTATTTGAGTTCATCACCATGGAAGTAGATCCTCCCACTCAGGTTCTCAGATGACTGCAGCCCTAGCTGACACCTTGACCGCAACCTCATGAGAGACTCTGAGACAGAATCACCAAGCTAATCTGCTCCTGGGTTCCTGACCCATAGAACTGTGTGAGTTAATAGATATTTATTGTTTTAAATATTTAAATTTTAAATATTTGGACTGACTTGTTGCACATAGATAAATAATAATGATTTGGGGACCGGAAGTGGGGCACTACCATAACAAAAACCTAAAATGTGGAGGTGACTTTGTGACAGGAAAGACTGAGAAGTAAAAGCATAAGGTACATGGAAGAAACTTAGCAGAAGCCTGGTGACCTTCAAGGATGCTATTGGTAAGGACTTGGAGAAAAATCTGGAAAATATTATTGGGAACTAGAAGATAAGAGATCCTTGTTAGGGACTTCCCTGGTGGTACAGTGGTTAAGACTCCGTGCTTCCATTGCAGGGGCACAGGTTCAATCCCTAGTCAGGGAACTAAGATCACGCGTGCCGCGCGACGCAGCCAAGAAAAAAAATTAAAAAGAGGGATCCTTGTTAGATACGATAGAAAATTAAACAACACTGTCACATGCAAAAATATGGGGGGAAAAAAGAAAATATGTTTAATGAACTAAGTGATCTAGCTAAGGAGAATTCCAGGCAGAGTGTTGAAAGTGCTGCTTGATTTCTTCTTTTAGCAAAATGTGAGAGGAGAGATAAGCTGAAGGAAGAACTATTGAATTGAATAAAAAGGAGTCAAGACTCTCTGCTTCTGAAATTTTCCAGATGACAGAAGATGCTAAAATTGTAAAATAGCTTCCAGGCAAATATAAATCTGGGGCTCTTCCAAGAAAACATGGTCTAAAGATGAAGTTGAGGTTGTGACTGTAAAATCCCATTTAATGATTAAGGAAAATCTAAGGGAGTACTTCAGAGAATTCTAGGGCTTCTGAGAAGCTTACAGGCAATGTCCCTCAGCAGTTTCAACAAAAGCCCAAGGTAGAAAAGGGCTTATCTTGAAGAGATTTATGGTGTGGTTTTTGTCTAATGGAATAAACGCTACCTACTACCCTATTGCAGATGACCTACAAAGTTGTGGGGGTTTTTTAATTAATGTTGGCAGAAACATTATCAGGTTGGACTGAATGGACAGAAACCATACAAAGTGAAAAGAGACCTTCAGATTCCCAAACTTTGAGAGGCAGGAAGCAGGCTGAGACTCTCTCTTAGCTGCAAATCATGGGTTACCTTTAATGGAACAGGAAGGAAGAATCAGAGGGTGGAACCAAGGGCTCAGAGGGCAGAACCAGGAGCCATGGAGAATCATTCCCAGGAAAGAGGAGACCTGAGTCCTAATTAAGGAACTTTCAATATTTGCCTGGGTGGATATTAGGATTTCTGTGAAGCAGTACCCTCTGTGTGCCTCCTGTTCTCCCCATTTTGAATGGGAATATCTGTAGCAGTACTGTAAAGCTGTCCCACCAGTATATATCAGGTGTGGGAGGGGGGCAGATAACTTGTCTCTGTAATTCATGGGTCTTCAGGGCGACAGGAAGTACATTTGAACTGTACTTGGAACCACATACTGAAGAAACTGTACCCAAAGAGCTTCATCTGCCCCTGGACCTGATTTAGCTGGTGAGGCTCTGGACTTGGAACTGATGCTGAAACAGAATGAAACTTTTGAGGAACTTGTGAAAGGGTGATTGTATTTTGCAAGAGTAAAGGATACGACGAATCATTGGAGGCCAGAGCACAGACTCTGACTGTGGTAACCACCCTCTCCAATGATCCCCAGTAATTGTTGCCTGCTGGTTTTCATGTCCCTGTTGAGGTCCCTAACACACTGAATAGAACCGATCTGTGAAATGCAACAGTATATTAGAAAATAGCAGGGTGTGACTTCAAAAAAGACATTGCAGTTTCTACTTTGCTCTCTCTTGGATCACTCGCTGGAGGAGAAGCCAGCTGCCATGTCACGAGAGAACAACTCCAGTCCTATGCAGAGGTCCACGTGGGGAGGGACTGAGACCTCCAGCCAACAACCAGCACTGCCTCAGCAAGCATGTGTGTAAGCCACCTGTGAAGCAGAACCTCCAGCCCCAGTCAAGCTTTCAGATGACCACAGCCCTGGCCAACAACTTGACTGAAACCTCATGATATGTCTTGGGGCAGAACCATCCAGCTAAGATGTTCCTGGGTTCCTTATCCACAGAAATTGTGTGAGATAATAAATATTTATTGTTTTAAGCCACTAAGTTTTGGGGTAATTTGTTATTACTAGTAGATAAATAATTCAGCCTTATCTTATCATGTGGATATACCATAATTCAGTGTTGAACATTTAGATTTCTTCTAATTTTTCATCATTACAAAACAATGCTACTATGAAAAACCTGATAAATAGTAAATTGTCTGAATCTCTAAGTGTGACTCTAGACTAAATCCTTGGAAGTGAAATTACTACATATGAACAATGTAGGTTTACAGCTGCATTATACAAGAGTATTTGTTTTACTGCAGCCTCTAGTTATGCTTTTAAAAACCACAAGACAAGGATATCCATTATCAGTATTATTATTTAACACTGTACTGGAATAAACACACATAGGAAAGAAAATGAAATTAAAAGCATAAAAGTTAGAGACGAAAAACTTAAACCTCCACTATTTTCATTTGATATGATGAGTATTTGGAAAACACAAGAGAAACTATTGAAAACCTATTATAAATGATAAGAGAACCCAATAAGGTAACAAGAGACCAAAAAACTTCATCGCTACCCTAGATGCATTCAAGACGCTTTGAACAGAGGTCTGACCAAATGTGTTTATAGGCAGAGGTAGGAGGAAAAAGAGCTGCCTCTTGACTGTATCCTACTGAATTCATCTCATTCAACAAACAAGTTACACAAATACATACAATAATGTCAGCTGTATAACACCTGAGTATCACATGTACACCTCTCAAATGTGCACACGGTGCACTTATAATCCCTAATTATCGGGAGGGGGAATTGTTGCTGATTTTGAAACTACAACTAGCAAGAGGGAAATAAGGGAGCACAGTGACTGAAGAGGTTCGTCAACCTGAATTACCTCATTCCTTACCTCAATCCCTGAAGCTTCTCCTACTCCATCAATCTTCTCTGAGACTGACAGACCAGGTCTTCGGCATTTAGCATCTTGCTTCCTGAGTCACGGCTTAGTCACTCTCCCACTCCTGGCAAGCTCTTCCCTGTGAGTTTCTGCTAAGCTCCTATCCTGGAGGGTATGTTCAAGCCCAGAAGCCTACAGACTGATGCTGCTAGCTGTCAACTCGCCCTGGCTACAGGCCTCAGGAACAGGGGGATCTTGATGCTGAACCACAAGCTAGATTCTGCCCTTGTGATTCACCCTTCTTTACCAGATCAACTAGCAAGGGCCAGAGTTAATCAGGATGTTGTTGCTTCCGCTCACTCTATCGCACGTTCCCTGAAGAAGACAGCAAGGATTATCTTTTTTGGATAAAAATAAGGAAGGAAATAAGGAGGGAGAAAGGGCCCATCGCGTGAACGGCAAATCTCTGGACCACGAGGACTGAACGAGATCTCACTTGGCACTTTAGGCTCCACCCGCAGGCTCAGAGCCCTGGCAGGAATGTTTTATACGCATGTGGCCTTCCTGCCAAGTCTGACAAGTATTCCTAAGGCTAAAGTGTGTTAAAACACAGGAAGAGATCGTGGGTTCATTCTTGCAGAAAGACCTCAGAGAGCTGAGTGCACCAGGCGCTATGAGGAGACTCCAGATCTCCCCTTCCCTGTCCCCTGCCTTGCAGGATGGGGTTCGGGCATGAGCAAAGAGGAGGGGTCTGTACGTGGCTTTTCAGCACCCACAGAGAGAAGCCGCTCTCCACAGGCCAGGAGGCAAGTTGCCAGAAACCCAGATGAGCCTCTTGCAGCAATGCGTGCTCTCTTCCCAAAGTGAACCACAGAGGTCCTACCCTCCAATTTCAGCAAGTGAAGGCGGGGCTTCTGAGAATCTCTCATTCACAGCTTGGAGAACTTGCATGGCTGAAGCGCATGCTGTATGCACTCACATGAAACTGCAAACTAGGCCTATAGAGAACAGAGCAATTGATTTCTAAACGCGTAGGAAGAGAGAAAATATACGAAAGTCATCCTCAGCATTCCCGCATCTAGGAAGCCATTAAAATATTCACATCCTGGAATCTCCAGAGTGTGAGTTTCCATCAGGTTTCACCACACCTTTCAGCCTCTTTATTTACCCCATGAGATATTACTGAATTCACAAAACAGATTTACAATTAATTTTATTTCAAATGAATATATAGCAGATCGCATTTGGTGAGTCAGAGAGGAAATCTGAAGTAAAATAAAAATAGAATGTGGTGATCTAAAAAATAGTGCAACTCATAGCTCTCCAGACAAAACTGGCATATTAAATGGACATAGAGCAGAACAGTGCATCACTGTCCTTTTTGAACGTCATAGATGTTTGTAATTCTTCGTTTGGGGTTTTAACCTCGATTCATATTAAATTTCAAAAGCACAGCCTCAGTTCACGATTCAGTTTGATTCACCTTCTCCTACGTGCTTGGCACTGAGCTAGGCACTAGTGAGACAGAGGAGAATCACACACATCTGCCCAGAAAGAGTCGAGAAGTTGACATTCTTGCTATTTTGCTCTCCAAAAGAAATAATGCACCAAGTTAGTGCAGCAAACATTTTAGAGAGCTGACTGTAAGGTCCTGTGCGAGGCCCCAAGAAACCCCCAAATAATGCCAGGCCACAAGTGGCTTTTTAAAGCCACGGTACATATTGACTTTGTAACACAGAATGTTCATCTGGGTAGATTTATTTCCCTAATTATGTTTTGTTTGTACTAATATTAAAATGAGCCTGTATTCCCTGATCATCTTCAGAGGAAGAAGTGCTTTAGAAGCATGCTGGGCAACAAGATAAAAAAGGATTGAAGATGCCCAAGCCAAGAAACATGGCTCCTCTGTCCTGCTCTCTATTCCTTCCTCTCCATGCCTTTTTTTCTTTCTTCCTTCCTTCCTTCCTTTCTTTCCCTTTTTTTTTTTTTTTTGAGGAATTATATGTGACTCCTTCGGAAGATGAAAAATGTTTATAGTAATCTTCATAAAGTCATGGGAGGAAAAAGAAAACATTTTAATTTATTGAGCCCCTGCTAAGGGCTAGATATTGTACTAAGTGTTTCATAAGTTATCTCTTTTAATCCTCCCTAGAGCCCGGTGAAGAAGGCATTGTTATCATCAGTTTAGAGACGAGGACACTGAAGTACGAAAGTATTTACATAACTAATAAAAGATTGAACCAGAATTTGAATACGGTCCACCAACGTTAAGACCTATTTCTTTCTATTGTCCAGTTCACGCTAACCTTTTTTTTTTTTTTAAGATTTTTTTGATGTGGACCATTCAAAAGTCTTTACTGAATTTGTAACAATACGGCTTCTTTTTTATGTTTTGGTTTTTCGGCCACGAGGCATGTGGGATCTTAGCTCCCCAACCAGGGATCAAACCCACACCCCCTGCATTGGAAGGCGAAGTCTTAACCACTGGACTGCCAGGGAAGTCTCCACTCTAATCTTTACTATCCCCATTTACCAACAGCCCAATAGAGAAATGGGCAAAGGAGAGGACCAACAGTTTGCAGAAAGGGGCCTTAAACATATATTTTTTAGATGTTCGATTATACTCGTAATAAGAGGAATGCAAATTACAGCTTCACCCACCACCATAGCAAAGCTAAAGAACACCTGGTATCACACTGTAGTGGCGAGTATGGGGGAAACAGGCTTGCCCTTACATTGCTGGTGAGAGTAGAGACTGACATAACTGCTCTGAAGGGCACCTGGGTAAAATTCCTATCAAATTCCTCTTCTATGACTTCTTCCTCAGGTATACTTGCATTTGCAAGAAATGAGATATTCACAAGATTATTCACTGCAACATTGTCTATAATAGCAACAGATTGAAACAACCTGATGTTCATTAATGGGAGACATAAATTATGTTCATCCATACAAAGAATTATTTACAACCATAAAAATGAGGGGGCTTCCCTGGTGGCGCAGTGGTTGAGAGTCCACCTGCCGATGCAGGGGACACGGGTTCGTGCCCCGGTCCGGGAAGATCCCACATGCCGCGGAGAGGCTGGGCCCGTGAGCCATGGCCGCTGAGCCTGCGCGTCCAGAGCCTGTGCTCCGCAACGGGAGAGGCCACAACAGCGAGAGGCCCGCGTACCGCAAAAAAAAAAAAAAAAAAAAGAGAAAGAATTATTGTGGACATAATTTGCTAAGTGAAAAAAGGAAGATGAGAACAGCAAGTGCTATGTGCTTCAATTTGTGTGAAGGGAGAAATACATACAAGTTTTGGTATATAACTAGACTATTAAGAAATTAGTAGCACTGGTGGCCTCCAGACAGGCATGGGGTGGGTGAGACTGGGGAGGACAGGAGAATTATTGCTATACACCCTTTGTGCCATTTGAATTTTGAACCATGTTAATACAAAACCTATTTTTTTAAGTAAAACTTATTTTTTTAAGTATTTTTTAAGTAAAAAGCTAAAAAGCACACCAATTAATTGCCTTTCATATTTAACTACTGCATAATAGAAGAGGGCAATGATACTTTACTGGGTTAAACCTGAAAGTTGTACAAACCGAAACAAAATCACCACCAGCTTGCTTTCTCTTTGCCCATTCCTGTTGTTGGGATTACTTCTTCCTTAAATTGTCGTTTAAGCCTATGGCTTAAACTCTTTAGTTGTCTTCCTTCTCCTTATAACAATAAGATAACAATGATGAGAACAATTTATGGAAGGACTGCTATTTGTAAAAGTCTTGCGTTTAGAGCTGTGGTTATATTGTTTAATCTTCCTGATAATCTTATACAGTGGGACTATCAACCTCATTTAAAAAAACTGAACTACAGTTGATTCACAATATCATGTTAATTTCAGGCATCCAACCCCATTTTTAAAATAAATAAATAAATTTATTTAATTTTTGGCTGCGTTTGATCTTCGTTGCTGCTCACGGGCTTTCTCTAGTTGCGGCGAGCGGGGGCTACTCTAAGTTGCGGTGCACGGGCTTCTCATTGAGGTGGCTTCTCTTGTTGTGGAGCATGGGCTCTAGGCGTGCAGGCTTCAGTAGTTGTGGCTCGCGGGCTCTAGAGCACAGGCTCAGTAGTTGTGGCGCACGGGCTTTAGTTGCTCTGCAGCATGTGGGATCTTCCTGGACCAGGGCTTGAACCTGTGTCACCTGCATTAGCAGGCGGATTCTTAACCACTGTGCCACCAGGGAAGCACCCCATTTTAAAGATGAGAAAATAGAAACTTAGACAAATTAGTATTTTCTATTTTAATTGATTACTAGATACTATGGAGCAGCTGTTTTCTAATGTGTATGGCTTTGAGAAGAGAAATTTGAAAAAAGAAAAGGCCTTTGAAAGTCCATCATGCCACCCAGAAAATGAAGATGCTGACACACAATTTATTGCACAGAGCTTACTCTATTTACTCCACAGAGACACTTCTCACATTCAGGTGCTATTCAGAAAAAAATAGCCCATGTGTTATATAAGAGATTCTAATATTTTAAAGGAAGAAAATTCCTGTAAAGCAATGGTACCTCCTCTTTCCATTCCTTTCCATTTCTCAGCTGCAGTGCGTACAAAGCAAATGCTCTGTTTTGACACAAGAGAACCGATTTTTTTTTTTTTCTCACCAGACAATGATAAAAATCACATAGTCTCTCCCTTCACCAGCCCTTGGCACTAGCCTCAAGCATCTTCTCACAAGTTAGGATAGAGTCCAGGATAAAAGCCTGACATACTAAAAGGTATATCAGAAACTCTCCACTAAAATATACTTGATATTTTATTATTGAAGTAAAGACAACAAAATAAACCATTCAGCCTTGGGCTTTGCCCCGTCACCATGTAGAAGGCTTGATCTGATGTTATGGTGCTTACAAAAAACGCTTACAAGAAAGACCTTTGATTCCCTTTGCCCCAGCTGACATCCTTGTCAGCCTGTGTTCTCCAGCCCCCTCTCTCTCAGCCATGAAGGGAGTCACAGCTCACTAAGGAGCTCCCAAGAGAAGGGGCACTGTTTCTCCTTCCAAAATGAAGGAGGCTGAAAGCAGTTTTCCCATAAAGTTGCCATTTGGGCTCTTAGTGGGTTTTCATTGCACTGTGAGGACAGCATCTGAATTCTGACTTCTTGATGATAAAATCTCCTTGTTGATCTTGGTGAGCTGGAGTGACTGAACTGTTACTCCAAGGGTAAAAGATGGCATGTGGGCACCGGATAAGGACATCATGAAAATCATTTTATCTCTCCTTTGGCTTCTGGTGGATACGGACTTTGTTTATTGCTTCCACATGATTCAATACAGTGGGACCTATTATATTTGTCCCCTATTTATGGCAAGGAATTGTCCTAGGCACTGAGGACACAGGCAAATACAAAACCAAGACCTGCCCTCTACGAGTTTGATATTCTACTGCAGGATACAAAAAATATACAAGTCAGGTAATTGATGTATGACACGACAAAGGAAAAAAAAACTGAATAAGGAAGTGGAAACCAACAAGGGGTATGTTTTCATTAGGGTGGCAAGGGATGGAGTCTGAGGAGTGGCCACTTCTGAAGAGAGCTGCATGAAGTCTGTGGCTCCCGCAAGAGAAGGGTCCAGTACAGAGGGAACAGCAAGGCCAAGGCCCTGAGATGGAAGTGGGTTTCACAGAAATAGTGGAGGCCTGTACAAGAAAGGAAGGAAGCAAAGGGGAGAGTAGAAGAAAAAGGGGTCAGAAAAATTGCGGAGATCCTTGAAGGGCCTTGTGGGTCATAAGGACTTTGGACACTGGGAAGCCATTGACAAGTTTTGAGCAGGTGAGCTCCATGATCTGATTTACATTTTAAAACGACATCTTTGGCGGCCAAAATACCAAAATGCCTATTGTATTTATAGACTAAAAACTGCGTGTAAAGCCTTTTCTGTTAATCCTGCTCTTAAAGATGATATTCTATGTGACCAGAGAAATCTTCCTTTGAAACAACAGAGTTCACCTTGGTGGTTACTTTTTCTGAACAGCACAGGTGAAATAATTATCACTGGGTAACAAAGAACCACTGTATGTACCCACGTGTAATTCTAGAAGTGGACCTCCCTCTCCTTCATTTAGTTATAATATCCACTAGACCAAGGCTATTTTCTTTAATATAAACAAAAGTACATTTGAATAAAATTTTAATAAGTTGTAATAAAAATATTCTATGTGACCAAATATTTGGACTCATTCTGGACTTAGGCATTTCAATGTTCTTGGTTTTTTAATTTAACTCTTTTCACAGCCATGTTGAGAGTAAAAATAAGTAATTTCTGTCTGTCTTCCATTTCAAGTATTTCTGGATAAGGGACTCAAAAAACTAAAACTGTTTTTGTTTATAACATAAAATATGGAATTGATCTTTCCAGGGTCAGAGATGATTAATGTTTTTACTTTTATACATTATTTTCTTAAACTAGTTCACATATAAACATTTTTATATGTTTGTAAGCAAATATGCTTTCACAGCATACCTTGTGTGTGTATAAAGATAAGTATTTAATTCTCACTGTTCACTTTTAACTGACAAAGAAAAAAAGTGAAAATGACAGAAACTGTGGTAGAACCTTACTTGCTGTTCTGGTCCTGGTTGTACCTGCCTTTGGCCAATCCCATAGCTATTCAAGAAATCTTCCCAACAGAGTACAACAGGATGAGAATCTGAAATCATTTCTGATATTCCCTCCTAGATGTTGATTGTTATATCAAGTAGTAAGTGGTAAAACTTTTAATTGACAATTAGTATAACTGTGGGTGGATTCTAATTTTGTTTTTAATTCTGTAGATTGTGTTTAAACAATTCAAAAGTATGTTCCTGATTTTGAGATACTAAGTGATATTGCACAGCTGTCACTTTATTGAATGTGTACAATGCTCCCATGAAGTTTATAAGTGTACCTTTGTATAGCTTCAGCTGCTAAAATTAAAATTGATCTGTTATGACACACACAATAAAGACATTTTTGGAATCTATCATTATCTCAAAATAAACAGTTTAAAAAATGCTATCACTGGCTGTTGGGTGGAGAGTAGACCACAGGGGATGTAGGCAGACTCTTAGATGGCCCCCAATGACCCCCACCTTCAGTGTTCGTGCCCTTCTATAATGCCTCCACTTGAGGACAGTCTGCTATCATGGACTCATGTGTAATGAATAGAATGACAGAAGTAATGGCATGACACTTCTGAGACTAGGCTATAAAAAGACTGTGGCTTCCATCTTGAGTATTCTCTCTTGCTTCCTTTCTCCCTCTCCATCTCTTAGATCACTCATCCTGGAGGAAGCCAGCTGCCATACTAATGAGCCACCTTATGGAGGGGTCCACACGAGGTGACAAGGAACAGAGGCCCACAGTCCAAAGCCCATGAGGAGCTGAAGCCTGTGACAGACATGTGAGTGATCTTGCAATTAGATCCTCTGCCCCAGTCCTACGTTGCCGTAATGGCAGCCCTGACCCACAGGTGGGCTGCAACTTCACGAGAGACTTTGAGCCAGAGGCACCCAGCTCAGTGGCAATTCCGTTTCACAGAAACGGTGTAACAATGTATGATTATTGTTTTTGCCATTATGTTTTGGGATAATTTATTACACAGCAATTGATAACTCATACAGGGGAAGTAAGAGTAGAAGCAGTAAGACCAATTAAAGGCCATTGCTGTAATCAAGAGACAACTTAGAATAGGGTAGTAATGGTAGAAGTGGGGAGAAGTGGGCCTGGGCAGGACAAAGGAGATAAGAAAAGCAACAACGTGCTCTCTGTGACCTGGAGAAAGAAAGTGAAAAACTATGGCCCTGATTTCCACTCAGTGGAGAATAACCAGCAAGTCCCACAGTGGAGCTGCATGTTGTCATGACAGAGAGAATAACTCTGGAAGGATTTTGGCTCCTGTGGGAAGGCATGGAGACAAGAAGTCTGAGGACATGGCCTGACCTGAGCCTTGTCTAGCACCCTGTAGCAGGACTGAGAAGCTGATTCCAGGAGCTGGGAAAGGGAAAGGGACAGGATCTGGCATCAGCCTGAATTTACAAACCAAAGACGATTGCGACGAGTCCAGAACACCTCTGTTTGGTTGAAGTAATCAGAGAAACTCACCTGAATAAATACGTCAGTCCAAGTCCTATGATTAAAAATTGTAAAAAGCCATACTCCTTTTTTTTTTTCAGTACGCGGGCCTCTCACTGTTGCGGCCTCTCCCGTTGCGGAGCACAGGCTCCGGACGCGCAGGATCAGCGGCCATGGCTCACGGGCCCAGCCGCCCCGCGACACGCAGGATCCTCCCGGACCGGGGCACGAACCCGTGTCCCCTGCGTCGGCAGGTGGACTCTCAACTACTACGCCACCAGGGAAGCCCAAAAGCCATATTCTTAAGTGCTCCTCTATCAGGGCAGATCACCAGGTCCTGCACCTCCGGGACAAAGAGGCAGGCTGTTACCAGACATTGGCCCTGGAGGCAGTTATCCTAATGGTTAAGACTATGGGTCTTGGGGCTTCCCTGGTGGTGCAGTGGTTAAGAATCCGCCTACCAATGCAGGTGACATGGGTTCGATCCCTGGTCTGGGGCGATCCCACATGCCGAGGAGCAGCTAAGCCCGTGCACCACAACTACTGAGCCTGCGCTCTAGAGCCCATGAGCCACAACTACTGAGCCCATGTGCCACAACTACTGAAGCCCGCACACCGCAACTAAGAGTAGCCTCCGATCTCCGCAACTAGAGAAAGCCCGCGCGCAACAACGAAGACTCGACACAGCCAAAAATAAATAATAAAATAGAAAGTTTTTTTAAAAACCTTCATATCTATTAAAAAAAAAAGGCCATGGGTTTTGATGTGACGAAGGCTGAGGTGGAATTCCAGCTCCTCTCTTGCTGTGTGACCTCAGCAAACATTTAAATTCCTACAAGCTTCTGCTTTCTTGACTGCAAAATAAGGATACTAAAGGCACTTACCCCTAGTACCTTTAGTACAACAATGAATGGTTGGAAGGATTGGATAAGATAGAGTATGTATTTTTCTTAGCACAGTGCCTGGCACATAGTAAGTTCTCGGTAAATAAGCATTGAGCTGCCACGATGTGAATTGTCACCTGCTGCTGCTGTTCTAAGTCCCTGGAGGAACACACAGGGTGACTGAAGGAGATGGCAGTGCCCTTTATCTTAAAGCAAAGCTGTACTGCTATGTCTGACATTAAAAACAGGAAGGTACACACATCCCTGTATAGCTATTCTAGGAAAATCTTGATCAAAAGCCCACTTTACCCTATCAGTGAACACAGCTGCTGGTTCCCTCTGCCCTCTTCTCACTCTTGATAAGCGAGCTTTTAACATGCCTTAAAGGCAAGTCCTGCTGCCGAAATGAAGAAGGCCCAAATGGGGACAGGGCGGATTCATGGAGAGTGTCACTCTTTTCAAGCAGCCCTATGCACGCTGTGTCACCACATCTGCCCCTGACATTCACTGGCCACTTTGTGACTCACTGATGTACAAAGAGACACCCACCGAATAAGCAGGTCAGGAGGGTCACTGGAGGACCAAAGGCCCACCAAGGCACCCACAAGGCATAGGCTAAGCTCGGGGTCTGTGTGTCATGTCATAGCTGCGAGGGACACTCCTGCCCAGATGGCATACCCCATGCCTGGGCATTCAGGGTCCTGTCACTAAGAGCTAACACATGACACTGAAGGTGAGACAGACTCAGCGGCTGCTATGTTCAGACACAAAAATCATCACAACCTAAAGCCACCAGCACAAACTCTGCTGGAAAGAGTGGTCACCGTCATGGATGACAACACCACGCCATGAATACGGAGAACCATGTTACCAACAACCCAACAAACATATGCAAGGATACACAAAGGCACATCAAACGTTATAACCAAAAACTGAATACTAACATTTGTAACAGGAAAGAACAAAATGTTTGTCTTATGAATACATCTCACCTCAAAGTCCACTGTTTAGTTCAAGATATCCACCTGAAGCCGAGAAAATGTCATCATTTTCTCAGCTTGGCTTCCTGTTCTAAAATGAAAGACTTCAGAAATCCAGACATACTTATACATCTAAATGCTTTTCATTTAGATCTATAATTAAGCCATAACCCCCTGCGAACACACATAAACAATTCATATTTGGAAATACAAGTATCAAAACTTATACAATTTACAAATTTTCTTAATATTCTTCCCCACAGTGGATCTTTGCCAGCATTCTGTCATTTCTAATCTATAGCGTCAGATTGACAGTTAAACCCAGCAAGAGCTAATGATTGTGACAGGGGAAAGTAATCAGCACATCCATTCATTAGCAACCCGCTCACACATTCATTGTCAATTATAAATATTTGCTTGGGCTAAACTCTGCCACCATCATAGGAGCCATTACCACCTGTAACCACGTGATACATTTGAAGAGTCAAGCTTCCAGCGTTTTGCACCTGGGACTCAATAATCAAAACGTTCATAAACTAACACTTGGGTCCCAGCAGAGTATCTTGCTTGAGCTAACAAATGATTATCCTAGACAATGGAACTACAAGTCTCTGATTCATGAGTTTCCCAATTATGTTTCTGGGCTGTATCCATTAGCTTTTGTTGAAAGCCATTTCACTTGCTATTTGGGAACATTTTTAGGGGGCATTCAAGTACACAGTTGGACTTGTACATCGGCAGATACTGCAGGATTTGGGGGGGAACTCCAGACCCTACTACATGTAATGGAAGCTGTCCGGTGCCCCGCCCAGATGCCCTTTAGGGGCTGGCGCACCCATCCCTCAGCTGCTGTGAGTAGAGGTTGTTGATGACTCACAGCTGCCCTCTTCTCCGGAGGCCTGCTCTCCAACAACCCAAACCGTCTTGACCTGGAAGCCGTGTCCTCCCCACTTTAAAAAAAAACAAACTAAATTCTGAATTTATTTCACCTCCACATCTTGTAATGAAGGTCGGGTAGTAAGATTTGTACAAACCATGGTAATAGTTTCAACTTAGATACGGAAATTAACATGTGTATTTTTCTGTAAGTGCACAATGGAGCCAGAAGCAGGGCTCATGTATATAGAGCTATATTTGTTAGAATGTATACTTCAAAGTGAAATCTTAAACAAAGTTAACAGTATATACTTCTTGTGCCGCTCATAAAACATATCAGCCAAAACCGCCTACCAGGTGGATATGAAATCTGAGTTTACTTTTACATGCATTCATAAATTACTATTTCAGGGCAACCAGGTGGTACTTGATTTCCAATAATGTGTAATGTTTTGGTTTTGCCAAATATATATATTACTGTGGATCTCATGGTACCATATTACATTTTTCCACCAAGGACTTACCGAAATGGAGTACAAAGAGCAAGTTGCTTCTCTCAAGGGAGGGACAGCCAGCTCTGGGGGGCAGTTCATGCTCTGGAGCTTCCCATGGGGCCCAGCTGAAGCTAGTCTCCCACGGAGACCACATTCCAGCTTAGTTTTCCTCCTTTGACCTGTCCTGGTTCTCTCACTCATCTTCTCCTGAGAGGACTCTGGAAAATAATCGCCTGAAAAAGAACCTCCATCTCAGCGTCTGCTCCTAGAAAGCCTGACACTAAGAACTTCTCTTTACCCTGGATGGGACTGTGCTCCTTCCAGGGCCTCCATGAGCCCTAAGCCCCACCCTTGAACTGGTTGCTATTTCCCAAATACTCGAAACAGGTGAGTCTTTCTGTTTGCTGTGTCCCACCCATCCCTAGCACCTGGCACAGTTCTAGCAGAATTCCTCATCACAGCCCAGACCAACAAAATCCTTCTCAACCTTTCTTAGAAATCAATTAGAAAAAGACTCAAAACCCAGCAGAAAAATAGGTGTAGGGGATGAATAAAAACAGCCCACTGAGATGGAAATGGAGGCATAAAAACATAAGAGATGCTCATCCTCACTCATAATAAGTGAAATCTGAATTAAAACTACACTGAAATACCATTTTCAATCATTAAATTGGGAAAAATCTGAAATATAGTTTTTTATTCTATCCATATATCCAGTCCTGTGATAGTGGGTTTTTTCTTCCCCTGTTACAAATAAATTGTTAGTCCAAGAAACACCCCTCTGGGATTCCACTACTGGGAAATGAATCTGATAAAGCTCTACAAAACCCTTTAGGGCTGTTGGTGAGAGGAGGGTGCAAACCTGAATTATTAACTTGAACATCGACCTCCTCAGGAATGTTACATATTATTTTATGTTCCTTCTCCAGGTCTTAAAGAACATACTGCTTTCCTTATTTCCTCTGCTTATCCTACCCAGGCAAGTGTCCTTATTGCCATTTTTATCTATTTCTCACTTTTACCTGAAATCTTTTTTTCTTCAAGACCACAAAATGTCTTGATAGCATAAGGGTCATGCCCTTCAGTTTGCTATATATTTCCTATCCATCTTAGTGTAAAGTGGGATTAAATGGAGTATGCATTTTCCTCTATTATATTGTGCCTGGTGGTTAAGTGTATAGGTCCACAGATCTATGTGGTTTATTGCATGATTTTTTTCAAATATTCGCTTCCTCTCTCTGCAGAAAGATTGTACCTCTTTGCCCCAATAACGTCAAGTTTGGTCTTATAACTTGCATTGGTCAGTGAAATGTGAGCAGAAATGACATAGGCAACTTCCAGTCAGAAACTTTAGGACTTACCACGTGGTTCCTACCATCCTGTTATTTCCTCTACTGCAAGACCATCCCCAGATTAGCACATCTCAGGAATGGTTTGTTCCTTTAGCCTGGTCCTGGAATAAAGATGAGATAGAGCAGAGACACGAAGGACATAAAATGTGAGTGAGAAATAGACCTTTGTGGTATTAAGCCCCTGAGATGTAGGAGCCATTTGCTATCACAGTATAATCTAGCCCAGCTGACTGCTAAATCTATAAGCTCTGATGCAGTTTATTATTATTTGTATCCCAAAGAGCACCTAGCATAATCCTTTGCCCATAGTGCACATTTAACAAAAATTGGCTGAATATTATTTTTCTCTTACTCTTTCATTTCCCTTCCGTTTCTTTTCTAAACAATTCAGTCCGAAAGCCATTATAAGGGGCAGAGGAAGGTAGGCGTTTGGCAAAGGTGTGAAGAGGAGCTGTCATGACACAAAGCAGGGTGTCAGGGCTTCCCTGGTGGCACAGGTTGAGAGTCCGCCTGCCGATGCAGGGGACACGGGTTCGTGCCCCAGTCTGGAAGATCCCACATGCCACGGAGCGGCTGGGCCCGCGAGCCACAACTACTGAGCCTGCGCGTCCGGAGCCTGTGCTCCGCAACGGGAGAGGCCACAAGAGTGAGAGGCCTGCGTACCGCAAAAAAAAAAAAAAAAAAAAGCAGGGTGTCAGAGCCTGAGCAAGACCAGGAGGCTTGGTCAAATCAGTAACTATATTATGGATAGTGGGAGTCAAGTTTCTCACTATCAGAGAAGGGAGTTACAAATATGGAAAGGGAGAAGATTAGAATAGACCCTGTTTAGTTGGACTGGAATTGGAGATATTAATGTGAACACATGGTTTTCAATATATGTAGATAGATAAATATAATTGTAAACATGTGTATATATATAAATTGCCTAGTTCTTGAAAGGGCTTGGGAGTAGCAACTTCCCAATGGAAATGACCACACCCAGCACCAGGTCTTGGCTTCTAAATACTATTCTACACTAAAGGAATCAGGGATCCTTGGGAAAAGAGCTGATTCCAAAGCTGAGACAGGGGAAGTAAGAAATGAGCCTGGAATATCCTATTCTGCCATAACTAAGGAAGTGCTCAGAAAAACAGAAAACTGATGTCAAAAGGAAACAGAATCCAGTTTGAAGAGGCTGCTACTGGCTATATCTGAGTCAGAGCATCAAAATAAATAATGAGAGTAATGAATTAAAACCCAGGAAACAACATAGGAATTCATCATATAAATATCTAGATAGATAAATGGGGAAATTGAAAGTTTGATGAGGAACAGGGCATTTACATAACCTCAAAGTATCACCCCTCAAAATACTCAATCATTAAGAAAGACGTAGTAAACTTACATTGGAGAAGCCTGGCAACCACCATCCTAACCAAGTGATCATGGTTAGTATCACCAGTAATGGAACAAAATATTATAAAATGTGTGCCCTAACAGGCTGCAGTGAGCCACACAGGACCACTTCTGTGATATCCCTGCCAAAGAAACATAACCAGAATCTACTCATGAGGAGGCATCAGACAAACCCAAACTGAGGGATATTATAAAAAATGATTGGCCTCCGATCTCCAAAATTCTCAAGGTCATGAGAGTCAAGGGAGGACTTCAAAACTATTCCAGATTAAAGGTGATGAAAGAGAAATGACAACTAATGTGGCTGGGAAGGCAGAGATTTGGAGGGATGCAGCCACACGTCAAGGAATGCTGGCAGCCATCAGAAGCTGGAAGAGGCAAGGAATGAGTTGTTCCCTACAGCCTCTGGAGGGAGCATGGACCTGCTGACACCTTGAAGCTTGTTTTGGATTTCTGTGGAAGAAAGTATTTCTGTTTCAGTTTATGGTTATTTGTTACAACAACCAATGAAACGAATTCGGAATCATTCCCTAACACTTAAAGTCACCACGGTAGAGATGATGGCCGATCAAGAAGTAGATGTTGCCATATCTGGCTACTCTCCGTTACCAATGAATTGAAGCAAGATTGGGGATATTCAACATTTCCCGTATCATCATGCTTGAAGATCCAAGGAAAATCACAGATCTAGTACACTGTTAAAGTGGGTTTATCTTTAAAAAGAAGGCTAACAGTAAAATAGTTAATATTCCTGAAGAGGTAGATGTCCTTGTTAATAACTAAGGATTGTACTCTCCTTTCATCCACAGCTTGAAATGGTTTTACACAACTTTATTAAATTTATTTCCCGGTAGTAGAATGCCACAGGGGTATCACTTGATCTAACAATTCAGCTGTAGCAGGCTGTATTAGTCAGGGTTATCCAGAGAAACAGAAGCTACAGGATGTGTATATATATATAGAGAGAGAGATTTATTTTAAGAAATAAGCTCACATGATTTGGAGGCTTAGCAAGTCCAAAATCTGCAGGGTAGGCTGGCAGGCTGGAGACTCAGGGAGGAATTGCAGTTTGAGTCCAAAAGCCGGCTGCAGGCAGAATTCCTTCTTGCTTGGGGAAGTCAGTCTTTTTCTATTAAGGCCTTTATATGATTTGATAAGATCCACCTACACTATGGAGGGTAATCTGCTTAAGTTAAAGATTTAAGTTTTTTTAATACTTTAATTTTTTAACTGAAGTATCATTGATATACAATATTATATGTTACAGGTGTACAATATAGTGATTCATATTTTTTTTTTTTTTTTTTTTTTTTTTGTATTCAAAGGTTACATTTCATTTATAGTCATTATAAAATGTTTGCTATATTCCCTGTTTTGTACAATATATCCTTGTAGCTTATTTTATACCTAATAGTTTGTACCTCTTAATCCCTTACCCCTGTACTGCCTCTCCCCACTGGTAACCACTAGTTTGTTCTCTAAATCTGTGAGTCTGCTTCTTTTTTATGTTCACTAGTTTGTTTTATTTTTTTGATTCCACATATGAGTGATATCATACAGTATTTGTCTTTCTCTGTCTGACTTATTTCACTTAGCATAATGCCCTCCAAGTCTATCCATGTTGCAGCAAATGGCAAAATTTCATTCTCTTTATGGCTGAGTAGTATTCCATTGTGTGTGTGTGTGTGTGTGTGTGTGTGTGTGTGTATACATATATATATATATATATATATATCACATAAACATTCAAATGTTAATCTCACTAAAAAAATACCTTCACAGAAACATCTAGAATAACGTTTGACCAAGTATCTGGATACTGTAACCTAGCTAAGTTGACCCAGAATATTAAACTTCACACAGGGAAAAAAGAACCCACTGTCATTGGGTTGGACATATGCATAGAATAAGAGCTCACCTTTTTGGATTCAAGATCATTTACTTTCATCTCGTGTCATTCAGTAATGTGTACACCTTTATCTCATTTTTTTTACCTGGTTTTCATTTTCAGCAGGAAAAGCAGCCTTGAGTATCATCAAAGTTTGGGACTCATTTTGCCACCTGGCAAATGCATTCTGTAACCATCTCACTAGCATAAAACATGTGGGAAAGTTTCTTACTAGCTATTCATGGAGTGAGAAAGTCTAGGCCCATCTGCTTTACAGACCTGAATCAAGAAAGGCTGCTCTCAGGACCCGGTCTTAAGGGTGCTAGAGAAGAGATCTAAGACATAAGGATGTTTTCACCTAAAAGTTTTTGACTGATTTTATTTAGAACAGTCTAACACATTCACTATAGAAAACAAAAGATCAGAGTTCAGCTGTGGCAGGAATCAACTACAAATTACTCATTCTGTTTCAGAAGATGATGTAATTTCTTCTCCCAGGGAGAGAAATGACACTCACCTTGGATCATGTGGCCATGAGCAGGAAAACAGAAGTCAATCCTTGATGGATCTGAGAAATGTCTCTTCCCTCATGCCTTCTTAGTTCTTTGGTTTCTTAGGAATATCAGCTGGGAAAGGATATGTATCGCAACCAAGAGAATCAGGGGGATTGTGAAGTGACGTGTCAATAACATAATAATGATGAATTAAATGTCTATTTTGTACCAGATGCTGTCCTGGTTACCACGGAGACAAGATGACGACAAAATATGGCCCTTGATCCTCTGTCTAGTGGGAGCAACAAATAAATGAGTCACTGTGATGCATGAGGGAGAGAGCTGCAGGCAAAGAGTTGACAGAAACAAAGGAGGGACTGACTAACTCTGAGGGTCTAGGAAGACTTCACAGAGGAGGTGACCTTTGACCTGTACCTTGGAAGATGCTTAAGAGTCTAGCAGGAGGAATAACAGGAAACAGAGGATTCCAGAAACTGGGAGTTAATTTTTTGTTTATTTACTTACTGGTTTTATTACTGATTATTAAAGTACTGAAGATTCACTTAGAAAATATGGAATATACCAAAAAATTATAAAGAAGTAAAAAAAAAAAACCAAAATGACCCATAACTTTAATACATAGATGCAATACAGCAGCAATAATTACTCTGCCATAATTCCTTATTTTCTTTTTCTATTCATTTTACCATAAACTTGTATTTATTCTATAGCTATAACTTTGTATATTGTTTACTCTTAAAACATGTTCTATCATTTAAAAACTTGGTAAACTAATATTTGATAGCTTCTTGAAATCTCACCAAGCAGATTTATCACAATATTTGTAAAAGCACTAGTTTACTGTGGATTTCTGTGCTCCAGGTTTTCATTCATATAAGGCATGTCTTTGTGTGTAAACTTTTGTCATATTTTAGAAGTGGAAACCCTAGGTTAAAGTATTTGAACATTATTAATGCTCTTGATTACTAGCCATATTGTTTTCTAGGACAGTTGCAACAAATTATCACTAACAAAGTTGGAAAGTGCCTTTCTTACTAAACTATCAACTTTGCATAGAATTTTTAAAAATAGATTTTAGCATGCATTCAGTAAAGTGCACTAATCTCAAATGTATAGCTACTGGAATAGTATCACTTTTTACCTATTTGATAATGTAAAAGGAAAAATTTTTGTTTCTTTTAAAAAATATGTATGTTGTATTTGTCATATTTGCTGTAAATATTTTTCCCAGATTGTTGTTTCTTTCCATTTTCTTTGTGATGTTTTCTGGCAATCAAACATTTTATTGTTTGTGTTGTCAAGTTTTTCTGTCTTTTCTTTTGAGATGTCTTTCAAGTAGAATTCAAAATACTTCTAGATTTTTTTGAGACTTCTTCTTTGACTCATGGGTTATTCAGAAGTGTGTTGTTTAATTTCCAAATAATTTGGAGGATGATCCAGCTATATTTCTGCTACTGATTTCTAGTTTAATTCCATTGTGGTGAGAACATTCTTTGTATGATTTCTAAGTTTGTTAAGGTGTGTTTTGTGGCCTATCTTGGTGAATGTTGCATGAGCTTAAGAAGAATGTATGTTCTGCTGTTGTTGGATAGAGTGGTCTGCAGGTGTCAATAAGATCCAGTTGATTGTGCTCGCTTCGGGAGCACATATACTAAAATTGGAACGATACAGAGAAGATTAGCATGGCCCCTGCGCAAGGATGACACGCAAATTTGTGAAGCGTTCCATATTTTTGTCTGTCATACAGAGTGAAGTAAGTTAGAAAGAGAAAAACAAATACCGTATGCTAACACATATATATGGAATCTAAAAAAAAAAAAAATGGGGCTTCCTTGGTGGCACAGTGGTTGAGAGCCCGCCTGCCGATGCAGGGGACACGGGTTCGTGCCCCGGTCCGGGAAGATCCCACATGCCACGGAGCGGCTGGGCCTGTGAGCCACGGCCGCTGAGCCTGCGCATCCGGAGCCTGTGCTCCGCAACGGGAGAGGCCACAACAGTGAAAGGCCCGCGCACCGCAAAAAAAAAATGGTCATGAAGAACCTAGGGGCAGGATGGGAATAAAGACGCAGACCTACTAGAGAATGGAGTTGACGACACGGGGAGGGGGAAGGGTATGCTGGGACAAAGTGAGAGATTGGCATTGACATATACACACTATAAAATGTAAAATAAATAGCTAGTGGGAAGCAGCCGCGTAGCACAGGGAGATGAGCTCGGTGCTTTGTGACCACCTAGAGGGGTGGGATAGGGAGGGTGGGAGGGAGATGCAAGAGGAAGGAGATATGGGGATATATGTATATGTATAGCTGATTCACTTTGTTATAGCGCAGAAACTAACACACTATTGTAAAGCAATTATACTCCAATAAAGATGTTAACAAAATAAACAAGATCCAGTTGATTGATAGCGCTACTCAGGTTATCCATATCCTTACTGATTTACTGCCCGCTTGATCCATCAGCTATTAATAGAGGGATGTTGAAGCCTCTATTTAAAATAGTGGATTTGTCTATAACTCCTTTCAGTTCTCTCAGTTTTTAACTCAAGTATTTTGGTACATATTTAGGTGCATACTTGTTTAGGGTTGTTATGTCTTCTTGGAGAATTACACCCTTCATCATGACGTACTGCCTCTTTTTTTTTTCTTTCGGTACGCGGGCCTCTCACTGTTGTGGCCTCTCCCGTTGCGGAGCACAGGCTCCGGACGTGCAGGCCCAGCAGCCATGGCCCACGGGCCCAGGCGCTCCGCGGCATGTGGGATCCTCCCGGACCGGGGCATGAACCCGCGTTCCCTGCATCGGCAGGCGGACTCAACCACTGCGCCACCAGGGAAGCCCAACTGCCTAATTTTATTCCTGATAATCTTTCTTGTTCAGAAGTCAGCTTTGTCTGAAATTAATATAGACACTCCAAGTTTCTTTAGTTAATGTTATCATGGTATATCTTTCTCCATCCCTTTATTTATAATCTCAGTCTTTATATATAAAATGGGTTTCTTATAGTTAGGTCTTGTTTTTCTTAATCCATGTTAACAATCTCTGTCTTTAACTGGTGTATCTAGACCATTCACATACATAACTCCACCATGAAAATCTGGTAGCATTCCTGGAGGTAAGAACCACAAAACTGTGGGGACTTTCCCCAAACACTGTGGTCCCAGGAGTTTCTCACTCGTAACAGTCCATATTCAGCCTCTGGAATTTCACTCAAAATTACCATTCAAGTATACAATTCTTTTTTTTTTCTTCCAGTTTTATATGCTATAATTTATATGATATAATTGACAGCACTGCATAAGTTTAAGGTGTATAGCATAAAGATTTGATTTACATACACTGAGGAGTGATGCTCACAATAAGTTCAGTGAACATCCATCATCTCCTATAGGTACAAAGTTAAAGAAATAGAAAAGTTTTTTTCTTGTGATGAGAACTGTCAGGATTCAGTCTCTTAACTTTCTATATAACATACAGCAAAGCAGTGTTATATTTATCATGTTGTATATTACATCCCTGGTTCTTCTAATGCTTCTTGACTTGTGTGTAAATGCCACCTGTTTTCTCTAAAAATTAAATCATAATCTATGAAATTATGACAGAAAGGAATGACAAAATTTATTGTCATTAGAACTCATGGTGCAAAAGTCATGATAGGTAAATAGACGGTACATTAGCATGAAGCCAGTGGTAGCAGACTGTGCTAATATTTATTGTATTCTTAACTGCCAGGTCCTCAAGTGTACAGTGCTTAACTGACCAACGTCACTGAAAATCTGGACCAAGGAGATAAAGATTTAGCACATCTAGAAAACCATTTCTTTAAAGATACACAACCATGGCATAAGCATATTGTCTAAAAAGTGTCTATGAAGTATCCTTTTAAAATGGCTTAGTTTACATGGACACCAAGAGCATGCTACCACTGTAGACCTACAGAGGATCTCACAGAGCCAAGTCTTGGGAGCAGAGAGCCAAGCAGGAGTGACTTGGAAGGCAGAGTGGCTAAGCAAGGGTAGCCTTTACTGCAGCCCCTTGGGCTGCGCGTCTGGGGAGAGCATCTCTAAAAGCTTCTCAGAAACAGCAAACTAAGTGTGAATTTTATATCTGATACCCAAAGCACCCCCCACCCCTTTATCCTGCTAGTGGCTTTGTCTGTATGTATTCAGAGCTGCTCAGTTTACAGGTCTGGTCAATGTCACACCATGTTATTATGCCCTAAAGGAATTTCACAGTCCCTGTGTACACCTCCTACATTCCTGCTGTGGCAAGTGAATAAAGGTTCCAGTCCGGTTTGGAGCAAATAAAAATCTGGACCACGCTGCGCGAAGTCACCTGGACAGCCTCTTGCAGCTCACCACTAGGACTACTAAATGCACTGTGTTAATTACTGAAAGATTCAAGCCACAACAAAACTATAGTAATCAAAACAATGAAGTACTGGCTTAAAGATAGACATATAGGGACTTCCCTGGGGGCGCAGTGGTTAATAACCCGCCTGCCAATGCAGGGGACAATGGTTCGATCGCTGGTCCAGGAAGATCCCACATGCTGCGGAGCAACTAAGTCCGTGTGCCACAACTACTGAGCCTGTGCTCTAGAGCCTGTGAGCCACAACTACTGAGCCCGCGTGCTGCAACTACTGAAGCCTGTGCACCTAGAGCCCGTACTCCACAAGAGAAGCCACCGCAATGAGAAGCCTGCTCACTCTAATGAATAGTACCCCCACTAGCCACAACTACAGAAAACCCCCGCACAACAACGAAGACCCAACACAGCCAAAAACAAAATAAATAAAATAAATAAAAATTTTAAAAAGATAGACATATAGATCGATGGGAAAGAATTGAGAATCCAGAAACAAATCCTTACATTTTTGACAAGGATGTCAAGACAATTCAGTGGGGAAAGAATAATCTTTTCAACAAATGGTGCAAGGACAACTGGATATCTAAATGCAAAAGAATGAAGTTGGACCATTACCTTGCAAAATACAAAATACAAAAATTAACTTATGGGGAGCTCAAGATGGCGGAAGAGCAAGATGCAGAGATCACCTTCCTCCCCACAAATACATCAGAAATACAGCTACATGTGGAACCCCTACAGAACACCTACTGAACTCTGGCAGAAGACCTCAGACCTCCCAAAAGGCAAGAAACCCCCCACGTACCTGGGTAGGGCAAAAGAAAAAAGAATAAACAGAGACACAAGAATAGGGACGGGACCTGCACCAGTGGGAGGGAGCTGTGAAGGAGGAAACGTTTCCACACACTAGGAAGCCCCTTCACGGGCGGAGACTGCGGGTGGCGGAGGGGGGAAGCTTCGAAGTCACGGAGGAGAGCACAGCAACAGGGTGCGGAGGGCAAAGCGGAGAGATTCCAGCACAGAGGATCGGTGCCGACCAGCACTCACCAGGCCGAGAGGCTTGTCTGCTCACCTGCCAGGGCGGGTGGGGCTGGGAGCGGAGGCTCGGGCTTCGGTTAGAGCGCCGGAAGAGGACTGGGGTTGGCGGCGTGAACACAGCCTGCAGGGGGTTAGTGCACCACGGCTAGCCGGGAGGGAGTCCGGGAAAACGTCTGGAGCTGCCGAAGAGGCAAGAGACTTTTTCTTCCCTCTTCGTTTCCTGGTGCGCGAGGAGAGGGGATTAAGAGCGCTGCTTAAAGGAGCTCCAGAGACGGGCAGGAGACGCTAGGGCTGCTGCTGCTGCCACCAAGAAGCCTGTGTGCGAACACAGGTCACTCTCCACATCCCGCTTCCGGGAAGCCTGTGCAGCCCGCCACTGCCAGGGTCTCGGCATCCAGGGACAACTCATGCGTGAGAACGCATGGCGCCTCAGGCTGCTGCAACGTTACGTACACCGGTCTCTGCCGCCGCAGGCCCGCCTCGCACTCCGTGCCGCTCCCTTCCCCTGGCCTGAGTGAGCTAAAGCCCCCAAATCAGCGACTCCTTTAACCCCGTCCTGTCTGAGAGAAGACCACACGTCCTCAGGCGACCTACACGCAGAGGCGGGGCGAAATCCAAAGCTGAACCCCTGGGAGCTGTGCGAACAAAGAAGAGAAAGGGAAATCTCTCCCAGCAGCCTCAGGGGCAGCGGATTAAATGTCCACAATCAACTTGATGTACCTGCATCTGTGGAATACCTGAATACACAACAAATCATCCCAAATTGAGGAGGTGGACTTTGGGAGCAAGGGTATATATATTTTTTTCCCTTTTTCTCTTTTTGGGAGTGTGTATGTGTATGCTTCTGTGTGTGATTTTGTCTGTATAGCTTTGCTTTTACCATTTGTCCTAGGGTTCTGTCTGTCCGGTTTTTTTGTTGTTGTTGT
This sequence comes from Delphinapterus leucas, assembly GCF_059928025.1. NCBI lineage: Eukaryota > Metazoa > Chordata > Mammalia > Artiodactyla > Monodontidae > Delphinapterus > Delphinapterus leucas. The sequence continues at coordinate 120,180,356 of NC_143133.1, read as the reverse complement.
TTGTTTTTCTAGTATAGTTTTTAGCACTTGTTATCACTGGTGGATTTGTTTTTTGGTTTGGTTGTTCTCTTCTTTCTTTTTTTAATTAAAAAATTTTTTTATTACTTAAAAATTTTTAAATAATTTTTTAGTTTTTATTTTAATAACTTTAGTTTTTTAAATTCTATTTTATCTTCTTCTTTCTTTCTTTCTTCTTTTTTTTCCTCCCTTTTATTCTGAGCCATGTGGATGACAGGCTCTTGGTGCTCCAGCCAGGCGACAGGGCTGTGCCTCTGAGGTGGGAGAGCCAAGTTCAGGACACAGGTCCACAAGAGACCTCCCAGCTCCACGTAATATCCAACGGCGAAAAACTCCCAAAGATCTCCAGCTCAACGCCAAGACCCAGCTCCACGCAGCAACCAGCAAGCTACAGTGCTGGACACCCTATGCCAAACAACTAGCAAGGCAGGAACACAACCCCATCCATTAGCAGAGAGGCTGCCTAAAATCATAATAAGGCCACAGACACCACAAAACACACCACCAGATGTGGACCTGCCCACCAGAAACACAAGATCCAGCCTCATCCACCAGAACACAGGCACGAGTCCCCTCTACCAGGAAGCCTACACAACCCACTGAACCAAACTGAGCCACTGGGAGCAGACACCAAAAACAACGGGAACTACGAACCTGCAGCCTGCGAAAAGGAGACCCCAAACACAGTAAGTTAAGCAAAATGAGAAGACAGAGTAACACACAGCAGGTGAAGGAGCAAGGCAAAAACCCACCAGCCCTAACAAATGAAGAGGAAATACGCAGTCTATCTGAAAAAGAATTCAGAATAATTATAGTAAAGATGATCCAAAATCGTGGAAATAGAATGGAGAAAATAAAATAAACGTTTAACAAGGACCTAGAAGAACTAAAGAGCAAACAAACAGTGATGAAAAATACAATAAATGAAATTAAAAATTCTCTAGAAGGGATCAGTAGCAGAATAACTGAGGCAGAAGAACGGATAAGTGACCTGGAAGATAAAATAGTGGAAATAACTACTGCAGAGCAGAAAAAAGAAAAAAAAGAATTGAGGACAGTCTCAGAGACCTCTGGGACAGCATTAAATGCACCAACATTTGAATTATAGGGGTCCCAGAAGAAGAAGAGAAAAAGAAAGGGACTGAGAAAATATTTGAAGAGATTATAGTTGAAAACTTCCCTAATATGGGAAAGGAAATAGTTAATCAAGTCCAGGAAGCACAGAGAGTCCCATACAGGATAAATAAAAAGGAGCAACACGCCAAGACACGTATTAATCAAACAATCAAAAATTAAATACAAAGAAAAAACATTAAAAGCAGCAAGGGAAAACAACAAATAACACACAAGGGAATCCCCACAAGGTTAACAGCTGATCTTTCAGCAGAAACTCTGCAAGCCAGAAGGGAGTGGCAGGACATATTTAAAGTGATAAAGGAGAAAAACCTACAACCAAGATTACTCTACCCAGCAAGGTTCTCATTCAGATTCGATGAAGAAATTAAAACCTCTACAGAAAAGCAAAAGCTAAGAAAATTCAGCACCATCAAGCCAGCTTTACAACAAATACTAAAGGAACTTCTCTAGGCAAGAAACACAAGAGAAGGAAAAGACCTACAATAACAAGCCAAAAACAATTAAGAAAATGGTAATAGGAACATACATATCAATACTTACCTTAAATGTAAATGGATGACATGCTCCAACCAAAAGACAGACTGGCTGAATGGATACAAAAACAAGACCTGTATATATGCTGTCTACAAGAGACCCACCTCAGACCTAGGGACACATACAAACCTAAAGTGATGGAATAGAAAAAGATATTCCACGCAAGTGGAAATCAAAAGAAACCTGGAGTAGCAATTCTCATATCAGACAAAATAGACTTTAAAACAAAGACTATTACAACAGACAAAGAAGGACACTACATAATGATCTAGGGATCAACCCAAGAAGAAGATATAACAATTGTAAATATTTATGCACCCAACATAGGAGCACCTCAATACATAAGGCAAACGCTAACAGCCATAAAAGGGGGAATCGATAGTAACAGAATCATAGTAGGGGACTTTAACACCCCATTTTCACCAATGGACAAATCATCCACAATGAAAATAAGGAAACACAAGCTTTAAATGATACATTAAACAAGATGGGCTTAATTGATATTTATAGGACATTCCATCCAAAAACAAGTGAATACACTTTCTTCTCAAGTGCTCATGGAACATTCTCCATGATAGATCATATCTTGGGTCACAAATCAAGCCTTGGTAAATTTAAGAAAATAGAAATCCTATCAAGTATCTTTTCTGACCACAACGCTAGGAGACTAGATATCAATTACAGGAAAAACTCTGTAAAAAATGCAAACACATGGAGGCTACACAATGCAGTACTTAATAACCAAGAGATCACTGAAGAAATCAAAGAGGAAATCAAAAAATACCTATAAACAAATGACAATGAAAACACGATGACCCAAAACCTATGAGATGAAGCAAAAGCAGTTCTAAGAGGGAAGTTTATAACAATAAAATCCTACCTTAAGAAACAAGAAACATCTCAAATAAACAACCTAACCTTACACCTAAAGCAATTAGAGAAAGAAGAACAAAAAACCCCAAAGTTCGCAGAAGGAAAGAAATCATAAAGATCAGATCAGAAATAAATGAAAAAGAAATGAAGGAAACGATAGCAAAGATCAATAAACTAAAAGCTGGTTCTTTAAGAAGATAAACAAAATTGATAAACCATTAGGCAGACTCATCAAGAAAAAAAGGGAGAAGACTCAAATCAATAGAATTAGAAATGAAAAAGGAGAAGTAACCAGTGACACTGCAGAAATGCAAAGGATCATGAGAGATTACTGCAAGCAACTATATGCTAATAAAATGCACAACCTGGAAGAAATGGACAAATGCTTAGAAATGCACAACCTTCCGAGACTGAACCAGGAAGAAATAGAAAATATAAACGGACGAATCACAAGCACTGAAATTGAAACTGTGATTAAAAATCTTCCAACAAACAAAAGCCCAGGACTAGATGGCTTCACAGGCGAATTCTATCAAACATTTAGAGAAGAGCTAACACCTATCCTTCTCAAACTCTTCCAAAATATAGCAGAAGGAGGAACACTCCCAAACTCATTCTACGAGGCCACCATCACCTTGATACCAAAACCAGACAAAGATGTCAAAGAAAGAAAACTACAGGCCAATATCATTGATGAACATAGATGCAAAAATTCTCAACAAAATACTAGCAAACAGAATCCAACAGCACATTAAAAGGATCATACGTTATGATGAAGTGGGGTTTACCCCGGAATGCAAGGATTCTTCAATATACACAAATCAATCAATGTGATACACCATATTAACAAACTGAAGGAGAAAAAACATATGATCATCTCAATAGATGCAGAGAAAGCTTTTGACAAAATTCAACACCCAATTATGATAAAAACCCTGCAGAAAGTAGGTATAGAGGGAACTTTCTTCAACATAATAAAGGCCATGTGACAAACCCACAGCCAACATCATCCTCAATGGTGAAAAACTGAAACCATTTCCACTAAGAGCAGGAACAAAACAAGGTTGCCCACTCTCACCACTATTATTCAACATAGTTTTTGAAGTTTTAGCCACAGCAATCAGAGAACAAAAAGAAATAAAAGTAATCCAAATCAGAAAGGAAGAAGTAAAACTGTCACTGTTTGCAGATGATGTGATACTATACATAGAGAATCCTAAAGATGCTACCAGAAAACTACAAGAGCTAATCAATGAATTTGGTAAAGTAGCAGGATACAAAATTCATGCACAGAAATCTCTTTCATTCCTATACACTAATGATGAAAAATCTGAAAGTGAAATTAAGAAAACACTCCCATTTACCATTGCAACAAAAAGAATAAAATACCTAGGAAAAAACCTACCTAAGGAGACATAAGACCTGTATGCAGAAAACTATAAGACACTGATAAAAGAAATTAAAAATGATACAAACAGATGGAGAGATATACCACGTTCTTGGTTTGGAAGAATCAACATTGTGAAAATGACTGTATTACCCAAAGCAATCTACAGAGTCAATGCAACCCCTATCAAACTACCACTGGCATTTTTAAACAGAACTAGAAGAAAAAATTTCACAATTTGTATGGAAACACAAAAGACCCTGAATAGCCAAAGCAACCTTTAGAAAGAAAAGCAGAGCTGGAGGAATCAGGCTCCCTGACTTCAGACAATATGGTAGTGGCACAAAAACAGAAATATAGATCAATGGAACAGGATAGAAAGCCCAGAGATAAACCCACACACATATGGCCACCTTATCTTTGATAAAGGAGGCAAGAATATACAGTGGAGAAAAGAGAGCCTCTTCAATAAGTGATGCTCAGAAAACTGGACAGCTACATGTAAAAGAATGAAATTACAACCCTCCCTAACACCATACACAAAAATAAACGCAAAATCGATTAAAGACCTAAATGTAAGGCCAGACACTATCAAACTCTTAGAGGAAAACATAGGCAGAACACTCTATGACATAAATCACAGCAAGATCCTTTTTGATCCACCTCCTAGAGAAATGGAAATAAAAACAAAAATAAACAAATGAGACCTAATGAAACTTCGACGCTTTTGCACAGCAAAGGAAACCATAAACAAGACCAAAAGACAACCCTCAGAATGGGAGAAAATATTTGCAAATGAAGCAACTGACAAAGGATTAATCTCCAAAATTTACAAGCAGCTCAATAACAAAAACACAAACAACCCAATCTAAAAATGGGCAGAAGACCTAAATAGACATTTCTCCAAAGAAGATATACAGACTGCCAACAAACACATCAAAGAATGCTCAACATTATTAATCATTAGAGAAATGCAAATCAAAACTACAATGAGATATCATCTCACACCAGTCAGAATGGCCATCATCAAACAATCTAGAAACAATAAATGCTGGAGAGGGTGTGGAGAAAAGGAAACACTCTTGCACTGCTGGTGGGAATGTGAATTGGTACAGCCACTATGGAGAACAGCATGGAGGTTCCTTAAAAAACTACAAATAGAACTACCATATGACCCAGCAATCCCACTACTGGGCATATACCCTGAGAAAACCATAATTCAAAAAGAGTCATGTACCAAAATGTTCATTGCAGCTCTATTTACAATAGCCAGGAGATGGAAGCAACCTAAGTGTCCATCATCGGATGAATGGATAAAGATGTGGCACATATATACAATGGAATATTACTCAACCATAAAAAGAAATTGAGTTATTTGTAGTGAGGTAGATGGACCTAGAGTCTGTCATACAGAGTGAAGTAAGTCAGAAAGAGAAGACAAATACCGTATGCTAACACATATATATGGAATCTAAGAAAAAAACAATGTCATGAAGAACCTAGGGGTAAGACGGGAATAAAGACAAAGACCTACTAGAGAATGGACTTGAGGATATGGGGAGGGGGAAGGGTAAGCTGTGACAAAGCGAGAGAGAGGCATGGACATATATACACTACCAAACGTAAAATAGATAGCTAGTGGGAAGCAGCTGCATAGCATAGGGAGATCAGCTCAGTGCTTTGTGACCACCTAGAGGGGTGGGATAGGGAGGGTGGGAGGGAGGGAGATGCAAGAGGGAAGAGATATGGGAACATATGTATATGTATAACTGATTGTTATAAAGCAGAAACTAACACACCATTGTAAAGCAATTATACTCCAATAAAAACGTTAAGAAAAAAAAAAAAACCAAACCGAACAAAGTTAACCCACCTCTTCTCTCAGACGTTGCAGCCTAGAAGCGGCTTCTGAAGCACTCCCTCAGCCATGCACATGTACCTGCCAGGACCCCAGCCTCCCAGGCAAGGAAGCCCCTCACACTCTATCAGAAACAGTGGCTGTTCCCTGGACCAAACGAGTTTTGTAATAAAATTGTTCCTTGTCCATGTGAAACTGAGGAAAATGGGAGCAACGCACTTAACTTTTTATGAAGCTAAAATTGAAATAACTCTTTTATTCTGATGTTATGCCCTTTTTAAATTTGTGATGTTAAAATATTCTTTTTTTCACCTTATGGAGATAGTAGATGCTGGTTCTTTTTTTGTTTGCTTGTTTTTAGGGGGGGGTTTGCTAGTCACTTTTAAATTTCCAAGGGGGAAATACATTATTCCGGATATTCTACACTTGCCTGATTATACAACTTTCACTGAAAAGCACTTAATAGAAACTATTTTTCCATTTACTATTTTTTTTCTATTTTTCTATTAACTATCTTTGTTAGTTGCTTTCATTTTGCCCCATTTGGCGAAATTAAATGGTTGGGAAACTCCCCTCCGCAATTTTAGAAATATATATCTTACTGACCCATTAAATACAATAACCTGAGAAACAGTGATCAAAAATGTCTTTCAAAGGAGCACCACAGGAAGTTGAATCCAGTGTCAATAAAATGTGTTCAAAACAGATATCATTATGGTTACAATGTACTTCAAATGAATACCAAAAAGTAACAGTGGAGCAGCTTAGCAGGTATAAAAATAATCCTTTAAAGCTGCGAATGATGTGCAAACACATCACTCCTCAAAAAACTTGGCAGGAAGAGTTAATGGAAAATCTATTTATTATCTGGGGACTTCCCTGGCGGTCCAGTGGTTAAGACTCCATGCTTCCAATGAAGGGGGCACGGGTTTGATCCCTGGTGGGGGAACTAAGATCCCACATGCTGCAGTGCAGCCAAAAAAAAAAGTCTATTTGTTAGTAAAGACTGCTGGTCTCATAAATCTTTTTCTTGCTTTAATAGTTTTAACAATCATCCTTTTAAAAAAAACAATTTACTTTTTAAAAAATGTTTATTGGAGTATAGTTGATTTACAATGTGTGTACAGCAAAGTGAATCAGTTATATATATACATATATCCACTCTTTTTTAGATTCTTTTCTCATATAGGCCATTACAGAGTACTGAGTTGAGTTCTCTGTGCTATATAGTGGGTCCTTATTACTTATGTAGTTTATATATAGTAGTGTATATATGTCAATCCCAATTTATCTATCCCTCCCTCACCCCCTGGTAACCATAAGTTTGCCAAACAATTTAACAACTTCAGTAAAGTCAGAGCAAAATATTAATGTAAAGTCTAAAATTGTTCATTCCTATGGTCAGAAAAATTATATTTTACCCATAAATGGTAATAATGTCAGTAACGGTATAAGTCTCCATGTGTCTCTTCTGACATATTTTAGGATTCAAGTCTACATTACTAAAAATTTGTAAGCCCATTTACCTGCATCTTTTACTCCCTGGACAAATTTCTGTGACAGTAGACTTAAAGTCTGATACTGAGATGTGAATATGGTCCCTAAAGGATTAGAACAATGGCCTGGATATCATTATAGAATCATGGTATTTTTCATAAATTTCTTGGTTCAGCATTTCTCAACAGTGTTTCTATTAAGCGCTTTCAATAAAAGAGTTGTATAGTCATGCAAGTTTAGAAGATCCTGAATAATGTATTTCTCCCTTGGAAATTCACAATACACACTGGCACATTAAAGGTTCTAAGAAGCCCTGCCCTAAAAAAACCTCTTCAGCTTGGTTTAATACAGTTTTCCCAAACTTTCTTTAGCATTTAACATTCATGAATGGAACACACTTGGAGAAACAATGATCTAATTCAGGGTATTTTATTGGTTGTAAAACTAGGACCAGAGAAAGGTTAAGAGACTTTGTTCAAGATTGCCCAAGAAAGTAATAGCCATCAGGACCAGAAACCCAGGTTTCCCCAATATTCTATTATGACATGCTGCCTTTGTTCGGCCTCATAAAAACTTTGGAAATTGTTATGGAAAACCTGTTATGAAAGTGAAACAGAGAAAACCCAGGTGGATACAAAGTGCGTTCTTATGAATTTCCATTCCTTTCCAGTTGATGTTATCAGAACATTTTTTAAAACTTGGTGGTGTGTGCATAAATGGGAGGCTTGTAATTGGTGAATGGTGTAGAGAAATTGCTTTTTCTTCAGGCTACTGTTATTCAGATTATGTTTGAATGTATGAAAATTTAGGACAAAGATGTTAGCTTCTAAGTAACACACTAAAGCCCTCTGTATCTAAGGATCAAGATATAACGGGTTGAGATAGTATGAACTTGGATACTCTGTGTCATAGATTATGTATTTTGGACATTTATCTAACAACTGATCCTTAGAACATAAAATAATACACTATATAACAGCAGTCCCCAACCTTTTTGGCATCAGAGATCGGTTTCGTGGAAGACAATTTTTTCACGGACGGGAGTTGGCGCGGGGTTGGCGGGGGGATGGTTCAGGAGGTAATGCGAGTGATGGGGAGTGGCAGATGAAGCTTCGCTTGCTCACTGGCTGCTCACCTCCTGCTGTGCAGCCCGGTTCCTAACAGACAAGGCACCCTTCCGCGGCCTGAGGGTTGAGGATCCCTCCTATACAGTGTAAGCACTCCACAAAACCTGTTCATGTTTATTTAGTAATCCCTAATACCTTTTTTCATTTAGAAATTTCTAAACTTTAATTTAATCAACCTCCATTAAAAAATACTTTTAAAATGTTTGAATAATTGTCATGTAGCATTACTGTCTCCTATCAGAATAGAATTAGTCACATACTTTCTATTACTTTGGAATATTGTGAGATGGTTAATTATAGTGTACCTGAATGATTTCCAGTAGTCCCTTGAAAAAGGCCTCAGTGATCCATTTTGTACCAATGGGTTAAGAAAAGCAAAATAAACATACTTCCAATTTCATAGTTCTTTTTTTCTGTGTAAAAACCACTTTTTAAAAGAGATAGTCATTAAGAAAGATTTGTAAGGGGGTAGGGGCAGTACAGGGGTAGGGGATTAGGAGATAAAAACTATTATGTATAAAGTAAGCTACAAGGAACAAGGACCTACTGTATAGCACAGGGAACTATATTCAGTATCTTGTAATACCTATAATGGAAAAGAATCTGAAAAAGAATATATATATATATATATATACACACACATATAAAACTGAATCACTTTGCTGTACACTTGAAACACTGTAAATCAACAATACTTCAATAAAAAAATAAAATAAAATAAGGTACAAGGATATAGTATACAACACAGGGAATATAGCCAATATTCTATAATAACTATAAATGGAGTATAACCTTAAAAAATTATGAATCACTACATCGTACACCTGTAACTTACATAATACTGTACATCAGCTATACTTCAAAAAGAAAATACTCAAAAAAAGATTTGTGAATGTTTTTTCTAATTAATTTTTATTAGAATATAGTTGCTTTACAATACTGTGTTAGTTTCTGCTGTACAGCAAAGTGAATCAGTTATACATACACCTATATACCCTCTTTTTTAGATTTCCTTCCCATTTAGGTCACCACAGAGCACTGAGTAGAGTTCCCTGTGCTATACAGTAGGTTCTCACCAGTTGTAAATGTTTTTAAGAAACACATCTCTAAATTAACCCACATAAAAATCTTGTAATGGTCAGAGAATAGAACTTCAGAATAGTCTTCATATAATTCATATAATTAATGACAGAAGTGGTTAGTGACACTTTGTTTCAAAAAGGTGCAATTTAATATTCGTAACTTACAGCCCTCCTTTTGTTTTCTTTTAATTTTCTATATGAGAACAATTTTTTTTCCCCACTGAGACTATACTTATTAATATTTATTTATTTTTTCTGCCCTGGGTCTTATTTGTGGCACACGGGATCCTCACCATGGCATGTAGACTTCTTAGTTGCAGCATGCATGTGGGATCTAGTTCCCTGACCAGGGATCAAACCCTGGCCCCCCCGAATTGGGAGTGCGGAGCCTCAGCCACTGGACCACCAGGGAAGTCCTGAGACTATATTTAAATTACAGAGGAAGAACATGTTAAAATTTCTTTATAGCCTCATGTCACTTCTCTGTTTATTGTACACTCCACCTTCAGAATCCTGTCCTTGTTCTTCTAAACTTCTGTTGCAGGCAGAATTCTAATGTCCTCCATGGTCTCTGTCCTCTAATGGTTTCCCCATCATTATATAAGTTACATAGCAAAAGGATTTGACAGGTGCAATTAAGTGTATTAATCCATAGACCTGAAGCCAGAGAGAGGATCTAGGAGGGCTTAACCTAATCACATGAGCCCTATAAAAGCATAGAGTTTTCTCCAGCTGGTAGTAAAAGTCAGAGAGATTCCAAATATGTGAAGGATTTGACATGCCATTTCTGCCTTTGAAGATGGAGTCGGCCATGTGGTAAAGAATATGAACAGCTTCTGGGAGCTGAGAGCAGCCCCCAGCTGACAGCCAGCAAGGAAATGGGAATGACAGTCCTACAACCACAAGGAACAGAATGCTGCCAACAACCTGGAAAGGCTGGAAGAGGATTCTTCTCCAGAACCTCTAAGATAAGAGCCCAGTCCAGCCTATACATGAGTTCTTAAAAAAATATGTTAAAGAAATGTCTACCAATTCTTGTGATATTAAGATTTTTTTTTAAAGTCAAGAATGTCAAATTTTGTAAAATGCCTGTACACATCTGCAAAGATACTCCTATCATTTCTCTCCTTTATCTATTAATCTAGTTAGTTATTATTGTTGCCTTAGTAATTTTCCTTGTATTCCTGGTATGAATCCAATGAGGGCATAGACTGTTACTGCATTAATTTGCTACTGGATTCTAACTGTCCTTTATGGGACAACCTGGGTAATCTTAAGGAGAAGAGAAGGTTAATTTCACTTCGGTCTCCTACAGGAAATCTCTTAAGGCATAGGCAGCTGCTGAGGTTATTTTATCACATTTTCTGTTTTTCTACTGTAGAATAAGTTATAATACTGTGTTCATTACAGATGTGGAAAAGTAAAGTAATCAACAAGCAGGGGCCATCCATAATGACAATACCCCAAGTATAATAGCCAGCCTCCAAACTGACCCCCAATGATCACTGCCTCCTGGTATACATGACCTTGGGTAGCCTCCTCCCATATTAGGTAGCCATAGGATATTGCAAAAAATAATAGGTCGTGATTTCTAAGCCTAAGTCATAAAAGATGTTGCAGTTGCAGCTTCTGTATTGTTCTCTCTCGAATCACTTGCTCTGTGGGGAGGCAGGTGCCATGTTGTAAGGTCATGCAAGCAGCCCTATGGAGAGGCTTACATAATGAAGAGCTAAAGTCTCCTACCAACAGCCATGTGCATGAACCATCTTGGCAATGGATCCTTAAATACCAGTGAGATTCCAGATGACCACAACCACAGCCAATGTTTTGCCTGCAACCTCATGAGACATCCCAAGCTAAACCATCCAATTAAGCCACTCCTTTATTTCTGACCCACAGAAACTATACAATAATAAATGTTTGTTTTTTAAGTCACTGAGTTTTAGGGTCATTTTTTTACTCAATAGATAACTAATACCAGGTTTCATATAGTTTCCTCCCAACAGAATTGCTGAAAGGTACCTACCTCTCCAAAACCTTTCTTTCCTCATAATGGATCTTTTTCATTACTTTAACCAGAAGATCAGTGCCACACAGGACTTCCCTGGTGTCCAGTGGCTAAGACTCCACGCTCCTAATGCAGGGGGCCTGGGTTCAATCCCTGGTCAGGGAACTAGATCCCACATGCCACAACTAAGAGTCCGCATGCCACAACAAAGATCCCGCATGCCGCAACTAAGACCCAGTGCAGCCAAATAAATATATTTTTTTTAAAAAAGATAATTGCCTCTCACCCAGGCTGTGAAAGTGAGAGTTCCTCTTCCTGAATAATGGTCTGCCCTCACCATTTCCCTAATGACTATTTTCCCAAATAATGCCCATACAGTGGGAAAATCTTGGCACAGAAAAAAATCATCCAGAAACGTAAATCTTAGAATACTTATTTTCCTGTGGTTATCTCTTTTTTCCTCTCTGTCAAGATATAAGTATAATGTGAATAAGTTGTTAGAGAAAGGAGCAAATCTGCCATTATCCTTGGTTCTGAGACATAATTATACTCTAAAGCATTTATCTCAATCTTTCTGAATAACCTAGAGTTTTATAAAATACAGGCCCCACGCCTAGGCCTCACTCTGATGGCTCTGATTCAGTACGTCTGAAGTGAGACCCAGGAATCAGTGGGTTTTTTTAATTGCGAAATTATTCTGATGATTATCCACTGTTAATTTGTCTTTTTACTAAAACCACATGATTTTCTTATTATGTTTATCTTTCTCCTCCCTCTGAAATATAAGCTCTATGAAGGAAGATATTTTTGTCTATTTTGTTCACTGATGTATCCCCAGCAACTAGTACTATGCCTGGCACACGGTAGGTAATCAATAAATGTTGAATAAACAATTGTAAAAGTTGATGAGCAGTATGGGAAGAAACAGATCTGGGAATGCAACATGGAGTATTTATAATTTAAAGAGTTATAGTAGGATAGATTTCATTGAGAAATGACTTGAGGATATAACAGAGTGTACCATATGAACATCTGGAGGAAGAGGGTTCCAGGCAAATGAAAAAGCAGTACAAAGATCTTGAGTCTGGGATAGTCCCAGAAACATCAAAAAGACCAGAGTGGCTGAAGTGAAATGAGTAAGGAGAGGACTGGGAGACAGAAAATCAGAGGAGTAAATGGGGCCAGATCACGCATGGCCTTATAGATACGAAAGAACGTTGGCTCTTATTTTAAGAAATGAAGAGCTATTGCAGTGTTTTGAAGAAAGCCATTGCATATTTAAAAGCTCATTCTGGCTGTTTGTGTTGAGAATAGAATGTCGAGCACAGATGGAATTAGGGAGACAAGGCAGAAGGTAGGCTGAGCCTTATTTAAGTGACTTCAGGAAAAATTGGAAGAAAGAAATTGGATACAATGAGTAAACAGAGCCTTTTTGAGGTTTGCTGAAAAGGGGAACAGAGAAATGATTCAAACAAAGGTTTTATGTTTTAAGATGGTAGACATAATAGTGTCATATTTGTATGCTAACGGAAATGACCCAATAGAAAAAAACATGGGTGGTTCCAAAACCTGGGATTCTAAACTCTAGGAGAGACAAGGAACAATTGACAGAGAGAGCAGAAGAGCAGGAAAAATATAAGGGGCTATTAAAGAACAATATGTAGACATGTAGACTCTAGCTTCAGATTGTAGCTACCAAAAAACCCATTTCCCTCTGAACATCTGAGAGTAGGGTAGCATATCTCCATCCCCTTCCACATAACAATTATGTGTCAGGAGAGAAGGTCCCACAGAAGTGAGAAAGAGTTTGTCAACTTTAATCTCCATGGTGGGGGGGCGTACTGTGACCCCTTAGTTCACATTACCACCTCCTTCAGTTCTTGATTTTCTTCTCTGGTAAACTGATGTGATTTATCTTAACATTTAAATCCTACCTCTCCACCCCACTGTAGCATATTGACTCATCAAGGCATCTGCTGTCTGCTTGCTCTCTTGATTTGCACATACCATAGCAGAATTAAATGGGTGAGTTACTTACCCGAATATCTTTCTGTTGGAGAAAGATGTGACCATCTAGATCAGGGTTTCTTAATCTCTGCAGACTGACATCTTCGGCTGGATAATCCTTTGCTGTCTGGTGCAGTGTAGGGTGTTGAGCAACATTCTAGGTCTGGACCCACTAGAAGTCAGAAGCACCTTCCTCTCTGTCCCACTTCCTGCCCCAGTTGTGACCAAAAGAATGTTCCAGACATTGTCAAATGTCCCCCAGGAAGTAAAAATCACCCCCCCACCCAGTTGAGAACCACTGATATAGATGTAAAATTTCTCAATACATTATTAATAGATCCTGGTGCTGTCAATGACAAAACATGGGATAAAGCCGGGGGTTTGTTACCTATACCTTTATTCTGTGCTTTTGTCATAGATAATCATTGTTAACCCTCCACTTCTTACCACTATTCTCAAAATGAACATTGTGGACCTGGTATAAAGCAATAACTTCACGCTCACTTTAAAAACTGGTACATTTCCACACATGATTGGACTGGGGAGAATGTAGGAATGAGAATAGGTGAACTATGGACACTTAAAATACTATTGGTGAGATTTTGCCATCTGAGGCTTTTCAAAATATTTGTTCAAGCACCACATAGATATTTTTTTCCCTATCAACTGATTGCTGATAACATAAAATTGGCCTTATCTGCATTGGGTGCATCAATATGTATTACTTTGAGGTATCAAAAAACATCAGGACCAGAAGAACCCAGTCAAGCTTGAGAAGAACGTATTTGAATTCAAGACATAGTACAAAGTTACAGAAGTTAAGACAGTGTAGGACTGGCACAGGATATACAAATAGACCAATGGAAGAGAATAGTCAGAAAAAGACCCAGTTTATGACAGATATCAATGCAAGTCTATAAGGGAATGAATAGCTTTGCAATAAGGGGTATTGGAACACGTGGATATTTTATGGAACAAAATAGAACTTGACCCCTACCAAACAGGGTATACAAAATTTAATTTGAGATATATCACAGTTCTAAATGTGTAAAACAATAAAGCTTTTAGAGTAAAACAGGAAAATTTCCTCGAGACAGTCCTAAATAGAAGACAAAAAATACTAACCATAAAAGACTAACTTCATTAAAATTAAGAACCATACCCATCAAAAGACACAATTAAGCAGGTAAAAAGGCAAATCACAGACTGAGAGATCTTCATGACACGTACATCCAACATCTCTAAATCAGTAAGAAAATGACAATAATCCAACATTTTAAAATGAGCGAAATTCCTGAAGAGGTCTGTCACAAAAGAGGCTATTCAATGGAATACTACATAGTAATTTAATTAAAAAAAAACCTATTGATACTTGCAACAAAACAGATGAATATTACAGACATTATATTAAGTGAAAGTAGTCACAACAGTACATACTGATGATGCATTTATATGAAGTTTAGGCAAAACAAATAATGATGGAAGTCAGAATAGTGATTACCTTTTGAGGGTGTGTTGACTAGGGAGGGGCATGAGGAAACCTTCTGGAGAGATAAAATATTCCATAAATTTATATGGACGGTGGTTTCGTGGGCCCTATGGAACATACAGATAACTCTTTTGAGGAGTTTTGCTGCCAAGCAGAGAATCAAGGCAGTAGCTGGCAGAGAGAGTGGGGTTAGGAGAAGTTTCCTAAAGGATGGGGAAATAACATATGTATATGCTGATAGGAATAATTAAGTAGCGAGGGACAATGGTGATGGAGGGAGAATGCTGGCGTAATGTCCCTATGCAAGGTGGGAGAGGATGAGATGTTCTCCCTATGTGGAGGAAAGGGAGGTTCTAAACAGCAGGAAAGATGCTAGACTACATGTGAGTGATGGTTTGGATTTTAGAGTGTAGATGTGATGAGAGCCTAGGAAGTTCTTTTCTGATTGTTTCCATCTTCTCAGAGAATTAGGAAGCAAAACTGGCAGAGTGAGGATAGAGGAAGTGACTTGGGAATAGGGGAAAAGAGAAGTGTGAAATAATCAAGAGAGTAGCACAGTTGGTGGACCAAGAATCTATACTTCAACCGTGAGGTATCATTGAGGCCCACTTCAGGTTAGGGCGATGAATTCAGTTAGTGTGGTGTGTTTTTCTCCAGGTAAGTCCATCTTCATAGGTGTAGGCACCAGAGGGGTACAGCACTGGATTTAACCAGCTTTGCAGTTTTGCCATAGAGTGCCAATTTTGTGAGTGAGATCATACATACCTGGGAATCTTATTTTTACCAGTTGGGGCATCATTTTCTATGTTCTTTCCATGGACAAAACTAGGAAATATTCTTAAATATTTTTAAATGAGTTCCTATTAATATTTATAATCATATTTGATATTACAGGGATCTTTATGAACTTCTGGGTTTATATTTGTGTATCTTTTCTCTGGCAGTGAAAGTCTTGGGTCCTCATAATTCTATTAGTATCAGCAATAAAATTACCAGTGAAGTTTCAAGATTTCTTTGCAGTTCTTTTCGTCCTTAGAATGTATCCTATTAAGGAAGTACAAATGGAGTATTATATTCAACATTCATTGGAATAATTATATTCTCTGTATAGATCCTACCAAAATGAAATAAAAATAGGCCTTTTGATTGTTGGAGTTAAATTTGGATATTTACATTTTATATTCCTTCTAAACTTAATTTTGAATATATAAAACACATTAGTAAGAGAAAAAGCTATAAGAATTACACTCATATATACATATGTATAATTCAATCACTTTGCTATACACCTGAAACTAACACAACATTGTACTATACTTTAATTTTTTTAAATGGTTAAAAAAAGAAAAAAAATTATACTCAGAGAAGTCTTGCTCCCATCCTTCTCCTGTTCCCATGGCCTCTTCATCCCTTATAGGTAAACATTTCTTCACTCTGTAAAGAATTAAACATTTATCCTGCCTTTGGGGAAGAACTATTACTTATCTCCTGTTGATGAGGGAAAATTCTTCTTTATAGAAAAATGCCAGCTAATAAATGTAGGAGGAATTACTTAATTGGAAAAATCTTTTTGCAGTTCTTATTGAAATAATTAATTCAGACAGGATGTTAAAACCATCGGGTAAAGTTTTTGAAGATGATATTGGCACAGAACCAAATATCACCCCACAGATTACTTGCTTATTGTAAAGGAAAAACATATCTTACAACTGATTGAGCTAGCATTATCATCTTAGCCAAGTGACAAACTTGACACTTTGTGCTCACTGATGGGATGCAATATTAAATATACAGCATTAACCATGAAGCATTCTTGCCAAGAAATGTTTACCATGTTTCCAGCCAAACCTTTGGGCTAAACCTCCAGTTAATAGGAATATGGGAGTTAAAAGAACAAGTTAAACAATCAGACAAATCAAGAATGTGGGACATCTTACTAGACAAGTGATCTGGTTTCTTCTAATGGCAATGTCAAGGAGGAAAAGTGGCAGAGCTGTTCTCAAGAGACTAAATAAGACTAAATTTTAAAATGACATAATGATTCACAAATAGTAAGGTATTCACACCAGGTACATAAAGTTCAACACTTTGCAATATTAAGTACCTTATTATTACTCTTACAGTTGTGTATAAATAGTTGTAGAAATAACAAGTAACGTGTGAAGTGTTACTGATTCTTTACCTTATCAACAAGATGGACATTGAACATTAAAATTGCAAGGAGTTTTATTTATAAAACCATTTAATAACATTTCATTAAAGTTTCAAAAATTATTTAAATTTTATTTAAAATTGAGACACTGGGCTTCCCTGGTGGCGCAGTGGTTGAGAGTCCGCCTGCCAATGCAGGGGACACGGGTTCGTGCCCCGGTCCGGGAAGATCCCACATGCCGCGGAGCGGCTGGGCCCGTGAGCCATGGCCGCTGAGCCTGCGCGTCCGGAGCCTGTGCTCCGCAACGGGAGAGGCCACAACAGTGAGAGGCCCGCGTACCGGAAAAAAAAAAAAAAAAAATTGAGACACTAACTGTATTCATATTTTGTCTTTTAGCTTTAATAACTTTGAATATTTTAAGACAACTTTTTAAAACAAAAATAATTTTAATATTTATTTTAATTTCCATTTTAATGAAATATATTTAAATATTATACACTTGGAATACATTTTTTGTACTTTATGTTAGTGCCAACAGATATTGTGAGAAAATTCTTATAAGAATATAATTAATGATTTTGTTAGAATGAAAGCAAAACAAATGAAAAAGTTTCTTCAGAATAAAGATTTGAAAAGACAAGAAAAGATAAAAGCAACGGAAGAATATCCAAATATATAGAGAATAGAATCAAAATAAGCAGCATTCCTGAAGGAGAGACCTGAACAAAAGAAACAAAAACATTATTCAAAGGCATATGACTTTATTACTCACCCAGACACTGCTGCTGAACATCCAGATATGTGCAATAATTAAATTCAGTCCACTTTGATATTTTGTACTTTGTCATATAAAAACCATAGTGCTACCCATCTTTTTCAATTTTATTGTAATAAAAATTTATTTGCCAAGGTAAGAGGATGGAATATATTTTAAGTTTGTTATCATGATTCAAACATTTAAAATATTTAGACATATTGTACATGGATCTCCATTTGAACTCTTGCCTTGGATCCTGTAAACATTAGGGGTGGGTCTGACTGCAATTTCAAATACCAAAATAATTAAGCAATATCTATAAAGTTCTCAAAGAGAAAACTGCAACCCTAGAATGGTAAACCACTTATGTCTATTCAAGTTTCCTTCAACATGTAAAAAGAAACAGATGATTTCAGATGAGCTGAGAAAATAAAGCATCCATTAAGTCCTTGAAAAAGTTACATAAAGATGTCTAACAAATGACCCAAAGTTAAGAGCTCAAGATTGGGAGATTTCAGGGAAAACAGCTGTGTGAATTAGTTCCTACTGCTCAACTCTTTCAACTCCAGCCCAAATACCAACTACTTCCCCCAAGCAAGCAGGTAGAGTGTATAAGCTAAACTTCAAGTCTGCTTAGATCTATTCAGAAGAGATTAAACTCCGGACTTTCCCTTTCAGGCCAGATAAAAACCTTGGGGTCCTGTAGAAAGAGCAAGAGTCCTGGTGTGAGGATTGAAAAGCCACTAATATATGATCATACCAAACCTCATTCCTTTTCACCTGTCTGGCCCTTAGGGATAGCGGGAAATTGACAAACTGACTGAATCCTTCCTGCCCCAGAATCAGGAATCCAGAGAGCAGAGAGTTCTCAGTAGGGGATAAACAACCTTCTGGCTTGAGTGCCACCAGGCTGCCAAGACAGAAAACACCAGTGCCTCTCAGAACTAGTGGAGTTGCCCTGGAGGTACACCAGCAGCAGGACTTGAGCCCTGAGCAAGGGTGGGACCCCGTGGAGGCAAAGGAAAATAACAAGGCCCCTAATCTAGCAGCCAGAGTGAGGAAGCAGCAGCATACCCAGAACTGAGATCACCTCCTGAAACAGAGCTACTGGAGGGCAAAGCACCGACCTTAAACATACAAAATGAAAATGCTTAAGGAAATTTGATTACAAATCACAGATGATGGATTTAAATTTTTTTAATTAAGTAGATAAATGAAAGCGGAGAAATGTCACTATTTAGACCTTGATTAATTAAAGGTCAAGTCAGAGACCTACCTTTTTTTTTTTAATTTATTTTTTGGCTGCGTTGGGTCTTCATTGCTGTGCACGGGCTTCTCATTGTGGTGGCTTCTCTTGTTGCGGAGCATGGGCTCTAGGCACGCAGGCTTCAGTAGTTCTGGCACGTGGGCTCAGTAGCACGGGCTTAGTTGCTCCGCGGCATGTGGGATCTTCCCAGACCAGGGCTCAAACTCATGTCCCCTACATTGATAGGCGGATTCTTAACCACTGCGCCACCAGGGGAGACCCAGAGACCTATCTTAAAACATTGAGCAAGCATGCAAAAAACGGGACTCGAGAGAAAAGATGACAACTGACCTGGACAGATCCAAAGGCATCTCTCATAAAAAAGTCACGGAGTGCCAGGAGAAATTCACAAAATATAGATGAAGGAAAGGCAATCATTAAATAAATTAATAAAAGAAAATATAAGCCTGTAGATTGAAGGGGTTAGGAGCCGCAGTTAAGGTTGTTTGAGAAAATACACACCCTAGATTAGCTTCATAAAATTCTCTATTACTTCAAGGATAAAATCATACAAGCTTCAAGAGGGAAGAGATATGGGAACATGTATATGTATAACTGATTCACTTTGTTATAAAGCAGAAACTAACACACCATCGTAAAGCAATTATACTCCAATAAAGATGTAAAAAACAAAAATCATACAAGCTTCTAGGCTAAAAGAACAAAAGATTGAGAGAGAAAGAGAGAAAAAGAATCATCTTCCCATCCCACCCCCAAAAAAGATCAGTATTGGATTTTTTTTAACAATGCAAGGTAAAACTAGTTTAGCTTCTTTCTTAATTAAATTTGAGTCTTTTCTTGAGTATTTTGCTAAGATGGTATAGACAGCTGGTAGATTTTCTGAATATTTCCCTTTCTTCACTCAGCTAATGAAGGATAACAGACACTTGTAGAATACATAGTGTGCCAGGCATTGTTCTAAGCACTTTAAAAGTATTAACTCTTTTAATCCTCATAACAACCCCATGAGGTAGATGCTGTTATAATCCCTATTTTATAGATGAGGAAAGAAAGCACCAAGAGGTTTAAAAGTTTGTCCAAAGTCACAAGCTGGTAAGTGGCAAAATCTTTTCTCTCTACTAATATCAGCCAATGTGCAATATAAAATTAAAAGTCATAAGCAGAATAAAGAGACACCTTATAGAAAAGGCAACTCATGCAGATACAATGGTCACAAATCTGTAAACACTGACACCATGAATAATTTTGACTTCAAAAAAATTCACAATTTGTGGATGAGAAAAAATACCATAACTCGTCATTAAATGATATACTTGTGAAAGTATTTGTAATACAAAACAAATAATTAAGTAATCTCATAGAAAACAATAGTAAAAAGCAACTTGACAGGAAAATGGACTATGGATATAAATATGCAGAAGAGTAAGTATTAATAGGCAGAAGAGTCAATCCAAAGACACATATGAAAATATTTTAAAAACACTATTATACAGAAAAATATAAAGTATCAATGACATACTACTTTACATCTATCAGAGCATCAAGATTCAAAAGCCTCAGTTAACACCTTACCAAAGTCCTTACTATGGCTGACGAGGCCTAACCTAGCCTAGACTACCCCTTCTGACCTCATTTCTTTTCACTCTTCTCCTATCACTCAACCACACTGTCCAGCTTCAAACGCATCTTCAAACGCAAGAAACATCGACCCCCTCTGCCTAAAACACGCTCTCCTTAGGTATTATCATGGCTTACTCCTTCTTACATCAGGTCTTTGCCCAAAAGTCAATGCTCAGAAATTTGCCCTGATCACCCAATACAGAATCCTTCTCCCACAATACTCCCTCTCATCTTATCCTACTCTATTCTTCCTTATAACACTTACCAGTTACCTAGTATAACTGATTGTTTTATTGTATTGGTGCAATATTTATTAGATCATATTAGTGGTTGTACTGCATTTGCTTATTACTTATCTCCCTCAGTAGACTCGAAAGTCCAAGAGAGCAGAAACTTTTTTGACTCTGATGTCTGGAATAGTGCCAGACACATGGCAGAGATACTCAAAATTTGTTGATGGAATGAACAAGCATACAATGAGCAAACAACTACCACTAGTAAAGGTGCTAAGAAAATGGAACTCTTCTAAATGGGGATATGTGGATTTACAATAGCATTTTTTCGTTTATATATAATTATGCACATCTATGACAACATCCCTTTTAACCCAGCAATGGGTTACCATCCCCATAATCTAAATAAAGCTCCAAAATATAAGGACATATGCATAAGAAGAATGTCCGTAATGGTACTACTTGTAGAGGAAAAAAACAAGAATGAACGCTCGGGGCTTCCCTGGTGGCACAATGGTTAAGAATCTGCCTGCCAATGCAGGGGACACTGGTTCGAGCCCTGGTCTGGGAAGATCCCACATGCTGTGGAGCAATTAAGCCTGTGTGCCACAACTACTGAAGCCTGCGTGCTTAGAGCCCGTGCTCCACAACAAGAGAAGCCACCGCAACGAGAAGCTAGTGCACCACAACAAAGAGTAGCCCTCGCTTGCCGCAACTAGAGAGAGCCCACACAGCAACGAAGACCCAACTCAGCCAAAAATAAATAAATAAATAATAAATAAATAAGAATGAATGCTTATCAAGAAGCGTATATTTGGATAAAACACGGTGCATACACAGCACAGGTTATGTAAACTTTAAAATAACTGAAACTAGATCTGTGCCTATTAGGAGGATTTGTACTAACTAGTAAGCAAGAAAAGCAAGATTCAGATAAATGTATATAATGTGAGCCCATTTTATAAAACAATGACTAACCTTTCACTCTATATGTGTGTGCATATATAAGCACGATAAAGCGTGAGGTAACAGATTTTTTTAAAATTTATTTATATTTTATTTTTGGCTGCGTTGGGTCTTCGTTGCTGCGTGCGGGCTTTCTCTAGCTGCTGCGAGCGGGGGCTACTTTTCGTTGCGGTGCACGGGCTTCTCATTGCGGTGGCTTCTGTTATTGCGGAGCACGGGCTCTAGGCGTGTGGGCTTCAGTAGTTGTAGCACCCGGGATCAGTAGTTGTGGCTCACGGGCTTAGTTGCTCCACAGCATGTGGGATCTTCCCGGACCAGGGCTCGAACCTGCATCCCCTGCATTGGCAGGTGGGTTCTTAACCACTGTGCCACAAGGAAGTCCTAGATTTTTAATAATGATTATGTGGGGTGTGAGTATGGTAAGGAAAACAAGAATTCTTTTGAAAAAATGTCCACACCAAAATAAACACAAGACATGGCCACCTTACTTACAATGATACATGTGACAGATACTGTTGGCTATCTCTCCAACAGCTATTCCCCACCATTCTTTCGTGCTTTCAAAGTCTACCTCTCAATATATTGGGTTGGCCAAAAAGTTCGTTTTGGTTTTGCCAGCTTATGGAAAAACCTGAACAAACTTTATGGCCAATCCAATAGAAACAGAAAATGCCAGAAGCACTCTTTCCCAGCCTCCCTCAAAGCTGAGGCATGGCCATGTCATCTGACCAACGGAAAGTAAAAATCTGCTAGGGTCTCCTAGGAAAGATTTCTTTGCTCCTTGAAAAGACAGACACAAGGAGAAGCAGCTTATTTCCTTATTTCCTATTTTTGAACATAGTTATCTGAGGAATTTATGGCTAGAGCTGTGAGAGCCATCTTGTGACTATGAGAGGAAAGCCAAGAAAATCCAAAGAAGCCAATCCAAAGTCCTGACTTTGGTAAACCGCTATAAATTCTGTAACTGTCAACCTCTAGCGTTAGTATTATATGTTATATATTTAATTAATAAACCTCTATTGTTGATATTATTTTTAGCAGTATATCTGGGTCAACTATAGCCCAATATCTTAAACAGCCCTGTGTTTATGTGGGTATTATGAATGCATTAAAATGTGACCAACAAAATATTAACAATAGTTCTCATACTTTTATAAATTGTTTAAATTGTTTGAATTTTTACTGAACAACTGTCATTTATACAGTCAGATCAAAATAATGAAGCTGGGCTTCCCTGGTGGCGCAGTGGTTGAGAGTCCGCCTGCCGATGTAGGGGACACGGGTTCGTGCCCTGGTCCGGGAAGATCCCACATGCCGCGGAGTGGCTGGGCGCACGAGCCATGGCTCCGTCCGGAGCCTGTGCTCCACAATGGGAGAGGCCACAACAGTGAGAGGCCCACGTACAGCAAAAAAAACCAAAAAACAAACAAACAAAAAAAATAAAAAACAAAAGAAATAATGAAACTGATTTCATTAATTTTAAAAGTGACGACCTCAGGGTCAGAGATAAATACTAAATACTGAAAATGTGATTATAAAACAGTGTAAATTGTCAAAATTACTACTCATTGAGAAAATTGACAGTGTAAAAAAGGTAATAAAAATAATCTATCCTCTGAAAAAGACTGAAAACTGTAAAAGTTTAAGCATTTTCTTAAATAAGGGCTAAAGATATTACCTGTGATGTGATAGTTAACATTGACAAAGAACACAAGTTAAAGAATTCTTTGAAAACTTTAACCACTGCAAGAATCAAAAATAAAATACACATTTTAGAAAGACAAAAGCAAAGAAAATAGTTTAAAGCAAAACACTGAAAAAAGAAGTAGCAATCAAGCATTTAGAAACAAATAAAAAGATGACTATCACCAAAGCTATCAATTATAACAATAAATTAATCTTCTGTAGACAGATGATCTCAGAAAGGGTTAAAAATGACCAAAATCTGGTTTCAAATTGAAGATAACAGACTGAGGGTAAATTTATCTCCCTTCCTTCCCAAAATCATAATGAAATAACAATGAAGAGGAATAACGACTTCTGATGTGAAATAGCTGATCGAATCAAAATCACCATCTTTCCCTTTCTCCTCCTGGATACTCAACAAAAACAACAAGAATATAGGAGGAGGGAAACTGTGACTTTCCTCAATGAAACACAGGAAAAGTGTAATCCAGACACCAAAACATAGATAAGTACTGCCAAAAGCACATACAGTTATGCAGAAGTGAATAGAGATGGCACAGTGATGGTAGATCTCAGAGAGCACCAGGAAATATACACTTGTGTCATAAGATGCATTTCCTTCTTTAGAACAACCAGGGCAAGAAGTGAGGGTTGTCACAGGCAAAGGGGAATCGAAAGCTTAGATGCTATCAAGAAGGCCCAGCAACAGAAAATATAAGAAATGCCAGAAAAGTACTCTTAAATTGCAATTCACTAACATTTTTAAATGATCACATCAAAAATACTATCAGAACTAAAGTGAACAAACAGCAAAACTAACCATCAGATGAAGAATACTCCTCCAGAGAATATGAAAAATTATAGTAAAAAAGAATTAAATGGTTATTTTCTTTAGGCTATTCTGATAGCAAGTGAAATCCGACTAACTTAAAAAGGGGTGGCAGATTTATTTGCTCACACAATGCAGAAATTATCAAATAAAAAGTAGAAAGAGTAGAGAAATAGATGGGTTTCAGTAACAACTGGAATCAGAAACCCCAAAAAACCAGTTCTCAAGACTCTCCATATTGATTCTGGGGCATGCACATGTGCACGTGTGCACACACACACACACACACACACATATATATCTTGGGAAAGAACTACAAATGTGGCCAAAGTAGAGAAGTTTTATAAGAACAGAGCAGCAACTTTCAATCCTGGCTGCACACTTAATTACCTGGTGACTACCTGAGGAGCTATCAAAAATGCCAGAATGGAAAAACTTGGTAATAAAAGGGGTAGAAGATATGAACAACTTTAAACATACACACAGCCTGTAAAATATATTCAACATCACTCAAAATAACATTAAAACTATACCATTTCTCCTGTTACCACTGACAAATGTTAAAGTATTTTTAAAAATTTATTTATTTTGGTGGCACCAGGTCTTAGTTGCAGCTCATGGGCTCTTTGTTACAGCAATGGGGACTCCTTAGTTGTGGCATTCAGCCATTTAGTTGCAGCATGCATGCGGGGTCTAGTTCCCAGACCAAGGATCGAACCCAGTCCCCCTGCACTGGGAGCATGGAGTCTTACCCACTGGACCACCAGGGAAGTCCCAAACACTAAAGTATTAATAACATAGTCTGTTGGTGAGGCCGTGGAGAAACAGGCACCCTCATACACTGCAGGTATCAATGCACATTGATGAAAACCTTAAGGAAGGGACTAGCATAACTACATACACACTTAGCTTTTAACCAAACAATCCCATTTCTAGGAGTTTAACCTGAAGATACATGAAAATTTAACTACAAGATTATTCATTGCAGCATTGTTTGTAATTACATATACTGAAAAGCATATGGTCATATATAGGAGAGTGGTTGAATAAACTATGGGACAGACAATGGAGTAGTACACTGTAGCTGTAAATAAGATCTCTGTGGATTGATGTAGAACAATTTCCAGCACACACTGTCAGGTGAAATAAGCAAAGTGCAAAAGATATCTTCAGTGTTACTCATTGTATAAGAAAGGAGAAATAAGAAAATATACATGCATCTACTCCTTTGTGCCAAAGAAATAAAGATACCCCAGAGATGCATGAATTTGGTTTACAGGAGGAAGGGTGGAATGGGGTAGAAAGGACAGAAGGAATTAGGGGGGAGGGAAGGATGTAATTTTTGTGAGTTTAACTTTATAAACCATTCTGACTTTTGGAACCATGTTACTGTTTTATACATGCAAGGAAGAAGAAAGGGAAGAAGGGGGAGGGGGAAAGAGAGAAAGGAGGAGGAGTAAAGGGAGGGAGGAAAAAAGGGAAAGGGAAAAGGAAAAGAGGTAAGGAAAAAGAGAAGAAAAAAGGAAATGAAAAAGAAAGAAGGGAGAAGGGAGGAGAAGAGAGAAATAAGAAATGATGGGGACAGGAGGTCCTAAAATGGAATACAAACAGAAATGAATGAATGAAATATTTTGAAAGGTAACATAGCTACACCAAAGAGGGGACGGGTGGGAGGGAAAACGGAAGATCTGAACAGTGTTTGAACTAAATGCCCTAAATCTAAAGATAAAAATGAACTCTAAACATATCTTGAATTCTTAGGTTTCCTTTTTGCAAAGGAATAGGCTAGCAATTATGAAATTATTTTCTGTTGTTTCTAGCGCTACACAAGTAAGTAAATATATTGGGGATGATATCCTGCTTCTTCATTGTACACAGAAAATAACATATATGGAAAGAGAATAAAAGACTCCTGTGATATTGGGTTGGAATGAGATATCGGTGTGAACTCATGGATTTAAGGGGTGTGTGTGTGTGTGTGTGTGTGTATTAACATGATTATAGAAAAAAAAGGTATTTGTGGGTATGTATACAAACAAATTTCTATTTCCTAGCCCTGCTGTGAGAACTTACAAGCAATGTCACCCTGGTAGTAATGAGTATACCAACTGCCCAGATCTTGGTTACTAAATTCCATTCTCTACTAAAAGAATCAGGACTCCATGGAGACATCATCAATTTCAGGGCTGAAGTAGAGAAAGTACAAGATGAGTCAAGATAAGCCTGAGACATCCTTTTGCACCCAAAACAATGATGTGAGCATGTCAAAGCATAAAGAGGCAGCTTGAAGGGGTTCCCACTGGCCGAATCTGGGACAATATGAACATCAAAATAATGACAGTAAAGGATTACCAACTGAATAAAACAGAAACCTCAGTCTACACTGAAATGAATTAAACAAGGGAAAGCTATTTCTTGCAATAGGAAGCCAACTGGAAGTAGAAAAATCACCATTTGCTGATCATAACTGAAAGTGAGACCATCAACAGGTACTAAAACTCTGTGGGTAATAGTTGTGGAAAAACAGGAAGTTGTGCTATATGATACTTAACTACTACAAAGTAAAAATCAGCAAGTTTATAATGGAGACACCCACAGAGATCACCTTAATCAAGCGATCAAAGTCAACATCACCAGTAATGGAAAAAATTTGTATCATGTATTCCCTGGTAAAATGCCCTGAGAAACACACATGACTTCTGTTGTATACTTGTCGTAAGTTCATAACCTGATTCTAATCGTGGAAACATTATTCAAACCCAAATTGAGAAATATTCTACAAGATAACTGGCATGTACTCTTCAAAAATGTTATGTCCAGGGCTTCCCTGGTGGCGCAGTGGTTGAGAGTCCGCCTGCTGATGCAGGGGACACAGGTTTGTGCCCCGGTCCGGGAAGAGCCCACATGCTGCGGAGTGGCTGGGCCCGTGAGCCATGGTCACTGAGCCTGCGCATCTGGAGCCTGTGCTCCACAACGGGAGAGGCCACAACAGTGAGAAGCTCGCGTACTGAAAAAAAAAAAAAATTTATGTCCATAAACAAAGAAGACTGAGGACTTTTTCCAAATTAGAGACTAAAGGGATAGGACAGCTGAAAGCAAGGTATAAATGTAGGCTTTCATTTACTATCAAGGAAACTGTCCAGTAAGATAATGATGGTAAAATCTGAATAAAATTTATTGATTATATTGCTGTACTAATGGTAATTTCCTGATTTGATCATTGTATGTCCTTGCTTTTAGAAAATATACACCAAAAATTTTAGGAAACACACTGAAGTGTTTAGGTCAGAGGGGGAACGTTGGCCTATTCTCGGGTACTTTAAAACAAATGGCAGGAATTCCATGGCAGTTAACACTGCACACTTCCACTGCAGGGGGCACGGGTTTGCTCCCTGGTTGGGGAACTAAGATACCACATGTCGCACAGTGCGGCCAAAAAAACAAAATAAAAATAAAATGGGTAAAATGTTAACATATGAGGAATCTGGGTGAAGGGTATATGGAAATTCTTTGTATTATTCTTACAAATTTTCTGTAACTTTGAAATTATGTCAAAATTAAAAGTTTAAAAATGCCTATCTGGAGTTCACACATAGATAACTCCTACTGGTCTGAAATGAAACCTATTCATTTAAGAGTCAGACCCAAAGCCACATGGACCTCAGGGAGTAGAAAGAGGCAATAGTTCCTAGAAACAAAGAGTTCAGGGCAGGTAACACCAGTGATGTCTACTGCAATGGAAAATTAGCCATTTCTCTATGTGATAAAGCATTCAATTAACAGTGTAAATTGTCATATTCTAGCATCAAATAACATTGTATTGAATTGTATACAGCAAAAGCTGTTAGAAATACATGGAGAAAACGAACATATCTACAAATCAATGGGAGCAAAAGCTTCATTAGGTGATTTTCTATTCTGCTTTATTAGTGTAAACTCTCCTGGCACATAGGAACCATTTAATAAGTGTATTTTCACACATTTACATTACATAAACTCACAGATTATAAACATGATTAGTGTGGAATCATGCCTATTTTGTTCTCCTCGCTCTATTCAACACTTAGCAATGGCTGGCACATAATAGGTACTCAATGAATATTTGTTTAACGACTAATAACTGAATCTGCACTTTAATACTTGTGGGAGATTGAGTAATAAGAAACATCTTTAATAGATTAGAATTACAGATCACAACTAGCTGCAGGACAATCATCGACAGAAAGACACTGGAACTCACAAAAAAAGATACCCCACATCCAAAGACAAAGGAGAAGTCACAATGAGATGGTAGGAGGGGCCCAATCACAGTAAAATCAAATCCCATAACTGCTGGGTGGGTGACTCAAAGACTGGAGAACACTTATACCACAGAAGCCCACCCACTGGAATGAAGGTTCTGAGCTCCACGTCAGGCTTCCCAACCTGGGGGTCCGGCAATGGGAGGAGGAAATCCTAGAGAATCAGACTTTGAAGGCTAGCGGGATTTGATTGCAGGACTTCGACAGGACTGGGGGAAACAGAGACTCCACTCTTGGAGGGTACACACAAAGTAGTGTGTGCATCGGGACCAGGTGAAGGAGCAATGAACCCAGGGGAGACTGAACCAGACCTACCTGCTAGTGTTGGAAGGTCTCCTGCAGAGGTGGGGGGGGGGGGCGTGCTGGGTCTCACCGTGGGGACAAGGACACTGGCAGCAGAAGTTCTGGGAAATACTCCTTGGCGGGAGCCCTCCCAGAGTCTGTCATTAGCCCCACCAAAGAGACCAGGTAGGCTCCAGTGTTGGGTTGCCTCAGGCCAAACAACCAACAGGGAGGGAACCCAGCCCCTGCCATCAGCAGTCAAGGGGAATAAAGTTTTACTGAGTTCTGCCCACCAGAGCAACAGTCAGCTCTACCCACCACCAGTCCCTCCCATCAGGAAACTTGCACACGCCTCTTAGATAGCCTCATCCACCAGAGAGCAGACAGAAGAAGCAAGAAGAACTACAATCCTGCAGCCTGTGGAACAAAAAACACATTCACAGAAAGACAGACAAGATGAAAAGGCAGAGCGCTATGTACTAGATGAAGGAACAAGATAAAACCCCAGAAAAACAACTAAATGAAGTGGAGATAGGCAACCTTCCAGAGAAAGAATTCAGAAAAATGATAGTGAAGATGATCCAGGATCTCGGAAAAAGAATGGAGGCAAAGATCAAGAAGATGAAAGAAATGTTTAACAAAGATCTAGAAGAATTAAAGAACAAACAAACAGAGGTGAACAATACAATAACTGAAATGAAAACTAAACTAGAAGGAATCAATAGCAGAATAACTGAGGCAGAAGAACGGATAAGTGACCTGGAAGACAGAATGGTGGAATTCACTGCTGCAGAACAGCATAAAGAAAAAAGAATGAAAAGAAATGAACACAGCCTAAGAGACCTCTGGGACAACATTTAACGCAACAACATTCGCATTATAGGGGTCCCAGAAGGAGAAGAGAGAGAGAGAAAGGACCAGAGAAAATATGTGAAGAGGTTATAGTCAAAAACTTCCCTAACGTGAGAAAGGAAACAGCCACACAAGTCCAGGAAGCGCAGAGAGTCCCATACTGGATAAACTGAAGGAGAAACATGCTGAGACACATAGTAATCAAATAGGCAAAAATTTAAGACAAAGAAAAATTATTGAAAGCAGCAAGGGGAAAAAAAAAAAAAACATACAAGGGAACTCCCATAAGGTTAACAGCTGATTTCTCAGCAGAAACTCTACAAGCCAGAAGGGAGTGGCACGATATATTTAAAGTGATGAAAGGGAAGAACCTACAACCAAGATTACTATACCCTGCAAGGATCTCATTCAGATTCGATGGAGAAATCAAACATTTTATAGACAAGCAAAAGCTAAGAGAATTCAGCACCACCAAACCAGCTCTACAACAATTGCTAAAGGAACTTCTCTAAGTGGGAAACACAGGAGAAGAAAAGGACCTACAAAAACAAACCCAAAACAATTAATAGTCACAGGAACATACATATCAATACTTACCTTAAATGTGAATGGATTAAATACTCCAACCAAAAGACACAGGGTTGCTTAACGGATATAAAAACAAGACCCATATATATGCTGTCTACAAGAGACCCACTTCAGACCTAGGGACACGTACAGACTGAAAGTGAAGGGATGGAAAAAGATATTCCATGCAAATGGAAATCAAAAGAAAGCTGGAACAGCTATACTCATATCAGATAAAATAGACTTTAAAATAAAGAATGTTACAAGAGACAAGGAAGGACACACATAATGATCAAGGGATCAATCCAAGAAGAAGATATAACAATTATAAACATATGCACCCAACATAGGAGCACCTCAATACATAAGGCAACTGCTAACAGCTATAAAAGAGGAAATTGACAGTAACACAATAATAGTGCGGGACTTTAACACCTCACTTACACCAATGGACAGATCATCCAAACAGAAAATG
The DNA here is from genome assembly GCF_059928025.1 of Delphinapterus leucas. NCBI lineage: Eukaryota > Metazoa > Chordata > Mammalia > Artiodactyla > Monodontidae > Delphinapterus > Delphinapterus leucas. The sequence continues at coordinate 120,149,352 of NC_143133.1, read as the reverse complement.
AATAAGGAAGGACAAGCTTTAAATGACACAACAGACCAGATAGATTTAATTGATCTTTATAGGGCATTCCATCCAAAAACAGCAGGTTACACTTTCTTCTCAAGTGCGCACAGAACATTCTCCAGGATAGATCACATCTTGGGTCACAAATCAAGCCTCAGTAAATTTAAGAAAATTGAAATCATAACAAGCATTTTTCTGACCACTCACTATGAGACTAGAAATGAATTACAGGGAAAAAAACGTAAAAGACACAAACACATGTCACATGGTGACATTCCATTCTGGCACATGTCTTTATCAAGCTCAACTTTCACAAAAAGAATGTGAAACTGCTTCTAAAGCATATGACTGCACACATAACTAGTTCTTCCGATACCGGTCCAAAAGTAAAACTCACTGCTATTTGAAACTAATTAAAAAGCTCATTTGAGAAGCTATTTATACAGCACAGCTGTCTACTAGAACTTTCTGCAATGACGGAATGTCCGATATCTGAGCTACTGTTCTGGACACTGCAGATCTAGATCATTATGCCTTAAAGTATGGTCCCTGGGTCACAATAATCATCACAAGATCCACTTAGGATCAGGCACAATGAAATCTGAAAAGGACTGGTTCTCAAGGGACACAGTACCACTGACTATTACCATAACCAGTAGAAATTTATGTGACACTTTGATTATAACAATTATAGGTGAGGCGCATCTGGCATTATTAGGGATGAGCAATACACAGATGTACACACCTAAGAGCTGGTATCCTAAATGACATTCAACTATCCTGCCAGGCATTCATGTAAATTTTTTAAAAATCTACTTTTAATACTGAAATTTTGAATCTAACTGTATTACCTAACATCTAACACCAAGCAGTTTTTGCACAATTTTAATATACTCTGAATTTTCCAGAAATACCTTAAGTTAAAAAAATGTATAGTTTTGTCCAGAACTTAGTACTAAGCATTGTTCACTTCAGAGTAACTTAACAACTCGCATTTAGAGTTGTCACATTCACACTGACACTAGGTATGTGTTCAATTACCAGACTACTTTCATTATATAGTTACATTTGGGCTAAAATAGCTGTACTTAAAACTACCTCCCTCTAATTTCCCCTCTGATTATTCTCTTATTCTCTAGATAGGGAATTTATATTTTAACAAGCGGTAAGCAATTTCACTTCAGGATAATAAGAGCATGCAGTGATACATTTGCTTATACATATGGGGTGCTTTGTCTGACATATGGGGTGCTGTGTCTGACAGTGATCCTTAAGAATCACTGGTTTAAGGATTTATGCAGCTGTTACCATCCCCCTAGATCAGAGGCCCTTAATTTGGGAATACAAGGACACTCAGCCTAAGGAATCCACGGAGTGGCTTCAGAACAATAGAAATCCTAAATAATATATACAATTTGATACATATGTATAGCAACCTTGGGGGGTTAACAATATAACTTTGTTCCATCCCAAACTGTTAGCTTAAGTACCATTACATTACACCCTGAGACTATATATGCTGGGCTGGATTATAAACTTGGATCTCAAAATGTGGTCAAGCCCCACACCCAATTACATTTATGGAACTGCAATTTCATCACTTCATCAGCCTACACTAGACTATTAATCCTGACAAAGGATTAACCTCCAAAGTTTACAAGCAGCTCAATACCAAAAAAACAAACAACCCAATCCAAAAATGGGCAGAAGACCTAAATAGACATTTCTCCAAAGAAGATATACAGATTGCCAACAAACACATGAAAGAATGCTCAACATCATTAATCATTAGAGAAATGCAAATCAAAACTGCAATGAGGTATCATCTCACACCAGTCAGAATGGCCATCATCAAAAAATCTAGAAACAATAAATGCTGGAGAGGGTGTGGAGAAAAGGGAACCCTCTTGCACTGTTGGTGGGAATGTGAATTGATACAGCCACTGTGGAGAACAGTATGGAGGTTCCTTAAAAAACTAAAAATAGAACTACATATGAACCAGCAATCCCACTACTGGGCATATACCCTGAGAAAACCATAATTCAAAAAGAGTCATGTACCACAATGTTCACTACAGCTCTATTTACAATAGCCAGGACGTGGAAGCAACCGAAGTATCCATCAACAGATGAATGGATAAAGAAGATGTGGCACATATATACAATGGAATATTACTCAGCCATAAAGAAATGAATACCGTATGCTAACACATATATGGAATCTAAAAAACAAAAAAGGTTACGAAGAACCTAGGGGCAGGGCAGGAATAAAGATACATACCTAGAGAATGGACTTGAGGACACGGAGAGGGGGAAGGGTAAGCTGGGAAGAAGTGAGAGAGTGGCATCGACATATATACACTACCAAATGTAAAACAGATAGCTAGTGGGAAGCGGCTGCATAGCACAGGGAGATCAGCTGGGTGCTTTGCGACCACCTAAAGGGGTGGGATAGGGAGGGTGGGAGAGAGACGCAAGAGGGAGGAGATATGGGGATATATGTATATGTATAGCTGATTCACTTTGTTATACAGCAGAAACTAACACCATTTTAAAGCAATTATACTCCAATAAAGATGTTAAAAAAAAAAAAAACCCAATCCCATAAAAGCTAGAATTACTATAGAATGTCAACCACTGCATTACATACACTACAGGGTTTTTTTTAAGACCCATGGAAGAAGGCTAAAATTCATTACACATTTGCTCTGCACCTGGTACTGCACTATACTTTATACAAATGATGTCGTTTAAGTCTCACCATTGCCCTCTGATATAGGTATCACTCATTGTTTCACAGATGAGAAAACTGGCTTAGAGAGCTCAACTAACTTGACTATGTTCATACATTGAATAGATGGCAGAACTAGAATTTGAACTGAAGCTCTCTGACACCAAAGCATGTGTGTGCTTTTCTGGAGCAGGTTGCTATTTATTCTTTAATTTTACTGTGGAGTATGTACTGAATCCCATCTTCCTTTGACATAGCCAGCTGTATACTTAAAACAAAAATTGTGTCCCACAAATGGCAGTCGCCCAAGCATGACATTAGCATCTTTGAATAACTTGCTTCTCCATTTTATTTGGTTACTAGAATGGGCTTTATGGAATGGATTTTGCATGCTAACTTCACTTCTGGCTTAATCTTTTCTCACATCCGCCCCCCCTTTTTTTTTACTTCCTATAATAAAGCAAGAAACAAACAGAGGCATACCACATGCTGCTTTAGGTAATACAAAAAATATATTAAGACAGTCCTGTAGAGTACAAGCTTTGCTTGATGATTTATAAACCACCATGCAATCATTTTTGTAGTTAAAAACACCAACTATCACTCTGAGAATAAGTACACAAGCTCCAGTATTTCCCAGTTATAAAACTTGATTACCTTGGCTGCTTTCTAAATAGTAAAAGAAATCTTAACATGCAGACAAACAATGAGCATTTGAGGATATGGGCAAAAAAGTAGGGAGGTCAGCTGGGATGTCTTTTAGCCTAAGAACCCAGATAGTACCAGGGACAATCAGGAGAAACTGCAGTGGACTCAAGGACATTGTCTAAGTAGAGGGGAGAGAAGAAAATAATGATGTAAATCACACTCTGTTGACTGGATTAATGGTAAAGCCATCAGGTAGGAATGGGGTTAGGGGCTTGCTGGAAGTGAAAAGGAAAAGAAAATAGGATAAGACATTTGGCTTTGTTGACACTGTCACTAAAAACATTTGGTTTTGCTGACACTGTCACTACAAAACATTTAGAGTAAGGATCAGCAAACTTCGTACTACAAAGGCCCAGAGTAATAAGCATCTTACACTTTGCAGGGCTGTCTCAGTCACAACTAGTCAACTCTGCCATTATAGGACACACACACACACAAACATCACAGACATGTGAACGAACATGTAAGTCCATGTTTTAATAAAACTTTATTTACAAAACAGAATGCAGGCCAAATATGACCTATGAGCTATAGTTTGCTGACCCCTGACAGAGAAGTCCAATAGGCAGGAAGAAGCATGATCTGAAGCACAAGAAGGTGGTCATGGATAAGGACAGAGATTTGAAAGCCACTGACAGTATGGATAACCTAAGAATAGCAGAGATGGAAGATATGAACATTTAAAGATAGAACCCTTATAAAATAGCAACACTTAAAAAAAACATGAAGAGGAGGTAAATAATTGATGGTAAATGATTAATAATTAATGAAAGGAGAAACGTTGCATGAAATAGGAACTTACGATTCCCTTAAATATCATTCTGGCTCAATACAAATCCCATATGCTTGGAGAAGCACAGAACGCTGCAATATTTAACTACGGTTATTATCTAGAAGGCACTGCTAGAACACAGAAAAAGCCCCAAATGTATACGGAATACACCTAATTAACACTTTGACGTAACAAGACAATGCAAAGCAGGGTCAAGTTGGGGCAAAATCTTATGCCTCACATACCTTATAAATTATCTTACACCAGAAACAAAATGTCAAGCATCATGCACAAACCACTTACCCAAAATTGAGTTAAAGGTTGAAGACAAAACTAAACAAAAAAAAAGCCCCAAACAAAAAACGCTTAAAAACAAATGTCAAAAGAAACTTGTTATGACAATATAAATATGTGTTTGGGAAATGCTCTCAGTTCAAAAATTGTGAAGTTAAATTCATTACAAGGCTTGAAAACAAAACTAGGTCCTATATCAGTGTTACCTGATTCAAGCTTTTTTAATATTTACAGGTCTAAAATAGAATTGCTAGCTTAATGCTTGTTTTCTGGAAGAAGTACTATCTAGCAAATAAACTATTTTATTTGTATTTTAAAACAATGTTGGCTCACTAGAAGAAAATAAAACAATTAAAAGTCAATCAGAAAAATATCATGAGGACCAAAACTGCAAAACTTGCAAAGCAGCATTCTGTAGAACACAATTACAAAATTGATGATGATCCTTGCATGTGGATTAGAACGGTCTGGGTGTGGAATGGGTAGAGAATAGGGCCATACAGTACTGCTAAAGAAAAACAAATTTACACATATCAAAAAACTACACTATACAAAGATAAAGACTATAACTTACATTGGGAGACTGTAAAGGCAAAAATTACAAGGAAAGAAGGAAGACAGTCCTCCAATAAGGCATACATTCATATAATGGATCACTCACTAGGCAATTAAAAATGTCTTATATGCGTTATGATGTGTAAAACTGTCCAAGACTATTGAATGAGAAAACAATGCTATTGATATTCTCAATAAAATGATTTGTGTCCAAAGAAAAAAGTTACACACGTGCCCACACATACATCTGGTATATGCACAGAAAATTCAGACATATACAAGAAATTTGAGTGGTACCTTGAAAAAGAAGAGTAGGATTGAAGGAGGCAGGAAATTGTCACCTTCTACCCTTCTACAGTCAAAACAAAACAGGCATGTGTTATGTTTGTGTTTTATGTCAAACATTAAAGAAAAAAAAATCAGTATTTTAGAAGGTGAATAAAGGGAGAACTGCTATGTATAAAACCACACCAATACAGACACAATCATTTAAAATGCTTCAACAAATTAAAAAGTATGTTAAGTACAATCTCATAACCAAAAGAGAGCCACACCCACAAAACTTTACTTGGACAATCACACAGGTTTCAGTAATATAAAGTAGAAATTAAGTCTTGCAAAAGCTGTAATTTACATGTGAGGGTTTGGTCGAGTCCTCCTATATAGTGTGATCTGTTTAGACTCAATGTTAGAGCTGGAAGGGTGTTCAGAGCAAACAACTTCATTTTATATTTACCTCTAGACTACTAATCCCCAGTAACAGAAACCCTAGGAGTTTCTATTTCAATAACATAAACTATTTGCAGAACCCTGTGGAAAGATTTATTTATTCTGAATAGATGTCTGCTTTTAAAATTTTAGAGCAGGGACCAGTCTTTTGTTTTCTGCTATATTTTCCAGCACCTAGAGCACAGTAAACGGAGGTACTCAATATGTATTTTTTGGAGGAAACGTAGGTATATAACTTCTGTGCAAAACTATGAGGAATTTGTAAGTTCTGAAGTAAAAGAAAAGGGGGCAAGATTAAAATGTGGAAACTGGTTCCTCTGAATTGGGAAAGACATAGCACGTGTGATCTCATGCCCACAATTTCATTTTTCTTTTGTTTCTAGCAGTGAAAGAAATAATCACAAGACTATTGAAGTCTAAAACTATCCAAGGTATTAGGAATTTCTACTTTGAAATTCACAATAAGCAAGATACCAGAAAGTATTATTGAAAGACACTACAGACTAGGGCTGAAACTTTGACACCAAGTCCATTAGTTGTGAGATGAGGAGTGAAGAGACAGTAAGCTGGATGTTTTCAGAGAATGATGGGCAAATGACCTGGTCTTGGCTACTGAGGAAAACCTAAGAGTAGTGTCTCTCAAATTATATGTGATCAGGACCACTTTTAAATCCCAAACTGCACTCTTGTCACAAATATATTTTTAAAAATCCGTTAGTAGAGAAATGACCACATACTTTAATGTCACAGCAATATCAAATTTCCGTAGAAGTTTCTAGACATTCTTTAATTTCTATACTAGTCCAGAGAGACACCAGATAGCACTGACCTAGGGTTTTGTTTTTTAATGTCAATCTGACCTGAAATTTTGCATTTGCCCATAAGGTCTAACTCTGAGTGAGAAAATTCAGCTCTTTTTTTCCTCTAATCAATAATGAAGACAATCCATAACAATTAAGAGATAAAAAGTAGCACAGAGACTTGTCATTAACTTGTTTTAATTTTAAAATGTAAAACATCACATTATCACACTGCCTTAGTAAATTAAAATTGTACTTTTGAATGCAAACTTCAGCATTTAAGAATCTCAGCTCAACTTGAAAACTTTGCTTTATTTTGCCATTTAGCTTAGAAGATACAGGATATAGACACTTAAAACTGTATACGAAAATATTCACTTAATCTATGCACCTCTAAACTCCTGTACCTTTGTCTCCATGTTCTCAAAAAACCCCAAATGATTAGTTTAGCTGACTGCGAACAGAGTGGCCTCGGGGGACACTCCATCTATTATACATTTCATTACCAAAGGAAGTAAAATTTAAAATGTCCTGACCTATAAACTTACTACAATCCGCTGCAATTTACTATAGCCCATCAGGTAGAGGCTCTATATCACTGAGACTGTATAATGTGCTTTACAGGATCTCCAAAACCAAATTTCCAGGATTCAAAATCCATACTGAGCGACTTAAATCCTCACTGCTTGTTTCATCATCTGTAAAAGGGGGATAACAGCACCTACATCAAAGGATTATTGTGCAGGTTAAAGTGCGTGTGAAGTGCTTAGAACACTGCCTGGCACGTAAGTACTAAGTAAGGATTTTAACTTTTTGATTCTTACATAGTATGCCTCAAATCCTTCTGTAGAACTGGAATTATTAACAAAATTGGTTAAATGAAATATGGCACATCCCTACAATGAACTACTATTTACCCATTAAAGATGATTTTAATAATCTACTATGAAAATATATTTATTTATAATATCCTGTTAGAGAGGGAAAAGTAACTTAGAAAATCATGTACAATCTAATCTTATATTTAGAAAAGACACTAATAAAGTTAGGAAATTTGCAAGTCATTGTGGTACTTAAGTGGCATTTGCCAAAAGTGACTCAGAATCATTCCTCCCCACCCATACTGGGAAAAAGACTTAAAACCGAATGTGACTCTCAGATGGTAATAATGAGAACAATCAAATGCTATAAATTAGGATTTTTAAAAATTTAGAACTGTGTACATTTAATGCACTATCCTCTACCCGCCAAAGCTGGTACTTCTTAAAATGGACTGCATCCTAGAATTAAGGAAATTAAGCATTAATTTCTAATAGATATATTCCTCCAATGCCACCCATTGCCCACACACTACCACCTCCACGGTCACTTTTAAGCAAACTCTTGAAGTGCTCACAACTACGTATATCAACAAAGACAATAAATCACCTTAAACAATCACCCAACCTTAAACAACAGATATTACTAGGTACAGTATATTCAGATTATAAACACAAAAGACTCAGTTATTTCTAGAATACTGAACAAAGGGTGTTTGTGGTATTGCGAGTACTCAGATGGTAGCTTGTGGTACACTTTAAGCTGTTGTAAATTCCTCAATAAAATCAATACTATTAATTTCATGTTTATTTTATATAGGATTTTTGTCAAACTTAGCAGCTTTAAAATGATTAATTCATAATCACCATCTAAAGATGAAATTTCCTCTCAATTAATGGTTCTCATTCTACCTACAGTTCAACTTACCCTTTTGTCTATAATTATAGCCTTATTTCATTTTACGGGATCTGAAATATACAATAATTATAAACAAACTGTTTTCAAATTTGCTTTCAAATGATGCCTATAAAGAGTAGATCAAGTTTTCAAGTTTACATAAATCTATACTACACCAATTCATCATTATAAATACAAGCATTCATAACCTGTTTATTCTAATTCTATTTAGACAGCAACACTAACAAAATTCTTAATGCATACGCCCCCCACCACCTGTAACTCTTTCCCTATGGTGTCATTTGGACACTTGAAAAATAACGTCTCAATTCAGCAACCAAGTTTTACAACTGTTATTCCTACCAATCAAATGGTGATGCACCAAGGTCGCAATTCTCATGAGTTTTAACATATTAAGAGCACATTATTTACCTAAGACTGAAGGACTGTGCCTCTTACTTTATTAAAAAAAAAAAAAAGATAGCCACATCAATTTAATTCCATATATGATGCTACCTATTCAATTTATTATAAATTAAAATAAACGTAATAATCAAACTAATGCTCCAAACTTACGCTATTCACGTGGAAGACACTACAAGAGAAGACACCATAGAGACTGCCTTGCAATAAGAAGTACAAATTCCTTCTACAGAGATGGAGAAATAAAAGGAAGGACAAATCTAGTTGTCTAAAAGACAATTCACTGTACACATTTTATTTACAGTTTTGTACACTGTCTTAATATGAATGGGACCGCTTTTCTACTTGAGCCATTTTTTAACCAAAGCAAAATAACCTAAGTATAACAAAGTGTTAAAATACAGCATAAAGATACAAAAACAGACATACTAATTCTAATTAGGAATGTAATTATGATGTTACATTTTTTATAATCCACAATTATGTTTAGGAAATCACACAAACATAGATCACTGATTTGAATGAAATGCATAAATTTGTAGCAAAGCTTTGTAGTTACAAAAAAACAAAAAAATTACCAAAGAATGCACAAAATTAATGTTTATTCCACCTTTGTGTCATATTCCTGGATCCTTCACCAATGTTACATGAGGAAAAAAACAAAAGCAAAACAAATGAAAAACTGAAATCAGAATCACTAATGTTATCAAGTAGGGAAACAAATAAATTAAAATCTAGCAGCCATCAGCAAGAGTACAGCACAGACAATGCTGTAAAAAGAAACAAAGAAAATTGTTAGAAAACTGTATGCATCATACTCCTTCAAACCAGCAAAATATGCTCCTGCATACAATGGAACATAAACAGAATCGTTCTCTTGTAAGGTATAGAAATGCAAATTCTTTTCTTTAATATTGTAGATGGGTCAAATGTGTTTGTAATCGTTAATTCTTTTAAGCTATTACAGAGTGGGCCAGGAACACATTTATGGATTCTGGGGACGATGTGTACTGTAATTCTTTGATTGGGATAGTGGACACTCTAGCCAAAATTAAAAAAAAAAAAATATATGAACACAGAAGTACAAGACAAAGGCGAATGAGACTTCTCTTATATCTTAGCAACATTTAGATGGAAATCAAATTTAAATGCAGTCCACTCTGCTTTTGAAGAGGCTTTGGTTCAGCTCCCAAATCTCGATTGCTTGACGCAGTCTCCTATGAGAATACTCAGAAGGTGTCTTCTTAAACAACAAACCTATTTTTAGTGGTGGAGCCGCTCTTAGTAGCTGTGTCTGCATGGGACTGATAACCAATCACTATCTTTGGAGGAAGTCCTAACCTTTCCTTGTATACCCTCCTAGAAGATGAAAAAGAAGAAAAGTAGCCATTAATTTTTATTCAAACATACACCCCAAATCCAGTATTATTACTCTTTACATTAAAAAATAATACCTAGAGAGTGAAATAGGAAATTGCACACCTTTTTCCTTTTAGCAAAATTTACTCTTCATAATCACTTAACCAATATTTGAGAGTCTACTATGTATCAGGTACTGTGATAATTATCAGTAAATTAATAATAAGCAAAGCAAGGACACTCTCTAGGCTCATGGTGTTTATAGTTTAGAGTATTTGATTATTTGCAAACAAATAATCACAAATACATACGGTGGAGCTGTATCACATACATAATTAATGTATTCAAAATCAATTACATGCACATTTTAATTTTCTGATCTAAAATGCTTCAATTATATTTTACATATAAACCTTAGTAAATATTGTATGTTACTGCAATTACATTTACCTTACCTATTACCGACAAGAATGCACACACAAAAATCAAACACTGTGAAGGCGATTTATGATATTTTAAGGATAATTTAGAACATAACATGATTTCTGCCTTATATATTAACTCTACAACCTAATTTTCAAATAAGATGTGACTGAGTATCAAAGAGGGTAAGCACAGGGGTTGTGATATTATTAACGAGGAGGATCTAATCTCCTCTTTGAAATCAGAGAACTCTCTCCTTTTAAAAACTCATGAGGTCAAAGTATAATGCTAAGAGAATGAAGCACATCTGAAGGCCAAGGAACAAAAATAAGGCTGTGTGGCTACAGCTCACAAGAAAGGTAAATATGAGAGATAAGGCCGACAAGGTAAAACTGGGGACAGATCATCATATGATCTTATGAGAACATCATAGGTCAAGTTAGGAATCTGGTATCTGAGAAAAAATAGCAAAATTTTAAAAATAGGCACCAAAATGAAACAAAAGTAAAGAGATATATATGGCAAACAACAAAAAAAGAGATTTTCATGGAGCTAAATACTCTAGCAGTATGATACCAGGAAATTTTATTCATGGTAAACAAAAAAATATGGTAAACAAAAAATACATGGTAAACAAACAAGAAAAGATAAACAAAAAAAAAGAGATTTTCATGGAGCTAAATACTCTAGCAGTATGATACCAGGAAATTTTATTCATATTCTACCCTTCAGAAGACTTTACTACCTTCCTTCAAATAGGGTATTTAAAAATAATTTTATAACTAAAATTATAACTATTATCAGATTTACATTAGGATATAATGTAATACCTTCAATTATACTTAATCACTAAAAATGCCAGAATGGGCACTGAGCCATGCAACTTAAAAGGGTGAAAAAAAATTTTTCCTTGAAAAAGTGAGGCCAAAAGTTTTATAGAGATTTCAAAAATGTTTAATATTGACACAAATAAAAAACTTTCCGAGGAAAGAAGTTCATACTTAGTTTCTTTAACACATTTTCAAAGAAATAGGAGACCCCCACTGTCAGTAAGTTTTAAGGCTGACAGAAAGATCAGGAATATGGTGACGAATCAACAATCAACCTTCTCTTATAAGAAACCCAGTGGAGAATGAAACCTGGAAAATCCCCACACCTTTTAATCCAAAAAGGAATTATGTTCACAGGAGAATTCATAATGTTTGAAAAATCAACATGCAAAGAGGCAAACTAAACATATTGTGACTTATGACTGGTACTTAATTTTAACACAAAATTTAAAGTCCAATTTTACTAATTTAAATATAGTAAAGAGAAAATCCTAGTTAACACTGACTGACATTTGCGGGGGGGGGGGGGCGGAGCGGGGACGACAGGCAACTTTTGCAAATAGTAATATTTGCCAAAAAAAAAGTTTTAAAATTTATACATGTGGGTTTTAAATATGGACAAAACCAAGCTACTGTCACTTAAACTTCAATGGCAAATGCCAATATTCACCAAATTATTGATTATTATACTTGAGCATTATGGTTTTAAAGTAGGGTAAAAAAGACATATTCTCATATGCTAAATAATAAAATGCTACATGCTAAAATAGTGATTATATACCCCACTGCTAGGAAAAAGAAATTTTACAGAAGTGAAAAAAATATGAATAAGACACTGAATACCAATACACAGCAGTTCAAGATTATAAAAGTGTTCATGAAAACAAGGAAAATAATGATCTACATAAATACTTTTAATTTAAAAAGTACTTCTGCTTTTAGTTATCTATTTTAAAAGAAGCACACAAAAAGCAAAACTTACCCTATATGTGTAACTGCTTCTCTGTTTTCACATTCAGTAGTCCATATTGCTATTTTATCACCTTTAGCTCTAACATTAACCACAGCTCCACATACATCATCACTGTAGTCATCAAAAGACTCTCCAATAAGGCACAGCAGCTTAAAAGAAAAAACCCAAATCTCAAGTTACATTCAATAGATGATAAACAGCTTATTAAGCTGCAAATGTCTCAAATATTTGTATATATACAAAACTGAAAAACAGTTTTTAAATCAAGAGTCGACTTTCTGAATGCCTAAATTATATTTATATATAGTTTTTTGTCCTGGCCTTTAAAAAATTTGTTAATTTGATTCTTTAATACCAAGAACATGATCAGTTTTGTTAACTTTTTTAGCAAATTGGGCAACTGATGTCAGGGCACATAAAAGGTGAATTATTTTATTAATATTCACTTTGCTCTGCTGCTGCTTATACTTGCCAGCAAATATTAATGGAATAACTGAAAAAGCTGCTTAATTGCCTCTTGTTCTTATTTTTCACGAACATTTTCTAACTTTTAAAAAAATTGTAGTAAATACATGACATAAAATTTACCATATTAACCATTTTTAAGTGTATGGTTCAGTGGCATTAAGTATATTCACACTGTACCACCAACAATCTCCAGAACTTTTGTCATCCTGCAAAACTGAAATGACTTTTTAATGCAGAATTCTAAAATGGTAATTACTGATAATCTCTCCCGAAAGCAAAATTAAGTTTCTTTTTTTTTTTTTAACTTATTTATTTGGTTGCACCGGGTCTTAGTTGCGGCCAGCGGGCTCCTTAGTTGCAGTTCTCGGGCTCCCTAGTTGCAGCTTGCCAGCTCCTTAGCTGCGACATGCGAACTCTTAGTTGCGGCATGCATGTGGGAACTAGTTCCCTGACCAGGTATCGAATCTGGGCCCCCTGCATTGGGAGCTGGGAGTCTTAACCACTGCACTGCCAGGGAATTCCCGCAAAATTAAGTTTCTTCTTTAAAAAGCCATTCACTGAAATATTTATTATTGCTCAACTTAGTAAGGGCTAACTATAAACCAGACACTGTCAAGTGACAGGGATACAAAAGAGACTATAATCCCTGCTCCTAAAAGCTTGGGGTTTGAAAACTTTCACTAGAGAAAATGCCTATTATCTCATATTTAATAAATGTCATATGAAGCCAAAAGTTCCAAGTTACATCACAACATATAAGCTGAATGATATCAAACTACAATTTCACTGTTTCCTTCACTGATCTAAAAAGTTTAGTATACAGAGCAATACTCTAAGAGGATTGTAAAAAAACTTACATCATACAAAATGTGAGGTTACATAATTTTGAACTTAATGAGATGACCAGGATGCCCTTATTCTGGAAGGTGAGTCAACTGCCGATCACTTTCTGGATGTGTAATATGTGGTAGGGAGTTTCACTGTATTAGTATGTAAGAAGTATACAAGATTCACAGGACAGAACAAAATTAAGTGCTGGCTTAGCTAGAGTGGGAATCCTTATCTCATCTTGAATTAAGTAACCAATGTAAAATGTAACATAAGTGAAGTTTTAGTATTCCAAAACAGCTTTATAATTTTAAAACCTTACTGTCTCTAGCCAAAAGCGATCGAGGTCACTTCGTCTCTGCTGTTTGTTCAATGTAATGAGCCATCGTCCTCCTCGTTTGTTTTTCTCATCTTCCCACATAGGCTCAATACCATCCTACAAGGTTAGGGAGACAACAATATGAGACAATATTGTTACTTTAACTCGAGATCACCACTAGAAACAGCAAGCAACAACCCTATTAACTCTTTACTTTATACCCATAAAAACTGCTAATTGATGTAGTGGGGAAAAAAGCACACAAGACTTAAAGCAAAATTAGAGTACTGACTTGGGCACTTATTAACTATCAAACCTTGGGTTTCACTTAATTTGGAGGCTCTAAAACATTCTGAGTAACAGATACCTTTGAGAAGCTATATACATTTCTATACCTAGAAAATATATTAAAAACTTACACAATTTCAGAGAGCTAATGACTGTCCCACCCACTACCAGCTGACAAAACTCATAAATATCTCAAGGACCCACACACTCCAGGTTAAGAATTCCTGACAAACTCTGGACTTCAGTCTACTCAAATATATAAAGAAGAAATGGATTGGATGACCCATTTGGATTATCAAAGCTCTCCTCAAAATCAATCACAGTATGTGCCCATATAGTCTGACTCTCACTTAATTTCAATAACTGGGTTGGCCAAAAGGTTCGCTTGGTTTTTTCCCTAAGATGCATCTAGTAGCACTCAGTTGTCTTTAACTTCATTCAAAACAATTTCGTTAGATTGTATGTGACAGCTGTCATATCAGCGTGCATTTTAAAAAAAGACATCAGAATTGGTGAATTTTCATGTAGCCATTTTAATATTGAAGATGGAAGAAAAAAAAACATTTTCGGCTTTATTATTTCAAGAAAGGTAAAAATGCAACTGAAATGCAAAAAAAAGAATTGTGCAGTGTATGGGGAAGGTGCTGTGACTGACTGAATGTGTCTAAAGTGGTTTGCAAAGTTTTGTGCTGGAGATTTCTCGCTGGACGATGCTCCACGGTCAGGCAGAACAGTTGAAGTCGACAGCAATCAAATCGAGACATTAACTGAGAACAATCAACGTAATACCACACAGAAGAGAGCCAACATACTCAAAATTAAGTGCTGACAATCATTTGCACCAGCTTGGTTATGTGAATCGCTTTGATGTTTAGGTTCCACATAAGTGAAAAAAACCTTCTTGAACGTATTCAAGCATGCAATTCTCTACTTAAACGTAATGAAAACGTTCCGTTTTTAAAACAAATTGTGACAGGTGATGAAAAGTGGATACTGTACAATAATGTAGAACGGGAGAGATCCTGGGCAAGCTAAATGAACCACCACCAACCACACCAAAGGCTGAATGCGTTGTTCAATAAAGTTCTTGGAGAAAATGAAAAACATGCCTTGAATAAATACAATTAGAGAAGAAAAACAAAAACAATTAGAGAAGAAAAACACTAGATGTTTTGAGGAAGGGCAAAACAGAACAATGCTAATTTAACTAGACAACTAGACCTATGAATTATGGGGCTTCAAATGTAGTTCTATTACTTTAAAACATGGTTTAACTAAATTAAATGTGTATTTTATTTTTACTTAAAAAAATGTGTCTTTTATTTCTACCAAAAAGGTACTTTTTGGCCAACCCAATGTTTATAGTAAAATAGGGCAAAATATATTTATGCTAAAACCTGTTAAAGCTAATTTAATTATTCTCCAAGCACCACAACATTAACTATTCCTAAGTTTATGGCAAGATTTTTTAATGAATACCTGAATGGTCCAGACTTATAATAAATATATGAAGTCACCAATTAAACATACCTTAAAAAGTGAGTAGTCACAGCCAGGCATTAAATTACTAGACAACTGGATATGGTTGTACAGACTAGATAAAAGAAAAGAACAATTATAAACATAGCATATGTAATGCAAAGTTTAGGTGCGTACATATACATTCAGAGAATATGATAAAAATAAGATAAAAACTCATGTTTACTTCCCGCCCCCATGAAGTCAATTTCTGAAATGGACCAAAAAGATCTCAGTAACAGTCAGCTTCAAGAATCAACATCTGATGATTTTCAAGAAAATATTTTTAATAATTTTATTCTGACAAGTTTGATGTATTAGTTAACTTAATACATACATATGTATATACAAGAAACTGAAAGGAGAGGTATGAGGTGGCTTTAAATAGATGAAAGAATCTGTGAGGCTAATGAGCAGTTTTAAACACACAAAAAGACAAATCAAGAGAAAGCAAGACAAACTCCCTGACCATCAGGATTGCATGACTAAAATAAGTCAACATTATTATCCTTGAAAGTATCCAAGAGCGGGACAGATCAATGGTTCCCAAACACCACACACCATTACTAGTTTAAGTCAGCATAATAATCTTTGGGGGAGCTTTTAAAAACAAAACAGGACTTCCCTGGTGGCGCAGTGGTTAAGAATCCGCCTGCCAATGCAGGGGACACAGGTTCGAGCCCTGGTCTGGCAAGATCCCACATGTCATGGAGCAATTAAGCCCGTGCGCCACAACTACTGAGCCCGTGTGCCACAATTACTGAAGCCCGCCTGTCTAGAGCCCGTGCTCCACAACAAGAGAAGCCTCTGCAATGAGAAGCCCATGTACCGCAACTAAGAGTAGGCCCCGCTCACCGCAATTAGAGAAAGCCCACGCACAGCAAGACCCAACGCAGCCAAAAATAAATTTATTAAAATAGCAACCAAAAATAAAAATAAAAAAACAGTTCCTTACCCTACTTCTTGAGATTTTAATCCCTTAAGTATAGGATGGAACCATAGAATCTGTATTTTTAAACTACTTCCCAAATAGTAATATCTAACTAAGGATAATAACACCATCCATGGTCACTAGTCATATAGCTAAGATCATCACTTCTGTATAAAATATTGGAGACAGGCAAAGCATTCTTACTCTGTTGCCCGTTTTATAACAATTTTGCTGTGATAGACTTCAGGAGATCAAATGATCTAGGCTTCTGCCTTCAGGCTAGTGAAATATCTAAATTAAATTTTTAAAAATTTCTTAAAAAATGTTTTCAATTAAAAGTGACCACTCAAAGTGGTCTCAATATACAGTTTTCTCTAATTATTCTATGCTTTGCTTTCAGTGATTCAAATGCATACTAAATGCCTAATATGAGCAAAGCACTAGAAATATACAGAAAATTGTTTCTGCCCTGGAGGAAGTATACATTACATGCATAAATTTTCTAATCACAATCTGTTAGTCTGTATGTTACACTCAGGGAGTTAACATTAAACATAAGAATCACATCACTGATATGATCCAAAATACACCAGCTGAACAAATTAGAATACTTAAGATAACTGCTAGGTAATTTACAGCTCTTAAAAGTGTTTTCAAAAAGTTGTATCTTTCACGTTCTCAAGTAATTTCTCCCCATACATTTTTCAAGCAAATAGACATACTAAATCAACTTTGTTTTTAAAGAATCAATATTCCAAACCTTCCTGAAAAGAACTTTGTCATTTTAAATTATATTTTGAAGCCATGCAAAGATTTAAGACCCCGAAATCTTAACTATTTGCTAAATTGAAACAAAATCTCAAAAATATTTCAACTGTTCTTCTTGATGTTGATCACGAAGTATAATGAAATTAATAAACTATCATCAGAGATATCGTCATTCTTTGACAAACCCTGAATTATGAGCAGTTCAGCCTTTGAAATCTTGGAATCTCTATCACAGGAAATCCAGATATTATACTGGAAAGAATCTGCAGAAATAACGGCCTAAGAAAGCTCTGGAATACCTAAGAATAGGGAAAATGTATCTAGGCAACCAAGAAAGGGGACAAGCTCCTAAAAGTTGTTGGAAATTCTAGGAACAATAAAGGATTCTCAACGAAAGAGATCTCAGGACAAAGAATAGAGAATAGGCAGAGCTAAAAGACGACAAGACGGAAGCTTTCTAAAACTGATGAGGAATAATCACCAATTCAAACAGTTGTGAGAAGATGGACATACAAAAAGGTGAATATTAACTGTTCACACCTTACCCTTCATTTTGTGAATGCAACTTAAAATGAAAAATTACACAACAGACATCCTAAAATGAATGGTTACTTACGCCCAAAAGTCTTCAACAGTATCAAACTTAGAGATCAGCCGAAGGTTTGCTTGCCAAGTTTTGCTTTTATCATTTTTAAAAAACCAGAGTGCCCATCTAAAAACAGAAAGTCAGTGTCAAAAAAAAAAAAAAAGACGTAGCTTTACATCCATGTTCAAAGCAGCATTATTCACAACAGCCAAAAGGGGGAAGTGTCTATTGTCAGATGAATGAACAAAATGTAGTGTGGAATATTAAACAGCCTTAAAAAGGAAGGAAAGTGAAAAGAGTCCATCAAAGAAGACAAATACTGTATGATCCACTTGTATGAGGCACCTAGAGTAATAAAGTAGAATGGTGGTTGCCAGGGGCTAAAAGGGAAGGGGAATGGAGAGTGGGTGGTGGTTGCCAGAGGCTAAAAGGGAAGGGGAATGGAGAGTTGTTGTTTAATGGGTAGAGAGTTTAAGTTTTTCTGCAAGATAAAGAGTGTTCCGGGAGACTGGTTGCACAACAATGGGGGGGTATTTAACACTATTGAACTGTACATTTAAAAATGGTTAAGATAGTAAATTTTATATATGTGTTTTACCACAATTAAAAATAAATAAAATAAATAAAAATTTTATTTATAATAGCAAATGAGTAGTTTTCTCTATTTCTTTCATTTAAAAAGTATATATTTTGGGAGTTCCCTGGTGGCCTAGTGGTTAGGATTTGGGGCTTTGGGGAACTGAGATCCTGCAAGCCATGTGGTGTGGCTAAAGAATAAATAGATAAATAAAATGAAAAGTATGTGTTTTGTACCTACTATGTAACAGATTCTCTGCTATACTTAGAGATCCAATGAGGCTCATCCCACAGGGAATTCACAGAAATGTTGTACAGAGACAATTACAATGTCCTAAGTGCTATGATAGAGATAATTAAGCACAGTTATTTAAGAAAAGCAAAACAGACCAGGAGCACTTAACTGGAAAGGTTAAGTGGGGAAGAGGGAAGCTGAATTTACAGAGAAACAAGAGGAGAGAAATGAGAGCACTAGTAATGGGGGCGGGACTCATACAAACAGGAATATAATACAGGGTTTCATTGAGTAATGCTACCACAGATATATTCTGAAATTATGCATAGTAGTTTCTATATATCTGTATATACTTTGTCTAAAAAAGTTTTATTCTAATACTTTGAAGACAAACTCATGTCACATAAAAGTCATGCTTAAATATTATCATCCCAATATGATTCATCTTTAGTAAAATTGTATTTTCTGAATTACTATACCACCTCTAAGGAAATTTCACTTACTCATTGATAAAAATGTTGTCTGAAGACAGGTTTCCAAGTGGACATATATTTCATAACTTTATGGTTAATGCTTGATAATCTCAGACATAAAAATGAGATGCATTTCAGCACCTACTTGATAATGTGTATTTGCCAACCCACTCTCAAGGAAAAAAATTTTTTTAAAAAAGCAAAGGCAGAAAAACTATTAAACATACACACACAGTGTCAAGTATTATACTCTGGATTTCTAAAATTAATTGTCTTTCCGCAAAAATTTAAAAATAGAACTACCACTGGATCCAGCAATTCCACTTCTGGGCATTTATCAGAAGAAAATGAAAACACTAACTTGAAAAAGATATGTGCAACCCCCACCCCATGAAAAGCAAAGACACGGAAGCAACTTAAGTGTCCATCAAGGCATGAATAAGGAAAATATGGTGTATATATATATACATTTTCAATAGATTATTCCATCATAAAAATGAAGGAAATCTTGCTGTTTGCAACATGGATGGACCCTGAGGACTTTGTGCTAAGTTAAATAAATCAGACACTAGACAGGAAAAACAAATACTGTATGATCTCGCTGATATGTGCAATCTTCAAAAAAACTTTTAAAAAACAAACTAACCCCAAAAAAACCACCCCAAGCTCACTGATACAGAGAACAGATTGGTGGTTCCCAGAGGCACAAGGGTGGGGGAATGCATGAAGGGGGTCAAATGATACACACTTCCAGTTGTAAAATAAATAAGTCATGGGGATGTAAAGTACAACATGGTGATAATACTGCATTGCAAATCTGAAAGTTGCTAAGGGACTAAATCTTAAAAGTTCTCAACACAAGAAAAAAAATTTATAAATATGTATTGTGACAGATGTTGACTTACTGTAATCATTTCACAATACATACAAATATTGAATCATGTTGTACATCTGAAACTGTTACACCTCAATTAAAAATAATAAAATTTAATTCCATCTTTTAAAAAAAATTGCATTCAGCCATTAAACATATAAAGATATATCCTAAGAAAATAATTGGATAACTAAGCAAAAATGTTTGTACAGTTAAGTTCTTAATTTTGGAAAATTTTGGAAACATCTTAAGTGCCTACCAACAGTTCTCAGAATGTGGTTTACAGGCCCCTAGGGGATCCTAAGGCCCTTTCAAGGAGTGCTGATGAGTAAAAACTATTTCATAAAAATGCTAAGACATTTTATTTTTCACTGTGTTGATATTTGCACTGATGATGCAAAAGCAACGGTTGGTAAACCTACTGGTGCCGTACACAGCAAGAATTATACAGTGGCACCAATTTGTACTAGTAGTCACCGTTTCCTTTATTATCACCAACTCTCACAGTAATAATGTCAGTTTCAGTTAAGAATGCCACTGAATGGAAACCAGCAGTAAAAACTACTGGTTTCATTAAATTTCAATCTGTGTACATGTCTTTTTCTGCACAAA
This sequence comes from Delphinapterus leucas, assembly GCF_059928025.1. Lineage (NCBI taxonomy): Eukaryota > Metazoa > Chordata > Mammalia > Artiodactyla > Monodontidae > Delphinapterus > Delphinapterus leucas. The sequence continues at coordinate 120,128,560 of NC_143133.1, read as the reverse complement.
AAATATTTCTGCATACCAAATATCAATACAATGCTTAGGCAATTGAGCTGTGAGGTGAACTAGTTACTTTTTTCAAAGAACACCACTTTTACTTGGAAGAAGATTGGCTGATCAACCATGATTATTTCTTGAAAAATGAACAGACTGAGCCAGCTGCTAAAATTTGAGCTTTCAGGAGAAAATCAGAATTTTGGAAAGCATGTGTCACTGTGCACTTAACAACTTAATGACACTTAATGATATTTCTGATGAGTTTAGGTAGTGATAATAATTAATGTTATTGTTTTGATATCATATAATGAAAAGTGCCAATATTTGGAAGATCTGCAAACTCACTGAACCAATATTATCCAAATGACCAGAGGCGTGCATGGGTGAAGGATACATTCCAAATGCAAGATAGATCAATGGATTTTAATGTAACAGAGTAGAAAAAGTTCTTGGATATGGTTTCAGATTCTACAATGCAACTAACATATAAGAAACCTAGCATCAAAGGAAGGAGACAGTCATAATTATTTTAAAAGGCTATTAAAATTTCTCCTCCCTTTTCCAACCATGTACCTGTCTGAGGCCGTATTTTATTCTCATACTTTCTCTGAAACAACTTATCTCCAAAGACAATGCAGAAGCAACTATGAAAATCCAGCTGACTTCTATTAAGTCAGGCACTTAAAAAGATTTACAAAAATACTTCCCACTATGTATTTTTTATGTATTCTTCCACTACGTATTTTTTATTTTGAATAAATTTTTTCATAAAAATTATTTACATTAACATGCAATGGGTTAAGTACATATACAATTTTACATTTTAAAACATTTATTTTCTAATATAGCAAATGAAAATAGATAAAAATCTACATAACCAAAGCACTGTGGAATCCTCAATAATTTTTAAGAATGTAAAGGGGTCATGAGCCCAAAGAAGTTAAGATTTAAATAAAATATAAATAATATAATACATGCAAGAGACTGCTAGGCAGCTATTAAATAGGATAATTGTGTGAGTAAAATTCTCCTAAGACTGACATGAAACCCAGAAACCATGGAAGAAAGCTCGTATTTGATTACATGAAAATCAAAAACCTCTAAAATAACGTAACTCCTTAGACAATGTTGAAAGACAAATGATTTGGAAATGCATTTTCAACCTAATCCCCCCCTTGAATGGGTGAACATCCCTAATACACAATGCTTGGAAATAAACTTGGGAAGATAACCCAAAAGAAAATAATAGACAAAAGAACTGAACAGACTGCTCACAGGTAAAAACACAAATAAGCGATTGTTTTCAACAGAAATGTTTTGAAATTTCGATAAAAGAAATGCAAATTTAAAACAATAAGACACTGTTTTCACAAATCAAACTAGAACCAATCTGACAGGCAATTAAATTTAAGATTGATGGTGTTGCCAAGGATGTAGAAACCAGTAACTCTTAAACTGTTAAGAGTCTAATAAGCTGATAAAGGAGGATAATTTGGCAATCTCTACAAAGGTAGTTAAAAGGTAGTCTTTAACCTAAGAACTCTGAAATTTTACCCTAGATATATTCACACAACTGCAAAAAAATATATAAGGACGTATACTTTATAGCACTGTTTGTAAACAGAAAAAAATTCTATATACACATTAATGTAAGCCTGATAAAATACGTGACTATATATTCATTTAATACAAGGCAGTGGTTTAAAATAATGAGTCAAAACCTGCATATACGAACAAAAAAACTCAACAGTATGGCCATATATATAAAAAATGTATATATATGCATATTGAAAGGTTTTGGAAAAATACAAACCAAATTTTTAACACTGACTATTCTGGGGAATGGAGAAAAGCAAAATGGGGAAGAAGGTATCAGAAAAAAGCGGAGAACTTTTACTTTATATACTTTGTACCCCAATAATTTAATCTTTCTTATAATAATATAGTGGGTTTTTTTAAAAGAAAACATAATTCTGCAATATTTACAAGAAGTAAATAATGAAGAAACTACCAAAATTGGAACCAAAAATGTCTTAAAATAGTTTTCCATATGATACTATTTTACACAAGAAATAGAATTGATAAGAGAAATTGAAATCCTCACAAACTTCATTTTAGGATTTAATTAGTTTGTTCACTGATAGGACAGGAATCTCTTCTCAGATTTCACTTAAGCTATGAGGGATACATGCCTTGATTACTTCTCCCCACAAAACAGCAACACTAAGAACTGTGTTCACAGTCAGAAGACAGAGCTAGCTTTTTATATACCACTGAAAAGATGAAAAAACATACTTTAAAAGTTTGGGTACTGCTGCTAGGTTACCTAAATGAAATTGCCACTAATCAACTGTTCAACTATTACCTTTGGCACAATGCTTTCCTGAGGAAGAATTTTTACCCTTTATGGACTATTTGACCTTTGACATGTCACTCATGGGCTGACAATTCCCATTGTCTAGAGAACTGCTGAACCACAGGTCTCCTATGAAAAAACTACTGAATGTGTTTGGACTATTATTTCAATAGGTCTACCATGATAACGAAGAAATGATAAAAAATAAAGGGACATAAAGGGACAACACATTTTTCAGATAAATGAAACTAAATTATAGACAGTCTCATGGGATCTTTAAGGTAAAGAGAGTAAAAGGCCTGGGAGTGGGGAGAATGAAAGGAACTGAAGATCCTCAGAAGTTAATTCCTTTAATGAAAGGAATTAAAGATCCTCAAAAGTTAATTCCAATTTACTTTCCTCCAGATTCTTACAATGTTTCTGAGTTGCCATTTTCTTCCCACCATCAGCTCTCAGGGAATGTGTTAATTTTCATCATGTAAGCCAGAAAGACAATCAAGTAAAAAACACAAACATACTGGGAAGTGGTAGGGTAGAGATAGGAAAAACCATATACTGAACTATTAAACTACTACACAGTAACTATGAAAACTTAACTCATCCTAAACACTCCTCTTTTCCTCACCTAACTTCTCTTAAATACAACCAACCAATCTCCAGCCTCCACATCCCCTAGCTCTCTTTTCTCCTTCACAGACCAACTTCAAATTGCCTATTCCTGCTCTATACATTTGTATACTTTCTATTCACTCTTCAAACTATGCCAATCTTCTTCCATCACCTGCTCTACTAAACTTTCTCCAATGTTAGCAAGGACTTATTGTTCAATCCAATGAACATTTGGCCTTTCTGTGGCAAATATGCTTAACTTGTCTTTAAAATAAACCATCTGCTTGGTTTCCATGACCAAGCACTCTTTCCTAGTTTATACAGTTTATATGTCTATACCCTTCAAAGGCATTCTTTTTTTAAAACTTTTACTGAAGTACAGTTAATTTACAATGTTATGTTAATGTCAGCTATACAGCAAAGTGACTCAGTTATACATATACATATATTCTTTTTCATATTCTTTTCCATTATGGTTTATCACAGGATATTGAACATAGTTCCCTGTGCTATACAGTAGGACCTTGCTGTTTATCCATTCTAGATGCACCAGTTTGCATCTGCTAATCCCAAACTCCCAGCCCACCCCTCCCCCACACCCCTCCCACTTGGCAACCACAAGACTGTTCTCTTCATAGGCATTCTTACTCAAAAATATCACCTATGGGCTTCCCTGGTGGCGCAGTGGTTGAGAGTCCGCCTGCTGATGCAGGGGACGTGGGTTCGTACCCCGGTCTGGGAAGATCCCACATGCCATGGAGCGGCTGGGCCCGTGAGCCATGGCTGCTGAGCCTGCGCGTCCGGAGCCTGCGCCCCGCAGCAGGAGATGCTACAGCAGTGAGAGGCCCGCGTACGCAAAAAAAAGAAAAAAGAAAAATCACCTATGTGCTAATATTCCAAGCCTCTGTTGTGAGAACTCATTTACTACTGTGGTTTCAATTACCATCAATTACCAATGAATTTCAAACCACTCTTTCAAAGTTCTACTATCTGAGTTCAAGATTCACACATAAAACTGCTTGCTAGACATGGGTCATCCAAATGAAAATGGAATCCTTCACCTATCTAAAACTAGTCTCATCTAACTTTTCCCTCCAAACCTGTCCCATTCACCATTTACCTTGCGGCCTAAGTCAGAACACCTATGTGTCAGAAAGCTTACCTGTTCTGTAAAGGATGTTTAATATAGTGCTCTGGGTTAGCAACCTCCTGATTAGATTCTGTTTTCTCTTCTTCTGTAGGTGGGGGATTAGGAGTAGGGGTGGTTTCCTAGTGGAAAATAATTAAACATTATGAACTTCTTAACATGAAGAAATAACATTAAGAAATTTCTTTATTTTTAAATTTTTATTGAAATATAGTTAATTCACAATGCTGTGAAAAATTAATTCCTACGACAGCAATACTCTAAATAAATTTGAACCAATATTGTCCATATTTTTTTAAGGAGAATGAATTAACAGCAGAAGCGCTGGATAAAATAGACCACAGATCAAACTCTAAGCACCAGACTCTTCATTCTAGCATCTCTTCATTATGAGCAAAAGGTTTCTCAAATTTAAAAACATAATAATAATAATTTTGTATATTGTTACCTTCCACTTACACATTTTAATATAAGATTGCTAGAGACCATGGAAAAAAGTTGGGAAAATCAAGTACCTTTCTTAACATACTAAACACGGTGCACAGTGGGAGTGGGGGAGATACAACTAAAGTTTGGAGAGTATATTAACTATATCACAATGACACAAACACAAAAATCTTTATAAAGTGATCAAGGCAATACTACACAGGTCCTTGCTTTCATGTTACACTGTTATTATATATGGTGACAAAGTTCAGCAACTTCTGTCATTTTCAATTGGCCCCAAGCAAAAAAGCTGGACATTGGCTTGAACTTAAATTCTTCTAGGCTAGACATAATTGTCATCTAAAAATGTCAGGGAAAAAGGGAGGCTGGGAATAATAAGTGTTCTCCACATTAATCCATGTAACTCTTCACCCTACTGTAAATTGGTATCAACAGATAGCTAAGAAAAGGGACCAGAAGCTGAAACAAAAGCTGATACAAAAAAGGAGGGCACTGCAACAAGGGTTTGGATATCAGATTTAAATCCAACTAGCAAACCAATACAGATATATGTTCACATTAACAACATTCTGTAAATCAGAGATGTATGATCTAAAAAAAAGACTTCAGGGACAGGTGATACACATTTTACAAAATAAAATACATTTTTCTTATCAACAAGACATCTCCAGTAAGTACTTTTTACTAGCCTATGAAGTCACTCATAGCAAGGGCTTTATCTTGATTTTGCTCACAACTGTAATGCCAATGATCACAACGCTACACCAATAAGAACTTACTGGCTTGATTACTTAACTGAATAAGTTTAAATGTTTACACAGAGTAGTTAAGGCCATAAAATTTACACAGAGTAGCCAATGCCTTAATAGCACCAGAGCGCCAATCATTTTTACCAGGATTTCCTCATCACAATCAATTTACATCTTCAAATAGATGATCATTAGCAAATGCCATTCCTTACTCTACTAGCTTAAAATTAATGATGGTCTCCAGACAGAGGTAGTCTGAGTGAACAGAGAAAATAGCCAACAGTTAGGGACTGATAAGGCAGGGGGTTTGGGGGACAGGGTACCAGAGAAAAGTGAGCTGCAGAGGAGTGAGCCTCAAAAATCTATGTAAAAATCCCTGAAGTCCTTGGCTGTGACTCCTAAACTGAGATGTTCGGAATGCAACTCCGGGTAGTCTAGCAGGGAACAGCTGAGCCAAGACTTCAGCGCCTGAACAGCATCAGGAAGACTAACTCAGACCCAGCCAGAGTGGATGGTTGAAAATCCTCAACTTTCAGATGAAATCCTAGCAAGGCCATGTCCTAGGTATCAAGTGAAATACATATGCCTAACAAATCCTAAAACTAATCCATGACAGGATCAAGGTAATCTACTGATAAATAAATTAACTGCCCCCAAGAACCAGACTCTATACTCTGGAGGAAAATAACAGAAGTGTGAGCCTCTATGAATATTATCTACAATACCTAGCAAACCATCAAACATTATTAGACATGCAAAGAAAATTTTTTATAGCAACTAATGATCAAGAAATTAAACTGTCCATAGAAAGACATCCAGATAACAGATACATGATCCAGATAACTGAGTTAGCAGACAAAGTCTTAATAACTATGGCTACTATGGTAAAATAGAAGATGGAGGGAATTCCCTGGTGGTCCAGTGGTTAAGACTTGGTGCTTTAACTGCCAGGGCTGGGTCCATTCCCTGGTCAGGGAACTAAGATCCCACAAGCCGCATGGTATGGCCAAAAATATAAACAAATGAACAAACAAATAAATAAATAAAATAGAAGATGTGGAAAAAGGATAGAAAAAACAGGAGTATTTGAAAAGGGAATTGAAATCAATTTTTAAAAAGAATCAAATAGACACTAATGAACTGCCAACTACAATGTCTGAAATTGAGACCTTATTGAATAACAAGAAACTCGACTCAGCAGAATGTAGGACTGGTGAACTTCAAAGACAGGTCAATAGAAAATATTCAAATAATCACAGAGGAGGGGAAAACAGATAGTAAGAAATGTCATGATGGTTAAAAAGTTCAAGGACAAGGTAAGAGAGAATGGGACAGAAGGAATACAGAAAGAAATAACCAAAATTTACCAAATTACATGAGGGACTCAAGTCAGATTAAAAAACTGAGGCAACTCCAAGCAGTATAAATACAAACAAAACTACACCTGGGGGATTTCCCTGGCGGTCCAGTGGTTAGGACTTCGCCTTCCAATGTAGGGGGTGCGGGTTCAAACCCTGGTCAGGGAGCTAAGATCCCACATGCCTCATAGCCAAGAAACCAAAACATAAAAAAAAAAGAAGCAGTACTGTAACAAATTCAATAAAGACTTGAAAAATGGTCCACCACAAAAAAAACAAACAAAAAACTACACCTGGGCAAATTAGACTCAAACTACTGAAAACTAAAGGAGGCAATATTAAAAGCAGTTAGGAAGAAAAATTTTAAAAAGACACATACACATTACTTTCAAAGGAACAATAAGAATAACTGCTAACTTCTCAAAAGAAATTATGGAAACCATCAGACAACAGAATAACATCCGTGTGCTGAAGGGAAAAAACTGTCAACACTGAATTCAGTGCCTAGGAGGGGACTTCCCTGGTGGTCCAGTGGCTAAGACTCTGCACTCCCAATGCAAGGGTCCCAGGTTCAATCTGGGGTCAGGGAACTAGATCCCACATGACACAGCTAAGAGATTAGAAATGAATGACACGGAAAAAACCATAAAAAACATAAACACATGGAGACTAAACAACACATTACTAAATAACCAAGAGATCACTGAAAAAATCAAAGAGGAAATCAAAAAATACCTAGAGACAAACTGCAATGAAAACACAACCATCCAAAACCTATGGGATGCAGCAAAAGCAGTTCTAAGTGGGAAGTTTATAGCTATACAAGCCTACCTCAAGAAATAAGAAAAATCTCAAATAAATAATCTAACCTTACACCTAAAGGAATTAGAAAAAGAAGAATAAACAAAAGCCAAAGTTAGAAGAAGGAAAGACATCATGAAGATCAGAGCAGAAATAAATGAAATAGAAACAAAGAAAACAATAGCAAAGAACAATAAAACTAAAAGCTGGTTCTTTGAGAAGATACACAAAATTGATAAACCATTAGCCAGACTCATCAAGAAAAAGAGGGAGATGACTCAAATCAATAAAATTAGAAATGAAAAAGGAGAAGTGACAACAGACACCGCAGAAATACAAAGCATCCTAAGAGACTAGTACAAGCAACTCTATGCCAATAAAATGGACAACCTGGAAGAAACAGACAAATGCTTAGAAAGGTATAACCTTCCAAGACTGAACCAGGAAGAAATAGAAAATATGACCAGACCAATCACAAGTAATGAAATTGAAACTGTGATTCAAAATCCTCCAACAAACAAAAGCCCAGGACCAGATGGCTTCACAGGTGAATTCTATCAAACATTTAGAGAAGACCTAACACCCATCCTTCTCAAACTCTTCCAAAAAATTGCAGAGGAAGGAACACTCCCAAACTCATTCTATGAGGCCACCATCACCCTGATACCAAAACCAGACAAAGATACTATAAAAGAAGAAAATTACAGACCAATATCACTGATGAATAGATGTAAAAATCCTCAACAAAATACTAGCAAAGAGAATCCAACACCACATTAAAAGGATCATACACCATGATCAAGTGGGATTTATCCCAGGGATGCAAGGATTCTTCAATATACGCAAATCAACAATGTGATACACCATATTAACAAATTGAAGAATGAAACCCATATCATCTCAATAGATGCAGAAAAACCTTTCTTTCAACACCCATTTATGATAAAATCTCTCCAGAAAGTGGGCATAGAGGGAACCTATCTCAACATAATAAAGGCCATATACGACAAACCCATAGCAAACATCATTCTCAATGGTGAAAAACTGAAAGCATTTCCTCTAAGATCAGGAACGAGACAAGGATGTCCACTCTCACCACTATTATTCAACACAGTTTTGGAAGATCTAGCCTCTGCAGAGAAGAAAAAGAAATAAAAGGAATACAAATTGGAAAAGAAGAACTAAAACTGTCACTGTTTGCAGATGACGTGATACTATACAGAGAACCCTAAAGATGCCACCAGAAAACTACTAGAGCTAATCAATGCATTTGGTAAAGTTGCAGGATACAAAATTCATGCACAGAAATCTCTTGCATTCCTATACACCAATAATGAAAAATCTGAAAGAGAAATTAAGGAAACACTCCCATTTACTATTGCAACAAAAAGAATAAAATACCTAGGAATAAACCTACCTAGGGAGACAAAAGACCTGTATGCATAGAACTATAAGACACTGATGAAAGAAATTAAAGTTGATACCAAGAGACGGGGAGATATAGCATGTTCTTGGATTGCAAGAATCAATATTGTGAAAATGACTATACTACCCAAAGCAACCTACAGATTCAACGCAATCCCTATCAAATTACCAATGGCATTTTTTACGGAGCTAGAACAAAAAATCTTAAAATTTGTATGGAGACACAAAAGACCCCGAATAGCCAAAGCAGTCTTGAGGGAAAAAAACGGTGCTGGAGGAATCAGACTCCCTGACTTCAGACTATACTAAAAAGCTACAGTAATCAAGACAATATGGTACTGGCACAAAAGCAGAAACACAGATCAGTGGAACAAAATAGAAAGCCCAGAGGTAAGCCCACGCACCTATGGTCAACTAACCTATGACAAAGGAGGCAAGGATATACAATGGAGAAAAGACAGTCTCTTCAATAAGTGATGCTGGGAAAACGGGACAGCTACATGTAAAAGAATGAAATTAGAACACTCCGTAACACCATGCACAAGAATAAACTCAAAATGGATTCGAGACTTAAATGGAAGACCGGACATTATAAAACTCTTAGAGGAAAACATAGGAAGAACACTCTTTGACATAAATCACAGCAAGATCTTTTTTGATCCACCTCCTAGAGTAATGGAAATAAAAACAAAAAGAAACAAATGGGACCTAATGAAACTTCAAAGCTTTTGCACAGCAAAGGAAACCATAAACAAAATGAAAAGACAACCCTCAGAATGGGACAAAATACTTGCAAATGAATCAACAGACAAAGGATTAATCTCCAAAATATAGAAACAGCTCATGCAGCTCAATATTAAAAAAACAAACAATCCAATCCAAAAATGGGCAGAAGACCTAAATAGACATTTCTCCAAAGAAGACATACAGAGGGCCAAGAAGCACATGAAAAGCTGCTCAACATCACTAATTATTAGAGAAATGTAAAATCAAAACTACAATGAGGTATCACCTCACACCAGTCAGAATGGGCATCATCAGAAAATCTACAAACAACAAATGCTGGAGAGGGTTTGGAGAAAAGGGAACCCTCTTGCACTGTTGGTGGGAATGTAAACTGATACAGCCACTATGGACAACAGTATGGAGGTTCCTTAAAAAACTAAAAATAGAATTACCATAAGATCCAGCAATCCCATTACTGGGCATATACTCAAAGAAAACCACAATTCAAAAACACACATGCACCCCAATGTTCACTGCAGCACTATTTACAATAGCCAGGTCATGGAAGCAACTTAAATGCCCATCGACAGACAAATGGATAAAGGAAATGTGGTATATATACAATGGAATATTATTCAGCCGTAAAAAGGAACGAAACTGGGTCATTTGTTGAGATGTGGATGGATCTAGAGACTTTCATACAAAGTAAAGTAAGTCAGAAAGAGAAAAACAAATATCATATATTAACACATATATGTCGAACCTAGAAAAATCGTACAGATGAACCAGTTTTCAGGGCAGAAATTGAGACCAGATGTAGAGAACAAATGTATGGACAGCAAGGGGGGAAAGTTGTGGGGGGGGGGTGATGAATTGGGGGGTTGGGATTGACATGTATACACTGATGTGTATAAAATTGATGACTAATAAGAACCTGCTCTTTAAAAAAAAAGTGATCAAATGTGTATCATTGGAAAGAAGCAAAAACAGATGTTTACTGTCTAAAAATATATATTTGATTTTTGAAAAAAAATAAAAATCAACAGAAATTAAAAACTCACCTTTGACCTTACTGAAACCTAGGATCTCTCTCCTGATTTAACTACTGCTTTATTATGTAGCTTTTAAAGACCTTTTCTAATGCATTCATATGCTTCTGAATGTTTGAAAATATTAAATATTATTTTGTTTTATTGAGGTGGATCTTTTCATATGTATGGATACTATATGTATTTCTGGAAATTGTTGCACACAGTTTTACTCTGTCTCAAACTGTATTTTAATCAATGCAAAAAGTTGAAATATTATAAAGAACAATGCTTGGAATACCATATTTTTTTCTTTGATATTTTTAATTGAATTTTTTATATGTAAAAGTCACTTAAAAATGTTAGTGCCAATTTGTACCAGTTTTCTAGCGGACAACTGGGTAATTGGAAGCATTGATGTCCAGACTCTGTAATTCTCAAAATCCTTGTTGCTTTGGGAATATTTGGACTTTATTAAGCTGATGACAAGATAAACTGTTATTCACTGCATATTATTACACAGACATATTACTGACTTTATTACTCTATTATTAATAGTAGAATTGGCATTTTTACAATAAATATTATAGGGATTCATGTTAAGTAATAAGAATTTTCTTCTGGAAGCAAGATTTTTCAAGCAAATTATGTCATAGAGAGAAATTATGTAAATCATTATATACTATCTTAGAATATTGAGATGCTGAAAGGTGACTATAGTGTCGTAAATAAAACTGTTCACTTTCTCTAAAAAAAAAAAAGAAGAAAAAAAAAAGAGTTCGAATGCTGCAACTAAGGATCCCACCCGCCACAACAAAGATCCCACATGCCACAACTAAGACCTGGCACAGCCAAATAAATAAATAAATATTTTTAAAAAGAAAAAAGAATTCAGTGCCTAGGAAAAATATCCTTCAGAAATAGAGAAGTCAAGTCAGACTCACACAGACACATACACAAACACACTCTCACACCCAAGGTCCAAAGTAAGAGGAACACCAAAGGAAAGTTTCAGGCTAGAGGGAAAAGTTCCCAGACAAGAGAATGAAGTGCAAAAAAGAATGAAAATCACTGGAAAAGGTAAATGCGTGGGTAAACATATGAAAAACTATTAACAGTTTAAAGGAATAATAATAATGATGCCTTGTGTAGTTTAACATAATAATGATGGTCCTACCAAAGGACTGGGTATATATGGATTTGTGAGGTTGGATGTGTGAATAAAAGATACTCTTCCTGGGACATCTCTGGCGGTTCAGTGGTTGGGACTCCAAGCTTCCACTGCAGAGGACATGGGTTTGATCCCTGGTCAGGGAACTGGAATCCCACATGCCTCGTGAGGTGCTCAAAAAAGAAACTCTTCCTCCCAAACTTAAGAAATACTGCAAATTCTCTTATTTACCTAAATTAAAAGACAGGGCTTCCCTGGTGGCACAGTGGTTAAGAATCTGCCTGCCAATGCAGGCCACACAGGTTCGAGTCCTGGTCCGGGAAGATCCCACATGCTGCGAAGCAACTAGGTCCGTGCACCACAACTGCTGAGCCTGAGCTCTAGAGCCTGCAAGCCACAACTACTGAGCCCATGTGCCACAACTACTGAAGCCTGCGCACCTAGAGCCCATGCTCTGCAACAAGAGAAGCCACTGCAGTGAGAAGCCCGTGCACTGCAACGAAGAGTAGTCCCCGTTCACCACAACTAGAGAAAGCCCGCGCGCAGCAACAAAAACCCAACGCAGCCAAAAAGTAAATAAATAAAATTTAAAAGAATTGGCTACCATCTTTAAAAAAAAAAAAAGACAAATGATAAGTAAAACATACTCATAAGTTTACAATCCTCATTACAAACCGTACTTTCACAGCACTTATTTACACCTTTTACCTCAGCAGCATGTAAAAGACAATCACAGTATGAGTAATTACAAGTTTCATAGGGTACAAAATGTCACTTCCTAACTCCTTTAGTACTTTCCTTTCTTTTCTCTTATTCTACTCTTTTCACCATTAGGAGAATGGTGGAACGCTTAGATGGTATCAAAAGTCTCTGGATATATAAGAACTAAAAGCAGGTAATAACTCAGAAAAAAATATGTTCACTTCCTTAAAAAGCATTCCTTTGAATTTTACATTCTACATTAGCTGAAATATTAGCCTTTATATTAATAATATATAATTTGGGGTTTTTCCTGTAACTAAAATAAATATAGCTACTCATCTTTAAATGATTGTGTAGATGTATAAGTATACTAGTTTAAAAACTTACAGTCTTTGCTTTTAATATTATATAAACGTGCTAGATTAAGACAAATGCTCTAAAACACTGAAAAAAATGTTTATTAACCATAAACAATCTTTTCAGTATTTGAAGCCCTTTTTTAATATAAGTGTAGTATTGATGTTTCTTTTTTAGATTTTTTTTTTTCCCTTGGCCACACCGTGAGGCATGCGGGATCTTAGTTCCCTAACCAGGAATTGAACCTGTGCCCCCTGCAGTGGCATGCGCAGAGTCCTAACCACTGGACTGCCAGGAATTCCCATCTTTTTTGGCCTTTTAAATTATTATCTACAGTTTAATAGATGTTTAAATTTTTAAACTTATTTGAATTTCTTAATTCCTCTTAATAAAGCAAAAGTGATTAATAGCCAATTGTTTCCATGACAGAATAAAAAATACTCAAATACTCTACAAAAATACTCATTCACATGGCACAGACCAAATCTAGTAAGATTCAGAATCATTTTCATGATGGAAATTACTTATGAAAACATTAATATTAAAAACCATGTATTAAAAGGGCATATTTTCTCAATACAAATTTTCTCAGGTCGTATTTTGCTATGGTCATATACTTATCACAACAATCCATTCATAATCAACAGAAATTTTTTTAATGCATGTACTTTTTAATATTTATTTTTTGGCTATATTGAGTCTTAGTTGCAGCACGCAGGATCTTTCGTTGCACTGTGCGGGCTTCTCTCTAGCTGTGGCATGTGGGCTTAGGTGCCCTGGGGCATGTGGGATTTTAGCTCCCCGACCAGGGATCGAACCCGCACCCCCTGCATTGGGAGGCGAAGTCTTAACCACTGGACTGCTAGAGAAGTCCCCACCCTGTAAACTTTAAAAAAAAAAAAAATTTATATTTTTGGCTGTGTTGGGTCTTCGCTGCTGCGCATGGACTTTTCTCTAGGCGGAGCGCTACTCTTCATTGCGGTGCGCAGGCTTCTCATTGCAGTGCCTTCTCTTGTTGCAGAGCACGAGCTCTAGGCACATGGGCTTCAGTAGTTGTGGCACATGGGCTCAGTAGTTGTGGCTTGTGGGCTCTAGAGCGCAGGCTCAGTAGTTGTGGTGCACGGACCTAGTTGCTCCGCGGCATGTGGGATCTTCCCAGACCAGGGCTCGAACCCGTGTTCCCTGCATTGACAGGCAGATTCTTAACCACTGGATTCTTAACCACTGCACAACCTGAGAAGTCTGCCACTCTGTAAGCTTCTTGAGTTTGCAATTATGTTGCAAATTATTGCAAAGGAAAACATTATTTTTGTTTGAGACTACTCAGACACGTCTTATTATAAAATCATTTCCTGTCATTTCTTTCAACTTGTTTTATTTTTTTGTTTAAAATCTCTTAACTCTGAAATAATCAGGATGCTTTTTTTCTTATTTTCAACTTAGATAAAGCAAAACAAAAGTAATAGCCATGTAGGATGTTATTTTAAACTTTCAGATTAATTCTATGGGGGTGGTCTATTCTATGGGGAAATTCCAATCCCCCATACCTTTTTTTTTTTTTTTTTGCAGTACGCAGGCCTCTCGCTGTTGTGGCCTCTCCCGTTGCGGAGCACAGGCTCCGGACGCGCAGGCTCAGCGGTCATGGCTCACGGGCCCAGCTGCTCCGTGGCATGTGGGATCTTCCCGGACCGGGGCACGAACCCGCGTCCCCTGCATCGGCAGGCAGACTCTCAACCACTGCGCCACCAGGGAAGCCCCCCTATACCTTTTGAATCCATGGTAGTATATACAATGAGAAGTAATATCCAGAATGATGGCCGTGCTATATTAAATTATTCGATCAGGGATTTCCCTGGTGGTGCAGTGGTTAAGACTCCACGCTCCCAATGCAGGGGGCCTGGGTTCAATCCCTAGTCAAGGAACTAGATCCCACATGCCACAACGAAAGATCCCTCACGCCGCATCAAAGATCCTGTGTGCCACAACTAAGACCTGGTTTAGCCAAACAAATAAAATTCTTTGATCAAAAATGACTTATAATTATGGACATATGCCAAATAAGAATGATGAAATACATTTTTAAAAGAACGCTAGAAAGGAATTCTCTGACAGTCTAGTGGTTAGGACTTGGCACGTTTATTGCTATGGCCTGGGTTCAATCCCTGGTCCGAGAGCTAAAGTCCCCCGCAAACCGCTCGGTGTGGCAAAAAACCAAAACTTTCAGGTCAATCCCGAGTTAAGCATAAACCTCAATTAACTATAACAGATGTTCAAATTATTCATTATTTGTCTTAATTTGCTAAATATTTATTTACTTTTGGCTGCATTGAGTCTTCGTTGCTGCACGCAGGCTTTCTCTAGTTGCGGCGAGCGGGCGCTACTCTTTGCTGTGGCAAGTGGGCTTCTGTTGTTGCGGAGCACGGGCTCTAGGTGTGCGGGCTTCAGTAGTTGTAGCAAACAGGCTCAGTAGTTGTGGCTTGTGGGCTCTAGAGCACAGGCTCAGCAGTTGTGACACATGGGCTTAGTTGCTCTGTAGCACGTGGGATCTTCCCAGACCAGGCTTGAACAGTGTCCCCTGCACTGACAGGAGGATTCTTAACCACTGTGCCACGAGGGAAGCCCTGCTAAGTACTTTTAATATAAATTGACTTTAAAAATAAAATTAAAGTATTTTGAAATTATATCTCCTCTTAAAATTCTTTGTAAGCCTACTAACTAGTTAGGTATCTAAGACTTAGGATCACCAAAAAACAGGTTGGAAGAGGAGTACTATGGGATACTTGTAGCACCAACTTCACAAAATTCTCCCTAAAAACCCTTAACAGGTGTTTTCACGGGATATGTTTAAAATGGATTTAATTAGATATTTTTTAATTATATGAGATCATCAAAGAAGCAATAAACAAGGTTATCACATTATATGGGAACTTTTTACAAACTTGTCATTTTTATGGTTGCTTCCTACAGAGCAGACAGTAAAATAGTTTTAAATTTACAGTCAGTTTTTTGTTTTTTGTTTTGGCCACGCCAGGCGACTTGCGGGATTTCAGTCCCCGACCAGGGATTGAACCACTGCCCTCCACAGTGAAATCACAGAGTCCTAACCACTGGACCACCAGGGAATTCCCTACATCCAGTTTAAAAACAAAATTCTCTACTGGAAAGTCCCACAACATCCCTCTACCTACTCTCTCAGCTTGGTGGTCTCCCCCATAAGCAATTTTCTTTGGAAATTACTTTTTAAATATCCATGTTTTATCAATACTTCTAGGTTCGAAAATTACCCAAACCAGGAAAGGCTACTTTAAAAGACTATGGCTACTCTCAAGCCACCACAAGGAGAAGCCCGCACACCGCAACAAAGAATAGGCCCCCGATTGCCACAACTAGAGAAAGCCTGCGCACAGCAATGAAGACCCAACGCAGCCAAAAATAAACAAATAAATATATTTTTTGAAAAAGTGAATTGAGAAAAAGATTAATTAAAAAAAAAAGACTATGACTACTTTCAAAGTAATCAAATACAATTTTAACCTAGAAAACAATCTGCAAGTGAAAAACCACTGTTTTTCAAGTGGGTAGAATGGCGAGTAAAGCCATGAGATGGTACAGTGTTTTACCTAGAAGACAGTAATGAACCAGGGAGTCTGAAAGTGAGGGTTCATGAAACCAAAGATAGAGCTAGAATGGTAGGCTGGAGCAAGACTGTAAAAGGCCTCAAAGGTCAGGCTAAAACTGTACCTTTCCACATGTAAGCAATGGAAGCCACTAATTAACAGGTCAAAGTGATTAAGTACAAATAACAAGTAAGGGAATAGAAGAGACAACCAGTTTAAGTACAAGTTATTAAACCTGGTTTTGGATTTGCTGAGTTTATGAGATTCAAATAAAATTGTATGGAGGGGGAGAATAAATTAAGAGCTTGCGATTAGCAAATACAAACTACTAGACATAAAACAGATAAACAACAAGGTCCTACTGTATAGCACAGGGAACTATATTTAATATCTTGTAATAATCTATAATGGAAAAGAGTATGGAGAAGTACATACATACATATATTAAACTGAATCACTGTGCTGTACACCAGAATCTAACACAACGCTGTAAATAAACTGAATCTCAATTAAAAAAAATGTTTTAATGTACAGTATAATTTCGTGGTCCCAGGGCTAAGCAGCTGTCACACCAATAGAAGAAAGTAAAGTTGAAGGGGAAGAAATAAAGTCGAGCAAGGGTGGGACAAGTCTAACAATTAGCTGCAAAAAATTTCAAGCAGTTTTACTGCATTCTGCAAAAATCAGCAAATGTATCAGTCACAATTATTAACCATGTGGTACAATCTTAAGAGTATAAAGCTAGATATTTCCCGGACCTAGCATCAGTTCTGTGGGGTTTTCTCTAATCTGACTACAAAATTTAGATTCCTTCTAGCCATGTTCAAATCTACACTGCTTAAATTCCAAAACCAAGGTGCACTTTTTCCATGGCTATGAACATTCAAGATTTCTTAGCAACCCTTGGCCCTAACACACAAACTATCTCTTGTAGAAATATAAGGAGCCTTCCCCTCATGACAACCAATCACCTAAGGCTTCATTTGAAATGCACAAATACTGGGAGCTCCCTGGTGGCCTAGTGGTTAAGATTCTGGGCTTTCACTGCCTTGACCCGGGTTCAATCCCTGGTTGGGGAACTGAGATCTGGCAAGCGGCACACCACAGCCAAAAACAAAAAAGTACACAAATATCAATAGTTCCCTGGCACTAAAAATGGTTTAAAGCACTCAAAATCAGACCTTCTGCAGGTTCTAGTCTACAACCAAGTTAAGTATAGAAATGGAAAGTAAACATTTAGAAATTTTATGGTAATTTGACAGTATATTTATGTTTGTTCAAACTAATAATATAAAATTCAGGCTTACATTTTGTATGCCTTTTTTCATCTCTTTATCCTATTGTTATTATTTTACAAAACATTAGATTGGAAATTGTTTAAAAACAAAACAAACTAGTTTTCTACCAAAGTATGAGAGACACTGGTTTAGATTACACACTCTGGAGCCATGTTACCCAGGTTGGAATCCCAACTCTGCCATTCACAGATATATGGTTTGGTGGGGCAAAACACCATAGTACCAAATAACAGATAACAATATTATTGGTAACCCATCTCCAGTAGCGCTTCCTTATATTTCCCCTTCCTTGCTTCACTATTTTTTAGCTGAATGGCAAAGACCATTTGTGGCTTTAATAAAAATGTAAATGCTATTATGGCCAAGGCAGCTACAATTATCTCTACCAGTTACTAACCCAACATTTCAGTAAACTAAAGGCATTAAATAAAGATATGAAATAATGAACAGAAGGGTGAGCAAAGTAAGAACAGGAAAAGATGGTAGTGTTTTATGATTTTTAAAGTGGTTAACACCAGTCCTCACACTTCTACCAAACTATGAGTTTTTACTTGATAGGTAACATTTACTAAGCATTTACTAACAAGCAACGGGCTGCATATTTTTATATACGTTATTCAGTATATTCAATCTTCACAATACTGTGAAACTACTACTCTCTCCACTCTTCAAATTTAAGCCCTGGGAAGTTAACAAGTCTTATCTATATTCTACATTTTATTGCAGGACTGTCAAGATTCATAGCTAGGGATACTATGTGTCCAAATTTTACCTGTTTGTCGTTTCAGCATAACTATTATTACTAAAACCCTGGTTCACTCTCACAAGTGCCCAAAATTGGATAATAAATTATATATTGTTACCAAGGTACTCTTTCCAGGCAGCATAACCCTACAGTATGTACTATGCTTTGTACCACAGCCTCAGGCTCAACACTTTCACTATCTTCCAAGTCCATGCCACTGCCAATAAATTAGAAGAAAGGCATGAATGGTACACTTCACTCTTCAAACACACACACACACAATCCCACTACTAGGGGAAAAAGCAAGTAAATACCAATGATTGATTATACTGATTTTATATTATGCAAGACAGTGTACTAAATGCCTATGTGATCAAAATATCTTAGAAATACAGGTAAGCATATATAAAAGCTACCTTTTATGGATACAAATAATTAACTCTAAGATTATTTTTTAATACAACATATGTAAATAGACTTCAGGATACTTTACTCTTCCTTTTAGTATCCAAACATTCAGTTCCCAGGTCTCTTTTTAGTAAAGATACATTTCCCCCAGCACTCTCCCATATGTAAATTAGTATAATTAATTAACTAGTACACAAAAACAAATAAAGCCTCACCACCTGCCTTGTAAGGAATGAAAAAAAAATCTGGTGTAAACAGTGAAAATTATCACAAATAATTAAAGCAACTGTTTTCAGTGTCAGTTTTCAAATATACCTATAGTAAAGGAATACCAGCTAATCTGGCATCACTCATCAGGAAAAGTGCAGCTGTGGATTTTGCAGGTCTTCTTCCTTGTCTGTAATAAAGGATCAAATTGGTGACCTTTGCGCCATAAACTAAAAAGCCGAAGTAGATAAACAACATATGTAGATTCAGCAAAATACAAACCTTTTAAGTTTAGAACACTGCTCAAATGGAGAATTTATTTTTCATGTAAAGGACTGTGAGATCCCATATATCAATTCTGATTCAAGACAGTACTTTTTAACATTCCTTTTTACTAATATAATATGACACCTAAACAATAATATTGAAAGCTGAGGTACAGAGGGAAGAGCTTTGACCATCTGCACAAATTGTGTTGTGTCTAAAAATTAGTACAAAATTTAATAGCTGTTCAATTTATTATTTAAGTAATAATAATGTAATTATCTGACTAAAACTGACGACTAGCCCTAGACTTTTAAGTGAACAGAGTTAAATTTGCTATGCTACAGCTAAAAATTTGTATTTCTGGATAGTCAGCAAATTACACTTAACCACATTCTCCTAATAAAAAAATTCCTATAGGTCACATTTGAATTTCTTATCTTTTAGAATATAATTTTAAAACTAGAAAGACTTGTAGGCATCTTGTTACATTTAAAATAAACTAATTCCTAAAGGAACACTAATGTCTGTCAACCAAATTACTCTGCACATCTTAATGTAGCTTAGGGCAAGACTACAAATTCAGGAAGTGTGACAGAGACATAAGAAATAACAAACATGTATGATCAAGAATGATGAGGTTAACAATACAATTTAAATGTCAATACTACTTAAACCAAAGGCTACCAGAAGATTCACATTTTTTAAATAACTAAGGAGAAATTTATATAAGTTGAACATTATACAAAAGTAAAAATTAGTGCTTCAAAATAACATTAAAATGATGTTAGGACAAACATTTACATTGCACAAAATTATATTGGTTCCCGTAACATGATGATTTCTATTTCATTCATTCTTTAAAGATTTATAATTACAATTTGAAAGGCAAACATTTTAAAGAATTTAACTGCTGCTTCTTTTAAAGTTTATTCCTTTTAAAACTTTGAAAAGCATAACTAAAATTTAATGATACTGGTTAAATATTAGTTTAAAAAAATCAATTTTAGGGACTTCCCTGGTGGCACAGTGGTTAAGACTCCACGGTCCCAATGCAGGGGGCCCAGGTTCAATCCCTGGTCAGGGAACTAGATCCCACATGCATGCCACAACTAAGAGTTCACATGCCACAACTAAGGAGCCCGCCTGCCACAACTAAGACCCAGTGCAATCAAACAATTAAAAAAATAAATATTTTTTAAAGTCAATTTTAACATGTCAGCTAAACAAATAAGCAGTTTAATTCTTTTTAAATTCCATGTGTTAGTTTTTTTAAAGTTCTGTAATGTTAAAAGTTAAAATTTCAATGTAAACTATGGTTTAATAAGAAAATTAGATTTATCCTTTTATTCTCCAAGTATTTAAACCATTTTTCAAAAGAAATCAATCGGGCTTCCCTGGTGGCGCAGTGGTTGAGAGTCCGCCTGCCGATGCTGGGGACACGGGTTTGTGCCCCAGTCCGGGAAGATCCCACATGCTGCAGAGCGGCTGGGACCGTAAGCCATGGCCGCTAAGCCCGCGCGTCCAGAGCCTGTGCTCCGCAATGGGAAAGACCACAACAGTGAGAGGCCCGCGTACCGCAAAAAAAAAAAAAAAAAAAAAAAAAAAAGAAATCCACCAATATTTCTTTAAAAATTAGAAAACCAGGTACTACAGTCACTGTTTCAAATGTCCCCAGGTTTATAGAGTATGACTATATCCTTTCACTTAAGTTAATGAACCATCCAAACTTCCAAAAATAAAAACTTCTATATTCTTTAACCCAGTTATACTTTTAAGAGATTTCTTCAAAGGAACTGTCAGGACAATAAACGCTTTATATATTTTATATCAGGAAGGAAAACTAGAGGCAATATATATATTAAAAAATACGACCAAAAGGTAACAGATAAATCATGGTGTTTATAATATAGGCACTAGAAGTGATGTTTGGAAAATCATTTAAAAATGTTAACATAAAAGTAGAAAAAAGATGTCAGGACTGAATAATGAGAACTTTACTTTTGTGGGGGAGGGCACTTTATTTTTAATTTAACCAGTCCCAAATAAACGTGGTACATCCAGACAATGGAATATTATTCTGCACTAAGAAATAAGCTAACAAGCTGTGAAAAGACATGGAGGAATCTTAAATGCATATTACTAAATGAAAGGAGGCTTAAGAGGCTATCTACTGGGCTTCCCTGGTGGGGCAGTGGTTAAGAATCCACCTGCTAATGCAGGGGACACAGGTTTGAGCCCTGCTCTGGGAAGATCCCACATGCCACGGAGCAACTAAGCCTGTGCACCACAACTACTGAGTCCACGTGCCACAACTACTGAAGCCCACGTGCCTAGAGCCCGTGCTCTGCAACAAGGGAAGCCAACACAATGAGAGGCCCGCGCACCACAACGAAGAGTAGCCCCCACTCGCCACAACTAGAGAAAGCCCACAGGCAGCAACGAAGACCCAACACAGCCAAAGAAATATATAGAAAAATAAAATAAATATATAAAAAATAAAATATTTTAAAAAAAGAAACTATAGACTGTATGATAACTATATGATAAGAACTATATTTCTGGAAAAGACAAAACTACAGGGACAGCAAAAAGATTAGTGCTTGCTGGGGGTTAGGGAGGAAGAGGGATGAACAGACAGAAGATTTTTAGGCAGTGAAAGTACTCTGTATGAAACCTATAATGCTAACTGTGTTATTCCACATGTGTCCAAACCTACAGAATATACAACACCAAGAGTGAGTCGTGATGTAATGTACAGACTTCGGGTGATAATGACATGTCAATGCAGGTTCATCCAGTGTAACAAATGTACCCCTCTGGTGTGGAATGTTGATTGTGGGGGACACTGTGGATGTTGGGGCAGGAGGTATATCAGAACGCTTTGTACCCTCCTTTCTATTTTGTAGTGAACCTAAAATGGCTCTAAAAAAGTCAAAGGAAAAGAAATAGACACAAAGAGAGACATGGTGAGAAAAAAGAATCCACAAACAAGTAAAGCAAAATATTAACCAGAGAACATGTCGTTGGGATTGCAGATTATTTTTTCTTCATACAGACCTGAATGTTCCCAATTTATTGTAACAAAATTATACTGAAGCCCAAATATACAGAGACTCTACTCCTGGACTGTTCAGTCTGTTCCAAAGATGTCAGTCCCCACTTGCACCAATATCACATTTTTATAAGTTACCTTTGTTGAATAATGTTTTTTTCTCCATGTAAGGCAAATTCTCCATTCCCCTTTTCTCCTCCTTTTCAAAAATTTACTGCTAATTCTCATTTGTTTATTCTTTCAAATAAACTTGCAAACTTTTTCTCTAAAGGGCCAGAGAGTAAAATATTTTAGGCTGGTAAACTTCTATCACTTACTCATTGTTTTGTTTTACTTTTTGGAATAAAAACCATTCTTGGGACATCCCAGGTGGCACAGTGGTTAAGAATCCACCTGCCAATGCAGGGACACTGGTTCGATCCCTGGTCCGGGAAGATCCCAAATGCCGTGGTGCAACTAAGCCTGTGCACCACAACTACTGAGCCTGCGCTCTAGAGCCCGCAAACCACAACTACTGAGCCCGCGAACCACAACTACTGAACCCGCGTGCCACAATGACTGAAGCCCACGCGCCTAGAGCCTGTGCTCCGAAACAAGAGAAGCCACCACAATGAGAAGTGTGCGCACCGCAATGAAGAGTAGCCCCCACCTGCCGCAACTAGAGGAAGCCCATGACCCAATGCATCCAAAATAAATTTTAAAAAAAAATCTTAGCTAGCAGGCCACACAAAAGCAGCCCTAAGGCCAGCTTGAGAACCCCAGCATAAAGTGTAGCTTCCCAATAAGAACCTGCTGTATAAAAAAATAAATTAAATTTAAAAATTCAAAAAAATAAAGTGTAGCTTCCCACCCCACTGGCAAAGATTCTGGCATTTTGACTCAGTTTATACTGAATTTACACATAAAATTCAGGAAAAATTAACATCTTTCCAACATTAACTCTTTCAAAAGCAAATTATGTGATTAAGTGATTCTTCACTTATTAAAGTCCTCCACTGTAGTTCTCAGAGCTGTACTGCTTTTATTTATGAATCCTGCAAACTAACTGTTAGGGTTTATAATTCCTGGGCACTTGAAGGCTCTGGCATTTGGGTATATGAATGCTGCAAAGAACTTGCTAGGTTTATTATTCCTGGCGTTTTGTGCCTAAAGAAAAGCTAAAAAAACTACCACTAGAATGCAACAAAAAGTTACTTTTAAAATGTGGTAATAAGTGTTAGTTCTTTATTTCTTTTATATTCAGTAATCCAGGAACTCTTAGGCTAAGAGAGAGGTGGGTTAAGCACTCAAGAGTGCATGGCACATGATAGACACTCAAATGTTTCAATAAATAAACGGTTCTAATTCTGTTCCCTCTCAAAACCCCACTAAAACTATAGTAATTTACCCAAAAAAAAAAAAAAAAAAAGCCCACAACCATGGGAAGAGCAGAAAAAAAAGAACTGGAATGTAGATGGAAACGGCTAAGTAATCAATATACACCTTAAAAGTCTCCTGGCAGCACCTTTCAGAACTGGGAGTGAAGGAAGGGAGTAAATTAAAAAGAATCCAGGGAAAGTTGTTCAGGAAATAACTAGATCCCTCCATCCCCTCCCCCTACTCCAAGTCCCTAGGCTTGCTGCCATGAGTTCAAGAATAAAAAGAAAATAAGCAATTTGGAGGTAACAGACAGGCAGGGAATAGAAAATGCCTTTAAAAATATGTACCTATATATATCCTCAAAAGGATGTTAAGATTTTGCATGCACACAATTACAGGAAGCTATAAAAATGAACATTCAGAAGACCAGAGAGAGAGAACATCTGGAAATTAAAATTATGAGGCAGAAAAGGTTGGAAAATAAATTTCCCAGAAAACCAAACAAAAAGAGATGGAAAATGAGAGCAAAATTTAAATGAGAGTGAGACTGCATCAGAGCTCGCAGACACTAACGAACCACTGCAGTAGATCCAATATCTGAATAACTGTTTCAAAGAGAAATGGGAGAGGAAAATCACCAATAAATCTCAGAAGTGATGGATAGGAGTTGCTATATTAAAGTCCAATAAGTACCCAGCACAATAGATGACAACACTCATACTAGAGCATGTCATTGTGAAATGGGGACAAGGAAAGACTCTATAAATTTCTGCTGAGTAGAAGGGAAGTGGTCACATTAAAAAAAAAAAATAAGAGTCATCAGAATAATTCCTGAGTTATCAACAGTTACAAGAGAAGATGACCATGGAACTTCAAAATTCTGAAGAAAAGAATTCTACACCCAGCCAAACTACAGATATGATATTGTTCAATAGGCATAGTCTCAAAAATCTTTAATAACCCTCATGTACCTTTTCTCAAAAAAGTTCTGGAAGATGTGATCCACCAAAGTGAAACAAGTAACCAAATAAGAGGAAAACAAGAGATACAGCAAACAGAGTGCAACACAGAAGTCATATGAGAGCAAATAAGGAACATAGTCAAAAGAGATCCAGAAAAGACAGGTGTGCACCAGATATAGAGAGCCAACGGTCTAGACTGGAGCAATGTGATTCAGGCTACATTCATGTGCTGTTATGACCAAGAGGCTTACTATTGTACCTTTTATTAAAAAACAACTGCCATGTGTCTGGCCTGGACATTTTTTTTGTTTGGTATTTTTTAAATTGTAAATTTATTATTTTTTAAAATTTATTTATTTATCTATGGCTGCATTGAGTCTTCGTTGTGGTGCACGGGCTCCTCATTGCGGTGCTTCTCTTGTTGCGGAGCATGGGCTCTAGGCACACGGGCCTCAGTAGCTGTGGCTCGCGGGGCTCTAGAGCACAGGCTCAGTAGTTGTGGTGCACAGGCTTAGTTGCTCCGCAGCATATGGGATCTTCCCAGACCAGGGCTCAAACCTGTGTCCCCTGCACTGGCAGGCGGATTCTTAACTACTGCACTACCAGGGAAGTCCCTGGCCTGAACGTTTATGTACCCGTAACTCAGCTTAAAAATATGTTAACATGGACTTCCCTGGTGGTGCAGTGGTTGAGAGTCCGCCTGCCAATGCAGGGGACGCGGGTTCGTGCCCCGGTCCGGGAAGAT
Source organism: Delphinapterus leucas (assembly GCF_059928025.1). NCBI lineage: Eukaryota > Metazoa > Chordata > Mammalia > Artiodactyla > Monodontidae > Delphinapterus > Delphinapterus leucas. The sequence goes on along the minus strand of NC_143133.1, from coordinate 120,103,033 downwards.
CCCACATGCTGCGGAGTGGTTGGGCCCGTGAGCCATGGCCGCTGAGCCTGTGCGTCCAGAGCCTGTGCTCCCCAACGGGAGAGGCCACAACAGTGAGAGGCCCGTGTACCGCAAAAAAAAAAAAAAATATATATATATATATATATATATACATATATATATATGTATATATATATATATATATAAACAAAGCTCCTTTTTCCCCTTCTGTGCCCTGCTCCCTGGAACAGCTCAGAATTTCACACCAGAATTAACCTATTCTTAAACAAGATACAGAGCAGCTCACTCGAAGAGACCACTCTCCTAACTGAAGGCTCTGCCTGGCCCATACCACAGCCCCAGCAGATAACTGTAGAGTCCTTTGTTTCCCAGAACATGTTCATGATCTTGCCCACTCGTTTTCCCAAGATGGGCTCTAGTAAAAATTCCAGGAAGCTGAAGCCAAACTACAACCCAGAAATGGTGTTCAGCTTATCTTAGGAACCTACCTTTAACAGTAGCAATACCGCGCTTTCCCTACACATCATCTAAGTTTTTAGTTTTTCAAAACTAAAATACTTAGCTGAAAGATATACACACTGGAGATTAAACTCTAAAGATAATTATACTGTAAAAAAAAAATTCAAGGGAATGACTAACATGAAAGTCAGGACAGTGAGTAGGGAAGGAGGCAAAGAAATGAAAATGTGATCAAAGACTATAAGATTGAGGTCCTGGGGCTTCCCTGGTGGCGCGGTGGTTAAGAATCTGCCTGCCAATGCAGAGGATACGGGTTCGAGCCCTGGTCCGGGAAGATCCCACATGCCGCAGAGCAACTAAGCCCGTGAGCCACAACTACTGAGCCTGCGCACCACAACTACTGAGCCTGCACTCTAGAGCCCATGCTCCACAACAAGAGAAGCCACCGCAATGAGAACCGCATGCACTGCAACAAAGAGTAGACCCTGCTCCCCACAACTAGAGAAAGCCCGTGCACAGCAACAAAGACCCAACACAGCCAAAAATAAATAAAAATTAAGAAAAAAAAATGAGGTACTGATGTTGTCTTATGTGATGGGTACATGGGTCTTCAGGTTATTACTCTAAAACTTACGTACAAATGTATTTCACATTTTTTCTACATATAAGCATCTCGCTATTAGAAAAGAGAGGATCTCTAACAACAACAACAAAAAAACAATTGTAGCATGATGGACAACAAGAGTCACAGAAGTGTTTTATTTGACCAGTAGTTTTTTAATTTTCAATTTGTTGCCAAAACATTCACCTTACAGATATACTACCCCATGTGTAGAATGACACAGGTAAAGGGTTATTCATCACAGTACTGAAATAGCAAATGGTTCCAAAGCAAGTTACATGGCTAAGCCCAGTGGGGACGGGGGGGCTGTAGACTACTCAAAGGTATGGATACAGGGAAGTATGATTCTTTAGGGGGCATAACTAACAATCTTCCATACCTGTAAATTTTCTATTGCCTTTCTCAAATAATAATAGTAGTTACCAATCTTTCTAATTGTTCAATTTATCACCTAGTCCTTGGCTCATCTGGTATGGATCACATAGCCACACCAATAAACACAAACGGTACTATAATTTATCCCCAAATTAACGATCACATTCCCTTTTACAATCTATACAGGAATATTATAAACTTGAATATACTTATATGCCTTAATTGAACCCTAGCAAATGTTCATCAGTATAGAAATAAAAATGTTTTAAGACCAAACCATGTAATACATACCATCAGAAAAAAGTGAAAGCTTTGTGTTTACATGTAATCCTCTAAAAAATATATTACTAAGTGAAAAACACAATGTGCCAGAATAGTGTACAGAGTTGGCTACCATTTATTTTTTTGAAAGAATATACAGCTGACCCATGAACAACGTAGGAGTTAGGAGCACTGACCCTCTACACAGTCTTAAATCCACACATAACTTTACAGCCAGCCCTCCTCATCCAAGGTCCCACATTTGCAGATTCAAACAACTGTAGATCACATAGTACTTTAGTACGTATTAAGTGAAAAAAATCTGTGTATGTATAAGTGGAGCCATGCAGTTCAAATCCATGTTGTTCAAGAGTCAACTGCAAATCATATTTGCTTGTATATATAGTTGTCCCTCGACATCTGTGGGGGACTGATTCTAGGATCCTCTCAGATACCAAAATCTATAGATGTTCAAGTCCCTTATATAACATGGCATAGTACAGACAGCTCTCCAAAATTTGATCCACAGCTGGTTGAATCCTCAGACAGAAATCCATGGATGGGGGGCCAACTGAATACAAATCTCTACAGAAAGATATGAACTGACCATGGTGGTTGCCCCTAGAAGTGATCCACCTGGATGGGATCAGCTTGAGAAGACTTCATTGTACACTCTTTTGTACAAAAGTTGAGTTGTGGACAATGTATACAATGGGCTATTCACACACACATTTTCTTAAACAGCAAAACAAGGTCATAGGACAATTGTAATTTTAGGACAATTTTAATTGTCCATACAAGACCAAATAATTATCTTTGAAAGTTTAAAATACAGAGAGAAAAAAATTAAAAACTAAAATACAGAGAGACATTTTCTAGAATAAAATTAAAAAATAACTTGCCCAACCAAACTGGTCTTTGTCATATTCAGTTGTACCTTACAAAGTTATAATACAGCATGTGTTTGTATACAGCAGGATATGTCTAGATTCTACAGCCACATTGTCCAATTTGGTATCCCCTAGCTACATATGGAATTAAATTTTAATTAATTAAAAATTACAATTCATACAAGTTTAAAATTCATCTCCTGGGTTGGATTAGTCTTATTTCAAGTGCTCAATAGTGCCGCTAGTGGCTACCGTATTGGTCAGCACAAATATAGAACACTTCCATCATCACAGAAAGTTCTCTTGGACAGCCTTTTTTAAGAAGAATCCTCAAAAAAACTGGTTAACACTGGATGCTTTGGAGAGGAGAACTAGGTGACTGGAGAAAATAGATAGGAGATAGGTTTTTCACACCAGTAAGACAGGACTTTGCCTGTGCCAGGCAGCACCCTTAATGTTTCATGTTAACTCACTTAATCCTTACTGTACTTCAATATAATTAGTTTCCTTTGTAGTCCTATGTATTTTATTTAATTTAAAAACATTATTCTGAAAATGAGGTCACAGGCTCCAGCTGTTTGCTAAAAGGATCCATCTGAATTTTGGAACATGAGCATTTATTACTCATCTTCAAGAAAAAAGCTATTTAAAAAAGCTAAAATACCATTATCTATAAACCAAAACCCAAGAGATTTTACTAAATATTATTTTAAAATACGTCACACCAGTTTAAAAGAAAAAATAAAATGTATTGCTCCTAATCTCATCATGCCACCACCCATAAACCATCTGATACATCCTTTCAGATATGATTTTATGTTTATTTGTGTATGATGACCTATGCATCAATTTTATCCATAAGGTAAGAGTTTTGCTGAAGGCAAAGAGTTGGACATTTTAGTTTTGGTTGAATTTTAGTGTTTTTTTTAAGTATAGTAATAAAGCTTGAAGATAGGACCTGGGTTGGAGTTCTATCTCTCTCACTTAGGAACTATGTGACCTTGGTAGAAACTTTTTTTTAATTTAATTTTAAAAAGTTTTAAAATTAAAAAAAAATCACTTGAAATATGAATTTCTCACCTATAAAAAGTATTTATCCCACAATATTAAGATTTACAAAAAACTACGATATTTTATCTTTCTATTAAAATATTGACCTTAGTTAATACTTTATGTTATCAGACTGTGGTTACATAAGCTGTTGCCCTAAGATGACCCATGTAAAACCCCGAATTTTTTATAGCAATACTAATATTAGTTCACATAAATACTAAAACTTATTGACTGTCACTGTAATAAGCAGAGCACAGAAAGATTTCTGTAATTTCTAATTTCTGTATAGCATTTTATATGAACACATTTAAAATATGTAACTAAAGACATTTTAGCTTTAAAGATTACTGCAGGGCTTCCCTGGTGGTGCAGTGGTTAAGAATCCGCCTGCCAATGCAGGGGACACAGGTTCAAGCCCTGGTCCTGGAAGATCCCACACGCGGAGCAACTTAGCTTATGCGCCACAACTACTGAACCTGCGTTCTAGAGCCCGCGAGCCACAACTACTGAGCCTGCGCACTTAGAGCCCGTGCTCTGCAAGAGAAGCCACCGCAATGAGAAGTCTGCACACCACAAGGAAGAGTAGCCCCACTCGCTGCAACTAGAGAAAAACTGCGCGCAGCAACGGAGGCCCAACGCAGCCAAAAATAAATAAATTTATAAAAATAAAAGTAAAGATTACTGCAAAGACATGAGTTTCAGAGAAATCGTATGGTCTTATTACTTCTACCTTCCCCAAATAATTTAGCTTTTAAGACTAGCAACATACTACAACTGAAACTTTTTCAAAACAACTGCTTGACTCTTTGCCAGACCTTTCACCAAAATTACTAAAAGTACAAAGGTAGATGAGAGTAAATTCCACGTTTGCAATTTTTTTTTCAATTTCACTACACTGTTTTCACTAGCAAAATATTTTAACTGGCAAAACATATGAATTGACAGGTCCAGAAACCAAATGAAAAGGGGGAGAAGAAGAGTGACCATTCACTTTCTTTAGAAATCAACGCACAAAGTTCTGGACCAGTATGGCCAGTATAACTACTTGTTTAGTCCTCAAATTTAGACACCAAGGTGATATTTTCTTCTTGGTGATATTTTCTTAAGATTCTATACTTTGGATATCAGTTAGCCAACACTGTAGTACAACAGAAACTAAAAATAAATGTCCACATATTTTCTTTTAGAGCTGTAGCAAAATATCTATTAAGTTTATCAAATTAATCTTTCCAAGTCACACAAGGAACACACGTTAAATGCCTATGGGAAAGACAGTGTCATGGTTAAGAACACACACTCTGGAACATGGCTGCTTTAGTTTGAACTCCACCCCACCACTTATTAGCTCTGTGATCTTGGGCAAGTTAGTCACACAAAGTTACTTAATCTCTCCGTGCCTTGGTTTCTTCAACTGTGAAATAAGAATAATACCTACCTCATCGATTTGCTGTTAAAAATTAAATGAATATATGTAAAGCACTTAGTAAGGTGCCTGACATACAGTAAGTGCTTTGTGTTAGCTATTATTAAGATATAAAGATCACCTACATTAAAAATCACTGTTACAGACTGTGTTTAAAGTATCATTTTTATTCAGTTGCTTAGAACTCTAAATCTATAGCCCTGGAAATTCAATGCTGGGTCATAATTTGTCATAATTCCATAGAAACTTACTGAACACAATAAGCCAAAACTACAGCTTCCTATTGTTTCTATGGAAGATGTATCAAAAGTTCCAACTGGGAAAAACAATCTTATTTTTCTGACCACATTCTCAGGTTCTAGAAGGGACTACTTAGTACTTAAGAGACAAAAGCCATCCTTTCTTTTTTCTCTAGGCACGTACAGGAACTTTTAAAGAAACACTAGTGATTTTTACAGTAAGGAGCGGGAAGACTATCTGTGGGTTATGGGTCATAAGCCTTGTATTTCTTAATAATGGCAAAGAAATGATAAAGTCGGCTATGTAAATCTCCTAGCAAAGAGAGGAAAAGGTGAGTACAACTTTGCATGGATACACCTACATGCAGCATACCTATGGAATATTAACTTTATCTAGTTCTTTTTTTAAAAATAAATTTATTTATTTTTGGCTGTGTTGGGTCTTCACTGCTGTGAGCAGGGCTACTCTTCATTGTGGTGCACTGAATTCTCATTGAGGCGGCTTCTCTTGTTGCAGAGCATGGTCTCTAGGCGCACGGCCTTCAGTAGTTGTGGCACGCGGGCTTCAGTAGTCGTGGCACGCGGGCTTCAGTAGTCGTGGCATGTGGGCTTCAGTAGTTGTGGCTCACAGGCTCTAGAGTGCAGGCTCAGCAGTTGTGGCGCACGGGCTTAGCTCCTCCGCGGCATGTGGAATCTTCCCAGACCAGGGCTCGAACCCATGTCCCCTGCATTGGCAGGCGGATTCTTAACCACTGTGCCACCAGGGAAGTCCCCTATCTAGTTCTTCATAACTGATAAATTTTCATCCCTGAAGAGTGCATTTGAAAATCAAAACCACTATATCTTATTCCCATTTTTCAGCTAGACTTAGAAATTTCAGTCTTCAAGGTCACACAGATATTAAAATTAGACTATAATTCAGGCTCGTTTCCACTTCTCAAAAAACTCTCTATGACAAAAATGGAGCAACTCAGAGGTACCAGAGGAGCAAGGAAATTTCTAATAGTAGCAGAGAAGGAAAAGAAGAAATTACCATTGCTAGAACAAGTACTTCACAGGTCGCTTGTTACATCCAGGACTGCTGGTACTTCTCCTATATTCTTAACCTTATATAAATTAAATAGAATGCTTAAAAAAAAATTTTGCATAGAATTTTCTGTCCAAATTGGATTAAGGTTACATAATTCATTAAACATTTTATTCTCTGCAACTTTGGTGTGTAAAACTATGTCTATTTCTAAACTGGACTTCTCTAAGTCAAATAATTAGGCATAATTTTAATTCAGAGTAAAAAACAAAGTGAAATCTAAAATATAAACACCAGAACTAAATTTGTTTGGTTTATGAATGAACTTTGATATACTGGGTTCTTTCTGGTTTTTTTTTTGCAGTACGTGGGCCTCTCACTTTTGTGGCCTCTCCCGCTGCGGAGCACAGGCTCTGGAAGCTCAGGCCCAGCGGCCATGGCTCACAGGCCCAGCCGCTCCGCGGCATGTGGGATCCTCCCAGACCGGGGCACGAACCCGCGTCCCCTGCATCGGCAGGCGGACTCTCGACCACTGCGCCACCGGGGAAGCCCCTGGGTTCTTTCTTAAAGCAAAAATATGCATATTAATTTGCAAGGTCTGCTTGTTAATCAATAGTCTTTGGTTAGCAAAAATACATGGCATTATATAACAACATATTTGTCAACACGTATTTAAGACTTATTTACTTTTAATAAACTCTCTGCAACACAAAACACGTTTCTAAAGGATAAAAAAAGGAAACATTAGATCAGCTGACTGTCCAAGTTGATTCCATTTATGAAACTAATGTACAGTTTGAAAAATTCAAGAGATACAATGTAAAAACAAGTAAAATTATATACCTTCAGTTTAACTAAAGAAACCAAAATCTCTTACCTTTAAAAGAACTACAAGTCAAAAAAACCCCAATAATGAAGAATGCAGAATGAAGATAAAAGCTGCCAAAAACCACGACCCACTGGAGGCAAGGTGGCCTGCCACCTTCGCCAACTGGTATTAAGTCTAACTTTGATCTACCCACAAAGTCTAATTTTGACCTAACCACAATTTAAATGCCAACAGAATAGGAGAGTATTGTTTATCCCAATGTTCAAAACTTTGCCATATTACCTGTTAAGAGGTAAAATGCTTCCTTTAATATACCTATCAAGCTTGTCAACAAGTTTAATATCTGTAAGCCACTTCTTTTATGTGTCTGTGTTTTGTTGTGGGATTTTTGTTTTTTTTGGAAGTATAGTTGATTTACAATGTTGTGTTAGTTTCTGGTGTATTAGCAAAGTAATTCAGTTATATATATATATATACACACACGTGTGTATATATGTACGTATATATTTTTTCAGATTCTTTTCCATTATAGGTTATTACAAGATACTTAATATAGTTCCCTGTGCTCTATAGTAGGTCCCTGTTGTTTATTTTATACAGTGTGTATCTGTTAATCCCAAACTCCTAATTTATCCCTTCCTCCTCCCTTTCCCCTTTGGTAACCATAACTTTGTTTTCTATGCCTGTGAATCTATTCCTGTTTTGTAAATAAGTTCACTTGTATAATTTTTTTAGATTCCATGTAAGCCACTTCTTAATCTAAATGATCTTATACACACACACTTGAGAAGCGCACAATATCAAACTGAAAGTGACTGATATTTTACTTAATTTCCATAAATAAAAATTCCCTGAATGCCTTCAAAGGTGGGACAAGCAGAAAAAACCCATGACTCTAGGTGCTTCTGATTATGCTCAACGAAAAATAAGGAAACTCACAAGCTAGCTGAAATAGCAATGAACAAATATGCTTTTTGTAGGCTTTTACACGGATACCTCAATTGCAGCAAACACTAATCAGCTGCTTAAGAAATATATACCACTATTTAAAACTGTCAAAAAGAATTCTAAATGACTAACCTGTGGACAAAGGTGCATTAAACGTACTTTAAAGTTGCATTTTTCACTAAAAATAAACACAAGATTATTTTACATGCATCCTCACTCTATTATAGCTTCAATCTGGCTTTTGACTTTCACACACTAAGTTTTTAGGTTCCCTACTCCCCAAATTTAAATGCAGCATTGAAATCTCCCTGGGGTCAGCACTAGAAGGAATGCTATACTGCATCATTGACCAGATCACTGGAAATTAAGTTCCTAAAATTTACACTGAACAAGGTATAGAATCACATTTTGTATAACTCTGTAATCCTAAAGAACACTTGGTACAAGGTCCTAAACGTATCAGGAGCTATAAATATTTACTGACTCAAAACAGTCCTTCAACAATTTTTAGTTTTGTTCCATGTTGTTGAAACAAAACAGCATAGCCTGCAAAACCCAAAGGCCCTAAATGTTACTGAAACTTCACAGACTACATTGTTTTATTGTTTAGAGATTTTAGCCTTGCCCTTATTACCAGCTGTAATGCTTTTACTGACGCTGGTACGGTCGGTAGGAGAGCTGATCCAGTCAGAAGTAATATCAGAGCCCATTAAAGGGTTTTAAGTTCAAGTTTTACATATTTATCTTTTATCTATTTAACATTAATGTTCTAAAAATCATTTAACTGTATCAGCAACTTAGCAACTTAATAAAGTTCTGTAGTCAATCTAATTTCCAGAAATGTAAATAAACACTGGTACCAATAAAAGAATAAGTAACCAAGCAGGAAATGTGCCTTAAGTTCTGGCAACAAGGTAAGGATAGTGTTTAGGTCAATGTAATGAAAAATAAGCATTTTTGTATTCTATAGAGCTTTTCATAACTAATTTTTTAATAGTTATAAAAGTCTTTAAAAAGTCAAAGCAAATTGGGAAGCCATTATCAAAATCACAAACTACCATTAAAGATATATGAAAATATCCGGCAACCAAGGTCCAGAACTGGTTCCAGGGTATCAAAGGTTTTCTGGTTAATGTATTATGCCTCTAAAATATCACTTAGATGTGACATTCCTGAAACGGCAACACAGACCTAGAAGTTTCAGTGAGCCACTGCCGGCAAACCCAAACTATGACAAAGATACTCCCTCCTTTGGACGGTTATCAATCAACTTGGTGCTCTGGGATCAGCCTGCTTGAAAGAAGTTTAAGATGGTGCCCAAACTGGGAGAGAAACCAGTAGAACGGATAAAATCAAATGGAAAAGTAACTTTAAAAGTTAAGTTCCTATTTCCAATAAACTGTGCCTGAGGAACCTTCCAGACGAAAAAGACAGACTCGGAAGAACAGACGGATCTACACCCACTCGCATTCTCTGAGGCGTGAGCACTGCGCAGAAACGATGAATGAATGGGAGACGGGCGCGTGTGAAATGCAGCAGGTCCGGCCGGCAACCAGACCAGCAGCAGCTATCCGTAGGCCTCGCTCCTCCCCCTTCCCTCCTCCATGACAGCCCAGCCTCCAGCATGGAGGGGCGAGGACAATGTGATCCCGCTGCTAACCACCACCACCACCCTTCATCCTACTCGCAGAGCTTTACCCTGTGACACGGGGTTCTCCTTCCCACTCCAAACCCTTCTCGCCTCCCCTGCAGCCCACCCCGGCAACTCTCGGACGCGCCGGCGTAACATGCGCTGGCCGCTCTCGGCTCCCCTAGGCGAGGTCGAAGCTTCTCCGCGCACGCCGCGGCACCACTCCCGCCCAACTCACCCTAGGGCAACGCGCGCCCACCGGCTCCCTGGCCCACCAGTCTAAGGAGTTCCGGCGCGCGCCCCGCACCCGAGCCCCTGGGCTAGAGCGAGGGAGGGAGACACAGAAAGGCTGCCCAAGGCTCCCTCCATCTCATTCCAGGCCAGTTCGCCGCCCACCCTCCCTGCGGATCCGGGCGCCAGCTCGGAGACGGCCCAGCGCCCTCCTATCCCGAAGACACAATTCCCACACACCTAGCCCAGGGCCCAGGTCGCCCTTCACCCTCGAACCCCCTCGCGGCTCCGCCTGAGGCGCCGCCCCTCCCCCACACCTCTCCGCGAGCTCTCGGGCCCCCACCAGAACGTGGGCTCTACACGCCGTCGCGGCCAACCTCCGGGGCGCCCCCAGTTGTCCGCGGGGAGGTCAGGCCCACGAAGAGGGGGAGGGGGCGGCAAGGGGTAGCGTGCGCACCGGGAACGCGGTCCCGCGGGGTCCCCGAGTCCGAAGAGAGACGGAGCGTGCGGGCCTGTGGGGGTGGGGGCCAAAAGCAATACTCACCGGTTCCACAGTCGCCATCTTAGATCGATCTGATCGCACAACCGCTCCTGAAGGGGGGGGTGAGAGGAAAAAAATGAGATTCAAACCGCATTGGCCGGCTTCTGTTCACGTGACGGACGTGTCCGTTTGGCCCTGGCGGCGCCTGCGCAAGACTGCGGCGGCGTGTTTAACGAGAGGCTTCTGGGAAGTGGAGTCTCTCTCCTGTCTTTCTCTCTCGTTTTCGTTTTTTTTTTTTCTTTTAGGCAAAGAAGTTTAAAAAAAAAGGACTGGTCACGTGGTCGATGGGTGCCGTGCGCGGTTCTCGGCGCGGCGGACACACGCGTGCTGGAGAGTGGTTTTCAGACCTCTGCTCTTCCGCCTGGATAGCTGCTGTCGCACTTACTGCCAGGCATGCCTGCTGTACCCTTTGTCGCCCTGTCCTCCCATCTTTCCCGAAAGGTTGGGAACCGTAGGCTCAGCACGCACAATAAGGCTTCGTTTGCTTAGTTGAGGTCCTAGAACAAGTTGCCTGTGTGTTCATTTAATTTTCTTTTGACTGCACACCATTTTCTCTTAGTTTCAAAAAGAGGCGGCGATGGAGAATCGTTTAAGCAGGCAACCCTCCCCGGTCCCCCGGCTCCGCTAACGCTGGTGGTCACTCATGGCCATCACTGCCAAAAGGGGTGGCGGGGCCGCCCACAGTACCCACTTGCCACAGGTTGGGGGAGGGGGAGTGCACCCGACAGCGTTTCCTGTTCCAACTCCTGAGATTAAGACCTCAAGGCTAAGGCTTGCGTGGAAGTAAAAATCATTTGCAAGTTGGGTCCTCTCGCTTCCACTGTTCTGCTTTAACGTGATCGGAAATAGCCCAAGTCCGGGTGCCAGCCAGGGAAGCCACTCCGGCCCCCGCTGACTAAGCCCTGGATTGACCGTCAGGAGTCGTTAGGCCGGGTCAACTATGACTCGACGTTGACTCATTCTCCTTGGGCGAGTGACTTAATCATTCAGTGCCCTAGCTTTTTCATTTATGAACCACAAATGGTAATACACTTCCCTCACAAGGGTGTGCTATGCTGATGATTGTAACCAGCTTTGAAAATGAATCGGACTCCCTAAATGCTTCAGAATAGTCAACCTCGTGCCTTCCTAAGGATCAGCGGCTTCCCCAATGTTTTTTTTTTTTTAAACAATGTTTAAATTTTTTTCTTTTGTGCACTTTCTTACATTATCATGTACACCAATGCAATTTTAAAGTTTCAAAACAATTTTTTTTGAACTGTAGCTACCCTCCATGGAGACTTTAATGTTCAGGAAAATAGTGTTATATTCACAATAATCACTGGTAATTAGAAATTTATCCCTACAGTGGCATCCTATATTTCCTTTCCCTGTAAGATGCTGTGTTGTCATTTCTCAAGACAGTGTTATTCTGCACGGTTATTAATACAAAAAACAGAGGTAAAGAAATCTAGTAGAGCGCTACTGTAAGGTTTTAATGAGGAAGACATACGATTACTGTTTTCCATGCTTCTTAAGAATGTTAACACAAGAAAAATCAGTATAAGCAGGTTGCTGATGTCCAGAGCTGTGTCATACCTATTACTGACTACATAATGGTCGCTTGAGTTGGCTAACACATAATTGAGGCTGTAATAACTCAAAACCATTGCCTGATCATATGCTTTGGTTTACCTGGATGTCAGACACGATTAATAAAAGCTTTTGACCAACTTAGCTCTAGTAGGTTTAAAGTAGAAAGGATTCTGAAAACATAAAATAAATGGATAAATGAATTTCTATTTAGACTATCTACTCTTAGTTAACCTATCCAAAGTAATTATAGTCGACCTCAGTGATACTTTCTGTTGTTTAAAAGTAGTATCCTGTTATCTTCTTTGAAGAGAGAGTATATATGTATTATTTTCCCAATGCTGCTAGATAATAGAACAAAAGAGATTTAAAGAGATTTCAGTGGGACTGCAAACCAGTGATGTTCTTAAAACTTCCTTTTAATAATAGCTTCCATTTTTTTAACTTTTCTCTTGATCAAAACACACCTCACTTTTGTCAATCATCCTAGTACTTCTACTATACATGTATAGTAGAAATATATATATATATACTCCTCTTTGGAGCTTAATTTCTCTCCATTTTCTATGAGCTTTGTTGCATGTGTTTTATGACACATTCATGTGTCTTTTCCTAATATTACCATTAGACTCTACCATGTCAAAGACTTGGTGATTAGGTTTTTATCTATGTGTGTATATGGTTGTTTTGCTTTTGCCAATCTGAAGTATTTTATTCTTTTTTTTTTTTTTGCGGTACGCGGGCCTCTCACTGCTGTGGCCTCTCCCATAGTGGAGCACAGGCTCTGGACGCGCATGCTCAGTGGCCATGGCTCATGGGCGAAATATTTTATTCTTTATTAATCTATTAATGCACAAAAAAGTACGTTTGTTACATTACTACCATATTTGTGCTTGTACTTAAAGGAAAGTGTAATAAAAAAGATATTTGAAATGGGATATGGTATTGAAACACTATTCTACTTGTTGGAGTTATCTAGTTAATACATAATTAATGGCCCAGCATAGTATCATGGTAACTATTATTTAAAATCCTGGAAAATAAATAAATAAATAAATAAATGCCTGGAATGATTGGTTATCATTTAGCATCTGTAAATAGTCATGATCTTTTCTCTACATAATATAATCCTGAAGCTGGTATATCACTAGTCTTTATAGATCTAACTCATGGTAAAGAGACTTTAAATAATTTAATAGAACACATCATAATAAAAACAGCACATCATTTTTATCATGTATTTTGTCATTGGAATTTTATTTAGGTTTTCTAGATAATCAAAATCATTGTTTTGCTGGGCATTGTTCAACTGTGGTTCAAACTGATCACATCTGCTATGATCAATTCCTCAAAAATATTACTACTACACTGTCTAGTATTTAAAAAAAAAACAGGCCTTGGAATTTTAGACATTCTGTTTAAATTAGTTGCCTTTCTTAGACTTGGATTAGTACTAAGCAATCGTTTTTTCTTAAAATGAATATGTTTTGAGACTGAAGATATGAAATCGCATAATAAAGTAAATGATCCTTAATATTTTCATTTTGGGTATTAACTTTAGATATAATCTAAACCAACCTCTAGTTAACACTAACTTTTTTTTTTTTTTTTTTTTTTTTTTTTTTTTGCGGTACGCGGGCCTCTCACTGTTGTGGCCTCTCCCGTTGCAGAGCACAGGCTCCGGACGCACAGGCTCAGCGGCCATGGCTCCCGGGCCCAGCCGCTCCGCGGCATGTGGGATCCTCCCGGACCGGGGCATGAACCTGTGTCACCTGCATCGGCAGGCGGACTTCCAACCACTGCGCCACCAGGGAAGCCCAACACTAACTTTTTTTAAAACCTTTTTCACTCTCTTTTTAAACTTGTTTATACTTTATACTCTATTTTTTAAATTATTGTCACTTTCTACAGTGATGTTACTTTAGGAAAGACCTAAAATGATGGCTTCAAACAGGATAAATAATCCTTTAAATTACAATTATATAGTTTAGTATGTGAGAGCATGAGCTCCAATGTCCAATTTTCTTGGTTCATAATCCCAATTCTCCCCTTTACTGTGACCACATGCAGATTATTTAGTCTCTTTGTGCTTCATTTTGTCATCAGTTAGATAGGCACAATAACAGGACTTATCTTGCATGGTTAGTGTGAGAAATGAGTTAATCCATGTAACTTATTTAGAATAGTTCTTAGAATATAGTAAGCACTCAATGTAACTATAATTACCATGATGTAATATTATATTAACATAAATTTATTATTTCTACTTTTTGTATAGTGTAATATGCTTAAGAATTCTTCTATGCAAAGAACCAACCCCCGCCCATTATCTTTAAGGATATTCCAAGCTTTCAGAGTCAACTATTGATTTCTTATAACATACCACATATTTTTCATATCAATTAATTCATTTGACCTTTATAACAAATAGGTAAATTAAAAATTATGACCCCCATCTTATAGATAAAGAAACAGACTCAGTAAAGTAGGGGACACAGGCAAGTCCACACAGCCAATGGGTGAGCTGGACTTCAAACCCAGTTCTCTTGACTCCAAGATTCTTTCTTCCATACCAGAGCTGCTTTCCTCTGATAGGGTCTTCCAAAATGCCTGTATCTCTTTGAAGGACTTAAAATACTAAGTTCATTTACAAAACTGACAATTCAAGAAGTACTAAGTTAGTAATGGGAAATGTGTAATATTTGAAGGATATTTAAAGGACATGGGAAGCCTAGGCACTTCCTTTCTGGACTGTTCTGTTTGGCATCCTAAGTCATAGATATATAAATAGTTCACTACCCATATAAAGAAGTGTGACTAAGAACAGAAAGGGTGCAGCTAACAAGCCAAAACAAGCACTCATTCACCTGACGATTGAGACAGTCACTTCGTTTCTTCCCTTGTTTCATTCAGATCTCTGTTCCAATGCCACCTCCTGAGGGAAGGCTTCCTTGACCACCCTATCTAAATTACCATGCTCATTACTCTTTATCTCCTTACCCTGCTTTATTTTTCTTCAGGCCACTTTATAACTCTAGCTCTAAACCCAGTATTATATTAAATATTATTTAATTAATCATTGGTTGCCTCCACTAGCAAAATGTTAGGTCCTTGATGATTTGTAGGTAGAATGCCAACAAATATTTGGGAAAAACCAAAATTTTTAAAACTTCACCGAATTCTAGCCTTAGGACTAACAATGTAATAGGAAAATTACTATATACCAGGTATCATGTTAAGCAGTTTATGTGCATTGATAATACCTCATTTTATCTTCAAAACAACATTCTGAGATAGATAAGGAAACTGAGGTTAAATAACTTTCCCAAGAACACAGTTCTGTCTTCAGGGCTCTTAACACTATATAATATTGACTAGATTGTAATTGGACTGCCTAATAAGAAAGATAATTGTCTGAAATACTGAGAAATAATCTGCAAAGAGTATGTGAAAAATTCATGTAAGGAGTATGCTGGGTCAACAATAAGATACTATAAGTAAATAATTTACCTTTTAAAATTGAAATTAGAAAAAAATTTAAATGTAGTGGGATGAGATCAGTAGCTTTTAGAAATAACCCACAAGACTGTAAACACCCAAAATTCAGAGATTTGGGTGGAACTTCAGGGAAGCATGATTGGATTTTCATTGTTACATACATGAGTAAGTGCTTATATTGAACTTGTCTAAAGAAATATGTTAATGGGTGGGAGCTGGTCTGCTTACCATCTATAAAAGAGGAATCCAGAATGACAATATTTGACCACCTAGTTTTGTTCTGGGGACAGAGTGCCCTGGTGCAAAAATATGGATCTCTGGTCCATTTGGCCCTCATTGGGAATGGTTTCTTGAGGACACCAGAACTAATTCTCCTTGTTTGGTTCCAGGTTTACTAAGCGGCCATATGATGAACATATCTTCTGGTATTGATTTGTATATATGTAGGGCTGATATGGATACATGAATGTCTAGACGTTATATTGCTCAGAGTCCATCTTAACTGGCACTAAATTTTTAGTTTGTTTTACTTACGCTCTATGAGCTTGGCTAAAAGAAAACTACCCCTGTGGACTGGATTTTCTCCGTGTCCTCAGATTGTGATGATTCTCTGAGGAAACACCAATCTACATGAATGGTCTGGTTGGCTACCTTCCCCAGGACTTGCCATGTGCCTTTCTACTCCAACAGCATCTTTGGAGACCTGTGAATTAGAAATTTTTGATTCACCTGCCTCTAAACTCTTATTTTAAGTTCAGAGTTTGAGAGATACCAATCCTCATTCAGGACATTGCTCAGAAACATGGGATGTACTAAAAATTCTCAGATATCACCTTATGTGTTTCAAGTAGCTAATGGAAAACCGTGATTATTGTTTTGTTAAAAATAAATAATAAAATAATGCTAATAATACTCGCAAGAGAGCCATTTATATCTTTTTAAAAAATAACAAATCACTATTAAAGACTTACTATTTGGGGAGAGCTTTTGTCAGGCCTGTGGATGCATTTAGTACAAACTGACCAACAGCATTCACAGCTCTGAAATGCAACGTTAAGAAACGGGTCTATACTTTTATCATATCAGTGCCTGAGATTATCAGGTTTTAAGAAGGGGAAAAGGGTTTGATCTAGATATGCATATTAGCAGACTGGATGTACTTAGCTTATAAAAAGTGACTTCTGGAAAATGAAAAAAAATTACTATGCTGGGCAGATTTATGAAACAAACTTAGTTTAATTGCCAGGCAATTTATGGAAACAGAACCTTAAAAAAAAAAATCTGACCTTGCTTAAAAGTTTTTCCATATAGGCTTATATGCTTTTCCTCCCTGAAAGGTAAGAGAATAGGTTCACATGAGAGTTAAATACCTATTTTATTTTACAGTAAAATAAGATGGCAAGATAAGTAAACACGATCTTATCCCTTTATTAGAGCTCAATTTTTACATTCTGAAAGAGATTTGGGCAATATATAGGAAAATGTCAGCAGTCATTGTTGAAATTTTAAAACTAAGGGGAAATTATTGTTTTGTTAGTTACAAAAAGGATTAGCTAAATGTGATTAATACTTGAAGAGCAGAGCGATACTTGACTGAAAATATTTAAGTGAAAATATTTAAATATTTTAACTTATTAACTTTTATTTTTTTGTCTTAAAAAGGAACGTTGGGCTTCCCTGGTGGCGCAGTGGTTGAGAATCCACCTGCCAATGCAGGGGACACGGGTTCGAGCCCTGGTCCGGGAAGATCCCACATGCTGAGGAGCAACTAAGCCCGTGCGCCACAACTACTGAGCCTGCGCTCTAGAGCCGGCGAGCCACAACTACAGAAGCCTGTGCGCCTAGAGTCCGTGCTCCGCAACTAGAGAAGCCACCGCAATGAGAAGCCTGCGCAACGCAAGGAAGTAGCCCCCGCTCACTGCAACTAGAGAAAGCCCGCGTGCAGCAACAAAGACCCAAGGCAGCCAAAAAAAAAAGGAATGTTACATTGCATGTCAACTGTACCACAATAAAACTTTTTTTTCAAAGAGCTGAAAAAAGGTAATGTTAAATATAGGAAATTCATGCTATTTTCTGAAACTGCCTAGGGGGTAAAAGTATTTAAAGTACTCATAAAGAAACTTGGAACTATGTTCTTATTTTGGGAGATTAAACTAGATATCTGATAGAAGATAATATTACTTAAAAGCCTTGTGTTCAGCTCCATCAAAAGAAAAAAAAAAAGAAATCACACCCATACCCAGAGAGGAATTTGTTATTTATTTGCTTTTTAACTTGGAGCTGGACTTTAGCAAAACATTTCATGTTAGGGGATGGGACAACAGCGTAAACTGGTTTGGATCTCTAAATTAAACTTTCGTTTTTCAAAATGTAAGGAGGGAATTCCCTGGCGTTCCAGTGGTTAGGACTCCACACTTTCACTGCCAGGGGCCCGGGTTGGATCCCTGGTTGGGGAACTAAGACCCTGCAAGCCGCGTGGCCAAAAAATTAAAAAAAAAAAAATGAAAAAACAAACAAACAAAACATGTTTAAGGAACCCTGGAGTAGAATTGGAATTTTAAAAATTATTCTATTATTCTTATTGTTTTTATACTGTTCTTCCCCTTGGTGATTTTTTTCTTTTCTTTTTCTTTTTTTTTGTTTTTTAGCCCCTTGGTGATTTTTAAAATGCATTTAATCTTATATAATGGTTTCATTTTAAACACAATATAACAAACATCATTAAAGAAATTTTTTTTAAAAAAAGGAAAATCTTCCCTACTACCCTAATACATCAATATGCCAACATTTTATGCTCTTACAATTATAGGTCACATACAGTTTTGAACTGTATTTTTCACGTGATCTCTTATTGAGAATATTTTGGACACTGTTTGTAGACTAGATAATACTTTTTAAACATTTTATTTTGAAAAATTATCAAACTTACAGAATAGTTGCAATAGTAACTTCCACAAACCCTTCTAAACTAAACAATCGTTACCATGTTGCCTTGTCTCTCAATCTTTCATTATTTCTGAGCCATTTGAGAGCAAGTTGCAGACATAATGAGCTCTAAATACTTCAACATGTTCCTCCTAAGTATGAAAATATTTTCTTACAGAGCCATAACACAATTAAATCAGGAAATGTAATATTCAACACTTTTATCTAAAATTTAATCATCGAATCAATATTCAAATTTTGCCAATTGTTCGAATAATTAGTTTTATAAATTTTTTTTTCCAATCTAGGATAATGCATTGCATTAGTTGTCATGTCTCTTCAGTTTAATCTGAAGCAGTTCCTCAGCTTGTCTTTTGATACACTGACACTCAAAAGTAAAGGACAGTTGTTTTGAAGAATATCCCTTAATTTGGTTTATCTGATTGTTTCCTACGACAGTTTAAAACTCGATGCTGTTAGGATTATTGTGGACTTGTTATGTTGATACAACACTTTTAAACTTGTACATTTTTGGCAGAAATTCTATGTAATATTGTGTCCTTCCTAGAGCATCACATCAACATTGGTAGCATTAGCGGCCTCAGAATATTTCACTAAGTAGATATATTACAATACCTAATTTTCCATGGCTACATATTCAGGTTATTTCCAGTTTTCTCCTATTATGAACAATGCTCTAATGCATACATTGAAGAGAAATTTATTTTCATATTTTAGATAACTACTTCAGGATAAATTTTCAGCAATGGAATTAAATGGTTTATAGAATACAACACAACTTTCATTTTTTATACATATTGGAATACATATTGCTCTCCAAAAATGTTGTATTAACCTAACAGGTTACAACAAGCATCAGCATTTGGCCTTAAAGGAATTAAAATTTATTTTTATTATATTATACGAATATATTGTTGGGGACTTCTCTGGTGGTCCAGTGGGTAAGACTCTGCACTTCCACTGCAGGGGGCACACGTTTGATCCCTGGTCAGGGAACTAGGATCCTGTGTGCTTCACGGCATGGCCAAAAAAAAAAAAGAGATTCTAATATTGTAAAGGAAGAAAAATCCCATAAAACTAAAATATATATATATATAGTTGATGACTTTTGTCACTAGTTTCTGTATTTATTTATTCATAGCCTTTACCTTTGTTCCCCTACTTTTATTTTGGAAATTTTTAAATCTACAAAATGTTGAAACAGTACACTAAACACCTGTAAACCTTCATCTAGATTCTCTAGTTGTTAATCTTTGAATCAGTAAGGATTGATAAGAATATACATGATAATTGAAAAGTGTATAGCAGTCAATGGGACCTGTCCCTCAAAATTGTGAATAGATAATTGGACATAAAGTCTTTAGGTGCAAAATAGACGGGTAGCCAACAAGGGTACTATTCAACTTCCACCATCAAAAAATCAATGATGGGGCCTCCCTGGTGGCGCAGTGGTTGAGAGTCCGCCTGCCGATGCAGGGGACGCGGGTTCGTGCCCCGGTCCGGGAGGACCCCACATGCCGCGGAGCGGCTGGGCCCGTGAGCAATGGCCGCTGAGCTTGTGCATCCGGAGCCTGTGCTCCACAACGGGAGAGGCCACAGCAGTGAAAGGCCCGCGTACAGCAAAAAAAAAAAAAAAAAAAAAAAAATCAATGATGGATGATAAGGAAGCTGAAGGCAGTTGTGCCAATAAAATATCACAATCTTTTGCCCAATTCCTGGATCTGAGCCAGTTTTCAGACTCAAAATCCATAAGCTGAAGGAGTTGGGTGCCCAGGTGAAAGGAACTATGGCCAGTAATGGGGAAATAATTTTCCCAATTCTTTTCCAAATTAATCTCTGGTCATTTCTTTGGGTAATTGTATACTTTGGAAAAGGGCTACAACATTGGAGACCTTGGCAGGACATATGTGCACCAGAGGGTGGAAGATAAGTCCTACTAAGATTCAGGAACCTGCCACAAAAATACAATTTTGGGGGGTCCAATAGTCAAGAGCATGTCAGGATATCCCATCCAAACTAAAGGACCAACTATTGCCTCTCACATACCCCACAGTGAAAAAGGAGGCCCAACATCAAATATGCCTCTTTAGGTTATAAAGGCAGCATATTCTACATCTGGGATCAAGTGATAAGAAAGGCTGCTAGCTTTGAGTAGGGCCCAGAGGAGAAAGGGCTTTGAAGTAGTATCAGATTGTGGTGCAATCTGACCCTTGGGCTGTATTACCTGTAAGATCTATGATGTTAGAGGTATCAATGGTGGTAAAAATGCTCTGTGGAATTTTTGTCAAACCCCAGTGGGATAATCACAATGCAGGTCTCTGGGGTTCTAGAGCAAGGCCATGACATTTGTAGCAGAGAATTTTACTCTTGAAAAACAATTTCTGGCATGCTATTAGACCCCAGTAGAAGAAAAGTATGTGACCATTGGACACCAAGTAACCGTATGGTGGTAACTACACCGATGAGGTGGGTTCTCTCAGACCTATTTCACCAAATCACAAGGTTAGGCAGCCTAGCAATGATTCGTTATGAGATGAAAGTGGTACATCTGGGATTCAGCATAAGCAGGACCAGTGGGCACAAGCAGGTGGCATCAGCACCTCTCCTTCAATTTGCACTTTGGCTATATGGGAAATTTCCCAGGAACAGCTGATGGAAGAGAAAATTTCAATCTTGAATCATGGCTGGGTTACCTCAATACGTGGATGCAAGCTAAAAAGAGAAGAGTCACTACAGCCCCATACAGGTGTGGCCTTAAAAAAAAGCTGGTGAGTGGACTTCCCTGGTGGCGCAGTGCTTAAGAATCCGCCTGCCAATGCAGGGGGACACAGGTTCGAGCCCTGGTCCGGGAAGATCCCACATGCTGAGGAGCAACAAAGCCTGTGTGCCACAACTACTGAGCCTGCGCTCTAGAGCCCACGAGCCACAACTACTGAAGCCCGCACACCTTGAGCCCATGCTCTGTAACAAGAGAAGCCACCGCAATGAGAAGCCCGCGCACCGAAACGAAGTGTAGCCCCCAGTCGCTGCAACTAGAGAAAGCCCGCGCGCAGCAGCAAAGACCCAACTCAGACAAAAATAAATAAATAAATTTATTAAAAAAAAAGTGGATCTAAGCAGCACAAGCGGTAAACTGCTGTCAACACAATGGTGAGCCACCAAGGTCCTTTCTTTCTTTCTCTTTCTTTCTTTTTCTTTCTTTCTTTTCTTTCTTTCTTTCTTTCTTTCTTTCTTTCTTTCTTTCTTTCTTTCTTTCTTTTTTTCTTTCTTTCTTTCTTTCTTTCTTTTTTGGCTATGTTGGGTCTTCGTTGCTGCACTGAGGCTTTCTCTAGTTGCGGCGAATGGGGGCTACTCTTCGTTGCGGTGCGTGGGCTTCTCATTACAGTGGCTTCTCTTGTTGTGGAGCATGGGCTCTAGGCATGCAGGCTTCAGTAGTTGTGGCTCGCAGGCCCTAGAGCTCAGGCTCAGTAGTCGTGGTGCACAGGCTTAGTTGCTCTGCGGCATGTGGGATCTTCCTGGACCAGAACTCGAACCCGTGTTCCCTACATTGACAGGTGGATTCTTAACCACTGCACCACCAGGGAAGCCCCCAAGGTTCATCTTTAATGAATGGCTTGTTGCTTCAAGCTCTGTGTCAGAGTCTGCTTCCCAGGGAACCCAACCAGTAACAATAAATATACATAGATGACAGTTTAAAATTTTGAATAATTATATTTTGATACATAGGTATAGAAGAATAGCTATACTTAGTATATTTTTAAAAAATTTAAAAGAATATGTACTAGCATTTGAACTGACCTGGAGAAGTTTATGATTTAATTTATAATATATGAACAAATTAGAAAACATATAATGGTATAACTTGTCATAAAACTGAGTACATATATTAAGCTGAATATGTAAATCAAAGAATGAAAAATATTAAGTTGCAATATGACACATCTGGCAACTTAATCTGTGATTTACATATTTTAAAAAATTTGCTATGTAAATAATTCATACGTCATGACCTAAAGGATTATTATCGCCATTTAGGATAATACACTTTGAGAATGTGGCTGGATGTTGTTATACTTAGATGGATAGCTTACTCATTTCTATACTTAGTAATGCTAAAATCCTGAAATGTTATTTCTAATGTCCCTGCTATTTTTGCTTGGATTGAGAACAGGTAAAAATTCAGCATTCAAACAAACTGACCTTATAGTCTCCAATCTCCAATACCAAATTCTAGCCCCTGGTTGTGAGGGCAAGACCTTCCCACTGAGTGACGTTATGTGATTGTACTAGTCAGGGTTCTCCAGAGAAATAGAATCAACGGGAGACATAAATAAGATATATATATATGGCTTATAGGAATTGGCTCACACAATTATGGAGGCCAAGAAGACCCACAATCTGTGGTCTGCAAGCTGAAAAACTAGGAAAGCCACTGGTGTAATTCAGTCTGAGTCTGAAGGCCTGAGAACCAGAGGAGCAAATGTTGGGTGTTCCAGTCCGTGTCCGAAGGCCCAAGAATTGAGAAGCTGATGGTGTAAGTCCGAGTCTCGGTCCAAAGGCTGGAGAATCAGGAGCACCAATGTCCAAGAGCAGGAGAAGATGGATGTCCCAAACCAAGGAGAGAGCAAATTTACCTTTCCTCCATCTTTTTCTTCTATTCAGTCCCTCAACAATGATGCCAACCCACATTGATGAGGGCTATCATACTTCGTGTACCATTCAAACATTAACCTCTTCCAGAAACACCCTCACAGAAATTCCAAGAAATAATGTTTTACCAGCTATCTGGGAATCCCTAAGCCTAGTCAAGTTGACGCATAATTTTTTTAAAATTGAAGTTTAGTTGTTTTACAATGTTGTGCCAATCTCTGCTGTGCAGCAAAGTGACTCAGTTATAGGGACGTCCCTGGCGGTCCAGTGGTTAGGACTCCCGCTTCCGCTGCAGAGAGCACAGTTTCGATCCCTGGTTGGGGAACGAAGATTCCTCGCAAGCTGTGTGGCACAGCCAAAACAAAAAAACTTACACACATGTATACATTCTTTTTTTGTTTTTTAAAATATTCTTTCCCATTATGGTTTATCCCATGAGATTGGATATAGTTCCCCGTGCTATACAGTAGGACTCTGTTGTTTATCCAGTCTAAACATAATGGTTTGCATCTACTAATCCCAAACTCCCAGTCCATCCCTTTTCCTCCCCCCACTCCCTTGGCAACCACAAGTCTGTTCTCTACATCTGTGAGTCTGTTTCTTTTTTTAAAATTAATTAATTAATTAATTTTTGGCTGCAATGAGTCTTCATTGCTGCATGAGGGCTTTTCTCTAGTTGTGGCGAGCAGGGGCTACTCTTCATTGCTTTGCTCAGGCTTCTCATCGTGGTGGCTTCTCTTGTTGCAGGGCACAGGCTCTAGGTGCGGGGCCTTCAGTAGTTGTAGTTCATGGGCTGTAGAGCACAGGCTCAGTAGTTGTGGCGCACGGGCTTAGTTGCTCCCTCTGTTTCTGTTTCGTAGATAGGTTCATTTGTGCAATATTTTAGATTCCACATGTAAGTGAAATCATACGGTATTCGTATTTCTCTTTCTGACATATTTCACTTAGTATGATAATCTCTAGTTGCATCCATGTTGCTGCAAATGGCATTATTTTGTTCTTTTTTATGGCTGAGTAGTATTCCATTGTATATATGTACCACATATTCTTTATCCATTCATCTTGATGGACATTTAGGTTGTTTCCATGTTTTGACTATTGTGATAGTGCTGTTATGAACATAGGGGTGCATATATCTTTTTGAATTATAGCTTTGTCCAGTTATATGCCCCATAGTGGGATTGCTGGATCATACGGTAATTCTATTTTTAGTTTTCTGAGAAACCTCCATACTGTTTTCCATAGTGGCTACAACAACTTAAATTCCCACCAACAGTGTAGGTGGGTTCCCTTTTCCTCCATACCCTCTCCATCATTTGTTATTTGTAGACTTTTTAATGATGGCCATTCTGACCAGTGTGAGGTGGTATCTCATTGTAGTTTTGATTTGCATTTCTCTAATAATTAGTGATGTTGAGCATCTTTTCATGTGCCTACTGGTCATCTGTATGTTTCCTTTGGGGCAATGTCTATTAAGGTCTTCTTCCCAGGGACTTCCCTGGCAGTCCGTTGGTTAACACTCTGCACTCCCAATGCAGGGAGCCCAGTTTCAATATCTGGTCAGGGAACTAAGATCCCACATACTGCAACTAAGCCTGTGCACCAGGCTTAGAGCCCAGATGCCACAACTAGAGAGAGCCCATGCACTGCAACTACAGAAGGCTGCATGCCACAACAAAGAGCAAGCACAGCAAAAAAAAAAAAAAGACTATAAAAAAAAAGGTCTTCTGCCCATTTTTCAATTGGGTTGGTTGTTTTTTTGCTGTTGAGTTGTATGAGCTGTTTGTATATTTTGGAGATTAAGCCCTTGTCAATCTCATCATTTGCAAATATTTTTTCCCATTCCGTAGGTCATCTATTAAATATTTTTTATGGTTTCCTTTGCTGTGCAAAAGCTTGTAAGTCTGATTAGGTCCCATTTGTTTATTTTTGTTTTTATTTCTATTGCCTTGACCTAAGAAAACATCAGTATGATTATAAGTTGACACATAAAATTAATCATCACAGTGACACTAGAATAGCGATCTAAAAGTAATATCTAGGACTCACCAGCTTAAGGTAGACTTAGAGTTTTACTCAAACAGTCTCTTCCAAAGTTAGCCAGATGTTTTAGTTTTTTTTTTTAATTAATTAATTTTTGGCTGCGTTGGGTCTTTGTTTCTACACGTGGGCTTTCTCTAGTTGTGGTGAGCAGGGGCTACTCTTTGTTGTGGTGCACAGGCTTCTCATTGTGCTGGCTTCTCTTGTTGGGAGCATGGGCTCTAGGCGTGCAGGCTCAGTAGTTGTGGCTTGCGGGCTCCAGAGCGCAGGCTCAGTAGTTGTGGCGCACAGGCTTAGATACTCTGCAGCATGTGGGAACTTCCTGGACCAGGGCTTGAACCCATAACACCTGCGCTGGCAGGCAGATTCTTAACAACTGTGCCACCAGGGAAGTTCTGTTTTAGTTTTTTAAATGAATAATTGTTAAAATTGAAATCATATCAAGTATCTTTTCTGACCACAACGCTATGAGACTACATATCAACTACAGGAAAAAAATCTGTATAAAATACAAACACACACACACACAAAAAATACAGACACAGGGAGGCAAAACAATACACTACGTAATAACTGAGATCACTGAAAAAATCAAAGAGGAAATAAAAAAATACCTATAAACAAATGACAATGAAAACACAAGGACCGAAAACCTATGGGATGCAGCAAAAGCAGTTCTAAGAGGGAGGTTTACAGAAATACAATCCTACCTTAAGAAACAAGGAACATCTCAAATAAACAACCTAACCTTACACCTAAAGCAAATAGAGAAAGAAGAACAAAAATCCCCCAAAGTGAGTAGAAGGAAAGAAATCATAAAGATCAGGTCAGAAATAAATGGAAAAGAAATGAAGGAAACAATAGCAAAGATCAATAAAACTAAAAGCTGCTTCTTAGAGACGATAAACAAAATTGATAAACCATTAGCCAGATTCATCAAGAAAAAAAAAAGGAGAAGACTCAAATCAATAGAATTAGAAATGAAAAACGAGAAGTAACAACTGACACTGCAGAAATACAAAGGATCATCAGAGATTACTACAAGAAACCCTATGCCAATAAAATGGACAACCTGGAATAAATGGACAAATGCTTAGAAATGCATAACCTGCCGAGACTGGACCAGGAAGAAAGAGAAAATATAAACAGACCAATCACAAGCACTGAAATTGAAACTGTGATTAAAAATCTTCCAACAAACAAAAGCCCAGGACCAGAATTCACCTGGCTTCACAGGCGAATTCTATCAAACATTGAGAGAAGAGCTAACACCTATCCTTCTCAAACTCTTCCAAAATAAAGCAGAGGGAGGAACACTCCCAAACTCATTCTATGACACCACCATCACCCTGATACCAAAACCAGACAAAGATGTCACAAAGAAAGAAAACTATAGGCCAATATCACTGATGAACATAGATGCAAAAATCCTCAACAAAATACTAGCAAACAGAATCCAACAGCACATTAAAAGGATCATACACCATGATCAAGTGGGATTTATCCCAGGAATGCAAAGATTCTTCAATATACGCAAATCAATCAACGTGATACACCATATTAAAAAATTGAAGGAGAAAAATCATATGATCACCTCAATAGATGCAGAGAAAGCTTTTGACAAAATTCAACACACATTTATGATAAAAACCCTCCAGAAAGTAGGCATAGAGGGGACTTACCTCAAAATAATAAAGGCCATATATGACAAACCCACAGCCAACATCGTCCTCAATGGTGAAAAACTGAAACCGTTTCCACTAAGATCAGAAACAAGAACAGGTTGCCCATGCTCACCACTATTATTCAACATTGGTTTGGAAGTTTTAGGAACAGCAATCAGAGAAGAAAAGGAAATAAAAGGAATCCAAATCGGAAAAGAGGAAGTAAAGCTGTCACAGTTTGCAGATGACATGATATTATACATAGATAATCCTAAAGATGCTACCACAAAACTACCAGAGCTAATCAATGAATTTGGTAAAGTTGCAGGATACAAAATTAATGCACAGAAATCTCTTGCATTCCTATACACTAATGACGAAAAATCTGAAAGAGAAATTAAAACACTCCCATTTACCATTGCAACAAAAAGAATAAAATACCTGCGTAAGGAGACAAAAGACCTGTATGCAGAAAACTATGACACTGATGAAAGAAATTAAAGATGATACAAACAGATGGAGAGATATACCATGTTCTTGGATTGGAAGAATCAACATTGTGAAAATGACTATACTACCCAAAGGAATCCACAGATTCAATGCAATCGCTATCAAACTACCACTGGCATTTTTCACTGAACGAGAACGAAAAAGTTCACAATTTGCATGGAAACACAAAAGACTCTGCATAGCCAAACCAATCTTGAGAGAGAAAAGCGGAGCTGGAGCAATCAGGTTCCCTAACTTCAGACTGTACTACAAAGTTAAAGTAATCAGGAGAGTATGGTACTGGCACAAAAACAGAAACATAGATCAATGGAACAAGATAGAAAGCCCAGAGGTAAACCCATGCACCTATGGTCAGCTAATCTATGACAAAGGGGGCAAGGATATACAATGGAGAAAAGACAGTCTCTTCAATAAGCGGTGCTGGGAAAACTGGACAGCTACATGTAAAAGAATGAAATTAGAACACTTCCTAATACCACACACAGAAATAAACTCAAAATGGATTAAAAAGACCTAAATATAAGGCCAGACGCTATAAAACTCTTAGAGGAAAACATAGGCAGAACACTCTATGACATAAATCACAGCAAGATCCTTTTTGACCCACCTCCTAGAGAAATGGAAATAAAAAAAAATTAACAAATGGGACCTAATGAAAATTAAAAACTTTGGTACAGCAAAGGAAACCATAAACAAGACGAAAAGACAACCCTCAGAATGGGAGAAAATATTGGCAAACGAATCAACGGACAAAGGATTAATCTCCAAAATATAGAAACAGCTCATGCAGCTCAATATTCAAAGAACAAACAACCCAATCCAAAAATGGGCAGAAGACCTAAATAGACATTTCTCCAAAGAAGACATACAGATGGCCAAGAAGCACATGAAAAGCTGCTCCACATCACTAATTATTAGAGAAATGCGAATTAAAACTACAATGCGGTATCACCTCACACTAGTCAGAATGGGCATCATCAGAAAATCTACAAACAACAAATGCTGGAGAGGGTGTGGAGAAAATGGAACCCTCCTGCCCTGTTGGTGGGTATGTAAATTGACACAGCCACTATGGACAACAGTATGGAGGTTCCTTAAAAAACTAAAAATAGAATTACCATATGATCCAACAATCCCACTACTGGGCATATACCCAGAGAAAACCATAATTCAAAAAGACACATGCATGCACCCCAATGTTCATTGCAGCACTGTTTACAATAGCCAGGTCATGGAAGCAACCTAAATGCCCTTCGACAGACGAATGGATAAAGAAGATGTGGTACATATATACAATGGAATATTACTCAGCCATAAAAAGGAACGAAACTGGGTCATTTGTTGAGATGTGGATGGATCTAGAGTCTGTCATACAGAGTGAAGTAAGTCAGAAAGAGAAAAACAAATATTGTATATTAACACATATATGTGGACCCTAGAAAAATGGTACAGATGAACCGGATTGCACAGCAGAAATTGAGACACAGATGTAGAGAACAAACGTATGGACACCAAGGGGGGAAAGCCGTGGTGGGGTGGTGATGGTGGTGTGCTGAATTCGGCGATTGGGATTGACATGTATACACTGATGTGTATAAAATTGATGACTAATAAGAACCTGCTGTGTAAAAAAAAAATTAAATTAAAAAATTTTAAAAAATGTTATAAAAAAATGAATTGTTGCAGATACTCTTGCAATGCCTTTTGTAACCCTCCTAGGTCACACTTCCCTCCAACCTCCCCCACAGTCCTAAAGCATCCTTCCTAAATATTGAACTTTTAAAAATATTTTTATAGGTGACTTCCCCGGTGGTACAGTGGTTAAGAATCTGCCTGCCAATGCAGGGGACACGGGTTTGATCCCTGGTCCGGGAAGATCTCACATGCCATGGAGCAACTAAACCCGTGCACCACAACTACTGAGCCTGTGCTCTAGAGCCTATGAGCCACAACTACTGACCCCATGCGCCAGAACTACTGAAGCCCACGTGCCTGGAGCCCATGATCCGCAACAAGAGAAGCCACCATAATAAGAAGGCTGCACACCGCAACGTAGAGTAGCCCCTGCTCGCTGCAACTAGAGAAAGCCTGCATGCAGCAACAAAGACCCGATGCAGCCAAAAAAAAATTTTTTATATTGTTGGTCATATGTAATTTATAAGGGTTAGTAATATTTTCTGATTTAAAATGATTACTGTATGCCAGCCTCAAGAAAATTTTAAAGAAATTAATGTAATGGTACTTTGTCAGAAACTGCCAAATGGAACTACTAGTTTGGATACTAGTAATTAATATGCCATGTAATCCATCAAGACATTGTGAATAGAACTGACGAAGGATGTGCTTTAAACTATAAAAACTGTAGTTGTATAAGAAGAGGAAATCTATTTGTGTGACTCTTACTTAAATCAGTCTTAGTGATTTCTAGCCTAAAGAACAGAGTATGATCCTGATTGTGTATATGCACAGGCATGTTGTCATTCATGCACTGGTAACAAGGAAAAAGTATTGGTAGTCAGTTCCAGTAGATTCTACATGGGTACTCCCTGAAGAAATAGCATCCTGTGCTTACAACTTTTGAGGATCTTATTAGTGAAAATAAAGTTTAGAACAGCCTGTGTAATGTTTATGACATACCTCAAAATGTTTTGTTATCACCTAAACAAAGTAATGTTACAGAAATGGGAGGAATGAAATAAGAGTGTTTTTAAACTAAAGAGGATATGTTATTTAGAGACACAGCATAAGCAAAAAAGGGGGAATTACTTGTGAATCTGGTTTAATTAGAATAACTTGAAAATGACAAGAATGAAACTAGTTCTCAGGAATAGGGAACATGAATGGCTTCAAAACTTTGTCTCTTATTTGCTCTCTGTATGTTTGTTTTATTCCCTCTCACTGTAAATTTGTGTGAAATAAAATTCATATTTTATGGCAAGACAAGAAAACTTTGAACATAAAAAATTTTCTCTGCACTTTGGCCTCCTCTTTCCCCTCTGCTGTGCATTGTGTATCTGCATTACATCTACCAAACCTCCACCATCCACAGAAATACCTGCTCATCCATAGAAAGCAAAATTCTCCTAGTATCAATAAGACAATTCCTTAAAAGGTAACATTTCTTCTTTTTCCTTTTTTTTAACATCTTTACTGGAGTATAATTGCTTTACAATGGTGTGTTAGTCTCTGCTTTATAACAAAGTGAATCAGTTATACACATACATATGTTCCCATATCACTTCCTTCTTGTGTCTCCCTCCCTCCCACCCTCCCTATCCCACCCCTCTAGGTGGTCACAAAGCACCAACCTCATCTCCCTGTGCTATGAAGCTACTTCCAACAAGCTATCTATTTTACATTTGGTAGTTTATACATGTCCATGCCACTCTCTCCCGTTGTCACAGATTACCCTTCCCCCTCCCCATATCGACAAGTCCATGCTGTAGTAGGTCTGTGTCTTTATTCCCGTCTTACCCCTAGGTTCTTCATGACATTTTTTTTTCTTAGATTCCATACATATGTGTTAGCATATGGTATTTGTTTTTCTCTTTCTGACTTACTTCACTCTGTATGACAGACTCTAGGTCCATCCACCTCACTACAAATAATTCAATTTAATTTCTTTTTATGGCTGGGTAATATTCCATTGTATATATGTGCCACATCTTCTTTATCCATTCATCTGTTCATGGACACTTAGGTTGCTTCCATGACTGTGCTATTGTAAACAGAGCTGTAAGGAACATTTTGGTACATGACTCTTTTTAAATTATGGTTTTCTCAGGGTATATGCCCAGTAGTGGGATTGCTGGGTTGTATGGTAGTTCTATTTGTAGTTTTTTAAGGAAACTCCATACTGTTCTCCATAATGGCTGTATCAATTCACATTCCCACCAACAGTGCAAGAGTGTTCCCTTTTCTCCACACCCTCTCCAGCATCTATTGTTTCTAGATTTTTTGATGATGGCCATTCTTACCAGTGTGAGATGATATTTCATTGTAGTTTTGATTTGCATTTCTCTAATGATTAATGATGTTGAGCATTCGTTCATGTGTTTGTTGGCAATCTGTATATCTTCTTTGGAGAAATGTCTATTCAGGTCTTCTGCCCATTTTTGGATTGGGTTGTTTGTTTTTTGTTATTGAGGTGCATGAGCTGCTTATAAATTTTGGAGATTAATCCTTTGTCAGTTGCTTCATTTCCAAATATTTTCTCCCATTCTGAGTGTTGTCTTTTCGTCTTGTTTATGGTTTCCTTTGCTGTGTAAAAGCTTTGAAGTTTCATTAGGTCCCACTTCTTTATTTTTGTTTTTATTTCCATTTCTCTAGGAGGCGCATCAAAAAGTATCTTGCTGTGATTTATGTCATAGAGTGTTCTGCCTATGTTTTCCTCTAAGAATTTGATACTGTCTGGCCTTACATTTAGATCTTTAATCCATTTTGAGTTTATTTTTGTGTATGGTGCTAGGAAGTGTTCTAATTTCATACTTTTACATGTAGCTGTCCAGTTATCCCAGCACCACTTATTGAAGAGACTGTCTTTTCTCCATTGTATATTCTTGCCTCCTTTATCAAAGATAAGGTGACCGTATGTGTGTTGGTTTATCTCTGGGCTTTCTATCCTGTTCCATTGATCTATATTTCTGGTTTTGTGCAATTACCATACTGTTTTGATTACTGTAGCTTTGTAGTATAGTCTGAAGTCAGCGAGCCTGATTCCTCCAGCTCCATTTTTCGTTCTCGAGATTCCTTTGGCTATTCGGGGTCTTTTGTGTTTCCATACAAATTGTGAAATATTTTGATCTAGTTCTGCGAAAAATGCCAGTGGTAGTTTGATAGGGATTGCATTGAATCTGTAGATCACTTTGGGTAGTAGAGTCATTTTCACAATGTTGATTCTTCCAATCCAAGAACATGGTATATCTCTCCATCTATTTGTATCATCTTTAATTTCCTTCATCACTGTCTTATAATTTTCTGCATACAGGTCTTTTGTCTCCTTAAGTAGGTTTATGCCTAGATATTTTATTATTTTTGTTGCAAAGGTAAATGGGAGTGTTTTCCTAATTTCACTTTCAGATTTTTCATCACTAGTATATAAGAATGCCAGAGATTTCTGTGCATGAATTTTGTATCCTGCTACTTTACCAAATTCATTGATTAGCTCTAGTAGTTTTCTGGTAGCATCTTTAGGATTCTCTAGGTAGAGTATCATGTCATTTGCAAACAATGACAGCTTTGCTTCTTCTTTTCTGATTTAGATTCCTTTTATTGCTTTTTCTTCTCTGATTGCTGTGCCTAAAACTTCCAAAACTATATTGAATAAGAGTGGTGAGAGTGGGCAACCTTGTCTTGTTCCTGATCTTAGTGGGAATGGTTTCAGTGTTTCACCATTGAGAATGATGTTGGCTGTGGGTTTGTCATATATGGCCTTTATTATGTTGAGGAAAGTTCCCTCTATGCCTACTTTCTGGAGGGTTTTTATCATAAATGGGTGTTGAATTTTATCAAAAGCTTTTTCTGCATCTATTGAGATGATCATATGGTTTCTCTCCTTCAATTTTTTAGTATGGTGTATCACGTTGATAGATTTGCGTATATTGAAGAATCCTTGCATTCCTGGAATAAACCCCACTTGATCATGGTGTATGATCCTTTTAATGTGCTGTTGGATTCCGTTTGCTAGTATTTTGTTGAGGATTTTTGAATCTATGTTCATTAGTGATATTGGCCTGTAGTTTTCTTTATTTGTGACATCTTTGTCTGGTTTTGGTATCAGGGTGATGGTGGCCTCGTAGAATGAGTTTGGGAGTGTTCCTCCCTCTGCTATATTTTGGAAGAGTTTGAGAAGGATAGGTCTTAGCTCTTCTCTAAATGTTTGATAGAATTCTCCTGTGAAGCCATCTGGTCCTGGGCTTTTGTTTGTTGGAAGATTTTTAATCACAGTTTCAATTTCAGTGCCTGTGATTGGTCTGTTCATATTTCCTATTTCTTTCTGGCTCAGTCTTGGCAGGTTGTGCATTTCTAAGTATTTGTCCATTTCTTCCAGATTGTCCATTTTATTGGCATAGAGTTGCTTGTAGTAATCTCTGATGATCCTTTGTATTTCTGCAGTGTCAGTTGTTACTTCTCGTTTTTCATTTCTAATTCTATTGAGTCTTCTCCCTTTTTCTCTTGATGAATCTGGCTAATGGTTTATCAATTTTGTTTATCTTCTCAAAGAACTAGGTTTTAGTTTTATTGATCTTTGCTATCGTTTCCTTCATTTCTTTTTCATTTATTTCTGACCTGATCTTTATGATTTCTTTCCTTCTACTCACTTTGGGGGATTTTTGTTCTTCTTTCTCTAATTACTTTAGGTGCAAGGTTAGGTTGTTTATTTGAGATGTTTCCTGTTTCTTAAGGTAGGATGGTATTGCTGTAAACTTCCCTCTTAGAACTGCTTTTGCTGCATCCCATAGGTTTTGGGTCGTTGTGTCTCCATTGTCATTTGTTTCTAGGTATTTTTTGATTTCCTCTTTGATTTCTTCAGTGATCATTTTGTAATTAAGTAGTGTATTGTTTAGCCTCCATGTTTTTGTATTTTTTACAGATTTTTCCTGTAATTGATATCTAGTCTCATAGTGTTGTGTTGGAAAAGATACTTGATACGATTTCAATTTTCTTAAATTTACCAAGGCTAGATTTGTGACCCAAGATATGATCAATCCTGGAGAATGTTCCATGATCACTTGAGAAAAATGTGTATTCTGTTGTTTTTGGATGGAATGTCCTATAAATATCAATTTAGTCCATCTTGTTTAATGTATCATTTAAAGCTTGTGTTTCCTTATTTATTTTCATTTTGGATGATCTGTCCATTCGTGCAAGTGGGGTGTTAAAGTCTCCTAATATGATTGTCTTACTGTTGATTTCCCCTTTTATGGCTGTTAGTATTTGCCTTATGTATTGAGGTGCTCCTATGTTGGGTGCATAGATATTTACAACTGTTATATCTTCTTCTTGGATCGATCCCTTGATCATTATGCAGTGTCCTTCTTTGTCTCTTGTAATTTTCTTTATTTTAAAGTCTATTGTGTCTGATATGAGAATTGGTACTCCAATTTTCTTCTGATTTCCATTTGCATGGAATATTTTTTTCCATCCCCTCACTTTCAGTCTGTATGTGTCCCTAGGTCGGGAGTGGGTCTCTTGTAGACAGCATATATATGGGTCTTGTTTTTGTATCCATTCAGCCAATCTGTGTCTTTTGGTGGGAATGTTTAGTCCATTTACATTTAAGGTAATTATTGATATGTATGTTCCTATTACCATTTTCTTAATTGTTTTGGGTTCGTTATTGTAGGTCTTTTCCTTCTCTCGTGTTTCTTGCCTAGAGAAGTTCCTTTAGCATTTGTTGTAAAGCTGGTTTGGTGGTGCTGAACTCTCTCAGCTTTTGCTTGTCTGTAAAAGTTTTAATTTCTCCATCAAATCTGAATGAGATCATTGCTGGGTAGAGTAATCTTGGTTGTAGGTTTTTCTCCTTCATCACTTTAAATATGTCCTGCCAGTCCCATCTGGCTTGCAGAGTTTCTGCTGAAAGATCAGCTGTTAAGCTTATGGGGATTCCCTTGTGTGTTATTTGTTGTCTTTCCCTTGCTGCTTTTAATATGTTTTCTTTGTATTTAATTTTTGATAGTTTGATTAATATGTGTCTTGGCGTGTTGCTCCTTGGATTTATCCTGTATGGGACTCTCTGTGCTTCCTGGACTTGATTAACTATTTCCTTTCCCATATTACGGAAGTTTTCAACTATAATCTCTTCAAATATTTTCTCAGTCCCTTCCTTTCTCTCTTCTTCTGGGACCCCTATAATTCGAATGTTGGTGCGTTTAATGTTGTCCCAGAGGTCTCTGAGACTGTCCTCAGTTCTTTGCATTGTTTTTTCTTTATTCTGCTCTGCAGTAGTTATTTCCACTATTTTATCTTCCAGGTCACTTATCCGTTATTCTGCCTCAGTTATTCTGCTATTGATCCCTTCTAGAGTATTTTTAATTTCATTTATTGTGTTGTTCATCATTGCTTGTTTCCTCTTTAGTTCTTCTAGGTCCTTGTTTAACGTTTCTTGCATTTTCTCTATTGGTAATAGAATAGAGAAAATGCAAGTGAAATTTCTTCTTGATCTTGTAAGGGGTCACGATGACCATCACTTTGTACTTGCAGATCCAGATTGTGTAAACTGTCAATCATACATCATGTAATGTACAGCTTTTTTGTCTCATAAACCTTGTATAACTGTATTTTGGCTTCTAGTGGGTGGAACAGTTCTCAGAGCTTTCTGAGATGCTCTTCCCAGGTTACAACCCTCAATTTCGCTTGGATGAAATTTTCCATTCTTTTTCTTAGATCAACTGATTAATTTTCTGTCAACACTTGCTTTCTGAAGATTCTAGGAAACATGACTTTCAAAAACTCTAACCCTCACTGACATATTACAGGCTTTGTCACCATAATGGTAATGACTCTAATGATCCTATGTTTATGTAATGCCAGGGAAGGATGAATTCTAATTCAGGTGCCCACACCTGGACAAATCAACAAAGTTCACCAATGGTGGGATGTTATTATTGGCCTAATTTGTGTTATAAATTCACTCTTGGACCAGTGAACTCTGCCTGGAGGAAGGGGTAGCATTTGTAACAATGTAATGACTCATGTGAGTCAGAGAATTGGAGGAGAGGGAAGAGCAGGTTACAGAAAAGGGGAAGGAGTGATGCGCTACCAAGAAGGGAGCGTTTAGTAGAGAAGAAAAACCAAGGAAAGAGCTTAATATCATACAAAGATGAATAATTATCCAGATTGACCAACCTAGATGTTATAAAATGCATAATCTCTAACAATAGGGTAAAAACTAAAGCATATTTTGAAAGAATGATGATTTGGAAATATTCAGAGGGACACATATCAATATATTAAGAATGGTTATCTCTGAGTAATGTGAAGGGGGAAGGGATCATGGGGGAGACTTTCACTTTCTACACGTCTACAGTGTTTGAAATTTTTTATATGCCTACATGTATAGTGTACCAAAGTTTGTGAAGAAATAACAAAGATAGGAGACCCAAGATACCTTTAAAGTCTTTTAAGCAACAGAAATAGGGGAACGTTACATACCTGGAAACCAACAGAGGTATTGTGTGTGATAAAAAAATAAACCAGGGGGCTTCCCTGGTGGCGCAGTGGTTGACAGTCCGCCTGCCGATGCAGGGCACACGGGTTCGTGCCCCGGTCCGGGAAGATCTCACATGCCGCGGAGCGGCTAGGCCCGTGAGCCATGGCCGCAGAGCCTGTGCTCTGCAACGGGAGAGGCCACAACAGTGACAGGCCCGTGTACCGCAAAAAACAAAACAAAACAAACCAGGACTTCCTTGGTGGAACAGTGTTTAAGAATCCGCCTGCCTGTGCAGGGGGCACGGGTTTGATCTCTGGTTCGGGAAGATCCCACATGCCGCAGAGCAACTAAGCCTGTGCACCACAACTACTGAGCCTGTGATCTAGAGCCCACGAGCCACAACTACTGAGCCCACGTGCCACAACTACTAAAGCCTGCGCGCCTAGAATCCATGCTCCTCAAGAAAGAGAAGCCACCGCAACGAGAAGCCCGCGCACCATAACGAAGAGTAGCGCCCGCTCGCTGCAAACAGAGAAATTCTGCACGCATCAATGAAGACATAACACAGCCAAAAATTAATTAATTAATTAAAAAAATAAAACCTGACTCTATAGAATGTAACAGAAACTGATTCTGTAGATTTGAAATGAAGAAAGAATAGCTGCTTACTCTCTGGGAGAAGAATGACTGCAAGAGAAATAAAATCCAAGCTGATGAAATTGATAAAATACTAATAGGAGGTCACAAACTGCTTTGGAGTCTAGATAGGTAAGAAAGAAAAATAAATAATTAGAGGAATCTGAGGCAAGAGAAAGTTCCTTAGTCCTAATTCAAATATTTCTAAGACCTAGGTAGTTGAGATAGATCTGTAACCAATAATTTAAAACATAGTAACAAAATGGGGTAGGGAGTTAATTCAGGTGGTTCAAGGAGCTAAAGGCAAGGAATGATACAACGTGATGTGTAGCTTCCCCAGTGAGAATGGAATGAGGAAGAATAATGTGTTGCCTCGTTGGGTAGAACTTGACATTTTTTAAAAACAAATTTAACAATTGGCCAGCTGCTACTCTACGTGGAGACAGAAATTCCCTTTAGAGCATATCTTTTTTCTGAGAAGAGCCACTGGAATGGCTGCTCTTAGTTGTGTAAATGTAAGAACACAGGCACTCCTTACCCTTTATTTTGTGGCTTGACAAAGGCTGCCCTTCCTAATGCCTCTTCATATGAAAATTTTCATAGAAAACAAGGAGCCTCCTGGGTAGAAAGGAACCAAGACCTTGACCTCTTCTCTTCGATATTCCAATTTATTACAATCTATTTAGTAGATTGAGCCAGTCCCAACTGATGCCCTGGTAGTGAAGGACACCAAAGGCACCAAGAATTAGCCATGAAGAAAGGGGACATCTGGGGATAGGGACCAAGCCCTATATGGCATAGCATGTGGATCACCAGGAAGCTTTCCCCCTCACCACCTCACCTCCTACTTGTCTTGGAGTGTGTGTTCCCAAATATAAGTTAAAATGTTATAACTTTGGGGCCTACACTGAGGGTACTTGGCCCCAATTTGGACGAGCAAGCGTATCATTGTTATGTTAGTAGACAAAATCATACCCCTGAACTACAGCTGTTAGTGAACTAGGCCAATTCTTTAATTCTTCTTCAGCAGCTAAGCAGTTTGGAATTAGAAGAGGCCTCCTTGGGACAGAGGTGGGGTTAGGAGGGTAGGGGCGTGGGAGAGGGATAAATTAGTAGTTTGGGATGAACATATACACACTACTATATATAAAATAGATAAACAGCACTTCCCTGGTGGTCCAGTGGTTAAGACTCTGAGCTTCCACTGCATAGGGAACGGATTCAATCCCTGGTCAGGGAAGTTCCGCATGCTTCATGGTGCAGCCAAAAACAAGTGTGTAAAACATATAACCAACAAGGACCTACTGTATAGCACAGGGACTGTACTCAATGTTTTGTAGTAACTTATAAGGGAAAAGAATCTGAAAAAGAATATATATGAATATATATATATATAAATCTGAATCACTGTGATGTACACCTGAAACTAACATAACATTGTAAGTCAACTATACTTCAATAAAAAATAAAGAAATAAATAGAACAATTCTGAAACAACAACAACAAAAAAACCCAAAAAGCAAAGAACAGGCCTCCCTGGACTCAGTAAGTTTCTAGGCTTTTTAATAAGTCAGAGGGAAATGCCAAAACAAAGCCTATCCCCACAATACTGAGTAGAAATTACCAAAATCAATAAAGGAGACTTAGGTATAATTATAGAGAAGCACAATGGGATTGTGATTTTAACCAAGAAACTTAAAACCAAGTGGTTTAATGCACTGTGGTGACCTAAATGGGAAGGAAATCCAAAAAAGAGGGGATATATGTTTATGTAGAGCTGATTCATTTTGCTGTATAGTAGAAACTAACACAACATCATAAAGCAGCTATACTCCAATAAAAACTAATTTTAAAAAATGGTTTCTGGTGCATAGTCAAGGCTCTGTAAGTGTTCGCTGTTATAATTATTATACTTCTGTGGTTTGGGAGAAAGAGGAAGAGAACTGAGTCATGGGCAGCTTGAAGACTTTATGGATCTTAGACTTCTGATTCAGAAGTGAACTCAGTCTTGTTCAGAGATTGTGTTTTTTGTTTGTTTGTTTCTTTTTGTTTTTGTTGAAGTACAATTGACTTAAAACACTACGTTAGTTCCAGGTGTACAACATAGTGGTTCAATATTTCTATACAACACAAAATGGTCACCACCACAAGTCCAGTTACCATCTGTCACCATACAAAGTTATTACAATATTACTGACTATATTCCCCATGCTGTATATATTATCCCCATGACTCATTTATTTTGTAATTGGAAGTTTGTACCTCTTACTCTCTCTCACCTATTTCACTCATTCCCCCACCCTCTCCCCTTTGGCAACCACCTGTTTTTTCTCTGTATCTATAACTCTGTTTCTGTTTTATGTTGGTTCATTTGTTTTATTTTTTAGATTCCACATATAAGTGAAATCATACAGTATCTGTCTTTTTCTGTTTCACTTAGCATAATACTGTCTAGGTCTGTCCATGTTGCTGCAAATGGCAATATTTCATTTTAAAAAAATATTTATTTATTTGGCTGCGCCGGGTCTTAGTTGTGGCATGTGGGATCTTTGTTGCCGCATGAGGGATCTTTAGTTACAGCATGTGGGCTCTTAGTTGCAGCATGTGAGATCTAGTTCCTTGATCAGGGATCGAACCTGGGCCCCCTGTGTTGGGAGTGCAGAGTTTTAGCCACTGGACCACCAGGGAAGTCCCAAGATTTCATTATTTTTACGACTGAGTAATATTCCATTGTAGTTATGTATATCACGTCTTTTCTATCCATTCTTCTGTTGATGGATATTTAGGTTGCTTTCCTATCTTGGCTACTGTAAACAATATTGCTATGAATACAGGGGTGCACACATATTTTTGAATTAGTGTTTTTGTTTTCTTAGGAAAAGTAACCAGAAATGGAATTGTTGGAACTTATGGTAGCTCTATTTTTAATTTTTTGAAGAACCTCAAACAATTTTCCATAGTTGCTGTACCAATTTACATTCCTATCAACAGTGCAGGAATCCCTTTTCAGAGATTGTGTTCTTAACTGCTAATTTTTATGCCTGTCTCTAATTTTTCTTCCATTTGGTGCAAATCCTTCTGTATTTGAAAGACATTTTTCATATTAAAAAAAAAGCATTATAGTCAGCCTTTCATATTCATGGGTTCTGCATGTGCAGATTCAACCAACCACTGACTGAAAATATTGGGGAAAAAATTCCAGAAAGTTCCAGAAGTCAAAACTTGAATTTGCTGCATGCCTGAAACTATTTACATCACATTTACATTGTATTAGATATAAGTAATCTAGAGATGATTTAAAGTATACAAGAGGATGTGCATAGATACAGAATATGCAAATTCTATGCCTTTTATATGAAGGACTTGAGCATCTCTGGATTTTGTTATCTGTGTGGGGTCCTGGAACCAACCCCTGTGCATACTGAGGGATGACTGTACTTTAATTGTTTTGCATTTTAATTTTTTAATGTGGAAAATTCCAAACATACACAAAAGTAGTAAGAATAATAACAAATCTCATTTACCCATAACCCAACTTTAACTGTTATCAATTTATGGCTTTCAAAGTTCTTGGTATGAACCTTTCCCTGGTTTCTACACAAATGAGAATATTGTTTTAGCACTTAGGAAAAGGAGGATCCGTGGGTCTGTACCTATCTATTTAGATTTTCTGAAAGTCTTAAATACTTGTGCTATTCTGATTTAACTGCTTTTTCTTGCAACTCTAACAGCTTTATCAGGCTGTTACATCGGTCCCATTTTCTTTGTTTCTACTCTAATTGCCTTACTTTGGACCATCATCACTTTTCTCCCCTAAATTATTGTAATAACAGCCCAACTGATCTTCCTGTATTCAGACCTCTATATTCAGTCTACCCTCCACACTGTTGAAAGATTATTGTTATATCACAAGCCTAATTATGGCACTCTATTTAGAAGCCCAAGAATTGCTCTCAGTTGCCTACAAAATAAAATTCAAATTTTCTTATTTCCACAAGAATCTGAAGTGGGTCTTTTTAGCCTTTCCTGAGAATATCTTTCACTACGTACTACAGTTCTTCCATTCTAAGATACCATTGATTATGATACATCATTGATGTAATAACAGCTTTTAGGTATGAGTCCAAGGGGCATGGTGGACCTTATACATCATGGATAAGATATATCATGATTTCACAATTATTAAAATGTGAAGACATTTAATGATTCCTTAATCATAGATACAGTATCAAGGTAACAGCAAAAAATGGATGGCATACACTTTTTCTTTTATGAATGTGTGGCATACACTTTTACTCAACATAGTTTTGAAAATCCCAGACATAGTAATCACAGAAGAAAAAGAAATAAAAGGAATCTAATTTGGAAAGGAAGTATAACTGTTACTGTTTGCAGATGACACAATACTATAAACAGAAAATCCTAAAGACACCACCAGAAAACTAGTAGAGCTCATCAATGAATTTCGTAAAGTTGCAGGATACAAAATTAATATACAGAAATCTATTGCATTTCTATACACTAAAAACGAACTGTCAGAAAGACAAATTAAGGAAACAGTGCCATGTACCACTGCATCAAAAAGAATAAAATATCTAGGAATAAACCTACCTAAGTAGGCAAAAGATGTGTACTTGGAAAACTATAAGATACTGGTGAAAGAAAGTGAAGACAACCCAGGAAAGATATACCATGTTCTTGGGTTGGAAGAATCAATATTGTTAAAATGACCATACTACCCAAGACGATCTACAGATTCAATGCAATCCTTATCAAAATACCAATAGCATTTTTCACAGAACTAGAAAAAATAATTTTAAAATTTGTATGGAAATACAGAAGACTCCAGATAGCCAATACAATCTTGAGAAAGAAGAACAGAGCTGGAGGAATCACGTTCCCTGACTTCAGACTGTAGTACAAAGCTATAGTAAACAGTATGGTACAGGCACAAAAACAGAAACATAGGTCAGTGAAACTGGATAGAGAGCCCAGAAATAAACCCACACCCTTATGCTCAATTAATCTATGACAAAGGAGACAAGAATATACAATGGAGAAAAGATACTCTCTTTAATAAGTGGTGCTGGGAAAACTGGACAGCTAATGGAAAAGAATGAAATTAGAACATTTCTCTAATACCATATACAAAAATAAACTTAAAATGTATTAAAGACCTAATTGTAAGACTGGATACTATAAAACTCCTAGAGGAAAACATAGGCAGAACACTCCTTGACGTAAATTGCAGCAATATTTTTGTGGATCCATCTCCTAAAGCAAAGGAAATAAAAGCAAAAATAAATGCAATCTAATTACACTTAAAAGTTTGTGCAGAGCAAAGGAAACCATCGACAAAATGAAAAGACGACCTACTGAATGGGAGAAAATATTTGAAAATGATATGACTGATAAGTGATTACTATCCAACGTATATAAACAGCTCATACAACTCAACA
This sequence comes from Delphinapterus leucas, assembly GCF_059928025.1. Lineage (NCBI taxonomy): Eukaryota > Metazoa > Chordata > Mammalia > Artiodactyla > Monodontidae > Delphinapterus > Delphinapterus leucas. The sequence continues at coordinate 120,060,379 of NC_143133.1, read as the reverse complement.
TCAAAAAAACAAACAACCTGATTATATAATGGGCAGAAGAACTGAACAGATATTTTTCCAAAGAGGACATGAAAGATTGCCAACAGGCACATGAAAACATACTCAACATCACTAATCGTTAGGGAAATGCAAATCAAAACCACAATGAGATATCACCTCACACTGGTCAGAATGGCTATCATCAAAAAACAAAACAAAAAAACACCCCACAAATAACAAATGTTGCCAAGGATGTGGAGAAAAGGGGACTCTTGTACACTGTTGGTGGGAATGTAAATTGGTGTATCCACTGTGGAAAACAGTATGGAGGTTTTTCAAAAAACTAAAAATAGAACTAACATATGACCCAGCAATTCCACTCCTGGGTATATTTCCGAAAATATAGAAACACTAATTTGAAAAGATACATGCACCCCAATGTTCATAGCAGCATTATTTACAGTTGCTGAGAAATGGAAGCAACTTCAGTGTCTATTAACAGATGAGTGGATATAGAAGATATGGTATACATGTACAATGGAATACTACTCAGCCACAAAAAAGAATGAAGGTTTGCCATTTGAAGCAACATGGATGGACTTGGAGGGCATAATGCTAAGTGAAATAAGTCAGAAAGACAGATACTGTATGATATTAGGTATATGTGGAATTTTAAAAATACAACAAACTAGTGAACATAACAAGAAAGAAGCAGATTCACAGATATAGAGGTATAAAATAAGCTACAAGGATATACTGTACAACACGAGGAATATAGACAATATTTTATAATAACTATAAATGGAGTATAACCTTTAAAAATTGTAAATTACTATATTGTACACCTGTAACTTATATTGTACAGCAACTATACTTCAATTAAAAAAATGGACAGCATATTAAACTGGGTAATTCAAGGAGAGTTTAGTAAGGGAATTATTTACAAGACATGGGCAAAGTTTAGGGAGAAACCGGAACATGGTGCAGTACCCGAAGGATAGCTTTGGGATGGGACCTCTAGGTCTGAAGGAGCAAGGGGAAGGAGCATTACCGGTATCTAGAGAGGGAAGTGAATGGAGCTGGACTCTAAACAAGATCCGTGCCTTCAGTAGAGGGAGCCATGGAAACTTGGCAAGGAAGGGGCCAGGAACAGGTATTCCTACTTCAGTCTTCCCCTACCCTCTTATTTTCAGGTTAGCTGAACCCAGCCGGAAGCCAGAGGAAAAGCAAGTCTACCAATGCAAGTAAACTTCCCAAGGCACAGAGCAGGAGGACTCAAGGTGGAGCACAGTGAAGAGGGGACCCAAAGGAACAAATGCAAGTTATCTGACACACCTTCCATTCCATCTACTTTCCCTCTTAAATCACAGATTAAATCTCCACACATCTGTAGATCTGCACATTTTGCTGTTATCTAGTCTTCAAGCCCAGCTTAATTTCCACCTTTTCCATGAGGCCTTCTTTGCCTTCTTTAGTCAATTTGTTCTCCTATGTGTGCTCATAAAATTCCATTTAAAAGATTTAACTTTTATACTTCAAGAGGTGTCTATATATTTGTCCTCTCTGATATAAACACTATGATGGTAAGGAATATTTTACAATCATTTTTTCTTACCCTTTCCCCCTGAAAACGCACAAATCCACCTGTCACACTGTCCTCTACCCAGAATCAAATATTTCAGAGCTGGAAAAAAGTCCTAGAAACAACTAATCCAACTATCTTATTTTATAGGTGAAGAAACTAGATCTCAAATCAATGTTGGTAACAGCCCAATAAATGTCAGTTGAAGTGAAGTTTCATCCTAAAAGGTCAATGGTGTCTTCAAGAGCACTTTGAAAACAAGTGGGAAAAAAATTACCTTTTTGTGGAAAATCTATGGTACCTTGTCACCTGGAAGACGGTTGATGATTTTGGTTTTCACTCCAGGCTCCCTGCCCTTGTAAGAGGATTAAATTAAGTTAATGCATAAAGTCTTAGCAGAGAACCTGGCACATGGTAAACTTAAATAAAAGTGGGTATTTGTTCTGGGGACATTCTGGTGGGATAACTTTCAAGAATTTAAAAATAAGGGAAATAAGATTTTCCTCTGATACTTCAACCGTAAAATTAAACACAAATAAATGTGGAACATACATACTGTGTAATAATACATACCTGTTAAAATGATGACATACATTTGTAGTTACTGACATGGAAAAATGTCTACAGCATATTGTTGAGTAAAAAAGTTGGATATAAAAAGTATGTATGATGTGATACTTTTTTCATTTTAGTTGAGGGTGATCTGGAAGGATGTTTACCAAAATGTTAACAGTGGTTTTAACTGGCTAGTGGTTCTCTGGTCAATTTTACATTCTTTATGCTATTCTGGAATATCTGGAATATTTAAATGTTTTATAGCGAGCTTGTATTGTTTTTAAAATCAGAAAATAAATGTTATTTTCATGTTAAAAGCAAAACCCAATAATAGGTAAAGTCACCTTAAATAGAGTGGTTCTAGACCAACCAAACTGGACTGTAAAGATAGAAAGCATTAACATATCTAAAGGAAGAATGTGTGAATGTGTCAGACAGCAGGGGTCTGGTCTGTTATCAAAATGCTGAATGAGAAGAGTCAGGGAAACAAATTTAGACAGTACCCATCCAAGCACTGTCCAAGAGAGGGAGAATCATGGCCAGTGGAGAGGATTTATTGACAAGACCTTTCCTGTTGTTAGATGAGTACCTCAGGCACTCTCAGCCTGATCACACTAAATTATAATGAAAGAGAGAAAAATAAATATACTGTTAGAAACAAGAAAGGGAGTGTAACCAAAAATCTGGAAGAGATTTTTTTAAAAAAAAGAAAAATTAAAGAATTTAGCCCAGAGGAGTCATGGCTAAATACAATAGTAACAACAGAAGAAATTGAGAAGATGTCAAACTGTTAACTCTCCCCAAAACAAAAGGCCCAAATGGTTTAACTGATAAATTATATCAGATTTCAGAGAACTGATACTACATATCATATTTAGATACTTTGCCACAAATATAAAAAATGGAAATTTCTCAGTTCATTTTATGAGGCTAACCTGATTCTGGCATAAAATACAGACAAAGAACAAAAATTAAAAATTAAATCTACAGAAATAATCACTTAAAAATAGAGGAAAAAGTGGGGTGGGAAGTGTTGAAATGGGTGAGAGGGGTCAAAGGTACAAAGTTTCAGTTATAAAATAAAACATGGGGATGTAGTACATAGCATGGTGACTACAGTTGAGGCAGGAGATAGATGGGCCCCAAGCTGAACAGTTTCTCCCCTGTGGATAGAAACTCCATAATAGCAGAAATTCCATAAAAGCAGTATGATGGAGAAGGCTGGGCCCTACCCAGATAAGATAAAAGACCACATATTCCTCATTCTCGAAATCAAGGAGCTCTTCGCAACTACACATGTGCAGAAAGGCTCCTTGGAGATCAAAAAGGGAGGGGGCGCCACCCCATAGTAAGTGATGTCAACTACCCATAGGCCTCTTTGCTAGAATCCATCTTGGCTAAGAGATGCGCAGGCACAAAGGGGAGGACCCTGAAATATACCAGATACGGACTCAGAAACAGGCAAAGCAAGATGATTGGCCAAAGGAAATCCGGAAGACATGCCCTATAAAAGTGATTCAAACTACCAAGAGGACGCGACTGTCTCTCTGAGCCCACCTCTGTGACTATCCACACATACTGTACTCTTTTTCCTCCTAATAAACACTTCACTCAGTTCTCTACTTTCCGTCTCTATGTGGAAATTCATTTCTACACAGCTGAGGGGCCAGAGTGTTGTCACTGGCCACTGGCCCCTGGTGGTCTGGTGGCTAGGATTCAGGGCTCTCACTGCCGCTGCCCGACCTCAGTCTCTGGCAGGGAACAGAAATCCTGCTTCAAGCCGCTGCAGGCTGAGGCTACCCGAGATCATAGTTAATAATACTGTATTGCATATTTGAAAGTTGCTAAGAGAGTAGATCTTAAAAGTTCTCATCATAAGAAAACACATTTTGTAACTATGTACGGTGAGGGATGTTAACTAGACTTATTGTGGTGATCATTTTGCAGTATATACAAATATTGAATCATTATATTGTACACCTGAAACTAACACAATGTTACTTGTCATTTATATCTCAATTTTAAAAAAAAGAGAAAAAATATTTCAAATAAAATATTAGAAAAATATACCAACTGTGTCAATATGAATCATGGCAAAGTAAGATTTATTCCAGCAATGCAAAATAATGCATTTATTAAAAGCCTATCATATGTATGTATGTTGTATACAGAACTGATGACAATAAACAGTTAAAAAGGACTTCCCTGGTGGTCCAGTGGTAAAGAATCCGTCTTCCGATGCAGGGGACGCGGGTTAGATCCCTGGTGGGGGAACTAAGATCCCACATGCCATGGGGCAACCAAGCTGGCGTACCACAATTACTGAGCTCGTGCGCCTCAACAAGAGAGCCTGCATGCTGCAAACTACAGAGCCTACACACCCTAGAGCCCGAGCGCCACAACTAGAGAGAAACACAAGCAGACCACGCGCCGTAACGAAAAGATCCCGCATGCCTCAACAAAGATCCCGTGTGCCGCAGCTAAGACCCGACCTAGCCAAAAAAAAAAAAAAGGAAATATATATATAAAAAGAAATAAACAGTTAAAGGAGAAAGTTTGAAAACTCATCTAGATAAATACTAAAAATTTGTTTAAAAATACTGAATTAAAAAAAATAAAATTTCAGTACTCACCTTAGATTCAAACTAAAATTGCAGTCTACTCCCTTCTTATCATAGTAATTACTTATCTGAAACAAATAACCAATGCCATTCTTAACAATAAAATACTACAGGCATACATCTGAAGCCAGTCCTGGGTATTTCCATTCTTTTTGAAATCTTTACCAAGTTAATAGCTGGTATGACTTTCTATAAGGTTCGACATAAGCAAAGCTTCTGAACATAGCCCACAAACTCATACCTACCAGGGAGGGCAGCTTGCAAAAATGCATGAAACAGCCAGGGTAAAATAAAATACTTTTTGCTGCAAAAAAGAATAATGCTATCTTCTTTTTTAAAGAAATATAAAACCCAGGTTTTATTTTCCTCTGAATTTTAATTTCCTCTGAATTTTACAAGAAACACAGCAATGCAAATATAGTGATAAATGTCAAATGACAACAGCATTAAAGTGGGGGAAGCTCTACAGAGTGACAGCAACTATGTGGGTACTTGCCAGCTGAGCAGGCACCTGCACCTTCAGGCATGATGCTAAAGCAGGAGCAGAAAGACATACACACAAGGTGTGCTGGAGGTGGGACTCTATTAGTTTGAGTCTTAACTTGCATGTAACTGAGAACCCCATCTGTGGAACAAATCAGAGATGGGCCTCAGGGATGTGACCATAGGTATCTCTTTACACTGTCCATTTACGAAATGGAATAAATCATTCCATAGGGAAGAAATTTCTCAAAGACTGAGTTGAAATCTTTTAAGATCATGTTCATATGGTGACCAGACCTGCGGTGTGTCTACTGGTAATATTTATTTTGGTTTTCTTGAGTCTCTTTGTGATTTGGGACCTCTCACCTCTGCTTCTGCCTTGCCCATCAGTACTATCTCTTGCCACTAGGATTTTCCCCAAACCTCAGAATTCTCTTACTTCATGGTCACGTCTCCTGAGTATCTGTTTCTCTTCAGCAAGCATGACATTTTCTATCCTGCGGAGTTCTTAAGGTTTAGTCTTCACCTTACCTAAAATAAATTAATTACAGATAGTTTTGAAAGTTCAAAATTCTTTAAAGTTTCTTTTTCATTTTTACTTAAAATGGAGTATTCATATGTGTTAAAGGAATAATAATGGAAATCACTTATGCTTTATCATGTGCCAGGCAATGTTCTAAGGACTCTATACATGAAATTGCATCTAGTCCTCACCACACCCTATGAGACAGGCACTATTATTATTCCCATTTTCAAATGAGGAAACTGAGGCACAGAGATGTTAAGTGCACTGTACAGGTTCACTCTGCTGACAGATGCAGAGTCAGAATGTAAACCCAGACTGTCTGGCTCTGGAGTGGGTCCTAGTCACTCTGACATGCTGCTGCAAGAAGGCAAGCCAAAATACTTAAGGGAAATATTCCTTCTCTTATACATGCCAATCATTCATTTGCTCCTTCATTTATCATACTATTTGGAGTGCATACTATGAAAAAAAATGCTCTTCTGGGAATGGTACAGACATTAAAAACCAACCAAATAAATAACCAACAAGTACTACAGAAATCGAAGAATGTTTAAAATCGGTATGAAATAAAATAGTTCAATCCATTGTATTAGTGATTTATAATCAGATTCGCGATTAACTTTCGAGTTCATGGTAAATTGTTCTTGAATCTGCTATGAATGCTTTTGGCATTTCTCAACAAAATTAGCTCAAAACTTCATTTTATTTTCTTTATTTAATTCTGTTTAATTTAGATAAAAAATTTGCTCTAAGCAAAGCTAAAATAGGCTATCATGACAGATTCGGTCTTTATTTTCTTTGTTTTTCAGTCCCATGAATTACTGACAGCTTTCTTAATTATTCTGAGATTCTGGATTTCAATTCATTATTTGTGTAATAATTTCTGCAAAACTGCTGAAAGCTGGCAAGTCTATAATTAATTACATATATTAGACTAAGTAGTTGGCTATGACATGAACTGGGTTTGTTTTTCTCATCTTTACAGTATTTTCTGTCACTGTGTTAGCACTTGCTAATGTCTATAGGGATGCCTTGGTTTTCTTTTAGTGGTGGAAAGAGCATAAGTATTTATGCACATTACCTGAAGACCTCATTTTAATCTGGCAGATAGAACTGGGGAAGAAAAATACACCAAATAGTACTGAAGCATAGCAGGGAGTCCCAAGCTGAAAGGAGGTTAGGTTTCAGGTAAGAGCAGGAACGTCTGGCAAACTGGTAAGGTGGGCCCACCAGGAATCATTTAGATGAGGACAAAATTGCCTCTTGGGAGAAATCACCTTGAAGAAAGACCAAGTCAGAAGCGATGGACTTGAGTTTGTAAGAGAGCCTTAGTAAGAGAATAGTGATCTTGGCAGCCTGGTGGCTGTCATTAAGCACATTCTCATTTACAAATCCCCTGAGTGGGTGTCTGGGACCTAGGGAGAAAGGGGGCTCTAAGTAAAAATTGAAAGTGCTGTTTTACTGAAGACTGTAAGATACCGACACTGCTGGTTTGGATTCCCCCTGTGAGAAGTGACAGGGAGAAGCATTTTCCTTTAGTGCCTTTGGGTGGTGCTTGGTCAGAGACACTGCCAGGCAGAGCAGTGGCTGAGACCAGCAAGAATTGCCATGCCTGCTGGAGTAGAGCAGAAGCTGAGATGCCCTGTGGAACCAGAGCAATGTCTGCAGGGAACTTCGTGCCAGCAGTGGCCATCATGTGATCCAGAAGCCTCCCTGAACATCAGTGGAACCCCGCAGAAATTACCATGCCAGCAGAAACTCGTTGCTGGTGGAAGAGCTCCAGGTTCCAGCGAGCGAATGTGATACCCGGTGGGTGGCTGCTGAATCAGGGTGTGTTTGTGCGCATATGTGAGACACCCACTGAAGATGCCTAAAACACTTCAAGAAAATGAAGGGGACTGGAGTCCTGTACTATGCAGGGGATGACATCAGTTGTTCACTAGTTGGTTATTCCGCTTAACATGACCCTATTTGCATCTATAAGCTAGTGGGAGCTGGGCAAATGGGTATATAAAATAATCTAGAGATCACAAATTATCATCAGAACTATCGGGGATATATATATATATATATATATTTTTTTTTTTTTTTTTGCGGTACGCGGGCCTCTCACTGTTGTGGCCTCTCCCGTTGCGGAGCAACAGGCTCCAGACGCGCAGGCTCAGCGGCCATGGCTCACGGGCCTAGCCGCTCCGCGGCATGTGGGATCTTCCCGGACCGGGGCACGAACCGGCGTACCCTGCATCGGCAGGCGCACTCTCAATCACTGCGCCACCAGGGAAGCCCTATCGGGGTTATTTTAAAGGGGCCACTTGGGAACTTGTATTATAAAAAGTTAGAGACAAATAGAAAGTGTAATCCCATTTTGTAGTCACAAGCTACCACATTGTATAAGGTCTTATTTAAGACTAAATACCCCAGACTATGGGAAATATACTAATTTGGACTCTGGTCAGTGCCTCATAGAGATCGTGGAGCCAAACCATGTCTGCATGTGTCAGGGTGGGGGTTTTATCCCCAGAGGGAAAGGATATATTTTCATATTCTGAGAGCAATATTTGCCTTATTTACCCTACCTTTAATTAATGGTAATACTGAACAAGCTAAGTTTTAGGATAGCTGTCTGCCCACAGCCCCTTCTAAGAGGTTCTTCTCTATAGTCCTCTTCCAGAGTTTATTTCTGCATAGAATTCTCTCCTTGTATGAAAGTACCCTGATACCTTAGCCACAACTGACATGAAAAGGGCAGTTACCAGAGCCAAGAAAAGTCAATAACCCATTTAGTCAATAATAACCTATGAGTTGAGAACCTTTTTCGGAGTTTCCATGTGGGGAAACCGGTTTCCACATGGGTTCCTCAGGCCACCATGCTGGGCCTCAAGCTCCGCAAGGACAGAGGCTCCTTTGTTTGGGATCTTGCCCTACGTATTTCTTCATCTGGCTGTTGATTAGTATCTTTTAATATCCTTTTATAATAAATTAGTAACCTAGTGAGAAAAAATAAATTATGAGTTGATGTATCACGAAAACTCAGTTGGGAATAATTGCAGTTAATTAGTCTGATAAACATCATCTTTCTTTGGGAGGTGTTCAAATGGTAGCAAAGGCAAAAACTGAAAGACCAAGATTGAGAAAAGGTAACTAGTAGAAGTCTTTAAGTAGGAGAAGTCAACAATAAGGAGAAGCTAAAATAAATAAATGCCATTATGTTGAGAGAAAAAAGACGGTCAGTTAATTGGTGGCATCTAGAGCAGGACAATCAGACACAGAGAGTAACTGAGTCTCTGTTATGGTCAAGGAGACAATGGAAGCCATTGGAAGCTTACTGAGTCACTAGAACTGCTGGACATCAGAATGGACCTTGCCATATTCTTCCCAGGCCATATTCTGTCTTCTTGAGTTCTGGTAGCTTGAGTATGTCTCTATTACTGTAACCTGCTAGACCGTAGCTACACTCCATACTGCTGCAATGAATTTTATTAGTTAAAAAAAAAATCAATATGGGGATTTAAATAGGTAGGTAAATGTATTTGTTTACAAGGTATACCAAATAATAAAATGAGACTGAACAACCAGAAATCAGAATATAAGAAAAATAAACTAGTAAATATACTCATTCCAAGGGTCTATAATTGTTACATGTACTAACCATAAAATTTGAACCTGAGCTTCCAGGTATCTATGGCAAAAAGAAATAAAGGAAGAACACAAAATATTTTGAGATATTTAACTTTTACCTCTTTTTTTTTCCCCTTCCCTGCCCTCTCATATAAGTAGCTGGCCAGGTCTGTGCTTTCTTCATCAAGAAGAAGTGTGTGTAGTAAGGATGGAAATGGAAGTCGCCTGGAAAACTTTCTGGCTTTTATTTCAAAAGGCTAAGTCTCTGTAGAAGAGAGAAAGTGCAGGTAGGGACAAAATGTCTTGGAGAAAGTTGAAGTAAAAGAACTTCTCTCTGTTAAGAAAAAAAGATTCTTGGGGGGCTTCCCTGGTGGCGCAGTGGTTGAGAGTCCGCCTGCCGATGCAGGGGACGCGGGTTTGTGACCCGGTCTGGGAAGATCCCACGTGCCGTGGAGCGGCTGGGCCCGTGAGCCATGGCTGCTGAGCCTGCGCGTCCGGAGCCTGTGCTCCACAACGGGAGAGGCCACAGCAGTGAGAGGCCCGCGTACCACCAAAAAAAAAAAAAAAAAAAGATTCTTGGGACCTCCCTGGTGGTCCAGTGGTTAAGACTCTGTGCTCCCAATGCAGGGGGCCCGGGTTCCATCCCTGGTCAGGGAACTAGATCCCACATGCCGCAAGTAAGAGCCTGCATGCCGCAACTAAAAGATCCTGCATGCCACAACGAAGATCCCATGTGCTGCAACTAAGACCCGGTGCAGCCAAATAAATAAATAAATATTTAAAAAATAGAAAAGAAAAGAAAAGAAAAGGAAAAAAGATTCTTTAGGCTCAATAAGGGCCAGAGGACTTGGGTTTTGGACATGGGAATCTGGATCATACTTTCGGGTAGTATTGCTAGGGAGGGAGCAAGACGGACCCTAGAAAGGAACAACTGCAGGTCACATGAGTCCCCAAGCATGGAATTCTCAGCCTTGGTAAAAATATCCGTGCTGCAAACTTGGAGCAGAAGCAGCTCAGAGCTGCTGGACCTGAAGGGATGATGTGGACAGAGCGTGGTCAAGGGCTGTGAAGAGATGACCAACCTGCTGGATGCCTTGGCACTGCATTAGACTCCAGAACTGTGAACAATCCTGAGTAAGCTGGGGTCAAGCTCTAAGAATGAACAAGGTTAAGTTTCCACACACCAGTGGAAGGGGGTGGTGGGGCTCAGAATCAGGAAGCACCTTGCTGTAGAACACTTTTTGTACATCTGTATCTGTGAACTGAGATTCACAGCCACTAATACTTGTATTATCAGAAAAGAGTACCAAGATCAATTCTAAGTTTCAAATTAATCACAGTGGCTATACTGACAGGCTTTTTCAAATCCCAAGCCAAAATGACATGCTAGGAAATCTTAAGTGATGGGGCTGTAAAATAAGGAAGACAAATGTCTGTCTTACAGTCAGACCCTCCTCCCACTGGAATGAATCTGGAAGGTCGTTTGGGATATTAGCAGTTCATGCCATTGTGTTCTCATGAGGCCACGGGTCCCTGTTGCAGTCCTACACCATTCTGGTGACTCAGCTACTCTCTGCAGCCGCTATTCCCGCTACTCCACTCTCTCCATTGTCTTTCCTAGCTTTTCCCATTCATGGTGTCTGACAACTCTTGGCTTTTATTGTCTCATGGCTTCTGATCATTGCCTTTTCTCTGGGTGTTTGGTTTTGTTCTTTTCATTTTTTGAATTCCACTCCTGTAATAAACTGCTGACATACTCTGTGTGTTAAACACTCAGCCTTTGCAAGAGAGAATATTGGTCCATTCATTCAGTCATGGCCACCTCTGTTGGCCACCTGGGTCATCTCTGCTGCACTTAGGGCTATGGGTTCCTGAAACTTTCTGAGCCTATCTCACAAGGAGTGTGGTGGGGACAGACATGTAAATAATAATAATAGGTAACATTTATAGAGTGCTACGGGCCAGGCATTATTCCAAGTGCTTTACAGTGAGTCAGGTCAAACCTCTGAATAAAATCCCCATTTTACAGATGAGAAAGCTGAGGTGGTTAGAGGTGAGCAGTATTTCCAAAGTCACACAGCCAATAAGCAGCAGAGCCAGGATTCTAGCTGGGTAGTCTGGCTTTTAGCCACCACATTTGCAATGCAACTGAATTTGAAGAAACCTACATTGGAGTTCCTGTGCATAGCAGAGGGGGCTAGCCGATAGCTAAACGTTCAGATTCTGTGTTCATAGTGGAGAGTTGTTACTGGGGAGCAGCTGTCCAGCCAAAGACTATATTTTCCAGTATCTCTGAATCTAAGTAGGAGCATATGACTGGTTCTAGCCAACGTGAACAGAAGTGATATGCTTTCACATTCAGGTCAAGGAAGTAAATATCTGGAGTGCCTTCTGCATGTTCAATTACCCTCCCATGGAAACCTTGGAACCCAGCTATTTAAGATGGTAGTGCTATAAGATGGAAAGTGCCCAGTTCTCTGAGTAACCACTTGGAGAAAAATTGCCTAGGAGAGCTGCACAATCAGGAATACCGACTAGACTTTGTATGAAGGAGAAATAAACTTTAATGTGCTGAGATGTGAGGGTTGTTTGTTACAGCAGTTAGCCTATTCTGACAAATACATCATATAGACACCCACTTCTTGGATAAAACTTATAAATTTATTGATAAATACATGGTTGAGATGTTCTAACCAAACAGATGTTTTGGACACGGATATTAAGTGAGATGATGTAAACAATTTTGACAAAGGTTCTGGGAAGAAAATATTGTAACTGTTTACTGATCTTTATGAAAAATTAAAACATAAAGCAGTAACTGACTCCTCTTCTATTCTGAATGTGTGACCATGTATGCAAATATTGTTGTATGCTGAGGCATCTTCTCCTGGGTCTTCTAGCATTATCATGTGAATAATCAAGATCATACATTGGGAAATACTGTGAACTGCTTCCACATTTCCTGGATCTAGATTCTGACACATCCAGGATAGCATATTTCCCAATGTCATGGGTTGAATTGTGCCCCCTCAAATTCATTTATTGAAATTCTAACCCCCAGCACCTCAGAATGTGACTGTTTGGAGATAGGGCCTTTAAAGAGGTAATTAAGGTAAAATGAGACCATGTGGATAGGCCCTAATCTAGTATGACTGGTATTCTTATATTAGGACAGAGACAACACAGACCAAGGGATGACCACGTGTGGACACGGCAAGAAGGTGGACATGTACAAGCCAGGGAGAGTGGCCTCAGAAGGAAGCAAATGTGTCGACAACTTGATCTCGGGCTTCTAGCCTCCAGAATTGTGAGAAAATAAGCTGTTGTTTAAGCCACCCAGTCCATGGTATTTTGTTATGGTGGCCCTAGCAAACTAATACAGCCCAAAAGGCCCTACGACCTCAGAATCAGCATTCTCCTTCTTGAAATCTCCTGTCGTCACAAGTATAATCTTGCACAGCATGGGCAGGATTCTTTATACATGAGCCAATCTTTAAATTTGTAAAACAAACAGTTTTTACTTTGCTAATTCCACAGGCAAGAGTTCTCTTCTTGCATCCTATGAAACCCCTGTATATTAGAAGCTGATCCTTTATTTTCTGAGTTGAGACAAATAATCCAGCTCTTCAGATAAGTAGAAATATCCCCACTAAGCTGATTGCATTTCAATCTTTGAATATCACTAAGTGTTAGATTCTTTCAACAATCTCATAAGTTCATCAAAATCTTTCATCCTAAGTGAAATAGGAGAGATCTTTTTGTAAAAAATATATTTATTTAGGCTGCGTCGGGTCTTAGTTGCACATGTGGGATCTTTAATTGTGGTATGCAGACTTCTTAGTTGCGGCATGCATGCAGGATCTAGTTCCCTGACCAGGGATCGAACCCCGGCCCCCCTGCATTGGCAGCATGGAGTCTTATCCACTGGACCACCAGGGAAGTCCCAAAGAGAGATCTTATGGCAAATATGTTTTCCTTCAATATTTGAAACTCTCAGAAACATAACATGATTTAGTTGGGGACCTCTATTTTTATTTTAAAAGAGGATGGAAGCCGTAAAAGTGCAGGCTCACTAATATCAGACTTTTCAGAGAACCCTCCAAAAGTATTTTATGGTCATGTCTTATTCAGTTATATAAATTATAGAATCAAGTACTTATAGATAATATCAATGCTTTAAATAAGATGAAATGACATAAGGCATTGAAAACATATCCTCTTCATTTTTCTAAAATATATCAGAATACATGGGTAAAACAGTAATGATTATAAAATTACTTGAGATTCCTTAGAGATGCATTACTAATATTCTTGTTGTAAAGACTATTATTATTATTGTTATTATGTTTGTATAGCCAGGATGGTAAGGCATACTTTCTTTATATTTATTTATTTATTTTATTATTTATTTATTTAGTTGAACTGGGTCTTAGTTGCGGCAGGCAGGCTCCTTAGTTGAGGCTCACAAGCTCCTCAGTTGCAGCTCCAGGGCTCCTTAGTTGTGGCTCATGGGCTTCCTTAGTTACGGGTCACTGGCTCCTTGGTTGCGGCATGCAGGCTCCTTAACTGTGGCATGTGAACTCTTAGTTGAAGCATGCGTGTGGGATCCAGTTCCCTGACCAGGGATAGAACCCGGGCCCCCTGCATTGGGAGCACAGAGTCTTATCCAGTGGACCACCAGGGAAGTCCCTGTAAATACTATTATTGAAACATAAAACTTGCCTAAATGTACCAAGTACTTGAGAAGAAATAATGGTTTAACTGTAAGATAGGGAAAGAGTGAATTGCATCATTCAGTTGCATTATTCATTTTGATGCTGATGACATTGGAATGAAGCAAAGTAGATAGATTATGCAATCCCAGGTTGTACATTGACACTTTTGAATTATCCAGAGAGAATTAAGTAGCATCACACAGTTACACTGGTTATTCTCACAACAGCAGCTATACTCACAGCTAGATGAGGCAGCTTTCCCACAAAAACATTCTGACCTTGGTAGCATGTCTGACCTCTGCTTTGAGCCTTTCCTGCTAGCCCCTGTAGATCTCACTTCTTGCACTGCTTTCAGACATGCCCAGAATAGAGCTGAAATGGGAGTCCTGCCATAAATCAAGATCCATGAATGGATGCTATAAATTTCCTAATTTATATGCTACATGGTATGTGTTCCTTTGAGAGTCACAAAGCTATGCAAATAGAGTAACTTGGAAAGCACTGATAGGAAAGGACCATTTTGCTAAGAAAGGAAGCCATAGGAATCAGTAAGCTCATTTCTTGTGAGTGACCACCAAGCAGGGCAAAATGGCAGCTGTAGAGGGCCTCCTAAGAAGCTTGGCTGAGCTACCAGGAAAGAAGCTGATAAATCTGTAAAACAAACAGATGCTTGTCTTTCATTTCTAAACTGGTTTGGTGTACTGCAGTTGTCTTTCCCGCCATCTATTGGAAAGCAAACAAACCATTCTGTGTAATTTGAGCCCAAAGGGAAAGATATAAAAGAATTGTACTTCACTTTGCTTCTTTCCTGGGGCTCTCTCTTTGCTAAAAGGGGTTGCTGTGAACATAAACAGAATATGAAAGGCTATTTTCATGCATATAAATGTTATGTTCCTTGGTAATCAAGTTTTCTTCTTTTAGATCTTGCTAGCCTGTGCATTATTTTCACAGTTCATATGAGAAATAAAGTTCAGAATCTGCAATGTGGCTTTGGCGTTAATGTATATGTCAAATGTTCCACAATTTATGGATACTTGCCTAATTCTAATTACTCAAATATTTCACTTCTTTTAAATTTATCATAAGAACTCAAAACAGAAAACCAGAACGGTGCTTATTTTACACCGCATCTCTATACCCACTAAAAAAAAAAATTAACTTTTACTTCAACTTGTATGTGTAATCAATCTTAGAACAGTCGTGTAACACATTGTAGAATATTTCAGCAGAGATAAATTCAAGCAACTCTTCAATATCTCTTGCTGCCTCAAAAGGGATGATGCCACTTGCCATTTTAATTTGTTAAACAGTATGGAGGGAGATCAGATTGTAATGTGGAACACATATCTCAAATTAAACTTTGTAGTGCTTGGTTGATATTTATCTGAGGCACTGCATTTTAAAGCTGTATTAGCACAGAATTTAACTCAATTAATTCTGAGGCTGAACTGTAAATGAAACGTGTTTTCTAGGAAATGTAGAGAAGATGGTCCAAGGGTTTCTTAGGCTTGTGAGTCCAGAATTCTTACTTAAACACTATTTTTAAGAAATTCATGTTGAAAAATCCCCATCTTTATAACTGAACTGAAATCCAGAACTTGTAATGAATTAAAAAGAAATAGGAGATTTTGGACAAATAATGTGGGTTTCATATCATTATAAATAGCATAGTATGTAAGTTAAAGAAATAATGTTTCTTCATTTAAAAATACTGTTTCCCCCATTTTCCTTGTTTTAAGAAAGCACACATTCATTAGGCATACTGGGAAAAATATAAAAGCATATATTAAAAAAACCCTATTTGTCATTGTTCCACCATCCTAAGGTAAGTATTGTCCATATTTGGAGATGTTTCTTCTATGCTTTTCTTTTTTTCTGAATTCTGAATTTTATTTTATTTATTTTTTATACAGCAGGTTCTTATTAGTCATCAATTTTACACACATCAGTGTATACATGTTAATCCCAATCGCCCAATTCATCACACCACCACCCCACCCCCTGCGGCTTTCCCCCCTTGGTGTCCATACGTTTGTTCTCTACATCTGTGTCTCTATTTCTGCCCTGCAAACTGGTACATCTGTACCATTTTTCTAGGTTCCACATATATGTGTTAAAATATGATATCTGTTTTTCTCTTTTGGACTTCACTCTGAATGACAGTCTCTAGATCCACCCACGTCGCTACAAATGACCCAGTTTTGTTCCTTTTAATGGCTGAGTAATATTCCATTGTATATATGTACCATATCTTCTTTATACATTTGTCTGTCAATGGGCATTTAGGTTGCTTCCAACCTGGCTATTGTAAATAGTGCTGCAATGAACATTGGGGTGCATGTGTCTTTTTGAATTACGGTTTTCTCTGGGTATATGCCGAGTAGTGGGATTGCTGGGTCATATGGTAGTTCTATTTTTAGTTTTTCCAGGAACCTCCATACTGTTCTCCATAGTGGCTGTATCAGTTTACATTCCCACCAACAGTGCAAGAGGGTTCCCTTTTCTCCACACCCTCTCCAGCATTTGTTGTTTGTAGATTTTCTGATGATGCCCATTCTAGCTGGTGTGAGGTGATACCTCATTGTAGTTTTGATTTGCATTTCTCTAATAATTAGGGATGTTGAGCAGCTTTTCATGTGCCTCTTGGCCATCTGTATGTCTTCTTTGGAGAAATGTCTATTTAGATCTTCCCCCCAGTTTTTGATTGGGTTGTTTTTTTAGTATTGAGCTGCATGAGTTGTTTATATATTTTGGAGATTAATCCTCTTTCTGTTGATTCATTTGCAAATATTTTCTCCCATTCTGAGGGTTGTCTTTTTGTCTTGTTTGTAGTTTCCTTTCCTTTGCAAAAGTTTTAAGATTCATTAGGTCCCATCTGCTTATTTTTGTGCTTATTTCCATTACCCTAGGAGGTGGATCAAAAAAGATCTTGCTGTGATTTATGTCAAAGAGTGTTCTTCCTATGTTTTCCTTTAAGAGTTTTATAGCGTCCAGTCTTACATATAGGTCTCTAATCCATTTTGAGTTTATTTTTGTGTATGGTGTTAGGGAGTGTTCTAATTTCATTCTTTTACATGTAGCTGTCCAGTTTTCCCA
Organism: Delphinapterus leucas; assembly: GCF_059928025.1. NCBI lineage: Eukaryota > Metazoa > Chordata > Mammalia > Artiodactyla > Monodontidae > Delphinapterus > Delphinapterus leucas. The sequence goes on along the minus strand of NC_143133.1, from coordinate 120,043,204 downwards.
GCACCACTTATTGAAGAGGCTGTCTTTTCTCCATTGTATATCCTTGCCTCCTTTAGATTAGTTGACCATAGGTGCATGGGTTTATCTCTGGGCTTTCTATCCTGTTCCATTGATCTATATTTCTGTTTTTGTGCCAGTACCATGTTGTCTTGATTACTGTAGCTTTGTAATAAGACTGAAGTTAGGGAGTCTGATTCCTCCAGCTCCATTTTTTCCCCTCAAGACTGCTTTGGCTATACAGGGTCTTTTGTGCCTCCATACAAATTTTAAGGTTTTTTGTTCCAGTTATGTAAAAAATGCCACTGGTAATTTGATAGGGATTGGATTGAATAGGTAGATTGTTTTGGGTAGTATAGTCATTTTCACAATACTGATTCTTCCAATCCAAGAACATGGTAGATCTCTCCATCTGCTTGTGTTATCTTTGCTTTCTTTCATCAGTGTCTTATAGTTTTCTGAGTACAGGTGTTTTACCTCCTTAGGTAGGTTTATGCGTAGGTATTTTATTCTTTTCATTGCAATGGTGAATGGAATTGTTACCTTAATTTCTCTTTCTGATCTTTTGCTGTTAGTGTATAGGAATGCAAGAGATTTCTGTGCATTAATTTTGTATCCTGCAACTTTACCAAATGCATTGATTAGCTCTAGTAGTTTTCTGGTGGCATCTTTAGGATTCTCTATGTATAGTATCATGTCATCTGCAAACACTGACAGTTTTATTTCTTCTTTTCCAATTTGTATTCCTTTTATTTCTTTTTCTTCTCTGATTGCCATGGCTAGGACTTCCAAAATTGTGTTGAATAATAGTGGTGAGAGTAGACATCCTTATCTTGTTCCTGATCTTAGAGGAAATGATTTCAGTTTTTCACCATTGAGAATGATGTTTGCTGTGGGTTTGTCATATATGGCCTTTATTATGTTGAGGTAGGTTCCCTCTATGCCCACTTTATGTAGAGATTTTATCATAAATGGGTGTTGAGTTTTGTCAAAAGCTTTTTCTGAATCTATTCAGATGATCTAACGGTTTTTATTCTTCAATTTGTTAATATGGTGTATCACATTGATTGATTTGTGTATATTGAAGAATCCTTGCATCCCTGGGATAAATCCCACTTCATCATGGTGTATGATTCTTTTAATGTGTTGTTGGATTCTGTTTGCTAGTATTTTGTTGAGGATTTTTGCACCTATATTCATCAGTGATATTGGTCTGTAATTTTTTTTTTTTGTAGTACCTTTGTCTAGTTTTGGTATCAGGGTGATGGTGGCCTCATAGAATGAGTTTGGGAGTGTTTTTTCCTCTGCAATTTTTTGGAAGAGTTTGAGAAGGATAGGTGTTAGCTTTTCTCTATATGTTTGATAGAATTCAACTGTGAAGCCATATGGTCCTGTGCTTTTGTTTGTTGGAAAATTTTAAATCACAGTTTCAATTTCATTACTTGTGATTGCTCTGTTCATATTTTCTATTTCTTCCTGGTCCAGTCTTGGAACATTCTTTTCTAAGAATTTGTCCATTTCTTCCAGGTTGTCCATTTTATTGGCATACAGTTGTTTGTAGTAGTCTCTCATGATGCTTTGTATCTCTGCGGTGTCTGTTGTAACTTCTCCTTTTCCATTTCTAATTTTATTGATTTGAGTCCTCTCCCTCTTCTTCTTGATGAGTCTGGCTAAAGGTTTATCAATTTTGTTTATCTTCTCAAAGAATCAGCTTTTAGTTTTATTGATCTTTGCTATTGTTTTCTTTGTTTCTATTTCATTTATTTCTGCTCTGATCTTTATGATTTCTTTCCTTCTGCTAACTTTGGGTTTGTTTGTTCTTCTTTCTCTAGTTCCTTTAGGTGTAAGGTTAGATTATTTGAGATTTTTCTTGTTTCTTGAGGTAGGATTGTATTGCTATAAACTTCCCTCTTAGAACTGCTTTTGATGCATCCCATAGATTTTGGATGGTCGTGTTTTCGTTGCAATTTGTCTCTAGGTATTTTTTGATTTCCTTTTTGATTTCTGCAGTGATCTCTTGGTTATTTAGTAACATATTGTTTAGCCTCCATGTGTTTGTGTTTTTTACATTTTTTCCCTGTAATTCATTTCTAATCTTATAGCGTTGTGGTCAGAAAAGATGCTTGATATGATTTCAATTTTCTTAAATTTACTGAGGCTTGATTTGTGACCCAAGGTGTGATCTATCCTGGAAAATGTTCCGTGAGCACTTGAGAAGAAAGTGTAATCTGCTGTTTTTGGATGGAATGTCCTATAAATATCAACTAAATCTATCTGGTCTATTGTGTCATTTAAAGCTTGTGTTTCCGTATTAGTTTTCTGTCTGGATGATCTGTCCATTGGTGTAAGTGAGGTGTTAAAGTCCCCCACTATTATTGTGTTACTGTTGATTTCCTCTTTTATAGCTGTTAGCAGTGGCCTTATGTATGAAGGTGCTCCTATGTTGGGTGTGTATATATTTATAATTGTTATATCTTCTCCTTGGATTGATCCCTTGATCATTATATAGCGTCCTTCCTTGTCTCTTGTAACATTCTTCATTTTAAAATCTATTTTATCTGATATGAGTATTGCTACTCCAAGCTTTCTTTTGATTTTGACTTGCATGGAATATCTTTTTCCACCCCCTCACTTTCAGTCAGTATGTGTCCCTAGGTCTGAAGTGGGTCTCTTGTAGGCAGCATATATATGGGTCTTGTTTTTGTATCCATTCAGTGAGGCTGTGTCTTTTGGTTGAAGCATTTAATCCATTCACGTTTAAGGTAATTATCGATATGTATGTTCCTATTACCATTTTCTTAATTGTTATGGGTTTGTTTTTGTAGGTTCTTTTCTTCTCTTGTGTTTCCCACTTAGAGAAGTTCCTTTAGCATTTGTTGTAGAGCTGGTTTGGTGGTGCTGAATTCTCTTAGCTTTTGCTTGTCTATAAAATTTTTGATTTCTCCATCGAATCTGAATGAGACCCTTGCAGAGTAGAGTAATCTTGGTTGTAGGTTCTTCCCTTTCATCACTTTAAGTATATCATGTCACTCCCTTCTGGCTTGTAGAGTTTCTGTTGAGAAATCAGCTGTTAACCTTATGGGTGTTCCTTTGTATGTTATTTGTCATTTTTCTCTTGCTGCTTTCAATATTTTTTCTTTGTTTTTAACGTTTGTCAGTTTGATTACTATGTGTCTTGGTGTGTTTCTCCTTGGGGTTATTCTGCCTGGGACTGTCTACACTTCCTGGACTTGGGTGGCTATTTCCTTTCCCATGTTAGGGAAGTTTTCGACGATTATCTCTTCAAATATTTTCTCAGGTCCTTTCTCTCTCTCTTCTCCTTCTGGGACCCCTATAATGTGAATGTTGCTGCATTTAATGTTGTCCCAGAGGTGTCTTAGGCTGCCTTCATTTCTTTTCATTCTTTTTTCTTTATTCTGTTTCGTGGCAGTGAATTCCACCATTGTCTTTCAAGTCACTTATCTGTTCTTCTGCCTCAGTTATTCTGCTATTGATTCCTTCTAGTGTATTTTTCATTTCAGTTATTGTATTGTTCATCTCTGTTTGTTTGTTCTTTAATTCTTCTAGGTGTTTGTTCTTCAATTATTCTAGGTGTTTGTTCTTTAATTCTTCTGGGTCTTTGTCAAATAATTTTTGCATCTTCTCGATCTCTGCCTCCATTCTTTTTGCGAGGTCCTGGATCATCTTCAGTATCATTATTCTGAATTCTTTTTCTGGAAGGTTACCTATCTCCACTTCACTTAGTTGTTCTTCTGGGGTTTTATCGTGTTCCTTCATGTGGTACAAAGTCTTCTGCCTTTACATTTTGTCTATCTTTATTTGAATGTGGTTTTCCTTCTGCAGGCTGCAGAATTGTAGTTCTTTTTAAAAAAAATTTATTTGTTTATTTATTTATCTATTTACTTATTTATTTTTGGCTGCTTTGGGTCTTCGTTGCTGAGTGTGGGCTCTCTCTAGTTGCAGTGAGTGGGGGCTACTCTTTGTTGAGGTGCACGGGCTTCTCATTGCGGTGGCTTCTCTTGTTGTGGAGCATGGGCTGTAAGCGCACAGGCTTCCGTAGTTGTGGCACATGGGCTTCAGCAGTTGTGGCTTGCGGGCTCTAGAGTGCAGGCTCAGTAGTTGTGGTGCATGGGCTTAGTTGCTCCGTGGCATGTGGTATCTTCCCGGCCCAGGGCTCGAACCCATGTCCCCTGCATTGGTAGGTGGATTCTTAACTACTGTGCCACTAGGGAAGTCCCTATGCTTCTGTTCTGAGTTGTGTTTGTTTCTGCAAAGTTTAAAAAAATTCTGTCCTCTTCAGTGAACATAATGTAATAGCATTTATCTATGTTAACACGTATCTTTATAAACAATTTTAAAGGGCTGTACAATTTTCTATTATATGTAGACTCCATGATTTATTTATCTAGTACCAGATCATTAGATATTTAGGTTAATCTAAATTTTATCTTTCAGTAAGTATGCTACTGTGAATATCCTTATGCATAGAAAATATTCTTAATTTTGAATTTTAGGTGATTTATTTAGGTTTTCTTCTCAGAAGAGAGATCAGATTTAAAGACCTTTTTAAAAAAGGACACTAGCATCAGAAATCTATTAGAATGCTTTGTTTTATGACAGTCTTGCCAGCACTGAATAGTACTGTACATATGACTTCCTGTTCAACATGGCAGAGTGACCACTTATTTTTTCTTCTACTCAAAGCTTCATTAAAGAGGCAGTAAAAGAATAAAATATATATCAAAACCCACAAGATCAAAGAAAATGAGAATGAAAACATGAGATTTGCACAAGAGGAAGCTGTGCCTCCAGGAGCTGACTGGGAGAAAAAAGTGAAAATATGCATATACGGTAGAAAGTAATACAACATTTTAAAGCAATTATACTCCAGTAAACATGTTAAAAAAACCTGAAAATATGAAGGCTCTTTCCTGGGTGTTGAGGCAGTCAGATATACACACCTCTTTGGCAGGAGATAGGAGGACAATTTTCTTGAAAGATTTAAGATCAGGAGAAAAAACCACCAAGTAATAACATTTTGGGTTCCTAGCACAAGGGTTGGCTTGTATTCAGACAGAAAGTTGGAGAAGAGGAAGAATAGAAAATATTAAAAAGAGCATAAGAATCATATGGGACACTGATAAGAAACTGAATATATGTGTAACTGAAATTTACTTTTAACATATGTGTAATGAGAGATACTGACTAAGAATTTTCAAAATCCGACAAGAGATATCAAGCCGTATAGTCAATAAACTCTAGACCCTAGCAAATAGAAAGAAAATCATGTCTGGCACATCATAGCAAAGCTAATGAACACCAAAGACAAACAGCAAAATCTTAAAAGCATTCACAGGGAAAAAAAAAATCACTTTCAAAAGAACAACGATAAGACTGTCACCACTAATTCCAGAACATTTTCATCACCTGAAAAGAAACCCTCAGTCACTCCCCATTCTCTCTTGTCCCTGTCCCCTGGAAACCACTAACTTAATTTCTATCTCTATGGTTTTCCCTATTCTGGACATTTCATGTAAATGAAATCATACAATATGTGGCTTTTTGTGTTTGGCTTCTTTCACTTAGCATAATGCTTTTGAGGCTTACCCACGTTGTAGCATGTACTTCACTCTTTTTATGGCTGAATACTATCCCATTATACAGATACAACACATTAAAAAACTCCTTCAGCAGTAGGTGGACATTTGTGTGGTTTCCAACTTTTTGGAAGGTAAATGTATGGGTTTTTTTCTGGACTCTCAATTCTATTCCACTGATTTATACATCTGTCTATAAGCCAGTAACCACACAGTTCTTTATTTTTCTTGAAAGAAGTTATTTATCCTTGATATTTATTTGATTCTTGCTGGAATCTTCAAGAATACAAACTCTGTGTTGTCTGTTGTTTACTGATCTAGCCTGAGATTCTATAATAATGCTTAGGATATGGTAGGTGCTCAATAAGTACATGATAAAGTTGAATTTGGACTTAGTCTTTTTTAAATAATTTCTAAACATAGACCTAGAAAATCTCTCAGAGGTTTTCTAAATATCCAATTTTGTTTCTTTCAGTTATTCTTTGGCTAATTTTATTACCTTTAATTTTTTACTTTTGTTCTTTAATTTATTTTATTATTATTATTATTTTATAATTTTATTTTTGGCTGAGTTGGGTCTTTGTTGCTGCGTGCGGGCTTTTCTCTAGTTGTGGCGAGTGGGGGCTACTCTTCGTTGTGGTGCGTGGGCTTCTCATTGTGGTGGCTTCTCTTGTTGTGGAGCACGGGCTCTAGATGTGTGGGCTTCAGTAGTTGTGGCATGCAGGCTCAGTAGTTGTGGCTCGCAGGCTCTAGAGCACCGGCTCAGTAGTTGTTGTACACGGGCTTAGTTGCTCCACGGCATGTGGGATCTTCTTGGACCATGGCTCTAACCCGTGTCCCCTAAATTGGCAGGCGGATTCTTAACCACTGTGCCACCAGGGAAGCCCTTTACTTTTGTTCTTGATTTATCATTAAAAAATTTTGTTTTCCAAATTGCCACCTAATTTTCCTTAGATTATTTAGTCAAACATTCTCCCCCTCTATATTGATTTGTAATACTTTCATCCATCATATGTGAATAAATTCTCTTATGTAAAAGGCAGGCAAGGAGAAACTAACTAGAAAGGGGATTAATCAGAATTTGAACTCAGTTATTCTTATTTTTTGGACACTATCATTCTGCTTTCTAGACTATTTTATCCCATGGGACTATATTATTATACTGGTACCATATGTTGTTTTATATATGGTAAAATTAGGCTTCCCTTTTAATTTATTATTTCTCTTCCATAATCTTGTGCCTATCCTTGACTGTTTAAAAAAAATTAAAAATAATTTCAATAATTAACAAAACTATAATAACATCTTACTAATTTTAACTGTAATGATAACTAAGTTATATATTAACTTGGGATAAACTGACATTTAAAAAAAAAGTTTGTACACTTGAAACTAACACAAATTGCAAATCAACTATACATCAATTAAAAAGAAGTTTGTCTTCCTATATCTAAATATTGTCTTTATATTTATTTATGTCTCTCAATAAAATTTTCTAAATTTCTTCCTGTTGATATTAATACATTTCTCAGTAAGCTACTTGTTGGTAGTTTTAAAACTGGGTTTATAAAAGAAATATTTTTGTTATATTTTCTAGTTTATCTCTAGTAGATGTTTATTGATAAAGTGAGAAAAACACCCTCTTAAAAGTACTAACAAATATTTATCAAATAATGTTTATTGTGTCTATTTAAAATATGGTTTTAAATACAAATGTCTCATTTTAAATATTTTAAGAGCCTCTGTATTTATGTACAAGGTAGGTGTGGGAATTTTTCCCCCATCCTGATTGGTTGCAAATCAGGACCAACAGAAATTTTGTTATTCATACTCATAATTTAATCGAAGCATCTATTAAAATGCATTGGGTGCTTTATAATTTAATAAGAAGGAAAAGATGTCATTGCTTAGAATTGTAAACAGCCTGTTATAATCTGGTTCTCTATAAACTGAAAAAGAATATTGCAGAAAAGCTATCTACAGCAACACAGTAAGGAATATACTGACTTTTAGAGAGGTTTTTAGCAAAAAATGCTAATTCTATTTCATTTCATGAGTAAAAATCATTATTGGATATAATTTACAATATCATCTGATGAACACATACATATTGTATAGAAGCACGCAGGGATATGTTTTATGTTGCTCCTGGCTGAAATGTGAACTTGTGTAACCTCGTCCTTCTGTTATTTTGCTACTCTGTGTACATATACACATAAAAACACACACAAGTGTGTACAATGTTAATATTAATTGTAGAAACCACTTTCTAGTAGAATTAAAATGTGTACATGTTAAAATTAAAGCATTTTAATAAAGGTCAAGCTGTCTCCTCAAAATAGGTCAGGCAATTTTTACAATACCTGTAGGTCAAGCACTGGCTCTGCCTATAACTAAAAAAAAATTTTTATCATACTATGCATTAGAAAAATTAACCAGAAAAGCTACAGTAATCAAAACAGCATGGTACTGGCACAAAAACAGACACATAGATCAATGGAACAGATCTATGAACGCATAGATCAAAGCCCAGAAAAAAACCCACACACTTATGGTCAATCTACAACAAAGAAGGCAAGAATACACAGTGGAGAAAAGACAGTCTCTTCAATAAGTGGTGCTGGTGACTGCCCTAGTGGTCTAGTGGTTAAGAATCTGCGCTTCCACTGCATGGGGCACAGGTTTGATCTCTGGTCAGGGAACTAAGATCCTGCATGCTGTGTGGCAAAAAAAAAAAAAGTTGGTGTTGGGAAAACTGGGCAGCTACATGTAAAAGAATGAAATTAGAACATTTTCTAACACTATATACAAAAATAAACTCAAAATGGATTAAAGACCTAAATGTAAGACCGTATACTATAAAACCTAGATGAAAACATAGGCAGAACACTCTTTGATATAAATAGAAGCAATATTTTTTTAGATCCATCTCCTAGAATAATGGAAGTAAAAGCAAAAATAAACAAATGGGACCTAACTAAACTTCAAAGCTTTTGCACAGCAAAGGAAACCATAAACAAAACAAAGACAACTTAGGGACTGGGAGAAATTATTTGCCAACAATGCGACCAACAAGGGCGTAATTTCCAAAATATACAAACAGCTCATAGAGCTCAGTATTAAAACAAACAAACAAACAAAACCAAACAACCCAATCAAAAAATGGACAGCAGACCCAAATAGATACTTTTCCAAAGAGGAAATTGAGATGGGCAACGGGCACATGAAAAGATGCTCAACATCTCTAATTATCAGGGAAATGCAAATCAAAACTACAATGACATTTCACCTCACACCTGTCAGAATGGCCATCATAAAAAGTCTACAAATAACAAATGCTGGAGAGGGTGTGGAGAAAAGGGAACCCTCCTACATTGTTGGTGGGGATGTAAATTGGTGCAGCCACTATGGAGAACAGTATGGAGGTTTCTTAAAAAACTAAATATAGAACTACCATATGATCCAGCAATCCCACTCCTGGGCATAGATCCGAAAAAGATGAAAACTCTAATTTGAAAAGATACATGCACCCCAATGTTCAATAGCAGCACTATTTACAATAGCCTAGACACAGAAGCAACCTAAACGTCCACAGACAGGTGAATGGATAAAGAAGATATATACAATGGAATACTACTCAACCATAAAAGAATGAAATGCCATCTGCTGCAACATGGATGGACCTAGAGATTATCATCCTAGGTGAAGTAAGTCAGACAGAGAAAGACAAACATATGATATCACATATGTGGAATCTAAAAAAATGATACAAGCGAACTTATTTCCAAAACAGAAAGACTCACAGACATAGAAAACAAATTTATGGTTACCAAAGGGGAAAGAGGTTGGGGGAGGGATAAATGAGGAGTTTGGGATTAACAGATATACACTATTATACATAAAATAGATAAAAAACAAGGACCTACTGTATAGCACAGGGAACTATATTCAATACCTTGTAATAACCTATAATGGAAAAGAATCTGAAAAAGAATATATATATGTGTATATATATGTGTGTGTGTGTGTATATATATGTATATATGTACATATATATATACATACACACACACACACACACACACACACATATATATGAATCACTTTGCTGTATACCTGAACTAACACAACATTGTTAATCAACTATATTTCAATTAAAAAAAATTAAGCCATTACTGAGAAGCTAAAAAACAAAAGTGGCTACATTCATCTGTATATATTTCATTAATTTTTCATGTATATATTCTACAGATATTTAGTGAAAGCCATAGCAATGACTGGCTAGATGCTGATCAAACTCATTTTCTCTTATTTTGAAGCTACAGGTAAACTATGTTTTTTAGCATCGCTTGTATGCGGCCAGTGACTGACTTCTGGCCAATGGGATGAGCTAAAGTGAACTACACCACTCCCAGCAGTGGCCTGTTAAATCTCATGCACAGGAAAGCTCCTGTGCCAGCCTATCCTTGGGTAAGGATTTCAAGGACCTAGGATGTGGTAGAGATAAATGATTGATCCGGAATCTCTGATTGACTGAGAGAGCAAGGCTTCCCTGACTGACCTACAACTGATGCTGACATAGGGAGATATAAATTCTGATTTTCTTAAGCCACTGAGTGTTTTGGGATTGTCTGTTACAGCAGTTAGCCTTCCCTGTTTAATACTAATGCAACGCCTATACTGTGCCAGCCCCCATTCTGGGTACTAGGGACACAACAGCAAACAAACAAGAGAGACAAGGTTCTTGCTCTTACAGGATATGTTATATAGAAGGCGGGCAGACATAAACGGCGATCGTTTACTTTCATTGGTGCTTTCCAGTTTACAAAATGATTTCATAGGTACCAATTCATTTGATTTTCATAACAATGTTCTACAGATGAGGAAACAAAAGCTGAAAGATTTTAATTGCTTTGCACAAGACAAAGGGTTTGGAACTAGACACATGGATCAGAGTTTTCCGACTCCTAGCCCATTGATAATACCATGATGCTTCTCAAGTATAAAAATATGACAGAGCAAGGAAGGTGTTAGTCCTTTTCAGAAAATTATTTTATTCAATTTTATTTTAAAAATAACATATTATGCAGAAGTCTAAGAATCTTTATGGCAGCACTGGAGGAGAGGAAGTAGAGGGATGTGACTGGGGAGGGGTACGCTGAGGACTTCAACCGTATTGGCCGTATTCCATTTCTTAAGAGAGGTGGTAGGTACAACATTATTCTGGGTGATCTTCCATTTGCCCCTCTGGATCCATTTTCCACCCTTCTCAATCTGGTCCTCTGCCCTTTGAGGCTGACTTGTATGCTTCGCTGTAGATCAACGGGCTCCTTATCCTTGTAGCTTTTAGAGGATTGAAAGGGAGGAAGAGAATGAGGTCCCAGATTCCTGATTTTGGGGTGGCTTTGGGTTGGTTAGGTCTCTTAACCAAAAGTCACAGCTCCTGCTAGGAGGCCCTCTCCTCTCAGCTGACTCCGGGTTTTGCATTTATTTGCATTTATTGTGTAGTGTACTGGAAGTATCCAATAAGTTACTACCCAGGAGTCTCCGCTGAATCCTGAACATCAGTTTCCATTCCTCGGGCCCCATGTAGGGTAGCAGACAGAACCAAAAAACTATTTTGCTGAATGTTAATAAACTTCTCAATTTTGGCTAGAAATATTTCTTCAGCAGGCACAAAGCATTCTTTAGCATCCATCAGTGAAGATGCTACTATAGAAAGAGGAAATATAGTTGATCCATTTTCCACTGGATCTGAATACGGAAACTTGTGGCTTTGATTTTCGAGGGCAGTTGCAACTTATTGTCAATTCCCTTTATTCCTTCAGACCAAGAAATGTAAATATTGCCTCATTGTTAACTCTCAGTTATTGTAGTATTTCTTTTGGTTTTCCAAGACACTGTCCATGCCTTAGTATACAGTCTGTCTCTTTTTTGGGCAGCGCCTGTGGCTTGTGAAACTTCCCTGACCAGGGACTGAACCTGCGTCTCCTGCAGTGGAAGCTCAGAGTCTTAACCAGTGGACCACCAGGGAAGTCCCTAGTTCCTTTATTAAATTCTTCACTCTTCTCAAATTACCCAGCTTGAGAGTGTCTTCTGCTTCTTTCTGCATTCTGATAGAACAGGTATTCTCCCCATCACCCCCAACTCTCTCTTTCAATCAACATGTACACATATCTTTCTTCTTTTTTGAACATTTGACATAATTCATATTTGCAAAAAACTTAAGAAGGAAAAACATTTACTGAGCACTTATATGTCAAGAATTGTGATAGGGTTAACGGTTGGGAATAGAGAAAAAAATAAGATATAACCCTCTTGTCACAGAAAGTTACAGTCTAGTAGGAGAAACAGGTGAAAGATTAAAGGTAATGAGTACAGTGGTTAAGAGCATGGGATTTGTAGTCAGACAGACTTGAACTCAAGTCCAGGCTCAGCCACCTACTGGTTATGTGAACTTGGGCTAGAGACATAAAAATGGGATTAGTACTAGTACCTTCTTCATAGGGTCATTATGTGGATTAAAAGTAAACCCATTAGTATCTATACTTACTTATAAGCATATGATCATATGCTTAGCATATAGTAAGTTCTTAATAAATGTTACTTAAAATTATCCTTAATGGCAACAATAGCACCTTGTACCTGGTTTAGAGGTGGCACAGTGGAAGCCACTGATTAACTAGAGCTGTGGAGGTCGGCAAAAATTTAATGGGTAAAGTGATATCTGAGCTGGATCTTGAAGAAACAGAATTATAATTTCACCAAGAGATCAAATAGGGATCAAACATAACCCATTTCCTTTACAGCAAAAACATTTCTTTTCTTTTGGTCCAAGATCCAACCCAGTTTCAAGTGTTACATTTAATTGTTATGTGTCTTTAGTCTCTTTTGATCTGGAATAGTTCCTCAAATCTTTCCCTGTTGGGTCATTGGCATTTTGAAGAGTACAGGTCAATTATACTGTTGATTGTCTTCTGTTTCGATTTGTTTTATGTTTCCTCATGATTAGAATCAATTATGCATTTTTGGCAAGAACACCACAAAAGATATACCATGTTCTCAGTGTTTCATATTAGGAGGTGCACAAAGTTGATTTGTCCTCTTCCTGGTGATTTTAACTTTGATAACATAGTTAAGAAAGCACTTTCAATGTTTCTCAGCTGTGAAGTTACCATTTTGCCTTCTTAAGTGATAAATATTTTGTAGGGAGTTACACTGAGGCTATGTAAATATCCTGTTTCTTAACAAATTCTCCCCCAATTGTTTTAGCACCCATTGATGGCTCCTGCCTAAAAAAGTATTACTATAATGGTTGCCGAACAGTGATTTTCTAATGACTTCATTTCTTCCACACTTAATATCTGACATTCTATTATAAAGAAGTGCTTACTTTTGCCCCTCATTTGTGTGTTTATTTATGTGTTTTTATCAGTATGGGCTCATGGATGACCATTTTTTAAATGGGTTATAATCTGATACTATCATTATTTATTCTGATGCTCAGATTGTCTCCAGTTTGGCCAGTGGGAGCTCCTTCAAATTGGCTACTATGTCCTTTTTATACTTTCCATCATTTATTTATTAAAAAATATTTATTTGTTTATTTATATTTTTGGCTGCATCGGGTCTTAGTTGCAGGGGTCTCCATCATTTTTGAGCTTTAGTTTATGTTCTGGTACAATGAGACTTTACAGACTTATCTTGTACTTACCCTGCTCCTGGAATGAGCCAGTTCTCCAGGAGCTCTGATTCCTTTTAGTGGGGAATGGTATTTAGAAACCAAGATCTGGAAATCAGATGTGCTCATTGCCATTAGGCCCTCTCAGTGGGTAAAGCATTACTTACACAAACACACACACACACACATGTCTATATTATCTATGTATCAAAATTTGAGTTCACGCTGATACTTCTAATTCCAGTACAACACTACATGATTCATTCTAGCCTTCAGCCTTTCCATATTTTAAACTCCCTCCTTAGACAGTGAAAAATTTGAATCTCAGTATCTTTAATTTAATTACTTATTTTCTTATTTCCCCTTTATGTACCAAGCCTCTGATCCTTGACTATCTCCTTAGCTTTGGCCTTGGTGGTCCCAGAGATCCCCTTAGCTCTGACTGTTTCATTGGCCCCAATTCTGCGAGCTCTGGTCACCTCTCTGACCCTGGCTCCAGCTCCATAGGCCCCATATTAGTGAAAGATGTTAAGCAGGGGAAAGGTATGATCAGATTTGTCTCTTAAAACAATCAGTTTGATGGCAGGGATCAGATTCAATGGAATTAGAGGTAGTTAAGAGGCTACTGTAAAGCTTAGGCATAAAACAGCCTCAACTAAAACTAAAGCCAAAGTATAGAGAGAACACATAAAACAAATACTTAGAAGATAAAACCTATAGGATTGAGTAAATAATTTGATGTAGGGGCATACGGAAGAAGAGAGAGCCTATTTTTTTTTTTTTCGGCCACACTGCATGGCTTGCAGGATCTCAGTTCCCCGACCAGGGATTGAACCCAGGCCATGGCAGTGAAAGTACCAATTCCTAACCACTAGACCACCAGGGAACTCCTGAGAGAGCCTAATTTTTAACTTGGGAGATAACAGTAGAAAGGATGTCACTAAACAAAATAGGAAACTCAGGAGAAAAAGCAGATTTAAAGGGGGTGACAGAAATGCCAAATAGAGGACAATTGTTTATTTTTGACCATGTTGAATGTGAACTGTCTGTGGACACTTGAAACAGAATAGCAAGTTGGGCAGATGGCTTTGGGCATGTGCTTAGATACTACCTGAAAAATGCTTTTCTCTGTGCAAAAGTCCAGGGAAACAAGTGCCTCCAGGGCCAAAGGACTCTCAGAATTGCCAAATTCTCATCTGAGACTCTGAAGTCCATTTTTCTGCCTGTAAGTGGGTTTGCTGAACTTTGCCCAAGGTAATTAAAACAGAAACCGATGTCCAATGGGGATTTTGACTTAAAAATCTCAGAAGAAGGAAGAGAAGAATACAACAGGACTATGTCTGACATAATTTTATAAAAATCTATGTTTTGTCACTTTTTCATGCTTAAACAAAAGCATAAAATTGCTTATCTGAAGGACAGCCAGGGACTTCTCTGGTGGCACAGTGGTGAAGAATCCACCTGCCAATGCAGGGGGACAATGGGTTCGAGCCCTGGTCTGGGAAGATCCCACATGCCGTGGAGCAACTAAGCCCGTGTGCTGCAATTACTGAGCCTGTGCTCTAGAGCCCACAAGCCACAACTACTGAGCCCATGTGACACAACTACTGAAGCCATGTGCCTAGAGCCCGTGCTCCGCAACGAGAGAAGCCATCGCATTGAGAAGGCTGCGCACCGCAACAAAGAATAGCCCCCGCTCACCGCAACTAGAGAAAACCCGCGCGCAGCAAAGAGACTCAACGCAGCCAAAAAAAAACTCAAAAAAAACCCCCAAAACCAAAACCAGCCATAAAGGTGGTCTTAAGAAGTTTATATCACTCAATAGCTTGTCTTGTGGGGGTGAAGGGGACCAAAGAAAGAGGAGCTGATGGCAAGGCTAACTAGTATTGATAATAATTATAACTTATTGGTCTCTTAAGCACTTCACAAAGTGTTTCTAAATTAATTATGACAAAACTCTATGAGGTAGGTACTCTAATCTGTATTTTTCTGATATGGAAAGTGAGTTTAAACAAGTGGCCCATGGAAACATGACTAAGGGAGGGGGTATGTAGGTAGAGGTTTCAACCCAGGTGTGCCTATCTTAATACAACATCTGGGCTCTTAACTGCCCCAAGCACTGCTTTCCTAAAGATGCAAGGAAGCAGCAGCCTCCAGAGGAGATGGCCAGCAAGAGCAGGAGAGTTTCTAGTCTCCCTGCGAAGAACCCTGAGGGTCTTTTGAACTAGAATTTTCGGAAATTCCTGTTCCTCTATTTGATTAGCTCAGTCCTGGACACAACCCAACAGAGGTCAACAAACTGGAATTTCTCCAGAGTAGATGGACAAAGATTACAAGGGATCTAAACATACTATAGAGGCCTTTTGGTGGGGCTAATGGCCGACTCTGGGAGCGCTTACACCAAGGAGTACTTCCCAGAATTTCTGCTGCCAGTATCCTTGTTCCCATGATGAGCACAGCCATGCCCCGCCTCTGCAGGAGACCCTCCAACCCCAGCAGATACACCAGAAATACATCTACACGCGGAACAACTCCTACAGAACACCTACTGAACGCTGGCAGAAGACCTCAGACCTCCCAAAAGGCAAGAAACCCCCCACGTACCTGGGTAGGGCAAGAGAAAAAAGAAAAAACAGACAAAAGAATAGGGACGGGACCTGCACCAGTGGGAGGGAGCTGTGAAGGAGGAAAGGTTTCCACACACTAGGAAGCCCTTTGCGGGCGGAGACTGCGGGTGGCGGAGGGGGGAGCTTCGGAGCCGTGGGGGAGAGCGCAGCCACAGGGGTGCGGAGGGCAAAGTGGAGAGATTCCCGCACAGAGGGTCAGGGCCGACCGGCACTCACCAGCCAAGAGGCTTGTCTGCTCACCCGCCGGGGCGGGCGGGGCTGGGAGCTGAGGCTCGGGCTTCCGTCGGAGCGCAGGGAGAGGATTGGGGTTGGCAGCGTGAACACAGCCTGAAGGGGTTAGTGCACCACGGCTAGCCGGGAGGGAGTCCGGGGAAAAGTCTGGACCTACCGAAGAGGCAAGAGACTTTTTCTTCCCTCTTTGTTTCCTGGTGCGCGAGAAGAGGGGATTAAGAGCGCTGCTTAAAGGAGCTCCAGAGACAGGCGCAAGCCGCGGCTAACAGGGCGAACCCCAGAGACGGGCAAGAGAAGCTAAGGCTGCTGCGCCGCCACCAAGAAGCCTGTATGCGAGCACAGGTCACTATCCACACCTCCCTTCCGGGGAGCCTGTGCAGCCCGCCACTGCCAGGGCCCCGGGATCCAGGGACAACTTCCCCAGGAAAATGCACGGCGCGGCTCAGGCCACTGCAACGTCACGCCAGCCTCTGCCGCCGCAGGCTCACCCCGCACTCCGTGCCCCTCCCTCCCCCTGGCCTGAGTGAGCCAGAGCCCCCGAATCAGCGGCTCCTTTAACCCCGTCCTGTCTGAGCGAAAAACAGACGCCCTCCGGTGACTTACACGCAGAGGTGGGGCCAAAGCCAAAGCTGAGCCCCTGGGAGCTGTGAGAACAAAGAAGAGAAAGGGAAATCTCTCCCAGCAGCCTCAGAAGCAGCGGATTAAAGATCCACAATCAACTTGATGTACCTGCATCTGTGGAATACATGAATAATCATCCCAAATTGAGGAGGTGGACTTTGAGAGCAAGATTTATGATTTTTTCCCCTTTTCCTCTTTTTGTGAGTGTGTATGTGTATGCTTCTGTGTGAGATTTTGTCTGTATAGCTTTGCTTCCACCATTTGACGTAGGGTTCTATCCGTCCGTTTTTAAAAAAAATATTTTTCTTAATAATTATTTTTTATTTTAATAACTTTATTATATTTTATCATACTTTATTTTATTTTACTTTATCGTCTTTCTTTCTTTCATGTTTTCCTTCCTTCCTTCCTCCCTCCCTCCCTCCCTCCCTCCTTTCTTTCTTTCTTCCTACTTCTACTAATTCTTTCTCTCTACTTTTTCTCCCTTTTATTCTGAGCCGTGTGGATGAAAGGCTCTTGGTGCTGTGGCCAGGAGTCAGTGCTGTGCCTCTGAGGTGGGAGAGCCAACTTCAGGACACTGGTCCACAAGAGACCTCCCAGCTGCACATAATATCAAATGGCAAAAATCTCCCAGAGACATCCATCTCAACACCAGCACCCAGCTTCACTCAATGACCAGCAAGCTACAGAGCTGGACATCCTATGCCAAACAACTAGCAAGACAGGAACACAACCCCACCCATTAGCAGAGAGGCTGCCTAAAATCATAATAAGTCCACAGACACCCGAAAACACACGACCAGATGTGGACCTGCCCACCAGAAAGACAAGATCAAGCCTCATCCACCAGAACACAGGCACTAGTCCCCCCCACCAGGAAGCCTACACAACCCACTGAAGCAACCTTAGCCACTGGGGACAGACACCAAAAACAGCGGGAACTACGAACCTGCAGCCTGCAAAAAGGAGACCCCAACCACAGTAAGATAAGCAAAATGACAAGACAGAAAAACACACAGCAGATGAAGGAGCAAGATAAAAACCCACCAGACCTAACAAATGAAGAGGAAATAGGCAGTCTACCTGAAAAAGAATTCAGAATAATGATAGTAAAGATGATCCAAAATCTTGGAAATAGAATAGACAAAATGCAAGAAACATTTAACAAGGACCTAGAAGAATTAAGATGAAACAAACAACAATGAACAACACAATAAATGAAATTAAAAATACTCTAGATGTGATCAATAGCAGAATAACCGAGGAAGAAGAATGGATAAGTGACCTGGAAGATTAAATAGTGGAAATAACTACTGCAGAGCAGAATAAAGAAAAAACAATGCAAAGAACTGAGGACAGTCTCAGAGACCTCTGGGACAACATTAAACACACCAACATTCAATTATAGGGGTTGCAGAAGAAGAAGAGAAAAAGAAAGGGACTGAGAAAATATTTGAAGAGATTATAGTTGAAAACTTCCCTAATGTGGGAAATGAAATAGTTAATCAAGGCCAGGAAGCACAGAGAGTCCCATACAGGATAAATCCAAGGGGAAATACACCAAGACACATATTAATCAAACTGTCAAAAATTAAATACAAAGAAAACATATTAAAAGCAGCAAGGGAAAGACAAGAAATAACACACAAGGGAATCCCCATAAGGTTAACAGCTGATCTTTCAGCAGAAACTGTGCAAGCCAGAAGCGACTGGCAGGACATATTTAACGTGATGAAGGAGAAAAACCTGCAACCAAGATTACTCTACTCAGCAAGGATCTCATTCAGATTTTATGGAGAAATTAAAACCTTTACAGACAAGCAAAAGCTGAGAGAGTTCAGCACCACCAAACCAGCTTTACAACAACTGCTAAAGGAACTTCCCTAGGCAAGAAATACAAGACAAGGAAAAGGCCTTCAATAACGAACCCAAAACAATTAAGAAAATGGGAATAGGAACATACATATCGATAATTACCTTAAATGTAAATGGACTAAATATTCCCACCAAAAGACACAGATTGGCTGAATGGATACACAAACAAGACCCATATATATGCTGTCTACAAGAGACCCACTTCAGACCTAGAGACACATACAGACTGAGAGTAAGGGGATGGAGAAAGATATTCGATGCAAATGGAAACCAAAAGAAAGCTGGAGTAGCAATTCTCATATCAGACAAAATAGACTTTAAAATAAAGACTATTAGAAGAGACAAAGAAGGACACTACATAATGATCAAGGGATCGATCCAAGAAGAAGATATAACAATTGTAAATATCTATGCACCCAACATAGGAGCACCTCAATACATAAGGCAAATACTAACAGCCATAAAAGGGGAAATCAACAGTAAGACAATCATATTAGGAGACTTTAACACCCCACTTGCACGAATGGACAGATCATCCAAAATGAAAATAAATAAGGAAACACAAGCTTTAAATGATACATTAAACAAGATGGACTAAATTGATATTTATAGGACATTCCATCCCAAAACAACAGAATACACATTTTTCTCAAGTGATCATGGAACATTCTCCAGGATAGGTCATATCTTGGGTCACAAATCAAGCCTTGGTAAATTTAAGAAAATTGAAATCGTATCAAGTATCTTTTCCGACCGCAACGCTATGAGACTAGATATCAATTACAGGAAAAATCTGTAAAATATACAAACACATGGAGGCTAAGCAATACACTACTTAATAACGAAGTGGTCACTGAAGAAATCAAAGAGGAAATCAAAAATACCTAGAAACAAATGACAATGGAGATATGACGACCCAAAACCTATGGGATGCAGCAAAAGCAGTTCTAAGAGGGAAGTTTATAGCAATACAATCCTACCTTAAGAAACAGGAAACATCTCGAAGAAACAACCTAACCTTGCACCTAAAGCAATTAGAGAAAGAAGAACAAAAAAACCCCAGAGTTAGCAGAAGGAAAGAAATTATAAAAATCAGACCAGAAATAAATGAAAAAGAAATGAAGCAAACAACAGCAAAGATCAATAAGACTAAAAGCTGGTTCTTTGAGAAGATAAACAAAATTGATAAACCATTAGCCAGACTCATCAAGAAAAAAAGGGAGAAGACTTAAATGAATAGAATTAGAAATGAAAAAGGAGAAGTAACAACTGACACTGCAGAATTAAAAAAGATCATGAGAGATTACTACAAGCAACTCTATGCCAATAAAATGGACAACCTGGAAGAAATGGACAAATTCTTAGAAATGCACAACCTGCCAAGACTGAATCAGCAAGAAATAGAAAATATGAACAGAGCAATCACAAGCACTGAAATTGAAACTGTGATTAAAAAATCTTCCAACAAACAAAAGCCCAGGACTAGATGGCTTCACGGGTGGATTCTATCAAACATTTAGAGAAGAGCTAACACCTATCCTTCTCAAACTCTTCCAAAATATATCAGAGGGAGGAACGCTCCCAAACTCATTCTACGAGGCCACCATCACCTTGATACCAAAACCAGACAAGGATGTCACAAAGAAAGAAAACTACAAGCCAATATCAATGATGAACATAGATGCAAAAATCCTCAACAAAATACTAGCAAACAGAAGCCAACAGCACATTCAAAGGATCATACTCCATGATCAAGTGGGGTTTATTCCCGGAATGCAAGGATTCTTCAATATATGCAAATCAATCAATGTGATAAACCATATTAACAAATTGATGGAGAAAAACCATATGATCATCTCAATAGATGCAGAGAAAGCTTTCAACAAAATTCAACACCCATTTATGATAAAAATCCTGCAGAAAGTAGGCATAGAGGGAACTTTCCTCAACATAATAAAGACCATATATGACAAACCCACAGCCAACATCATCCTCAATGGTGAAAAACTGAAAGCATTTCCACTAAGATCAGGAACAAGACAAGGTTGCCCACTCTCACCACTCTTCTTCAATATAGTTTTGGATGTTTTAGCCACAGCAATCAGAGAAGAAAAAGAAATAAAAGGAATCTAAATCAGAAAAGAAGAAGCAAAGCTGTCACTGTTTGAAGATGACATGATACAATACATAGAGAATCCTGAAGATGCTACCAGACAACTACTAGAGCTAATCAATGAATTTGGTAAAGTAGCAGGATACAAAATTAATGCATGGAAATCTCTGGCATTTCTATACACTAATGATGAAAAATCTGAAAGTGAAATCAAGAAAACACTCCCATTTACCACTGCAACAAAAAGAATAAAATATCTAGGAATAAACCTACCTAAGGAGACAAAAGACCTGTACGCAGAAAATTATAAGACAATGATGAAAGAAATTAAAGATGATACAAATAGATGGAGAGATATACCATGTTCTTGGATTGGAAGAATCAACATTTGAAAATGACTCTACTACCCAAAGCAATCTACAGATTGAATGCAATCCCTATCAAACTACCACTGGCATTTTTCACAGAACTAGAACAAAAACTTTCACAATGTGTATGGAAACACAAAAGACCCCGAATAGCCAAAGCAATCTTGAGAATGAAAAACGGAGCTGGAGGAATCAGGCTCCCTGACTTCAGACTATACTACAAAGCTACAGTAATCAAGACAATACGGTACTGGCACAAAAACAGAAATATAGATCAATGGAACAGGATAGAAAGCCCAGAGATAAACCCACGCACTAATGGTCACCTTATCTTTGATAAAGGAGACAAGAATGTAAAGTGGAGAAATGACAGCCTCTTCAATAAGTGGTGCTGGGAAAACTGGACAGCTACATGTAAAAGTATAAGATTAGATCCCTCCCTAACACCATACACAAAAATAGGCTCAAAATGCATTAAAGACCTAAATGTAAAGCCAGAAACTATCAAACTCTTAGACGAAAACATAGGCAGAACATTCTATGACATAAATGACAGCAAGATCCTTTTTGACCCGCCTCCTAGAGAAATGGAAAAAGAAACAAAAATAAACAAATGGGACCTAATGAAACTTCAAAGCTTTTGCACAGCAAAGGAAACCATAAACAATACCAAAAGACAACGCTCAGAATGGGAGAAACTATTTGCAAATGAAGCAACTGACAAAGGATTAATCTCCAAAATTTACAAGCAGCTCATGCAGCTCAATAACAAAAAAAAAAAACAACCCAATCCAAAAATGGGCAGAATACCTAAATAGACATTTCTCCAAAGAAGATATACAGACTTCCATCAAACACATGAAAGAATGCTCAACATCATTAATCATTAGAGAAATGCAAATCAAAGCTACATTGAGATATCATCTCACACCAGTCAGAATGGCCATCATCAAAAAATCTAAAAACAGTAAATGCTGGAGAGGGTGTGGAGAAAAGGTAACACTCTTGCACTGCTGGTGGGAATGTGAATTGGTACAGCCACTATGGAGAACAGTATGGAGGATCCTTAAAAATCTACAAATAGAACTACCATATGACCCAGCAATCCCACTATTGGGCATTACCCTGAGAAAACCATAATTCATAAAGAGTCATGTACCAAAATGTACATTGTAGCTCTATTTACAATAGCCCGGAGATGGAAACAATCTAAGTATCCATCATCGGATGAATCGATAAAGAAGATGTGGCACATATATACAATGGAATATTACTCAGCCATAAAAAGAAACGAAATTAAGCTATTTGTAATGAGGTGGATAGACCTAGAGTCTGTCATACAGAGTGAAGTAAGTCAGAAAGAGAAAGAGAAATACCGTATGCTAACACATATATATGGAATTTAAGAAAAAAAATGTCATGAAGAACCTAGGGATAAGACAGGAATAAAGACACAGACCTACTAGAGAATGGACTTGAGGATATGGGGATGGGGAAGGGTAAGCTGTGACAAAGCGCGAGAGAGGCATGGAGATATATACACTACTAAACGCAAGATAGATAGCTAGTGGGAAGCAGCCGCATAGCACAAGGAGATCAGCTCGGTGCTTTGTGACCGCCTGGAGGGGTGGGATAGGGAGGGTGGGAGGGAGGGAGACGCAAGAGGGAAGAGATATGGGAACATATGTATATGTATAACTGATGCACTTTTTTGTAAAGCAGAAACTAACACACCATTGTAAAGCATTTATACTCCAATAAAGATGTAAAATAAAATAAAATAAACATACTATAAAATACAAGGGAATATTGTAAGAGCTGAGAAACCATAAGACATGATAGTACCAAATACATAAAGAGCTATTGTGTAGAAAAGGAATGGGACTTACTGCTTCTCTAAATCTAAGAGTAATCCATGGCATAGTGCTATGTGAAAATGCAGAGCAAAATATTCCATCAATGACTGCAAATATGTAAACATTTAATATGCAAGTGAATAAGGATTGAAGGTAACTAGGACAGATGAAACACTGATGTGTTTAGGCGATGGTATCGTGGCCAAGTTGTGTTGACTCTTTGTTTAGTATTGTTCTGCAAAAAAGAAATTTTAACAAAAGCAAACACATAAAAGAAGAAATGGAAGTGCTATAATCATAGAAAAATGTTTCGCCTTACTATAATCTAAAAACAAATAGATTTACATATTTATCAAAATGAAAAACATTAAAAATAGATAATACCTAGCACTAGTAAGGTCTCAGGAAATAAGATCTCTAATACAGTTCTGACCAGAGTGTAAATTTTTACACATTTTCTGAGGAAAAATTTGGCAAACTATATAAAAAAGAATAAACAACAGTGACAATCCTTTGATGCAGCAATTCCACTTTTAAGACTATATCCTAAGTAAGTAAGGATTTATGTAAAGTTTGAACTAAAAACGTACTCACAGAAGCCTTGTTTATAATCCATAACAATTAAAAATAACCTAAATGTCTATTATTACTTAATTTGGCTCAGTAAATTATACAATGGAATATTATGCAGACATTAAAATTATGTGCAAAAAGTACATATATATATATATATATTTTTTGGTTGCACTGCACAGCATATGCGGTCTTAGTTCCCCAACCAGGGATCAAACCGTGACCCCTGCAGTGGAAGTGTGGAGTCCTAAGCACTGGACC
Source organism: Delphinapterus leucas (assembly GCF_059928025.1). NCBI lineage: Eukaryota > Metazoa > Chordata > Mammalia > Artiodactyla > Monodontidae > Delphinapterus > Delphinapterus leucas. The sequence goes on along the minus strand of NC_143133.1, from coordinate 120,019,404 downwards.
ACCAGGGAATTCCCTGGAATAAAGTATATCTGATGGCAATAAAGGAAGTTCACAACTTGAACAAAACAGGTAACTAAATACTCTGCATAGTACAGTCCAGTTTTCGTTTAAAATATTCTATATATGTACTATATGTGCATATACACATATCATATACACATACATATATACATATATTTGGTGCTTGATTTCTTTTTTGCTCATGTGTATATAAATTTTAAAATTTATTATTTGATTTTATTACATTATTTATTTTATTGCTTATATAACAAAACAAAGCAATTAAAAATTAAATAAGAGGGCTTCCTTGGTGGCGCACTGATTAAGAATCCGCCTGCCAATGCAGGGGACACGGGTTCGAGCCCTGGTCTGGGAAGATCCCACATGCCGCGGAGCAACTAAGCCCGTGTGTCACAGTACTGAGCCTGCACTCTAGAGCCCGCGAGCTACAACTACTGAGCCCACGTGCCACAGCTACTGAAGCCCACACGCCTAGAGCCCGTGCTCTGCAACAAGAGAAGCCACAACAATGAGAAGCCCGCTCACTGCAACTAGAGAAAGCCTGCGCACAGCAACGAAGACCCAACACAGCCAAGAAAAAAAAAAAAAAAAAAATTAAAAAAAAAGAGCTTTTCTCATCTATCAAATATGGAAAGTATTTTAAAAATATGGATTAGATAACACAAAGTTCACAGCACTTAGTTTGTAATGGAGCAGGACCCTATGGGGCCTTCCTGGGACAGGCCTTTTTTCATATCCTCTTCTTTAGTTTCTCTCTGAAGTACCTAGATAACAGCATTTCATGCACATTTCCATAGTTGTTTTACAGATGTGAAAACCCGCCACTGAAAGGAAGGTATTAACTACTTGATGACCATGAGCACATAGCCCCAGACCTCCCCATAGCCTAAGGACTGATAATGTTAATCCCTGTGACACCTCCCTGTTGCCTGCACCTTCAGCCAATCAGAGAATTGTGCGTGAGCTGCTCACTTACCTTGCAACTCCTCCCCCATCCCCGCCCCCCAACCTGGTTTTTAAAAAAATTCTTTGCTGAAACCCTTTAAGGAGTTTGGGTGTTTTTTTAGAGCAATGAGTCACCTGTCTCCTTTGTGGCCCTGCAATAAACCTTTTTTTCTCCAAACGCCCACGTTTTGGTGTTTGCCCTCACTGTGCGTTGGGTACACGAACTTGCGCTAACAAGTTGATGATCAATAAATACTTCCTAAATGGGAAGGAAATCTAAAAAAGAGTGGATATATGTATACATATAACTGATTCATTTTACGGTACAGATGAAACGAACAAAACATTGTAAAGCAACTAAACTTCAATAAATATTATTAAAAAAATTTATCAGAAAAAAAAATACTAGTTCCTCTCTCTTCCCTGGTGACAGGAGGTATTCAAGCACAAATTAGAAAATGGCAGATCTGGGATGCAGTTGAAGAGATTTAGGCAAGAGGTTTGTATTAGATGAACTCTAAAGCTCCTATCAACTCTGACATTTCATGATCAACACAATTTTCCCCTATTTACCTCTTAAACTATCAACTGGGATAATACAAAAAACTACGGTTTGTATTGACTACCTAGTAGTTGTGTTACCATCAGTAGCACTGCACATTGTGAATGGAGGGGCGGTGGTGTGAAAAAAAATCCGGCACAAGGGAAGCCAGACTCAAGCCCCAGCCCACCTCTCCATTGACAGTTCCCTGGCTCCTTTTTTTTTGAATGAGCGGTGGTCCTCAGGCCTCAGATCAGACACTATCCGCGAGAAACAGAACTTTAAAAAGGGAATTACTTTCCTTTTCCAAGGAGTTGCCGGGTGGATCAACACAGAGGAATGGACCGCCCTTTCCAACCGCCTGAGAGTATGGGAGACGTTCAAGACCCTGGGATCCAGTCAGTAAGGGACGACTGGGGAGCTCTCTCTAGGAACTGAGAGGGCCTCTCCCAGTTGGCCGCACCGGGCCTTCTCCGCCGGGCGCCAGGAGGTCGCGCTGGCCGCGGCTACAAGCAGGACAGCACGCAGGGGCCGAACGCCCTGCCAGGTACCCTTACGGCCCCCACGTGCACGCGGCCCGCGAGAAGGCTGGGGCCTCGGGTGGGGGCGGGGCCAAGGCCGCGGGGCGGGGCTCCAGCTGCGCGCGCGGGGCGGGGGCGGGGCGCGCAGCGTGGTCTGGGCAGGCCCGGTGCTCTTCCTCCTCCCGCGCCCAGGCCTGGCGGGCCGAGCTCCTCCCCCGGCTCGGCCTCTCTCCCCACCCCTGCCCTCCTTCTGCCCAGCAGTTCCTCCTTCCCTCCTCCCCTTCTTCCTCGGTGAGGTGCTCCTCCATCAGCCAGCCAGCATGGCGGCCGTGGAGACGCGTGTGTGCGAGACGGACGGTTGCAGCAGTGAGGCCAAGCTCCAGTGTCCCACCTGCATCAAGCTGGGGATACAGGGCTCGTACTTCTGCTCGCAGGTAGACTCCGGCTCCCCAGCGGCGCCGCCGCCGCCCCCCCTCCCCTCTCCGCCTGACCTCGCCGCCGGTCGGGACATGCTCCTCCTCTTACCCCCGCGGTCGCGCCCGCCGCGCTTCCTCCTCCCCACAGTCTGAAGCGCCGCCGCCCCCTCTCTCCTCCGGGGGATCTGGGGCCCCACCGGATCCTGGCCGCGCGGGGCGCACGCTGGGTACTGGCGCGGGCGGCCGCGGCCATGTGGGCTGGGGGCGGAAGCGGACTTGCCCGGAGTCGCTCGGCCGCGCTGGGGCCCCGCGTTGAGGGGCCGGTTCTCACCGCGCATCCTCTGCCCGGGCTGGGGCTGCCAGGTGTGCGGGCTACCCGGGACAGGTGGGGACGCCGGGGGAAGGCGGCAGCCCCAGCTGTGCGAGTCGTCACAGCTGCAGCTCCCGGCAGGGCTCTGATCTTGGTCGCTGGGGGCTGCGGGGCCGGGTAGTCACTCTGGTCCCTACGGGATTGGGGGTCGGAAGAGACCCGCTGGCCTTTGAAGAGTGAGTTACCTGGGACGGTGGGGGTCGCAGAGAGGAGGTATACCAGCCCCACCCACCTCTGTCCGTAGGTTTTACTGCTGCGCATTGACACTTCGGCAACTTTGGGGTTGGGGATGGAGAGGGATCTGTGTAATTCATTCTTTTCCTTTGGCATCCAAAATTATTAATTTACAAAACCATAAGTTAACAGTATGAGTCACCCCTGTTTTACTGAATTTACCACTGAGTGAAAAAGACAGTTCCATTAAGAGTTATGCTTTAAAGCCGTAGTGTATTTTAACAAGTTTTGTGCGGTGGAGCAAAGCCAGCACTGAATGGGGTCCGGACTGCAACGTGTGCTGGTGTTTATGTTTACTGAAGAGCACTAGTGTTCCGGCTGCATTTAGACGCCCGGAGTATTGGCCCGGCGGCATTGGTACGGCTTTTAGTTACAGTCCGGATTTGTTGAAGAGAGGCACGTGAATATTCAGGTACTAAATCGGTAGTGTCCCGCGAGGAGAGCATGAACAAAGAGTCTGAAGGCACGGTCAGGGCCCTGGCCTTGCCGTTGACTGAGATCTTGAACTAGTCAAGTTACTTAATCTTGCTGAGCACCTCTGTGCAGAGGGGAAGATGATACTTTTACTTGCATATTTCACAAGGTTGTTCTGAGGCCCAAATTATCCAATGAATGTGAAATCTTGGTGAAACCTAAGGAGATTCTTTTTAAAGGTCAGTACACTGTAGCACTGTTATATGTAAAAATATAAACGAATAGAAGGAAAACAAATATATAAGAGCAATAATATAAATATTTCAAATATAAACTGTGTAAACATAAAGATGTATGTAAAATTAACGTATAAATAAAATCCTTAAGGTCCAGCACTTGTAGACAAGCGGTTGTAAGAGATCCTAGCTATGTTGTACAGGTGTTTTCAGATAGGATATGATCCTTGACCTTGTTAGTATCATTTGGAAAAAGTTGCACATGGAGAAGTGTTGCTTATTTTAAAAATAGCATTGGGACTACTCAACATGCTAAAAGTGGTCTGAGTCCTTTTGTTTCTTTAAAATAATTTTCAAATTCTATAATTTGTTGAGGCCTGTGTGGGACCTGGACTTAAAACAAAAAAACAGTAGTTTATCTTTGGAAATTGTGTACCGCATGAGTAGACTAATGTGGTTTATGTTGTGCTTAAATTTAGTTGGCATTTGGTAATGTTAAATGAATTAATATGTACACAGACTTACCTGCTGGGATTTTAAAAAGATACTATGAAGCCATATTCATCAGGGATGGGTGATATTCTCTTAGGCATGGTTTTATTCAGTAGAAAGAACATTGGCTCATTGGGGTTTATGGAAAAATGCCAACACATTTGTGAAAACATGCAGGGTTTATTCAGTACGGTAGGTATTTCATGTTGGATTCTGCAGGTATATTTCTAGTCCCATTGTTATACCTGTAGTCAAATATATCCTGAATGGTGCTCAAAGCTGTCTCTTTCTTCATTTCTGTTACTACCTCCTTTAGTCAGTTTTAAAAATTTCTCACCAGTTTCTCTTAGTTCATTTCCCTGCTGTAGTTTCCCACCTTGCAAATAAACACCCCCCCCCACACACACACAAAAAAAAATCAAAGGAAGAAAACCTTTTGTACAGAAGTTATTTCTCCCCTAGCATAGCACAGTCTCACTATGCTTACCGCCACCTATAACAAATAAAGTTACCATTGCTTGCAGGATTCTAGCCCCATAGATTTCTGTCTTCAGAAATCACAGCTATTCTTTCAGTCCCAGCTTGAGACCTTGATCAATCATTAACTTTTCCTAAGCCAGTTTCCACATTTGTGATGAAACTAGGGCTTCGTGCCACTTCTCTGATCATTTTCACTAGCAGTGGTCTGTCTTTTCTCTTCTCCTTGCTCCTCTGGTCCCCAGCCTGGCTATCTGGCCAGCTTGTCTTTGGGAACAAACCGAACAAAACTACAAGAGCCGTAACAGAAGTAAGCCTTTCCCGGTTACCCTGTCACACCACCTTACTCCCTTTATAACATTTTATACAATCTGTAATTATTTCATTTTTGTTCTTGTTTATCTGTCTTTTAATCAGAAGGTGAAGTCATGAAGAAGCTATCTTGTTCAGTTCCCTATCCTCATTTCTCAACACAATGCTCTATGCAATAGGTGGTCAAAAAATGCTTGAGTCATTGTATCAAAAGGCAGAATAAAGAGGTAGACTACTGCATTTGAATCACAGCTCCATTACTTACTAGCTGTGTGCTTTAGGTAGATAATCTTTGTTTTTTGTTATAGCCTTTTAAAATGGGTCTATGAATAGTACCAACATCAGGGTTGGTACTAAATACTAAAGACTAAATACTAAGTGTATGTAAAACACTTAGCATAGCAGTGCATTTCATCAGTGTTAGCTCTTTTTATTGTTATACTGAGTTTATGCTTAAGAAGATAGAAATAGTTTTATTTAGGATGCTTAATTTTAAGAAAAATTTTGGTCCTTTAATGAGTAAAACCCGTTTTACTTGAAATCGAGCCTTTCAGGAGTTCCTGATGTTTGATGGTATTTCTTTATAGATGTATCCATCTTATTCAGTAGTAGTTGACCAATTTTAATAGTAGTTTAGTAGTTTACTTGTAGTCCCTAACAGTTTGTAAGAGTTTTTTGAGGATGGAGGCTGTGCTGTACTCATTTTTGTATTTCTTTTAAGTGCCTTGTACACAGTAGGCACTCAGTTCATTAAATGAAAGAAGAAAGGTCATTGGGCCTGAGAAGGAAAAGCAAAGAGCAATCAAGCCCTTAGTGAACACCCCAGGGCAGATGCTATCTTGTCCTTAGTAGAAGGATCTGCTGAGAAGGACCTGAGTGATCTGCAGCCCTTCATAAGGCATAAGAACTTAAAAGGTAGTATAGTATAAGTGGAAGGAGCCTGCCTGGGTTTGGAGTCTGACCTGGGTTTAAAATTTTTGAGACCATGTCCTTGGGTAAGTCATCTATTTTATGAGAGGGCTAATGGTACACCCTCTTTATGGAGCTGAGGTGAAGGTGAATAAGAGCATGCGAAGTGCCTCACACAGTGTTCAGTAAATAGTTTTATTACACACATAGCCTTATGTCTAATACTATTACAGTCAGATATAAGGAAGTTTTAAAAATGTTTAAGGACTCCTAGAGTAATGAAAATAAAAACAAAAATAAACAAATGGGCCCTAATTAAACTTAAAAGCTTTTGCATAGCAAAGGAAACCATAAACAAGACTAAAAGACATCCCTCAGAATGGGAGAAAATATTTGCAAATGAAACATCAGACAAAGGATTAATCTCCAAAATATACAAACTGCTCATGGAGCTCAATATATATTAAAAAAAAACAAACAACCCAATCAAAAAATGGGCAGAAGACCTAAATAGACATTTCACCAAAGAAGACATACAGATGGCCAAGAGGCACATGAAAAGATGCTCAACATCACTAATTATTAGAGAAATGCAAATCAAAACTACAATGAGGTATCAGCTCACACTGGTCAGAATGGCCATTATCAAAAAATCTAGAAACAATAAATGCTGGAAAGGGTGTAGTGGAATGTTGCACTCTTGGTGGGAATGTAAATTGATACAACCACTATGGAGAACAGTATGAAGGTTCCTTAAAAAACCAAAAACAGAAGTGCCATATGACCCAGCAATCCCACTACTGGGCATATACCCTGAGAAAACCATAATTCAAAAAGAGACATGTACCACAATGTTCACTGCAGCACTATTTACAATAGCCAGGACATGGAAGCAACCTAAATGTCCATCAACAGATGAATGGATAAAGATTTGGCACAAATATACAATGTAATATTACTCAGCCATAAAAAGAAATGAAATTGAGTTATTTGTAGTGAGGTGGATGGACCTAGAGTCTGTCATGCAGAGGGAAGTAAGTCAGAAAGAAAAACAAATACCATATGCTAACGCATATATACGGAATCTAAAAAAAAATAGAAATGGTACTGATGAACCGAGTGGCAGGGCAGGAATAAAGACGTAGACAGAGAATGGACTTGACACGGTGTGGGGAGAGGGGGAAGCTGGGGGAAAGTGAGAGTAGCATGGACATATCTACACCACCAAATGTAAAATAGATAGCTAGTGGGAAGCAGCCGCATAGCACAGGGAGATCAGCTCTTTGCTTTGCGACCACCTAGAGGGGTGGGATAGGGAGGGTGGGAGGGAGGCTCAAGAGGGAGGGGATATGGGGATATATGTGTGCATATGGCTGATTCACTTTGTTGTACAACAGAAACTAACCCAGCATTGTGAAGCAATTATACTCCAATAAAGATGTATTTAAAAAAATAAAAATATAAGCAGTAAATAAACATATTCTATGAAATGGAGAAGCATCGTTTGTTATGAACATTTTGAACAAATTCTTGCAATAGGTTCTTTCAAAGAAGCAGTGGTGATGTAAGGTGACTGATTGGGTCTTCAGTAAGAAAGTAAGTGGGTGGGCATCTTGTATGTTGGAGTTGGAAAGTGAGGAAGGAATTGCCCTTCCAACATGTAGCATCTTTGAAATGCAGACCTGCCCTCTAAGACGCTTTCTCCTTTGGTAACAAAGTTCCTGAGAATGCGGAGTGTTTCTGGAACTCATCTTCATCTTCCTTGGAGGTATTACCATATTATACTTTTTATTTCTAGGGATTTTCTTTAAATTCCTCACATTACCTCACACTATGCCTAGATATTGTTGTAAGATTGGTGTTTGGGTACAACTGTCTTAGCTTCTTATTAAAAAATGAATAGGATGAAGGTCTAGAGAGGTTGTGATTTTTTTTTTAAACAAAAATAACTTTTGCTGTAGAAAAAGTTAGAAAATGCAGGTGAAGTTACCCAGTGATTATTTCTGTGAGTTTTTTGATGAGTATTCTTACAAACACATTTATATATTCTTATATACATTTATGTGCATATACTTGTATGTGTTTTTGTCAGAATGGTACCATAATATACATAATCTTAGGGAATTTGCTTACTTTTACGTCTTAACTAATACATTGGGAATGTCTGTAATAGCTACATTCATATTATCCTTTGTAGTGGCTGGACTAATATACAACGTGATCGGTGTACCGTCCTTTATTTACTCACTTATGGTTGAATTTACTTTCTTTTCAATTTTTTTAGCTACTGTTTAACTGCTCTTCAATAAATGTTCTTGTGAAATTTAAATCATTTTGATTTACTCGGGAGTATAAGATAATAGTAGGACTGGTACAGGAACCCAGGAACCAAGGATTGAAGCACCCCAAGCTGCTAGTAGTTCTCACAGTGTAGTCAATGGATTGTTACTAGTTTGAGAAACTTCTGGTGGTGAATGGAGATCTCCTTTTATTGACATGTTTGTATTATAAATGCTTGTCATGAATTATACTTTTATTCCAGTAGAACTTGTGAAAACCAAGCATCATTTGGTTGGTAGATAGTAAAAAGTTGAACAAATCTTTAACTCTGAGTTACTGTTTTAGAGATTGAAGGGCTATTGGAAGTAGATGTGATCTTATACTATTGATATAGCTTGTGGTAGAAGTTTTCGTCACTTTATTTTTGGGGGGGTGAGTCTGTTTCAGATTTGGCATACTTACAACATTTTTAGTTTGGTCTTAATAATTTGGTGGGGATGACAGACACATAAGCCCATTGCTAAACACATACCCAGCTCTAGACAGGAGGGAGGAGCTTTAGCATGGTAGCTCCTTCTCTATAAATGAGGAATTGTCTTTGGTATTAATAGCAAATCCATTTAGTTGATGTAATATAGGCAGGAATACTCTATAGAGCAACCATTGGGATTCTCTCCATATTAAAGTTTTAATGTAACCAAATATAAATATAATTATCCTTTCTGCTTGATCCTGAACCTCTCTTGACCTCACAGTTTTAACATGAAGCATTTGCTTATTCATGCTTGGGCAGCTCAACAATTATAAATCTTTTTTTTCTTTGATTGATATCAATCTCGGATCTGGCTTTGAATAAAGAACAATTCAACACACCCTGTAAGCTAGGCCTGCCTTTCTCAATGTGTGTATTTAGCAGCTATAGTTGAACCTAGGAAAGGGGGCCCTCTGAAAATTCCCCTCAATTATTCATTGCAGAGTTTTCCTTTTGTGCACCATTCGCAATAGCTAAGTTGTGGAAACAACCTACATATCCATGGATGGATGAACAAATAAACAAAATGTGGTATAAATATATAACAGAATACTATTCAATTTTTTTTTTTTTTTTTGCGTTACGCGGGCTTCTCACTGTTGTGGCCTCTCCCGTTGTGGATCATAGGCTCCAGATGCGCAGGCTCAGCGGCCATGGCTCACAGGCCTAGCCACTCCGTGGCATGTGGGATCTTCCCGGACCAGGGCACGAACCCGCGTCCCCTGCATTGGCAGGCGGACTCTCAAACCACTGCGCCACCAGGGAAGCCCAGAATACTATTCAATTTTAACAAAGAAGGGAATTTTGCAATGTGCCACAACATGGATGCATCTGGAGGACACTGTGCAGAATGAAATAAGTCAGTCACAGAAAGACAAATACTGTGTGATTCCACTTACAAAAGGTACCTGAAATAGTCAAAATCAGACACTCAAAGAGTGGTTGCCAGGGGTTGGGTGAAGGGGGAAATGGGGAGTTACTAATTAGTAGGCATAAAATTTCAGTCAAGTAAGATGGATAAACTCTAGAGATCTGCTCTTTACCATTGTACCCACAACAATGTAAATTATATATATATAAATTTTTTGGCTGTGCCCTGTGGCATGTGGGATCTTAGTTCCCCGACCAGGGATTGAACACGTGCCCCCTGCATTGGAAGTGTGGAGCCTTAACCACTGGACTGCCAGGGAAGTCCCAATGTAAATTATTATTGACACTTAACAATTGTTAAGAGGGTAGATCTCATGTTAAAGTTTTCTTACCATTAAAAAAAAAAAAAAGTTCTTTCCTGTTTTTGTCTCTAGTAACCTATCTGTTTTATAGCTAAGTTCAGTGGGGACTTCTTCCTGATACACCAGAGCTGTGCCATGTCTGTTGGAAAGCATTCCTAAAATCCCTGTCAGCTGGAGTTGGCTAGTGTGACATTTATCTGGGTCATAGGCTCAGGCCTCTAAAGAGTGGTTTGGGTATAAGTGAAATTTTGTGACTTTAGCAGTTTCCTTATCATCATATAATGGGAGGCAACAGAGACTTTTCCATATTTTGAACTTGTATTTATTGGTTCTGCCTTGATAAAAGGTTAAAAAGGGCAGCCCTTTGCATCAGATTCTGAAGGTTATCCTGCTTTATCGATCAAGCTATGAGCTCAAATCATTTAGTAAAATAGGTAAATGTAAGTGCCATTAGGTTTTAGACATGGCATGGCTTTTTTTTTTCCCTCTGAATGGGGATTAATTTTTTTACTGATTATTTCACTAATTGGTGCTAGTGATGGGTTTAACTATTTGAATACTGATAACTCTGCATTGTTCACTACTAATATGTGGAGAAAAATATAAATGCAGTTATGTGATTTAGTGTTGCTTTTGAATTGAGGTTTTTAAGTACCTTAAAGTCAGGATCTATAAGTTTTTTTTTTTTTTTTTTTTACTCATTTGTTTTTATTAGATGTTGAATAGAATAAAAAACTAACAGTAAGTCATCCATAGGATCTAAAGAAACGTGATATAGTAAATGCCTCTATACTTAACCACCTAAGTTATTAAAAAGAACATTATTAGTAAAGCAAGTAAAACCAGAAGGCTCTTACGTGTCTCTCACCCAAGTGGAACTCCCTATTCTGAATTTTGTTTATCATTCATTTGCTTTTCATGTTTGATTCCTTAGATAATACATTGTTTAGTTTTGGTGTTTTTGAGATTTTTGTAAATGAAATCACTGCAAGTATTCTAAAACTTGCTTTATATATTGAGGTGCTCCTGTGTTGCACCTATGAGTGCAACATGGGGGGAGGGCTGGGAGCTGAGGCTCCGGCTTCGGTGGTCAGACCCCAGGGAGAGGACTGGGGTTGGCTGCATGAACACAGCCTGGAGGGGGCTAGTGCACCACAGCTAGCAGAGAGGGAGTCTGGGAAAAAGTCTGGAGCTGCCGAAGAGGCAAAAGACCATTGTCTTGGAGTGCGCAAGGAGAGGGGCTTCCTGCTCTGTGTTCCCACAGGTGACAGAGCACCACCTAAGTGAGCTCCAGAGATGGGCACGAGCTGCAGCTATCATCTTGGACCCCAGAGGCGGGCACGGACCGCTACTGCTGCCACCAAGTATCCTGTTTGCAAGCACAGGTCACTACCCTCACCCTCCTGGGAGCCTGTGCAGCACACCACTGCCAGGGTCCCGTGATCCAGGGACAACTTCCCCAGGAGAACACATGGTGCACCTCAGGCTGTTGCAGTGTCACTCTGGCCTTTGCTGCCACAGACATGCCCCGCATTCCATCTGTGACTGCCGTACCCCTCCCTCTCCTCGGCCTGAGTGAGCAAGAGAGCTCTAATCAGCCACTGCTTTAACCCCCTCCTATCTGGGCAGGAAACATGCCTGAGGGCGGCCAACACGCCCTCAGAGACCAAAACCAAAGCTGAACCCCGGGAGCTGTGCAAACAAAGAATAGAAAGGGAAATTTCTCTGTGTAGCCTCAGGAGCAGTGGACTAAATGCCCGCAATTGGCTTGGTAAACCCTGTGTATGTGGAATACCTGAATAGACAATGAATGCTCCCAAAAAAAGGCGTTGGACTTTGGGGAGCAGCTGTAGACTTGGGGTTTGCTTTCTGTGTCTAATTTGTTTCTGGTTTTATGTCTATTTTTGGTTTTGGTTTTATCTTAGTTTAGTTTTAAGTGCTTGTTATCATTGGTGGATTTGTTTATATGTTTGGTTGCTCTTTTCCTTTTTTTTTTCTTTCTCCTCTTTTTGTGAGTGTGTGTGTGTGTGTATGTTTCTTTGTGTGATTTTGTCTGCTTTTACCATTTGTTTTGAGTCTCTGTTCAGTTTTGTTTTTTTTAATAAATTTATTTATTTATTTAGTTTTGGCTGCATTGGGTCTTCATTGCTGTGCATGGGCTTTCTTTAGTTGCAGTGAGCAGAGGCTACTCTTCGTTGTGGTGCGTGGCTTCTCACTGCGGTGGCTTCTCGTTGTGGAGCACGGGCTCTTGGCACGCAGGCTTCAGTAGTTGTGGCTCGCGGGCTCTAGAGCTCAGGCTCAGTAGTTGTGGCGCATGGGCTTAGTTGCTCCATGGCATGTGGTAGCTTCCTGGACGAGGGCTCGAACCCATGTCCCCTGCATTGTCAGGTGGATTCTTAACCACTGCGCCACCAGGGAAGCCCTGTTCGTTTTTTTATTTTTTTATTTATTTTTTCTCCTCCTTTTCTTCCGAGCCGTGTGGCTGGCAGGGTCTTGGTGCTCAGGCTGGGTTTCGGGCCTGACCTTCCAAGGTGGGAGAGCCGAGTCCAGGATGTTGGATGACCAGAGGCCTCCCAGCTCCATGTAGTATTAATCAGCGAGAGCTCTCCCAAAGATCTCTGTCTCAACACTAAGACCCACCTCCACCCAACAGCCAGCAAGCTCTAGTGCTGGATGACCCATACCAAACAACTAGCAAGACGGGAACACAGCCCCACCCATTAGTAGAGAGGCTGCCTAAAGTCATACTTAGTTTACAGACACCCCAAAACACACCACCTGATGTGTCCCTGCGCACCAGAGGGACAAAATCCAGCCCCATCTACCAGAACACAGGCACCAGTCCCCCTAACCAGGAAGCCAATTTCACCCACTGGGGGCAGACACCAGAAATAATAGGAACTATGAACCTGCAGCCTACAAAAAGGAGACCCCAAACACAGTAAATTAAAAAAAATGAGAAGACAGAGAAATATGCAGCAGGTGATGGAGCAAGGTAAAAACCCAACAGACCAAAAGAAATGAAGAGGAAATAGTCTACCTGAAACAGAATTCAGAGTAATGATAGTAAAGATGATCCAAAATCTTGGAAAAAGAATGGAGAAAATACAAGAAACATTTAACAAGGACCTAGAAGAACTAAAGAACAAACAAACAGAGATGAACAACAATAACTGAAATGAAAAATACAGTAGAAGGAATCAATAACAGAATAACTGAGGCAGAAGAACGAATAAATGAGCTGGAAGACAAAATGGTGGAAATAACTGCCGAGGAGCAGAATAAAGAAAAAAGAATGAAAAAAAATTGAAGACAATCTCAGAGACCTCTGGGACAACACTAAATGCACCAACATTCGAATTATAGGGGTCCCAGATGAAGAAGAGAAAAAGAAGGGGTCTGAGAAAATATTTGAAGAGATTATAGTTGAAAACTTCCCTAACATGGGAAAGGAAGTAGTCACCCAAGTCCAGGAAGCACATAGAGTCCCATACAGGATAAACCATAGGAGAAACACATCAAGACACATATTAATCAAACTAACAAAAATTAAATTCAAAGAAAAAGTATTAAAAGCAGCAGGGAAAAGTAACAACATACAAAGGAATCCCCACAAGGTTATCAGCTGATTTTTCAGCAGAAACTCTGTAGGCCAGAAGGGAGTGGCAGGATATAGTTGAAGTGATGAAAGAGAAAATCCTACAACCAAAATTACTCTACCCAGCAAGGATCTAACTCAGATTTGACGGAGAAATCAAAAGCTTTTCAGACAAGCAAAAGCTAAGAGAATTCAGCACCACCAAACCAGCTTTACAACAAATGCTAAAGGAACTTCTCTAGGCAGGAAACACAAGAGAAGGAAAAGGCCTACAAAACCAAAACCAAAACAATTAAGAAAATGGTAATAGGAACACGCATATCGATAATTACCTTAAATGTGAATGGATTAAAAGCTCCAACCAAAAGACACAGACTGACTGAATAGATACAAAAACAAGACCCGTATATATGCTGTCTACAAGAGACCCACTTCAGACCTAGGGACACATACAGACTAAAAGTGAGGGGATGGAAAAAGATATTCCATGCAAATGGAAATCAAAAAAAAGCTGAGTAGCAATACTCATATCAGACAAAATAGACTTTAAAATAAAGACTATTAAAAGAGACAGAGGACACTACATAATGATCAAGGGATCAATCCAAGAAGAAAATACAACAATTGTAAATATTCATGCCCCAACATAGGAGCACCTCAATACATAACGCAAATACTAACAGCCATAAAAGGGGACATTCACAGGAACACAGTAATAGTAGGGGACTTTAACACCCCACTTTCACCAATGGACAGAGATCATCCAAAATGAAAATAAGTGTGGAAACACCAGCTTTAAATGAAACATTAGACTAGATGGACTTAATTGATATTTACAGGACATTCCATCCAAAAACAACAGAATACACTTTCTTCTCAAGTACACATGGAACATACTCCAGGATAGATCATATCTTGGGTCACAAATCAGCCTTGGTAAATTTAAGAAAATTGAAATTGTATCAAGTATCTTTTCTGACCACAACGTTATGAGACTAGATATCAATTACAGGAAAAAAAATCTGTAAAAAATACAAACATACGGAAGCTAAACAATACACTACTAAATAACCAAGAGATTACGGAAGAAACCAAAGAGGAAATCAAAAAATACCTAGAAACAGATGACAATGAAAACACAACGACCGAAAGCTTATGGCATGCAGTAAAAGCAGTTCTAAGATGGAAGGTTATAGCAATACAATCCCACCTCAAGAAACAAGAAAAATCTCAAATAAACAACCTAACCTTACAATTAGAGAAAGAAGAACAAGAAAAACCCAAAGTTGGCAGAAGGAAAGAAATCATAAAGATCAGATCAGAAATAAATGAAAAAGAAATGAAGGAAACAATAGCAAAGATCAATAAAACCACAAGCTTGTTCTTTGTGAGTTAAACAAAATTGATAAACCGTTAGACTCATCAAGAAAAAAAGGGAGAAGACTCAAATCTACAGAATTAGAAATGAAAAAGGAGAAGTAACAACTGACGGTGCAGAAATACAAAGGGTCATGAGAGAGTACTACAAGAACTATATGCCAATAAAATGGACAACCTGGAAGAAATGGACAAATTCTTAGAAAAGCACAACCTTCCAAGACTGAACCAGGAAGAAATAGAAAATGTGAACAGACCAGTTACAAGCACTGAAATTGAAACTGGATTAAAAATCTTCCAACAAACAAAAGCCCAGGACTGGATGGCTTCACAAGTGAATTCTATCAATATTTAGAGAAGAGCTAACCCCTGTCCTTCTCAAACTCTTCCAAAATATAGCAGAGGGAGGAACACTCCCAAAGTCATTCTACAAGGCCACCATCACCCTGATACCAAAACCAGACAAAGATGTTACAAAAATGAAAACTACAGGCCAATACCACTGATGAATATAGATACAGAAATCCTCAACAAAACACTAGCAAAAAGAATCCAACAACACATTAAAAGGATCATACACCATGATCAAGTGAGGTTTATCCCAGGAATGCAAGGATTCTTCAATATACCAAATCAATCAATGTGAAAAACCATATTAAAAAATTGAAGGATAAAAACCATATGATAATTTCAATAGATGCAGAAAAAGCTTTTGATAAAATTCAGCACCGATTTATGATAAAAACTCTCCAGAAAGTGGGCATAGAGGAAACCTACCTCAACATAATAAAGGCCATATAAGAAAAACCCACAGCCAAAATCATTTTCAATGGTGAAAAACTTAAACCGTTTCCTGTACGATCAGGAACAAGACAAGGTTTCCCACTCTCACCATTATTCAAAATAGTTTTGGAAGTTTTAGCCATAGCAATCAGAGAAGAAAAAGAAATAAAAGGAATACAAATCAGAAAACAAGAAGTAAAACTGTCACTGTTTGCAGCTGACATGATACTATACATAGAGAATCCTAAAGATGCTATCAGAAAACTACTAGAGCTCGTCAATGAATTTGGTAAAGTAGCACAGAAATCCCTTGCATTCCTATTACTAACAGCAAAAAGCTGAAATAGAAATTAAGGAAACTCCCATTTACCATTGCAACAAATGGAATAAAATAAACCAACCTAGGAATGAACCAACCTAAGGAGACAAAAGACCTGTATGCAGAAAACTATAAGACACTGATGAAAGAAATCAAAGATGATACAAACAGATGTAAAGGTATGCCATGTTCTTGGAATTGGAAGAATCAACATTGTGAAAATGACTCTACTACACAAAGCAATCTACAGATTCAATGCAATCCCTATCAAACTACCACTGGCATTTTTCACAGAACTAGAACAAAAAATTGTACAATTTGTGTGGAAACAGAAAAGACCCTGAATAGCCTAAGCAATCTTGAGAATGAAAAACGGAGCTGGAGGAATCAGGCTCACTGACTTTAGACTATACTACAGAGCTACAGTAATCAAGACAGTATGGTACCTGCACAAAAACAGAAATGTAGATCAATGAAACAGGATAGAAAGCCTAGAGGTAAACCCACTCACATATGGTCACCTTATCTTTGACAAAGGAGGCAAGAATATACGATGGCGAAAAGACAGCCTCTTCAATAAGTGGTGCTGGGAAAACTGGACAACTATATATAAAAGACTGAAATTAGAACACTTCCTAACACCATACACAAAAATAAACTCAAAATGGATTAAAGACCTAAACTTAAGGCCAGACCCTATAAAACTCTTAGAAGAAAACATAGGCAGAACATTCTATGACATAAATCACAGCAAGATCCTTTTTGACCCACCTCCTAGAGAAATGGAAATAAGATCAAAAATAAACAAATGGGACCTAATAAAACTTAAAAGCTTTTGCACAGCAAAGAGACCATAAACAAGACGAAAAGACAACCCTCAGAATGAGAGAAAATATTTGCAAATGAAGCAACTGACAAAGGATTAATCTCTAAAATGTACAAGTAGCTCAGACAGCTCAATATCAAAAAAACAACCCAATCCAAAAATGTGTGGAAGACCTAAATAGACTTTTCTCCAATGAAGATATACAGATTGCCAACAAACACGTGAAAGGATGCTCAACATCAGTAATCATTAGAGAAATGCAAGTCAGTACCACGATGAGGTATCACCTCACACCGGTCAGAATGGTCATCATCAAAAAATCTAGAAACAATAAATGCTGAAGAGGGTGTGGAGAAAAGGGAACTCTCTTGCACTGTTGGTGGGAATGTAAATTGATACAGCCACTATGGAGAACAGTATGGAGGTTCCTTAACAAACTAAAAATAGTAGTACCATATGACCCAGCAATCCCACTACTGGGCATATACCCTAAGAAAACCATAATTCAGAAAGTGACATGTACCACAATGTTCATTGCAGCACTATTTACAATAGCCAGGACATGGAAGCAACCTAAGTGTCCATCGACAGATGAATGGATAAAGAAGATGTGGCACATATATACAATGGAATATTACTCAGCCATAAAATGAAACGGAATTGTGTTATTTGAACTGAGGTAGATGAACCTAGAGTCTGTCAGTCATGCAGAGGGAAGTAAGTCAGAGAAAATCAATTACCATATGCTGATACATATATATGGAATTCAAAAGAAAATGGTTCTGATGAACCTAGGGACCGGACAGGAATAAAGACGCAGGCGTAGAGAATGGACTTGAGATGGTATGGGGAAGGGGAAGCTGGGATGGAGCAAGAGGGTAGTATTGACATATATACACTACCACATGGAAAATAGCTCGTGGGAAGCAGCTGCATAGCACAGGGAGATCAGCTCAGTGCTTTGTGACCACCTAGAGAGGTGGAAGATAGGGAGGGTGGGAGGATGGTGCAAGAGGGAGGAGATATGGGGATATATGTATATGTATAGCTGATTCACTTTGTTCTACAGCAGAAAGTAACACAGCATTGTAAAGCAATTATACTCCAATAAAGATATAAAAGAAAAAAAACTGAATTTGGATAAACTGAAAGGAAAAAAAAAAGTAAGTGAAAGGGTGTGTATCAGTGCAAAGGAGAGGACATTCTCTCCAGGGGAAGGATATGTTTATGGAAGCAGGAGCAAGCTGAGACGTGTGTTATGGCAGGTAGATTAGCTTTACGGTGGTAAAGAGTCTCAGTACAGAAATATAAGGAAATAAAATGATTGTTAGCAGGGTAGAGACCTTGCTGTTCCATTGAGTATATTTTTTCAAAATGTAAATACCTTCATTTGTATTTTCAGTATAAAAAGCAGTACATGATCTTTGCATAAATTTAAAACAAGTTTATAAAGTGAAAACTCTGTCATGATCATATCCTAAGAGAGTGTTAACAGTTTGGTTTATTGTCTTTTCAGACTTTTATGTATATATGACATAGAGGTAAGAGCATGGATACTGTGTACAGAGGGCCTGCATTTAAATCCTGGCTTTGTGATTAATTAGCTGTGTGGTTCTTTTACATGTTAATTAATCTGTCTGTGCTTCAGTTTCCTCATCTGTAGAATGGGAAATAATAGTACCTACCCTTTAGAGTTGTAAGGATTAACAGTTAATGCATAGTAAGTCCCTAAATCAGTGCTTGGCATGTAGTACACATTTAAATATTACCTGTTGTTTTTATCTTTTGAAAACAAAAACAGGATCGTTGTTATTATACACAGGTATACAGTTTTGTAACTTTTTAAAAAATGAATTTTTCTTACTGTGGTTAAAAAAGACATAGAGACGTCACCATCTTAAGCATTTTTTTTTTTTTTTGCGGTACGCGGGCCTCTCACTGTTGTGGCCTCTCCCGTTGCGGAGCACAGGCTCCGGACGCGCAGGCTCAGCGGCCATGACTCACGGGCCCAGCCACTCAGCGGCATGCGGGATCTTCCCGGACCGGGGCACGAACCCGTGTCCCCTGCATCGGCAGGCGGACTCTGAACCACTGCGCCACCAGGGAAGCCCAAATCTTCATGTATTTTGAAATATAAGCCTTTAGCTAAGTTAGTTGTTTTGTAAGACAGTTCCTCAGTTTATTCAATGAGAATAATCCTCTTAGTCCTCTTATTAAAGCTGGGATTTGATGTAAGTTTCATGAACCACGTATAAAACACTCTGAAATCCTCTGAGGAAAATACAAGGCTATTTATTTGGATAGCTACTTTTCAATGAATGTGATGAATTTCAAAATGTTAGTTGATGATAGCTACATTGAAAACATAGTTGGGAGAAAAATCGATGTGGTATAGCATTGATCCCCAGTGCATTGTAAACTTCTTCAGAATACCAAGTAGTCTGAAAAATGTGAAGCATGTTCTGCTTTTCTAGGAGTATGTTCATAATCTTGTTGAACGTGGGGTTTGTTTTGCTGAAATAGAATCAAGGAGGATTATTTTTAAATCTTGGTAATTGGTCCATAGCTTATGACTTTTCAGAATAGATATGAAAAAATTAGTTTACCATGAATACTTACGGTGTGTACCTTAACTTAAGGTGTGTACCAAATCTTAAATGTTGGTCTTTACACATTGTCTTGGGCTTTTTACTTTGAAGTGACAGTAGAGGAGAAGCGTTTTGAAATATAGTTCCTTTAAAAAACTTATACTGCTTTTAGTTTGTTCAAAGTTTACCCGAGATCAAATCAACAGAGATTACAATGAAATAGATTATTAATTGAATTGTAGAGGCAGTAATTGCTAAAGGGTTTAGAAGAAATGTCATTTGTCACTGGGGGACAGGAGGAGTTTTACAGAGAAGGTGGTATTTAAAGTCATTTGTTATCTTCTAAACTCTTGCAGGAAGGTAAGTTTTGGATGGAGGAGAGGAGGGCATCTGCTTATTTAAGCTTAATTGCTTTGAAAGAGAAGATATGAAATTGGGCACAGGTGAGAGTGGCTCCCCCTCGCTGCTCCTGTCTCAGAGCAGCTCTTTGTTCTGTTTTAAATTCAAAAGATTGCTCTAGATTTCTTTTTACGAGAGTTCTGTGATCAGTAGCGGTACAAAGAAAAACTTGGCATCTACTCTGATACACTCCAGATGGCAAGCATTAGCAAATAGAATCGAAAATCTTTGTTTATTTAGAATTCAAGAAGATTTGGTGATTGGGTTTCTGTATGTTTTCCTGTTGTAAATAACATTACCTTTTGAGTGGAGAAGCTAGGAACAATCAACAAATAATGGTGAATGTGTAGACATACCCACTGTAAGAGATGGGTCACTGAAGATGACAACGTTAGGAAGGATGTGAGATTGATGTGAAAAAAAAAGAATAACATGATTGTGTTCCTTGATGCCAGTCTGTCAAGCCTTGTTCACCTTAAGGTGATGTCCCCCAGGAAGAGGCTGAAAGAGGTGAGCTGTGTGTTTTTGCCACTGGGGGGATACTTAGTTGCGGGGCAAAGAGTAACTTGTCCGGTTAGTAACACTGTGAGGGGATAGTATAAACACATTGCCTTAATGCTGTATTAATTGTTTTAAAGTGTGATTCAAGTGACAAGATGCCTTAACTCAGAATAAGAAAACAGTTTGTCTTTTAGATGGAATCTTCATGCAGCTGGAAAATGGCATTCAACTTAAAATACTGTCTGTAGGAAAGGAAACTTAATATATATACACTGTACAGTTTAGAGATTATTATACCAATTATTATTATTATTTAAATAAATTTATTTATTTTATTTTATTATTTTATATTTTGGGCTGCATTGGGTCTTCATTGTTGCGTGTGGGCTTTTCTCTGGTTGCGGCAAGTGGGGGCTACTCTTTGTTGTGGTGCGTGGGCTTCTTGTTGCAGTGGCTTCTCTTGTTGCAGAGCACGGGCTCTTGGTGCGTAGCCTTCAGTAGTTGTGGCACACAGGCTCAGTAGTTGTGGCACACAGGCTCGGTAGTTGTGGCTCATGGGCTGTAGAGCGCAGGCTCAGTAGTTGTGGCGCACGGGCTTAGTTGCTCTGTGGCATGTGGGATCTTCCTGGACCAGGGACCAAACCCGTGTCCCCTGCACTGGCAGGCAGATTCCTAACCACTGCGCCACCAGGGAAGCCCCCAATTATTATTTTTTAAATATGGCTTTGAAAAGACATGCACATGGCTTAGAGTCAAATAGTCTATAATCCTAACACCCTATACCAGATATCTCTTTCAACATTTTATCCCAGTTTTATTGAGAAATAATTGACATAACATAGTATAAGTTTAAGGTATACAACATAATGATTAGATACATGTATATATTGTGAAATGATTACCACAGTAAGTTTAGTTAATGTTCATCACCTCGCATAGTTTCAATTTTTTTCCCCTTGTGATGAGAATTTTTTAAGCTTTACTCTCTTAAGCAACTTTCAAATATACAGTAGAATATTGTTAACTACACTCATCATGTTGTACATTGTATCCCCAGAACTTATTTATCTTTCACCATTTTCAACAGATTATTTTGGCACTTAATTCCATATCTCTAAAATACATGGTTAAATTGCTCTGTCTTGATAATCTGGTTTTAGGCCTTCTCTCTAGGCTTCCTGGAATGGCAGAAGAAGGGTTTAGCTATTACACTCCTCACCTGCCATGTGCCTGTCTTCTGACTCGTAAGGTGGTTATGAGTCATGTAGTCTACTTGCCACTTATTAGCTGTGTGACCTTGGGCAAGTCATTTAACTTCCTGTGCGGCTCAACTTTTCTCATCTGTAAAATGAGTACTGTATAAGTAGTATCTAGCTCATACGGTTGTTAGCACTTAACCTATGTAATTAGAATAGTGCCTAGCACATAGTAGGCTCTATATAAGTGTTATGTAATATTATTACATAGTGATTACCTTTCCTTTCCTGTGTAACTCATGACTTAGCTTTCTGTGTACTTGTCTTTAATTACCCCAACCCTTCCTCTGGTTTTTTAAGTCTTTTTTTAGTATATTTAAACATACTTGGTATTCTTTACTTGGTTTCGTGTTCTTGAAGAGTCTCTTCCAGAGTCTTCCGACCTCTCCAACCTGGTTTAGTCCATCTCTAGATCTGTTGTATAGTGAGTTTTTTTTTTTTTTTTGTAGGGAGGTGGGTGGGATGGGGAGGGGATCATCTCACATCATCCTGTGGTTTTCTTTTATCTTCTCTAATGTAGCATGCCCTGATTTGTACATCTTTTTAAAATATTTCATGGAAAATTTCCTTGAGAAATAACATTTTGAGAAAATATTTTCCTTTCTAGGGTTATAAAGCATTTGTTACTAATTTTAAACCACATATGGGTAGCAGTTTTATATTTTATGCCCTTTAGTTAGAAATAATTTTGTTAGTTAGAGGTGTGTGTGTGTGTGTGTGTGTGTGTGTGTGTGTGATGGTAGAAGGTATTTAATAGCAATTTTACATGGAATACCTTAGTTTGGACCCAGAATAGGTACTTTCAAATTCAGGAATGCTTTTTATATATTGAGCACTCATTTAATATTAAATGATTGATTTTGGCAACTCTTAAACCTTCTATTTGTTGAAAGTTTCAAAATAGAAACAACCAAGTCTTATAGTTATGGAACCACAGTACGGCAATGTGTTTGCTAATAGCAATATCTCTAGAATTTATAAAATAGGCTTGTTGTATCTTCTTGAAAGGACATTTTCCTGAACTTTTTAATGTTACCGTATTCCTTCCTCTACCTTGTGTCTAGTAGGTCTTCTTGAATAGGCAGGTAGTTTTTTGATTTATTTTGTTTTCTTTATTTGAAAATGAGGAAGAAAGGACTTGCTTGTAACCCACCAGAAGGAGTTTAAAAAGTCATGCTGTATAACATTCTGGCAAAGTTTGCTCGTTTTTGTTATTTAGAGGTTACATTTTACCAACATGAGGAATTAGTAATCTAATGGAGTGATTTGCTTAGCATTTTTTTTTTTGGCCGTGCCCCGCAGCTTGCAGGATCTCAGTTCCCAGACCAGAGATTGAATCCGGGCCATGGCAGTGAAAGCCTGGAATCCTTACCATTAGGCCACTAGGGAACTCCCTTGCTTAGCATTTAATAACTTTATAATATTGTAATTTAAAGTTAATGAGTTTATTCTGTTTATGTAAAGTCCTTTTTGGGAGCTACTGATGCATCAGGATGGTTAAATTCTATTCAGTATAGTTTTGATGCTGAGTGTTTTTCTGTGTATGTGTTTTAATTCCATGAAAATCTCGGAAATTATTTTATTATAGTAATATTATATTTTGTTTATTAAAAATGATAATACATGATAGTTGTAGAGAATTTTGAAGTGATGAGTGCTTCTCCCCAAATTTATCTCTAATTCCCCAGGATCTCTATTAAATATTAACAGTTTGCTATGTATCCCAAGGTGTTTTCAAAGAACGTGGTGCATCTCTTAATCAGCATATTAGTCAACAGAATTCAATAAGAAACTTTCTTGATAACATGGTTTATTATAGTGTCTAGTAGGAAAATAATTACTAACGGTAAATTAACATACAGTAATATAAGCTCTGTGGATGAAAACATTTAATTATGGAATGTTTAATAAGTGGTAAGTATGATTCTGTTTGAGACCAGTCTTTCGTTTCTTCTTTGACTTTATCCTTTGCCAGTTCTTAGTATACACTGAGAAATGTTTATGTATTTTTCATATTTATATAAAAATTTTTTTAAGTTAAAAATTTTTATTTAACCTTTTTTCTTAAGTCTGTTTCCTTTTACCTAGATCTCACCTGCTTCTTCCTCTCTCCTCTATATGCTGCTAGATTGTTTTTGCTTTTATTTATGTTTACCAGTTTATTATAGAGGATACAACTCAGGGACAGCCAGATGGAGGAGATGCATAGGGCAAGGGATTGGGGTGGGAGATTGTGGTGCAGAGCTGAATCTTATCCCTTTTACTGAGCCGTTGCTTCTTCAGAGCACTGTCCTGTGAGCCTTGTAGCTAGATAGAAGGAGAGTAGACTTTGGAGCCAGAGAGCCCTGTGTTGCAGTTCCAGCTCTGCCACCCGACAGCTGTTTGAACTGGTTCATATTATTTACCCCTTTCCTGCTTTAGTTTCCCCATCTGTAAAATGGGAATATTAATATGCAGTTCCTAGGATTAGTGTGAAGTTTTAATGATATAGTACATGTAAGGTGCCTGGCACAAAAAAGTCCCTCACCAAATGGTAGTTTCCATTAGCAAATGTCAAGGCTGGACAGGCTTTTATCTATAATGGAAGGTGATGTCGTGCTAACCCAGCTTGATGGGAACCTTCCTTTATAGATACTCACCACTTGGTCCTTTTTACTCATTAAGATGATGACAGGGCTATTTTTATTTTTGAGACAAGATCTTGAAGCAGAATATTATCCTTCCCTATTATCTGTTGGCCAGTATAATAAGGGTTGGTAGTAATAGTGAAATGGCAGGTAGACAGGAAAGGGAAGAAAGAGCAGCAAGAAAACCCTGGATTAAAATATCCAGCAATACATATCGAGAGACATAAAATGCCTACAACTTCGTAAAACAAATATTACTCAGTTGCATTATGCAGTATGTAAAGGAATAATCCACCATAGTCAGCTAGTTTATTTCAGGGAGGTAGAAATCATTAAATAATAGGTGAAGTTATTAATATAATACATCAAATCATTACATCAGATACAAAAAATCGCTTATGAAGATGCTTAAAATGAATTTGATAGGATTCAATACCAGTTCCTAATAACATTATTTTAAGAGTAGAAATAGAAAAAATTATGTCCTTAATATAAGAAAAAGTATAAGATACCTCCAGTTTTATTCTTTTTCAAAATTGTTTTAGCTATTCTAATTTGCCTTTGCATATAAACTTTAGAATCATGCTTTTCTATGTTAAAAAAAATCCTGTTGGGATTTTTAAAAATATTTATTTATTTATTTATTTATTATGTATTTATTTGGCTGTGCCGGGTCTTAGTTGCAGCACGCGGGATCTTCCTTGCGGCATGCGGGATTTTTAGTTGTGGCATGTGGGATCTTGTTCCCCGACCAGGGATTGAACCCGAGCCCCCTGCATGGGGAGTGTGGAGTCTTAACCACTGGACCGCCAGGGAAGTCCCCTCCTGTTGGGATTTTGATTGGAATTGCTTAAAACTTATAAATGGGGCTTTGCTGGTGGCGCAGTGGTTGAGAGTCCGCCTGCCGATGCAGGGGACACGGGTTCGTGCCCCGGTCCAGGAAGATCCCACATGCCGCGGAGCGGCTGGGCCCGTGAGCCATGGCCGCTGAGCCGGCGCGTCCGGAGCCTGTTGCTCCGCAACGGGAGAGGCCACAACAGTGAGAGGCCCGCATACCGCAAAAAAACAAAAACAAACAAACAAAAACTTATAAATGAATTTGGAGAGAATTGACATCTTTCCTGTATTTAGTCTTCTACTTCAAGAGCACAGGATGTCTATTTATTTAATTCTTACTTGATTTCTTTTATCATTGTTTCTTAGTTTTCAGCATACAGCTCCTGCACGTCTTTTGTTATATTTATACTATTTATTTAATTTTGGGAGGAGTGATTGTAAATGGTGTTACTTTGTGTATTTCCAATTACACATGGCCAGTATATAGAAATATGGTTGGTTTTTGTGCGTTGACCTTGTATTTATGGGCTTGCTAAACTGATATTTTAGTTCTGGAAGATTTTTTCCCTTGGTTTTTTTTTTTTGCGGTACTCGGGCCTCCCACTGCTGTGGCCTCTCCCATTGCGGAGCACAGGCTCCGGACGCGCAGGCTCAGAGGCCATGGCTCACGGGCCCAGCTGCTCCGCAGTATGTGGGATCTTCTCGGACCTGGGCACGAACCCGCCCCTGCATAGGCAGGAGGACTCTCAACCACTGCGCCACCAGGGAAGCCGTCCCTTGGTATTTTTATATAGGTAATTATGTCAGCTTTGAATGGGGACAGTTTAATTTCTTCCTTTCCGGTCTGTATGCCTTTTATATTTTTCTTACCTTGTTGCATTGTAAGACTTCCAGTATGATGTTGAAATATGCATGTTGAAAGTAGACATCCTTGTCTGGTTCTGATCTTAGGGAGAAAACACTGTGTCTTTCACATTAAATATGATATAATCTGTAGACTTTTTGTAGATGATCATTATCAAGTTGAGGAAATTCTCTTCTAGTTTACTGAGAGTTTTTATCATGAATGGTTGTTGATTTTTGTTTCCAACTATATTGTGGAGTTTTCTTTTTTCTTCTTGCACTTCTGTTACTTTCTGCTTCATGTATGTTGAAGCTCTGTTGTTTGATATATACAGTTTAGACTGTTACATCATCTTAGTTAATTGACCTTTTAAAAAAAATTCTGTAATTTTCCTCTTTACCCTTAGTAATTTTCTTTGTTATGTCATATAGGTCCTGAGGCTCTGTTCATTTTTTTAAAAAAAATCTTTTCTGTGTTCACACGGGATAATTTCTGTCAGCCTTTTAGTTCACTGCATCTTCCCTTTGACATCTTCATTATGCTATTGAGTACATCCAATTAATCTTTTAGTTTGGCATTGTATTTTTCAATTTTAAAATTTTCATTTGGTTTTTCTTTACATCTTCTTTGCGAAGATTTTCTTTTTTTCCCCATCGATTGAAGAGTGTTTTGATTGATTGTTGGAATGTTTTAATAATAGCTGCTTTAAAGTGTTTGTCAGTTAATGCCAACATTGGTGTCATCTTAGCATTGGTGTCTGTTGACTCATTTCCCTTGTAAATTGAAATTGTCTAGGTTCTTTATATGCTGAATAATTTTAGACTGTATCCTAGGGATTTTGAATATTATGAGATCTTGAGTCTTGTTTAAATCTTGTGAAGAATGTTGATATTTTAAGTTTTAGCTGGCTAATAATCTGGTTAGGTTCAGCTTGCAAGTTCTAACATGCCTTCTTTGGGTCCAGTGTCAGTTCAGTTTTCAAAACCTAGCAGTGCCATTCAGATTTGTCCCTGAGACCTGGACGATGGTCTCTCTATTCTGTTCTCACACACATCAGTATTGTATTATGAACAACTTTATGGGGTCACTTTTTGGTGCTCCTTCCTGGTACTTTCCGGTTCCTTGGGAATCCTCATTTTTGGTCCTCTGGCCAGAAAGCTGGGGTTTTAGTTACCTGCTTTGCTGCATACTTCATGACAGTGCCTTTGTCTGGGCCAAATGACAGGAGGACACAGAGAGAAGAAAGCAATGGCGTTCGGCCCCACCCTCGCTGGACCACAGCTTCACTGATGAGAGAGGAGATGCCTCTTCCTCAGAACTTTGACTCCTATGAGCTCACATTGTGGGTCGCCTCAGGATCACTTGGGGTTTGGGGTGTGAGAAGAGAGAAATAAGAAAAGAAGGTGGACTGTATTCTGAGCACTAGGAGTTCCCTTTCCTGTTCCTTGAGCCAGAATTAGAGGGCTTCTGGACTGCTCTGTGTTTGTGCCCCGGTGGGCACTTCCATGTTGCCCCTGGTGATTTTGGTGGGGGAGAATGGTAGACTACCAGTTCAGTGGTTCCTTAAATAGCTGTTCTGTTTGGGTTTTGTAGTTGGACTAAATCTGTGAACCTCTGACTTTTGTCTCCTTTACAGTGGCTACTGATGTCTCTGCTCAATGTTTCTGTAATTTAAAAAATTAAAAAAAAACAACCCTAAAACCTGGCTTCCTAAGGTTTGCTTTTGTGTCTGAATAGCTTAGAATTCTGCCAAACATTAGTCACAAGTTGTGCTCACACACCTTGAGCTGGCAGGCTGTTCTCTGTGATGGTCTCTGTGTTGGCTGGAGAGCCTGTGCAAACCTAAGGTTCTTCCTGACTCTTTTTAAAATTTTATTTATTTTTGGCTGCCTTGGGTCTTCGTTGCTGTGCGTGGGCTTTCTCTAGTTGTGGCGAGCGGGGGCTACTCTTCGTTGTGGTGCGCGGGCTTCTCATTGCGGTGGCTTCTTTTGTTGCGGAGCACGGGCTCTAGGTGAGCTGACTTCAGAAGTTGCAGCACGTGGGCTCAGTAGTTGTGGCGCACAGGCTTAGTTACTCTGAAGCATGTGTGGGATCTTCCCGGACCAGCGATCGAACCCGTGTCCCCTGCACTGGCAGGCAGATGCTTAACCACTGTACCACCAGGGAAGTCCCTCTTCCCGACTCTTGCATCCCCTTCCCCAATGCGCAAGTTCCGTGGACAGTGATGCTAGTCAGCTACAAAGGTTACAGTCATCCCTAGCTGCCTAACTGCCATAAGTTTTCATAAGCTAAGAATTCAGGGCAGGGTTGACACAGACATGTTAAAAATATACAGGTGCATCATCTTTTCAAATTTCCAGTTTAAATTGCTTTTAAAAATAATAACATTGAGGGACTTCCCTGGTGGCGCAGTGGTTAAGAATCTGCCTGCCAACGCAGTGGACATGGGTTTGATCCCTGGTCCGGGAAGATCCCACATGCCGCGGAGCAACTAAGCCCATGTGCCACGACTACTGAGCCTGCGCTCTAGAGCCCGTGAGCCACAACTACTGAGCCTGCGAGCCACAACTACTGAAACCCGTGCACGTAGAGAGCCCACACGTGCTCCACGTGTGCACGTGCTCCACAACAAGAGAAGCCACCGCAATGAGAAGCCCACACACCGCAACGAAGAGTAGCCCCCGCTCGCCGCAACTAGAGAAAGCCCCGCGCGCAGCAACGAAGACCCAATGCAGCCAAAAATAAATAAATTTATTTAAAAAAATAATAAAATTGATAAAACTGTTATTGGCCACACATTTTTACACAGTTTTCCCTACATTGCAGTTGAGGAAAGTGGAACGTAGAGATATTAAGATTTTTTTTCCCCTTACAGCTAATAAATGATCAAGCTATGGGACAAATCTGTCTGACTTCAAAGTCCATGATTTTAGCTGCTGCCCTAAACTTAATTTAGAAAATCATGTGAGTTTTGAGTTGTCCCTACCTATAAACCCTTTATGAATTATCCTTAGTAGTAAGTAGGCAATGGATTTTTTTGTAGTGTTAAAAAAATTAGGTGAAAATACTAATTTTCTTTAACATTTTTTTTGTGTGTGTGGTACGCGGGCCTCTCACTATTGTGGCCTCTCCCATTGCGGAGCACAGGCTCCGGGGGCCTAGCCGCTCCGCGGCATGTGGGATCTTCCCGGAGCGGGGCACGAACCCGTGTCCCCTGCGTCGGCAGGCGGACTCTCAACCACTGCGCCACCAGGGAAGCCCTTCTTTAACATTTTAAATGCTTCTTTTATCGCTCCTCTCTGATGGTTCATTCTTTCCCCTCCCTTTCTTGAGTTAAATTGGTGTGTAAACGTCTGTGTTCTCTCAATGAATCTGTTGGGATAGAGATGTTATTTTATTTAAGGAAATATGTGTCAGCTTCTGTGAGGGTAATAAAAAGATGCTGGGTGAGGCAAAAGTACTTTGTTCACATAACCTATTTAGAAAAGTTTTATAAATAGGTTGTATTGGGTTGCCAGCTATCTAAAGGCAGATCTTATTTTGCAGTTTTGATATGCATGAATCTAGTTATCATAGAGTAGTTAAAACCAGTCTCCCAACAACATGAGTAATGACATGAAGTACATAAGACTTCATTGCTAGCTTCTCCGTCCTCAGATCACAGCGTAAATCACAGTGGTGCATCTTGATCAGTGAGTGACCAGTCCCTCCACTTCGTTCAAAGCCTGTCAGCGATTGGTCCCTGTGCATCTGTCACTCGGTTCTCTTGCAGACAGCAGAGCCTGTAGTTGCCTAGCTTTCTTGTTTCCCAATGATAAACTTATGTGACATTTTACAAAAATGGATCATTGAAAGAAGGAATTGGCTAACAAAGATGGAAGTGCAACAAAGAAGTGCTAAGTGTTAATGCTGGAAGTGAAATCTAAATGGAACATAAATGGAGTTGTGGAAGAAACAGCTGACCCAGGGGAGTGTTGACATTGCCCACCTTTCTAGATGTGCAGCCAGAGGAAGTCGGACAGACTTGTTGACATAAATGAGGAAAATGGTTGTGATGAAAAGAATGATGGTGTCTCAGGGGAAGTGACACCAACAAAAAACTTTACATTAAGAGAACTCTCAGAGGTATTGAGAGTGCAAAGGATAAAATTTGGAAGCTGTTTTAAACCTAAAAAGGAGTATGACAATCTGCCAAGCATAACAAAGATATTCACTCTGTTTACTGAGTTATACAGTGGGAAGAAGGCACACGTGTTCAAATTAGTCTTGATAAGTTTTTAAATAAAGAAATAAAATACTCTAATTTTCAATATATCTAATGTTTTAAATTACAGTATACTAAGCAAATATTAGTTTTACTTTTTCAGTTTCCTGTATATTTATAACCTACAGTACGAGAATTTTTTTAAAACATCTTGTTCAATTATTTATTTATTTATCTATGACTGTGTTGGGTCTTCGTTGCTGTGCACAGGCTTCTCTAGTTGCGGCGAGCGGGGGCTACTCTTTGTTGCGGTGCGCGGGCTTCTCACTGCAGTGGCTTCTCTTGTTGCAGAGCACGGGCTCTATGCGCGCAGGCTTCAGTAGTTGTGGCACGTGGGCTCAGTAGTTGTGGCTCGTGGGCTCTAGACCGCAGGCTCAGTAGTTGTGGCGCGTGGGCTTAATTGCTCTGTGGCATGTGTGATCTTCCCGGACCAGGGATTGAACCTGTATCCCCTGCATTGGCAGGCGGATTCTTAACCACTGTGCCACCAGGGAAGCCCAAGAGAATTTTTAATATTTTGATAAAAAGTTTTAAAGGTCATGGAACAATTGTGATTTTCCCTGTTGATTATGAAGATTGCTTGTCTTTTTTTTTTTTTTTTTGCAGTAGGCGGGCCTCTCACTGTTGTGGTCTCTCCCGTTGCAGAGCACAGGCTCCGGACGCGCAGGCTCAGCGGCCATGGCTCACGGGCCCAGCCGCTCCGCGGCATGTGGGATCTTCCCAGATCGGGGCACGAACCCACGTCCCCTGCATCGGCAGGCGGACTCTCAACCACTGCGCCACCAGGGAAGCCCTGAATATTGCTTTTTACAGTTGCAGCTTGTATGATTGTTTACTACTATGCAAAGCAAGGACTGCCTGTATTAAAAATCAGCTTTATGGAGTTCTTCAGGACCATTCTGTGTATTAAAGTTTTAATTTTGGGTGTGTGGATGGAGATCAGGGATGCTGTAAACTCAAGTCTTCATCAGGTTGTTCCTTCATTTAAAACCCTTTAATGGCTTTTTCTGTTGTCATTAGAATAGACCAGAATTTTTAACAGGCTCTTATCTCTGCCTCTGTCTTTAGCTCTTGTCTTCTACCTCTTCTCACAGCACTGTGTATTTTTTCTGTTTAGCCCTTATGACTTAAACTATGTAGTAAATTGTGTGATTAGCCATGTAATATTTGTCTAGAATAGGCCTATATTGTTCACTGCTGAATGCCCAGCACCTATGCGCATATAAACATGGGCATACAAGTCTGTTCATTCATTCATTCATACATACAAGTACAGAGTGCACATTACAACTACATGGCACTCTGTATTTTATATGTGCATGGATATATTTTTTTTCTGTGGAGGGGAATGATTGCTTTCTCAAGATTCTCAAAGGCTTCAGTGGTCTGAAAATGTTAAGTCTTGTACTATAGGAATTGATACAGTGAAATGTATACTCAAGCTTAGATGGTATCATTACACATTAAAGATGTTCACTTTCCAATCTGCATTTGAATATTTGGACATTCAAGATATTATATATGGCCCTGAGCAAGCATTTAAAATTATTACATTGTCTGTAGAAGATAAAATTCATTTTAAAAATGGTTATTTGTGTTGGAATATATTAATATAGTAGCATTTAAAAAATCTCTATCAATCTTACATAAGATATAAGACAGAGTAGAGTTGCTATTGGGTGGGAAATCGGCTGCTTGGCAAATTTCATCTTCTAGAAAATTGTAAATTTCTTCTAGTTTTCAAACTGTGTTTTCCTTTTCAAATTACCTATTGATTTTTTTTTTTTTTGGATCCTGATTCAATTATATCTTAAGCTTCTTTAAAGGGGTTTATTTAGCTGGAATCTTTGATTTTTTTCAGGGAAGACTGTTCACAGTATTGCTGTAGTATTGGCTATATCAATACCTAGGAGACATGTAAGCCACTTTAGCCATACTTAGTTCTCATTGGGCAGACATTCAGTTGTTTATTCTGAGCTGGCATAATAAAAGTGAATTGAAAATTGTACCAAGCATAGTTGGTATGCAGATGGTTGGCCTGGTGTTCAGGAAACATTGGAGTTAAGGCCTGGAAGTGAAGGATGGCAGTACTATGCCTACCATGCTGCCATGGTGGGATTTTTGCCTCTGGGCTTGGTGGACTCAGGCTGCGGTCCTAGGACCTGCCCTGAACTTCTCCCTTCACTCCCTTCCTTCCATCCCTGACCTTTTCCTTGCTGACAGTCTTACTACCATAAACATCTCTGCTGTAGGCTAGACTGGAAGAAGGAAAACAAGAAGCTCCAGTCTGTCTTGTCACTTTTGCCAATCATGTCTATGAGGAGGAATAGTTTGGAGAGGGAAGGAAGAGAAGAGGTTGAAATTGCTGACTGAAGTTAGGTTTCTTAAAGTAAGTCATGTGACTTTGCTTGCCCCATTTAAAAATTACCGTGGATAATTGGGAGTTGAGTCCATAAATAAGTACATGTAAGAGGAAAAAGCTTCAGAAAGACTGTAGTTAGTCCCTCACCCTGTTTTAGTGTGTGCCCTGATGTCTTGTTAGTCACTGTATTAGTTTCCTGTGGCCGCTGTAACAAATCCCCCAAACTGAGTGGCTTAAAACAGCAGACATTTATCCTCTTTTAGTTCTGGAGGCCAGAAGTCCAAAATCAGTTTCGTTGAACCTAAATCAAGGTGCTGGCAGGGTTGCGCTCCCTCCAGGGGCTCTACCACATCACTCTGATCTCTGCCCTCCTAGGCACATTACATTTTCCTTTTCTCTGTGTGTGAACCCCCCTCTTCCTCCTTCTTACAAGGACACTCGTGATGATGGCATTTAGAGCCAACCTGCATAATCCAGGATAATTTCCTTATCATAAAATCCTTAATTTAATCACATATGCAGCAACCCCTTTCCCGAATAAGGTAACATTTTACAGGTTCCAGGGATTTTATTATTGCTGCTTTCACCCATCACTCCTCCAGCCCCCTTTTTGTCTTTTATTAAACAGGTGAGTGATTGTTTATCCCAGTGTTCCTTGAGTTTTCATACCTCATAATCCAATGCAATTTCTAACCAGTATATCCACCAAAACTAAAGTTGTGGAGTTTTTTACTGACGTCTCTGTTATTGTTTTTCTACTATTGTGAGGAGTCTGGAGGTGGATGTGTTGGGACTTGGAACAGCAGCTCCACAAAGTCATTAGGGACCCAGGCTTCTTGGGGTGTGCTTGTCGTTTTGCAGGCACAGCACTGCTACTTCGCTTCAGGCAACATCTCCGGGTTTGAAGAGGGGAAAGGGCAAAGAGTAAAAGATAGGTGTTTCTTTTCTCAGAAGCTTTGCAGAAGCCCCACCCAACAACTGGGCTTACACTTGGTTGGCCAGACTGGGTCACGTGTGCACCTGCAGCTTCAGGGGGGCTGGGAATGTTTTTAGCAGTGTTCCCACATCTCCACTCTAGCAGGAGTCTTTGGCTGTTGAGGAAAGGGGGGGATGGCTATGAAGAGGCGGCTTGCAGTCTGTCCTGGAAGGTGATGAAAGCCGCTCACATTTCCTTCTACAGCTACAAGGTTTTTTGTTGTTTTTTTTTTTGCGGTACGCGGGCCTCTCAACGCCGCGGCCCCTCCCGTTGCGGAGCAGAGGCTCCGGACGCGCAGGCTCAGTGGCCACGGCTCCCGGGCCCAGCCGCTCCGCGGCACGTGGGATCTTCCCGGACCGGGGCACGAACCCGTGTCCCCTGCATCGGCAGGCGGACTCTCAACCACTGCGCCACCAGGGAAGCCCCGACAAGGTTTTTTTTTATTGGCTGCACTGTGCAGCATGTGGGATCTTAGTTCCCTCACCAGGGATTGAACCCAGGCCCTTGGCAGTGAAAGGGCATGGAGACCTAACCACTGGGCCACCAGGGAATCCCCTAGAAGGCTTTTGTGTATATGATCACATTATCTTTGTTTCTTCCCTAACGGTTGTGGTGAAAACCTGCTTAATGCTGGGTATGGTGATAAGCACTAAGGGGTCATACGTTGATACTTGCTATGTGCTAGACACTTTAACTACTTTTATATATGTTAGTTGCATTATCTCCTTTAATCTGCTATGTGATCTTCTCCTGGAGAAAATCAACCCACTTTATAGGTGGAGCAACTGAGGATCCATTAAACTGGTAGTAAGTGTCATCATTTCCTAGATTTAAAGGTAAAATTTTAGAGCTTATAATGGTATAGCTAACGCATGGTATAGCTTAATCACACCTGTGTTTTCTAGTTCCAGGTTTGGTGCTAAATCAGTGCTTTGAATTGAGTATGCGCAAAATACCCCTCCCCCCACCCCGCCCAGCCCATTCACACACTGTAAAACAGTGAGAAAGCATGACCTGTAGTCAGGTAATCCTGGTTTTGAGTCCTCCTCCTGCCAGGTACGGTTCTGTTATGTGATAGACAAATTATCTAGTTTATCTGTGCTTCAGTTTTATCATTTGTAAAATGGGGACAGTGTCATCTGCCTCGCAGGGTTTTTGTGAGGATGAAATGAGATATAGGTGTATAGTGCACATATATTTAGTAAATGATAATTTACAGTTTTTACTATGGTTGTCTTCCTATTACAATTCAACGTTGAGTTTTCCTTTCTTATGTAATGCAGCGGTCTCCAACCTTTTTGGCACCAGGGACTGCTTTCGTGGAAGACAATTTTTCCATGGACCAGGGTGCGGGGGGGCGGTATGGTTTCGGGATGATTCAAGCATGTTACATCTATTGTGCACTTTATTTCTATTATTTTTACATTGTAATATATAGTGAAATAATTATACAGCTCACCATAATGCAGAATCAGTGGGAGCCCTGAGGTCATTTTCACTTGCCACTCACTGATAGGGTTTTGATGTGAGTCTGCAAGCAGTTGATTGATTAAGGTCTCTGTGCAGTCAAACCTCTCTGCTAATGATAATCTGTATTTGCAGCCGCTCCCCAGTGCTAGCATCACCCCCTCAGCTCCACGTCAGATTATCAGGCATCAGGTTCTCATGAGGAGTGCACAACCTAGATGCCTTGCATGCGCAGTTCACAGTAGCGTTCGCACTCCTGTGAGAATCTAATGCTGCTGATCTGACAGGAGGTGGAGCTCAGGCGGTAATGCGAGCGATGGGGAGCGGCTGTAAATACAGATGAAGCTTCATTCGCTCACCCGCCTGCTGCTCACCTCCTGCTGTGCGGCCTGGTTCCTAACAGGCTACAGACCAGTACCGGTCTGTGGCTCGGGGGTTGGCAACCCCTGATGTAATAGGTTAATACTGAAGAAATAATTTATTCCTTTTTAGTTCTTGGGACTTTTCGATTAATCTTAATAATCCTCTTTTGTGGTAAAATCATAGAAAAATATTTGTTTTTCTGCCAATTTCCTATAACTCCATGGTGGGGAGGAATTGATTTTTGTGCCAGTTGTGAGTGGTTTTTGCAGTGACAACAGATAGGGGTAACTCTAGTTTCCTTCCTGTATTAGTTTTCTATAGCTGCCAAAACAAATTACAACAAACTTGGTGGCTTGAAACAACATAGATTTGTTTTCTTGCAGTTCAGTATGTCTGACACAGGCCTCAGGGCTAAAAGCAGGTGTTGGCAGGTTGGCATTCCTTTCTGGAGACTCTAGGAGAATGTGTTATTTGCTCTTTTCAGTTTCTAGAGGCTTCTTGCATCCCTTGGCTGGTGGCTCCCTTCCTCTGTCTTCATAGCCAGTAATGTAACATTTCTGTGGCCATGCTTCCATCATTACATCTTTCTCTGACTCCTTCTGCCTTCCTCTTCCACCTCTTAAGGACCCTGTGATCACATTAGTCCCATCTGGGTAAACAGTATAGTCTCCCCATTCTCGAAGTCAGCTGATTAACAGCTTATATTCCCCTTTACCTTAGTTGTAAACTAACATATTCACAGGTTTTGAGGATTAGGACACGGACGTCTTTAGGCTCCATTATTCTGCCTCCTATATCTCCCATCCTCCCCAAAAGACTGAGCTCGGTTTCAGCTTCAAAACTGGAGAAGTCTTTAATGTTGCATACACCTTTTTATACAGTTGAAGTCTGTTGAGGTTGTAGGTTGTAGTAGGAGGTAATGGGTTAATCTGGGATTTTTGACTCAACTGCTGCTGGTTGTGGAAGATGTGAGGGGAGTGAAGGGGAAGTAGTGAAGGTCTGGCCCTGGAGGGGAAACCAGCCGAGGCTGTTGGGTAAATCTCTAGGGAAAGCAGCTTTTAGCATCACTGGTGTAATGGGTGTTGATTACTAAATAGTCCTAGGGCTTTCTCTTTTTTTCTCCTTCTATTTTTTCTTTAGCTTTCCTCTTATTCCTGGATTTTTTTTGTGTGTTTGCAAAGTCAAAACGTTTGTAGGGGTTTGTGAAATTTCTTAGTATTTGTAATGATTTATTTGAGTAATTTTAAATTATTTGAAGGAAAGACTATAAAAGTCAAAGCATCAGTAAAATCTATGTCTGGTTGAATTCATTTTTCCAATTTATTACTTGAGTTCATTACTTGAATTCAATTTACTACTTGAATTCATTTTCCCAATTCAGTACTACTTACTGGTGTCTGAATTATGTCACACGAACGTATTTTCCCAACTGAAAAGTCTAGTCTTTCTAGTTATTTATTTATCCATTCTGATCAATATGCAGGTGTTCACTGAAACTCCTCCATGTGCCAGGCGCTCTGCTTGTCTCTGGAGATATAGTGGTAAACTTGACATAGTCCCTTCCCTCACGGAGCTTACAGTCTAGTCTAGTAGGGCTGTCAGCACATAGTAAACAAAGTGGATATGACTAACTGGGAGTCAAACTACTATAAATCATGGAAGAATCTGCAAAATTTTCCTTATTTTTATTTCCCGCAGTGTATGATTACTTTATTGGTTCAGAGTTCTTTTCAAATACTTCAAAATAATTTGATGACATGAAATTGAAATATAACTATGGCTACTATTTACAATATTGACTAATGTTTTTTGGCTTATGTGAAGTATGTAATCTGAAGTTTAGGTTGCTTTATTTTATTTATTTATTTTTGAATTTTATTTCTTTATACAGCAGGTTCTTATTAGTTATCTATTTTATACATATTAGTATATATATGTCAATCCCAGTCTCCCAATTCATCACACCACCACCCACCGACACCCACCGCTTACCCCCTTTGGTGTCCATACGTTTGTTCTCTACATCTGTGTCTCAATTTCCGCCCTGCAAACTGGTTCACCTGTACCATTTTTCTAGGTTCCACATATATGTGTTAATATACGATACTTGTTTTTCCCTTTCTGACTTACTTCACTCTGTATGACAGTCTCTAGATCCATCCACATCTCTACAAATGATCCAATTTTGTTCCTTTTTATGGCTGAGTAATATTCCATTGTATATATGTACCACATCTTCTTTATCCATTCATCTGTCGATGGGCATTTAGGTTGCTTCCATGACCTGGCTATTGTAAATAGTGCTGCAATGAACATTGGGGTGCATGTGTCTTTTTGAATTATGGTTTTTCTCAGGGTATATGTCCAGTAGTGGGATTGCTGGGTCATATGGTAATTCTATTTTTTTAAGGAACCTCCATACTGTTCTCCATAGTGGCTGTATCAATTTACATTCCCACCAACAGTGCAAGAGGGTTCCCTTTTCTCCACACCCTCTCCAGCATTTGTTGTTTGTAGATTTTCTGATGATGCCTATTCTAACTGGTGTGAGGTGATACCTCATTTTATTTATTTATTTATTTTTGTGGTACGCGGGCCTCCCACCGCTGCAGCCTCCCCCGTTGCGGAGCACAGGCTCTGGACGCGCAGGCCCAGCGGCCACGGCCCACAGGCCCAGCTGCTCCGCGGCACGCGGGATCCTCACGGACCGGGGCACGAACCCACACCCCCTGCATCGGCAGGCGGACTCCCAACCACTGCGCCACCAGGGAAGCCCCCTCATTGTAGTTTTGATTTGCATTTGTCTAATAATTAGTGATGTTGAGCAGCTTTTCATGTGCTTCTTGGCCATCTGTATGTCTTCTTTGGAGAAATGTCTATTTAGGTCTTCTGCCCATTTTTTGATTGGGTTGTTTGTTTTAGTATTGAGCAGCATGAGCTGTTTATATATTTTGGAGATTAATCCTATGTCCGTTGATTCATTTGCAAATATTTTCTCCCATTTTGAGGGTCATCTTTTCAGCTTGTTAGCAGTTTCCTTTACTTTGCAAAAGCTTTTAAGTTTTTTTAGGTCCCATTTGTTTCTTTTTGTTTTTATTTCCATTACTCTAGGAGGTGGATCAAAAAAGATCTTGCTGTGATTTATGTCAAAGAGTGTTCTTCCTGTGTTTTCCTCTAAGAGTTTTATAGTGTGCGATCTTACATTTAGGTCTCTAATCCATTAGGTTGCTTTATGAAATGAGTTTTAAAATAGGCATTATCATTTTTAAGCTTTTCCAAATATTTAATGTAGTGAAGTTACAGATGTTGATTTTCGCAAATAAGGTTTCCAATAACTATTTCTTATATATAAAGTTCTTTAAAATATTTCTAATTAAGGAAAGCCTGGGGGCTTCCCTGGTGATGCAGTGGTTGAGAATCTGCCTTCCAATGCAGGGGACACGGGTTCGCTCCCTAGTCCGGGAAGATACCACATGCCGCGGAGCAAGTAAGCCCGTGCGCCACAACTACTGAGCCTGTGCTGTAGAGCCCGTGAGCCACAACTACCGAGCCTGCATGCCGCAACTACTGAAGCCCATGCTCCACGATGAGAGAAGCCACCGCAAAGCGAAGCCCGCACACTGCAATGAAGTGTAGCCCTCGCTCACCGCAACTAGAGAAAGCCCGTGTGCAGCAACGAAGACCCAGCACAGCCAAAAATAAATAAATAAAATAAATTTATTTTTAAAAAAAAAAGGAAGGAAAGCCTGACACTAATTTTCATGTTTGTTCCTTTTAGGAATGTTTTAAAGGAAGCTGGGCTACTCACAAGTTACTACATAAGAAAGCAAGTAAGTAAAGTCACACATCTCTATACCATTTTTCTTAGAAGTGGCTTTGTGCAGAAGACAAGAATTCTTCCAGCTCCGAAAGCGTATATTTGAATGTTCTGACGGTATAATTCCAAAAGCTAGAATTAGGACATGTTTTGTTCTTTGTGGTATGTAATCATTTAAATAAAACGTGACTAATATCTCTGTTAATCTTGTTTCATATATGTAACATGAAAACATGAGATGGCTGCCACGAGTGGGATCTGGCTTGAGCAATACCAGAGGACATCCTAAACTTTTGGCATCTGGCACCCCCTTTCCTTTGCTAGAAGCCTTTGTGTGTTGTAGGCAAGGACGCACAAGCTATCTGGCTTCATTTAATCAAATCCCTTTTGTTCTTGTTTAGCTTCAATTTCAGTTGCTTTGTCTAACTCAGAATTATATCGCTTTGTTTTTTGGGTGTTTTAATGTTATTACTTACAGTCTAATGTTTAGTTTTCCTTTTTGAGACACCACAAAGTGAAACTATTGGCTGCTTTTTAGCTATTGCTGTCAACCACACTGATCTATTGCTGATTCGAATGGCCTTTTCTGCTTTCGCGACTCATCCTATAAATTCAAGCCGTTAGTGTGGCTAGCTCAGGACAACTCGTCACAATTACTTGCAAATTGACAAGGGCTTTTTTTCTTATAGCACTGCCATCCTTATGGGTGGATTGGCAGATAGTACGTGGTTCTTGGTATAAGGTTTTCTTTCAACTTACTGATCTTGGTATTTTTAGTTCATCTACTTTATATTTTTAAGGAATTTGCTGATTTAATAAAGTTTGGTAGATTGTTTTATATGTGTATATACCTTAAAAATCTCATTGAGGTCAGTTTAACCACCATTTCAAGGAAAAGGAAATAAAAATTTTAAAAAGACATATATTCTGTGGTTGTATAAAGCAAAGTCTACATTTAATGGAAATGCTAGGCTATTGTGGGAGGAAATGTGGTTAGAGATGAGGAAACATGATGTGAATAAATGAGTTTAAAAAGCATAAATGGCAGGATTTGCTACCTGCAAAGTGTAGAGGTAGGTTTAAATATGCCATTTTATTTTATTCACTTATACTTTAAATACCGTATATCGAATGTGTTAGGTATTTTTAGAGCTCTTTGAGCCAATTATTAACATTTTATATTCAGGAACTTAAAGCACAGGGAACTGAAGGATTGATGTGAAAGAGTATGTTACTAAAAGAACTTGGGGCTTCCCTGGTGGAGCAGTGGTTAAGAATCTGCCTGCCAATGCAGGGGACACGGGTTTGAGCCCTGGTCCGGGAACATCCCATGTGCCACAGAACAACTAAGCCCGTGTGCCACAACTACTGAGCCTGTGCTCTAGAGCCCACAAGCCACAACTGCTGAGCCTTCGTGCCACAACTACTGAAGACTGTGTGCCTAGAGCCCGTGCTCCGCAACACGAGAAGCCACTGCAATGAGAAGCCCGTGCACCGCAACGAAGAGTAGCCCCCGCTTGCGGCAACTAGAGAAAGCCCGTGTGTAGCAACGAAGACCCAATGCAGCCATAAATAAATAAATAAATAAATAAATAAATAAAGAATGGGTCTCTACTGCAAGTGTTTGCCAACTCATTGAAGTGTGCTTGTTTCTTCAATATTGGGTTTCTAAGGATAGAGCTATTTCATTATGACTTACACTGCAAGAGAATTAAACAGCTGGTGTTTCCTAAGTAGTTGTTACTGCATTGGACTAAGACGGTTTGTGTTTTACTTATACCTCTAGAGTTTAGTATGGTGCCGTGTTTCAGATTGTGCCCTCTTGGATCTTAGGGGATGATTTCTTCAGTGGGTGAGCTTAATATTCTTGATCACTTTGGGCTGTGTTGGGTAGAGTCAGCCCTCAGCTGCCAGCCCTGTGTCTTTCACGCCCTAATAAATTGACCCCAACTACCATTGTGGATGACAGTCCTAGAGGAGGGAATGGTGTGGGGAAAGGTGATCTCCAGGGCTAAGAAGAGTATTGAGAAAGGGATTAGGGGAAAAGAATGTTGGGCTGGGAAGGAACCAGGGCATCTTAAAAGATAGCACCTCATTCCAAGAAATAATAGTGAAATAATGTAGCAAACAGTTCATGTGAACTGATCTTTAATTAAAGATGACCCATTTATATTTATGTTCATTAGGGATATTGGTCTGTAATTTGCTTTTAATGTCTTTGACTGGATCTGGCATTAGAGTAATCCTGGACTCATAGAATGGGAAACATTTCCTCCGCTTCTATTTTCTGGAAGAGTTTGTGTAGAATTGGTATTATTTCTTCTGTAAATGTTTGGTAGAATTCACCAGTGAAATCATTTGGACCTGGAGTTTTCTTGGTTGCAGAAGATAATCAGGCCTTAGGAATATTTCAAGTGTGAGTTAAATGACTTAAGAGCAGAATTTACTTTTTATGTGTCATAGTAAAGAAGACCAGTTAGGTTGTCAAGCCCTTAAATGCATGTAATGCTGATGCTTGGGTGCATATTTCTTACACATATCTCCTGCCAGAGTTTACACAGTACCATTGCCTTTGATCTGTAAAAGTTGTAGCACTTCACATCTCAATACTATATTATTCTACACTTTTTACACTCACCACTGATATACTCAGTGTGTTTCTTTGCTTCCCATTTTCCTAAAGTAAAAGGTGGACATGGTTGACAAGTATCTTTTTATTTATTTATTTATTTTATTTTTGTGGTGTGCGGGCCTCTCACTGTTGTGGCCTCTCCCGTTGCGGAGCACAGGCTCCGGACGCGCAGGCTCAGCGGCCATGGCTCACGGGCCCAGCCGCTCCGCGGCATGTGGGATCTTCCCGGACCGGGGCACGAACCCGTGTCCCCTGCATCGGCAGGCGAACTCTCAACCACTGCGCCACCAGGGAAGTCCCGACAAGTATCTTTTGAATAGCCAAAGATATGATATAAAAACTCGTTTAAAAAAAAACACAAAAGAAAAACCTCTGTGGGATTCCCTGGTGGTCCAGTGGTTAGTACTTGGCGCTTTCACTGCCATGGCCTGGGTTCAATCCCTGGTCGGGGAAATAAGATCCTACAAGACGCACAGCGCGGCCAAAAAAAAAAAAAAAAAAACACCTCTAAATAATACTTTTTATTCTACTCTTCTACCCTTCCAAATTAGTGTGCTTGAATTTTGGATTGTGGAGGGAAGGTATTAGATAATATTTCAAAACCGGTTCCACCGAGTTTTGTGAGCACGGATTACTCTAAGCCTCACTTCCAAGCTGCCGAAATCATGCATTTATTTTGAGTGTTAAATAAACAAATCTATGTGAAGTGCTTGGTGTATGTACAGTGCATAGTAAGTGCTCAGTAGCCATTTAATAATCATCTCTGGGAGAACTGAGTCAGGATTGTGATCAGAAGGTTCTGTTCCAGGCAAAGCTTAGATATGGGCAGTTCTTTTGTGGCAGCTGAGGCCACCTGCACAGAACCTTTTAAAGAGGAAAGAAAGAAAGGTGTGCTGTACTTGGTACCTGATCTTGCACATATCAGGTACTCTTTGACACCACCTGCAGCTTACCTGGCCCTGTTGCATTGTGATGTTTGAAAGACAGCTTACAGATGTTTGTTTATGCTGTCCTGTGCTTTCACAGTCATTTGAAAAAGACCAGTTAGTATGCAATTTTGTTACCAACCCCCAGTCCAATTCATATTTATTAGATTTCTATTACGTATGTGTCTGGGACTTAGGGGCTTAAATCAGTTGATCCGTAAATAGTTTAAGAAAAACTTACTTCGGAAGAGAAACTTTCCCTAAGTAAATTATACCTAGAGACTAGAAAAGGGCTTGCCATATTTCATTCTTATTTAGATAGCTTTTGGGTTATATTATTTGTTGGAGGTCTGCTTTCAATTCTCTTGAAAATCGATTGTGGAAGGTTCAGAATCCAGATCAGTAGGAAGGAAAGATTTTACATCCTTCGTTTTCACCCTCCCTTGGATGATGTTAAAGCAAAAAGCCTGCATCTTGATTGCTGTTCTGTCCTGTTTCTGGTGAAAATTATTCTTGAAGTTTACGATTCAGACAGAAGCGCTTGATGCAATCACAGCTAAAGCAGGTGTAAGTTGGCCTGCATTTTAAACTATTTTCTATAATGTTTGACCCTAGTGGCAGTGAATGGAGTCCATTACTGTCCTGGAATGAGAAACAGTTTCGTGTGAATGTTAATGTCAATAGGAAAACTTTCCTGAATTTCATAGGGGAGAAAGATATCTAAAATTTAGTAGTGTAGTAGAGCTTTCCTTTCTCTTTTTCTATTCCTTTACTTTTTCTTCTTTTGGCTGCGCCATGTGGCATGAGGGAATCTTATTAGTTCCCCGACCAGGGTTTGAACCCATGCCCCCTGATTGGGACTTCAGAGTCTTAACTACTGGACCGCCAGGGAAGTCCCCTCTATTCCTTTCCGTTATATGTAATATTATAATTGTATTTTCTTCCAAAATAATGTGAATGGATTGGTGGTATTTTTGCATTCTCTTCAATTGCCCCTCAAGGGCCTTTCAATCCCAAGTTGACCACATGCTCTTTGGAGAGAGTACTGGACTGGGAAGCAGCATTTCCACATTTCTGTGCCCATGTGAACCATATTGCCTCAGTTTCCTCATATGTAAAATGAGAAAATGAGAGTAGATTGTCTTTTTCTTGTTGTTGATAACTTTAGTCACCATGCTGTACTTTATATCCCCAGGACTTATTTATCATATGACTGGAATTTTGTACCTTTTGATCACCTTCACCCATTTCACCATTCCTCTTTAGCTTAAGATGACATGATTCCATCTGTCCAAAATAGATTGCTTAAAGGGGGGAGTTTTTTCCTTGTACACGTCTAAAATTATTTGGAGCTTGCCTTTTAAAACCTGTGCTAGCATTACAATAATCAGGAAGACACTGGTGTGCATTGGGAGGTGTATAGGCTGCTACTTGGTGTAGGAGGGATTTGAATTCCTGCCATTTAAACTCCTAGGTTAGTAGTTTTATTTTGGTTTTTGGATAAGAACTGCAGTTAATGTGCTCAGATACCATTAAGGGTAGGTTCTGTGTGAAGAGTTTTAGGTGTATTTCAGTAAATACAACATTGTATATTATTAACTAACCTGGTAGTAAGGTGTGTATTTGGTTCTTAATTTTTCTAATGAATTTTCAGTAACTTCCGATTGATTGTTCCCTCCCCTTATCTTTGCCTTTTCCTACTTCCTTCTATTACCTACTTCTTTCTGTTACCTCCTTCCTGAGAAAAGGCAAATGATACTCATCAAATTTTCTAAGCAACTTAAAATGTTGACGTGAAAGCCATTCATCAACTAAGTGAGAAGTTTTTGTTTTTTACTTTAAATTTGCTTTGGGATTATTTAGAATCTGTTCTTTTAGTAAAAGCACAGAATCCATTTGTAATATCTGCTCTCAGTTGGGAAGTTTTCCCCAGGCTCAAATTTTGTATTTCAAAAAGCAGGCTTCCTATAAATTGACATTGTAGAGAGAATACATTTAGTATTTACTTGAGAAAAGGAGTTCAGCTATGAGCTGTTCCTATTCAACATTGTGTAAAAAATGAGAATATGTTTAGTTTGGGCTTTTTCTCCCAAGACACTTAGATCTTTGAGGAGTCATAGGGATGTGGACATAGCAAGAAAGCGGTAGCTTTGGTGACTTAGGCTAGGGTAGAAGTTTGCTGGATTTTGTGCCTGGGCTCTTTGGCTT
Source organism: Delphinapterus leucas (assembly GCF_059928025.1). NCBI lineage: Eukaryota > Metazoa > Chordata > Mammalia > Artiodactyla > Monodontidae > Delphinapterus > Delphinapterus leucas. The sequence continues at coordinate 119,974,502 of NC_143133.1, read as the reverse complement.
GGCTTTCAAATGGTGATAGTTAAAGTATGCTGCTGCTCAGTAGCTTGACCACTGAGGCGTTTCTTTCTCTCATTCATCTGTCCATCTCCCAGAAGATGAAAAGGCCAAGCGAGAATCTGTGTCTCCCTGGACTGTGGAAGGTGATATCAACACTGACCCATGGGCAGGTTATCGATATACTGGTAAACTCAGACCACATTATCCACTGGTGAGTAAATAAGGTAATAAAAATTTAACATTCTTTTAAACCAATTTTCAGTTTCCTAAAAATGATACTTAATAATTTGTATTCCACTTATGAATCATGTGATCAAGATTAAGTTTACATTCTAGCTTTTTAACTTTTATGGTACATTATTTAGAAGTTAGTAGGGATAATTGGCAATCATGGATGAAGTAGAAAAATTTGAGATGAAGGATTCTTTAATATTTAAGAAAGAATGAGGTAGAATAGATATTTTTAGGCCAACATAATGGTAGTGTATATTACTACTTCTCTAAAATTTTTTCAGCGTGATATTCTTCTACCTTAAGTTTGATATGGCTTTTCTGCCACTCCTGTTCCTTCCAGCGTTCTTGGCAGACAGACTTCAGAGTCTTAACCTAGGAATTGACTTAAGTTGAAATTTATTTGTCATTCTCAAATACTTAAATTCTTTTTACTGTTGTTTTCTTTTTATAAAAGGGATATATCGGGGCTTCCCTGGTAGCACAGTGATTGAGAGTCCACCTGCCGATGTAGGGGACGCGGGTTCGTGCCCCGGTCCGGGAAGATCCCATATGCCGCGGAGCAGCTGGGCCCGTGAGCCATGGCAGCTGAGCCTGGGCGTCCGGAGCCTGTGCTCCGCAACAGGAGGGGCTACAACAGTGAGAGGCCCGCATACCGCAAAAAAAAAAAAAGAGAGATACATCTTTAATTTTTAAAATTTGGAAAAATATCAAAGATATAAGAAAGTTTAATTGTAGCTCCCAGAGATAATGTCCAGGAACATATTGGTGTACATTTACTTTGAGACATCATTTTGTTACTGATTGTGGTTCACCAATTTGTTTGGAACAACATGGGCACCTTCCTTGTCTGCATGTAATCTTAAATCTTTAATGGCTTCTGTCACTCTCCCCATTCCTTACATATCCTGGGAAAGGGGGTGGCATTAGCACTAGGCTCGATCTTCACAAAACAGATATGTTGTGATATTTAAGAGGTCATTTAAAACTTTTTTTTTCATTTAAGTCAGCGGTCCCCAGCCTTTTTGGCACCAGGGACTGGTTTCATGGAAGATAGTTTTTCCACGGGGCAGGGTCTGGGGGGTGGTTCAGCGCTTCTGTGAGTGATGGGGAGCGGCAGGTGAAGCTTCACCGCTCACCTCCTGCTGTGCTGTACGGGTCTCTGGCCAGGTGTTGGGGACCCCTGATTTAAATGAAATGAATGAACTTTTGAATTTGGTGTTTATTCCCCCACTTTTATTTTCTTTGTTAGTAGGTTTTTTGTTTTGTTTTTTTTTGCGGTACGCGGGCCTCTCACTGTTGTGGCCTCTCCCATTGCGGAGCACAGGCTCCGGACGCGCAGGCTCAGCAGCCATAGCTCACGGGCCCAGCCGCTCCACGGCATGTGGGATCTTCCCGGACCGGGGCACGAACCCATGTGCCCTGCATCAGCAGGCAGACTCTCAACCACTGCGCCACCAGGGAAGCCCTGTTAGTAGATTTTAATAATGAAAGTTACTTTCATGTTTGAATCGGATACATCTAACCTCTTCGTTTTTTTTCAGATGCCAACAAGGCCAGTGCCAAGTTATATTCAAAGACCAGATTATGCTGATCACCCTTTAGGTAAATTCTGCTGTGCTGTTTCTTCATATTTCAACTTGTGGGCTTGCTGACTACTACAGAGGAAAAGAGTGCTGTTTTAGTAGAAAAGTTTCAGTGCTGGATTTCTAATAAATGTAAATATGTTTTTTCAAGGCACACTAGAACATTTGAGAGCATTAAAGATTCTTTCCTCTCATTAGAAATCTAATCAATTCTGAAAACATTGTTTTCTGTTAAAGGCTGTTAAAGGCTACATTCAACATAATATTGTATTTAGTGTTGTTATATCAAATTCTAGATTTTAAAAATAGTTTTGATTTTAGCATGTTTTCCAACCTTAATTAAATAATATCCATTTAGGAAATAACAGATGGTGGAGGCCTTGAATGCATGCCTAACTGAAGACTCTGGACTGTAGCAGTAATAGACATAGTAGTAATGGTGATGATAATAGTAGTGGTGGTGATGCTGATGATTCTATAACTGATATTTTTTCATAACTGTGTGTCAGGCCCTGTGCCAACCTCTTTACATGTATTACTCCATTTAATACTTTCAACACTCCTGGGGTGGGTTCTATTGTCTTCTCCCTTTATGGTTAATGATAGTGAGACATGCAGAGAAGATAGGTGCTTTACAGCATAGGCTAAAGTTGAATTATGTGAAATTACTGAGTTTGCTTGTCAAAAATGGTTGAATGTGGTTTAATCTACTGAGCTAAGCTACCTTTGCTTTTTTCTCGAAGAAAAAAAGGGAACTGTATTAAGTCCTTATGAATATAATTTGAAAATTTAGTTAAACTCCACTATTTCAGATGAATTGAAAGAAAAGAGTCTGAATGATAGAATACTGTTGAGGATGTATACTTTCATTGCACTGTATTTAATATTCTTGAATATAGTTTTAAATTGTATTTTTAAAGAGTACATAGATAAGGTAAATTGTAATAGGATAAAATGTTGCACAGTGAAAAGTGAGTACCTTTCCTCAGAAGTAATCACTATTAATGATTTCTTGTAGAACTTTTCAGAGATATTTGTTGTGTGTACACAAATTAACACACCCCCACCCAATTATACACAAAATGAACAAACTATATATACCTTTTCACCTTGCTCTGTTATATTTTATGTTGTAAATATTCCATATAATCTGATATAAAACCATTTTTTTTCTTTTTAATGACTGAAGTATTCCATTATGTGGACATGTTACAGTTTATTAAACCAGACTCCTACTAATGTATGTTTAGATTATTTCCAGGTTTTTACTTCTAACAATTTGACTGCAGGAACTGTTCTTATAATTACATATTTGTACACATGTTGAGAGTGTTTCTATAGGTTAACTGCCTGAAGTGAAATAGCTAGATCACAGGATACATGCATTTTTTAAAATTTTGAGAGGTATTATAAATCTCAGAGATTTTTTTGCCAGATAAAAACATATGAGAGTCGCTTTCCCTGTATCTTTTTTTCTTTTTAAATAAATTTATTTATTTTTGGCTACATTGGGTCTTCGTTGCTGCGCACGGGCTTTCTCTAGTTGCCGTGAGCGGGGGCTACTCTTCATTGCGGTGTATGGGCTTCTCATTGCGGTGGCTTCTCCTGTTGCGGAGCACAGGCTCTAGGCACGTGGGCTTCAGTAGTTGTGGCACACGGGCTTAGTTGCTCCCTGGCATGTGGGATCTTCCCGGACCAGGGCTCAAACCCGTGTCCCCTGCGTTGGCAGGCGGATTTTTAACCACTGAGCCACCTGGGAAGTCCTCTTTTCCTATATCTTCCCCAGCTTAGAATCTTACCAAGTTTTGCGATCTGTGCTAATTTGAAAGATGAAAAATGGTATTTTGCAGTTTTTTAAATTTGCATTTTGAGTAAGGTTGAGCATCTCTATATTTTAAAAAATCATTTGTATTTTTTTTCCTTTTGAACTGTCTATTCATATCCTTAGACTTTTTTCCCCCCAGTTAGATTACTTAGTTTTTTCCATACTGACTTATAAATGCTCTTTCTATATTAAGGAAAATAATCTCTTGATGTATGTACTATGAAATGTTTTCTCCCAGTCAAGCAGTTACATTTTTGTCTTTGTAACATTACATTTATGACAAACTTTCAACATTCTTCTGTAGTAAAATTCATCAGTGTTTTCTTATAAGGTGCCTGTGGCTTTATGACCTAGAAAGACCTTTTGGGTTCAGAGAGTATAAAAATATTTTCCCATGTTTTCTTCTATTTCTATAGTTTTACTCTTCTTCTGTGTGTGATAAAATTTTTGGCCCATCTGAAACTTATTTATCTTTAGGAGTTAAGTAGGGATGCAACTTTATTTTTTTCCCAGCAGAATATCTGGTTGTGACATCACGAGTTATTTTTAAAAATTAGTCTTTCTTACTGATTTAAAATGCAAGCTGTATCACTATATTAAACCTTCACGTCTTTAGGTTTTTGGATTCTGTTCTGTTTCATTAACCCATCTGTCTAATCATATGCCATTGCCAAACTCTTAATTATTACAGCTATATCATGTTTTAATACTTGATAGGCCTTGTTGCCCCCGCCTTTCCTCATTTTCAGAATTTTCCTGGCTGTTCTTGCATGTTTGTTTTTCCATGTGAAATTTAGAATCAGCTTGTCTGGTTCCCACAAATGTCCTGTTGCCATTTTTTATTGGGATAGTATTAAATTTATAGACTAATTTTGGAAGAATTGACACCTTTACAATATTGAGTCTTCCTATCCAAGAACAGGGTATGTTTTTCTTTCCTTCATTAGGCCTTTTTAATGTTAAGTTATTCCTGGATACTTTATCTTTTTAAGTTATTCTTGTGAATATAATATCTTCTGTATTTTTTGCTTGTTTGTATATGGGAAAGTTATTGATTTTTATATATTTTTCTTATCTGCCAACTTGCCGAATTCTTATTTCTAGTCATTTACCAGGTATTCCCTTGTTCTAGGGATATATAATCATATCTGAAATTGATAAGGAGTTTTTCCTTTTCTTCCTAATTTTATATGTCTTGTTTCTTTCTCTCGTTTAGTACATCTGCTAGTATTGTCAGAACAGTGCTAAAAATACTAGTGCTGATAGTGGGCATTCCATGATGTTGGTTCTTGGCTTGAGATTTATATTTATCATGTAAAAGTGGTAGCTGGCTATGTTATCAGAATTATCTTTCTAGATGATCATTTATTTTTCATTACTTAATCTATGGCTATGATGAATTATATTAATAGTTTAATATTGAACTATCCTTGCCTTTCCAATATGAATCTCACTGAAGTCATGCTGTACTATGTTTTCTGGATTCTGTTTGATAATATTTTATTTGGTATTGTTATATCAGCATTTATAAAAAGAGTAGTTTATGGTTATATTCTTTTTGTCAGATTTTGAAATAATTATTATACTGGCTTTAATGCTTTTAAATGTATGAATAACTTCAATTAAGCTAATTTTATTAGTGAAAATTCTTAGGGCAGTATTTTTCAAACTTTTTTGACTATGACCCAGAGAACTGTATTTTATAGCATGATCTGTGTATATGTGTGTGTGTATAAATTAACAGTCAAACATTTTACAACAGCACTTACTTGCTTACTTACTTACCCTGTATGATATAGTCTATTATTTTCTATTCCATTTATTTACTATAAAAAATATTAGTCATAGCCCACTAACAGCCACTAAAGGGTCACAAACTGCCATTTAAAAAACACTGACTTAGGTTCCGGTTTCAAAAAAGAAATGAGTGTAATTAATTTATCAGTTGTTGATGATATACTTGCTTCATGAGATGATGATCATGAAAACAGTTATAAATTGTATGGTGCTCTTCAAATGAGAATCATTTACTGACCTTATTAACACACTCCCTGGCAAATAATAAGTACTCCATCTTGAATGATTTCTCATAGATTTAGAAATTTGTTCTTTAAAATTGTTCTTTCAGTTTGTTTAGCAAATTTCATGTTGCAAGTAGTTTTTCAGAAAACCTGACCTGGACCCTCCCATATTATGAAATACCATTGTGTGAAATAGTGAGACCTGACTATTATTATATCACCTAGGGGATAATTACGCTAATATATACTACGTCTTTTTGTTCATTTTGGTTTTACTTACTGATTTTCTTTACCAGGAATGTCTGAATCTGAGCAGGCTCTTAAAGGTACTTCTCAAATTAAGTTACTCTCATCTGAAGATATAGAAGGGATGCGACTCGTATGTAGGGTAAGAGTTTTTTTCTCCCGCCCATGGGATAGAACATGTTTAAGTAGTTATAACAGATGAAGTCAATGATTTGCTCATTTATAAAGGTAGCAAATGTTACATAGTAAAACTGTGACTAGCCATATTTACTTTATTTTTAAATTTATTTACTTTTTGAAGTATAGTTGATTTACAATGTTGTGTTAATTTCTGCTGTACAGCAAAGTGACTCAGTTATACATACATTCTTTTTTATATTCTTTTCCATTATGGTTTATTCCAGGATATTGAATATAGTTCCCTGTGCTGTACAGTAGGACCTTGTTGTTTATCCATTCTACATGTAATAGTTATTTTCTGTGGTTCTTTGAGGAAAATCATTCATCTATTCTTTTATTTCCCCCCCTTCCCTTCCCCGTTGTAGAATTGTGAGAAGCTTCAAACTTCATCAGTTCATTATTGTTTAGATTACTTAGGATGTGCATTTTCACATAGAAATCAGTCAGATGTACTTATTAAGCTATTTTCTAGTTAGCCCAATTTTATTTATATGTTTACACACACATGCATACACTTTTATTAATGGGTGTTAGAAATACATACAAATGGTTGTAAACTGAAAATTCAGGATTATAATATGCAAAGTGAGGTTCGTATTATCAATATCCTACAAAATCTTAGTCCAAAGGGTACAGATTTCTATTTCTATTTCATTTCTTCTTGAATGTATGAAGTGTTTCTCTTTTACAGCTTGCCAGAGAAGTACTGGACATTGCTGCTGATATGATTAAACCAGGTGTAACTACTGAAGAAATAGATCATGCTGTACACTTAGTAAGAATTTTAATTTTATGCTTTGAAAAATTTTTTCATACTGTTTAGTCTAAAACATTAAAGTAAAAAATTAAGTAAAAATTAAGTAAACCTAAGTTCTGAATATCTACACTTGGCTAATTTGAAAGCAAAGTTTTCACTTTGTTTCAAATATAGGAAGTATTCAACAGTCATTATTCCCATCTTTAAGTATCTGTGGTATTGGGGTCTGAGGTAAGCTTGAAATATCTTGTTTCTGAAACCTCACATTTCATAACATTTTAGTTTAGCTTTTATAAGATGATTAGCTTTATTAGCGCTTTAAGTAAATCACACTACCACATGCATCAAATATTTTGAAATAAAAAAGAATATAACTTCTGAAACAAGATTAGTAGGAAAACATCTTCCTTTTTATATCTGTAATAACAAGGCCACAAACAGACCAGATACATGTTTGTAGTAAATATGGTATAGGTATACTTTTAAAATAAAGATTGCTTATCCACCAAAGAGAGACCTTAAAACCCTTTAGTAAATAAATATTCATGATCATAAAAAAAAACAAAAAAAAAATACCCTACAGTAGATGAGTACATATATGATATGATTAGGTTGTTCATAGTAGAAGAATAATAATTAGTTAATAAATCACATGGAAAACTAGTTAAACCTGCTCTGGTAATCAAACAAATGCAAGTCATAAAGACCTACTAAATTAGTAAGTATTTTAAAGATGTTTATGTCCATTGCCTACGGGAAGATGGTGAAATTGGTACTCCTTTGCATGGTGGTGGTATTGTAAATTGGAACTATCCTTTTGGAAGGAAATTTGACAATGTGTCTTGAGCTATAAAAATGTTTAGAACATTTTTTCATTTGGAATTTTATAAATCCTGATTTTTGGGTATTGTTCCACGTTATAAAGTACAGTTGACCCTTGAACAACACAGGTTTGAACTGCATGGATCTTTTTTTTTTTTTTTAGTATTTATTTATTTATTTGGTTGCACCAGGTCTTAGTTGCAGTGGGCTCCTTAGTTGCAGCTCCAGGGCTCCTTAGTTGCTGCTCACCAGCTCCTTAGTTGTGACAGGTGAGCTCCTTAGTTGTGGCATGCATGTGGGATCTAGTTCCCTGACCAGGGATCGAACCCGGGCCCCCTGCATTGGGAGCGCAGAGTCTTATCCACTGCGCCACCAGGGAAGTCCCTGCATGGATCTTTTCATGTGATGAAAAAGATCTTTCATCTTTTTTTAATAAATATATATATCTACTGTAAATGTATTTTCTCTTCCTTTTGATTTTTAAAAAAAGTTTAATTAAAAATTAAAATAATTCTTTGGCCTCACCACGTGGCATTCTTTTTTTTCTTATGATTTTTAGAATAGTATTTTCTTTTCTCTAGCTTACTTTATTGTAAGAGTACAGTATATAATACAAAGAATTATATAATATAAAGAATACAGTATATAACACATACAAAATATGTGTTAAACTGTCTGTTATTGGTAAGGTCAACAGTAGGGTATTAGTAAAGTTTTGGGGGAGTCAAGTTATATGTGGAATTTGGACTGCGCAGGGGGTCAGTGCCCCTCCCCCTCCCCCTCCATCCTTCCCGCACCCCCTGTGGCCCCAGGTTGTTCGTGTCAGCTGTATGTGGTATGCATTAATAGCAGTTTGAATGCTTCCTATAGGCCAGGTGCTCTTTTACGTGCTTCTTTTATTAACTCATTTAATTTCCCCAGCAACTCAATGAGATAGATGCTACTGTCATCTCCATCTTATAGATAAGGAAACTGAGGCAGAGAGAGGTTAAGTTGCCCAGGGTTACACAACTTGTAAGTAATGGAGTTGGCATTTTCAGTCAACGCAATCTGCTTCTGTGTGCTCTTAACTAGTATTTATACTGCTGTAAGAAATACAGAAGCATATCGTTAAATATAAGGAAAAATGATAGGCATGTAGTTATTGATCATAATATTTTTTTGTAATTGAGGAAACTAATATAAATTTTCAATACTAGAATTGCCAATAAAATTATAGTACATTCCACAAAGTGTATTCTAGGCAACTATTTTAAAATTATTTGTAGGAAGGCTGTGGCAATGTGGAAAGAGAAATTATGTATGCTATGACTACCACTGTATAAAAACATCCAAGTAAAATAAGACTTATTTATGGGGAACCAGATCATTTTCTTAGAGTTTCTTTTGTTGTTCCACATGAATGTAGTGGTTAAAATGTCTCAGGGAATACTTTACCATCTCTTAATTATTACTAGTATTTATTTTTATTTTTATTACTTTTATTTTATTATTAGGGATAGAGGCTTGTTTCTATATAAGAAATTATAATTACATTAAGTGTGCACATTAATTTAAAATTTAAATAATATGTTTTTAATAAGGAGTAGGTAATTCTAAAATAAAATCTTCATATAGTGACATCTGTATATGTAAATATTTGAAATATGTGAATTTTCTTTTCCTTTGCGATTATCAAGTAAACTGGTTTGCCTGTGGTCTGACTTATAAACCCTACTATTTATCTGCTGTTTAAGGTAATAGCTACTAGTATTTCTAAAATAAAATCTTAAATAAGTTCTTCATTAGGAGCATTTGTACAACAAAATTTTCCACGTTTTTCAAATTTTAAAATGATTAATTGTATACAGATTAACTTTTTCTTTGGCACATTCCAGATTATTCTCTCCGTATTTTTAATTTATTATAGGCATGCATTGCAAGAAATTGCTATCCTTCTCCCCTGAATTATTATAATTTCCCAAAGTCTTGTTGTACTTCAGTGAATGAGGTGATCTGCCATGGAATTCCAGACAGACGGCCCTTGCAAGAAGGTGATATTGTTAATGGTAAGAAATAAGTGTGACTTTTGTCACAGTTAGCAAAGAAACAGCAAGGCTTTGGGAGTCTAACAGTGACTTGCATTTTCTTCACTTGCTTCCTGTCTTTTACTTTTGTCATATTTAAAACTTAAAATAAATTGAAAATCTCTGGAAACCTATTTTATGGTTTTAAGATGTTTACCTGCTTTCAAGGTGCTTCTAGTATGATGTGCTTGATACAGGTTCTTTAATGCAGATGACCATTATGTGATTGGTAAGTAGGGGAAAGATGTCAGTGAAGTGTGGAAGTAATGTTGATTCAAGTGGGATTTTTTTTTGCTTATTCCTTTTAGTCCACTATTGGTTTTGAAGAAATCAGGGCAGGCTTTCTTACAGATAAAGAGAAATCATTAGTAATATATGAAGCTCTTAAGAAAAAAAGCTAAAAGTTCTGCAGAAGTATTGTCCTTGATGTAAGAAGTTCAGATAGTGGCTTTAGGGACCACTGTGTTAAGCTATTTTGGGAAACTCCAAGTGCAGAGAAAGAAGCTGCAAAAAACTTTTTCCTCTGTGATTGAAAAAATGTTGATGAATTAGGCTCCCCTCGATGGTATTTTTAATATTGATGAACTTGGTCTCTTTAGTAATCAGATATCTTCAAGGATCTATATATCAAACAAGGAAGCCTGAGCCCAGGTGTTAAAGGCTACAGAGAACGGACCAACTGTGATGCTGGCTGTGAATGGTAGTGGGGACTTGACCAACACCGTTTTTTTTTTTGTTTTTTTGTTTGTTTTTTGGCGGTACGTGGGGCTCTCACTGTTGTGGCCTCTCCCGTTGTGGAGCACAGGCTCCGGACGCGCAGGCCCAGCGGCCATGGCTCACGGGCCCAGCCGCTCCGCGGCATGTGGGATCCTCCCGGACCAGGGCACGAACCCATGTCCCCTGCATCGGCAGGAGGACTCTCAACCACTGCACCACCAGGGAAGCCCTGACACTGTTTTTATATGAATTGTTTTTGCTTCAGTTAGAGTATCTGTTTATAAAGTTCCATAAGTTTTGAGGGGTCTGCCCAATGCTGTTTTTCATACATAAGCCTTATTATTTTTATTACACACATAATGTGCGAGGTTTTTCAGGAACGTGAATGTTGTGCTAGAGCCAACACACCTATATTGCGATATTTTAAGTGGATTGAAAATTTATGGTTTAAGAATACTCATTTAATGTGCTCTGTAGTATACATTTAGTGTAGTTGAGTGGTGTGGTGGTAATCTGTATTTTTAAACACGGGAATAGTCACAAATCAGTGAAAGGCAAATGAGTCTTTGAAAAATAAGTGTAGAATAGTGTAAATGTTTCTATTATTGATTCATTAGGACGAGGAAAAAGTCGTTAAAGATAACTAATGAAAGCAGTATTTCCTGTTTAATGTCAAAACGTGGCAAAGTCCTTCATTTAATGTTCTTAACTTGGGTCATTGATCTTGCATGAATGTATCCGGGGATACATTTTTCTTCTGCTGTAAACGATCTAACCACTGCTGTAAGAGTATTAAAGCCCACCGTCTGGCTTGTGCTGCGAGACCACGGACCTGTTTTCCACAGTGAGTTCATTTGCGTTACAGACAAGAAGTGTCTCTTGGCCATTAAGTATGTATTCATTGGTTTCACTTGTGAATGCAGAAGTTATCTTTCTCATTAAGCTGCTTGATTCTGTCATGTTGGAGAAAGTTAACTTCAATTTTGAGATAAAAAACAAGTGTGGTCTTTATGTTTGCACATTCTTTTGCAGTGGACATCACTCTTTATCGCAATGGTTATCATGGGGACCTGAATGAGACGTTTTTTGTTGGAGACGTGGATGAGGGAGCTCGGAAACTGGTTCAGACCACGTATGAGTGCCTGATGCAAGCCATTGATGCAGGTCAGGCTCAGTGCTGGGCACCCGCTGGAGCTACTGTGTGGTGTGGGCCTTGAGTGACCTGTCACTATACTGTGCATGCCTAATCCCTCCCAGCTGTGCCTCTACCCTACCTGAGTTAGCTTTGGGTTTGGCAGTAGTAGGTTTAAGGATGATTTGGGAATCCCTTGATGAGGATGGACCGGACTATTGCTTATTCCTTTGACTCTTCTATGATTTATCTTCCTTTTCTCTGGCTGATAAATGAGGAGGAATGCGTGGATACTTTTTTTTTTTTTAACGTCTTTATTGGAATATAATTTCTTTACAATGTTGTGTTAGTTTCTGCTGTAAAACAAGGTGAATCAGCTATACATATACATATATCCCCCTATCTCCTCCCTCTTGCGTCTCCCTCCCACCCTCCCTATCCCACCCCTCTAGGTGGTCACAAAGCACCGAGCTGATCTCCCTGTGCTATGCAGCTGCTTCCCACTAGCTAGTTATTTTACATTTGGTAGTGTATATATGTCAATGCTACTCTCTCACTTCGTCCCAGCTTACCCTTCACCCTCCCCGTGTCCTCAAGTCCATTCTCTATGTCTGCGTCTTTATTCCTGTCCTGCCCCTAGGTTCATCAGAACCATTGTTTTTAGATTCCATATATATATGTGTTAACATACAGTATTTGTTCTTCTCTTTCTGACTTGTGGATAGTTCTTGAGTGCAACTTTTCTCCTACTTTTTAATTATTTTGTGAAAGAATGTGTTAGATTATAAGAGAAAAATGAGTGATCTTCCTTTACATTTGTCTCTCCTTTTTTGTTTTTTAATCTCTCTTCTCCAGAGGTGTCCACTTTTTTTTTTTTTTAAATAAATTTACTGATTTTTGGCTGCGTTGGGTCTTTGTTGCTGCGCGCAGGCTTTCTCTAGCTGCGGCGAGCGGGGGCTACTCTTCGTTGCAGTGCGTGAGCTTCTCATTGTGGTGGCTTCTCTTGTTGCGGAGCACGGGCTCTAGGCACACGGGCTCAGTACTTGTGGCTTGCGGGCTGTAGAGCGCAGGCTCAGTAGTTGTGGCGCACGGGCTTAGTTGTTCTGCGTCATGTGGGATCTTCCCGGACCAGGGCTTGAACCCCTGTCCCCTGCATTGGCAGGTGGATTCTTAACCTCTGCGCCACCAGGGAAGTCCCCAGAGGTGTCCACTTTTAACATTTAGGATTTTTTCTCTACAGTACGTTAATACACACATAGAAACACACATAACTCTATGTATGTGTTTAGTTAGGTTAAACGGAATCATAAGATTTGCGGTATTCTATAATTTGGTACTTTTCAACCAGTAATATCTTAGAGGTCTTTCCATATTAGAATACGTACGTACCTGTATGCATAGATCTCCATTCTTTTAATGGCTGTATATTATATTCCGCAGTATAAAAATTTCTACAGCTATTCCCCTACTGGATTTTGGTGTTTTCCATATATCTTGCTATTGCAGTGAATAATATCTTTGGGTAGAGGTGTATTTCTGTGGGATTTTTCTCACATACAACAGTTCATCCAGGTTTTTTAAAATTTATGCCATATCTTGTGAGGAAAGAGAAGGAGAGTCTTGTTGCAAATGTTAACAGACTATTACAAAGGACAGTTTGAGGGCAAATAACTTTTCAGTTAAAATCCACAGCATTTCAACCTTATTGTTCAGTGTATTATCCACCCCCTACCCCCTGTTAAATAAATCTGATATATCATCAACAATGTATTGGACAGGACAGGGTTCTTAGGCAAAAATATAGGATATGATGCGGTTTTTACTAATTTAATGAAGTCAGAGGAATGAAAAATGAAAGCATGTGATTGTATATCAATATGTGAGATATTCTTTTCCTTATTTTTCACTGTTGATTATACTTAAAAACTTCGATATTCTCTGTGGTATTGTGAGATGAGGACTTTAATATTTAGTTTCTCATTTTGGAAGCTTTAGTTTTAAATCATTTTTAGGATTTCTGTGTTCAATGTTTATGTCCCTTTTGCTTCTCTGTGAGTTGATTGAAATAACCAGACAGCTGGAATGTTGTTTTACAGTGACAGAGGAATAAAAGTTGCTAAGAAACTACAAGAAACCAAAGTCTTCATTAACAGTAGACAGGAAAGAATAGAAGTTGCTTCATTCTCTGGAAAGTGCTATTAACACTTTTGTATGTATCATTCCTGCCTCTTGTTTTCCAATAATTTAGCTGCCCACCCTGGTGCAGAGCACTAGAGAGCTTGACCAGCTATGAAATTAGCCTTCTAGAATAGGGCTTCTCAGTCTACATGCTAATGGCATTTGGAGTCTGGTAATTCTTTGCTGTGGGAGCCTGTCCTGCGTACTGTAGGATGCTTCGCAGCATTCCTGGTCTCTACCCGCTAGAGGCTGTTTGCACCACCACTCCTCGTTGTGACAACCAGGAATGTCTCCACATATTATGAAGTGTACTTCCCTGGGACCAGAATTCCCTCTGGCTTGAGAATTAGGGGAGAAGCCTCCTCTCTCACCCTCCGTCATTGTTGTTGAACAGTTTCTTATGTGTTGTGCACCATGGTTAAAATTTTCCTTTCCTCCCTGCTGACTGGGGCTGATAGGACGGCTTGGATGGAAATGCAAGAAAATCATTATGCAAGTCAGCATGTTCCTCAAAAATCATTAACCTCCCGCCCCCCCCAAAAAAGTCAAGCTGGAACATGTGGTTAAGAGCAAGTAAATGTTATGAAAATGATGCCTTGAGCCGTTCACCTGGAAATTTGATTGATGGGAGAGGATGTGTTGTGCCTGCGCCTCAGGTTGGAGTTGAGAGAGGCACAGTAGGGGACTGTAGGGCGTGGGAGGACCCCCAGAACCGTGGCCGGGTTCCCTAGGAGTCTCCATGCTAGGAGAGCTGTAGCAGCAATAAGAACCTCTTCTTTGGGTTTTTATTTAAACAGTGGTAAAAGTCATAAAAATTAAACGGGGCTGGAAATACACAGTGAGAAGTACCTTTCTACATCCTACTCCTAGGACCTTCTGCAGAGACAACTATGAATAATTTGAGAACCACTTTCATGGGGATAAAGAAGCCCAGGGGAAGTAATTCTTTGAGAAATTGACCAGACTAAAACTGAGGACAAGTCAAGTTCCTTTTTGGACATTCCTTTTTCTCCTGATGCCCTTTCCTCTCTTATCTCTTCTGCTCGCTTTAATGGAAAGCACACTGACCTTAGGGAAGACGAGGAAGAGAAGTGTGTGTTCCATTCTCTTGTTTATTCAGAGAGCAAGCGGTGCCTCTCCCAACCCCTTACTGCTGCACACACCCTCTTCTTCTGCAGCAAAGGAGGAAACCCAGGTGCTGCTGGCTTGGATCTCAGCTTTGCCGTTTCCTGGCAGTATAGCCTCTTTGTGCTTCGGTTTCTCATCTTGAAAGTCTCGGAATGTAGGTGTGTAAAGCCTTCAGAAAGGTTCCTGGCATAGACAGTGATTGCTTAGTAATTATTAGTTTTTCTTTCTCTTTGTCATGAGTCTTCTCTTTTCCTTTCAGTGAAACCTGGTGTTCGATACAGAGAATTGGGAAACATTATTCAGAAGCATGCCCAAGCAAATGGATTTTCAGTTGTTCGAAGCTATTGTGGGCATGGAATCCACAAGCTTTTTCATACGGCCCCCAATGTACCCCACTATGCCAGTAAGTACTGTCCAAAGATTTGGTATTTGCTAACTATTTATTCAACAAATATTCAAACATTTAACAGGACCTACTATTTTGTATTTATTAAAGTAATCTATTAGCTGTTATAAATAGACCCCCCCAAAATGTAAACACAAGGCACATAACAGTCCACAGCATATGTGTTTGGTCACTCTGGGGGGGTGGGGTGGGACAGTTATTCTCTGACCCAGGCTCTTGTCACTTTCAACCTATAGCTTTCAAGATCACTTTGGGGGTTCCCCTCCTATTCGTACAGATATTGGGGACAAGGGGAGAAGCACGGAGGGGTATGCTTGGGAGGTTTTAATGGGCCAGCCTGGACTTGGCATAAGTCACTTACATTTACTGTTCATGGGCAGGAATTCAGCCACATGGCTACACTAACTGCAAGGGAGGTGGGGAAATGTAATCCAGCTGAGTACTCGGGAAGAGAAGGAGACTAGTAATTTTGGTGAACAGCCAGTACTCTCTGCCACATGCATTCTGATTCCTTAAATGAAATTGGTTCAGCTGGGTTTGATTTGAGTTCTCAGTACATGTCAGCTACTGTATTCTTTGTTGGTATAGAGGGGAATTGACAAAGTACCTTTTGTTGGGCTTCCGTGGTGGTGCAGTGGTTGAGAGTCCACCTGCCAGTGCAGGGGACATAGGTTCATGCCCTGGTCTGGGAAGATCCCATATGCCGCGAAGCGGCTGGGCCCGTGAGCCATGGCCGCTGAGCCTGCGCGTCCGGAGACTGTGCTCCGCGGTGGGAGAGGTCACAACAGTGAGAGGCCTGCAAAAAAAAAAAAAAAAAGTACCTTTTCTCAAATTGAGTGCTGTCTGATAGATTAACAAAGGAAGTTTTGGGCGATTAATGTCTTACAGAAACCTTTCTCTTGGAGTGTTAAGACATGCAGGGGTGACTCTGTTATTTAGTGCTAGAAAGGAAAGCCGTCCACAATAAGTGACCTAAGAAGGAATTTAACAAATATGTAGGAGCCACTGCTATGTAGACACTTTCATGTACCTCCTTGTGCTTACGTTTTTCCTCATATGCACAATAGCAGGGAATGGTACCTACCCTAGAACTGTTACTAGGATTAAGTGAGATAATGCATGTTAACTTTTAGAGTGATGGTGGCGATGATATACATTATCTCATTTGATCATCACAACTCTATGAATAATTTCTTAGCCCTATTTTATTTTATTTTATTTGGCGGTGCGCGGGCCTCTCACTGTTGTGGCCTCTCCCGTTGCGGAGCACAGGCTCCGGACGCGCAGGCTCAGCGGCCATGGCTCACGGGCCCAGCCGCTCCGCGGCATGTGAGATCTTCCCGGACCAGGGCACGAACCTGCGTCCCCTGCATCGGCAGGCGGACCCTCAACCACTGCGCCACCAGGGAAGCCCTCTTAGCCCTGTTTTTAAAAAGCAGATTCTGTGTTTAGGGAAGTGATGTATTTATTCAAGTCCACACAAACTAGTAAATAAATGTCAGGTGTAGGATTGGTACCTAGGTTCTGTCTGGCTTTCTAGAGTCAGTCTTTCCCGTGCTGCCTAGGAAGGACTGAAGCAGTTTGGCGCTGGGTCTTGTGGGAGAAATATAGATTGAGATTTTGCTTTGCTGGAGAGATGAGGAAGGGCATTCCAGGTGGTGGGGAAGCATGAATAGGTGCTTCAAGTTGAGACTGAACAGAGACAAGGTAAGCTTGGGCTGAGAATTATGTGCTAGGGACTAGAAATAGGCAGTGCCAGATCGAGGATATTTGACTTCCTTTTAGGGATCTGTAGAACATTTTTTGGCAGAAGAATGGCAAGGTGAAATTGCCATTTGGGGAAGAAAAGTTAGCAGTGGTGTCTAGAATGTATTGCCGGTGTGAGTTAGCCAGGCTCGTCAGCCTGATGCACAGTTGTCGTAATCCAGATGTGAGGTGGTAAAATCTAAGACGTCAGTAGTTGTGAAGAGAAAGGGAAATGAGTGAGAAACGTCTCAACAGGAGAAGCTAGAGAAGTCACTTAAGGCACAGCATTTGACATAAATCAATAAGCATTTATCAGCAGACCACATAGTCCTTTTTATTTCAGCTGGAATTGTGCTTGAAATAAAAGCCAGCAATAGAAAATAGGTAGCCAACTTCATTCCTTCCTGGTAAGCCCTGTGATCACCTGATGTGCATTGCCTTTAACAGAATGGAAGTAGCTATTCTGATGACACTGGCGTGTGCCACACGTGTACGTGTGTGTGTTTTGTGTGTGGAGCAAGAGTGTGCAAGGGAGGGAATGCAAAAAGCACCCTTACTTGCAGAGGTAACAAACTTAGGTTTAGGTATGGACTAGATAGAGACTTTTTGTCTATCTGTCTATGTCTATTAATTTTTATTGGAGTAGAGTTGATTTACATTGTTGTGTTCCTGCTGTACAGCAAAGTGAATCAGCTATACACATACCTGTACCCACTGTTGTTCAGATCCTTTTCCCATGTAGCGCTCCCTGTGCTCTTCGGTAGAGGCCCTTAGGAGTTACCGACTTTATATCAATACACAGTAGTGTGCATGTGTCACAAAGAGAGATTATTTTTGAAGGAAATAGAATTTATAGGAGACGGAGATACAGGTCAGTGATGATGGTGTCAGCAAAATACCATACCACCCATACACAAGAGATGGCGCTTGAGTTTCATGTTAAACTCTTTAATTAGAAATAAAAATTCTGAAAAAAGAAACGAGGACCCAGGTATACTTCATTTCATCCAACTGATATGTTTTTGAAAAGTCAAGTGTTAATCGGGTTTAGATAAAACAAAATATGTGTGGTCCCTTTAGGGACGTGTTAAAGGAAGCTGCTGAGAGAGTCTCTGTACTGCAGAGGCCTTTTGAGATGTAAACGATCCCTGCTTTGGCTTGTAACTTCATATTCCTAAGCACCTGAGCACGGAACCAGGAAATTGTTGTGTAACTTCCCTCCACCTCCTTCCATGTAAGAGAAGTCCTTGTTAGATGAGAGTTTAGTGTGCTTCTTTGTCATTATGGTTCGGAAGTAAAGGTGATACTACCCTATCTTTAGAATATATATATCACAACAATTCTGGGAGGCAGACGGTAGAGCAGGTACACACTTTTGGAAAAGCACTCAGCAGTAGTACCTGCTATAGTGTAGTCGCTAGACGATGTATGTTTGTTTGAGTGAGCCTTGTTGAGAAGCTGAAACCATGAGTCAGGGTTAGCTGGGAGTTGTAACTTCTGCAACAATGAATCAATGGCAGAAACAGGAGTGGAACTTGGATTCTCTGTATTGCGCTGTCCAGTGTATATGAGGCACATATGTAATATTAAGATTTCTAGTGGTCATATTGAAAAAGTAAAAAGAGACAGATGGAGTTAATTTTATATTTTATTTAATCCATTACATTAGAAATATTAGCATTTCAACATTTAATCAATGTAAAAAAAATTGCGATATATTACATGCTTTTTTTGTCTTTGAAATCGGCATATTTTTACATGTACATTCTGACTTGCCATTTTTCAAGTGCCTAGCTTCATGCACCCAGTTGCTGCCTTACTGGACAGCACAGCTATCAATTCCTTTATCCTTTTTTCTTTCCATGACACCACACTGACTCTCTTTGACATTTTCTGTTTGATATCCCCAAGGGAATATGACCAAGTCTATATATGTAGTAAATTGCATGTCATTTGGAGAGAAAGTTCATGAAATTAGAAATAAAAAGATTATTTTTGCCCCTCAGAGTTTTATAATAATTTAGAAACTCCTGATTTGGAATCTGTAGAATAAGTGTATTTTGGCAATACCTAAGATAGCGGAAAGCAGCGTGATAGCTATTAACAAGGAAGGCGTGCAGGAGTGTAAACGTGCGGGTGAGAGGTTAGACCATACCTAGGCAGAGCAGCTTGAGCAGACACATGGGTTGCCATCCAGAAGAACCGCAGCCTTACGCAGAAAACCCCTGAAAGCCGGTGCTTTCGCCACCTGGTGGTCAGGCAGCGCAAGTGCAGTCACCTGTTTACCGATGCTCTTATCAGTTTTTGGTTTTTATTGACAGTTTGAACTTTAAACTGATTCTCCATTTTCGTCTGAGATTGTCTAAAAAGGCCTATCCCTGTTTAAAATTTTTGGCCTTCTTGGGGAGATGGCACGCCTGGGCACTGATAGTTGAGTTTCTCACAATGATCCTGAAAAATACTTTTGTATTGGTGAACTTGGACAAAAAGTCTTTGGAGGGAGAAATGGAATTTTTGTTTCCAATAGAAAGGAATAATCGTGTCAGCATTAAAGAAAAGTAGGTTAGTGTGCGGGGCTTTGTCCCCCTCCGAAGATAAGACAATTTACAAAACTTTTTAAAAATGGTGCAGTTGTTTCTCTGGGCTGTGCCCCCATCTCCACCCGCATCCACACCCCCTACACGCACCCAAGAGGTAGGAGGCTTCTGGTGGAATTCGAAATGTCTTCTTCTTTAAAGCGTCATACCTCCATGAGTGTGGCGCTTTGCTGGGTTGCATGGTTGCAATTCTAACCCTGCTATAACAAAAATGGGGGCACTTTCCCTTTTATAGAAGTGATAACCACATGTGAGATCCAGCCTAGGGCATCTCTGTATTTTCCTAGAGAAGACGTAAACAAAATGACATATGCCTAGGACAGTATCTGCCCCAGAGTAGGCGGTTTTCAGTAAAATCCCTGTTTGTTGAATGATCTGCTTTAAGCAAGGGGAATCAGGAGAGGAGAAAGTCATTAATTTAAGAATCACTCATGAGAATATAAGTTGTGTACTTTTCCCAGGGAGCTGCTTAACGATATGCTGTAGGTTTTTGCTGTGTTCTGAGATTTTTTTCTTTAATTTCAGAAAATAAAGCAGTTGGAGTGATGAAGGCCGGCCACGTATTTACAATTGAGCCAATGATTTGTGAAGGTGAGAAAAAAGGGATGCTGTAACATTCTTTCATTGAAGTTTTATTTACTTTCGGTTACTCGTGATCAGATTAGTAGTCTGCTCTACTTTCTTTTTGCTTCATTTCCACTCCCCATCCTATCTCTAACTTGATTCAGTATCATGTTAGAGAACTGAAAATTGTAAGGGTTGGCAAGAAAGCAATACCTTCTCCACAGTAATTTGCCTGCTGTCAGTAGATGCTGAAGTACTTGAATCTTGGTCCCTTTTCATAAAGATCCTGTCAAAGGGTGCATTGTAATAATTAGGTGCCTCCATCAAACCTGTGTAGAAATTGTTTCTTGTCTTGATGGGGGTGAGGAAGAGGAGGAAAAAAGAAGTTAGAGCTATTTGGTTTCTTTTTTTTGTCTTTTTGTTTTTTTAATTAATTAATTTTTATTTATTTATTTTTTGGCTGCATTGGGCCTTCGTTGCGGTGAGTGGGCTTCTCGTTGTGGTGGCTTCTCTTGTTGCAGAGCACGGGCTCTAGGCACGCAGGCTCAGTAGTTGTGGCTCACGGGCTCTAGAGCACAGGCTCAGTAGTTGTGGTGCACGGGTTTAGTTGTTCCGCGGCATGTGGGATCTTCCTGGACCAGGGCTCAAACCTGTGTCCCCTGCATTGGCGGGCAGATTCTTAACCACTGCGCCACCAGGGAAGTCCGAGCTATTCGTTTTGCGGCAGAGTTATATAATTTAATTCTCCACAACTTATGAGGTAGGTGCTATCCCCATTATACAGGAGAGGAAACTGATTTTTGAAGAGGTTAAGTAACTTGCCCAAAGTCACTTAGCTAGTTATGTGGCAGAATTTGTGGGACTCTAAACTCATGAGCCATTCTGCCGCTTGAGGGTCTGCACTCATATCGTCAGGTGGTGTCATACAACTACTGTGGAAAAAGCACAGCATAGACACGCTTAGCGCTGGCAGTTCTATGTCCTCGCTGTTGTTGGTCACTGTGACAGGCACATGGCAGTGATGGTTGGTGTCACGATTGGAGCCCCCCACTGAGGCTGTCAGTAATAACTGGGGCCTCCTTCATGAGGCCTTCACCTTTGCTTTCTGTCAGTTCTTCGCTGGGATTGGGGGATGCAGAGTGGGGCAACAGTAGTAGGGCTCTTGTGTCCTGGTCCCTGTGTTAAAGGATGCGTCCCCTTGGGATCCTTCCAGTCTTTTTTATAACCTAATCTTCGGAGTGATATCCCATCACTTCTATCAGATTTTCTTCCTTAGAAGTGAGTCACTAAATCCAGCCCACACTCAAGGGGAGAGGAGCATTGGAGGTTGTTTTAGAGGCTGCCTTCTTAACCTGGTCCTTTGTTCCCTTTTCTGTAAAATGGAAGTTACAATCTTTATCCTGCTGAATCCCCAGGGCTGCTGTAAGAATTAAGTGAGATGATTTGTATTAACGCAAAGTACCTTTAAAGGGCTGTACAAATGTAAGGTATTGTTTTGTCATTCCCTGGAATAAGAATAATGATCATATGTAACCAATTGCAAGAGCATTGAGTATATTAGCAGAGAAAGGCAAGACAGTGAGAGGAAAGTGTCATTTTGGTTACATACCTATTTCCATTAACTGGCACTTAGCTGGTGAGACATGAAGTGGTATTTCCGGGAGTAAGCAAATAACACAGTGTTGAGCTGGTTCAGACAATCGTCAGATTATAACAAATATACCTCAGTGTAACTCAGCTAGGTTAAATCCCAGCTTCTTAGTGGAAGGTCTCTAATCCAAAGAAGAATTTGAATTTCCTTAGAATAGTAGTCTAATATATTTAACTTGACATTAGTAAAGGATCTGTTTTAGCAGATGACAATAAAATTAAAGATGTATTTATGTCGGGCTTCCCTGGTGGTGCAGTGGTTGAGAATCCGCCTGCCAATGCAGGGGGCATGGGTTTGAGCCCTGCTCTGGGAAGATCCCACATGCTGTGGAGCAACTAAGCCCGTGCACCACAACTACTGAGCCCGCGCGCTGCATCTACTGAAGCCCGTGTGCTCTAGAGCCCATGCTTCGCAACAAGAGAAGCCACTGCAATGAGAAGCCTGCGCACCACAACGAAGAGTAGCCCCCGCTCGCCGCAACTAGAGAAAGCCCGCGCACAGCAACGAAGACCCAACGCAGCCCCAAAATAAATAAATAAATAAATTTATTAAAAAACCCCGATGTATTATGTCTTAAATCCGTTTGTGAAAAGATCATTCATTACATTGAGAAATATCTGTTTACTCATCTTTAGATGGTTGACAAAGCATGAGTTGACTTTCTTTAAGCTACCTCATATTTCCTTTTTAGACTGGGGTTTAATATTGCAAAAGTAGGTAACTTCACTGCACACTTTGTACTCTGGGATGTGTCTGAGGCAGTAAGACCTAATCTTTGGTAAAGATTACTCAAAATGGGAATTCCCTGGCGGTCCAGTGGTTAGGACTCGGCGCTTTCACTGCCGTGGGCCTGGGTTCCATCCCTGGTCAGTGAACTAAGGTCCTACAAGCTGCGAAGTGTGGGCCCCCCACCCCCAAGGCAAAAAAGATTACTCAGAATGAAGAATATTGATTTTTTTTTTTTACATCTAATTTGGAGATAAGAAAGTCTCTAAACACATTTTTATAGTAGTATCTGGAATTGCAGAACTTTGTCATTCCACTGTTGCCTCTCCTCCCCTGCCCCACTCCTCCCCCCATTCTCTTTTTCCTGTGTTGTCTCCCAGCTCTTTTCATTGTCCCTTCGTTTCCTTTCTAACCCTCTCTCTAACCCATTCTCCCTCATCATAATTTTTTTTTTTTTTTGGCCACACTGCACAGCTTGCAGGATCTCAGTTTCTCGACCAGGGACTGAACCTGGGCCACAGCAGTGAAAGCCTGGAATCCTAACCACCAGGCCACCAGGGAACTCCCAATAATTTTAAAATTTTCTCACCAGTCTCTCTTTTTTTCTGCCCTCTTTCTGGTTACAGGGGTGTGGCCTATAAAAATTTCAGAGTATAATCTGTTCTCACCATCTTTGTGCCTGCCATTTAAAAATTGTATCAGGAATTAAATGCTATGATAAAAGTATAAGAAGTTACTCTATTTCCTTCACAATATACATCGGCTATAGTTCAGTCAGTTTCCAAAGTTATACCAAGAGAGAGCTAAATTCATTAATTCAGTTTCTTACTTGTAGTTCTGTGATGAGTGGTTATCAGTTATGTTTCTGAAAATGAAACTGAGTGCCTTTATTTTGGAAATACCAACTTGATTTAATATTTGCGAAGTATACAAAATGTGAAGTTTTAAAATTTAAACACTGTTCTTACTTTGTTGGACTAAAGACCAAAATGAAATAGAAAAGGCTTTAGCTTAAACAGCTGAAGTGTAAATAGGAATCTTAATAGTGAATTTTAAAATTAGTTTTCTGAGATATCCAAGGATATAGGAGTACAGGCCAGTACACTTGCCTAGAGAGTTTATTAAGAAAACAAGCTGAGTGATAGAATTAAGAACTGGTGTTTGTTTGTTTAAGGCGGATGGCAGGATGA